>NC_137244.1:5213283-6471949 GCF_051294905.1 Botryllus schlosseri | reverse complement strand
ACACACCGATGCTCGATTTTGATTATATAATACCGGAGTTCGTACGGAGTTCGTATACCTCGGAGTTGGAAATCTTATCTATCGGCAATTTTGCGGCGAAATTAAGTATTTCCTTGTATGACCATGACCGCGACGTATGGAATTTCTAACATGCCTTGTGAATGTAAGGCAGAGTTGTTTACAGCGTTAAAGTATAGCCTAACCTGGCTGTGTGGCCACTCTGTCTTAAAGATTACACGTTTTGTATGCTGTGCAACTGCTACTGAACAGCGCATTTTGTGACAAGACAAAAGTACTCAAGCTGATGAGGAAATTCGGTAATACGACACGTGCTTATTTCTAACAATCAGATGGTCACATTTCAGAATTTATAGATGCTGGTCAAATGGTACTGCTGAATACTACATGCAACGTGGTTTATCAAGCAGGCACGATACTTTTCTTCAGTTGGCAGAAGAAAAATGTACTTCATATATACCATGTGAAATAAGCTTTCCGCGTTTGCTAATAACTGGTCAAACTATGGACCAAACCTAAATAGACTGAACACATGCCATAATGTTGCCCGTAATGCTCGAAATCGGATACAGTACCTAGCATTGTTTGCAGCAAGCTCTTTTAACAACAATTTATATTTCCTTAGTAACTTCATGGAAAACGACTTTCCAGATGTTTTAGGCTTATAAAAAATGCTTTCGTTCAGAGATCATGCTAAATGGAAATAAATACTGGATGATAGTTTATTCAACTGTCACAGTGAAATTATCCCATTCGATCACATTCTCTCTTCTAAATAAGGCACGAATTGGCCTATGATGATTCTCCCACAAGTTCCAAGTTTGTTTTAATGTACAGTACAGGTCTGACTCAAGTCGACGAAGTCTCTGTAAAAGCCCATTAACTTAAACTAGAGCAGCTGCTATTTTCAGCAAACGAAATAATTCACTTACTCTGACTGCCGAACGCCGTTATACCAGTGAAGCCAATTATTCCTGACGTTAAGAAGAGTAAGAATGGTACTTTCGATACCATTGTGTTCTTTACGTTGAGATGACTCTGCGAGAATGATACGCGGGAGGTGACAACGAGCGTTTTTAACGAGCCGATAATGTGAGAGAGAAATTATTCTTGAATAATATTTCCTAAATCTGGCAAGCCATGCGTCATTATGGCCAAGGTGTATATCGATTCGGGCTGATTGTTTTCATAATTGCCATTCCTTCTGAAGAATGGCATAATAAACCGCCATTACTTGATCAAGTTTCGATTTAATCGCCTTTCAAAGGAAACGCGATTATTTCTTTGATAAAAGGTCGTTGCAATCAAACGGGATTTTGAGTATTTCTCCGCATTTAGGAGGGATGGCGACCGTTGCGTTTACGTAGGTATGTGAACCTTTTGATTATAATTCAATAGTTCGTGTGCGCGTTCGCACAAGAACCTGCAAGATGGTGCTACAAGCCAGGGGGAGCAAAGGTACCACTAGGAAAATTTTCGTAAAGTCCACTTTGCTGGCCAGGACGAAGCGTTGGAATATTGAAAGTGGAAGACATTTTCTAATTTGAGGTGATGAAATTTATGCATAGCTATCATCAGGGTGAACTGCCACTATATTTTGATAATCTGTTCAAAATACCTTCAGATACCCACCAACATCATACCAGATTTTCTTCTAACTTATCTCTGTCTGTGCAACACCACTCTACCAGTGTAGTACAAAATTCAATCAGTTTTATTGGTGTCAATATTTGGAATAATCTACCACCTAATCTACGTAATTTAGACTACTGTGCTGTTAAAAAACGATGTTTTCATTCTCTTATCTCTAACTACCGCTAAATTGTATTTGCATTGTATTTCGAATTGGTCCATGATACTGTGTCTTATTTTTCTTTTCGTTCCTTAGTAAATTTTATTTTTATTTATTAGTTATCAGCTGTGAAAATTGCTCCTGTCCAGGGTGGCTCGGCTCTGAAGACTTTGTCATATCGAGCCTCCCGTCTACCTCGCATGTCGCATTTCACTGTTATATTTTTGTGCCTCACCTGTCGCCAGGATGAGTAAAGTAAAATTGTGAAAATCTTCAATGATTACTGATATTTACCGTCAATATACATGAATAACTGAATTTGAATATTTCTTAATCCAACATCACCACTTTTCATATCTATTGTTTAAAAATACAGCGCGAAAGGAGAGGTGAGACACAGGTGAGGCACGGGCGGGTCGTGCCTCACCTGCGACAATGTAATTCATCATTAACAACTCAGAATTCGCAATAACTGATATCAATCGAATGATATTGTCGTACCGATTCCGCGAATCCTAATTATAGAGCACTGGAACCCCTTCAAAGGAATGTAAAATTCGGATTTATTACATACTATGCAAGCGCATAGAAACAGCCAGGTGAGACACAATCGAACCTGCCTCCCTTACTATTTGCTAACAAATCGGACGATCGCAACACATTGAAACGGGCTATCGATTTCGGCCTTTACGGTGTTTCCTCGGGATAGTGTGAACGCGAGGTTCACGTTCGCGTTCTGTGTGTGAAGTAGGGTTAGTTCGGATATCAATAATTTTCACTATCCGGATAACGGATATATCCGGATATTTTGGAATTTATCTAACCGGTTAACCGGATAATAACTGCTAAGTGAGACAATCGATTTCATTAGGTCTGCATGTAAAACGGATCGCAAAATCATTACACAGTGTTATTGTAGAGTACCTACCTACGCGCGCAGTGTGAGCGAATACGAGAAAAACCACGCAAATTTAATGTTCACTGCGCTTCTGCAATGCCCTCTTTATAAAGAACAGATCCATCAATTGTGGGATCCTGTAGCCGGGACCGGAATTTTGTAACAAAGAGTCCACGTTCATTGAATGCTTTTTCAGCTTCCACAGAAGTGGGCTGAATAGAAAGCAGCGCTTCGTAGAGAGTCAAAAGGTTGGCAGGTCGTACGCCGGAAACTGCAACGGCTTTACATCCTTTTGACCATCCTTATGTTTAGGTTTGGAGTTCTAGAAAGACGACTAGCTGATACTGGAATTGATGCCGACATGATACCTCGCTCTACTTCACGTGATCAGGCACGCAGCCAGCCGAAAATGTAGGGGGATTGAAATAAAATCAGGGGGTTTCGATCTTTTTTTTCGAATTAATCATCAGCGGAAATCAATTACGCTTGCACGCACGCACATTTTTGCGAACATTCGATGTCATTCAGTTTCGCGGTGTCACTCTCAGAATCACTAATTAGAATACACTTAACGGCATATCGTCAACAAGCCAAGGAGAGATAGGAGCCAATGCATGCTGGGTCCGAGATGGTTAGGCCAGCGATTATATCGTTCGTAGGCCTATTGCAGATGCGATTGTGTAGGTCAACGATAATATCGTGAGCACCAAGCCAATGAAGATGGGATTGTGCAGGGCAGCGATGGAATAGTGTGTACACTGCACATGGCCTATTGCAGATGCGATTCTTCAATCCAGTGGAACTATCGGCTTGTTGAAGACGCGATAAATCAGGTCAGAGACGATAGCCGAGCGCGCGGCAATCAATGACCTAATTTAACGATCTTCTCAGCAGGAGATCGCGTCACATTACATTGTGCAATGTGTACAGACGCATCTCGCTAATTGGCAACACGCGTATCGTTAATCGGCCGCGCCAACACTGAATACGACTTATTGAAGCTTACTAAAACGTGTAAAATGCATTAGCAACGATTCTTTTTTATCCGGTTAACCGGCAGAAAAATATCCGAATATCAGATAGTGAAAATACCTGCGGTTAACCGGTTAACCGGTATCCGGATAATCCAACCCTAGTGTGAACCTCGGGAATTTAGAGGTTCGCGTTCACAACAGAACCTTGGTAGGTTCCACACTGTGAACCTTTTTCATATATTACAATTTTCACTTCATAATGACATCCTTGGTTCGAATTTATTGCATTCCAACTGCGGGCCACTCTACGAATGACGCCGGCAGCATAAAAAACCAACTCAAAACGAGCATGCACCTTGACAATGTCAAAGATTTTACTTGATTTGTTACAAAAGTTTGCTTGAAATATCCAACTTTCAGTTTGCGAATATTTAGTGACTCTCTGCTGTGAGCTTGACCCGCAATCACACAACATCACGATCGACATACACAGCACCGTAACTGCCGCACCCCAAACCCCCCAATTGGGGGGGCCCGAGCTCGAAGGGGGCCCAAAATTATTTCGTGAATTAGCATAAATCATAGAGTATTTTTTGAAAATTTATGCAATTTTTTCAAAATTTTTTCGCGCTGCGCGCGAATTCAAGTAGCCATTTGTCTTTATTATTGGGTATTGGGCCATTACCGCGCCACGACCCACCAAGACATACAATCAAGTTTTAGGCCATATAACATGCTACTCCGAGAACTGTGCCAGAACGATTGGCAGCGAGAAAAGCTTGGCCGAAAAGGTCTATGCCCTTATGCAGATCAAAGACTTCGCTATATAATATATATGCTAAATACATATAGGTTTAATTGTCCATTGGCGCCTAAATTACTGGCGCTGAATGTTCCTGTCTTTGCAATCTGAACCTCACAAGACAAATACCATCCCGTTGGGAAAAATTTTATGCCAGTGAAGAAATACCAATTTGAAATCGTGTGCTTCTCTTAGTTTAGAAGCCTACGTTTGGGCGATTCTATATTTTTTGATATAGCAGACTGGAAGTCACGAAATAACATCATGTAACGAAGTCATATCAACGGTTCCGCCCGCCCGAAGATGTTTAATCATTATTTACGGGCCCTCCCGTTTTAAAGACACTTCACTCAGCTCTACCGGTAAATCTAATTACGTGAGTAGAGAGGACAATAAATTGATAGCATATTATATATGCAGTCGCCGATCTGATTGACCGATTTTATCATAAATTATCGAAAATTTTCGCGCCTCGCGCTGGCTCACGATACAGTACGGGGTAAATTCGTGACAAACGCGAACAACGTGATGGGGGGGGGGTCGTTTTATCACCCTATGGGAGCCCAAGACCCACGTTTTTGGGGGCCTGACGAGGTGCTGTTTCGTTCCTGCCAACGGGTATACGCCCGAAGATGTTTAATTATTATTGAGTGGTCCTACCTTTTCAAACACACCTCACTCAGCTCTACCGGCAAATCTGATTACGTGAACAGAGAGAAGATAAAAATTGATAACAATGTATGCAATTCCCGATCATACTGACCGATGAAATCATGAATTCTAGAAATTTTTCGCGCTTCGCGAGCTTAGGCGACAAAAGCTGATTCACTAAGGAAACTCCCAATGAACATAATGAATAGTGGTAAACAGTGAATCGCCGGAGGGGGGTCTGGGGGGCGAAGCCCCCCAGACGTTCGGTCTATAACCCTATGGGGGGCTCAAGACCAAAGTTTTGGGGGGGGCCTGACAAAGTGCTGTTACGGCCCTGGACATACATAACATGTAGAGAGCGAATGATGCTTATTCAACCAATCAATGAGATTGATATCGTTTTTCGATGTAACAAATCTAGCTAGCGTACGGGGTCAATCTTCACTTCATATGTTTACTGTATCATTAAGGGGACTAGCAAGTCAAAATTTTGAAAAAATATCAAAATTTTCAATTTTTTTTTCTTGGCTTGAAATATCGACATAGTACCTATACTCTTACCTCATGGCCTTATCTTACCCAAAACATAACTAATAACTCCATAATTTCGATTTTCACCGTCACCGGTTTCGTATCTTTTATTACTGGTAAAATGTTTATTAACGTTTTTCTCCATTGTAAAATTTTGTTGAACAGCTTCACGGTAAACCAAAAATTTGTATGACATATATGTCGTATAGTATTGACTGAGGTTTTTTTGAAAAGCTAACAAAGAGACCTTTGTTATGCTAAGAGACGTTTTGCCTAGGTCTACCTTGCTCTGAATTACAGAGCTTCACAGCAAACTTTTTGAAAAAATGACCTGAAATTTGAAATTTCAAAATGGGATTTCTCCTAGAGGGGTTGCACATATTCCTTCAAATTTTAGCATAACACAGCACTGCCCTAGTACTTCCTGAAGAAGGCGTTAGATTGAAAAAAGGGCTTCACAATATTGAGATTTTGCATTCCCCGTGGCGGTGCATTTTTCTCCTTCAAATCCACAAACTGCAGGGTAACACTAAACTTTTTGTTTTTTCGTATATAGCATAGCGACATCTAGCGATTGTGAAAATTTCATGGTGATGGGGGTAGCCATCTGAGACAGACTTGTACAAACTACTGAATTTTCAAAAAGCGCAACTAGAACTATAACTAAAACTACTCAATTCTTAAGACTCGCAACTATAACTATAACTAGAACTACCCAATTTTCAAACCCTGCAACTAGAACTAGAACTACTCCATTTTCAAAACTCGCAACTAGAACTAGAACTAGAACTAACGAAATTTAAATATCGGCAACTAACTAACTAAAACACAACTAACCAAATTTAATTCTTAATCAACTCATTCATTTTTATTTTATTCAAATTCGGCGTTCCAGCCTTCCACATGAGCGTCGGTACAGCGAAATTACTGGAAAATCGGACAGGCAGAACTATTCTGTAATCAGTACAGGATAAACTAAACCATTTTCTGCAGCTGTTGCTGATTGCAGCGAATCAACATGAGTCGCGAAAATGTTTTTTCGTTGAGTTTCGCCCTCTTTGGGGAATACAAAATCCCAGCATGCGAGAAATCCCTTTCACTGGACGCAGATGTCGCAGTCATCCCAATAAAATCTTTCGCCAAGTTTCGTAATTCTGGCAAGTCGGTCATATTCCGCCAACAGTTTAGCACATTCTGACCAAGGGTAGTCGCTGTTCCATGGCATACTTTTTCACCTCAGACGGGCCTGATTCAACTTCAAGCGGACGACACTGACTTTGATGTAGAAAGTTGAAGAGTGAGAGTCTCAGTTTCTTGTGCGTTGGAGAGCCAGTAGGAGACGACCCAGGCAATTTCTGCAATTTCCTTTCTAAAGATACCTTGGGCGAATCCAGATCGTCTTCTCTTTGTGCCTGGGCAGGCGTGGTCGGTATATCATCATCACGAGTCAAATCTCGTAAGTTTAACAGACGCGACAGCTTGGTTCCGAGATAATACTCGCCAGCGCAGAGCAGTAGATCACTAGTTCACATTCCAATTAGTAAACAACCTCAGCGGGAGATAAGGTGTCGCTGCGCACTGTCGATTGTTGTAAATTTGCCGAGTTATCAGTGAACTCGGCATAATCAATGTATTAACTATGATCCAACAATGAGCATTTGAGCCTTTGTCAAGGCCACATCAGTAACCCTAAGTAACCTCACTTGTCACGCGAGTAAAGTTCTCATCACGCAGGACACACAAGTGTTTTCTAGTTGTTCGGCAACTAATATTTTTTTGAAATGCGCAACTAAAACTAGAACTAGAACTACTGAATTTTCAAAATCTGCAACTACAACTAGAACTAGAACTACGGAATTTTCAAAATCCGCAACTACAACTAGAACTAGAACTACGCAATTTTCAAAATCCGCAACTACAACTAGAACTAGAACTACTCCAAAAACTGTTAGTTAGTTGACCGTCAACTAACTAAATGTTTAGTTTGTACAAGTCTGATCTGAGAGTTAGGTTTTTGACGTGCTAGTCCCCTTAAAACCAAACCCGTGCGATTAAGGTGTTGGCTACAGCTGTATAACTTTTGGTAGCCTAATATCGGTAGCAAGTGTAAAAACCTGTTATACACTCTGCCCAATATCAATGTAGCAATACTCATACACCAAATACATAGCATGCTCGGTCTGGTCAAGACCGTTAAGGCGTAAGCTTATATTCCCTGGCAACTCCTCGTCGAAATTATTGGCAAAGCGACGGATGATATTGATTTTATGGGAGTATTATATCATTGGATTGCCTCAGTTGATACATTTAGCGACGTTTAAAACGCAAAAATGTACTTCAGCATTGCGGCATTATGTGGCCCGAGTCATCGCTAGGTATCGTGTACATTAGTATAGGCCAGTGGTCGGGAACCTATGGCTCGCGAGCCATATATGGCTCTTTTGGGCATAAGATATGGCTCTTTGCCAAATATTCATTTTTGTACTGAATTGATCAATATTGCAGCGACTTGTTGGTAAATTTCATCACGGCCAGAATAATTATTCTCGAAGCAGTATAAACATGTCTTTGAGAGGTAAAGACAATGTCGTCTTCAGGTTGAGGGGCTCGGTACCCCGCTTTTCAAAATCATCAAATTTAAGATACTGTCACGCTGGCGGCCAATATCACTCGCGAATTCCATGTACCCGACTCGAAATCTTGAATTGTGCGATACGTTGATTAATCAACGAGCATAGCAGACATGGCGACGCCCATTTCGAAATGCAGTTTTCAAATACGCATTGTCTTCCTGATCTACGGCGCTAAATTAACTATTGTGGATGTGACAATTACAAACAAGAATTACAAACGACGTCATGGCTATCCACGTTCTTGATTGGTAAGTACAGCTCTGTGTAGTAGGCCTACATGCGATAACATGTAGGCTAGGGCTCTTCAAAAATGACTTTTTTTCTCAAATCCTACTGGCTACTTGATAAAATTGTTAGGTTACCTAATTTAAGCATACATACCAAATTTGGTTCAATTCCAACAACTAGCCGCATTGCTACAGGAGAAGAAAGTTTCGACTTATCATATAAAAATAAATAATAAAAAAATTGAAAATTCTCTGTTCGCCCCATGAATGTGTTACGTTGTCTATAGGAACGCTGCTCACCAAATTTGGTTCAATTTCAACCAGTGGAAGCGTAGTTATTGCCGTCGAAAAATTTTGTATTTGAATAAAATAGTATTTACGGTGACCGATTCTTTGTTTATTTATTATCGTTGTGCTCACCGTAAATACTATTTTATTCAAATAAAAATGTTTCGACGGCAATAACTACGCTACCACTGGTTGGAATTGAACCAAATTTGGAGAAGATCGTGTCTATAGACAACCTAACACTCTCATGGGGTGAACAGAAAATTTTCAAATTTTTTGGTAATAATTTTATATAATAAATAGAAACTTTCTTCTCCTGTAGCAATGCGGCTAGTGGTTGGAATTGAACCAAATTTGGTGTGTAGGCTTAAATTAGGTAACCTAACAATTTTATCAAGTAGCCAGTGCGATTTGATAAAATAAGTCATTTTTGAAGAGCCCTAATGTAGTCGTATAGCGCAACGTTATGTTACCGCCGAATACTTTAAAAATTGATAAGTCGATAAGTATCTAGATTTTCCGAATCAGTGTGACAGTCACATTCGATTATTATCAGTCAGAATAAATTGTAAGCTAGTTACGATGAATTGCCTTATCAATGGCGAGGTTTGGCCCGTCTGTGCCTCGAGCTTTATTTTCGAACAATAACTACCAGTTTCTCCAGAGAAAATATGGCGCACACGAGGAATCCCATGTACTGAGTTCGAATTAGTAGTACCATGACGTCACGAATTTTCAATTGTGACGTAGCAGTTTGCTTGGCATGTATGGCTCTTTTGGGAGTTGAGATGGAAAAAATAGGGTCAATATGGCTCTTCGGACAAAAAAGGTTCCCGACCACTGGTATAGGCTATCACTTCATTGAAAGATAGGGTTGGAATTAGCAACATGACGTCACGTGACTTCACGAGGTTCACGTTCGCGTTCACACAGAACCTTTCAAAAAGGTTCGCGTTCACACGAACCTGAACCTTCCAGAGGTTCACACCATCCCTAGTGTTTCCGACTGCAATAGTCATTTACACCACGTCTATATTTCATGCTATGATTCCATATCTGCCGACTTGTAGCCAGAGGTGGTCAAAGTAGTCAAGAAAGCTACTCATGTAGCAGTAGAAGTAGCGACGTAAAAATCTACTCAAGTACGAGTAGAAGTAGTCCTTTTAAAAACAGCCTGAAACTTCTTGAAGTAGAAGTAGAATTAACTGACTTTAAATCTACTCAAGTAAGTAAGTAGTTGGGAAAACGATCGTAATTTGTTCGCATAGACTGTCAAAAGCTGCGAATTGAGCTATGCGAAAGGTGCAGAGCTTGATTCATATCGATGCATCCCAAGAGGTATAAATTTTCGACAGGACAAGCATTCGTCCGCATCATGGGATGAAAATGATAGCATTGATATTGGAATGGGATATTAATCCTCTGTTTACTCGAATACAGTATATCACAAAATATTATGAAGTAGACGTAGCGAAAAATTAGATCTACTTGAGTAAGTAGCCGAGTATCATGAAACTACTTAAGTACTTCAAAAAGTAGAAGTATTTCGTTACTGACCGCCTCTGCTTGTAGCACGGCCCACTCCTAGGCTTTTGTGAAGCACCACGTAGACGCGGATCAGATGGCCAGAAGGGCCCCAAATATCCTCTTTTTTGATAATTTTGGTTAAATATAGGGCAAAATTCGACTGAGATACAGTAAATGAGCACTGAAGTTCAGAGTTGAGTTCGGAAGTTGAGCCAGAAAGTTGACCTTTTTTAGTCAACCGACCTCGAAGTGGGAAAAATTTACCATTTTTTGAGAATTTTCCTCCGGCATTGCAAGTCTGAGAATTTTGAAAAAGTCTCCTCTTTTCAGATTTCAAAAATATGGTAACCCATATATAAGTCGTATCGCTGCCTCATGAGCGACACCAGGCGGACGTTGTGTAATATGCATGCCTTGCATACAGCAGGATAGTGTGATCAAATGGGAATTGCGTGCAGAATTATCGTTCCCCCACATTTGTATACATCAGTGTTGGGATCAAGTCACTACTTTCGAGTCACAAGTCATCTCGAGTCATTCCACATTTAGACTAGAGTCAAGTCAAGTAACTCGATATTTGGAGGTGACGCGAGTCAACTCGAGTCAAGACACGAGTCAAGACAGGAGTCAAGTCGCTAGTCAAGTCAAATGGAATTGAATTATAGAAGAGAGATACATTGATATTAGAT
This sequence comes from Botryllus schlosseri, assembly GCF_051294905.1. Lineage (NCBI taxonomy): Eukaryota > Metazoa > Chordata > Ascidiacea > Stolidobranchia > Styelidae > Botryllus > Botryllus schlosseri. Next base: position 6,460,919 of record NC_137244.1, on the reverse strand, counting down.
TACTTTACTACTAGTTTACGACAACGTAAGGTGTAAGCTCCGATCACTGCGTTTGCGGTCAATTTATTTGTGAAAAGTAGGGCAATTTATTTTGACATGTCAAAAAAAGTCGAAATTAGGTCAAAATTGTAGCGTTAGGTCAAAAAATGTCAAAATTGTAAACAAAGCCAAGATTTTTTTGCAACATGCATTTAGTTTGTATCGTAGATTTTGCACTGTCGGGGAACTTATCATTTGACATTTTACAGCTTCTAGCCTATTTTATAGGCCTACTGTTGTAGACTGCCCATTGTCTGCTCATTGTGAATCATAATTCATAATCATTCAAATAAACCAAATAGGTTGACGAGGTGTTATGCTCAACGTACCGCAAAATTCTAACTGAAGCAAGACTGCGTGGGCATTGCATGGTTCTTATATTAAGAAGAGCATTATGAAAAATTGGGATGTAGACACCATTGTCAGAATGACGCAACACGGTGTGTCACCAGCAGTGTACGCACAACTTCAGTGCTGTCAGCCAACAACCGCTACTGTTGAACTATAGAATGTAAACGTGGAATGGCAGCGAACGATTTTGCAGCTTCGTTCCGCTTCGCTGAAGCTTTACTCAGACTTATTTTACGGCAGCTACTGTAGGATTTCTGGCAATCCAAAAGTCGTCTTCCAGAGCGCAGAATTTACTGAATTTGGTCTTGATGGAAAGCTACTGTCACACTGACTCTGAAAATGTAAATGAAAATATGATCAGGCACCGTACCGATTAGAACTCGCCCTCCAAGTCTGAAATATCGGCATTGTCCGAACAATCGAAGAGCCGCAATGGGTCATTGTTATGGTCATTGTTTTGCGGTCATCGGATTGTTCTGAACAATGCAGATTTTAGATGTTGAGGGTGATTTTTCATCTAAGAACGGAGCCTGACCATACTTTGATTGATATTTTCGATGTCAGTGTGACAGTAACTTTCGATCAAGACCAAATTCAGTAAATTCTGCGCTCTGGAAGACAACTTTTGGATTGCCAGAAATCCTACAGTAGCGGCCGTAAAATAAGTCCGAGTAAAGCTTCAGCGAAGCGGAACGAAGCTGCAAAATCGGTCGCTGCCATTCCACGTTTACATTCTATAGTTGAACGTTCTTTCTCCAGACAGAATTTCGCCAGACCCGAGAATGTGGGAAAGTATCTTTCGTTGTACTACAACATATTTTAATTATTTCTACCATAATACCTGATGTAACTACTGGAATTCTTCATAGGGCCAGATTTTGTTAAAATCAAGTTTTTTCATGAAAAAAAAATTGTCAGTTATTGAGTCAAAAAGTTTTTTTTAGGCCAAACTACTTCGTAAGGACAGACAGTTCGTACCAGAAATGAAGATAACTAGTAAAATATAACATTTATGTGGGAAAACACCTAATTCGCATACGTTAGGTCAAAATTTGATCAAAACTAAGTTTTTTTAAGGTCAAAATATGTCAAAATATTGATTTTTTAGGTAAAAAATCTTCTCTTTTCTGGGTAAAAAAATCGCCGCAATAATACTACAGGTAACAAATCTTCGTAGTGCCCTTCGACTGAGCTAGGGGCCTTATAATATGGGGGAGGGTGCCATGCCATGATATTCTTTAAAACGGGGTGTTCGAGTAAACAAAGGATTAGTATCGCGTTTCCATATCAATACTATCATTTACATTCTATGACGTGGACGACTGCTTATTCTGTCAAAAATTGATACCTCCTGGGTTGCGTCAATTCGAACCAAGAACCATTAATACCGTTTTCACAACTACTTACTTACTTGAGTAGATTTAAAGTCGGTCAATTCTACTTCTACTTCAAGTAGTTTTATGTTGCTTATGTAAGAAGTACTTCTAATCGTACTTGAGTAGATGTTCTCGTCGCTACTTATACTTCTACTTAATTAGCTTTCTTGACTACTTTGACCACCTCTGGTTTATCCTGTATTCTGGTACTTCTCTGGTTCTTCAATGATTTTGTTGTTGGCTACTGATGTTCATGATGTTCATGTGAAAAGCCGATTCAATACCGATAAAATTAATGATCGAGTTGCATCATATTTGAATCGGAGGTATAGTTATGTTTTAGTTAGTCATTGTTGCAGATGTTTAAAGGTCGTTAGTCGTAGTTCTAGTTGCGAGTATTGACAAGTCAGCAGTTCTGGTTCTAATTCTAGTCGCGCTTTTGGAAAATGCAATAGTTTGTAAAAGTCTGGCTCCCCCGATTTCACGTATACCGCAACGACACGAGAAGTCGTTTGGTGGAGACCCGAAATTGTTTCGCTTCCACGGGTGTTACCTCAAATTCCGTCTAAAGTTCGAATAGAGCGACCCGCGGCCTACGATTGGTTATCGTACGCCACGGGCTACCGTATTGAGAACATCTTTGGCAGTGGTGGCTTTTGGGGTGGGCGAGGTGGGCGGTTGCCCAGCCCCCCTTGGTCGAAGCCCCCCTCTTTGGTTAAAGCGATTTTTTCAAGGATTATAGCGAATAAACGTGGAAATCCGTGTACCAATCAAGAAGATGATGCCGTACTGATGGGTCAATCATCAAATCTCTGCATTTGTTAGAAAGTCCCATAGCCCGATAATCATCAAGTCACTGCATGCGGTAGAGGTACGTACTTTTGGTGTAGTCTATCCTCAGAGGTGGTCAGTAACGAAGTACTTCTACTTTTTCGAAGTACTCAAGTAGTTTCCCTCTACTTCTAGTACTTACTCAAGCAGATAGAATTTTCGCTACTCTACTTCGTAATATTTTGTGATCTACTTACTTATTTTTCGCTACTTTCACTTTTTCAAGTAGAAGTAGTAAAACCCTCCAATTAGAAAGAGAAACTGGGGAATTCTCGGGCTGTTTTCACAGAGTTCAAACTTTCAGTTTTAGGATAATTCAAGTCAAACCCAGAATTTCCATCGCGCTTCACACAAGATATGGAGCTACAGATATGTTTTCACGTAAGTAAATATTATTTAGGTAGCTGGTTGCGTGGTTCCCTTCGCACCGCGTTGTCGCCCATATGGCCCATCATAACGTTTGAAACTACCGTTTCGCAATCTAGCATTTACACATCATATCGTAATCTAGCAGCCCATGGCGTGTCCAAATCTGAAAAAGTGGGCTCCGACTTTTTTGAGCGTTGGACCTGTTTTAGCAGACCACCGTTAAAATTGTCTCGACGAAAGACATGAAATACATTTTCCGCTTTTCTGAAATAGTATTGGTATTTCTCGTTCAATTCGCAGTATCATTACTTAAAGTTATAATTAGTTTCAGTTCTTTTGCTGGAGAATATACATGTTTACGTTTAAAAGCAAGTGTAGCATTACCGTCTATTTGCCGAAAATACAATTACACTATGGCATTTTTACGTTACGCCATATTTTTTTATCATCGTATACGATTCGTGCAAAGTATTAACATCGTATCCATACAACTTCTCCGTATTGCTCTTCGACTAAACTATAGGCCGTAATATGGGCGAGGAAACTTGTCATTGCATTTTCTATAACGGGATGTTCGAGTAAACAAAAGATTTTTATCTCATATCCATAGCAAAACTACCATTTGCGGTCGAACGCTCATGCTGTCGGAAATTTATATCTTCTGGGATGCATCAATGTGCATTGTACATGAAGCTCTCTGCCCCTTCCGCATAGCTCAATTTGAAGTTTTCGAAACTACTTACTTACTTGAGTAGATTTAAAGCACGCAAATTATACTTCTACTTCAATTTGCTTTAGGTTGCTTTCAAAATTTCTACTTGTACTTGTACTTGAATAGATTTTTGTGTCGGTACTTCTACTTCTACTTGAGTAGCTTTCTTGACTACTTTGACCACCTCTGTCTATCCTTGAACACATGCAATAATCTATACGGCCTAATCCAGCACCTGGCTCATAACCTTTGAGGTGGTGTGCTGGCTTATTGCTAATGTCTGCCGATAGCTTTCCATATTAGCCTGCAGCAGTTGTTTCGCTATTCTATTATTTCACGCTACCTGCCATACATCTTCAACATGAAGACATGAGCTACAGTTAACTGGGTCCCTTATTTTATAATTTGACAAAGTATGACAAAAAAGGCTCAGGAGCTAGTGCAATTCCACATTTAAGCCAGCTTCAAAGCCGTGTTAGTGTCATGCACTCAACAAGCAATTACGTTCATATGGCGCACTAATATTAATTTGGTAATAGCAGATGGTAAAGGGGGTCTGGGGGCGGAGGCCCCCAGAAGCTGCGATAACATACTTATATCCTCCACCCCCACCCCCGGAAATTCTCACCCATCCCCCCAATCGTAGAGCTACCACTGATCCTTGGGCGTATTTAATCCGGATTTCTTTCCATATTTGTTTCAGAGAACATGACGTTACAACTGTAGGATATGGGTGGCTGGTTAAAGACAGCTGATCTGCATGCCTCCTTTTTACGTAGCCTAGGCCAGGTGGGTGTCTGATTTCAAAGACTGCTCCAAATCGTTTCGACACCCATTCCTATCTTTTCATTCTATCGCAGTCTTGTGGTGCATTGAAATGATGAAATTGTTAATAATAAATCGAATCTGCTAATGTACCATGCCGTGAAAATGATTTTGCGCTCCTGTCATAAAGTAACAGCAGGTCTATATAGCAAGCAGAGGTGGTCAAAGTAGTCACCGTCGCTACTCAAGTAGAAGTAGAAGTAACGCCGGAATTTCTACTCAAGTAGTAGTAGGAGTGGTGGTTCACAAGTAAGTAAGTACGTAGGTATTCTACGCTTATTTTTGCCTATAAAACAGAAAACTGTCAAGTAGAAGTAGAAGTAGTCTAAAATCATAACTACTTTAAAAGCAGCGTGAGTAGGCAAAATCTACTTCAAGTACTTCAAAAAGTAGAAGTACTTCGTTACTGACCACCTCTGATAGCAAGGGATGGCAACCTTTCCGTCGCAGAGTATGCAGACGTATTTCGCATTGATTCACGGCTGAATCTATATGCTGCGTAGTTATTAGAGGGGCCGTAAGCAATTTATGGCTATTTCTACACGCTTCAATGATATTTCTTTCCTGCAACACAGTCATTGTTTATAATGCAAAAATTCAATATTAAAATCGCTGAATATAGGAGAAAATATATTGTGTAAAGCAGTGGTTCTCAACAGCCGGTCCGCGACGACATTACTGCCGGTCCGCCAGGTATATTACAATTTTATACCTTAATTTCAAGATGCAATGTTGAAGGTGATAAGTACAGAACAGATACGAGCTCATCGCTAAACAGTGCCGTTTGCGCGATCATTCGTTTTCAATTCATTCATTTTGTGCAGGGCCGTAACTGGGGCACTCCAAACCACCCAATTTGAGAGGGGTCGAGCTTGAAAAGGGCCCAAAATTATTTTGCAAAATGTACATAAATCATAGCGTGTTTTTTTTAAAAACTTTTCCTAAAATTTTTCAATTTCTTTTCGTGCTTTGCGCGATTTAGTGTCACTGAATGCCTTGCATATTAGGTTCCCTTCTCCGAGAATTACGCATGATTTATAGAAATAGGCATTTCGGCGCCAGCCATTAGCGCGCCACGACGTACCAACAGTCCAACACATATAATTAGGTTTACGCTAACATGGGACTCCGAAAGGCCGGGTTGTAATGACTCGAGTCATGACTCGACTCGAGTCACGGTATTCGGATGACTCGATTTGATTCGAGTCAATGTACATGATTCGAACCAAGTCATATGACTCGAGACTCAGACGGCCAGGACCGACATTTCATTGTAATTTCGAACAATATTAAAGCAACCACATGCAATATTGGGATCTCGTCTATTAGTACTCGTACTTGAAAATGCGACCAAAAACTGCTGAAAGTGAGGAAAATTAGGATATTTTTAATGCGAACCATTCGTTATCATCAAACAGAGTTCTAAAAAGTGGGTTTAACAAGACTTTAACTAAGAACTGAACAGTCAACAAAATGACTTGGACTAGGGTCATAATACCATGACTCGGACTTGACCCTCTGCTCCCTGACTTGGACTCGGACTTGACTCGGTGGTGAATTGAAAATGACTATAGATTTGATTCGAGTCAAAATTATAAAAGTGAGATTGACTTGTGACTCGAAGCCTTGTGAGTTGGTTACAACCCATCCGAAAGGCGTGCCAAAATTTCGGCAGCGAGAAAACCGATTGAGTCATGAATGATTAAAAATTTTCGCTATTGCCGCGATTAAGCTACATAAACTTTATCCTTACACTGAGTAGAATGAATGTGCTCAGTAGTACAGGTGAAAACCTCGACCCAACAGCAGGGTCTGGGGCCGAAGCCCCCGGAAGTTTTGCTTATCGACTTGTGGGGGCCCAAGACCAACGTTTTTTGGCGTGGGCTGACGAAGTCCATTTTCGGCCCGGTTCTGCGCATGGCCGGTATAGCTGCTGTAAGGTGTTTTTTTGCGGTACGCATTGTATTCGTATAGCTGACAGAATAGCCTGCATCTGTTCGTAGTGGGCAATGAGCAAGGTATAGCACGACAATGAGCTTGATTCGACTATAAAACGCTTCTTCTCTCGATATTGTCAAAAGGAAGAATATTATTCGAGTTGGCGTGGTCGGTTAAACCCGCGGCCTTCGGCGCGAAAGACTGTAAACGACTCTCGGCGGTATCACGTTTATCTGGACAAGGCAATTCTACCTCGACTCACCAGACTCACTACCATAAAATTTCACTCTCTAGCACCATATAATTGCAAAAAACGGTTGCATACTCTACATTTTGGCTTCATATCAATTTTGAAAGTTCACCGGTCCGCCAGACATTTTTTGAAATTTTACTGGTCCGCGGGGTGAAAAAGGTTGAGAACCACTGGTGTAAAGTCCTGTCGCGGTTATCAGGCATTCGACAGGGTTAACTGGTGAATTAGCTCGTAATCCAGCGTGTGCCGTAAGGACTATGTTCTGGATTTTTGTGATACCTAGGACAAGGAACAGCTCCATCTATCTATACCTGAAAACTGGCAACAACACTTACACATGGATCATGAACGTGGGGCTATAACTTTAAAGAAAGCGAGAGGAAATCGATAATATCAAGTGAACCTTCAACATAGTTCAGTTCTTTGATGATTGTAATTGAATCGTTCCAAAACGCCAGAAGATCGCGATACAATAAAGAGATAGCAAGCAGGGTTGTAATGACTCGAGTCATGACTCGAGTCACGAATTTTTGGTGACTCGACTTGACTCGAGTCATTTTCTTGAAAAGGGAAAATGACTCGACTCGAGTCAATATTTGGATTGACTCGACTTGTACTCGAGTCATTACGCATGACTCGACCCAAGTCATTGACTCGGCATATTTTATATGACTTCTCTATAAGCTATAAGCTAATTCAGGATTTAAAACATGCGTTGAACATGACTTCAATACTGTGACTTGGACTCGACTTGAGTCATAACACTATGACTCGGACTTGAGCCTTTAAACGGTGACTTGGACTCGGACTCGACTCGGTGATGAATTGAAAATGACTTGACTTGACTCGAGTCAAAACCACAAAAGTAAGATTGACTCGTGACTCGGAACAATGGGACTTGGTTACAACCCTGATAGCAAGTAGTCGAAGCGACTTGGGATGTAGTTTTTCAATCAAACACCTCCTGACCTAGAGATAATTAGCCTAATAAAGAACGACGTATAAAGATGAGGCATCCTTGCCGAATGAAAAGTATCGCAAGATGGCAGAAAATGGACAACCAATGAAAATAAAGGGATGTTTGTCGGTGTCCGGTCAATACCGAGAATGCTATTACCGAGAATGCTATTACCGAGAATGCTATTACCGAGAATGGATATTACCGAGAGGGACAATACCGAGAATGGACATTACCGAGAATGGACACCACCGAGAATGGACATTACCGAGAATGCAATATATGCAATGCAGGCATGTTATGCATATGAACAGGTCGTGTGTGTGCATCACGGCGTTGCCACATTCGGTATCGATTCTCAGGTATAAATTTCCCGACAATTTCCGTTACATTAAGCTAGATTCTTGGCATTGGCCATTCTCGGTAATGTCCATTCTCGGTAATGTCCGTTCTCGGTAATGTCCATTCTCGATAATGTCATTTTTCGGTAATATTCATTCTCGGTAATAGCATTCTCCGTAATGTCCATCTCGGTAATAGCATTCTCGGTAGGTTAGTTATCTATAATATTATCAGATCTAGCCTACTTCTAAAAATTGCTGTTAGCATGGGTCTCTTTAACATTATAGTTTACTCTGCTCCGTATAGTTGCTAAGTACATATAATAAATTCGCTCGATGTTCACTTAGCAAACAAATTGTGTGCGCAAACTCGTATCAATGGCGTTATGTGTATAACTTTCAGGGATTCAGTTCTTGTTGAAATAGACCATTAACACGATATAGCAGCTACTTCGGTCGCAGAAGAGAACGAAAATTATGCATTCTTGGGACGTGTACTTCCTGTATGTAATGATTTATGGCGATAAAGAGAAGGTTTCATGACTTCGGTAGTTATCTTCTACCGTTTTTAGCAACGGAACGCGTCCTAACACAAAGCTGGGTAAACAAAACAATGGATGTAGTGGAAAATTGTTTGGATTAGATTATGTACAAAGGAGTTCCTCGCTGGCCTTTGTATCGTTATTGGGTTAAGAACGGCGTTTCATCACTACAGTCTGTGACTTCTCAAGTGCCGGTATTGGAATACAGAGAAAGCAGTTGTTTCATGGGTAATAAAGTCGTAGACAGTGAGCCTACGTAGACAATGAGCGACCGACTTGGAGTTCATATAAGCTTTACCCATATAGCTTATATTTATACATGGCCTACTGCATTACTTGGTTTCAGCACAGTATTTTTTTTAAATTTAGTGTGGTGAGGGTGAAGATTTTAATTTCATGTATCTTGTGATTATAGTACCGAATGCTTAAATTTTCCGGTATCTGTTATGAAATAGTCCAATTCATTTCATGTACACCTTACTTCTCAACTCGCGGGCCAAGCGTAGCGTTGCCATCGGCTTTTGTTTTGGATCAACATGTCGCGTTATTGGGTGGTAGTTTTTGAATCGGTGCAGAACATTTGTAGTTAACTGACAGGTATAGCTTTGAAGTTAGACTGATGATCATTCCGAGAAAACCCGGCTACTTCGTTACGTTAATATTGAACATTTTAATTAAAGGTACCTTAACAAATCTTAAGACACAAAGTAGCATTACGATCACACTATGTCTGACACAGGCTCCGACCCGAAGTCCGTCCAGGACCTTACCATGTACGTGCAACAAGTCTTACAGGACGTCCAGCAAAAGTTTCAAGGAACCTCAGACGGAGTCCTATTGCGGATTGACGAGATTGGGGAGAAATTGGATAATCTCGAAAAAGACATTGCAGATATCATGGCCCAAGCTGGCGTAGATGATTTATCAGATGCTAGCCAACTGGAATAAGTGCGACTCATCACATGTTAGAGAATTACCATAATTTGCAATGTATTTTCAACACTATAACCTTTGCACCACGGACAGAATTATAGCAAAATATAAAGCCTTTTTATTGTGTTTCTAGTTTCCGCTGTCACACAATGGCTTCCAGACGCCGCTTGCTACTTTTTCTGTTTTTGTATGAAATGTGTGTACTTTCTGATAACTTTATACGTAGCTGACTGTATGATAGCAGTGATGGTATGTTGTTTTGTGATATCACTTTTACCTTGTAGATAGTTTATAGTGGTCAATGTCTCGTATGCTACCAGCTTCCGCTATATTAATATAAAGCAAAATTTTAATATACTGGTATCCAATCACTGAGCTGGGAAGCTAGAGAGTGGACAGATAATGTACTTGTACCGCTTTCTTGGTAATACTTTCAGACCTATACGTAGATCAAGAAGTATTAGTTTTATTAGAACGTGGTAAGAACAATAATCACATGATTACATAATATATTGATGTTGAAATAAACATGGTAGATCCTTTGGGCTGGCACTCATTAGGGGTAATTGTCAGCAACCAGTGGAGAATATAATAGAACACTGTATATCAGCAATCGTGGCCGTCAAAAATATTTAGGTGTATGTCAATATGAATATGTAGTGATACAAATGAAGTTCTGTACCCAAGAGTCTGTTGATCACGTAATTGGCGGTTCTATTATTTTTATCTGTTTGTACAATGTACTGTACTTTGTGTGTCTCAATGTGATGCACAGTACCGTGTCATGAACAGTGGCAGGAAGATGTCAAAACGGCCAAGTACAGTCTCTCAATCTGACTTGATCGTGATCATATTCTGCTGCCTTTCTTGTTGATTAGTCCTTCATCTAGTCTTTTTGTAAACATGCTGTCTGTAGTGACGTAGGCAAGGATCCCAATGTAAACCTCAGACAATTCAAAACGGCCTCTGCTGAGAGTAGCCAGGGTCTCTCATGGTGACCTTGCCTTCACTTTATTGATCACCCAAAACAATGATCGTGTACTGATCATATGCCACTCAGTAGCCCTTGGATAATTATGCCTAACATATAATATCCACTGTCATCATAATACCTTAGCCACATTCTACAGTTTAAAATTCACATCGGAAATGAGGAAACATATCTGCAATCTGTCAATTCGTATATTTTTACAATCAGATGGTCAACTTTCATTCCGAAAACTCCCCAAAAGCGGGTTTCGGTGAAATCAACATATTCGACGTGCATCAGTAATTGACAGAACAATCAAAAATAGGTATAAATATCAATCTAACGCAGATGTGACATGGATCTGCAGTGTGCTAACGCACATAGACCCAATCACGGCTCATGCTGAAAAACGCAACTGGTATTATCTGCTTCAAAGTCTAGCCAGGCCTGATGGCTTGCGGATTCATAGGCCAGAAGCCACAACCCATTTAGATTCACACACAAATTTCGATATGTACGCAAAGCTATTTAAAATCATAACAGAGAAAGCGTACCAAATACAGACAGAAGAACATCATGAAATATCTACAATTTGACGGAGTAGGCCGCAAGCGTAAAGCGATTCAACAATCGCCAAACTGAACAAATCATCAGCCGATTTTTGCCATAATACCGCTAAGTGCTAAGTAGATGCAATTCTTGGTCACAGTAGGGAGGCCACGATAATTTATAACACACAACAGGATTAGTGAATCATAAAGATATCATGCTTAGCTCAACCTATGACAATCGAAGTGCACACTGCGAGGATCGGCTTGGTAAGAATGTTTCCAGACATAGGTGCCACAGACTTTATCCAATATAGATCTTGACAATCTATCACGGAGATGGGGAATTCTTTTTGGCTGCGCCCCTGATTCGGACATGCCTAGTTACAAAAAAGTAAATATAATTTTGTCTAAGTTGCTCGCCTGTTGGTTTAACAAAACCCTTCTTCGAAAATAGTATATCAGCAAAAACCAGACAGTGAATCTAGTAATGATCATCATTTAAACCGGTAATGTCAACAAGCCCAAATAGGTGTGGTGCGGTAAAGAAGAAATAAAAAGTTAGTGAGAAAAATCAACACAAGGCGCCAGAAAAAAAGTACCTCGTGAAATTATTATAACTATATAGATATGCTCGTAAAAAGTTAAGCCAAACACCATGCCAGTAATGAAGGAATAAAGTCGTAAAAATCGAGCATGACGCTAATCGACGCCTTCGAATCCTTGCGAGCTCTCGATTGCAATATGGATCTTCTTACGGAGATCTTCAAACGACGTGTACGGCGGCAAGTCCAACCTGTTGAAACTGTGAAACAAAGAAAATTCTGTGAAATGAGGATGGACAGTTTTTAGCTGGTGGGTTTTTCCGAAAAATATTGCTTCACTTTTCAAAAAATGTAAAACACAACCTCAATGGGATACGAAACAACAAGTAATATATATTGTTGGATTAGGAATGTCAACGCCCAACCAATTACGCCATGAAGCGAGACGAGAGCAAGGTCAACCAAGTGTGTATATAATCAAGAAGACGAGATAACCTTATTGTAGAAAGGTAAAGGTTTTGGTTACTTCTTTATAGAGTCCACAACGTATACCTAGTGAGAGTAAGTATGTGCTATTCACTGCGACAGAGACGTCTTCTTTCAAATAAGCCATGAGTGACCGCATTTGCTCATCTATTTCGATCGATACTATCAAAACACTGTAGAGCGTTTCACCAAAAACACGCAACGCAGTCTGTGAGAGGGTCGCTTTTACGAGTGAAATAATTGTAACAGCCGCGTGAAATAGCCATTGCATCGCCGAGAATTAATATACAGTCGCTGTGGAAACAAAGTAGCTTATATCAATTTCAAAACTGGGTTTTTGTAAAATTTTCATTTTTTTGGGCCACTTTTGGCCATGGTTACGTTGGTCGCATTCTTTCAACGTTATGGCCGAAAGAAAATTTACAAAATCCTAATCGTCTAAAAATGTGTAAAACAGACATGAGTGGCTCCGATTGCACAGCGACAATATAGTCTTGAAGATTCTACCCATTCATTGCTTTATGAGTCATTTTTTAGTCGTGAAGATAATATTGCAATTTTGAAAGAAGCTGCCCCATAACAACCGCTATTAGTATGCGATCGCATGACCAAATCTACTCTATGAAACTTCTTGAGTGGCTTATGGACGTTTCTACTCCTTAGAATTGGTTTTTATATGGAAATTGCTGCTTCTACTTGTAAGCGGATTGAAATGCACGGTGTTACTTTGGATTTTACTATGGTAGCAGGAGCGGCGCTGACTACATAACCACTTCCGAAAATAACCCAAGCCAACCATAACCTCACTTCGAACAATAACACAAGCCGCGCCGAACCAAGTCCTATCCAAACCGTAACCAAGACCGACTCGCTATTTCGTCCAACTCGACCCGACACACTACCCAAGACCCTTACCACGTATGCGCGCGGGGTAACTTGTCAGGCGTTCCCCATTTCTCGATGGTAAACAACTGTGGGCCGTTGCTGCCCCACAGCTCCGCGAATCCGTTCATCGGCACGCGAGAAGTCCCGGTGACAAACTGCAGGAAGCGCACTCGCGACTCGGGGTCCATCAGAAGAATGGCCTGCGACACAAAATCAAATGACGCTCTTGCAAAGCTAGATAACAAGAATATATGGCAGTAATAAGGTAATAAGTTATAGCAATAAAGGATAGTAAGAACGAAATGTCAAGTTCAAACACGTGTCTTTCCTAGGCTACCCATGAATTCGGCACTTGGTGAAAATGTAATTAGGAAATGTAATAACTTATTATTATGAAATCGATGCATCCATATTGTATTAATGAATTTAAAAATGAATGTTTCACTGAATATGAGCGTGAATTCGGCAGTTGATATGTAGGCCTATGAATTAATGTACTTGGTCAAGAGTTTTGGGATTAGGAGTTAAAATAGATTAGAATTAGGTGACACTAAGTGCCGAATTCACCGGTAACTCTTTCAAAGACAATAATGTGAAACACACTGATCAAAACCAATATATTCATAATGATAACCATGAACGTACACAGATTAACAGTCTTCGTAAACATGCGCAGCTCAAGCTATATATTATAGACGCTACATACGTAAACCAATTGATATTTAGAGGCTTCGATGGTAGGATGAAAGAACAATAATTTCCGTCGATAAAATAGTCGAAATAAACCCAAATATTTTCAACAGACTCATCGGGGGTAATCGTCAGCAACTAGTAGAGAATTCAACAGAATTCAACACTCGTTATCACAAAATAAAAATTCAAATAATGATAGAGGCAAAAAGATAGCTCGAGCTCAATATATTATTTTTAGATTATACACAAACTGTTGGCACAAACTAGTTTGGCGGATTTCGATAAAAATCAACGCCAAGGCACATAGCAGGAAGAATGAACGGCCTCTTATTCGATAGGGGCATATAATTTCGAAACTTGAACAAATCATATTTTGCTACTCGACTCAAATCATTACAATCAACACTACACTCGGATTGTAATAGATTACTCTATCGTCGTGTCGTGCCCTATTAACTTCACCTTCCAAAACCACTGTATGACGAGGTGGTTGTTGGTGTATTCCCCTTTGTACGTCGTGTGCTTCCTCCAGTCGTTCACGTCCACGTCGCCCAGGCCGCACATGAGCAGTTCCAGTTCGTTTTCATCGAATATTTTCAGCAAATTGGTGGGTATCAACTCGTTGAAGCCCTGTCGCAAGATCGCAATTACCAGTCTCCGCGTTTTGACTAGTACTCGCGTATGTTTCGCCTACTGCCCTGCTATCTTTTTATTATATTGAAACCTCGGTGATGTTTTGAATCGATGAAAATTTATGCAGTTTTGTAGGTTAAACTACCTTTTACAATCCAAAGCATGGAAAGTGAGTAGTATTGTCATGAAAACTGTCCAAGTGGAAGTGAAAGTATTCTATAAGCCTACGCAACTGAGCAAGCAGGCTACCGCATGTAGGAAAAACCTACTTCAGAACTTCACTTTTTCAGGGTACTCGAGAGGGTTTTGCCAATCGCTACCGACCAATTGGTTATAATTTTAGACAAACCCTGCATCTATAGACAGTTTTGAGTTTTTTCGGTAAGACTAGTCCTACAATACAGCCCCATACTTGTTTTTTTTACTTCTTTGAAAATCGCTACTTCTACTTGCAGGCTACTTGATAGGAAGTTATTACATTACTCATACTTATACTTGAGCACCAACAATTAGTACTTGGACCATCTCTGGTCTCTGGAAAGTCGCTTCTCGGATGATATAATTCGATTCCACAAATAACATGTGAAACACATTCACTGCTATCCAAACCAATGAAGTCTAACATCTCCGAAGCACGGTAAATTTTGCTTCCCCGCATCACCGATTTAGGCACAAAATACGCAGGCCACTGCCTGTATCACAAATCAAAACATCGAAATCATGCACAACGATTAAGTTGCGTAGCCAGATCACACTGCTGCAACGTGTTGTGAGATTGCAAGGGTAAAAAGTGAGCCTTTAGATTGGAAGCTTTTTAACCTACCGGTGAGTAAATAATCCGGAAGGTTACCGCAGCATACCGCACAAGATTTACCTATTGACGAGAAATCGAGTGGAAATCAGCATTGTGCCGGCCACAAAGCCACTCATCTTCAACTTAACAACAATGGTAAAAACTAACAGACGATTCATTTACAAACCAATTAACTTTCTAGTAACAATATGGTGACCGGGCGCCCCTGCCAAACAATAGAACATCGAATCGGAAACAAACAAACCTCAAGGAAAGCTTTCATTTGCTCCTGTACCCTTGATACGAAACGCCACCTGATGACAAGCCTGTAATAGAAAGGGAAAATATGGGTTTTACCAAACATCGACTGATAAGACCTCTACTATCTCTGGTGGATTTCATAGTTGACAAATAGTGACCAAAGTAAACACACAACCGTATTGAGATAGTCTATCTTAATAACAGTTAATAACAGACGCAGTTGCCATGGGAAGATTATAAGTTACAGCAAAAATGACTAACTCAAGGCAAATTGTGTCTATCATCATATTTAACAGGAACAACAGAGTCAGAATCATCGTTAATGATTGCAATTATTCTCACAATATCATGAATTCGGCTACAATTTGGAAAATTAACCTTAATATGATAACCATAAGGTTACATAGGCGATATTTCGAATACAAATAGGACCATCGGAAAATAAGACTGATGAACATGAAATTCTGCCATAACTATCAATAGGCCTACTGCTCATAACACACATATACGTGCAATCAGCATCATACAGTTTTTGCGAGCGGCCAACACAAATAACACAAGATAACAGCTTATATACATTTATGGCTTTTATCAGCAACGGTAGAGTTGTAAAGATGTGATATTTTATTTGAAGACTATAAAATTTTCAAACCCTTAATCGGTTAAGGGGCATTGGTGTGGTTTGCAAACAGCATACGCCATCTAGCAGAAACGTTCATGCATCAGTTTGACCAATAGCGAACGGCGATAAAATGATGTTATCGGGTTACGATTACAAATCAAGATCACCCCATGTTTGATTCCCGATGACACGGAAATTTCAAATACGTGCATCAAAAATAAAATCATGTCCACTTTCCACCATGTTGAAGATACCTTGATATTTTTCCGACGATACCTACTTAATTTGCAGTTCATTGGATTTGTGACAGTGCTGCGAGTTGATTACGAACTAACAAAATGTGATTTGATTTTCACTAAAACCTGTAGCTTTGTGTATACTATGTTTAGGATGCTGGGATACAGATAATTGAGGTTGCACGGATTCCATTTTGGGAAAAGGTATGGAATCTACAAATGTCGTTAGTGGAAAGACAAAGAAGCAGTTTAATTTCAATAATCGAAAAATTAGTCTCTCACTGCTCAACTGTGACCAGGACAATTAATACTCGAGTCAAGTAATCGAATCATTGTGCGAAGTCCTAGTCAAGATAAAAGTAGTCGATTTCACATTTCAATTCACTTTAATCACAGAATATTTTTCTAAATCACTCAAATCTGCAGCATTGCTGGCCATTCTGCATCAGTCACACACATGGATCTCATCATTTTGTGAGAAACGATACACAAAAACACATCTATGAAGCAATATGCTATGCTAGACTCTATTGCGCATAATTATACAGATTATTGTCACAACAAACTACAGAATTGAGGCTATGCAAAGCTGCAGCTAAGAGGTAAGTGCTGTGACCTATGCGCTAGAGCCCGCTGATATTGAAATGTGACATCACTCGACTAGAACTTCCAATTCGCGGCACAAATTTTAACAATACCCACACGAATTTCATTTATTTACAACAAAAGTCAAGCTTATCTAGAAACAATGTACAGTGGCCGATAGACATCCGAGTTGGCCGGCACTAATAATTTTACAGAGACAGATATCACCCAGGCTCTACTGCATATGCAGAAATAAATAATACGTACTGGATGTACTCCTTCTTATTATCGTTGGTGACTGGAATGGACTCTCCGTTTGGCTTCAACTCCCGTACTTTCTTGCTCCCGAAAAGCTCCTCGTCTACGGTGAAATCAAGTTCCAAGTCGCTGGGATCGTTTTGCAAGATCCACAGCAGCGAGTTATAATACTCGGAATCCTAAAAAAACATTCGGAAATCACTGCAATGTCCAAACTCAGTGCGACTTACAATAAATCAGTTATGACGCAGTCACAACTTGGTGCAGTCTTTTAAAAGAAAATTCAGCAGTTCATGTAGTTCTTATGACAAATTCACACAAAAAAGTGACGTAAACTTATTGTAAAACGATGTTCTACTTTTCAAAATCCAAGGTAAAGAGTAAGTTCTGCCTAAAAAAAACTGTAGTTTAAGGAAGTTGCCTTAAAATATAACCAATCGATTACGCAGTGCAAGCAAGTAAAATTTACTCAATCGGGTGCAGCGATATATGTGATACACAAAACAGAATTCTCAATTAGGGCCAGTGCATAAACTTGATTGAGTCAGTATTACTACAACTTCTTTAACCACACAATCTAAATCCGGCCAAAATTTTGACAAGTCAACACCAGTATGAATTCTCTTACACAATGAACTTCCCCTTCAAAAGTCCAAACAGGTTGCTAAGGCAGATTTTTATCTATGATTCAAGAAGACATTGAAAGCGTGGCCCTTTTTCATCCCGTTAAGGCGTAAACCCACAAATTCACAAAGATGCATGGTGAGATTACATCATGAAAAACGAACCAATCTTGCCAACACCCACAGTAGCCTACATCATATTAACAGTGAAATTCTTCTCACGAAAAGCAGATTGTTTTTAGAACTCCATATTTTGCATATGGTGCCCGGAATTCCACAATAAGAGTCGGACATAGGGAGTAGCGACTAGTAAGAAAGTAGTTACATCAACATAGCAATGAATAAAATACCAGGAACACCATGGGAATCAAGAAAATATGGTGGTAAAATCACCATACAGTGCACAATCCCTGTACCACAGTTGAAATTTCTAGTTCCACAAACAAGATGTTTTGAATCCACGCTACAACACAGGAATATAACAAAATACAAGCCTGCGCGAAATAGCACAACACAAAATATGCCAAGATACTGGCGTCTCAAGAATGATAACATCGTTATAACGTACTGTTCCTGGGAGTAGAAGTATAGCTAACCAAAGTATCATAGGTTTAGCTGGCTGACTACTTGACCAAAAATGGCCAGAATCAAAACACAAAGCTACATACCACAGACTCCATGTCATGCAACGTGATCGGTTTGTTCAACATCATCTTGTAGAAGGGTCTGATGAAAAATGCTGTAAAATTCAAGAACAGTTCAGTAACAAAAAAATCATAGACTGGTCAAGTATGACGCTATTACGTCAGAAAAGGTTATCGAATATGACGTTCGCGCAAAACATTAGGTAGGAGTGAATAGGTATTTCACCCGGTTGCTTGACATTTCAGCATGCAGCATTTCAGCTTGACTTTATGGCCTACAAACTGAGCTCAACCCCTGAAATAACCCTTTGCAGAACCAGACTCCAGTCCTAACCCTAGCTTCAACTATCATGATCAATTATCATATGCGATAGCATCCATGGACCAATTGGACCATTTTAGTTATTTGAAACCTGTTCACTGACGTCATACCACAGACTAATAGATTGTTCCGTGCAGTTACTAGAGCTGGCCAAAATTTAGTACCCAAGTGTTCAAGTATCGCTAGTTATGACGTCACAAGGAGTACGTATGTACCTTTTTTTATCACACAAAGAAAGTAACACCAGCTCTCTATACCACAATAAATATAATCTGGTATTATTCAGACCAGGGGTCACCAAAACGTGGCCTGAGAGGTATTTTGTGGCCTTAGACCTGATTTATGATTTAGGACATACCGGTTAGTAAAGCATTTTAATGTGCTGAGACTGATTTCAGTTTAAAAATATTGTTGTTGCTGACTTGCTGTTGTTAGAAACAAGTTAGTCTCCTGTGCACAACATCACCATTCCTCACTAGCTGATACGGACTCGGAGGTGTAGATACTGGTGATAGCATTTTATGGAGGAAAAAATTAGCCTCGACGTGCAATGGCACAGACACTGCCAAGACCGAGACGCTTAGAAAACGACCTGGGACTTCCCCACAAGATCAAGCTGTGCGAGGAGATAGTTCTCCATCGAATACCATGTCTAGCTAACCCCAATATCGATTCTCAAGTCGCTGAAAAGTTACGTCAAGCATCTTACGCGGTTCATAGTTCAAAATAGAATAAAAGTGATGATCATGATATTTTTTGTTGCATTTGTACTTATTTAATCAAATATCAATTCATTTGCGGTAATTAAGCCAGTCGCCCAGGCTAAAGAGAACAGCTCTGTATTGACGCGACGCAAGTTTAAAAACGTGGTCGTTCAACTGTGTGACCTATATATCTTGATATAGAACTCATGCGGCCCACAACAAGTTTTGAGTTGGCGACCCCCGATATAGACCACGCTAATTTAGTTGCACTTTGTGACAATGCTGAGGGTTGATCACAACTTCAAAGAAATGCGATTTCAACTAATGTGTGCAGCGTTCCGTATAATGCGATATGACCAATTGAGATTTCAAAGTTTCTAGAACACGATCGAAACCATAATCCCAATTGATAAATTAACCACGGCATTAGCAGAAACGGGCGTTCTCGAATAATTAAAATTAATACTCGATTTAGATTTGAGTGCCCAGCCTCAACATTTACTACAATTAGGGTCGGTGGGGTGCATCTCAAAAGTTCTGAAAAAATAATAAATGTTCAACGACTCAACACCATACGGGCAACGTCTTAGCGCGAATCAGCATAAATTATTCAAGATAAAACAAACGTGAAGATGTGGTTGCACCAAAAATCTGCCGGGCAAAAACTTTCTAAATATTTGACACGCATTTCAAATTTGATTTGTTCCAGTAAAAACCGCATCAGGGCACGTCACACTATACCGCAAGAAGCTGTCTGACATAGCAGCGTCTATTACATGTATAATTGTGGTGCGCGTACGCAGGAAACTGGTTAACTTCATTAACTGCCATGTGCACTATTGAAATACCTAATCGGTTTGTTTGCAATTCATGTCATACCATCATTATTTACAAAATCAACTGTTTGCCTTGTAGCTTTTCACCTCTTTATTCGACAAAGCTTGTGAAGCAAACAAAAAAAATTGACTTCGAAAATGGGCGTTAACATAGGCCTAGGTCAGTACAAGCTATCAAGATTGTCATCGATAGCCTGTTATCTGATCAAAATAGTAAATTTGGATCGCTGAATTCACTATTTGAAGAGCTTCTCGAAGGTACAGATTGAATAGAGGATTGAATAGTATACTGAAATGAACCAGAATATTTTCGGCTATGTGACCATGTTTCAACATAGCACATCACGTCTACAACATGCTGTCGTATCAAAAACATATCGAATCTCTCACCGTCCAACAACTTCCCATGGTACACCGCCATTCCGGCCACCCTGCCGATAAACTTGTACCATCGTAAGTGGTTCTCATTGCACAGTTCCGAGTTGGGATTGATTTGGAGAGTGTAATTGTCCCTGAAAATACACGAATTTGCCATCAACGCTGGTTTGGTCAAATGATAACATAATACCGACTTTCACGGATCTCATTAATTATTTTCACCTCATGAAGTCAAAGCCAAGGATAGATAGCCTGGAAACTAACAAGTGTTGGTGCCTAAATGTGTTTGTGTCCATTAAAAATAAATCGGATGTGAAACGATGGTAACTTGATGGAGTTACAATCAGGATCAATTTGGAAGCGACGTACAGAACAGTATTTACTGACCATTTTTCAGTATATTCTAGACAGCGTAAAACGGTACGTCATTACAAAGCATCTGACACACAAATATTTAATATTCAACAGAGTTTCTGCATTTTCAGTAATTCACCACATCACGTTAAAGTTATCTTTTTCAAATCGAATTACGAACCAGGAAATGCCATAAATAGGGCACTCTAAATATGATAGGGTCTCAAATTAAGGTTGAAGCCGCGAATAACGCTGCGGCAGCAGTCACTTTCCTCGGAAATTCACTGTATTCGAACTGCAGCTAAGAAGAGACTTCCACAAAAAGCACCATTCCAGAAATAAACCCTTGTGATGTCTGTGACAGGCCTGTAATGATTCGAGTCGCAATTTTTCAGGTACTCAACTTCACTCGAGTCATTTTCTAAAATATGAAAAATAAATGGATTCGAGTCAATTCGACCAAAATCATATGACTCTTGACATCCGATACAACTTGATTCGAGTGATATATATTGACAGCCTTACTCAACTGCGGGGTCTTTTGTGAATAAACATGTTTAAAGAAAGAAAAATGAGTAAATTATGCATGCGATGCGAGACAGACAATAACAACTGGGAGTTGTAAAAAAGTGATTTGAACTCTAGACTTAACAGTGAACACTATGACTCAAACTCGGACCCGAGTCTAAACACCATGGCTTGGAACTTGGTGAAATGAAAATGACTCGAGTCAAAACTGTAACAGTGAGATTGACTTGTGACTTGGTAACAACCCTGGTCTGTGATATATACTTTCTGGGAAGCATTTGTTCGCTGTTTCAGCTGCATGTTTTACGAAAATGGCAACGGCCAAAATGTTTTTCACATTTTCACCTTCAATCTGAGACCACATTATATTTATTTATATTCAGTGCTCATTCAATAAGAAAATATCTATCAAAAGTACGGCCGGGCAAAATCGAGTGGTCCTACCAGATTGATTCAGTATAAGGCTGGGGTATCAGTCATTATGACGGCACTACGGTATGAATGAAGTGGAAAGTTGAAACATGCACCTTTTATACAACCACAGAGAATGTGTTTTGGACGCTACGGTATGACCGATGTAGGTTCAAACACGCCCGCGGTACTCACGTCGACGAATATTCAAAAAGGCCGTAGTACGGATTGAACATTTCTTTCGAGATGAGATAGAACCACTCCCGGGCCACGCCCCCGTAGTCCAGCCCCTTCTCGCCCAAAAACTCGATCCATAAGCGAGACTTCAGCAAGTCGGTTTTCTTCACGACGGATATAGCTTGGAATGAGTCGTTGAGAATCGAGTTCCGGTGAATTTTCATCTCGAACCGGTTTGGAATGTCGCGCTGTCAAACGAGTAACATGCAGTCACGAAAAGGGGGGAGTCGGACATCTAGAAAACCTGCTTTTCCACATTAGATTACAATTATAGATACAGATTGATTTTTAAATTAGACTAGAATTGGAATTCGCAAATGAAATACAACATAAATCAATTTCAGTTCACATGGAATCAGTGAATCCCCCGAATCCGGCGAAAAAGGTATTTTTGAACAACCCTACAGTACACCAAGCTTGGCTCAATTCACGCTACACATTTCTCTTGTAGCATTTTCAGAAAAATACAAATTAAATAGAATTAAATTAGAGCATAAAAACGTTATGAAAATTATATGAATATTAGAATTAGAGAAAAGAATTAGATAACCGCCATAGGATGGGACGTAGTACATTTTTGTCCTTGATGATTTTGCGGCATATAGACCGACTCATTATATACCTACACACGATCTGTGCATGTGCACACCAAGAGTGCATGATGTGCATATGCCGCTGGATAAGGAAGGTGCAGATACAGTCTCGTAAGGATTTCAAAGTCTTGCACCACCGCTCCATGCTGTCCCAGTAATGCTGAACACCAAGTGAGAAAGCCATGGATACCAGTGTTACTAATCAGGTCTTTATCCTGACCTGCCCGGGGATGGAACCCACGACTTACCGATCAAGAAGTGTGATGCTCCACCATTACGCTGTCTTGCCATTTCACTCGAACTGATCTAATTACACAACTAGAATGATCATGGAACCCAGTCGCTTACCGGCGTTTTCTTGTGGATCATAAGCTTGAAAAATTCGTACTTCTGTTTGTAGTCTCGCGAATATGGCACGGCCTGGAAACGAGGCAGATATATTCAAGTGACCGTTTTATTTGCAAATACAGCGGTCAAAAATAGGTATCGGCTGGGCAAAATCGAGTACCTGAGTTATTCGATTCTGAATCACGTAATATGCTTCAAGTATTACAGAATGTAATACGTCGAAGTTCAAATATGCACCGTTTATGCCGCCACAAAGAATATAATGCCCGTTATCCATTGCATAAAAGATACTCTGGTATTTTGCAGGTTTAGTTCAGAATTTAACAACTTTACCTAAAGACAAAAAATCAAAGCCAATGAAGTGGCAGTTTTTAATCTGAATTTTGGTTTAATCGTTAGCATCAGACCGCATATGTTTTCCGTGTGCTTGTAATCGATTTATGAAGCATAAGCATGCATACAGAACTTCATAAGGCTCAAGGCCGAGGGGAAATACGTATAACACTGATGACGCAATGCTATCATTACCAACATAAAAAACATTTGAGTAGGACATCCAGTAGTCATATACAGATTCATTACCTAATCCCACCTCCCGGTAATTCAAAATTTCAAAGCACACGAAACCACGAACTATCACCATCCTTCCGCACTCCCTAGATATACACAACCGAGCAAACACTCGAAAATACAATAACTCTGAATACAGGGAAAGACAAGCTTGTGTTAAGTCATAGTTTAGATAACAGAGTGAGTGTGGATCGCGTGTGACGGTTTGAACAAGACCAAGCGCACTGACGTCAAGGAGTGTCAGGGCAGATTTCGCGTAATTAGCGAGAATCATGTGATCTCCAATCTGTGGAGATCCAACTATGTATTACAAGTTGAATCAATTTACAGCTAACAAGAGTGTGCATGTGTAATGTGTATGTGTATTGTGCATGTAATTGAACATGATTTATTAGCCATCTGCTACAGACAGGAAAAGCAGCTTATTTCCTACCAGAGTGATTGTATATCCCATAACCATAACGTCTTCTCTGAACCAGAGATTTGAGACTGCTCCGGGATGCAAACTCTCCAGCCATTATTCAAAATAATTTTATCTAATCCTGTATCCTGTGTATCAACCAATTTCAATAGAACATACGCCACCAGACTGGTCACTAAAGGAAGCTCAGAACACATAGGATTTACTTAGTGCATGGGAGGGCCACATGTCCACGGTTTTGAGTGGCATGCGAGGTAAATCTCGAAATTAGTTATATTATCAAAAAATTAATTAACCAGGTAATTTATTGTGAACTTGCACGGCTAACAAAAATCTGATTTACCTGGCCACAAAATTTGGGATGTTGAAAACTAAAATATCAGTTCCGACGCATTGGCGTAGCCAGGATATAGCCAAATTTTCTTGCATCTACTTATATGCCGATGAAGTGGAATATTTCGTGGCAGATTTATTTGACTTGAAAATTTTTCTTAGCGCTACGAGCGTTTCATTGTCAGTTTTGACTTTCGGAAAATTAAAAATGCGCCCAATTTCCGGTATTGAGCCGAACAATACTCGTAATTATGAGAGAACATACGACTTTGCGTCTGCACTCGCAGAAAGATTGTCGGCGATGAAGCCTTTGCAAAAAAGGATAGACACACGTACGCCAAATTCTACGATATTGATATGTCCCAGCATCGAATAATTCTGTCCTTGCCAAACGAGACAAATGGTACAGAGAAGCGACCCGCTATATATGCAAGCAACAATATTAGGGACTGAATCCATTCTTTAACTATAAAAGATTTTCATGACATATGTATTTGTTATCGGTTTTGATGCGTGGCAAGATACAAGTTTTGTTTTCACCGTCACCTAAACCGGTTCTCTCCTATCAGCCGACTAAAAAACGACATCAACATTCAAGCAGCCCGCGCAATGGTTCATAAATCTCATGTGGCCCTTTATCTGTAAAGGTGCAGACCAGATCTTAGTGAAACCAAATATCTTCGTACTGCGTTCGCCCACTGTTTGCTTCTACAATATATTGCCACTTTTTCTACGCGTAAAAGTATAAGACAGACTCATCTCACCGGTCCAGTAATGTCCGGACTTTGAAGCCTTGGATCCTCCCACTGGGTCTTTCTGTTTACTGTTAAAGAAAACGAAGCTCATTAGAATGTAATCGAGGACGATATTTTGCTGAAGAGGTACCGTGATCGATATAGAATATCCTGCCGTCGCTGTGTTGCCTCTCTTCCCAGCCGTCCTGAAATGTAAGTCGCAAAGGTCAGTGTCACCGACTTAACTACCACCAACAACCATTTAATATTGAAACACACTTTAACAACAAATAGGTTGTAAGTAGCCCAGACGAGAACTGCTCACTATAAGTCAAATTGGTATGTGTATTTGAAGTCGCTTTGGGATTTCAAAATAGAATACACAAGACTGGAAGGGCTATTCACACGCCTCACAGCTACTCTATGCATTCTCAGGCTACAGGATGAGTCAGAGCCTGTTACCTTTAGAGACAAACGTTGTACCAACTGCAAAGGTTGAATCACTGGTCAGTACAAAGAAGGGAAAACATTTTGTAACACAAATTTTGCGTTTTGCCACTCTGCAGGTTTTTCTGCTTCATGGATGTTAACATTCTAATTCTACACTCTACAAGCGACCCATATTATTGGCAAGCTTAACAGAATTTGCCAGGTAGTCACGATATCATTGTGACAGTTCATTCAACGTAAAAAGTAATAAAGAATCTTGGCATTACTCACAAGCATCATAATTACACATGCGCAATATGACACAATCACATTTAGATCAGATAGCCTACAAGCCTATTTAGATGCCATGACTCGGCATTTGAATATCTGTGGTGAATTGATGGAGCGAAAAATCATTAAATTTTGATTAAAAATATTGTTGTACTTAGGTGACAGCAGACGTAACATAGCAAACTAAAACCTAAGGATATTGACAGGTTCACGATTGTCGCGATCGAGACAGTAAACGACTACAAGAACAATATCCCTTATGCCTGATATGTGCCAACACACAACACACCGCATTAGTGATTCGATTTAAATGGTCATTGTACACAAGGCCCACATATGGTATGAATTGACTGCATTATGTGCTGTCCTACAAAAAGGTAATTATCGCAAATACGGGTGAAACAGACGGTAACGGTTGTGAATTTGCAGGCATAGGCAAAATAATATATACACGGGATCAAGTTCATCAAGACTTCATAAAATATTAACAAGTATATTCCGGTAAGAAATTAACACGGAATGTTGAACTGCGATATAAAATCATGTAGCGGACAGCACGTAAAGACCTTGTAAAGACTTTCAGGAACCCTGCCCTTAACACAGGTCCCCATGAATACTATGGCAAGACATTAATGCTGTGGCTGATTCATGTAATTTATCACTCAGACTAAACACCACTATTCTGCAGCAAACGCAGTGTGAATGCGAGACTGCTGATTCATGAATCATCAGCAAGACTACAGACGTATACAGAGGAAAATACACGAGACAAATGAATTCTCACAGAACAGGCCACAAGCATGGCAGACTTCAGAGAAAAAACGTATCAAACATTCATTTCTGCATCAAATCCTTACACCCGGCAATTGGTTCCTGTAAATATCACTGGGATATTTACGCAATATTGAACCAAACGTTTTCTAAAGACTAACTACAGGTTGGTATTATCGACTTTTATGTGACCTGAACCCAGTTCAGTGACAAAAAATCACAACACCCACAACGCGGCAACGGTCAAAACAGCATCGTACTTCCCTTACAAATTACCAACAGGAAACGGACAAAACTTTTCTAGCGCGGTGACTTGGAGAGTCATCAGATGCAACAAATAGGCGTGATCACTTCCATACGGGTCAAAAGTTGTTGTTCAGCAATTCATAAAAAATTACACAACACACCAGTACGGAAATGTAGTGGTAACATTTCACAGATTCCGGATGACGAAACAGTCATTTTCAGATGAATTATTCATCACAGGCTTTCTGACACACTGTATCATAATTTGGGATCAGCAACAATGATATTTCAGTACTAAATTTGGATTTCAGTATAAATTGTAATCAGTTGAGTCGATTAGTAAGAAACAATATGTTTCAAGTAGGCCTACTGAAATGACACGCCCCTTGCAACTGTTTCAATACTACATAAAAGCTACAATACATAGTTAACTTTCTTACTCATCCCTTCTGCTATAAGGTCATGAGCAGTACTAGGGTACTCAACTCAAAGGCCAAATACCTTAAAGCGGCATTACTTTGGACTAGGGGGTAACTTTGGACACTAAGACTGTTATTGATGGAAAAATGTTGCCGCTGGTGGTTCAATTCTTTTTCACAAGGCATCTTTTTCACAAGGCAACAGTACCATAAGTAATCTCGATAAAAGGTGGATAATTTCACTACCAGATAAACTTGATCCATCATTCCATCATTGATAAATGTGTGGCGGGGGGGGGGGGGGGGGGGGGGGGGGAATTTCATCAAAATTGACGGTTATTAAACTTCTTACAACCACACATTGATAGCATGTGCGCCATGGATCGAAAAGTTGGCAGCACTGACCCGAAACTAGTCTTAATCTCATCAACTCTGACGATATAACCCTCATTTAGGAGGTTTGTTACCTCCACATGCCGAGGTAACTTTGGATCAGTTAATTCAAAAAAATATGGTAGGATACCTATTTTTGACTGAGGACATTTTGGATTACGTAATTCTAATCTTTGCTCCATAACGCCAGAAAAACACAAAACTTACTTTCCCCGACTATAGCATATCCAAGATATAAAGCAAAATTGTGAAAAATTGTACAAAGTAACCTTGATTTACAGTACTCGATTCGTAATTGCCAAGCCATGATCAAAATAAGACAAGATGTCTATAAATGATGTCCTAAAAAGAAAAGCGAAATCATGCTAGGTGATAGCTAATTCAGGAAAACTACAAGATTTGTGGCGAACAGCAATGCACACTTGCAGAGAATCGAAACGGGCATAATCTCACCGGTAATGGTCCCAAGTCTTCGGCGCTTTCGATGTTTCCGCGTTGCACGGGAGGACGCGACGACCGCGGATCCTTCCAGGTCGTTGTTTTCGTGTTATGGTCGATGAAAAATACTTTCCCGCCAGGTGCGGTCCTGCGTACAAGTTACCAACGTCACGGCAGTCTGCAGCGTGTGACGTACATTGATACAATACAAATTCAAAGGCCAACTTCGAATTAGGGAAATTTCCCAAGGAACGAATGTGCAGAAAAGTTGCCCGACATAAGAGCGTGCGACTGAACTATCCGAAATGTAACCTTAAACCCAACCCTACTATCGAAATTAACTCTTAGCAAAACCAAAACCCTAACCCAACCCTAAATCTAAAGCTTACTTGACCCACATGCTAAATTGTCGCATGCTATTATGCTCGATCGACATTTCAAACATCATAAAACGTCAGCTATGCAGCTTATCAATTACAACACGAATAGAGATGGGTTTGGAAAAAATGACATCTCATGCTTGCCGCCAGGTTGTTTTTGAAAGTTAATGCGATAACTGCTGTACACGCCACAATTGTGCCACACAAGCTTGCAATGTATCGGCATGGCTATTTCGAATCTTTGCATCCTTGCAAAGGAAGCACTACCGGGCCGGCATACTTTGTAAATGCGACATCAGAAAAGGAAATCCACAAATTGAGAATTGAGAGCCGCTAATCTCCCAATCACAACGTAT
Organism: Botryllus schlosseri; assembly: GCF_051294905.1. Taxonomy (NCBI): domain Eukaryota; kingdom Metazoa; phylum Chordata; class Ascidiacea; order Stolidobranchia; family Styelidae; genus Botryllus; species Botryllus schlosseri. The sequence goes on along the minus strand of NC_137244.1, from coordinate 6,432,177 downwards.
ACGAACCATAACCGGACATAAATACCAGACAAGCGACAATTGAAAGCCCATACCTTCTTTCCCATCCCTTTGGCAGGTAACTATTCTTCGGAGAGGGCTACCAAGAAAGCAACAGTAGATGTCACAGATGCATTATGCACACATAATTAATTATACACATGGGATTAACTAGGCTATAGTTATCATCTATTTTCACAGTGATTGTAAATGGTATAAATTCATCATTTGGCGCATCCTTTGGTCGCTAGCTGAGATACAGGTTGCAAAAACATTTTAACTAGGATTCACTAACAGGGATTCACACAATCACACAAAATTCAATAGTAAAAACCCCACACTTACTTTACCATGCGCTGTTTACCAACGTGTAATACACGCAAAGACCATCATGGTTTGTTTCTTACAATAGGCCTACAACTAGACATTGCTATGAATAGAATGCAACAGTGTGTAACAGTACTGATGAGTCATGGCGTGAGTATCAATCAGATTCAGATATCCAATGCAACACAACAGAAATTGTGATCTTACTTTTACCTTGACTGCAGGCTCAGTTGGTTTTTGCCACTGTGTCGTTTTAAGAATGTGATTGAGGTAGTACTTGCGGCCACTTTTTGAATCGACCCTCTCTTCCCAACCCTCTGGTAAATTATCTGAAAAGAAACAGCGGATTTTCAGTGTCGACCAGCATATTATGTTCATACATTTCATATGCACAAGGCGCAAAAAATTGCATGCAAAGCCTTATCTATCGATTACAGGGGTTCATCTCGTCTTAAAGGGGCACTGCGCTCTAAAAATGATGTGGTCTCAAATTGAAGGTAAAAACGAACAAAAATTTTTGGCCGCAGCCATTTCCTTCAGAACGCCATCGTAATGGAGCTGAGTAATTCCCTCTCAACATGCAAACGCCCGTCTCCACACCCATTTCAGATCAAATTGAAAATTTTCACATCGATCAGGCATTAAATTTGGTGCATAACAAACTTTGTTTCAAGAAAATCGGACAATTCGTTACAGAGTTATTGCAATTTGAAAAATGACATTTTGTGCTCACTCGGCCGTGACGCTATACCGCTTGGAACCTGTGTGTAATTGTAATTATCATTATAGTGAGCAAATTACTGCCGGGCATACTTAAATTTCTGTAGTAAGATATTTTGGTATATGCTTATTGTGATTGACCTAAATTTTTAACTTTACTAATGGGGGTTAGGGGTCAAATGTCAATTCAAAGTCATCATGTTTTACAAATCAGCCATGCATAACAAATATGCAACTCCGCCTAGCGTAATTCTATTTAAACAGATTTTTTCGAGGAAGGTGTCAAATGGAAGCTTGGAAAGAGTAGAACATTGCTGAATTGGTATTGCATGTGATATTTGACTGCCACTTGTCTAAAACTTAATTGAAAAGATGCGCTCTAAATAGTGCATGACGTGTCCTGCATAAAGTGTCAAAGTATATTTTTAACCGTGGTCCAATCTTATATTCAATTTATAACCAAGTCTGATGGATTCTAATTGGTAACAGCTTTCATATGACACCTTACTTATGAATTTTGAGTTAGATAGAGTCGTGCCAGAGAGTTCGGAAATATCGTCACGCATCACTGATTTTAACATACTGGTATGTCAATTTTCAAATCAAGATTTGAACCTTGATCCTGTAATGCGGAGGGGAATTCCTAGTGAGTGAAGAACATGTATTACCAATCATTGCTTACCAGCATTACCCTGATTGGAATCGCTGGCCTTTTTGCCTGATATATCAGCGGAGCAGCGATGATTTTAAGTTAAAGTAATTTAATAAAAAATAATTAAAAAAATAAATATAGTGTGAGCACAGGACACCGATTCCAAACAGGAGCATTACTACCTGCAGCCTGTATAAGTATGATTTTAGCAGTGATAATTATACGCAAATTTCATGGTTGAGTAAGCACGAAATCCTCATTCTTCATACTGCTGCGATTGCTCAAGAACCGATCAATAAAGTTATATTAATTATATTCTATTCTACTCAGAATTGAGTACTTTAGTTGTACATGATATTGCAGAGAAATCTGAGAGGGTGTGAAGACGAATTGAAATATTATTTGGATGTTGACTCGAATTACTGATAGTCGGTAAACCCAGAAGCACCCTTGCAAGCATAATGCACAGGCAATAAATAAAGGTACTCTCTGAGCATGGCAATAATTATCTACTGAAACACATTATCATATAACGAGTAGAATAATGGCAAAATCAGATAATCACTGAATTAATATAATTAAAATTCATTAAAAAATGACCTATTTTGCATTATGCACCATATTATATTTTTAACCATGTTGCTGTCAAATATCAATAATAAAACTATGTTTCGTGCATTCTAGTTGGAAACAGCTTTCAAATGACACCTTGCTTGTGAATTTTGGTTTAAATAGAATTGCACCAGATGAGTTGAAAAATATCGTTATGCATCACCGATTTTAACATATGCCAATTTTGAAATCGCGTTTTGAACCTTGACCCAATACTGTAGAGCGGGGATATTCGTGGTAAGGGAAGAACATGTACCAGCAATTATTGCTAAATAACATTCAAACCTTTACTCTACGTAACCTCTGAGCTATATCAGTTACAATCATACACAGGTTTTGTGTTACCAAATTTCATGGTTGAGTAACCACAAAATCATCATTTTTCAAACTGCAATAACTCGAGAGCCGTTCAACGAAATTGTCCGAAATAAATTTCGTTGTACTCAGAACTAGATACTTTAGTTGTATGTAGATTTAGAGAAAAATCTTGAGGGGGTGTGGAGACGGATTTAAAAAATATTTGCATGTTGACAGGGAATTACTCAGCTGCAATTTATTGAAATTTCTACAAGACCAGCTGCCGCGGCTGCTATACCTGTTACATGGCACGATGTCTTCATCGTCGCACTTGCTCGACGCGATAAGTAAGTCACGCAGAGAACGAAACTTATACACATTTCCTTCATAACATCGGCTGACAACTATCTAAAATTCGTTCTCTGCGTGACTGCCTAATCGCGTCGAGCAAGTGCGACGGTGAAGATATCGTGCCATTTAAGCAGCCGCGGCAGCTGGTCTTGTAGAAATTTCAATAAATTGCAGCTCCATTACGGTGGCGTTCTGAAGGAAATGGCCGCAGCCAAAAAGTTTTGTTCGTTTATACGTTCAATTTGAGACCACATCATTTTTAGAGCGCAGTGTCCCTTCAAGCTTGTTTAATCGATGGCCGGTCATTATTTTTCCAAGTGTTTTTACTTATAGCTACAGGTTTGCAGCTGTAAATATTTAGTATAACATGAATGGATACTGGTTGGTGGTAATTCCCTCGAACTTGTTGTTTTCGCAGAAAGATGTTTGCGAACTTAGCGACCCATCTCTCCAGATGGTGGGTTTCACCATTTCAAGCAACATGCAGGATGCAATGGTTGAGCTATCTACTAAAATAGCTACATGCCATACACTGTCGCATTCCACGAAAACAAAACATGACGACTCGAAATTAAACAACAGCTGCTCGATCAAATTCAAAACGAATTTCCAAAAAACCGATGAAGCTAGTTCTAGGTGAGAAACAACTAAATATTTGGGAGAAAATGACTAATCCGCAGCTTGCAAACGAAAACTAGTGTTGTGCAGCTCGGAAAACTGCCGGGCTGCTAGAGCTACAAGGAAAAATATAAGTTCAACCAGGCGCAAGACTGAAATTACTGGTGTTCATTTGACACATTGACAATCTTGCACAAGCAACATCAATTATTTATGAGCAAGGCAAATACATTTGTCTGGTAGGCAGGAAGGCATATTAACGTGTGATGAGTAATGAACATTCCCCATCATTGCATGGCAAAGAAGACAGCAATCTTGTCTTTTCCATCGCATATTTGCAAGTTCCAATTTTCGACTGAAATATTATTTGCCTTTTCGAGAGGGGGCAACTTTGGAACAAAACCTCCGAAGGATGCAGTCTCAAAATGTAAGAACAATTCAGATACCGCCGGTACCAAAGCTGACACAGTAAAAGCAGTGGGTTTGATAGGAGTGATCAGAAAAATCGTGAATCATTTCCTATCATTTTGTGAAAAATGTGCTAAAATTATTTTAGAATTCTTTGAACATTATTGATGAGATTGTAAGGCCGAACGAATAGTGATGTCTTGATGTGGTATTGATTAAAAATACCCATGGGTGTCTTTACCAAATTATAATGCAGGTTGAAGCTAGAAATATATAGTTACCACGACAATTTTCGCAATTTTCACAACTTTCAAATTTCCAAATGGAGAGCGGAAGCCTACCTCGACTTCAGCTATTTACATGACATCATACAATCAACAGCCAATGAATCAATTCCCTCAGTAGGGGAGGGGAAGTTAGACACATACCACAATACAATACAATTCACATTATCTGAGAATAGATAGCCGAAATCCCCTTGCAACGTTGCAGATTTGTTTCGAAGCCTATTAGCAAAAAAATCAATAATTCATGCTTGAGCGCACATGACAGAAATCAAAGCTGGCACTGAATAATTGAGCTCGTGATTTGCAAAATCCAGGAACTTCATGTGGTGGGAAATGCAAATCAAGAATTCAAGATGTTTGCAGATATAATTTATAGGCCAGTGTCATCTCAAACTTGCAAGTATCTAAATTTTCACCTGTATTGCAAGTATTGGCTGATAATTGCAAAATAAACATGCATAGGTTAACACGCAACCCAATTCAGACATTACAAACCACTGCAAGAAAGTTATTACATGGAGAAAAGAGATGGAATACCATAATTTGAGAGCGATTGCATTAAAACAAGTGAATTAGGCTTTTAGACCGAGTTTTTTTTTATTGCGTAGGAACCGTTAGCTTATTGAGTCTGCATCAGCATTTTGGCTCAACGCTAACCTGACGAGATGAGTGCTTATTGGGGAAGTCACAGTATACCAGTTTTATAAACTTTTGACATATCAAAGCTAATTTGAGGATTAATATGAAGACCGATGTAAGATTTGTCATAGAAAACACACAAGATGCAAAAACGACAACCAAAAAATTTACAAGGTGTAAAATTAAACACTGATTTATAATGAATGCATCCATAATTACAGTAAACAAGAGAATGCTGTGTCCAGCTAACTCAAAATATTATGACATGCACCATGCTACCAACTTGAGCTAGCTTGTTAGGAGGAAAATAAAACGCTAAATCACCAAGCCCACGAGCTATCAGCGAAACTACATTCAGATTTAGAATAAACTAGAACAGTGGTTCCGAAAGGTGACATTATCGCCCCCTTGGGAAGATTTTGAGAAGGGGGCGAAAACAACGAATGGGTTGATTGTGAGACGAAAATAGTAGAAAGTTGAGTGAATTTTATTGATAGAAAAGCGACTCAATGCTCGACTCATTCCAGCATGGAGGGGGGGGGGATGAAAAGGAAGGTCGGGAACCACTGAACTAGAGGGTATATTCATTACAAAGCGAGCTAAATTACTTGATCTCTCTGAACCAGAACTTTCTCTTGACCGCCTTCGTCTTGATGACTGAGCTATAGTGCAAATAAGTAGGGATGATTACCCTGAAAATCTAGTCATATGTCATAATAATCATGATACTAAATTGTGACACACGCATTCACATAAGTAAGAGGGTGACAAAATCAAGCAAGGTAAATTGACGAAACTGTTGTGGTAGATTGTTATGATATTGATCAAGTGATTTCAGCAAATCGACTTTAAATTAATCCGGGTGAACGCCATTGCAATGGAGGTTTCATATTAGAAGTTTAATTGAGAATTGGAAGATATCAGTATACTTGCTTAGCTCCACTCGATTTTGCATATGCTCACAGAATATATTCTTGCTGGATGGGGTAAGCTGGTCCCCGGGGCATCTATGCCAAGTTTCAAATTTTCATCACCAATCTGATTCAGCTCACCCATTTAAATTATTAGAAATAGACAAAATGAAATATCTTCAAAGTTAATGAACTTTGCTAATGATGTAACAAGGTGTTCTTTGAGGTACTGTGGGCAATGAGCATGTAGCTGATAAATTCTGACGACTCAAAAAACGTTCCAGCTTGTAACTACAACTCAAATTCTCAAAGGAGGTAAGCAAAAAAAATAACATGAACAATAACGTGATATTTGCTTTCAAATTCTCACAAAATCACAATACAGTGGCTTTTACTCCACATAGGTAAGCCCTACCATGCAAACAAGGAGTATTAAGCAAACACGATTTTCTGTAAAACACCACCAGTATGACTACAGGTCAGCTAAGTAACAGAGCCTAACCTCAAAAGTTTATTCAAATATTGACTGCCGTAGTCATTTACAATGCTTACAGATAAATGTGCAGCAGCTAAAGATCATGTGTGACATCGGATCTGTCATGTACATCATCAAAATTGTTTCAAAGGACATAAAGGTTGTGTTGTGATTTCAATAATATGAAATACTAAATGAAGCAACAAGGTTTCCGCTATATAGCCTGTTATTCTAAATTGAATGCAAGCAATTTATGAAGCTTTGCGCTGAAACAATTGGATTAGATCAAAATATTACATAGCACAAGCAAGAACTATACCTAGTATGTGGTATGTATCGTCTCCTTTTTCAATCTTACATAAATGGGAAATTTCGCCTGATACCTATTTTAAGATCATGTCCAAAATAATACGTCAGCAAATGCATAATTATGACCACACTGGTGCCAGACAAACTAAATATGCCAGTGTGGAGGCAACGGGAGGTTATGTTGACAAGACCCTTCTTCAATATTATACAAAACTATCATGGGACAACATGCTACAAAAGCGTAGGCCGACATTGACATTCTGCTGCCAATTACAATCGAAGTCAGATACCTTGCGATATAACCCATGAATCACAAGCCGTTGACCAAGAGCTGAGTTTATTTTCATACAATAGCGATCAGAAATATCATTTAACACCACATGATCAAAGGACCTCGCTAGCATGGAATAAAATATTTGCCGGTCAAAACCGTGCTATACCATCACTAGCAGCGTAAGCTGCTCCAGTGCTCATGCCTCAGGGCAACTTTCGTCAAATGACAGAGAATTTTAACATTGTAAAAGTACCGAAACATACTGAAAAGTAAACAAAGTATCTAAGATGCTTACTGCTAGATGCCTCCGACGGAGTTTGACTTTGACTCTCCATGGCAGTCGGTGTCGATGGCGGTGGCGGTGGCGTGGAATTTGCCGGCGCAGCGTTGGATGGCCTGTGTTGGATAAAATCAACATCATATTCAAATCGCACCTTAAAAACTGCTAGCATCAGGAATTTGGCTGAAGGCCATGCAGAATGACACTTTATTTACACGAGTTTGGCTCTCATGTCATGTCAATGAGATCACAGATAAGGCTGAATTGTGGTATATCATGGAATACGGTCAAATCTTTCCTTTTATTGGAAAACCGGTCGAAAATTACCAAGTCAATGCACATTCACTCTGATATAGACACACAATCTACCAGACCTAGGTAAGCTAAGTTATAAGTCCAAATTATTAAGATTTGAAGACAAATTGATTTTAGGTCTGCGAATGCGAACGCTTTCATAGACTAGCATAATAATATAGACACATACTCGTGTTGTGGAGGTGCCGTTTCCATAGAGGAGGGCTCAGACTCCTCATTGTGATCTCCGGCCTCCGCTAAATCCTCCCACTGGCAAGTAAAAACAGATTGTCAAATCCAACTGGAACATCACTTTCGTATCAGGGTAAGACGGACAAAGTTGTGACACCGTACAACATGGCTTCGTGAGGAAGCTAGATTACATAATACAAGGACACTGATTCCGGGCATTGCCAAGGTAATGGAGTCAACAATGCAACTTCCGGCATTGACAGGTCAAAAACATTCAAGATTTTATCAAAATTGTAGCAAGAGGTCAAAAAAATTGTCAAAATTGTTTACAAAGTCAAAATTTTTTGCAACCTGCATTTCATTTGTATCGTAGATGTTTGCAGTATCGGCGAACCTATCATTTGATATTTTACAGCTCGTAGCCTAATTTATAGGCCTACCATTGTGAATAATAAACGGTCAAATGGAACTAATAGGTTGACTTGGTGTTATACTCAACGTACAGCCATATCCAACTAAAGCAAGGCTGCGTGGGCATTGGTTCTTATATTAAGAAGCGCATGATGAAAAATTGTGATGTAGACAACATTGTCAGAATGAAGCAACACGGTATGTCACCAGCAGTGTACGCACAACTTCAGTGTTGTCAGCCAACAACTGCTGCTGTTGAACGTTCTTTCTCCATTCTTGGCAAACCACTTAGTAAGGACAGACACTTTCTACCCGAGAATGTAGGAAAGTATCTTTAGGTCTAGATATCGTCAAAACGAAGTTTTTTTCAGGCAATAATTTGTCGGTTGTGCAGTCAAAAAAGTTTTTTTCAGGTCAAACTACTACACAAAAGGACGGACAGTTCCAACCAGAAATGAGGATAAGTAGTATGCCCAAATTCTGACATTGTGAGCGACAACACCTAATTTACCTAGATGAGGTGAAAATTTAGTCAAAATTAGGTTTTTTAAGGTAAAATATTTCAAAAATCGCCATGGTGATCACTGATCACGTCTTCACAGATACATCATTCCCAATAACATGCGTAGTTTTCAATCTTTGCGCCCAGTAACAATCACTCACCGAGCCATAGTTATCACTTGATTGCTGCCCCCGATTCACTTCTTCGCTTATATGCCTTCGCTGCCGGAACTGTTCGGCCGCTGCTATCGCACCCGGAGTACCGCTAGGACCCGCGGCGCTCTCATCCGGAGAACTACTCGAATTGGGAATCCTACGAGACTCCGACCGGGTGCCGTTCGACATGCTGCCTCCCGACGTGGAACTTGGCAGACTGGCGATAGAGAAAGAATGTTACGTCTGCTCAAACAAGCTTGGTCTTGTCACACATGAGTATACCGGCATGGGTTAAAGTTATGGTTCGAGATAGGAATAGGCAGAGTAATAGGCAGGGTTGTAATGAATCGAGTCACGATTTTCGGTCACTCGAGCCATTTTTTCAAATGCGTAAAATGGCTCAATTCGACTCGAGTCAATTTGTGTTTTGACTCAACGTGTACTCGAGTCATCGTGCATGACTCGAACCGAGACTCGAGACTAGGAGAGTCAAAATAGACATTTCATTGTAACTGCGAAGAATAGTAAAGTCGTCTATCAGTCCTGATACTTGGAAAACAGGGCCAGAAACTGTTAGGACTGAGGAAAAAAATGGGATTATTGAACTGACAACTGAACAGTGAATACAACGACTCGAACATGACCGTCTACTCACGGACTCGAGACTCGAACTTGACTCAATACGGAATTGAAAACGACTCGACTTGACTCTAGTCAAAACTATAAAAGTACGATTGACTTGTGACTCGGAACTTTGCGACTTTGCTACAACCATGGGAATGGGTCAGGGTTCGGATCAGTGCACGGATTGGGTGGGTTTGGGGGTTATAAATTCCATGTGTCACATACTCAAATGTTATGGAGATATGAGCAGACGCCACGTGAATATCGTTTCACCAATAACATAGATTCAAAACCACACTTTGAAAGAAATAATTTCCTATAGCTGGCAGATGAGACAGACAGACATTAGCTGAGCTCGAGTTATGGCTAAACTGCAAGTCCATTATAAGTTTTGTCCTTATTTTTTACTATTTTTAGGCATCGACTAGACGGCAATTATGGAGTCTTTGATTTGCAGTATGGCTGTTTTCAACTTTTAATCCACGCCGTTGGTATCTCTGGTTATGAATTTTTTAATATTGTATCAGACTAGGTCACTAGGTCTGTAAAACCACCAAAGCAACCTTACGGGTCTGCATAAAAAAAGGCCAAAAACCACTAGCTTTTCTCTTATTATAGCCAGGACCAATTGTCAGCTACACACATGCGAAGACATATGAATAGTAAACTTACGCCATTGGTCGATTCCATTGCGTTCTCCTGGTCTCGTGGTTCACAAAGTACGTCCTTCCCAGATTGTCCTGCCTCTCCTCCCAGCCGGACGGCATAGCGGTTTCACTGCCTTCCACAATCTCCCAATCGTTCTAAAACACAACGCAGGGTTTACACCAAGCTGAATCGAAAATTCAAAGCAAATTTAGAATCGAGGTCTGACGAAGTTTGTCTTCCGCGTATAATGATAGCAGATTTGTTCAGTAAATACATAATTCTAATTTTTGTAAGTACTCAAATAGTTTTTGCCTACTTGCACTACTTACTAGAGTGGTTTTAGTTTTTGAATAACTGACTTCTACACGAGTATCAACGATGAATACTTTGACCAACTCTGCGAATTGCCACGAATAAAACACAGGCGCATTGTAACTGGCTGACATAATTTCGCAGAGGGCGAAAAGTTGCATCACATAACAGGAGAAGTGTCGTAACATTTTTCATCGGTAGACACGAAATGGGGACATTGGTTTCTTGAATTTAATTCAAGCCTGTTACGGGTCGACCTATACTACAGAGTAAAACTTAGTAGTATAAAATATTTCATCTAGGATTGGCTGTAGGCATATATATTCAATAGCCATTCAAAGCATACCTAAAAGTGTTTCAAATAGCGTTAAATAGTTGCTTCATTTGTCAGGACAACCTTATAAGCAAAAATTACTGCAAACATGAAAAGGTGGCTAGATCTATAATAAATAATTATAGAATTCGCCACCGTAAATAGGCCTGTCATTTTTTCAAACGGAAAATTTTGTATGCCTACTATAATAACTTTGCTGCTACTGGTTGGAATTGAGCCAAATTTGTTGGGCATTGTTTTTTCAGACAACCTTACAATTTCATGGGCTAGCCAGTGAAATTCAAAAAAGTTTTATTTTCATTTTTATTAAATAATTTCAGAGTTTTCTACTACAATAACTCCTTCACTGGTTGGAATTGAGCCAAAATTGGTATGCAGAGTTTTCAGGTAACCTGCAAATTTCATCGAGTACCAGTAAAATTTGAAAATAAAAATTTATTTCCGAACAGCTTTGAAATCTAGGTTATCAAATGCCACCATGTCTAGCAATAAACAAAAGAAGCAAACAACCAATGCAAATGAATATTCGATTCAAATCTATCGATGGCTATTCACCTCTTGCGATTGCGATTCTTCATTCTGAGGAGTGGAAGTGCCGTCGTTGACAAACGTTAACTTGAGGCGTAAATGACCTTTCACCCTCGATTTGGAACTGTTGAAAATAGAGCGCACGTTAGGAAGACACAAACGGACAGCCCGAGTTTAGAACGTGAAAACAATACCGGCTTCCAGCATATGTATAGGCTATAACCGGGCCTATCTAACCTGCATCAACATAATTTTTCTATTCGTTCATGATAAATAGTTGAATTAAGCTGCTATGTGGTTAACAAAACTGAAAAACAAACTAAAGTTGTAAAATGAGTTTCATAGCTATTTCTCTATTTCACAATTTAATTAATTACGAAGCAATACATATGGTGAAGTGTTTCATTTACAAAGGAGATGAGATAGAACATGATTTAACCACAATAAGCCATGTTTCAAAAAGCCTCATACACAGCCAGCAGCCTATATCTTTCATATTTGCTCTTCAAGTAGTTCAAAGCAAAGCAACCACTACAAAACCGACTGGGTGTGCGATGCGTAGTCAATTTCCAAGCGAATTACAAATGAAAAACAAATCAAGAAAGCATATGAATCATACAAATGAAAATCCATAATCCAATGCTAGCAAACACTAATCATGACAGCTCATTGATTGAGCATTAGGGTTGTCCAAAATTTGGAAAATCTTACAAATCCCCCGTTGTAATGTCTTATTATATAGATTATTGATCAAAAACGACACTGAACCTGAAAGAAGCTCACAGGAAGGCCGCTAAGATTTCGTGCAAAGCGTTTGAAAGTAGCTGCCGAAGAACGGGCGTGCCACCGACCATAGAACGGCGAGAAGACTAGTAATCACGAAACCACGGCTCTTGATTGGCTAATCGGCTATGCTTCAATGACCACGACAGCAGCAGCTTGCTGATTAGGTGATCAAGGAGTCTGCTACCAGCGGCGATTCTGAAAGCGCATTGTATGTAGGCTGACAGATAATGATTTAGGATTGATTCAGGGTATGTTGAGGTACGAAATACATGATGAACAAACAACAGCTGCTTCACAAAAACGTCTAAAGCATGACTGCTTTATTGTGAAGGAAGCCGCCGTAGCCTATATGCCTTGTTTTCAACGAGGGAAAGCATAGGCGCTTATGCAAGTGGCGACGGATTCCTAGTTTCAGAAAGGATATATAAGTATTGAATACATATATAAAGCTTAGCAATGACACTATAATTTGTGTGATCTTATTGGGCTCAGGTTGTAGTACATAGTTGAAATTTTGAAAGCTCTAAGGATCGGCTGAATCAGCGGGTTATGTTGGGCACTTGTCAGATGCTTCCATCAAACTGTATTCACTTGCAAGTGTTGTCAAAGTCCTTGATGATAACGCAGAAAAGAGGTGTAAAACTGAGCACAGACTATGCTTGATATGATATACAAACTATGCTGGTTACTGTGCACTATGCAGCATTGTCTGTGCTTACCTTTACACCCCTTTTCTGCGCGATAATTAAGGACTTTGACATAACATATCCAGCATAGTATGTGCTCACCTTTACACCTCTTTTCTGCGTTATCATCAAGGACTTTGACAACACTTGCAAGTGAATACAGTTTGATGCAAGCATCTGACAAGTGTTAAGCATAACCCGCTAATTCAGCCGATCCTTAGAGCTTTCAAAACTTCAACTATGTACTACAACCTGAGCCCAATAAGATCACACAAATTATAGTGACATTGTTAAGCTTTATATTTGTATTCAATAATGATATATCCTTTCTGAAACGAGGAATCCGTCGCCACTTGCATAAGCGCCTATGCTTTCCCTCGTTGAAAACAAGGCATATAGGCTACGGCGGTTTCCTTCACAATAAAGCGGTCATGCTTTAGACGTTTTTGTGAAGCAGCTGTTCTTTGTTCATCATGTATTTCGTACCCCAACATACCCTGAATCAATCCTAAATCGTTATCTGTCAGCCTACATACAATGCGCTTTCAGAATCGCCGCCGCTAGCAGACTCCTTGATCACCTAATCAGCAAGCTGCTGCTGTCGTGGTCATTGAAGCATAGCCGATAAGCCAATCAAGAGCCGTGGTTTCGTGACTACTAGTCTTCTCGCCGTTCTATGGTCGGTGGCACGCCCGTTCTTCGGCAGCTACTTTCAAACGCTTTGCACGAAATCTTAACGGCCTTCCTGTGAGCTTCTTTCAGGCTCAGTGTCGTTTTTTATCAATAATCTATAGAATAAGACATTACAACTGAGGATTTGTAAGATTTTCCAAATTTTGGACAACCCTATTGAGCATACATAAGGAAATTCCACATATCAACTAGTATTTAACTAATTATATATCTATCATAATCCAAAGCAGTACAAGCAAAATATAAGATACCTTCTTGGTCGCAGTGGAAACTCTTTATATGGTGAATCATTGCCTGCTTCTTCTAACTGAAATGAAAAATAAAAGTGTGGCAATTCACATATGCATATAATGTAACAAACATCATTTGTTTTGTGGCCAATAACAGATTGTGTATACGATTTGCAGTATAATGAACTTTTCCGAGCATGTACTGGATAGAAGATATATCTTTCTTATGAGCAAGGTAGGCTCTTTCACAACATTGAAATCCACTACTGTTATGTAAATGACACAAACAATATTTAAAGACGAGACCAATCAATAGAAATTAGCATATAAATCCAGGCTATAATGTCCATTGGAAATCAGCTGTGGCATCTAAATCTTCTGCAAACTATATATATATGATATTTAAGTAATCGATAGCTGGATTATGATGAAATAAAGCTTGGGCAGTGCTTACTAGAACAAGAGTTTGTAACGAGTTTGAATATCAACAGTGAAATCAATGATAGAAAACAGAATGTAACACATTATATATGATAAATAATATAATTCCATTTCTACAAGCTCACCGAAATATAAGTCTGGTTTATAGGAACGTCCACTTGTCCCAAAAAGTCGTCACGTGTCTGAAAATAGAATGGAAGTGGTGTATTGCAAAACCAAACAAGCATGGGATGGCATGAACAGCATGTAAATTGTATGATGCTGGGATTCAATTTCTTGAATTCTAATCAAGCGAATCAATGACTGTAAGGTAAACACTATGTACATTCAAAGCCTGCTGCTATGAAACAGATTTGCAGTCTTTAGATTCAAAAAATTAAAATTGAAACACATACACTTTACCTGGATTTGGGTGGAATTTAAAACGATATGGCAACACTCAATAATGGAAGCCATACGCAAGATCGGGTATTCCCCTAAACCGAAACTCAAAAAACGAACGCCAAGCGATTTTTCTTGATCAGTCATGGAACAAATTGGGTGAAAATACGGGCAAATTACTCGAGTGGGACGTAATCCGGATTTGTTACGTCACGCGATGGAGGGAACAAAACATCACATGACGGATGACGGCATCGAGCTCGGCATCACGGGACATACCCTTACAGACTGCGGAAAGTTACGAGAGATTTACATAATCCAGTATAGTGAATCATATTACTAGCCATAAACTCGCACTTCGACGATGCGTGTTGTTCGGCTACTAGTCTAACAGCATGATCTGAACGTTGATAATAATGGTCTGTTAGGGGAGTGTTGCCACACCCACACCTGTAAATATCGCGCAGCGGTTACGTGCTCGCAATTATGATTCAAGGCCGCGCTGCGGTCTGTAATCGCGATATAAATGATTTTGAAAGTCGGTCAAGTTGCGTATGCTGTCATTCGTTCGTGTATTGATATCACGCCTGGTCAGCTACATAATTATACCTGCACTACTGATAACGAAATACCGTTAATCTAATTCCAATATAATTTGTTGAATGTTTCTTTGCTCTAATTCTAATGTAATTTGTGATATGTTTCTACTCTATATTTTCAATTCCAATCTAATTTCTGATGTCCCTGTAAATTCTACGGAAGAACCGTATGGTGCGCGAAGAGCCTAGCTTTATGTAAAAGTGTACAGACATTTGCTACTCTCATGGTCATGATAATGGACCATTGTTCAATATGAATTGAACTTGATGCAACGTCCAAGTTGCCGCGAATTTGGTAATTCTAATTTTAATGTGGAAAAAAGTGTAGGGCCTACCTGTAATTCTAATTCTAGTCTACTTTGGAAAAATTGTGTAGCTATAATGGTAATCTTAATTTGGAAAAAAATGCATTATTCTAATCTTATTTGAAAAAGCTGTAAAGTCTGGTTGCTACATTCATCAGTGCACGTTGACGCAATATCGCGATAAGATGACACATTGTGACAGATTGTTCTCAGCGTTCTGCTGCCGACGCATCAACCAGAAACTGCGCGAATCTCCGCTTCAATACATAATCATCGCGGAATCAACATGAATCCTACTTCACCCGCGTGAAACCGCAACGCACGAGACGACGCTACGTTAAAAGACGAGTTTTCCGAGCGCCATTCTGACGAACCTCGCAGAACTCGTAAATCGGCGCGTGAATCCTTGTACAGAGCTGGACAATTATAACATTTTCGGCTATCACAAAGCCATCCAAGTCCAATGTTTAGCACAGGGCTTCCGATATTTCCATCGTACACAGATGCTATTTGCGTCGGACTTCGGCCGTAGCTGATTTCAGCCACGTTCATCAAGAATGCGATCTGCACTGATCGCTAAGAAGCATTACTACATACAGAACACTGCAATAGTTTTATTTGCTATCGAAGAAATTCCACGCGGTCAGCGCAAGCCGAGACAGGCTACGGTTACGGGGGGCCTTCAATTCCAGTACAGCCGATCGTGGTACGAAAGCCGAAATCTATGCCTTTAGTGACAACCATCACTTGCAAGCCAGCCGAAACACTATTCATCAATTCAATCGATCATGTTGCGGCACGCTTGAAACTGAAATCGGGTTTTCGATATTGCGTACGGCGACAACAATTCGTGTCATACGCTGTTCAGGAATACGAACGTTACGTTACGAAAATCTGCAAATCTACAAAGGCACCTGCGGGCTAATATATCAAGAAATGCCGGCAAATAGTGTGCGGGATTTATTCGATATGATCTTTTATGCGATGTGTCTGGCACATCTTGCATGAGAAAGCGAGACGATAGTTTCGGAAGAATGAAACACGATTGAACAATTGTAGAGATACGCAATTATAACGGTACACAACTTGCGCTTCAGAGTTGATAGTTACCCGTAATATTCGAATTTTGACTTTTATTCAAGTTATACGGCACGGTACGTCTGGCCCTTTACGCTCTCTTCATTAATTACGTGGATGGAAACGTTCGACGGTGCATATGACGGCCGACAGGCAACAAGAGCTCCCAATTGAGCGGCCAGGGAAGAATTTGAGGTTTTCCGATAAAATTACAGCGCGGTACCTTGGAGTCGTACATCCTACGAAATGTTAGGCATGTTGTAATCCGTAGCGTTATATATATCCTGAGTGGAATCGAAAAAACAGCCTACTTAAATAGCGTCAAATTATCGCCAATCGTTATAATCTCCCTATGTATAGTCAGGAATGCAATCCGAAATTTCCAACAGAACTCGAACCGGGCCCCGGCGTCTTGGTGAAACTCAATTTCTCTCAACATAGGATTGTTGTCAATAGCTGCGTCGTACGCTTCCACAAAGCGCCCACTAAACGCTTTTCCATTAAATTTCAAATTTGGAATATATCTTTCTGCGTGGTGCAGGCTTGGACAAATAGAATCCCGGTATGTTCAGTAGGGCTCTTCAAAAATGACTTTTTTTCTCAAATCGTACTGGCTACTTCATAAAATTGTTAGGTTACCTAATTTAAGCCTACACACAAAATTTGGTTCAATTCCAGCCAGTAGCCGCATTGCTACAGTGGAAGAAAGTTTCTATTTATTATGTAAAAATAAATGAACAAAAATTTCAAAATTTTCTGTTCACCCCATGAAAGTGTTAGGTTGTCTATAGAAACGATGTTCACCAAATTTGGCTCAATTCCAACCAGTGGAAGCGGAGTTATTGCCGTCGAAAAATTTCGAAACATTTGGTCACCGTAAATACTATTTTATTGATAATCCAAATTTTTCGACAACTAAAATGATCTAGTTTGTCAAGCCTGGCATGGTGTAGTCACATACAGTTTATGGTGTACTTTGGCCTTGCAAGTGTCGTACAAAAACTGTCTCAGCCTAAACCTTATGTGAAGGTTATGAAGACTTCTTGAGCAGCATTCGATAAATTGACAGCACAAATTAGCAACAAACGGAGGATAGCAAACAGCAAAGTCACATTTCTATCAAAAGAAACTGAACAATTGAAATCGAGTTAGTGTTTTGTTAACTGGACTTCACGTTGCAGCGAATGTAATTAGATCCGCACATGACAGGCCTATATATTAAAAATGGCAACATTGAATGAACTTTTAAGAGCCTCTTGAAGGTACAGAACTTCAATATAGAATTGATAAGTGTTGTATAATGAACGATGTTCCCATCATTTGCTTTTAGTTGCATGCACCTGTCGAAATTACAGTTAGGGTTAATTTTTATTTTTGATATTTCACTGCTCTGCAAAAACTTATTTTGCAATTTTACTGCAAACCCAAAAAGGCGGATAACCACTGCACTAGACTATGATCGTAGGCTGACGACACATGGGTAAAGGTTCGACCTGGTAACTCAAACTTGGGAGAAACGAATTCTCGTAAACTATATGGCTCGGCAATTTACATTCGGCCTGCAGCTCAATGTGACCATCATACAAAGATAATATTTCTTATCTACTATAATAATAAATATGATATTTAACACGGTGAACTGGCAAATGAAGATTTGGTACTCGGAGCGTTTCTGAAGATGTTTCCGACACCTTGAATTTCAATTGTCGTTAGTCGTGCTACTAAAATGCGCAATGCCGTTTCCCCCTTCGAGTTTTCGACTTGGATATTGTGACTTCCGTTCTACTTGCTGTATCATATCGTCATAAAAAAAATTACCCAGCCCAGGTTAATATTATATATAGGCATTCATTCCATCTTGCTTGAATTGATTCGGAATATGTCTCCGGTACTGCAATTGATGAATGTGACATGTGATGAGCACACAGGTTGGGATTTATTCAGCAATCCTAGTAGCACTTCATAATAGATGTGGATATGAATTTCACTTCGAAATGGTGTGTTTTATGTTAGCAACACCATAATTAACATCTCCCTCCAAGTACAATGCTTACATGAACAAACATTCAAAAGTTCCCTCAACCCGAGTCAAATTCACGAATTTTTGCAATATCTTTCTTATATCTGGTAGAAGAACTGTACCAATATGTGCATAGGCTTATGGGCCTGGGTCAGCCATATTCCAAGTTCGACCAGAAGCTCATGGTCAAAATTTAATCAAACAGTTAGAACTGGATACCATTTCACAACTACACTAACACTGTTCGACATTTTTCAACTTTTTTTTAGAACAAGTAATTGAGTGTACCTAATTTGACGATGCTGATTCCGAATTTGCCGTCAGAATTCACTCATCACGTCACAATTTTTCGCAAAAATCAAATAAAAGTTTTACTAAAAAACAGCTGTATTAAGAGCGATTATGCCCGTTAAGGTACTTATATGATACGAAACACATCCTGCGAAGCTATCAACTTACTTGTCGTTCTGTGGCTGTCTATGCAATTGTGCTATTTCATTTCGAATATAAATGTTATACGATATACATACACTAACACACACGATACGCCGAGGAGACACAGTAGAATGTAGTCTATCTATATGATATCAATCAAGAATTCAACAATTACCACTCTGTTTTCGTCGAAAACTTCAAACAGCAAGCGATTCTCTACTGGAATAACCTGTGACAAAAATAGAATAGGATAACCTGTTGCAGGAATAAACATAATGTGCCAGTTACTGGCAAGAAAAATCAATAGCTTTTCGTCAACTTGAGATCAATAAATCTCAGTGCAAGTTTGGTAAGAAAGCATTACTCAAGCAACAGGCAGAAGGATTGCAATCCTGATAAGTTTGTCAAAGACCTAATCATATAAAATTGCTTTGGCAATCTTGCATACAAATTTGATGAGCATTTAAATCTAAATGCATTGCTAAAACAATATAACACACTGTCACTACTAAATATGTAGATGAAACTGAATCAGACTTCTACATTTGTCCACTTGGTGTAGCAGAAGATTAGAAATTTTCAATAACAGCGACAAACCTTGACATGACCTAGTTCTACAGCATATGCAGAGCACAGTAGGGGTGTTCAAAATTAATTCGTTTTTTCATAATTTACTGGCTACAAAATTGTTAGGTTGCCTAAAAAAGCACTGCACATCAATTTTGGCTCAATCCCAACCTGAAGAAGCATTGCTAAATAAGAAAGTTTTGGGTTTATTCAATAAAAAATTTCAAATTTTACCTCATGAAATTGTTAGGTTGTCTGAAAAAGAACTATGCACAACAAATATGGTTCAATTCCAACCAGTAGAAACGAATTTACTGATGTTCAAGATTTAGGATTTCAAATCATTGGCTAGTATTTATGGTGGATGGATATATAATAATTATTTAAAGAATATGCCACCGTAAATACAATATTTTTCAAATCCAAAATTTTGTACTTCAACAACAACTGGATGGAACTGAGCCAAATTTGGTGTACGGCGATTTTTACAGACAACCTAACAATTTCAAGGGATAGCAAGAAAAATTTGAAAAATCAAGTTACTCAGGAATAGCCCAAGAGCACAGTACAGTCCAATATCGGCGAGTAAGTGGGAGTCAATCCGTGTCAGTTCTCCTGGCCACTGTAACCACTACCTCGGAATTTTATGAAAATTGGTATGCTTACAGAACTTTATTTTCTGATTTGAGAAAAGTAGATATTATCAAAATCGGTCAAATAGAATAGAAGATATGACCCTCTAAAAATTGCTGTTTTTGTAATCGCTCAAGCGGAAAAAATGCTAAAAATTTAGACATGTCATTTAAATTTGCCATATTTTGGTCAAATTAGGGGTGTTGAGGGTGATACTTTCAAACTTGGTCATTTACACCCTACTTCATACTTATACCCCTTGCTCGACACCTGAGGTTGCATAGCTTGACCTGTGACCCCATGATTTTGTTCGCACTTTCAGAAATCACTCACGCGTGACGGCATTTTCAATTGCAAATATCTCTTGCTGACCAGGTGGTAACACCAAGTTTGAGGTGTCGTTGGAAAGCTTTTGAAATCAACAATAATACTAGTGGGGAATTAATCGAAACAATCCAAAAATTTGTTGTAAAACAGTCTTTAAAAAGTTGTCACGTTTTTGAAAATTTTTTCTATTATACATTCATAACAGGCTGCAAGCCTATTGATTAAGTCTTGTATTTCTAGTATAGGTTCCGTTTTCGAAGCTGGTTCTCACAAAAAGGTTTTCCACTACCAAAAACAAAAATTAAAAATAGATCATATTTTATCAATTGAAAATTGGATATGTCAAAAGAAAACTTTAATCTCAATGTTAAAGCAAAGCTTGTCAAGGTTTTCAAGGTGATGAGATGCCAGAATTAGTGGAGATGGCCGACAAATAAAGTGAAAAATTGTAACGAAGCAACTTTCGAAAATA
Source organism: Botryllus schlosseri (assembly GCF_051294905.1). Taxonomy (NCBI): domain Eukaryota; kingdom Metazoa; phylum Chordata; class Ascidiacea; order Stolidobranchia; family Styelidae; genus Botryllus; species Botryllus schlosseri. Next base: position 6,411,368 of record NC_137244.1, on the reverse strand, counting down.
TAATATAAAAAGAAAAATCAATAATCCAAATTCATCAAGAGCTCAAATCGTTCGAGTCCTAACAATGGCTCCAGAAAATCTCAAAATTTTTGAGCAAATGAAAGGTTGGTGAGAGATGCTAAAGAGCAAGAAAAAGACAATGAAGTTTGTTCTTTGCCAGCACCACGAAAAGGAAAAGTAACTTTCAGAAGAAACTAGGAACTAACATGCATATAACATGTTTCAATCTAAATTCTCATCTTACACTCATAAAACAAACTCTGTAGAATACCTAATTTCACTTTTATTCTATCTGTCAATTACTTTGTATGGAGGGTAATCGGTATAATTCAATCAGATAATTGCTCACATAGAATGTGTTGACAATAATTTTAAAAAGATTTTTAAGAACGTAAGGGAATTTTCCTGCACAGTTTGAGTTGAATACACAATACTTAGAAGCAGATATCAGAATACTGGATGTGTACTAGATGCTTCTACACTAACTCACCATTTTGGTCTTAATTGAGAGCTAGTCCAATATTTAAATCAGGGCTTCGCTGTTTAAACAGGGCCTTTAATTCTTTCAGAGTACATAAAAGTTGATGTTTTTTTTGATACAGATTCTTTTTAATGCCAACTCGGTCTTTCATTCCTATCATCATCCTGCTACATTCGTTGTTTTAAAAAAAATTACAACCTTTTGAATTCTTTCCTCCTTTTCGTGGTGGTGGCAAAGAATATCCGTTGTCTTTTTCCTAACTCTTTGGCATCTCTCACCATCCTTTCACTTACTCAAAATTTTTTTTTCTTCACCAATGTTACTGGAGCCATTGTTAGGACTCGAATTTTTGGAGATCTTGTTGAATTTGAGTTACAGTATTTCTTTTTTCCAAACCTGATTCATTTCTATTTTTCACTTTATCTGGCTCTACTAATTCAACTTGAAATACCCTGACAACTTTGCTTTACAATTGAGATTTATTTTTGAATTTTTTGTCTTGTCCCATTTTTAATTAATATAATAATAATACATTTTGAATTATTGATGATTTCTGCTTTTGGTAATGGAAAAACTTTTTGTGACAACCAGCTTCCAAAACAGAACTTATTTTACGAATATTCATGCTACAAATATAAGACTGACACCTGTTATGTTAAGTAAAATTGCAACAATTTTCAAAAACTCAACAATTTTTTCAAGACTGTTTCACAACGAATTTTTTAAATGTTTCGATTAATTCCCCACTAATATTACTGTTGATTTCAAAAGTCCTTTACAAGAGCTTTCCAACGACACCTCACACTTGGTGATACCACCTGGTCAGCAAGAGATATTTGAAATTGAAAACGCCGTCAAGCGTGAGTGATTTCTGGAGGTACAAACAAAATCATGGGGTCACAGGTCAAACTATGCAACCCCATGTGCCAAAAAACGGGTAAGAGAATGAAGTAGGGTGTGAATGGCCAAGTATGAAATTATCACCTGCAATACCCTTAATTTGACGTAAATATGGCAAATTCAAATTACATGTATAAATTTTATACATTTTTTCCGCTTGAGCGATTACAAAAACAGCAATTTTTGAACGGCCATATCTTCGATTCTAGTTGACCGATTTTGATAAAATTTGTTCTTCTGAAATCAGAAAATGAAGTTTTCTATGCATGCCAATTTTCAAGAAAAACTGAAAAATTGGTTACATTTTTCCGTTTTTCTGGTGAACTCGACATGGAGTTACTCGTGGGTCGTGCCAAACTTTATAGTTGAAATACATTTTAGTTTCAAATACATACCCTGAACACGAATTCTTCTTCCCATTTCGGATTCAGAGTCTAAAAATATGAGAAAAATAACCAATACAATGTGTCATACTATTAAAGTGATAAACCATATTTCTGTCATTTCCGTACCATTCATATAAAACTTGTAGTGTGTGTGATTATTACCTTGTAAACACATAGGGGCCAGTCAACAAACTTAAAATACAGTCCAAAACTGCTTCTATTGCATTTGATATACCTTTTTCTTCGTTTTCGTGTTGACATTCATAATGTTTTCATGACTCTGGCCATTTCTCTTCGGTTTGTATAAAGACACTTTGACATAAGGATCACTGAAAGAATAAACTATACAATTCACATCATGCAACGATGAAGATTATGGATCAGATCTTACCTGGCCCCAAATATATCCTTTTTCGCAAGATTATGTCCGGACAATACCTTGACCCGCACTAATCGAAAATTATAAGCTGCATTGGTCCCATGGCCATAAATTTGTGAAGGTGGTGACGCCATGCCACAAACCAATCACTATACCACTCTGCTTATAAAGAGCACGGTTCCACGAGGATCCACTTGAAATGCTTCTATCCGAGAATTATTGGTGGCTAAATATCTGCAACATTTCGGAGGGTTGGAATTATGTTTGAATAAATTGACCGATCCGACCCCCCTCTTAATAGATATTCGCTATAATATGGTAGAATATGCAGCATCTAACGATGCAAATTATGATTTTATAGCAAACCTAGTTGAACGTCATTTTAATAACCTTCTTAGTAACCTTCCTGATAATTAACATTTCTAGTCGAACTCATTGACAACTTTTGAAATAATCTACTAGGCTTGAGAGATTCTGACGATGTAGCCTACAGTGGAAAATTCATAAGACCACTCGTGTAGGCTAATCGAAATGACCAATCATGAAGCCTTATTGAATTACAAAGCTTATGTAAATAATAATCTGACAAGTATATCGAAATCAAAATCAGTACGGTGTATTGCAGAACCTCATATGGTCTTAATCGAAGAGTGCTCAACTGCCCATGTGTTTTGGGCATATCTGATCTTCAGATGATAAAAATTATCTAAATTCCCATATTAGTCAAGCCAACTTGAGGCACATTGTTGAGGCCAACGTGACTATATAAGCATTCATTTATCAATTCTCATACAATTTTCATGAATTCTAAGATGAGGCGAACTTATTCACTGAAAACAAGTACATAAGAGATGAAGTTTCAAATAGTGAATAAATGACATCAGACTATATTGGCCTGGATATACAATTAAAGAGAGAGAGAGATGATATTCTTTCTCGCCTGCACCATCGAGATGCTTTGGCGACGGAGTTGCGATACGGCCCCAAGAGGTCATCTAGTCTGCGCCCCCGTTTTTTTTTTCTCCTCCATGCTATCCGTGATTGCTGAGCGCCTAGCAGGATAGCTGCGGATACCATTTTTCGAGTCTTTGGTATGACCCGGCCGGGGATCAAACCCACGACCTACCGCTCGAGAAGCCGGACGCATAACCATTACACTATCTCGCTCAATCTCTTATCAAGACTTCATAATAAATATTACTTAGAAATATTTTAACTTCATATCTGAATTGTAAAATCTAAGGATCTGAAGGCCTGTCCATTAAATTGAGAGATAGAACAACAAATTCGGAATTAATCAAGAAATTTATGAGGTAATTTGCAGCAATTTGAAATAGTGTAGAGCAGGGGTTCTCAACCCGCGGCCCGCGGGCCGCATGCGGCCCGCAGACTAATATTTTACGGCCCGCGACATCTTTCATTATAAACGCAATTACTTCTAACACGGTATTTTTACAAATTAATTTTATCTTAAAACTTAGCACTTTTATCGCACCGTCTCTCTTTCATTTGATTACTCATTCTTGAAAGCAGTGGTTCTCAAACTGGAGGATGCGCTGCCTTGGGGGCCTGAAAGCATCTGAGGGAGGGGCGAAGATGCGGTCAACTGAGCAAAAAAATTTGCGCTCTGCGCAATTTATCTCCGTTTCCTAGTTATTTCTCGGTGTATAGTCAGAATTTCATATTTGAGATTTCTCTCAACAGCCAACCTTCCTAGCCATCGAACTAGCCGTATGTGTTGCTAGCATTCTGGTTGCATTTTGTTATATGACGATAAGGGGGCACTAAATTTTACCTATCAAAAACGGGGGCGTGTCTAAAATAGTTTGAGAACCCCTGCTTTAACGTGTTCTCGTTTCTTGATGTATGCTCGACTTAAGATTGGTATTGATTTGAATCGGTATTCGACTGGACTCTAGTTCAAGAGAATTTCGCAACGTAGTAGGCCTACATTTTTAAAGAGTATTAGACTCAGTGTAAACGTTTGTTGAGATTGCCGATGACGATACAGACCAATCGTTCAAAATTGATTGGAATATCGCTAGAAGCAAGAAATCTGCTAAAGAAGGTGTTATTTCAATAAAATCTCAACATTATGTGCGAATATCTGCTGCTTTCGGAACTTAGTAGCAAGGACAAGATCACCCGACGAATTGCGAAGATACAGTCATCGGATTCAATCGTGACCAGACGAGAAACATCAATGTCAGTCGGTATTTTATAGCATGTTCTGAAACACATCGCCGCGTAGACTACTTAACCCAGCCTCGGACGAATCCACCGATATTGCATAACTAATCATCTGGTTGAATTTTATCAGAGTGGACGTATATGCTGAGTAAATAAGGCTGGGCAAACGTGGGGAGGGGACCAGCAAAAATATTAACTTGACAAAGCTGCCTACTGTAATTAATGATGCAGGGCTCCAGGCTTGGAAGGAAAGAAAAAGGGCCGATTGGTTTGCTCAGAAATGGCCCCAATCACCAGACTTCTTCACATATCACTCAGAGCTCAATGTGATAATGGCCTCCGTAACGCAAAAGTTACCGTAATTTTATACTTGCTCTCTCACGCATTGAAACAGAGAGTTCGGTTGTCTGGTGGAAGGGTGTGAAGTTGAATATACCGACTTGGTATCGAATGCAATGCACGCTTCGTGAAGTGATTTACTTGCGCCGCAAGAAGATAGGCCTACATAGTCTTACAACAAGCAGCAGATGCCAACTTACGAACGCTGCCCATTAATGCTTTAGAATGTATAAAAACGTACTACATGGCCGTATACGACTGGTAAATGGGCTACATTAGCCTAAATTTAACATTAGCCCACAAATACATGTAAATATTTTTCTGCGGCCCGCAGCGTCTTCTGCTGTTGAAATGCGGCCCGTTACACAAGGGAAGTTGAGAACCCCTGGTGTAGAGTCTGCTTTGGACTCATCGCACAGTACAAAATGCTGCATCGTTCTACTAAATTTTGGAAAGTTAGTCTACAACCATTTCTATGTGAAACCGAAGAAGGGATTTTAAATAAAATCTAAGGAAACTCAGCAGTACAATATAGCGGTATTTGAGAGTATGACAGCACTCATCAAACAGAAGTAAGCCTACAGTGAAAATCAAGTTAACAGTTTTATGAGGACTTTGCCTTAGAGAAGCTTCAATAGAACCAGATATAGGACGAGAAATAACAAAATGACACCTCAGCAAATTTTTAATCCAATTCAAGTCTCCATACTTTACTCTCGAGTTACATAATTTTGTCCTTGTTGTCGCCTCGTTGGGTACATTTTGATTTTAGGTTCAATGGTCCACAAACTATGTTTTGAATATTCACCAGACTCACTGCTGGTGCTAGAAAGGTTGAGAAACATTGATAATTACTCAACCAAATAGATATGACAGCTAATCTCATGGTCACCAAAATATTATAGGAAGAATTCCAATCACATATTCTCAATTGAATCATCAAGAATTACTTGAAGTGGATATTAATTGAATTACTTTGTCTGCTAGAACCGAACACTACAAATGGATAGGGCGGGTAGGAATCCCGGAAGGTCTGCTCAATATATTTGGTACGCCAGACAGTTCTCAGCGTCACACCTATAGGCTATAGGTGTACAGGGAGTCGAATCTTTAGTGTGGACGAGACACCATTTCACATTGGGATATAGACCCATATAGGTATTAAGGTATTTGAACACCTCGAAACCTTCCATACTAATTTATGTTCAATCTAAAGATTGTTAAAATTACACAATAGCAATAATACAAGTCATAATAAGAATTTGGACATGATGTATCTAGGCCTCCTGGTGTATTATATCTATACACTAAATTATCACAGTGCTCATTCATAGTATATCGAACAGTGAACACCACTGTGTCACCACTTAGACAAAAAAACATATTGTAACTAACTAGTGTATACTACTGACTCTGAGCATATTACTATATATCTCTCGCATTACTATGCTATTTTGCCATATAATCCTACAATTTCCACGTATCTCTCTAGTACATCTTATCACTTCAGTTAGTTATGAGACTCATGCAACCCACTACACTATTGATATAATTGAAACAATAAACGCATCAGAAAAAGGCATGCAACTATCGTTTTAAACCAAGACCTCGAGTTGACCTCATACCATTAGCGACCATACGACAGAGTAAAATTCACGAATCTCGTCGCCAAATACAATCAGACTGTCGCCTGTCAAGATTGCGAACCCAACTCAATGTAGCTGAAAGGAGGGATCAAATTATACGCTCCGAAATACGTCTCGATCACATGGGCTGCATTATTACTCTATTTTTGAACGCAAGACCTTGGTCGCTTGCACAGTGCACACTCTATTTAACATCCACTTGCGAATGAATGTAACTTTATTAGTTACACGAGCTTTCCGAGCGCCGCTCTTTCATCAGGTGTTAAGGCGAAAGTATCTATTTTTGGAAGATATTAGTATAGATCAGTGTTGGGATGACTCGAATCATGAGTCAGACTCGAGTCACCTTTTTCGTATGACTTGACTTGACTCGAGTCACTTTGCTAAACTGACTTGACTTGACTTGACTGGACTCGTCGTATCAGAAATGTGGATTGACTCGTGACTCGGAGCAAAATTCACGAGTCAATTTCAAGTCCGCATCAAGTAATCGGTGTCGATAAAAATCACTGTGACAGGATTGTTCGCGAAGCGCTGGTGTAAGCGTGTAACTATAGATAACTAACCTACGTTAGGTTAGTTATCTATAGTGTAACTCGCGAGAGCGACCCATTATTCCATGACCGTGCGTTTTACTGAGCCTCCATTGTTCTCTCACAAATAAATTGACCGCAAACAAAGTGATCGAAGCTTACAGCTTACGTTGTCGTAAACAACTGGTAAAATAATTTGTAGCAAAATAAATATTTCTGTTCTATTTCTTAACGAAACCTTATCGAATACAGTTTATATATTTCTCAACCATTGGCGCAGACTCGAATTGCATCATATCAATATGTATAAATGGGTAATGTATTGCATCTTATCAACTCGATTCTCTATTCTCAATTTTGGCTGGTAACTAAACTGGGCTATGCAATTACTTACGTAGTTTAACAGTTCTACGTATATGTGAGCGATACAGCCCGCCTTGTTCAGTCTGTTTTTAACTAGAAATTCGTTCATCGGTTCAGAATCAATGGCCACTCAATCTGTATTTCAGACAGCTAGCAAAATGCAATGACGTAATCATGCCTCATACTCCGTAAAGGCAACTTGACTTGAATTGTGCCTTGGGTCGTGACTTGACTTGACTTGACTCGAGTCACCTTCGAAAGTCGATTGACATGACTTGACTCTAGTCAAAATGTGCAATGACTCGAAATGACTCGTGACTCGAAGGTAGTGACTTGATCCCAACACTGGTATAGATTACGAACTCCGTAAGTTAGTAATCTATAGTCTGCGCATGGCAATTAATATCAATAATCGCCAGATCATATTTTGACCTGATCAAGACACACAGAATGTACAACGCGATAAGATACAACGCGATACAGATAGGAGGATGCCGAACGAGCAGTTGCGGTCTCTTAAACCACCTTAAATTCACCTTAAACTGGCCACCTCGACCTAGTTCCCGATGTCACAATTCTTCTTCGTTTTTTTTTCGGGAGAACAGCGAACGAATGAAGCGGCCACGACCCATGTACCAGTGTTGGGATCAAGTCACTACCTTCGAGTCACGAGTCATCTCGAGTCTTTGCACATTTTGACTCGAGTTTTTGACTCGCTTTTTAAAAGTGACCCGAGTCAAGTCGAGTCACCCGATTTTTGGAGGTGACTCGAGTCAAGTCGAGTCAATTCAAGTCAAGTCAAGTCACTAGTCGAGTCAAGCTGAATTTTCAAAGGACGAGACATGATTCGAAGTCATTGCACTTTCCTAACAGTTTTGAATACAGATGGAGTCCATTTATTCTGAATCGCGGGTAAAAAGTTAATTATACGCGCAAAAAGGCGCTGTATCGCTCACGCATACACAGAACTTCTCAACTACGCAACAGCCAAAATATAGGATACAATACAAAACGTCAGCAAGTTGGAAAATGATACGGTGCAATACCCTACCCATCTACATATCCATGATATGCAAGTAGGCCTATATAGCCTACGTATGTACTATATTCGTTCGATTTAAATCATACAAAGGGTTGGTTAAGGTGAGCACTTGACACTGCTGTGAGCAGTTTAAAGAGCAGAGATGCAGTACTGGTATATTACTTTATTATACTAGCTTACGACAACGTAAGCTTGTAAGCTCCGATTACTGCGCTTGCGATCAATTTATTTTAGATATAACAATAATGGAGGCTCGGTAAAACGTGCCGCTAACTCTTGAAAAGAGGCACCCGAAAAGTCTTCGAGTTCAATAAATATTATTTTACATGGATATTGTATTGAAAGCTACAATCATTGAGTAATTGGTTGCTCTCACAGGTCACACCAGCGTATCGTTAACAATCCGAACTTACACGAGATACAGCGATTCAGTCGACATCGATTACTTGATGACTTAAAATTGGCTCGTAAATTTTGCTTCGAGTCACGAGTCAATCCGCATTTCTGAAACGTCGAGTCAAGTCAAGTCATATTTGAAAAGTGACTCGAGTGTGAAGTCAAGTCATGCGAAAAAGGTGACTCAAGTCAAATACGGCCTGCGACGGGATTTTGAGCGGTCCTCGAACAGTTTCTGTTCGTACATGATAATGTGACCCACTGGTCTACATACATTTGCGAGCAAACATTTTCGACCATCAACGTTAACAAGGCAAAGCTGCGTTCAAATCTAACTGACGTTAACGTGCATTCTTCACTGAGGAGTTTCCACGTTCGTCATGCAGCCAGACTTCAAAGAACTTGTTGACCACTGATGCTGAGTCATTGACTCCAGCAGCTATTGAAGTAGGCCCACATTATGATAATAAATTAATTAAATACTCTTTTCGGTCTCCATTCTTTAACCTTAAAGTTCACATTGAATAGGATAAATTCCTTCTATAGGTGGATAAATAGGCCTACGCGATTAATGTTTCGATTCAGGAATCCGGTCCGCTAAGTAGGCTACCACACTATCCCATATCAGGCCCACCGACTGAAACTACACAAGCTGACCTGAACTCGAATTTGACTCGCTATGGTGAATTGAAAATGACTCGACTTGACTCGAGTCAAAACTATAAAAGTGAGATTGCCTTGTTACTCATGACCTTGTGACTTGGTTACAACCCTGCTTTCGTGAAGACGGAAACTACAATACCAGAGTAGCTTGTAATACTTGGATTTGGCGGGAATAGAACATAAGCCACAAGCGTGTAGGCTACTACTGTACAATATACATTCGAGTTTGTTTGCTAAATGCTGAACAAAGTGAGCGCTATGCGCGATATCTGAGTGTATCTACGGGGCGTTATGGAGACAACAGTTCGCTTATGACCCAATACAGCATTCTCAATAGATGGCGCGGATCGTAAAATCGTAAAATTCACAACTCTATGACTCTAGGATAAGGAGTGGGTCACAGAATATTTGCAAACCCTTTTTCGACTCATCGTTCCCTTGTACAGCTCGGCACAAATTTCGCCCCCCCCCCCCCCCACACACACACATTTACGAATCCGAAAAGGGGGACAAATTAACAAGAAAAGTATCCACCCAACTCTGATCGATTGTAAATTGACTAAAAATTTGGTCATTTTCCCGAGTAGGTGCTCTACTTTACGTGTTGAGTTGACCTTTTTTAGTTGAATTTCACGTCATATCTAAAAATGAGCCATCTTCAAGTGCATTTGGCCGTTTTAATTAAATATAACTCACTGGACGTTCTAACGTTTCTCCCTTCGTTTCTTAAAATCGTTCACTGGGGGAGGGGGTGATATCACCCACGTTGGGGACCACCGGTCTAAATTATTGTAACATTCCTTGTCCGGATGCTGTAGCGCAGTCTACTTATTAAATTGACGGATATGAAGAAGACGAATCAGAGGGATGATTTTGGATCCCTTTTGAATTTCAGTGGTACGTTTCGTATAATACGTCAAATTAGGAGGTGATAGGTCGGGCATTATAAATGATAATTTGGGATTTCTTGCGGTACTTTTGCAACTTACACGCTGAAGAAGTAGCAGACTTTTCACTTAGCGTTATGATTGGCAAAAGTCATCACTCCTTCCTCGACTCCGATGTCAAATTGCCAATAGGGCATTTAAATACAATAACATTCCGCACGTTGTCGCGACTACCACGAGACAATAATAGCCTATCCTTTTGAATTTACGGAAGTATAGGTGGGAAAATAGTTTCGATTGTCGTCAACAGATTTACTTGTCTATTTTTCTTGTAGACAAGACAACTTTAATTGCATTTAGGATATTTACCAAAACCACATTTTCCATCTCAATCCCATGAAACGAAAATTTGTTTCCCGTCACTCCGATGACAGAATTCAATACTGTATACCGCTCTGTGGTTGACAAAACCCAAATGGCAAAAGACATCTGCCTTCATAACTTTTCACTGGAACCCGGCATGAAAAGCATGTATTTTAGGAGAGCGGCTTCCTAAAATCTAAGCGCTGCTGGTGTTAATGTTGATTAAAACTCATATACCAATAAATAACGAGTCATGTAACCATTTCAGACATGCGTCAATATGTGTTTTCAATTTTCCATTTGCAGATTAACAGAATATATATCGTATATAGTGCACAGTGCGTACACAGACTCATATGTCGTCCTGTCGTGTATTTTCGCTTGAGGAAGTCATGACATTACAAACTTGGCCTAAACACACTACATAGGCCTACTGTTGTTAGAGATATACAATGTCCAGATCCCAAGTCCCTTCTGCGCCTGCTGATGAGGACATATTCCATACCGAATACATTAAGTCATTGCACTGTTATAAAAATATCCTTCTATCTTCAAATACTTTTTTCGCCGCAGGCAATCCAGCACAAATTCCTCGCGGACAATAGGCACCTGAATAGAAATTTTGATTATTTGTCGCAATTGGTAATAACGGCTGGACGGTATATATCTGAGATAAATTTCTGAGTAAGGCCGACATACTGATCACTCACTAATCGCTATTGCGACATCACAATCAAACTGTTCAGTATCACACCAGGAAACTTGCCATTACTGTATCATTAACTTTCAGCTATTAATTCATCTGACGTTGATGAACAACCACTATAATTTACGTAGAAATATAGCAACAAAGGATATGCATACGTGTGCCCTTTTGGCGGATCGCACAATCAGAGAATTGGTTTCGTGGTCATTCCACGAGCTGACGAGCAGTGTGTTGCGAAAACTTTTTTCGGTATACCATTCCGGATGATGCTTATATGGGCTTACAATCACGTAGTATTCTGTCAAACAAAGTTCCTTTATAATAACGATTTGAAACGCTGTATATGTACGATAAAAGGCACTATTTACCGGGTCGTCCACCGTGTCTGGCTATCAGGTCAGCCATCGATTCCTTTTTGTTGCCGTAGACTTTCGTTCGAAGAGATTCCGAAAGCAGAATGGTTTTGCAGCCGAAAACACTGAAGAAGACGTGAATATAAACCGATGTAACCGAAAAATCTCCTATTTTTTGTCATTAATATACCATAATGAAATGCGTGGTATATGTGGTAAGTAGACTATACGGGGCAGCTAGAACCATCAGAATCCGATATTGCATGGTGCCAACGCCGTGTATATCATAAGTGCGGTATGCATTTGCACAGTGATACCCTTAGAATTAGATAAGCTAATATACTGACATGGAGATGCGGTTTTGTCAACTGAGAAGAACTCAACTAGGAGATAATGTGTCTTCTATGCCAGCAAAACTGCTCTAGAAATTAAGCATCTATTGTTAAGATGTCACAGTCATACATCTATCGTAGGACTGCATTCAAAACAAATGGCTGTTTGGAACACGTTGTTTAAAACATGTTTTAAACAGTGTTTTAAACAAATGCCTTTAAAAATAAACCAAAATTGAGTTTTTTTTCAAGTTGTATAATTATGCCGTAATTGTGTAAACTCTTTCCAAAAAACATGTTGTGTAAGCCTACGGACGATTACCACCCGACATATAGCCACCTACACGATATGCGATGGTTGGAGCCCTCGAAATAGTCGGTTCAATAGCTTTAGTAGGCTACGTAGATATAGAATTATAGATCATTGGTACGGAAGTAATGTTCTGATAATGATTATCGCCGACCGTAAAAATGCTGCATGACGATTTAGTCCTTCCTGGTTAAGAAAATTTAGGTCCGTATGTAAGGGGTTCGAACGGAAGCCTAATTCGTCAAAGGAGCTATATTTACCCTATATTTTCAATTGTCAATGGCAATCCACTCTGACGTCACAATTGAATATTTGTGACGTCATGGATTGAGACAAAAACAAACAATAGAAAACATGTTTGTTTTAAATTGATTTTTGTTTTAAATGCAACCCTAAGTGAAACCGTATTCTTACTTCGTCTGCGAGTTTTCCTTTTGCCTCTTAGCTCGCTTTTTCATGATCTAGGAAAAAGAACGATAAAGCTACATTATCATTGCGAGGATACTTGACAGTGCATTCATAGTTTACAGTTTCAAATTTCTTCAGCCGTTTCCAAATTTGTTTCGGCATGAAATGCTGGTGATGGGACTCCTTGTGAACTCCCTTCGGAACGGGCATTTCAGCCGCCAAAGACGAATGAAGAGAGGCTATTCTTCCGTAGTTGTAAGGACTGAAACAAAAAAAAAGGACAAATAGACTATTATTATCGCCGCGACTAGAGCAATTGACTGTGGTATTTGTTACTTTGCAATTGTTTTCCCAAAGCTCAAAATGTCCTTCCATTCATTCGCACATTCATCAATCATTGTCGTGCATTTATTCCGATGTCCGAATATACCACGATAGGTTGTTTTGATATCTTCGACGCCTTCCAATGCTTCTTCGAAAGAATCGAGCTCCACGCTGTTGGGACCTTCGCTGTGACGATTGCAAAACAAGCCGTTAGTATATTTACTTTGTTAAGTATATTTAGGCTTACTGATACACCCCGAAAACATTAACGATCGCCCATATGGAATATGTGCAGTGTGCACCTCTTCAAGAATGTGTCTCATATGGAAGCATTGAAATTATCGCAGACAGCAGAACGGATTGCTTATTTCGTAAATTCTAAGTATATTCATATTTATGATTCATAGGGTTTTTCAAATTGTTGCGGCTCTTAGCTGAAATTGTTTGGTTGACTAAATAAACGTCGCACTCTAGAGTTGGCTCAATTTCAACGAGTATAACAGTGAAGCTATTAGAGTTGGAAAATTGTTGGAAAATGTTTACTGGCTAACCCATGAAATTGTCAAGTTGTCTATAAAACCTATTCAAAATAAATATGTTATTCAAGTTATTCGAGTTTTCCGTTAATATAATTCTAGGATTACCCACATCGAATTTTTTCAAATCCAATAGCTTCACTTTTACTCGTTGGAATTGGGTCAAATTTGTTCTCCAAAATTTTTAGCTAATATTATAGCTAGCAGCCGATTTGAAAAAAAGAGGTAATTTCGAACAATCCTGATGATTATATTCTATTGTGGCGCACGTATCGCGAATGCAGTGACCTATGCTACGCCAGATTATGTCGGCGTAGTTGTAATATGCCGTTCAGTGGTTTTCACTAATGCTCTTGCCATCGAATGATTTGACCATAAATACTGACAACTGGCACACCGATACTTACAGTAGAAGATAGAGTGCGTTGTCAAGCTCTCGCAAAGTGAGCATTCTGCAATCTTCCCTCACGACTTTTGCTAGAGCTGTCTGAGCGGCATTCCATGACAGATCGAGATGGTTGTTTTCAACAATGTATGCCGATACGCCTTCAGATGAGTCTGAGTACAGAACGCCCTTTTCTGGAAGCATACATATTCGCAATAAGCAAGCAACCAAATATGTGGGTGATGTGGACTTCGGAGGAACACATGATTGGGATAGGATGGTGCAGAAATGTATTAGTCAAGCGTGCACCTCCTTTAGCGCACAATATATAATAAAATATAAAAATAGCGAGACGCTTTGAAGTACATAGCCGCAATCTAAAATTGAATGATATTTTCATATTTAAATAAACACGAATATTTCCGGATCGCTAAGAACAAGGTATGTACAATGCAATAAGTCCATATATGTATTAGTTTCGCTGCATTTGAAAGCAGGGAGGCTCATAGACAACGACGCCCCCACCAGAAGCCGAAAAAACAACAAAGAAGAAGAGATGGATATCATAACCTGGGGCAATGTTCCCTCTAAGCTGCGCACGTGCGCAAATGCGCAGTGCTGACACGGTCTTTGCGCACAGAATTTCTAAGTTGCGCACAAAAATCATCATCATCATCATTGGTTTATTAGCAATTTTATCAGTTCAATACACCACAAAAATGCGATACAATGAATAGACAGGAAGATATCGAAGTGACTTGGATTTGTCTATGGAATCAGACACCCACCTTGGCCTAGGCGATGTAAATAGGAGGCATGCACACTGAATGAAAGTAAAGAAGACAGTATAGAAAAAGAAAGCGACAAGAATAGGGCGGCATGTCATGGGAAGCGAGATCGATAGGTCAGTCGTGGTCCGGTAATCTTGAGGATGGACTGTATTTATTTAATGGTAATTGCTTGTATTTCGACTTGAATGTGGACATGCTCGTCGACTGTCTGATGGCAGGCGGGATACTGTTCCACACATCAGGTCGGGCATATTTGATAGAGCGATGATCTTTTCGGTCGATCATATGAAATTTGGACGACGTGGACGCGCGTGTGTTGTACTTTTGCGCTTTTGATTCCGAGGTAAAGAAGTCATTGAAATATTCGGGGCAACGACCGCAGTGGAACTGATACATAAACTTGGCGATTTCTAGTTTCCGCATATCTTCTATGTTTAGGACGCCGAATTTCTTCAGCAGCGACTTGTTGGATGGGCAACCAGGCAACCAGGCTCTAGCTATGATTCGGAGTACTTTATGCTGTAGTTTTTGCAGTGGCTTGAGTGCAGTTTTAGTGGCAGCCCCCCAACAAAGGATGCCATAATGGAACTTCGATTGGATTAAGATTAAGAGTATCAGAAGAACCCATGATGGCATGAAGCGCCTAAGGCTGTAGAACAGGCAGCACTTCGGTGATAATTTAGTGTCTAGGGACTGAATATGACTCTTCCAGGACATGTTCGAGTCAATTAAAACCCCGAGATATTTGGCATTATCTGTGTTGGAAATGGGCTGACGGACTGTCAGCAATTGTGATTTCGAAGCGTTTATGCAAAGGTTGTTCTGGGCCGTCCACTCATGGACTTTAGGCATTTGGTCACTAGTCAGGGCATCCAGCTCTGCCGTCGAAGATGCGGAAGAAAGGAGGTGAGTCATCAGCGAACAGTGTGGTGTTCAATGAGGAGGTTTCAAAAATGTCGTTGACATATAAGGTGTGAAGAGGTCCGGTCCAAGTACTGAGCCTTGGGGTACACCACAGGTCACCAGCTGAGGAGAGGACAAGGTGAAAAATTTTAGTCGTTACGCACTGTTGTCCAAGGATCTGTGCAGCAAGTTGGTGAGTGCCCGAAGACTAGTCAAAAATTAGAGGGAACATTGATCAGCGGTACGAAATATCACAGCAGAGGATATATACGTATACGGGTCACAGTGTACAATTATACTCTGTTTAGTGGGATTTATGAAGAACATATTAGTAACAGGTAGCTTTGTTATGACTGGTCACAGATTCGAGTGCTAGCATCCGAATTGAGTATTAATTGTAATGACTATACAAGAGTGATGATAATCGATTTCTTTGAATACTAAAATTATAAGCCCATTTCCACTAAATAATAGTTAGGAGTCAAGAACGGGTCGGTTTTATACGATAATGCCATAGTTCAGACCTCGTTGCAACATGATCAATGATCATTTACGAAAAACAAAAAGTCATTAGAAAATTGACTGACCGGCTGTTCGTGTGCTGTAAATGATGTTGAACTACGTAGACTGTTTTATTGTACGCATACAGCACGTATGAGTAGAATTCCTATTACTACCATTTCACTTCCTTCCGTCGGTCATTATAGACACTGGGTACGAGAAAAATACTGCACCTGACCCTTTAAAAACTAGAATTCACCCGAAATTTAATTGGAAACTTGAATGTAATATTGGAAACTCCATTAAGCGATACCTTTTAGATACCAGATAATAACACGTGGTTGAAGCGAAATTAGCGAAGTCCTGTTAAAGGTCACTATATTGATTGTGATTGCTCGGATGTCCTCTAAAAGAAATGTGACTTTACTATTTGCTATATACTCTATTTATAATCCCAATATGATAGCTTAAATGAATTTTGTTTAAAAGTCTCAGTATAGCTTTCGCAAGTCAGTAGACAGAAACGCAAAGAATGGAATATATAGCTAGAGCCGAAATACTTTCTACTATATAGCTGGGACCTGCGACAATTTAACTAATCTTGTTTACAATTTCAGCTATACCTTTATTCAATTTTGTTCTGCACGATTTGATGCTCTCGTTGGAAAATATGATGTCTTCCATGATTTCTCGTCTTGATTTTTTAATTGGACTGTATGATATTTTCACTTCCACGACCGGTTTTCCTTGAAAGCTCTAAATCGCAAGACTCCATTAATCCTTCAGAACGTTATTGCGTGGCAAATATGTGTATCACCTCCAGGTCTCCTTCGGGAGGTATGATTGTGAGCGGAAAATGTTTCTTGACGCCGCCAGGTATAGAATGCATGAAGTACTCTATCGTCGTTAAAGATGATTTCTGGAACGAAGTTAACGCCGGTAATGTCATGTTAGGAGCTATTTGCGGTCGCAAATACGAGGCGAATACCGTCATTATGGTGCAACTATACCAATAGGAAGAATATCACAGCAATGCACAGAGGAGATTTAGCGCTTGAATAGCATAATGTAAGAGAGATAGAGATAGTTTTTATTGAGCAAAAAATTGCGTTCAAAATAAAATACATGTAGCAGCGATACGGTCCTTAGGGACCATCTAGTCAGCTGCATCGTTGGAGTAAAATATCGTATTTTAATATAGTCTCGCGTCAGCAATAAATTAAAAACAGGTAGAACAGTGGTAAGTTGGAACAACAACAGAGTAACAGGCAACAATAATAACGAAGTAAACGAAAGAATGAAAAGCAATGAAAACAAAAAATAAATAGAAGATGGATAAATGTACAGAGTTGTCAGTTCAAATTATCGAAAAAAAAAAACAATTTGGCAACGTAAGATTATCGAATCCAATATACGGCAATTACAATGCAAATCTAACTAACTTCAATATGTCAAGAGTAAATGAGATTTAAATTCGCGACAAGAGGCCGAAAAAGACATTTCCTTCATGGCTGAAGGAATGTCATTCCATATTTTTGGTCCATGATATATGTAATAAATAATAACGGCTAATATACCAGAATCCCGGTAAGCAGAATACGCTATAATGGAAAACCGGTGATATCCACAAAAAATAGGCGATTTACCAAACGGCTCCAACCTCCACGACTATACAATCGTATGCGGATGATTGTAAGTTTCATTACGTTGCATAATGCTAATAGTTACGCCGATTTATGATATACATATATATTATACTTACTTGTAAGTGTGTCATTAGCAGGGAATCCACATCGAAGGTAAAATTTGATAGGCACGTTAGCTCAATACTAACGTCCGTCACTCTTGTCGTTTCACTGTGAATTTATATCACATATATTTCCAAATGATTCCGTATAAACTTCTAAGGATCCTATATACCATAATCCGTTTATAACTATTTTGCAAATACGAGTATAATCCAAGATAAGACTAGTGGTAATCAGGTAATGAATATAAAAGTAGTATCAAAAACTATTAGGGTTACCGCAAGAGAATAGGTAGAAGCATGTCAGTTTCGAAGTCTTCTTCTTCACTAAGCCAGTAAAATGCGTCGCTTCCGAGAGATTCGGAGAGCTAAATCGGTAAAGAACTAATTTTCAACTCAACAACTCAGCTAATATCGGTTTGTCAGATATTCTGTCAATAAGATAGGTCGCATAATAGTTATACCTGTGTCAATAGCACAGGCATATATTGCCCTATTGTCAGTGCTGATAGCGGTACAGAATGCTTCTTATTGAGATTATCCTGGGCCGCTTTGAATTTTGTCACCAATTCTTCAGCGTCCTCTTGTCCGGTGTTAGTTTCACCATCCGTGAATAGGACGATGCAGTCAAGAGAGTCCTCGCATGGATTGCTAAAAAATAATTACTGTGAGCTATGAGCATATTATACAGAACTTCGTCAGCCCCCCCCCCAAAGCTTTGGTCGCGGCCTGCACTAGGGGGATAAACCAAATGTCTGGAGGCACCCCGAATCCCCTTTTACACTGAGCGTTTCAACCACTATACTCGAATGCTCGACTTTTATTGATATGTTACGCTTGTTACTATTTGTTGTCTATAGTTTCGCCAAACGCGAAAAATATCAAATTCATTTTTTAATTTTATCAATAGTGTTGGTAATCGCATATCGTAATATTTATTTGTTTGGGTTGGGTATAATACGGTCAACAGTTTCCAATTGTAAGTGGTCTGTAGCTATATAAGCCTTCTGCTTCGACTTGATCAGGTTTGTTAAGGTATTTGGAAGTGTTTTTTCAACAGCCCTACCTTACATGACTCACGTATTACTCACTTCGCTAAAACTTCTACGGCAGTCATCAATCCACTCTCGAGGTTGGTGTTCTGTTTTGTAGCGAGATACTTCACAATCGATCGAGCGTTTTGCTGATAAATATAAAGAAAATGGCGCATTTCATCTGGTCATGTCAAAGTCACTGATATTCTTCCTTTTCAGAATTTCTGAGCAGTGAGCACCATAGGGCTCTATTGTGAATTCATGTAGATATCAAGGTTATCAACTGCGTTAAAGTGGATGTGTGCGACTTCGAAAGCTGGTTCAACACTTACTTTTGCTGTTTCGTTCATTTTTGTCATAGGAAATTCAATTTCCGCGTCATCTGAGAAGCTGACGATAGCTAGGGAATCGTGTCGAGAAACATTTTGTATGACAAGTTCAATGAACACCTGCGAATCAAACGAAATACTTGAATACACTCGTATGTTTAGCAATGTTCAATTTCTTATACAATATAATGCGTTGTCTAGTTTAGGGGCACACAACCACCTCTCTGAGTGACTCGATAGCAAAGCATCGTCTCTAAAATTCACCTTTACTCTGTCTAGAAGAGAGCCAGCTCTGTCGTCCGCTTCCACAGCCATGCTCGAGCTAACATCGATTACCAGAACGTACCGGAACGATGCCTCAGACCGCGATAACATTTCCGGAACTCCAAGTTCCATCACAGTCAACATGGTAGGATCACCCAACAGATCCACCTTTGAATGCACAGATATCACATATTAATGGTGGGGATCATAAAGTTAGCTTGTCCTATAGAGAATCCTAACTGTCTGTAAATTGTGACGCATTATGTAAGATAAGACTTCTGTGAGGATTATCCCGACTCATCTGTTGACACTTTTCAGCGAAGTAGGTTGCCAAGGTTAATATTTTGTAACATTTTATATAGACTCAGGAATTCGAAGATGTGAAGACGCGAGTAGTTATATTTTCTAGTATGAGTTTTGGGGTTGGCGGCAATAGTTCCCTTATGTTTTTGCTTGCGACCCACTTTATTCTTTTGAAATTTTATGCAACCCCTCACGGAAAATACGATAAGCAGCGCGAAATGAAAACTACTCTACAGTTAAAAGGTTTGTTGCCACGAGCCATATGACAATAATCATTTTCCAGAAAACACGATCCGAGACCAGCACGCATATGCATTATATATTATTTTCACATTTTCGCTATATGTGATGTATCTAAATTCAATGTTCAATAGTTCAATTGTGGCGTATTGCTTGCGGTATTTGTCTACACTCTGCGACCGCCAAATCTGTTACCTGGCCATCAGTTTAGGAAGTACTGCCATAGTGTACACTGTTCAGGTGTATGTTGATGAGCATACTTTAGTCACGAAAAACTGCATGAAATATTATTACTTACCTTTCCATTTATGACTTGGCAGAAATACTTGGTGTGCAGTAAATTCTCATGTCTTTTAGACCCTGTCGTTTTTGTTTTAGCAACTTCGCGACGCGACATAGTTGACAAAAGCTATACTGGCTACTATATGGGTAGGCCCGTCCTTTGAGTGTATACTACTTGGTAATTCCTCATTTCCAGTACTTTTATACGACTGTTACCCGTTGTTTATTGGGACGGAATAGTGATCAATACCAGGGTATTTGTTTTGACGCAGATATAAATTACCCCGGCTCCGCCCCCGTAAACCTCATTACAAGATATTGACAATCGAATCCGGGAACGCGATAGCGCTAATTTCAGTCAGCGCCGAAGATGACACGAATCTCTAAAACCGAAGCCCTTATGGAAACGAATCAATTTTCACATCGTAATATGGAACACATGTGAGATTGTTTGTGCGTTGCCGGGCTGAACAAGAGACTGCGTCAAGATTCTTTCACAGCGATTGTCAGATGCTAACGAGGTTTATTTGTGAGCGCAACCCACTCGGCAATGTTCTTTGATGTTCTTCTGAGAATTAAGCCCTTTCTCATAGGTGAAAGGGGGACAGAGGACACAAGTTTAACATAGATTATACATATTGTGAAATCTAATCAGTATAGAAATCGGTCATTCCCAGTATTCGAGGCATTCCAATATTTGACATATTTGGGGAAGATAATGAATGTGTATATTGTAGGTGTAGGCCTATATACAATATACGGCGAACAATGCGATGTCATAGACATTATTATGCTATGAACAGACGTTACGTAAGGCAATCAGCATATTCAGTATTAATTACACAATTCTGCACACTAAACGCACCGCACTACTCACTAGTAGGAAAGAATGTAATTTACAGCGACAAAATAAGTGTCGAGATAGCGTAGTGGTACAATCCACAGCTACAACGCCAACGGGCTGTGGGTCGAGTCCGATCGAGGTCGACTCCAGAATTCCCACCTAAGTGTTGGAAGTTTATCTAGGCTCCCCCTCGCCATCTCATCCGCGTAAGCGGCGTCTTGCAAAAGCCTTATAGAAGTGGGTCGTTAGTTACGGAATAAAAAATAAGGAATATCAGCCTGGGGCAAATGACCATAGTAGTCGACAAACACCCTTAGTACCACAAACAATAGCAACAGCAACAAGGCTGAAAGAAAGTTGAAAAAATCCCGTTGTCCAGCATTGTACAATTATCCAATCAATTGCAATCCTTACCGACTTTCGTAGAATATCAATAAAAATTGACTTGAAAGTATTACTTCGTATCTATTTTTGTGGTTCGTCCTAACGAAGTACGGATGTCGGACAATAAGGAGGTTTGTTCTATTTCAAATGATTCATCTCAAAGGTGACATTCAATACGACCTAAGCACAGTGATCCTCAGGAGCCCACTCGACTCGGTTGACAAAATGGCAACGACTCCGCTGAGGCGCGTCAAAACTGAACAAGATATTGACTTGTTCGGAATTCCCAGCCTCGAAACTTGAAGGGAAAATGCGCTCTATGGCAGGGGTGAGAAGACCTGCTTCATGCGCTAGTAGGGTTAACATATTTTGGAAACGGGAAAGGAAGACATTTTTTCAAAAATTTCAAACTAAGAATACCGATGGACAATACTGAAAAAATGGTAAACTTTTTCCACTTCGTAGTCGGTTGACTGCAAAAAAGGTCAGCATTCCGACTTGGTGCCCAAAATACACTTTTTCACTTCAGCTTGTCGAGTAGTTGACTGAAAAAAGATCAACTTTTCACTCAGCTCCCGAAATACCCGTCGGCGCGTCCCCTCGGTGCTGATTTACGGAATCTCAGTCAAATTTTGCCATGAATTTGACCAAAATTCCTCAGTTAGGCGTCCTAGGAGGACATTTTCAAAAACCAGAAAAAGGTGGACGTATGGTAACCCTATGCGCTAGCCACATATCGAAAATCCTAGTTTAAATCGAACCACAACACAAACATTCAAAAATACGAATTAATTACGTCACAATGAAAAATTAGGCTATCGAATGAAGTTTATTGTTGTGCGGTGATCTTATCTCGGTAATCTTATTACTTCGTAAATCTGTCTTCGTTGGGTAACTCGTGGCAAATTTCTGGTGTTTGTGTTTGGTTTCGTAAATACGTTTTTAAGATCCTAGCTTTGTAATTATTGAGAGGATCTTGGCAGATTAAGCACAGTGGGTTACCTTCATTATCACCGAATGCAAAGTCTTCCTCCCATTCTGTTTGAAAAGTTACATTTTCCTGTTAATGCTTTCTTTTCTTGCAATTACCACTCAACGACATTTTCTTGGTTAAACTCTCCAGTAATTGCTAGCGTTTACAATACAAATGGAAGGGCCGTATCTACCATTGCAAGCCCGGAAATAATCGTGACCTGCGCTGCCGTGATTAATTATATCAAGCTCATTGTTGACCAAATGATCATATGCATCATTCTTGTGCGTTAAACGTTTGAGTGAACTCGAGTCGAGAGTTCTCTTGCAAAGTTCTAACACTGTAGTGCACCTCCCCTAACTTTTCCAACAAGCATATTGTTAATACCGGATAGAATGCATCAGTTTAAATCAGTACACTTCTCTAGCAAAATGACGAAACAATGGCCGCAATCAAAGGCTCAAAGAGCCGCATTTTGCCTACACCTGATATATAGTATGGTCGCAAAGGCGTGATAAGCGTTTTGACATCAGCCATTTCTCTTAGAAAGCGACTGTATTTGAACTGCAGCTAAATGATTTTCAAAATACTGTGGTAATCATCTTTATGGTACCGGCTTGTGATATTAGGAGGACATTTAAACGATAGCCCATGCGATATTTGACAAACCAAAACCGACTGAATGTTTGATCCCCACGAATAACCGTTTAGGTGTAGCTTAATCCCTGTCGCGAGCGGTACGAAACTCATATGCCCACTTTATAAGGTACCATCGTATCAGTTTGTTAGGTATCCGATGCAGCCTAGGAAACCGGATGTAGTAGCGCCTAATGACTATTACGAAAAATGCCGTGGATGATATAGTATTTCGAAGATTGGGAATATTATCGAATGACTTCACCAAGTCGCACGGACTTCTTTCTTTATTTTCAATGTATCTCGAATCGAAATAATCATGTAAAAATAATGATGATGGTGATGATGATGATCCGTATCTGCATTCTTATTTGCCATGCCGCGCTCCGTTGAGTTGACAAGCTAACACGACAACGTTGTAGAGATCAAATTATACGATGAAATCCAAATACTGCATGGTGGTGAGTAGGCTATTGGTTTTGCAATCATGTATCTTCTGCATAAATTGGCTGACTTTGCTTGGTAGTAGACAAAGGTATTTCATCCCAAGGCCATTGGTCTGCAGCATTTTTTGAAGTTTTTGGACGCTCGGCTGTAAGACATCGGTAGAATTGGAATAATGTTTAAATTAAATCACATTCGGTCGTCGTCACCGTGTAATGGCAAAGGCGTCGGTGGTTTTGGGTCTTCTCTTTTTACTGCATCTGTCGCGAAGTTTTCTTTAGTCTCTTTGGCCTTTGACTTTGTAGCTGTTGTTTTTATCTTAGGTTTCTGGAACAAAACAGGATTAGGGAGCAGAATTCAGCGTATCAATGCGGTCGTAAAGACTGTCATCAGAAATATTTCTTCAAAATATATATAATCTATTGATGCTCCGGCGTACGAATTAAAATAGTGAGTGAGAGAGAAGGTTTGTTTATTTTGTCAGCCATGAAATACAGAAGGCGATATTAATAACCATACAAGTCATGAAATGAGATAACTTATAGCTGGCAAACTGACATTATATGGTATTAGGGAGATCCGATATGACTGAAGTCTTCAAGGCCGGTGTCACCCCTACATGTTTGGATGTCCAAATATATTTCTTCCCTCCGTTAACTAGTCTCCTGCCAAGTTACAAACGGTGATTTTAGTGAATGAGTAAATAAGTATGGTTCATTCATATTTGACAAGGCCACGGCCCCACCACTGCTCAGTGCACACTTGTGCCGCGTTTCTGTAAGTTGCTGCATCGCGACATAATACTGCACAATCTGCCCTATGGTTTCACAAAATGGCAGGCCTTTAGTGGCACACCCATCACTGGAACAAAAAGAGACTTCATTCCCAAAATAAGATTGCACGAAGTGCTCTCAAAACATTTTATGATGCTAAAACTCGCACGCAAGTCACATTATCTACAACTGTTTACATTATTTTGTAACCTCGTCCCCATCCTAAATATGTTTGCTATGAAACCGGAAGAACTAGTTTACCTCAGATACAGTTTCCAAAGGTTGCACTTTAGTTTTTGTGATTCCATAAGCACCCACTTCGGTACATGTAATGCAAATCGTCGTAACTCCCATCAAAAACGAAGCAGACGACGCTAATGTCCCGATAATCAAAGCCGCCAACGTATAATTCGTTATCGGGTGGTCGGTGTTCTGAAATGAAACACAGCGAAGTAAGCGCCTGAGATACGTTTCTAAACGCATCATAAGCTACCCTGTTCCAGAATGTGATCACAAACGCCTGAAGTCCTGCTAAAGCGAACGTACCTAATGCGTTCACTGTGGAGATAATCATGGAAAGCAGCATCTGAGAGGGAAGGACGATAGATAAACAAACGAAATCATTCCTAATGAATTTCCAAGTGAAGTCTCGCATTTTTAAACTGGCATCTGAAGGCAACAGTAGAAGCCAGCACACTGATTTTTAATAAATATTCATTACATATTTTTTCGGTTTGTGTGTAAATTATATAATAATTGTTTTGTTCTTTTAACACACTGTTGATATTTTTGTTATAGTGCAGTACAATTGGAGATGATATATTTTTGAAAGTGTTTGAAATTGAAATTTGAAATTGTTCCATGACCCTCCTGGGAAAGGCTCATGGCGCGAACCCATAGCAACCACATCATAAACAATCAGACAAGCATCATCTACGTTGGGTATTACTCGTAGTAGGCCCAGTGGCGTAGCAGCCACTTGGCGGGTATGACTTTGAAGGGGGCGGCAAAATGTGAGGTGACGACTTTTTTCTAATCAACACCACAGAAGTACTGAAAAAGGTGAAAAAGGCGAAGTGATGACCTTGTTTTAGTCAACACAAGATTTCCAGTAAATATAATTGAAAAGATTGAAACAATTTCAAAATTCGGGTGGTATTTTCAACGAACGCCAGGGCCGGCAGCATATGCTTCCTCTGAGTAGGCCAAGAGTCAGAAACGAACGAGCTAAGTGAAAATTGCGACCTCCGGCGGTTCATGGAACAACAAGACTGATGAATGTGCATTGTGCAATGCTGCATTTAAAACAAAAATCCATTTATAACAAACATATTTAAAACAAGGCCATTGTTTAAAACATTTTTTAATTGTTTTTTGGATGTTTTTTGTTAAGCCATGACGTCAGGAATATTCAATTATGACGTCATATGATATTGACATTGGCAATTGAAAATACAGGGTAAATTTAGGGATGGTGTGAACCTCTGAAACGTTCAGGTTCGTGTGAACGCGAGCCTTTCCGAAAGGTTCTGTGTGAACACGAACGTGAACCTCATGACGTCACGTGACGTCATATTGCTAATTCCAACCCTATCCTTCAAAGAAATGATAGCCTCTATTAATGCACACGATACCTAGTGACGACTCGGGCAACATAACGTCACAATGCTGAAGTAGATATTGACGTTTTAAACGTCGTTAAATATATCAACCGGGGCAATCCAATGATATAATAATCCCATAAATCAATATCTTCCGCCGCTTTGCCAACAATTTCGACGAGGACTTACCAGGGAATATAAGGAAAGGAAAGTTTATTTTTGTCTTTGATGTTTTGCAGCATATACACCGAATCATGATATACATACACCCGATCTGCGCATATGCATACCATGATTACATGACGTGCATATGCCGGCGGGCAAGGAAGATGCGGATATAGCCTTGTAGCAGTGTTGGGATGGCTCGAGTCATGACTTGACTCAAATCAGACTCGAATCCCCTTTTACGTATGACAGACCGGAAAATGTATTCGGCATCCAAGTATTGCTACATTGACATTGATCAGAGTGTGAACCGGGTATCTATGCTTGCTACTGATATTACCCCATTAGCAAGATATACAGCAGTAGCCAACTCCTCAATTGCCCCGATTTGGTTTTAATGATACAGTAAACATGAAGTCAAGATTGACCCCGTGCGCCTGCTAGATTTTTTTACATCAGAAAACGATATCAATCTCATTGATTGGTTGAATAAGCATCGTTCGCTGACTACATAGCTTATTTCGCTCTTGATGTTTTGTGATTGCGGGTCAAGCTCGCAGCAGAGAGTCATTAAATATTTACAAACGGAAAGCTGGATCTTTCGAGCAAACTTTTGCAACAAAGCAAGTGAAACTTTTGAGATTGTCAAGGTGCATGCTCGTTTAGTGTTGATTTTTTATGCTGCCAGCACCATGCATGGAGTGGCCTGCAGTTGAAATGCAATAAATTTAAACCAACGATGTTTATTGAAGTGAAAATCGTTATATATGAAAAAGGTTCACAGTGCAGAACCTACCAAGGTTCTGTTGTGAACGCGAACCTCTAAATTTCCGAGGTTCACACACAGAACCCGAACGTGAACCTCACGTTCACACCATCCCTAGTAAATATAGCTCCTTTGATGAAATACCTACGTACTATATAGCTGTTGAACTGACTATTTTCAGGTTTCGTCAGCTCAGTTTCCAACCATCCCATATCGTATACGTCGGTTATATCCGCTGGTAATCATCCGTAGGCTCATAGAACATGTTTTATAAAGTATTTACACAATTATGGCATAATTATACAACTTGAAAAAACACATTTTTTAAAAGGCCTTTATTTACAGCACTGTTTAAAACATGTTTTAAACAAAGTATTTAAACAGCCATGTGTTTTAAATGTAACCCTACATGTTCATAAGTTCTAAAACGACCGCTGATCTTGGTATGTCTAGCTCCGGTACTTGGTAGAGGGTCACATGGCGTCACATTGTCAGTCGTTCGATAGGATTACTGTTTCTTCAAAACAAATAATATCTACCATTTATCGTTATTATATTCAAAATCAGTCGACAATACATAATGATAATAATTTGTGAAGTGGTGAGTTGTGCAAAAGATTTGTTTGCCTTAGTAGGCGACGAGTATGCCACTGAGACGATCTGTAGGACTTCCCATGAGTTGCGATATCGGACACTTGCAAATGCAAAGTACTATGGCCATAAGCATATACCATAGATATCCGTGACCAATGCTTAGTAATGCTCGCATAATGTTATAATTTCCATACTTATCGATACTCACGTAACACATAGTCGCTCTCTTCACCGACCCAATCGCAATGATCCCGGTAGCAATAGTCTAATATGGTAAAATATATAATATTAAGAGGATAATTTCAAATTATTTCGTATGCGATGTGTACATTTTGCACATTTGCACAATGTTCCAGGTTCAGCTTCAGGCGAGGTTTATATATTGACAAATGTCTGTTTAGTACTAACAACGCATATAGCCTATACTTGTATCGCATTATCCGCGTGATTGGACCGACAAAGGCACCTTACCAAACCTCAATTTGCATATGGTGGAAGACAGTGGCTAGTAATATTATAACGGCGATTATTTTTTTGACATGTCAAAATTAGTCAAAATATTGTCAAAATTATAGCATTAGATCAAAAAATTGTCAAAATTGTTTGCACTGTCGGTGATCTTATCATTAGACATTTTACAGCTTGTAGCCTACTTTACAGGCCTACCGTTATAGACGGCCCATTGTCTACTAATTGTAAATCATAAACGGTCAAATGAAACAAATAGGTGGACATGGTGTTATGTGAAACGTATACCGCAATATCCGATCTGAAGCAGGACTGCGTGGGCATTGGTTCTTATATGAAGAAACGCATGATGAAAATTGTGATGTAGGCGGACAACATTGTCAGAATGAAGAAACACGGTGCGTCACCAGCAGTGTACGCACGACTTCAGTGGTAATAGCAAAAACAACTGCTGCTGTTGAACGTTCTTTCTCCATTCTTGGCAAGTTACTTAGTAAAGAACAGACACTTTCTACCCTAGAATGTAAGAAAGTATTTTTCGTTGTACTACAACAATTTTTTATTATTTTCACCATAATGCGTACTGGAATTCTTTAGTTCCAGATTTCGTTAAATAAAGCTGTTGTTTTTTTAGGTAAAAATTTGTCAGTTATTAAGTCAAAAAACACCAAACTACTTCATAAGGACAGACAGTTCCAACCAGAAATGAAGATAAGTAGTACAATTCTAACATTATGTGCGAAAACACCTAATTTATATACGTGGGGTTAAAGTTTTGTCAAAATGAAGTTTTTTAAAGTCAAAATATGTCACAATCTTAATTTTTTGGGATCATCAAAATCTTCCGTTTTTAGGAGAGAAAAGAACGCCTTGTTATTATTAATAAAGTGACCGCCACTGAGGCACCGTGCTTGCGTGCAAAATATCGCACATTCTGCAAAGAGCGAGCTCACCAAACTGGAAACAACAAACGACGCGTAAGTGTATAGCTCTTGTGAATACGCCGAAGGATTCGCCAGTGTCTCCGCAGAGGCAAGCGTCAGGCAAAAGATTGAGGTACCCGCCGCGATTTCCGCGATCTGAATGAAACATATGTGATATACATTGCTGGAGCATAACCAATACATCTAATAGAAACATGCAGGCCTACAAAATACGTATCTGCATCACAGTGCAACACTAAAAGATATGTTATAGGTCAGTGTTTCTTAACCTTTTTAGCGCTTGTACCCCTTGAGCCTTCAATAATATTTCAGTCCATTATCAACACAACTTCTGTTGCTATACGTATATTAAAACGAAAAAAAAAATGATTTCAATCTATATGACCAGAAATGCACCATTCGATTCCGAATCAATTGGTTATTTTCTGTTCGTTATACCATAATGCTGCGTGTAAATTTCACAGATATATTTTGGAGGGTGGGACTTTCGCGACGGGAAGAAAGTGCCGAAACCAGAATTTCAGTACTTGAAAAAATTGTCTCTCACTATTCGACGCGAAGGTTACCGTTGGATGCGAGCAGTGACGTGCGGTCCAATAAGGCAGGTGAGGCACTGCCTCACCTGTCGTCAGGGCGAGTAAGTGAAAATTGTGAAAACCCTCCATGAATCGATGATTACACTGCATGGTCAACAAAATAAAAATAAAAATTTAGGCAGAACATCTGAGAGCCGTTTCTGGGGTTTTTGAGGTTGCTGATTACGAATATCACATTAGTTTTGTCAGATTGGCTCTCTGTCAGAAGATATTTATACCCCTAAAAAAGCCCAAAATTACTGTATTCACCCCTAAGTATTCCACTTGGTGGGAAGAAAATCTTAGTTTTTTCTAATTTTATACTGCGCATAAATGGCTAATTGACTATGAAGAACCCTCATGTCATTCTCAGTCATTCTCTCAATATTAACATGGCATGATGCGAAATATTTTTTTGTCAAAAAAGCAGTTTGTCAAGCCTAAAAATTGTACGTTTCCAAAACGGAAATTCATCTTCTCCTGTATCAGTTGGTCATTGTACCAAGATTAAAGAGGAGTATAAAACTATAAAATTTGTCCTTGAAAGGCTTAACTACAATACTTATATGTGTCTCATTTCTTTTGACTGGTAAATGGATAATTTTCCACTGAGTCAACGAAGTGGGTATACCTAGTAACCCTATCAAACGAGAAGCTTAAATCTGGTATCTGCTATATTCGAATGCCGATGAAAGATTCCAATTTCACATTAGGAGGAGTTCACAGCATGTAATTTCCCCTAAGATGTAGTAAATAAAACTGATATCAATCAAATGCTATCATCACACTGGTTCCGAAAATCCAAATATTAACTGTGTCAGACCACCAGAATCCCCCCAAAATCGTCAGGGAAGGTGACTTTCGGCTTTATTACAGACAATGCCATCGCCGAGAAACAATAGCCAGGTGAGGCACAAACGAATCTGCCTCATGCATTATTAGCTAACAATTGGACAATTGCAGCGCAGTGAAACGCGCTATCGATTTCAGAATACAACAGTCTTGACTGTCTTCTAGGAATCATATAGTAGCGACGGCCAATACGTAATGCGGAGCAAATACATCCCCTTACTTATGTAGCTGTTATGCATTTTCCGTCAAACTGGGATATGTGATAACATAACATAACATAACATCGTTGGGTTATATTTTTCACCTGAACAAGTCACACACAATGTACTATGCGATAAGACACCATGCGATATCATGAACAGATATTAGGATGTCGAACGACACGCATCAGTAGCGACCCTTTACTTTAACATCCACCTCGGCCTAGAGTGCCCGATGTCACAGTTCTTTTCGATGTTGATCTTTTCTTTTTGAAGCCGCGGCCCTTTCTACTAGTTCTTTCCATTCCTTGGGAGTGCTTTCTTTGTCGGGTCTTGCTACTTGCATAGGCTGCATTGTCGTTGCTTTATGCTTCGAATAATTTATACCGGTACTCGAAGAGACCCATTTAGCACAATAGCGACCAGTCCTACATGAATTATATGATGTGAAATTGCAACGGCTATCAGTGTGCAAAGAAAATGCTCTCTATACCCGCTGCTGTTGTTATTCACATTTTGGAGCTCTTTATTAGGTAGGCTACTTTACTTGCGTGCGTGTTTGTGTGTGTGTGTGGGGGGGGGGTCCGTGCCTCACCAGCCATGAACCATTGTGCACATCCCTAATTATAGCTGACGGTAACTCTTGAAAAGTGTCGGCTCCAAATCATTGACGTGAATGAATACTAATTCAATTGCATTTTGTTCAAATGAACCGTAAATATCAATAATTTTCTTTTTCGACCTGCCTCGCTGACCAGATATAACAAGGGAAACATGTAGCAAACACTAATCACGGATCCATTTTTGTAAACTCACCCCCAAGCCGCTGACCACGAAAATATATCTCCTTGACGGCTTGATGTTCATCGTCCTTCCTTCACGCAGAGCATACTGCAAAGATAACTCAATTTGGACAATTTGGTTTCTGGCATTCCCGTGGCAAGCCCAGCAGATCCTTTTAATGCGCCTATAAATTCACGTATATGTAGGGCGCCTATGTCATACTAACGAATAGGCGTATACGATATTACAGGTGTGCGTTGTAGAGATGTCCCATTGGATACCAAATAGACATAAAGGCGAGTTTAATGGGGATGTTTGCTCAGTTTAACGATTCTCGTTTTTAAGAAATGTGACTTACGATACGTTGCGACAGTAATCGTTTTAACATCCGTCACAATAGTGCTTATTAAACATTTTTGTTACGATCGAAAATCACGACCGGACGAACACGAACTGTCTAACATTGAAAGTAGGCTATAGCCTGCATAATGATAAACATCCTTCAAAACTTTTGAATAATTAAGCATGCTGTTGCATATCTCGAGACGCAGACATGCACAAAGATCAGCACCTAAATAATTTTGGCCTAAAAGATAGACGATGGATTACGCGGTAGTCAAGTCTAAAAAATGACCACAGAGGTACTGTAAAGAGAGTGGATAAGGCGGGACTGATGACCATTTTTAGTCAACTGCACAACAAGATTTCCAGCAACAGATATCAAAACCTACTGTTTTCCGTTTTGGAAAACTAACTTTGACGTGATAAAAGTGTCCTAATTTCCCGATTCCAAAATACGGTAACCCTAAAATAATGAAGTTCTGAAATGTTCTCAACGGAGTAGTTTCAAAAGTTGAGTTAGTCAACGGCTAGCAGTTATAATCGGAGGTTTCTACCATATGAAATTGCAAAATGTATGCGGGCGAGTAACATGGATGCAATTTTCAAAGCTAAATCCAACTACCGTGCCACAAGGGCTATTTCGTGGCGCTGTTATGACGATTCTACTACAAAAGGTGATGCAGACATACATATCAACTACTCGCTGCTTTACATAATTAAAAGTGCAAGAAGTAAGTATTTTTGACTTGAAAACTGCTAAGTAGAAGATAAAGTAGGCTAAAACTACTTGAGTACTCAGAAACAGTAGATGTACTTCGTTACTTAACTCCTCTAATATATCTGGAGGTATCTATAGGGTAGGGGTGGGCAGACTTTTTGGCTCGCGCGCCGCATTCAACATCTGAGTCCATTCGCGGGCCGCACTATAGTAAATAGAGATTATTAGCCAAAACGCAATATTTTTAGTTAATTAGGCCTAGTGCCTGAGGAAATATGGAGATCATATAATTGTATACTTAAATCAAACTATTATATGCGTCAGAAATATTGACAAGACCATAACCTATGGCCGTCTTCAGTAACCAATTTGTCAAAATTAGTGATGAAAATATCTTGTGCCGATTGTTGCAAGAGGATGAAAATTTGAATCTGTGGGCAACGATCTGTTCAAAGATGTGCTGATTCTAGGTTTGCTTTACATCCAGGACTCACAATACTGACAGCATCATACGTTACAATATATTGCTATGCTTCTACACGTATCGAGTACGAATCCACCTAACACTAGGGTTACCATATTTTGGGAATCTGAAAAGATACTTAAAATACTGGCGTAAAATCCGGAAAAAATGGTAAATGTTCCCGAGTTTGTGGTTGGTCGACTAAATAAAAGTTCATCGTTCTGGCTCAACTCCTCAAATACCGACTTTCTGTCAGGTTTTCCGTTGGTTGACTAAAAAAGGGTCATTTTCCTGGCTCAAGTCTCGAAAATCCCGACTGACCGTTAGTTGAGCGCTGATTTCCTATATCTCAGTTCAATTTTCACGTACATTTAACCAGAAGTTTAAAAAAAAGGACAATTAGGCGTCCTCCGAGGACACTTTCAATAAAGTCAAAAAAGAGGACAAATCCTCTTAGAAGAGAACGTATGGTAACCCTACCTAACACACGCGCGAATTCGTTTTTTTTTTTTCACGCAGAGAACTAAAAGTAGTAAACCTGCTGGAGTTTCAAATTCACAATCACGCTCGTGAACAGAATTATGTCGCGTGGGGTTAAAGGTCAGGATATTGCGAAAGCAACAAAAATAAGAAATAAACATCATAGTAAGACTATAGCTTATTAGTGTCATGGTGAAATATATTATAAGAAAGAGTTTGGTCAAGTGGCCGCTATAATTAGATTTTTAGTATGCATTTTATCAATATTTTTCTTGGTGTTGGGCCGTAGTTTGCCCAACCCTGCTAAACAGGTACCATATAGTAACAATGTATGTGTCTTATACTCTAATACTAATTGATATGGTGACATTCTTGGTAATTCACACCTGCAGCGGAACATCGTTAAAATTGAGCTGCGTTGGCCCGGGGCCTACGATATTTATATATCGTAGGCCCCGGTTGGCTGCTCTTCTGATTGATAAAAAAACGGTAAATAGCGAATTATTTCTGTGCCGTTCGGCACTATATGAGACTACAATGCATCTCAAAACAAGCCCATTCAATATTTGCGTTGTGACTTAGATACATATGATAAAACAAGTAGCAGATACTCTTCAATATACAATTGGAAAGTATATTCATGTTGAAATAAAACCGAATATTTTCGGCTGACACTCGGAAGTTGTAATCGCCAGCAACTAGTAGAGAATTGAGAAGAACACTGTATACCAACAATCGTATCACCAAATATGAAATTTCGAATAATCGGGGCGAAGACATCGCCATTTACTTTTCAATATGTAGCAGTCTGTCGACAAATGTGACACATGAAAACTATTTAGTACTATGCTTCATTTATGTTCATTCACTCAATAATAAAGCCTGCAACCGACGCAATATTAGATTTAATCAGAATCACTTAAATCCATTTGTATGGCAGAAAAGTTATCTCACGATGGTGAATATCGATTTCAAAATCACTATGCCAATGTAAGTCAATATCTGGATTGCATGAAAATTCAATCGCGGGGTCTTCAAATTCGTATAGGATATTGAAGATAAAAATACATAGTTGTAAACTAATATAAATGTGTTTCCGACTTATCAGTATAGCACAAATAATAATATTTCCTAATATGTCTAACCGAAAAAAATATTCTCCAATCACCACCGTGCAATTCAAGGCAATGGAATGGGTCGTGTGCCAAAAACGCGTACAAACTATACCAAGCCTAGTCGGGTACTTTTTGTACAATAACACGAACGAGATTAATCGCCAATATCCGTGAAAAATAAGTAATGCGGATAAAGTTCAAATCCTTTCATGATTGCTTTGAGAAAACGACTTCAATTAGCAATATACGGTCTCACAGTCACGTATAAAATTACCGCGCGGTGACGCATCACAACAATATGTGTGCAGAGAGCTGCACGTAAGAGTGGGAAAATGTAGAATTGACATGTGTCTTATAAATTTAAATCAATTAGGCCATTGGTTTAAGGTTGATGTCATCCGTGATGACACCATGATGCGGTCTTTCTAACTCACGGTGTGTTGATTCCATGCGATTTAAAGGTAATGGGTCACTTTGTTATCCCGATAAACAACGAAATACCAATAATTTTGATTCGATATCTATAGATAAGGATCAATATACAATATATACAGGCTGGTAATCTTGAGATTTTCCAACACTCCCTTTGTGCACATTTGCACGAATTCCATTGAGTAAACTGTGTGCCTGTGCACTTATAAACTGTGACGTGACGGATAGCACATCACCACGAGCGTGCATAGTAAGAGTGTATAGTATCAAAATTTGGTCTTTGAAGATGTTGGAGATACCATAAATTATATTAGAATTTACGCTAATCGTTATCATGATCACATCCGCTCTCGCAAAATACAGAATGCAGAATGCAGAATGCAGAATGTAATCAGACATAATATAAACAGCTGACAAGTTAAATGGGGTTTATGCTGTTTGCTTATGGTCAATGTTCCCTCTAATTCTTCACGAGTCTGCGCAAGTACGCCAACTCACTGCGCAGGCCCTTGAACAACACTGCGCAACCAGGCCCCCCATAGAGTGATAAACCGAACTTCTGGGGGGCTGAAGCCTCCCAGACCCCCCCCAAGCTACACGCTTTTCACCGCTGCTAATCATCTATATCTGGCCTTCGTTTAGTGGGCGTTTCGCCTAAACGCGCGAGGCGCGGAAATTTTCTATAATTCATGATCAACTCGGCCAATATCATCGGGAATTGCATATATTGCTATCAATTTTAATCCTGTCTCTGCTCACGTAATCACATATACAGGTAAAGCTGATCGAGTGAGATGTGTTGGAAAAGGTAGGACCCCTAAACATCTTCGGGCGTACCCGTTGGTATAATGACTTCCTTACATCATGCTATTTCGTGACCTCCTATCTGCTATGCCAAAAGATATTGAAATCTGGACATAAGTCACTTTTATTCCACTGCGACGATATGGTGACATACTATGGATTACTAGAAGACAGACATACACGCACGAGAACGCACTTGAAATCAATACATGCGATCGATGTAGACCTATCGCGTTAAAACACTGATGTGACGTCTTAATATCGGCAATGAACTCATTACTATCAAGACAAACAGTCAGATATAATGATACGAAGATTCAGGTCTGATTGAAGCAAGAACAAGATCAGCGTATGACCTTATCGACAGAAGATACGCGTTCAAACGAATCGAATAAAATCACAAATTTGTGCTGCTGAGAAGCTGATCTAATGCAACGCCCTACAGTGCATATAGTTGCTGCATTTCCCGATCAACGTTTGCAAAGGGATGGATTTTTCAACAATATTGGTGCTTGTACTTGCATATTCTGCATATTATCCTATATCACCATACGATATCAGATTTGCCTAATGGAAGTGATGACTTCGAAAATTCGCGGCAAGTAATTGTACAGTAAATCTTACACAATATTCATGACACGCGGAGAAGACTATTCGTTAGTTTCTCGCAGTTAACTTCTAGCGAGCCCATTGCTATTCATAATTTTGTTAAACCACGTTATTTCGCAATTCCCACAAAGGATTGCGCTATTGATATGATATCAGTATCGCTCACGCGTACGATACCATAGTAAAAGAAAAATATCTTTCGTGAGTCGCACACGATTGCAAATTCTCATTGCTTCGCGGAGCGCAATATTTGCCTTTTCGGGCCGCACTTGTAGGCCACCTCGGTTTCAAACTTCAGCGATAGCACTATTTACCCGTAGCAATGTTCCCTGTCATTTTTCTCGAGTCAGAGCGCCTGCGTGGTGCCTTGGTCAAGAGTGCGCAACGATTTAAAAACAGTCATCACTTCGGATTTTCTGTGCGCAGAGACTGTTTCAGCACTGCGCATTTGCGCACTTGCACAGCTTAGAGGGAACATTGCTTATGGTGCGTCGGAATATATTTATTATATATGAATGTCAATGCAACTGTGATAGTCGGTATGCGGGACGCACATTTATGCGGGTGTCCTACCGGATGAAGCAGTTTAACAGCATGTGCTTAAATCAGTGAAGTCTGTCAATGAATCAACCAGCCAATCGATCGCTCAACGCTCATTCGTTGGTGCAGTAGAGTAGCCGAATTTGGTTACTATTACCACGTCACATCATATAATTCTTCAATTGGTCAACATCTATTTTGAAATTCAATATGTGGCAGGAATTAAAATCACCTCATGTTTACTGTGATTACTAAAGGCAGATCTGGATTTCGCATATCTGTATTGGGGCGCACACTGATGAGGAATCATAGTATCGGCTTGATGTAAATTGACAAACATAGTCTAAACATCGTGGATACTAAACAATAAAAACCCTTTAGAAATCACTGACAACAGATCGAGGTCGATGGCTGATGCATAACTCGGCGTACTGTGAGCAACGGACAAGACAAATATCATGCCAACATGGTCACATTATATTTTGTTCTTTTCAAGGTAAAATGATAACAGAAACATAATATGTATATTATATCATTTTATTGTCGCTTTTCGATAGGATACGACGTTGAAAAGCGTGATTCAGATGGAAAGTCATTTATTGCATAGTAATGAAAATTGAAATGTACAGTGTTCGCAGGCATCAATGCACGCATTAAGAGAAATAATTTATGTATACATAGAAAAAAGCCAACGCAACATTTCGTTACGGATATCATTTCTTTCACATTATTGAGCACTCAACTGGTGGCCCGTTTTCATCCCCAACCAGCTCGGAAACTGTTTGTGGTGGTCCCCTGGCCGACAAAGTAGATCTTCGCGAAGGTGCCGTCGTAGCCGCCACACGCTTTGACATTGTGGCATGTGTATGCACAGTAGATTGAGATTTTTCGCTGTCCATTACGTATATTTCTCAGTTGGATCTTCGATTTTGTTTTCCTTGACAGTCGTTGTGATCACGATCCACAGAGCCCCCGTATTTATACTTTCGAACTCTGAATCTGTGGCAACGAAATCGAAAAAAAGTATCTTTAGGCTAGATTAACAAATCGGACGTCATGGGATTATGTCGTCGTGGTTTAGTCACCTATAGTGGTAATAACCGACGGAATCTTACTCTCGTATCCAATGAGAAAGGAAACCTCACATGAAACACCGACCCAAGTGATATAGTACTGATAGCAACCACCGTATCATAAATAAAATGTTACAAACGTTATACATTGGGCGTACAATTTCAATATGTACGAGTAGGCTATAGCCTTTCTCAGACATATGCCTACATTCACACTAGTGAAATCGTAGACATTTTATTTCACTTGCACGCTGATGCAGCGTTAACAGCAGATATCATCCATGGCTTCCGCACCATTTATTAACATTTCAGAGATTTAGATTGATCCCATGCATAGCTTGTCAAACAATTGCAGTTTTAGGTTGGAATGCGACTTATGGCAGTCGTAATTTAATAACACTTGGTCCGACAGTTGCTAGACTTAATATGATATCTCATAATATACAAAGGTTGTATAATCGTACTATTCGTATAACGGTCCCATTATTTTAATCGGGCCAAAACACACATGTACATTGTACTATGAGCTATACCAGACAAAATCTGATGAATTGAATAGATAGCATGTTGTGAAAACAACCAAGTACGGTCTGTCAACCTAACATCCACCTAGGCTTACTGGTATTATTATAGTAGGCTATTATTGCAGATGCCATGATAACGAAACGTGCTGTCGCAAGCACTAGAACCGGATTCTATCGCACCGATTGCGGTACGCTAATCAACTTTCTTAAGTCATTGTAATGTTATAAGCCCTTTGGGAACCATGTTACTATGGTCACTGGTCATATGTCATATTTGTTTATGGGGGTTGGATATGTATATGAACCTGTTCGTGCCCGGTTAATGTCGCTTGTTTTAAGATCGCTGTAATCCATATCGAAGAAAATTCGTGGCACGTAACATGCAACTCTGTATTAACTTGATGTGCGTTGAAAGCAGGATATGAATAAGGTCCACATATGAATTATAAACTATCTGGCGTAACGATGATACAAGAGATTAGAAGTAACTGTGGACATGATGTCGGCCTACCTTGCATTTGCCACCTAATTGCGATTATAATTTCGACATTCAGAGTACGAATCTTACATTTTGAACTTGCAAACGTTATAAATTTACCTGATAGATAGACTCTCAAATACCTCTGTTTGGAAATTACTGTTTCAGAGCATGCCTTCACGTTGGTTACGACATAAGCACCATAGCAACACGAGATTATGACTTCAGTGGTGTAACATGACGTATGTAGAGTGTTGTAGACCTACTCCTTGCGGAACGCGTCAGGGAGTGTTCAACTTCAAATCGATACACGCAACGTCATTCATTATTAAAAATAACGATCACGTATATTAGTCAGTCGGTTGAGTCGACGGGTTTGCTCTAATTCCATTACTTTCCATTTTCTTGGGTGACGCGTTGCATTCCTAACTTTGCTGTTGCATGCCTTGAATAGAAACCGAGACAAAGAATGACGAGGCACAAATTGGACCTCGTTTATTTGCAGATTTTCAGAATAGAACTGATTTCTAATATGATTTATGAACGAGGAATTATCTTACCTGCCAAATACTTTCACAGTAGGCCTATATGTGCTTATAGTCATATCGTGATCCGAAGGCACTGTTGCAGGTATACTATCCAAGAGCAATAATATCCAGATAATACGCATATACTTGTAAACTGCTATTGGGAGACTATCAAATTATGATTAATAAATATAGTATCCGTTCTGACACTATATTCCGTGAGACTTTCCAATCAAATAGCAATCGAGGGATGCTTATAGTTTAGCTGGCGATCTGCCTATCCGTGGATCTATTTAACTGACAAAAATTGTGTACGCATATGATCATGATGTATTGTCGAAATCATGCGGTGGGACAGTGCTTAAATACTTGCTGGTGGCCCACATCATACTTTTGGTACAGCTCTGATCCTAATTCTAATCTAATTTGTGATAAGTTTGTAGTCACGAAGTTAAATTTTAATCGAATTTCCGGTATTCCTGAAAATGTTAGAGGAGAACAGTATAGTGCGAAACGAACCAAGCTTAGTGTACAAACATTTGTCATTGCCATGCTTATGAGAATAAATTCTTATTTGATATAAACTGAACTTGATTCAATTTACAAATTTTCGGAATTAGGTAATTCTTCTAATCTCATTAGGAAAAACCTGTGCAGCTATACCTGACCCAGTTTCGTCATGATCCAGCTATTCACCATATAGTTACCGCAACCAGCCTGTTCTTTTCTGTCGGAAAATCACGAGTCATCAGCGGAGCATACCGAAATATTATATGAGGACTGGACGTCATTTTAGATTCATATTTGAAGACTGCAATAAATGGCAAGTGTTAAAACCAGTGTGGTTTTCCACGTTTGGCAGGCCTTGGCTCGCTCATACAGCCTCATCGACGAGTGTACCTACAGTACACTGTACGTTAGGGCTGTTCAAAAATAACCTTTTTTCCTGAATCTTGCTGGTTACTGGATTAAATCGTTAGGTTGCCTTAAAAAACGACGCACACCAAATTTGAATTCATTCCAACCAACCAATATTCGCGGATTTCGTAGATTTGAAAATTTTGAATTTGCCTAAAAATGCCAAAATTTTTTTCTTAAAATTTTCCTTCCAATCTTATGAAATTGTTGTGCTGTCTTCAAAGACGATGGAAAACAAATTTGACTCAATTCCAAGCTGCGGAAGCGGAGTTATTCAAGTTTTTTGATGATAATTCTGGGATGATCCACCAATCAAGGATAATCCCAGAATTGTCAAAGAAAAACTGAAATAACTCCACTTCTACGGCTTCGAATTGAGTCAAATTTGTTTTGCATCGTTTTTGAAGACAGCGCAACAATTTCATGGGGTTGGCAGAAAAATTTGAAAAATTTTTTTTTTGCATTTTTAGGCAAATTCAAAATTTTCAAACTCTACGAAATCCGCGAATATTGGTTGGAATGAATTCAAATTTGGTGTGCGTCGTTTTTTAAGGCAACCTAACGATTTAATCAAGTAACCAGCAAGATTCAGGAAAAAAGATTATTTTTGAACAGCCCTACTGTACGTGTACATAAGTCTGTTTCAATTCCTCGACTACAGCGGAAAAGTATATGTAACGTACAAATGCATATACAATCCCACTATGTATCTTTATTAACACAAAAAGACACATCACATTCGGCGCCGTAGTCATACACTCAACGACTATCTCAAAATGTCACACTCATAACTACTCATAACTATCAACATGGCTGTATTTAAAAATGCAAATGCAAAAACGCTGGTGTCTAAAACAGTGGCTCTCAACCGTTTTGGCTTCGCGGACCCCTTTTTGACCGTCACGGACCCTCGCGGACCCCCTCAAGTTTTAGTTCAAATTTAGCGCAATTATAGTGCGACCGTCATCTGTCTTGTGCAGATATGAACTGTAGGCTTGTGACAAACAGCAACAAAATGACTTTCCTTGATAATAACATCATACTATTTATGTAGAAATTGTATAGACTTTTATTATTTCAAACCCAACTTCGAAGCTTTATTTCTTGAAGTAGGTCTACGTGGTCTTGAAAATCTGCGTCTTTCATTTGATATGAGCGAGTGACGAAAATCCCTTTCCACAAAGATAGATGGAGGCTAATGTAATATTAAAGCGTAACGCTTCCGACGACACTTTTGGTGTGCGCGGACCCCCGGTTGAGAACCCCTGGTATAAAATATTGTTCAAAAATTCCTTTTTATTGTCTTGCTTTTCACTGGTGACATATATGGAAAATAACAATATTTAGTTATTTTGTATAAGTGTTCAGATCCCCTATTCATGAATGTCCAAACGCCACACTATATGCTTGTATTCAAGAAATATTTCACGTCATAAAATCACTTCTATGTCGAAATTGGACGGCAGACTAAGATGCGTTAAGCCAAGATTCCTTTGACTTTCGCAGATTATCTCCAATGCTATTACCCATCCACCCAATGACTGAGTCAATGTGTCAGGGAAGAGATTCCCCTAGCATTAATAGATGGCTGTGTTTAATCAGTTACGCGAATGTCGTATAATTTCATGCTCGTTTTCAATATCACTACTGGTTTCGCCAGCGGCGACAATGACGGCACGTCACTGTAAAAATATTCTGCCAATAATTCAAGGTTTTTTGATAAAAGCAGCGTGACGGAGCTAAATACTGACAGCGACGGAGTTCCATATGGCATACTACCGCTATTTGTATCCCACGATACATGAACTTCCAGAAATCATTAGGCCATCATGACATAATTCCCCGATTTTGTGAGTTTAATTTTAATAACGAATAGTATTAATACATCATGTTTTAGGCAGATGTGATTTAAAACACGATTTATTGAACATGCAACCTTAACTTACGTGACATGCGGCATGGAATTTTCACACCGTGACTTCGGACGAAATAGTTTTGGTGTGCTATCGATTTGAGCCGTTAGGTTCAAGAATTTAATTCACAGAATCTTGTCCCGCGAAAAATA
The DNA here is from genome assembly GCF_051294905.1 of Botryllus schlosseri. NCBI lineage: Eukaryota > Metazoa > Chordata > Ascidiacea > Stolidobranchia > Styelidae > Botryllus > Botryllus schlosseri. The sequence goes on along the minus strand of NC_137244.1, from coordinate 6,368,962 downwards.
TGTTTTTTTTTTTCAATCAAAAGCCGGTCTATAAGGTCTATTTAATCAGATTTCTATATAATTAGAATGTCATCTTTTCATCAAATGTGTTCTCGATACGACACACGCATGGATTCTACAGTTTCTGTGTGAAATCAAAATAGCAACACTATATTTTCAGTGGAGAAAGTATCGGGATGGTTCACACGGTGTAATATCCCCTATCAATGTATGGAATCATGTATGAAGAATTTATATATAATATAACAATCGGTTTGATGATTTACCATTGCCATCAACTTTCAGACTTATTACCACACTTTTCACAATCGCGTTTTCTTTTATCGCTCAAAGTTCCTTGTACGATGCGACCTTCTGCAGTTGAGCACCAACAGTAGTTCTCCCAATGCTGTAACATAAACTTGGAATAGACATTGAAGTTCGATGCCGCGAGTACAAACAATTTAGTTGCGACCAAATTGGAAATCCACTGATTGGTAATCGCCTGATCGGCTCACTTTATAATCAAACACAAGTGATCAGCAGAAAAGCCAGCTCGAGCTCAATTTAGGATATTTTATTGTCTCGCCGCGGCATCGATTATTATGATTATGCGAAGATATAGGTCATTGCAATGTTGTGTCTTTGCAACACCAAATGCTGATAAACCGGACCAGGCCGAGGTCGACTGTGGACATCCCTAAGACCAAAATATTTTTTCGAGCACCTTATCGCCAGTCAAAGTTGCGGGCCTGTTGGCAAACATTGTCACTTCAGGTATGTCAATTGTTCGTCAAATCAGGATAGCGAATGTTTGAGAGCGGATTGAAGACGGCCCACCAGACCTACTTTACATTAGTATATGTGCCACTAACTGTGGCGCTAACCAATGTTCCCTCTAATTTTTCACGGGTCTGCGCGCACTCACCAACTCGCTGCGGGGTCCCTTGAATAACAGTGAGTAAAGACTAAAAAATAGAAAAAGGACATCACTTTGATTGGACTGCTGAATTACCCACTTTTCTCATTAATTTTGTGGTGCTGACTAATAAAAAAAAGGTCATCAATTCAGCTTTCGTAGATTTTCTGTGCGCAGTGACCGTGTCAGTACTGCGCAATTGCGCACGCGCGCAGCTTAGAGGGAACATTTCCGCTAACTTTATTGGTATACTATACTCCTAAAGATCAGTACATGAATGAGAGTTCTGTTATTGTTACCCTATATTTCCTTCTCTTATCCTGGAGTATGTATCAGAAAACCGTCCATATAGAGAAATGTTTTACTGCGGATGACCAACTTATCTATCATGTCAGGTAAAGGAAATGGCGAATAACCTGGGTTTGTTTGAATTTTCCATCAGCAGTGCAATCCGGTAACCAAATTTTCGTCGAATTTCTTATCCTGTAATTGTGAAACATTCGTCGTATACCATTTTGCCTCACTCTCCAACACGGTGTCTGCGAGATATGATTCAATTTTATCGCAACTGAGAATAAGTTCAAGTGCACACTCTAAGCGAAAGAGTGTGGATTCACACGATACAGAAACTAACTCAGAATTATATTGCGGTTATAGATCTTATGTGCATGCATACCTTCTACGTCCCGACATAGAAGCACCACTGGGAAAATGTTCTGTTTGATTTATAGTTCAGGGGTGTCAAACATACGGCCGCGGGCCGCATCCGGCCCGCCAGACCATTTCATCCGGCCCGCGAGGCCATTCTGAGCAAATTGCAAAATAATTGTATGATCCAGCACATTTCTAACATAAGGTGTGATTTTTAGTAATAAATACTTTGACGTAAATATTAAATAATCCCCCAAGACAGCAAATGTCGAACATGTCCATGTCTAGGGTTACATTTAAAACAGAAATCAATTTAAAATAAACATGTTTCAAACAAAGCCTATGTTTGAAACATGTTTCTTAACCATGACGTCACAAATATTCAATTGTGACGTCATAATGGATTGATATTCACCATTGAAAATATAGGGCAAATATAGCTCCTTTGACTAAATATATACGTGCCATAGCTGTTGAACCGACTATTTTGAGGGTTGCAACCATCCCATATCGTCTACGTCGGCAAAATAGGGTAGTAGGCCTAGTCGTCTGTAGGCTCATGCAACATGTTTTCGGAAAGTAATTACACAATTATGGCATGATTATAGAACTTTAAAAAAAAAAATTTTTCCAAAAGGCATTTATTTAAAACACTGTTTAGAACATGTTTTAACCAAAGTGTTTAACAACCATTTGTTTTAAATGCAACCCTATCCCTGTCCAATTAGGGCTCTTCAAAAATGAACTTTTTTCTCAAATCGTACTCGCTACTTGATACAAATGTTAGGTTACCTAATTTAAGCCTACTCACCAAATTTGGTTCAATTCCAACCAGTAGCCGCATTGCTACAGGAGAAGAAAGTTTCTATTTATTATATAACAAAAAAATTGAAAATTTTCTGTTCACCCCATGAAAGTGTTAAGTTGTCTATAGAAACGATGTTCACCAAATTTGGATCAATTCCAACCAGTGGAAGCGGAGTTATTGCCGTCGGAAAATTTTGATTTGAATAAAATAGTATTTACGGTGAGCACAACTATAATAAATAAACAAAGAATCGGTCACCGTAAATACTATTTTATTCAAATCAAAATTTTCCGACGGCAATAACTCCTCTTCCTCTGGTTGGAATTGAACCAAATTTGGTGAACATCGTTTCTATAGACAACTTAACACTTTCATGGGGTGAACAGAAAATTTTCAATTTTTTTGTTATTCATTTTTATATAATAAATAGAAACTTTCTTCTCCTGTAGCAATGCGGCTACTGATGGTTGGAATTGAACCAAATTTGGTGAGTAGGCTTAAATTAGGTAACCTAACAATTTTATTAAGTAGCGAGTACGATTTGAGAAAAAAGTTCATTTTTGAAGAGCCCTAATGTCCATTGTCCATTGAGGCCGCATTATAACCCGATGTTTTCAGAGTTCTACTCAGTAACCATCAGGTACAAGTCGGTGACATTGAAATTGACACTACATTCCCAGAAGGCGAAAATATGCACACTGAGCTCGGAGTTTTCTGGGAAAATAGACCAAATAAAAGTTATTCACAGAGGCGGAAACGCGTGGCGAGATAGCGTAGTGCTATAATCGACAACTGCAATAGCAATGGGTTGCGGATTCGAGTCCGACCGAGGTCGACTCCAGGATTCATACCGAAGTGTTGGAGGTCTATCTAGGCCAAGGGTGGGCAAACTACGGCCCGCGGGCCGCATGCTGCCCGCAACACCGTTCTGTGCGGCCCGCGAGAGTCTAAAGAAACTTTTTAAAAATGTTGATAAAATATATACTAAATATCGAATTAATGTAGGGACTTGATTAAAGTTTTTCTTAGTATATTTCACGATTATAATTTTACGACAATGGTTACCAAACTGGGGTGCACCCCCTCCTTGGGGGTGTGAAGGCATCTGAAGGGGGCGCGAAGCTGAGCTCAACTGAAGAAATTTTCGCGCACCGCGCGATTGTAATCCAATTCATAATCATTGCTCTGTATTTAGTATGAATTTCATAGTTAAAAATCTCTCCTCCACAGTCGTAACCTTCCACGCCATCAAACTATCCGTTAGGTTTGCGTTTCACCATCATAAAGGGGAGGGGGGGCTTAACAAGTTTGAGAAACACTGTTCTAAGGTAAATACTTCCTATTATAACTTTTATGTTTAATTTCTTGCGCGACAGCTCGATCTCAAGGCCCACACAGTTTGAGAGGTTTCAACTGCTAAACATCACAGAAATCCTAAACAAGATTGACATAATTCGGATCACGAGTGGGATTTCAGATTGGCCACTACAGTTTTAATTATCTCAGTGATGTGCTTATAAAAACGATTTGCGCGTGTCTTAGGTAGATTAGTTCTCGGTATGCGTAGAATTGGGGTAGGCTATCTATATTTTATCTACGCATAGTAGAAGTGTGTTTGAAGCTAACATGGTTATGATGCTGTTAGCATTGTGTGTCCTGGAACTGAGCCAAAAGTGGAGAATTAGTAAATCTATGAACAGATCGCTGCTCACAGACTTAAATTTCAATCCGGTTCTAACCGACTTTCATCTCTATAGTTTTGACAAATTGGTTATTGAGGTCGACTAGCCGATGAAATCTCGCCACTATGTTTCTGACGCGTGTACGATATCATCAAAGCAATGTTTCGTTTGTTTTAAATAACCACATATATTATCTCCATGTCCTCACTATATTATCAAATACCAATATTGCGTTTTGGTTTATAATCCCAATTTTATATAGTGCGGCCCGCGAATGGATTTAGATGTTGAATGCGGCCCGCGAGCTCAAAAGTTTGCCCACCCCTGATCTAGGCTCTTTATCGCCATCTTATCTGTGTAAGCGGTGTCATATAAAAAGCCTTGAAGTGGGCCGTGCTACAAGTCGGCACTACGGAATAAGAATGAAGAAAAGTGGCCTGGTGTAAATGACCATATAGTCGTCGACAAACACCATCAATACCTCATAACAAACAAACAGACAAACAAACAAACAGAGGTGGAAACGCCAATCAGAAACCGTTGCAAACCGTTGTAGAATGCAAGGAGGTATACACGAAGAATATAATTCACAGATCTTTGGCCGCACTGCTGTTTACCTTACTCTGACCCAAAAGCCCCCAGCGCCGGTCACCAGAGAAACTGGAACGGTGAATTGGTGATATAAAAATAATTAACAAAATTGCAACGACCGCGTTTCCATTCTCATGTTTCTCACCGCGAAAGCGTAGGGCCAACGACGCATCATGAATAAAACATCGGCAGTAAAGAAATATTCCAACTTGTATCGTCGTTAGAACCACTGTTTTAGTGTTATATAACTGTATTCAATCGACCAATCATCGATTTTCATTTATTTTCATCCAACCAAAATACATAATACACGGCAGTGGTGGTGGTACAGAAAATATGCATGCACAGTATTCGGTATTAGATATGAATGATCCATAAGACCGTGAAGGTCATCTAGTCTGATCACACCTGCATCAAACAGGTACACTTGACTCTAAACACTTGACTCTAACAGTTCCATTGTTTGCGAATAATGGTGTTGCTCGAAAAAAAGCCCACATGACCCGTGATATAAAATATAATTCTATTTTACATCTCAGCGTTCATGCTAAAGCACTCCAGTGAACAAAAAAGGTATATGGATTTGGAGATAACATATTGGAATCATGTGACTGGTCCGGCCCGAGACCGATAATAACTTTTGAATCCGGCCCGCGACGCAAGTTGAGTTTTACACCCCTGATTTATACCGTGGTGTAAGTATAGAGACTGTAGTACAGTCTCAATAGTGTAAGCAGCGTTTACACGGTGTAAGTCTGAGGTAGGGTGTGTACTGTGTATTCACACCTTTTTATCAACTGTGGTACACGGGTGTAATTACACTCCTTTTTCGGAATACCAAACTCACGCATACTGGCACCGCACAACGCTCCCATTCCAGTCCATCCGCAGTCTTCACCACGCACCATGGTCTTCCGACTTTATCGGGATCTCTGCAGTAATTGTGCAATATAGATCCTGAAATGACACACAAAAACGAGAAATTCGTTTAATGACACCGTAAGTATTTCGAGTAGGTTTGGCTGACGGAAGACCGCCAGTCAACTTTAGAAACAATCAATTAATTTATCAGAAATGTGATATAGAAACAGCCAGCAATGCAAATTCGCACGGGCCATGTTTAATGCACATTTCCGAAACAGACAAATCGACTGGGGAGTACATTTAAAATGATTCGCAATTTTAATTGCTGATTCAAACTATCTAGATTCAATTGTTGTAGAATGAAGTCACGTTGAATGCAATAAATGCGATAAATGCGATACGTTGTCGAAACCTTTCAGGCAGGAAGGTACAAACAAATGAGTCTCAGCAAAATATCTCGGCGTCACCATTGATTCCAAATTGTCTTGGAAGCAGCATATTGAATGCACAATATCAAAACTAGCTCGGTGTGTGGGAATAATGACCCGTTTCCAATCTTTGGTTTCCAGATCAGTGCTACGAACCATCTACTTCTCTCTTTTCCACTCTCATATGCAATATGGAATCGTAGTATGGGGAAATGCATGCACAACATTTTTGTGCAGAATTCGAACCCTGCAAAACCGTGCGATACGGCTGATCTCATCTGTACCTTTACGTACCAATTTATCGCCTTACTACCGTAAGCATCGAATTTTGCGAGTTGATGAACTATATCGCTTCGAAGTATCAAAAGTTGTTCACAAATATTTTTCCAATAGTCTGCCTCCTGTGTTTGATGACTTTTTCATACCTGCTAAACATGTCCATTCCCATTACACGAGATCCTCGTCTAAAGGAAACATCTACTTACCCCCACCCAATAGCAACCTAACTAAGAGATCTATCGACTACTCGGGACCTATCATCTGGAATGCATTACCACCACATATCCGTGAATTGCCTTATAATAGATTCAAAAAAGCCTTACTTGATCACCTCTTGTCGTTACACTAACACTGTTGCCCTACCTCGCCCAGACATTGCTTCATTGATCATTTGCCAATATTGTTTAATTTTTTTTTCTATTTTCCTTTAACTAAACATTTCTTTACAGCCAGACTGTTCAGAGTCAAGTGTACCTGTTTGATGCTGGTTTGATCAGACTAGATGACCTTCACGGTCTTATCGATCATTCCTATCTAATACCGAATACTGTGCATGCATATTTTCTGTACCACCATCACTGCCGTTTGTTATGTATTTTGGTTCGATGAAAAAATAAAGACTCTCTCTCTCTCTCTTTCCGTGCCTACAATGACAGCGATTCTGATACAACACTTGGAAAGCAGTGGTAATGGGATGGTTGGCGGATTGTCGGAAACATTTCCTGGGCAACAAAAACAACAGCTGTATTGTTTGGTTTGGCGTTAATGGCAGTCGGAAATACACAGTTCGAAAGTGCTTCCGCCATTTCCGTAAAGGACCAAGTAACGGTAGCCAATTGTTACAACGATGACGACACAATCAGGCCTATATAACATCAACTCAAGTCGAAGTTACGGCGTCGACTTAGATAAAATTGAATACGCAGACAATTACAAACAATGTAAATTACTTTGCGATTAGCATGTCGCCCACTAAATTCATAAACTATAAAGGGGGATAGCCTAGGACAGTGTTTCTCAAACTTTTTGTCTTCGCGAACCCCACTTGGACCGCCACGGACCCCCGCAAGTTTTCGTTCAAAATTAGTTCAATTATCGTGCAACCGTCATCTGTCTCGTGCAGTTACTGATTGTAGGCTATAAACAACCACAAAATGACTTTTCCTGAGAATAATATCGCACTATATGTAGGAATTGGTAGAATTTTGTTATTTCGAAACAAATTTTGCAGCTGTATTTATTGTCTTGAAAATCCGCGTCTTCGATTGGATATGAAAGAGTGCCGAAAATCCATTTCCACAAAGATATATTGGTGGCGAATGTAACGCTTAATGTAAGCTTCTGCATGACGACAGTTTTTATAGTGTGTGACTGTGTGTTTTTAATGAACATATCACGTCCAGCCTAGTCATATCTATCAGCCTAGTCAATTCCTTCAGTGGGAAAGATTAGGAAACAAATTCAGTAATTTATATTTCAAACGACTGTTTAGTGTTTACTAATTTGCTGAGACTGACAACTCCTAATCCAAAATGCTATCTCCAACATTTCATTTTCCACAAACCCTAACAAAACATCTTTAAAAAGCAATATAATTGCATCTGCAGGCTATTGGTAATTTGACAATTAAAATGTGTTTGCACAGTCCGATATTTCATCTCAGACGACCGTTTCAGCGATGCGAGTCGTAAAGTTTTAGCAATTATGAAGCGAAACTGTCGCATGATTTTCCTAACTAAAAATTGAAAATTCGGTTATCAATCACTTTGCAAATTTAGAGGTTTCGCGGACCCCTGAAAATGCTTCGCGGACCCCGGCTGAGAACCAATGGCCTAGGGCGAGTTAAAACGATCAAAAGTAATCACTAATCAGTTAAGAATTCACATTTTCTAAATCTTTATCCCAATTGCAGATTAAGAAAAAGAATCTGATCAGTGATCGTAGCTGGTAAGAGCAACAGGGGAGTAACAAGTGACAAAGTTTCGAGTCACAAGTCAATTTTTCACTCTAGATATGTTTATTCAAATAGATAAAATACCGTTTATAGGGGCATATTTTTCAAATATCAGTAGGCTACTGATATACGAGACTTGAATAAGTCATATATATAGACTGTGTCGAGTCATATCACTTGGTCGAGTCATGCGTAATGACTCGAGTACAAGTCGAGACAATACACAAATTGACTCGAGTCGAGTCGAGTCGTTTTCCAATTTTAAGAAAATGACTCGAGTCATGATTTGAGTCATTACAACCATGGAGCTTATTTAAGACCTTCTGACAAAACTCAAAGCACTCTGTCGTACCTTCTTCCTGTAGCAGCCGAATCGTTTCGTTTAAACTTCGTATCCTTCTATCAACTCTTTTCCTTCGCCTTTGGTCATTTACAGTGTTAGGGTTTGAACGTATTTTCTGTCGGGAGAGTTTGTCTATAATATATTGTACGTTCCACGAAAGGTAGATCCAAGGCGCGCACTGTCGTAACGACATGGTCAGAGACATCCTTCCTCGATAATCCCGAGAGTAACCTATCCATGCAAAATAACGGCCATATTCAAAAGATTCGCGTGAGCCTGTATGTGCAATATTCACTCGGACTCTACCTGATTCGTAACAGCCGGTGAAATCGGTGTATACGTCGACAATGTCATAACCTAAGGTAGGATGTGGCATGTATATTTGTTCCAGGGGAAGCATTTTCGTTTCCAAATGGCTCTTTATTTCCTTGGCAGTTGCCTCATTATGATATAGCTTCTTTATACTAACTTGAGACATTCCATCTTCGAATTCACCGATGACTTCTTTCGCAGTTTGAATTATTAAGTTAAGCAATCGACCGCTACATCCGAGACAAGGCTAAATATTCATCAACGAGATTACAACGTCCGAATTACCCATGAGACCTTACAATTATATACTTGCCTTTGATATCAATGCGCTCGTCAATGCTGCAATGCATATCCACGGAGATCTCATACCATACAGTCGTATGAAATATATATGCAATGAAACACGGCATCGATGGCAGCAGTTGCATTGCGTCAGGTGTTTTGACACCCAGTGCTTATCGCTTCTATATAGCACCACTTCATAGTCCGTTGTATAAGCAATTCAACAAATGACAATTGGTTGAAATGGTGACACATCAGCATAGTAACTCCTATCGTCACACTACCGCATAGGCGTAAGGTCAGGGGGAAAGTGAGGCAGTATTTCATTTGTCGACAGGATGAGTGAAATAAAATTGTGAAAGCCTTCAATGATAAAACACCAAAAAGTTTGGGTATTTTCTGTCAATGTTAATGAATGACAAAATCAAAAATAATTACTTCGAAAATTTGCATATTTATTGTTCGAAAATGTAATGCGAAAAGAGAGGTGATGCACAAACGACGGGCCAAGCCTCACCGGTGATAGCGTAACTCATCATAAACAGCTCAGAAATTATTATAATGCTAACAATCGAATGTTATTGTCGCACTGATTCCCTAAATCTATAGCCTACATATATCATTTCAGAGCACCAGAATCCCCTCAAAATCACCGATGAATCTGAATTTCTGCTTTATTACGTACAATGACAGCACAGAGGCACAATAACCAGGCGAGGCACAATCTGTCTCACCAATTGTAGGCTATACCAATCCCACAGCCGCAGAGCAGTGAAACAATGCGCTGTCAAATTCGCCAACCGACTGTGCAGTATGAATCTGGTAATTGCGACGGCCAACAATGCAGCACAGAACAAATACATACCCTAACTCAGGGATGGGCAAACTTTTGCAGTAGGGGTCTCAGCTTTCCCGTGGCCACTTACTGGCCACAGATATTTTTGTGGCCGGTCACGAATATTTCGTGGCCGGCCATGAAATTGCGTTGTCTCGTGGCCGGCCACAGTGAATTTTATGGCCGGCCATAAGAATTCATCGTGGCCGGCCACGAGTTCATGGCCAGTTCGTGATTTTGTCACATCTGGTTGGATCAAAATCCGCCCTTTGCATCCAATTTGAGAATAGTCAAGTAGATCTTCTTCATTTGCAATACGAACTTGCTGGTGGCAAGGTTTGTATAGACGACTTCCACTATATTATCGCACGTAGGCTACCTAAGTTAAATTACCACTTTATTGAGTAGTTTAGGGATGGGTTCAAAATTTGCACGGCTTTACACGTGTCACCTTCTCTGTTCGCTGTAGAAATGAAGTTAATTCCCACTGACTATTGAAAAAGTACTCTGGGACGGTGCGTTGTAAACTAACACCGAAACATACGTTCCTTGAACGTTCTAGAATCTAGATAAATATTTGATAGAGTAATGTATGAGCGTACTGCGTAGCCTACATCTTATTGCTCGGTCAGACGAACGTCTTTACATTAAAACTGGTGTTCACACAGATTTCATGCCAGGCGATCAACACAATGGGATTGCGTGGGAAGATAAAACCGTGGTGCAGACTCGATAGCCTCGCAGTTTCTTCGCATCTCCATCGCCCAAGCCCATTAGTGATGCAAACGTAGATAATCTGACTCCCTGCCCCTCTTTCGTTTTCTACATAAAGAAACCGTCATATTTTGCTACAAAAAGTTTGTTTATTCCGTTACCGATTTCACAAGATCTGAAGCAATTGAAGCTATGATTACAATCATTCACAATTCATATACAAGTAGTTGCGTGAATGCAATGTGTCCAGTACACGCTTTTCACAGAAAACACCCAGCAGGGGCACGAGAGATCTGATACACTTTACACGGCGATAAGTATTTGCACTGCATTCAAATGTCGAATTATAATGAACGATTGGGACTTGACTGTGTCATCACGATTGTTCGCTGAATTGCACATTGTTCCCTGCATCAACCACAAATATATCATGCCTATTGCTCAATTCGCAGGCTTGGCATGGGCATTTTTTTCATAGATCGATGGCGCTGCATTTGATGTCGCATCGATCGATGATGCTGCTTTAGATCAGTGGTTCTCAACCGCCGGTCCGCGGACAAAGCGACGGAAGATATTGATTTTATGGGATTATTATATGATTTGATTGCCGCAGTTGACACACTTGACGTTTGTCGACGTTCACATTGTTATAGGCTATCACATCACTGAAATGTAAGTTTGGAATTAGCAATATGACGGTCCGCGACGACTTTTATGCCGGTCCGCGAGGTATATTTAGATTTATACCTTAATTTCAAGATGCAAGATGTTGAAGGCTTGGTAAAATAAATAAAACGTTAAATTTTACGCTGATGCAGAACTTCGTGAGGTAAGATTAGGTCCGGAAACATGTTCGATTTGACTTAAAGTTCAAGCTGTCTCCGGTTACGACATGTGAGCGACTCGCCAAGTAAGAGATGACTAGCTAAACCGCGCTATCCATGCGATCATTCCTTCTCGATTCATAAATTTTGTGGGCGGCCAGGTATCGCTGTAATCAGTCGTTTTCGTGCGACCAGCATCGTAACTGCCGCACCCCAAACCCCCCAATTGGGGGGGGCCCGAGCTCGAAGGGGGCCCAAAATTATTTCCTGAATCAGCATAAATCATAGAGTATTTTTTGAAATTTAATGCAAATTTTCAAAGTAGCCATTTATCTATACTATAGATTCTATAGTATTGGGTATTGGACCATTACCGCGCCCCGACCCACCAAGACATACAATCAAGTTTTAGCCATATAACATGCGACTCCAAGAGGTGTGCCAGAACGATCGGCAGCGAGAAAAGCTTGGCCAAAAACGTCTATGCCCTTATGCAGACCGAAGACTTCGTTATATATACAAAATACTAGGGATGGTGTGAACGTGAGGTTCACGTTCGCGTTCTGTGTGTGAACCTTTGAAATTTAGGGGTTCACGTTCACAAACGAACCTTGGTAGGTTCTGCACTGCGAACCTTTTTCATATATTACAATTTTCACTTCATTATAACATCTTTGGTTGAAATTTATTGTATGTCAACTGCGAGCCACTCTATGCGTGGCGCTGGCAGCATAAAAACAAATCAACACTGAACGACCATGCACCTTGAAAATCTCAAAAATTCTACATGCTTGGTTACAAATGTTTGCTCGAAATATCCAGCTTTACGTTTGTGAATATTTAGTGACTCTGTGATGTGAGCTTGACCCGCAATCACACAAGCTATACGTACGTACTCAACTTAGCCAGGGATATCCCTGACTTAGCGAATGATGCTTATTCAGCCAACGAATGATGCTTATTCAGCCAATCAATGAAACTGATATCGTTGTCTGGTAATAAAAATCTAGCTGCCGTACGGGGTCAATCTTGATTTCATGTGTTTATTGCATCATAAAAAACAAATCGTCGCGATTGGGGTGTTGGCTACTGCTATATAACTTTCTAATGGGGCAATATCGGTAGCAGGTATGGAAACCCGTTTTACGCTCTGCGCAATATCAACGTAGCAATGCTCAGACGCCGAATGCATTGTCTGGTCTGGCCCAGATCGTTAAGTCGTAAGCTTATATTCCCTTGCAAGTCCTCGTTGGCAAAGCGACGGAAGATATTGATTTTATGGGATTATTATATGATTTGATTGCCGCAGTTGACACACTTGACGTTTGTCGACGTTCACATTGTTATAGGCTATCACATCACTGAAATGTAAGTTTGGAATTAGCAATATGACGTCACGTGACGCATGAGGTTCACGTTCGTGTTCACACAGAACCTTTCAAAAAGGTTCGCGTTCACGCGAACCTGAACCTTTCTGGGGTTCACACCATCCCTACAAAATACATATAGGTTTAATTGTCCATAGGCACCTAAATGACTGGCGCCGAATGTTCCTGTCTTTGCAATCTGAACCCCACAAGACAAATACCATCCCGTTGGGAAAAATTTTATGCCAGTGAAGAAATACCAATTTGAAATCGTGTGCGTCTCTTAGTTTAGAAGCCTACATTTGGACGATTCCATATTTCTTGATATAGCAGACTTGAAGTCACGAAATAACATCATGTGACGAAGTCATATCAACGTGTCCGCCAGCCCGAAGATGTTTAATGATTATTTACGGGCCCTCCCGGTAAATCTAATTACGTGAGTAGAGAGGACAATAAATTGATAGCATAATATATATGCAATCGCCGATCTGATTGATCGATTTCATCATAAATTATCGAAAATTTTCGCGCATAGCGCTGTCTCACAGTATAGTACAGATAATTTCGTGACAAACGCGAACAACGTGATGGGGGGGGGTCGTTTCATCACCCTATGGGAGCCCAAGACCCACGTTTTTAGGGGCCTGACCAGGTGCTGTTTCGTTCCTGCCAACGGGTATACCCCCGAAGATGTTTAATTAATATTGAGTGGTCCTACCTTTTCAAACACACCTCACTCAGCTCTACCGGCAAATCTGATTACGTGAGCAGAGAGAAGATAAAAAATGATAACAATTTATGCAATTCCCGATCATACTGACCGATGAAATCATGAATTCTAGAAATTTTCCGCGCTTCGCGCGCTTAGGCGTCAAAAGCTGATTCACTAAACAAACTCCGAATGAAAATGATGAATAGCGGTAAAAGTGTATCGCCGGAGGGGGTCTGGGGGGCGAAGCCCCCCAGAAGTTGGGTCTATAACCCTATGGGGGGCCCAAGACCAAAGTTTTGGGGGGGGCCTGACGAAGTGCTGTTACGGCCCTGCGTGCGACGCATTGTACTCGTAGTAGGCTACGTCTGGTAGTGGTGAAAAATGAGCAACACAGCTCGACAAGGTGCTTGGTCATGCTCCAAAATGCTTCATATCTCTTGATGTTGTCAGAGAGAAGAATATTATTCCAGTTTTCCCGGTCGGTTAATGTACGGCCGTCAGCTCGAAATTAGCCATGTTTATCTGGACAGGTCAATTTTACCTCGACTCGGCACTCTGCAGACACTACCGTAAAATCAAATGAATACCATCTCAAACATATTTAATTACGAACAAAACCCTCAAATTTTCACTGTCTAGTACAGGGGTGGCCAACCTGTGGCCGTAAAAGAAAATTTGCGAGGCCGTGGACATGGACACGTAATTGAATTAGTATGTGTTGGCGGCCGTAGACAAGAACATTGAATTTACGAACTGTCTCCCGAACTTTTGAGATATTTTATATAATCTTGACATTTTCTTCGCGCTAGGCGCGATTCAATGTGACTTGATTTTTCGATTTTAATATAGTCGTAGCGGCCGATGCAATCTTAGCCCACAGTACAGATGGCAACAGTGGAGGAAAATGATGCACCCTATATAGAAATAACAATTTGGAATCGTGCGCTCCTCACGAAAGTAATTTGTTTCTGGTACATTTGGGAGATTTCAATATCTTTCCACTATACCGACAATCCTGGTGGGAGGTCAAGAAATAACCACACGGCCGAAAGTTACTATACTAACAATTGGCCCACCCGAAGATGCATCATCTACTCTAAATTTTCCAAAACACTTCCTTCATCAACTCTACCGATGGATCTGATCATTTTTGTTGAGAGAGGATGAATATTTGATAGTAATATGTGAAACTACGAATATCAATGACGAAATTCATTCGTGAATCTGAAAAAAAAATTCGCGCAACTATAACCGATCCCAGTTGTTATTCATAACATTACCACTATGTAGCGACTTCGATGAGTATAGTAAGACGATATGAAAAGTAGATTGGTCCGGAGTTCACCAGAAATGGACATGGACATTGGGGCTGTTCAAAAACAACTTTTATTCCTGGATTCCAGCCACCAACTGATTAAATTGTCAGGTTACCCTCAAAAACGCTGCACATCAAATTTGGTTCAATTCTAACCAGTATAAGACTCCGCAGATCCAATTAAAAATTTTAATTGATTAGGGAAAAAAAATCTGTCAACCCCATGAAATTGTTGAGCTGTCTTCCAGGACGATGCAAAACAAATTTGGCTCAATTCCAACTAGTAGAGGCGGAGTTATTCGAGTTTTTTCGTTGATAATTCTCAGATTGTAAATGTAAATGCGGCGGTGAATAGCAAAAAGGTTGGCCTCCCCTGCTCTAGTACGATACTTGCATAAAAACGGTTGGATACATTACATTTGTGGTTGATTTTAATGTTTTAAGGTCCACCGGTCCGCCAAATATCTTTTGAAATTTTACCGGTCCGCGCGGTGAAAAAGGTTGAGAACCACTGCTTTAGATGACGCAAAGTATCAGAAGTTATCTATTATTATAACAGTAATTTAATTCTATAGCAGGCACATTTACGTCTTATGCCCACCACATCGGTTAGCAGCTTGATCTAACAACGACATGTGATACAAAACGATCCTTGCACCCAAGTAATTTAGTATCCTCTGGCAGTCTGGCATACACGGCATCTTTAGTGACTGCAACATGCATCTCATTCGTACATTATTTGCTTCGACCTGGAAGAACGGCACCTAGTTGGATATACAATATACATTATACATACAAATTATATAGGATCGGAAACGTGACCAAAATCAAATTTCTGGGAACAAAGCCCCACATTTTACCAGTATGACCGGAAGGTTAGGCTACATCGTTGCCTTTATTCTACATCTACAGCACATCTGCAGTGTGTCAAGTTCACGTGCTGCTACAGCATAGAAATATTCTTAGATTCATCGACAAAACTCTCATCGTGCAAATGAGTGCAAGCTCTATTGATGCTGAGGATCTCGAACGTCGTATGTATTGTATAGCAGTACGATAATCAAATATGTATATAACCGTATATCGCGGACTCATCATAGACCTGATACAGAAAGGAAGGATTGTATCAGCCTGGCATTATCCAATTCACAGCTATTGAGCTATACGAAAGATAACAAACTATGGAATTGTTTGCAACTAAGACATATCAGATCGGGGGAAGCACCGGCCACAGCGAGCTGCTCTGTGGCCGGCCACAGAATGTAATGTGGATTTCACAGCTTTTCTGGAACTTGAAACAGATTTTCCACATATTCTTGGTTCTTTGATTCCGTAATTGTTTCGTTCGGGTACTTTCATTACGGTATTTAGTATTGGAAACAAGAAAACAGGTAAAATGACGGCATATTGACCGATCCAGTATCTCGATGGAACAGATTATGCATTCAAGGAGGTATATAGTCGAGTCTACTTAAGCGTAAATCGAAAATCGGCAGTGAATTAAGACAAATTCCCAGTACGGTATTGTATTACTCATAAATTCATCAGGGCAATCCACGAAAGATTTTAAACTGCCCCTACAAACATCCTTAAACTGCATGATCAAATATATATGTATTACTTATTCGCACAGCAGACTCATCATAAACGATAAACATGGTTGAAAAATGAAGGGCCTTATCATCATCATATTGTTAATCGCAGGTTTGCATATTTACAAAATAAAACTAACTATACAATCGATTGCAATTGCAACTGCAACTGCACAATGCACAATGCACATCTTACGGTTGAAAATCAATATCAGAACGGGGGAAGCACCGGCCACAGCGAGCTCTTATCTGTTCTGTGGCCGGCCACAGAATGTCATGTGAATCTCACAGCTTTTGGGGAACTTATAGAGATTTTCTGACGGATATCTGGTATACATTGTTTTTTCCAATTCTATGCAGTTGCATACGATTAGCTGTGACGAGTTTCAGCCGAATGTTTAGTCTATTTCTATAAAAAAAAAAGATACAAATTAACACTTACCATCAGTTACCAGTTTTGATAATGTCTTCATCGCCTCTATCTTTCTATACCATTATTTCCTGTTTCATTTAGCGGATATCCTCCTTTTTAATGCATTCTTTACATAATTTTTTGTGTTTCTAATTGATATATAGAGACGATCTCAGATCGTTTGATCTTCTTCCCATCTCTTCATTGTATCGCTATTCTTCTGGTATTTCGGGTGAAAATGCATATAAACTGAGCTAAAATGTCGCTCTCACCTAGTTCTATTTACTGTACGCCCATAATAGAACATAATTGATCATGCATTCGACCACGATTGGGTCACATACAGTGATACTAACTTGATATATTGCAGCCGGCCATGAAATTTGGCTATGGCCGGCCATGAAATTTAGTCATGGCCGGCCATGAGAATGAGTTTGACATGGCCGGCCATGGAAATTTCATGGCCGGCCATACTGAAATTTCATGGCCGGCCATGAAAATCACCATGGCCGGCCACAGAATAGCACTTTTCATGGCCGGCCACGTAATTATCCGTGGCCAGTAAGTGGCCACGGGAATGCTGAAAGTCCGTCTCAACTTTTGAGCTCGCGGGCCGCATTCAGCATCTGAATCCATTCGCGGGCCGCAGTATATAAAATGGGTCAATAAACCAAAACGCAATATTGGTAGGCCTATTCGATTATATAGTGAGGACATGTAGAAAGTATATGTGCTAATTTAGAACAAACCAAACATTACTTTGATGATATCGTACACGCGTCAGAAAGATAGTTGCGAGATTTCATAGTCTGGTCGACCTCAATAACCAATTTGTCAAAACTATGGAGATGAAAGTCGGTTGTCCCGATTCTTAGAACAGGATTGAAATTTAAATCTGTGAGCAGCGATCACTTCATAGATTTACTAATTTCACTTTTGGTTCAATTCCTGGAGACACAATGCTCACAGAATCATAACCATGTTAGCTTCCAACATGCTTCTACTATGTGTAGATAAAATATAAATGCCCCAATTCTACGCATACAGAGAACGAATGTACCTAAGACACGCGCGAATCGGTTTTTATAGGCGCATCACTGAAATAATTAAAACTGGAATGGCCAATCTCAAATCCTACTCGTGATCCGAATTATGTCAATCTTGTTTAGGATATCTGTGATGTTTAGCAGTTGAAACCTTTCAAACTGTGTGGGCCTTGAAATCAAGTTGTCGCGCCAGAAATTAAACATAAAAAAATAATATGGGAAGTATTTACCTTAGAACAGTGGTTCTCAAACTTTTTAAGATACGCCCCCTCCCCTTATGATGATGAAAGATTTCGCGACCCCTTACCGTCATATCACAAAACTCAACCAGGTTGCTAGCAAACCTAACCGATAGTTTGATGGCATGGATGGTTACGACTATGGATGAAAGATTTTCAAATATGAAATTCAGACTAAATACAGAGCAAGAATTATGAAATTGTTGGTAAATCGCGCGAACCGCGAAAACATTTTTCAGTTGAGCTCAGCTTCGCACCCCACTTCTGAAGCTTTCACGCTCCCCAGTTTGAGAAGCACTGTCTTAAAATTATGATGGTGAAATATACTAAGAAATAGTTTAATCAAGACCCTGCATTATTTCGATTTTTAGTAAGCATTTTATCAATATTTTAAAAAAAGTCTCTTTAGACTTTTGCGGACCGCATAGAACGGTGTTGCGGACCGCATGCGGCCCACGGGCCGTAGTTTGCCCACCCCTGCCCTAACTGATGTAGGCCTTGTGTGTATTTCCACTGCACACATACCTTCAATTGTGGATATGTAGGCTATAGCTTTTTGCGTAGCGTGTGTGTAAAGAGTGCTAATGCGGTAAGAAAAAAGTCGCCAACTAAATCATCTACCCATTTTGGAATTATATATTTATAAATTTGACTCTAGGAGGGGTCAGTGCCTCACCAAACCACGAATCTCATGTTACTGCACTACAACGGTGAACTCTTCTATGATTGAAATATATATTGACGATACATCATTTTCGGGGGGACTAGAAGCGAGTTTGGGGGATTTTCGGTCTGGTAAGGGTGTCGCTAGAAAGATCTCGATTCGTCGCGGTAGTAAATTGACCAGGGGTCGGGAACCTTTGGCTTGCGAGACATATGACTTTCTGATAATATGGTTTGGCTCTCTGTTAAATTTTCATTTTCGTACGAAATTCGCACCGGCCGGTCCAGTATTATAATAGTTTCTGTTTTGAAAAACACTATGTAACAAAACAAATTTGTCCTTGGGAACTAATTGCCGCATTGTTTGCTCATGCTATAAAACATGAAAAATCATAGTTATTATACCACAGTGTTGGGATGACTCGAGTCATGACTTGACTCGAGTCAGACTCGAGTCAACTTTTTCGCATGACTTGACTTGACTCGAGTCACTTTGCAAAAAATGACTAGACTTGACTTGACTCGGAGCTTCAGAAGTGTGGATTGACTCGTGACTCGGAGCAAAATTTACGAGTCAATTTCAAGTCATCAAGTAAACGATGTCGATTTAATCTCTGTATCTTGTTTATGTTCGTATTATTCGCGATACGCCGGTGTGACTTGTGAGAGCAACCGGTCATTCACTGATTGTACCTTTCACTGACCCCCCTTGTTATATCACAAATAAATTGACCGAAAACGAACTTATGACAGCTTACGTACTAACAGTAGCATATTCTAATAGCAACGTATCTCTGTTTTCTTATACGGCTCAGTGCTTACATTGAGCAGTCCCCACGTTAACCAACGCTATCGTATGATTTTAATCGAACGAATATAGTTTATGCGTTTATATTCTCACGGATGTGTAGATGGGTAGTGTATTATATCATATCAATTTGTTTCAACTTCTCGACGCTTCGTAGTCGATCATCTATTTTGACTCACGTATTTGATTAGCTGCTCTACGTCTGCGTGAGCGATACAGAGCGCCCTTTTGCATGTATATTTGGCCTTATACTCGTTATTTAATTCAAGATATATGACCAATACATCTGTCTTTTACACATCTAGCAAAATGTAATGACTTTGAATCATCACACATACTTCGAAAATTCAATTTGACTTGAATTGTGACTTGACTCGTGACTTGACTTGACTTGACTCGAGTCACCTCCGAAAAACGAGTGACTTGACTTGACTCGAGTCAAGTCACCTTCGAAAATCGATTGACTTGACTTGACTCGAGTCAAAATGTGCGATGACTCGAAATGACTCGTGACTCGAAGGTAGTGACTTGATCCCAACACTGTTATACCACCATAAATTCGGGTACGTGTTACTGAGAGTAATTTAAATCTATAATGTAGGGTAATTTCATGTCTAATCAACCATAAAAATAGATTTGGTCTGAATCAAGTTTTTCAGAATTGGCTGGAAATTGTCTCAAAACAGTGTGAAGTCTGTCTGAGCAAATATCTACATATAAATCATAATATAATTAAAATATGCGACGTTGAGTGAGTTTTGTTTTTGTCTTATCTGGTCCCCTCTACAGCCTCCCAAAATCCTGCGTGATGATTCGCGTATCCATCACATCTCAATGAATACGTTGTCATGGCATATGTACTGCATAAGTACCAACATGATTATTTTGGCAGCTTATTTTGGGCATTTTCACATTTTATTTTTGACAGTTTTGGCATCGCCATGAATTCATATCTGCTAAATTGCCAATAACTTACTGATACATATATTATGCTGATTAGAATTACCAGGCTTGACGTTTGCGATCATACCCAAATGTGTCGCTGGAAGCGTTACGCGTCATCATTATTCCATTCGCCACTACCTCGCTCGGAATTGACTCAAATTTGTTTTGCATCGTCTTTGAAGACAGCTGAACAATTTCATGGGGTTGACAGAAAAATTTGAGAATTTTTTTTTAAATTTTTAATAATAAATTAAAAATTTCAATTCAAGATTGCACGGCCTTTACTGGTTGGAATTGAGTCAAATTTGGTGTGCATCGTTTTCTTGGACAACCTGACGATTTAGTCATTAGGCGAGTGAGATTTAGAAAAAAAAGTTTCTTTTGAACTACCCTAGTGTACATTCACGACTAACGAAAAATGTCTAATGCCATTAGAAGTTGGTGCAATTTTCGAAAAGATAATTAGTTATCTTGATACAGACGATAGTTTATTGGCACGGACATTTCAGTCACAAGCGTGATGGGAACCTACCCAAGACCACTTTGTACATTACAAATCCAAAGTCTAAACAGTAAATGATTCTGCCTTAAAATGACAAGTTAAAAATATAATACAACCTCAGTAAGTAGCCAAACCTACTTGAGTACTTTATAAAGTAGCTGGTACTTTGATACTATACTGACATCCTACAGATTGCATTTTTACGGTGCTTAGGTTGCAACGTGAAAAGTATCCCAGATTTGGGACTCGTTCCGAAAACTTTAAGAACCACTGCTTTTGGACCTCACTGTCGACTATATTATGAACGTATATTACGTATCGATATTAGCACGTTTTGACAATGAACGCCTGTTGTCGCGACTCCACTCAAATGTCAACAGACCACCTCACCCACCATTCCAGCTTCACATCATAGATAAATAAATATATACAAATAAAATCTTCCTGTTACTTAATAGGACCAGCCAACCAGGAAGATTCTACAAGCTGCAATTTGAATAGTGGAATTTCTACAAAAACTTTATTGCAGTCTCCAGGCGATAAATTGAATAAATCAATAAGTGACAATAAAAGACAAAGGTTGCGGGGATGTCACATCCGCAACAACAATTTCCTGGCCGTCTTCGATACCAAGTTCTTCAAGCGATTTACGCAGGTTCGGTTTAGTGGCTGCTTCGATAGATTTGACCGTACTCATGTACAAGGTGACGTTCCTCGATTCAACCTGCATGGTCAAAGCAGGAGACCTCATTTGCAACGCAGCATCGTCCTGCAAAGTGATATCGAGATGAAGATAAATTTTAGCATTTGAATGGGATGATCATAGGGAGATGTGGTCACTAAATATGCCATATGACACCTAATAATCTAAATAGTTGACGGTCAACTACCAGATTTTGGATTAGTCACAGATTGCGAAAAGTGAGTAGTTCTAGCTACGGCTATTGGGGAGTAGTTCTGGTTCTAGCTGCACATTCAATAAATAAATTAGTTGCCTAACAACTAGAAAACACGGTGTTCTGTTGCGTGACGTTCTCGCAGCCATTGCTAGCTCAGAGTCATCACTACTAACAGGAGATGGAATTAGGGGGTCAAAACCCCTCCCATTTCTTGTACAGATGTTAATGTGGAAAAGCGATCCGATTCCTATGAAATCAAAATTACCAAGTTTCTTAGGTATCGAATCCAGTTAGTTGTGTTTTAGTTAATAAGCCGTTGATTCGAGTTATAGTTCTATATGTGCATTTCGAAAATCCAGAAGTTTGCACAAGTCTATCAGGTACAAATTGAAGGATGGGAAGGATGGGAAGGATGATTTTCAACAAATTTACCCAACAATAATGAATACTTTTCGGATTTGATCGTAGCTAGAGAAAAGACTTCAACAAATCCATCAATATAGCGACTGAAATGCAGATATGAAGCACGCACACAAAGTCTCTGTCAAAAACGAGCTGCAGGCTGCTTTCAAAGAGGTTCGTAAACAGAAACAGAAAAATACGTTCTAACGTTTTCAATCAATTTAAAATGTGATGCTTCATTTCTCTAATTAATGGAAAAATCCCCAACTTCTTGTATTTTGTATACGAGATATAGAATTCTAATACATTTGGCGGACCGGCAGGGAATTTGCCATGTACTGGCGATTGAGAACCACCGATCAATACTAATGTATACCAATTTGTAGTGCCCGACGGCTTGTAGATTAGCGTCAGTGTTCCGCAGGTTAGTAAAGGTTAAGGGCCACTGCAGTAAGGCATCCCTAAAATGTCGGCCTACTTGTAAAGGCAAACGTTACCTTCAGATAATCCACCAACTTTTGAAGCGTGTCAGAACTCTTGAAATTAAGTTTCTGCGGTATACGCCCACAAGCCAGACAGTCCTTTTTAATCTCCGCTTGGTACGCATAAGTGTAAACGCCGTCCGAATCATTAAAAACCATATAGTTATTCAACGGCTCACAGCAACTCGTCGCGAGTTTGAACGCTTCGAGCGTACACTGCGCCGCTATGACGGCATTTGTCGAAGCCACGGCGGGTATGATTCGTTTGACAACGCCCTGCGTCAATCTGTAGTTCACTCCTTGAATGCCGTATTCGTTCGCCCTTTCGATCGCGCGGTCGTGTATCCACTTGATGTGCGACGGATCGTCGCCATCTATGGATGTGTTGGGGCCGAACGGTTTTTCTTGTGGCCAGAGCAGAACTTTTATGTATTCGATGCAATGCTCTGGCAGTCTCGGTGTGTGAGCGATGGTGCACATGGGGAAGTTGACCTGGAAGGGATCGATATTTTCTCATTTTTACATCTATGATCAAATGTTATCGAATTGATACCAGTTCAGCACAGGTCTATGCAAGGGTTGGGCATATTTTTTGTCTGCATGCCAAATTCACGTATTCACATGTTTTTGCAGGGCCACACAAATTCCGTGGTGTTCAGATGCTAAGTAATTCTCTTTTCCTTGAGTAAACAAGTACAAGTATGTTGTAAAATTAGTTCTACCTGAACAGATTTTGTATCTTGAAGTACAAATTTTAAAATGGAAATGTTGGCTTACTGTACCTCGGGGATCAGTAGAATGCATGTTTGCAGAATGCAAAGTTACGGCCAGGGTCGAAATGTCGGAGTGTGACAGTCCCGCCTCAGCAAGTTTGACACCCGTGGACTAAAGAAACCTAACGGCCTTAAGCCACCATTCTCTCATAATTGCAAAAGTTTGACTCATTTCTGTAACTCATGTTGTAATTTTTTATTATTAGCCTATTGATATTTTGTCGGATGGAACAGGTAGCGGCAACTACGGCATACCCAAATTTAAAGCAAGAATGCTCACGACAGAGAATAGCACGAAGAGAATTTTTGAATTCGAAAAATCTGGCCAATAATATCTTCCATTTTATGCTAATTTGCAAATAAAATAGCGAGTAATTGCACATTGCATCTCATACCCCCTAGTTTCATGCTTTGTACCCCAAAGGGGTCTGTGGACCACTGTGTTTAATACCGTACCCACTGTACTAGATGAAAAAATGAGTTAAATTGGGTAACTTGATTCATGATTAGCTATGTTCCGGCAAACGAGTCTTAACAGCTAACTTCAACTACAAAATGCAATGTCACCTGAGGTGGGTAAAGATCCAAGGTGCATTCCACGCATGGTGTCATCCCAGGAATTATAACTCTCACATTTCCTTTCAAACCTTCTGTACCGCCATCAATAATCGGAATAATAGTAGACTGGTCGATAGCTCCGTCGTTGTAGGTTAACAAGCTTGTCACCATGCCGTTTATCCACCTTTCAAAGAAATAACGCAACAAATTTCCATTAACACTGTATGAGAAAGAGCATACAAAGATACAAACCTCCTAGCTACAATCGAGTCCAATCCACAAACAATGAGATTGAAAGTTTCGTAGAAATCAGCATCAAAGTCTTCAATCTTTGCATAATGCGGAGTCACTTTGCATCCAGGAATTCTCTTCTTGATAAATTCCGCTGCACAAGTGGCTTTCGGTTTTCCGATATCTTTTTCACGAAACAGAAACTGTCGATTGAGATTAGACAAGTCGATAGTATCCATGTCTATGACGTGTAGGTCGTGAAATCCAGATAGAGCGAGGTCTTTCAAAAGTTCACATCCGAGTCCACCAGCGCCTATCACGAGTACTTTGCACTTGTGCCGAATTATATCTAGTATTTCGGCGCTTGGTTCGAAGTCTGGATGAGACAACGGTCCGCTACGTTCCAAAATCTTTTTCAAACCGACCCATCTTGAGGGATAATCATATTCTTCGTCGTGAGACGTGACCATCGGTACGGATGCGAAATCCATGTCTTCTAGATCAGCTGTAATGGCTCTCTAGTATAGTTATATGGTTGACCTTTCAAAAATTAAATACCGTATTCACAACTTCAACATAGAACTCACTCAGGAAGCGTAATTCATCTAAACACATGAACAATGTTAAAGATATCGCCCGAAAGACAACTTCATGCAGCCCCCACAGCAATGCAGACATTTTACATTCTATAATATTACAATGGATAAGTTTAGACCAGATTTTGGGAATCCGTATTCATCCTGATCCAACAGTCAAATAGGATTTCGGAGTCCGACAGTTGATTAACAAAATTAGGATCCGAAAAAATCCTGCTATTGCTTTAGTGCTATTTCACATTAAATATAGCCTGCAAAACAGATATGAACATTATAATCAACAAATTAGTATCAAGTAATGCCTTACAAGGGTTTATTTATATCACATTTCGAATCAATAATGTTAGGTACGGTATATATCTTGAATATAACTGCGAGTAGTAGGAATTAGGCAAGGGAAATGAGTTAAAGAGAATGTGAGAACAGAGAAAGCAATGTTAGTTACTTTACCGAGAGGCCGGGTTGGAATCCCGGTACGTTTAGCGTAATATATTTGGTGTGCCAAGAAGGTTCTCAGCGTCACACCTGTGTGTAGTCAGTAGAATCTTTGGTGTGCACGAGACACCGATTCCATATTGGCCGAGAGGGTAAACATAGTAACCCACAACCCAGGCATGCCATGATGCCAAGTTGGCATTGCCAACAACAAAATCAGATACCGTATTGTGCATTGTGACATGGCTCAGACAACTGGGCCTATAGTACTACTGAAGAATGGAACTAAATTTCATGAATCAATCAAAATGATCACTTGATAGAGCAGCAATGAATAGGAAATATAAATATTAATTATATAATCAGCATGATGATGTGCACAATCAATCATATTTTCCAATTTTTTTTTTTTTTGGTTTGAACGAGGTCTTCCCCCTTTTGGGTGGTTGGTTGGTGGTACTTCAGTTCTAGTGTGTTTCCGAAATCATAAACATGACCAATT
This sequence comes from Botryllus schlosseri, assembly GCF_051294905.1. NCBI lineage: Eukaryota > Metazoa > Chordata > Ascidiacea > Stolidobranchia > Styelidae > Botryllus > Botryllus schlosseri. Next base: position 6,343,015 of record NC_137244.1, on the reverse strand, counting down.
GACCATGCCAGCATATATTCATACATTACCACACCACACAATCAGTGCAAATGACATCAGAAATCACTCAACTCAAATCAGAACCACCAGTTACCTCTGCATTCTGCAACAATACCGATACCTCGCTTTTCTGTCATCCTGACAACTGATATCAAGTACCCTAATGGCTGATGAACAGGAAGTATAAGAATCAATATCTGAGGAACAACTGAATTCAAAAACAAATACTTCTACCGCTCGCTTGCTGGAGCCTGCCTTCGTGCTCATCTCATCTCATCCAGCAGTAATCTCATCTTTGCAGAAACTTTACTTATGTTACTTACGCATTTCAACGACGTGACCGGTATCAGCGGTTTCAACGTTGTTATTTATGGTCGGAACCAGCCTCAGCGGATTTGAAATTTCGATGTCCTAATCCAATCCAAATCCGAACCTTCAAATCCAAATCTAAATCCTAATCCATAACTTTTTCATATTCAAGTCCATGTCCAATCCTAATCCGATTCCAACTGGAAATTCAGAACAAATACTAATTTATGCAAAGGAAGGATTCGAAAATTTTCTTTCACAACCAACGATTCACTTGATTCAAGATAACTTAGTAACCATAAGTACATTAATAACTGATCTGAATAAAGTTTGTCGCCATTCGCCACACGACATTTCAATCTCCCAGTAAATAAGTAAATCCTATCCAAATCCTAATCCGTTCTGAAAAAAATGTATAATCCAAATCCAATCCAAATCCGACAAAATTTCACAAATCCTGTTTTTTCAAAACCTAATCCTAATCCAGGCTCATCTCTGCCAGCCTGGGCTTGATCAATAGCAAGGAATGCATTTAACTACGGAAATAATATCGAAGCAGCTTTTTTCATTGAATAGAAGATATTTTGAATCTTTATCACCCAATATTTGTTATGAATATCAAATCCTGTTTAAATCCGGCTCATATGGCAGATTCAGAATCCGGCTCCGATCCGGCCACATTAAAATTCATCAAAATCCAGCTCCGGCTCAGGCCCCTGAACCGGACTGTGGCCATCTCTGGTTTAGACCAGGGGTGGCCAACACGCGGCCCGCGAGATGGCTTTGAGTGGCTCGCGCAGTCATTTTGAAAACCAGGTGCATTATCCATCATGAATTTCTCGCGTAATTTAAGTTAACTCGCAATGTCTACCAAAAATTTGATCAACTTGCCGCAAAATTTGGGATGGTGACGATACTGATGACTAATAAAACATTCTCGACACATTGTCTTAGCCAGCGGATGCGAAAGCCAGCCCCGCGTATTATACTATATTACTATTTTAGTGATTTATTCAAATAAAGTAAATGTGCAGTATGTAATAAACAATCAATAAATTGGCAAGCAGCTATTGGGAGCGGTACTGGTTTGAGTTCAGGGATGTTTGCTATTTTGTAGATGACGTTCATCTTTAGCAAAAAGTGGGTGTGGTCGCTAGCTACATGTTTGGAAATTTTCAGGGTCTGTGGTGACTGTGGGACGAAACCTATTGATGCGTGTCAATCGACTTTTCCTGTTTTATGGGTTTTTCAAATTATTTTTTTTTGGTTTGAACGAGGTCTACCCCCTTTTGGGTGGTTGGTTGTGACTCTAAATGCCTTACTCCAATTCATATTTCAATGTTTCATATTATGTTGCAGTATGGTTCTGATAATCATAGACTTTGTGGTGACTGGATGGTTAGGTGTCCTTTCTCCTAGTTGATTTTCTGTTCGGGGGTGAAGGGAGGGGTAGTGATTGGTGATGAGGTTGGGTCGATGGTGGGGTTATATTCATTTATTTATTTATGCGTGAAAGAGAGATAATAATGCGTTGGTAATCAAAAACAAGATTTGGCGGTAATATAAATTAGCACGTAGCATGAATAATAAGATTCGTAGTACATATATATCCGCGTTCTACGTATCTATGATATCGCAGATTTTTAGGTCGTTTGCGCGCGCGTCTGTGGTTCGGCAGTCCATCGCGTTTTCTTTATCCTCTGTCCCATTGTCGTCGGGAGGTTTTTTCGTATATGCTCGATCTTGTTATTCGCGTCATTTTCATATTCGTTCGTGATGTCAAGCGTAGGCTTACCATATTTTGGAAATCTAAAAAGAAGACACTTTTTCAGAAATCTGAGACTTGCAAAATTCGGTGAATTTTTCCCACCTTGTGATCGGTTGACTAAAAACAAAGGTCAACTTTCCGCCCAGAGCTCAAAATACCGTTTTTCTCTCCACATTGGGATGACTAGAAAAAAAAAGAGGTTGACTTTTCGCTAAGAGCTCAAATTGCCGTTTTTCACTCCGAAATTTCCGTCGGAGCGTCACTTCTGTAGGCTACATATCACTCGCATTTTGCTCTAAGTGTTACCTAAATTTTCAAAAAAGAGGACAAAATCTCAAAAGAGAGGACAAAAGGGCGTCCTCCGAGGACACTTTCAAAAAAGTTAAAAAAGAGGACAAATCCTCTTAAAAGAGGACGTATTGGAACCCTAGTCAAGCGTCTTCTTCCATCTCCACACATTCATCTTCATATTTGCGAAGGTTGTAATTACGATTTTCTTGTGCTGGCCCACATATGTGTTGTGGAGGATGTCGACGGTGGATACGTTGATGTCGGTTCTCAGCTTTTCCTCTAGATCGGCTCTGACACTGTAAAAGAGTTTTCTATAAATTGGGCATATCGTAAAAATATGGTGCATTTTGTCTTGATCATTTCGACAGAATTTGCAGTTGTTTTTGAGTGCTTGCCCATTTCTCCATGTCCATCCCGCCTGGTCTTTTTTTGCTCCTTTAAAATAGGCTTCGTTATTTATTCTGTATGATGTTACCCTCTGCTTGTTTGTGATATGGTGTCTGATATGTTCTTCATGTAGCCATATTTCTTTCCAGTTCGGGATCTCGTGGTCGCCATGTTTCGTTCTGATCTTGATTAGCGCGGCGTAGATTTCTTTTTGGTTCAATTCTCGAGTTGTGTCGTCGTTTTGTAGTAGCTCCTATATCCTCCTTTCTTCCTTCCAGTTCTTAGTTGGTGTATATCTGTGTGGGAAGAAGTTGCTGTAGAGGTTATTATTTATTGTTCTCACTTTGGTTCCAAGATTATAGATAGCTTCTGCATGCCATATCTCGTTTGGCGAGGTAGTGTTCTAGCTATTTCTTGGAGGCGTTTGGCGTTCCTGGCTTGTATTGTAGTGATTACGTCTGGGAATCCGATTCCACCATGCTCTTTCGGCTTAATGAGAGTGTTTCTCGATTTCGATTCGATCTTTTCTGGGGACCATAGTATGTCATATATGATTCGTTCGAGTGCTTTTCTTTGCTTCTTGGTAATCTAAATATTGTAATATACATGTATTATCTTGGTCATCAGATATGATTTGATTGCCTGCGTTTTTCCTATCCAGGATAGGTTCATGGACTTGATATAGGCCGAATGTTTCTTCGTATCCTTGATGAGTTATCGTGGTTCGATTCACTTGCATCATCTCCATAACATATCCCCAGGATTTTGATTGTCTGTTTGGCATAGTGTGCGTGCCTGGAGTCTCGTAGGCGAGTTTGTGATGTTGGATTGAGCGATAACGCTAGTGCTAACCTCCGTACGCTAGTAATCTATAATTATACCCAGCCATCGCAGCTCCTGTCACTCAGTGTTACCAACTCCGGATGGACAAAAATAGCTAAAACTGGTGTCGACTATCGCTAGATGTCGCTAAATCTTGAAACAAAATCGCTAGAAAAAGGTGCTAAATCTGATTTAATTCCTGAAGTTGTTGAAAGACCCACCTGTACATTCGCATTGCAGATTTCGCGTCATTTATGGCGTTCATAGTTGCGCCTGTCCATTAGCCCGGCTGTCAAAGCTACAAAGAATGACGAATTACCAAAGAGGAGGACATGTAGGTGTTCCCGGAAGAGTTTTTCGATTTCCTCAGAAAGGAGGACAAATCTTCCTAAAGGAGGACATATATGGTCGCCCTATCATATTTCTAGTTCATAATACGCAGGAGTCATGTCAGATTGTCAGTCATTTCAAAACGGGACGAACTATGCGGTACATTTCAACCAGGGATATTTAGACCAGGGTTAATATACGTCCTCTTTTAAGAGGATTTGTCCTCTTTTTTACTTTTTTTGAGGTGTCCTCGGAGGACACCCAAATGTCCTCTTTTTGGAGATTTTGTCCTCAATTTTTGAGAATTTTGTTTAAATACAGGGTAAAATTCGAGTGCGATACAGTAAATCAGCAGTAAAGTAACGCTCCGGCGCTATTTCGGGAGATTAGTCGGAAAGCTGAAGTTTTTATAGTCAACCAACGAATAATATAAAAGAAAAACCGCATTTCAGGATTTGAGCCGGAAAGATGACCTTTTTTTATCATTTCTTCAGGATTTTCCTCCTATATTGCAAGTCTGAAAATTTTGCAAAATTGTCCTCTTTTCAGCTTTCCAAAATATGGTAACCATACTATAGTGACGTGACACAAACTGCCTCTGACCATCCTAGATATACAAACTTGTGCCTTGCTCTATGCGTCTGTGAAAACGCGATACGATATACTGATAATTGGGAAGAGGTGCTTGCCTTCGCTTAACTGGGTTGAAGCTGGAAGTAGGAAGTAGGCTACTTCAACCCGACGTGACTCGCACCGGGTTTGCCGGCCACTATAAGTAGCAACGTGCACTTTAGAAAATAATAGGAGGGCCAACCCTCTAAGTTTAAGTATATATCACTACTTATAGCGGCTGACCACCTAATTTTATTTCTATTTCCCGGTCCAATGTGTCCATCCATCTGATCAATGGTATATAAATTATTACGTATGACATTTGTCCGCATAAGTAGCGTGTTTATTGTGAATGAAGCTTGGTTTGACTAGGCAAAAGTCTATTTAATAGTATTTTTCTGCAGCAAGGGTTGTCCATAATTTGGAAAATCTCAAAATTTATGCGTATCCATGTCTCATTCTATAGATTATAGTTAAAAAAAAACGTCAATGAACTTGCAATAAGCTCACAGGAAAGTCGTTAACATTTGTCTAAATGCGTTTGAAAGTAGCTGCCGTAGATTGGGCGTGTCAGCGACCATAGAACGGCAAGCAGACTATTGATCACGAAATCACGGCGTTTGATTGGCCAATCTGCTATGCTTCAATGATCACGATGTTGGCGGCTTGTTGATCAGCTGGTCAAGGAGTCGGCTGACGGCGGTGATTCTGTAAGTGCATTGTAGGTTGGTCCGCAACTAATGATTTAGGATTAATTCAGAACATGTTAAGTTACGAAATACATGATGAACTATAAGAACAGCCGCTTCACAATCTTTAAATGCATGACTGGATGGCTTATTGTGAAGGTAACCGTTGGAGCCTGTATGCCTTGATTACATTGATGGAAAGCACAAAATCACGCGGAAAAATACTGGAAAGGCGCTTATGCAAGTGGCAAACGAATTTCTAGTTTAAGAGGGGATGTACCATCATTGAATACAAATATAAAGCTTGACATTGACACTGCTTTGTCTGATCTTATTAGGCTGTTGTCGTGGTACATAATTGAAGTCTTGAATGCTGCAAGGCAGTGGTTCCCAACCTGTGGTACGCGTAGGTCTTCCTGGTGGTACGCGAGTAGATTTTGTTTTTTTTTCGATCGAAGGGAGTTATTAGTTCAGGTGAGGTTGATTTTTAGTTTTTTGAAGCCGTCGTCTCAAGCTATACTCCCCAGCTGCTAATTTTCCCGTATACGTAGGAATGCGAGCAAGGATTTTCGAAAAAAACGAAACCGACTTGTTGCGCCCATACATGACTTTCGATGTGCGGTAAGCAAACGTATGCCACGCGTCGACAAGCTAGTGGAAAATAAACAAATGCAGCCATCGCATTAAATAAATTGACTTTTGTTGAGTGTTGTTATTTCATTATGCTGTTTTTCTTGTGACTGGTGGTGAAAAAAAAAACAATTCCATACATCCAATCAACCCTGGCTGATAATGCCTAGTTCAAATTGCATCGCGGGCCGGATCGAAGTCATGAAATCGCTCGCGGGCCGGACCAGTCAACGGCCGGGAATCCCAAATGTTGCCTCGTGTCATTGCTTCTCGCTGGAATATTTTATTATCAAGCATATATAGATAATACACGGATCGTAGCGAGTCGCAGCAGCATTATTTGCGAGCAATGCGAAAATACCATGTCTGTCCGGTTGAATACAGTTAAGAACCGCTAAAACAACGGCATTGCCGGCGATACAAGTAGACATATTTGAGTGTTCCCTTTGCTTCAGTCCAGGGGTGGCCAACCTGCGGTCGTAAGAGGGAATTTGTGTGGCCGTAGACACGCAATTCAATTAGTATGTGTTGGCGGCCGTTAACATGCAATTCGAATTTCCGAATTGACTCCCGATTTCTTGAAAGATTTTATTAATCTTGAAATTTTCTTCGCGCTGCGCGCGAGTCAACGCAATTACATTTTTCGATTTTATTAGAGTAGCACCCTTTGCAATCATAGCCCCAAAATACAGATGCGAACATCAGTGGAAAATGATGCGCCTCACATTGAAATATCAGCTCGGAATCGTGTGCTCCTCACTATACTAACAATCATGATGGGAAGTCAAGAAATAACAGCATGCTACATAGTGACTAATACCAATTGGCCCACCCGAAGATGCATCATAACACCCCTACATCAAATCTATACCAGTGAATCTGATCACACGGGATGAGATGATGCCACTTGATGCCACAAAAACATCAAGGACAAAAATAAACTACGTCCTTTCCTTTCCTTTAGAAAGGATAAATGTTTGACGGTAATATGTAAAACTACTAATATAGGGTTGCCATACGTCCGGAATTTCCCGGACATGTCCGGAATTTTACTGAAAAATCTGCGTCCGGGAGGAATTTCTGAAATATACCTAAATGTCCGGAATTTTGAAGGCTGGAAGCAGACTTAAAAGTTTTTCGTAAATCAACATAAACAATATTATTTTCAAGCAGATTTATGCTATTCAAAATTGTTCTTCGCGCTGCGCGCGAGTTAATGCAACGTATAATGATATTAGTATGGGCACCAGGTAGAACCCTCGCCAATAAATGCAATCAAATGAGTATAAATAACCATCATTTACTGAAATAAGTCTGTTTGTAATCGCAATTTTTAGCTAACGGTATATTCGTAGAGTTGGTTAAGGCCGATTGAATGCTTTAATCACAGACAGTGGTTCCAAATCTTGGGGTCGTCCGCCTCTATCTGGGGATCGTGATGATGCTGGACGCAATCAGCTTCCTAGGCCGTGAGTAAGTGTGGGCAAGCTGAATTGGTTTAGTAATCAACTTATCAAGTTTTGAGCTTTGCCACGGAACATTTTCAAGTGGGAAATGAGGTCGCGACCATAAAAGGTTGGAAATCACCGGATGTGCAGCCTGCTGGTGCATTTTATGGTAGCCTATCGAATAATCAATATCATTGACAGAATTCATACATAAAATTAAACAGCCAAATGCATATAGTAAGTGCCCAACAAGTTACATCGACTACCATATGGTGGGCCCATGATCGTGCTTTTTTTGGCGGAAGGGTGGGGGGGGGGAGAAAAAATGTTGTTTCGGACCTGATAAACAGATAACCACGCCGACCTAACTGTATAGCAGGGCTGTCAAACACAATCCTGACAGGCCAAACACGGCCCGCCAGATGATTTCATCCGGCCCGTGGAGGAATCTATTGCAAACCCTAGTAAGTAGCAATCACCAGAACTCACATTACTGGTGGCCCAATTCATGACCTATGTTCCACTTCATTCCTGTATAGTGTATATACAGTCGATGGGCAATGCTTTGCTAGTGTGACGTCATATTGACGGTCAATGTGTTACACCTTATTTTAAAATCCGCTAGTGGGCGCTACAGAGTGTCCGGAATTTGCTTCACAAAAATATGGTAACCCTATACTAATATCAATGATGAAATTCACTGGTGAATCGCGCGACTATGGGAACTTCATTTCTTAACATTACCAGTTAACACTCGCGATTTTGGTGCACATAGTATAAGCCTCATTAAATACATTAGTCCGCAGTTCACCAGTAGTCGAAATGCGGCCGTGAATGGCAAAAAGGTTGGCCACCCCTGCTTTAGTCATAATCTTCGGTTGGCCCTGCGTATGCGTTGTCATGAGTACATGATTATTATTATTATTGGCATTTTACAGTGGTGCTTCTCGCCTTTTCCAGGCTATGTGCACCACGACAGTAATTTTTGTAATGTTCATATATCTTCGTCTTTGGTAATCTTAGGGACGACTTCTTCACTCTTTCGCTCATTCAGATGTCAGTCTCTCTCGCACCCGTGCGCCCCCTTCGTGGTCTTTGCTGCCGACTTGTAGCACGGCTCACTTTCAGTCTGGGCTTTTCAATACACTGCAACTGCAGTAAGGTCGGCGATGAGGAGCCCAGAGAAACCTCCGACACATAGTAGTTGGTCCGAATCGGGATTCGAACCACTACCATTGGTGTCGTGACGCTGGCGCTTAACCAACTGCGCCACTCGCTTCCCCATGAATACAAGATATTTAACTGTCAAGGTTGAAGTTGTAATTTGGTTTATTACTGTGGATGTGATGGATAATATAATATATTTCAATGTATTCAGAATTGCTATGCGGGCCGGATAAAATCGTCTGACGGGCCGTATATTTGACATCCCTGGCCTAGTTCAATAGAATTTGTTAATACACCTCGCATAGGTCAAATACGTGACTATGACGTTATAAATGGTGGAAACGCGCGTAACTTATATAGGTGGTACGCGAGCACTGCATAAAACCTCAAAATGGTACGTGGGTGGAAAAAGGTTGGGAACCACGGCTGTAAGGGCTGGATGAATCAGTCATTTATGCTTGGCACTTGTCAGATTCTTGCAGCATAATGAATCATACCCGCAAGTGCAGTCAAAGTCCTCAATGATGCCGGGCAAAGGGGCCTAAGGATAAGCACAGACTGTGCTGGTAGGACCAGCAAAAAGACAAGTTTGCTTGAATTGCTTAGCATGTCCTTAATGAATGTTAGATCATTACCGGCTGCATAATGACTAATGCTTGAATCAAATCAGACATGGACAAAAAAAGGATGGATTGAAGGGGTGTGGTAGTTACACTATTCTTCAGAAATCCAATGCAAGCTACCTGGTCGGCCCACATATCTTCTGAGCATACAGGATTGTGTCCAGCATTCATCTCACATGTTCTGCTGCACCCGTTTGGTGATGTCTAATATGCCTTACCTGCACCCAGAAAAGCAGGACCACTTGGCTTAATCTCAAGCATATCATGTATGAATTGCTTGGATCTATACTTAGTTCTATAAGTTCACAATCACTCGCTGTTTCACCTCTGTCATGCCTGTAAGAGGCTGTTGTTGCTCTAGTCTAAACCTATCGTTACCTAGTTTTAACACTAAATCATTCAAGGACCAGATGTCTCATTTTATTATTAAATCACTAATGTACAATGCGCTTACATAATCATTGCGTTAGCGTTGCCGTTAGCGATCTCCTTGAACTAATATAAGCACATAACCAGCAAGACACTGGGGGTGATCATTCAGACATAGCTGAATAACCAATCAAGAGACGTGATTTCGTGATTACTAGTCTTCTCGTCGTTCTGTGGTCGCTAACACGACCGCTCTACGGCAGCAACTTTCAAACGCAGTTAGACAAATCCTTGATCGAGACATAATCCTAGAATTATCATCGAAAAACTCAAATAACTCCGCTTCTACGGCTTGGAATTGAGTCAAATTTGTTTTGCATCGTTTTTGAAGACAGCGCAACAATTTTATGGGGTTGGAAGAAAAATTTGAAAAATCTTTTTTTTTGCATTCATAGGCAAATTCGAAATTTTCAAACTCTACGAAATCCGCGAATATTGGTTGGAATGAATTCAAATTTGGTGTGCGTCGTTTTTGAAGGCAACGATTTAATCACGTAACCCGCAAGATTCAGAAAAAAAAGTTATTTTTGAACAGCCCTATTGTGTATGTGCGTGTGAGGGGTCCGTGCCTCACCAGCCATGAACCTCACCGCACGTCACTGAGTGTTTGTTTCATCTTGTGTTAGTATCAAAAGTACGCGAAGTAATCGTTTATTCTTTTTATTTATCTGTCGTGAATCAGATATAAAACTCTGTATTCGAGCAATTTGAGGGAGGGCGATTTAAACCCGACCCGCGCTGTTTGATCTCGGTATTGGTACAAATAGTGTTATAGCACTGTTACAGCTCGCGTGAGTGTCAAAAGTCCGATGTAAAATAGTTTTCTCAGTTATCTTGTAACTCGCGATTTCCGTTTCGTAGGGAGGGGAATCCTATACATTCGCCCGGCGTGGGCGTACAGAATTAATTCACATATCGGACTTTGTAGCCTATAGCAAATTTCATTGGGCGAACATGATTGTGATTGCTCGAATTGGGGGTCATTTTGCCAGGATCCTGGCCAATTTGGCGATTTGTATGGCTGGAAAAGTTATGGCCAATTTCGCTCCCATGACCAAGAAAGCCAGTAGAGACGTTCATGTCCAATTGTCCATGCATGCGAGTTAATGTGCAAATCGGTGATGCGTACTGACGCTGAGGCTCACATAAGATATGGTGAACGTGCATGATGTTTGCTGCTAAAAATCGGGTTGAAATAATGATGTGCAGCTATCAGCTCTGGACCATGCATGGAGGAATGTGATGCGCAGCTATCATCTCCGGAGCACGCTCGGATGCAAATAGTGCGCAGCTTTCAGCTCAGGAGCACGTCCGGGTTGAAATAGTGCGTAGCTATCAGTTCCGGAGCAAGTCCGGATTCAAATAATGCACAGCTATCAGCTCAGCGCCACGTCTGTTTTTTTTTGGTGCGCAGCTAGCTATCAACTCCGGAGCATGTCCGGATGCAAATAGTGCACGAGAAATGTCCGTGGATATACGCAGCTATCGTAGCGATCAATGCTGTGGATATGGGCTTACTCAGCTTTTGCAGCTATCACTGCTGTTGATATGGGCTTATTCAGCTATCGCAGCCATCACCGAAAATCGCAGACATACTGGTCCTATAGAGGTCACTTGCTGTTTAGGTAGCAGCTATCAGCAAATAATACGCACAAGAGAAAGAATACCATATCTCCCTCCTTCTCACTGTGTCTCTCTGTCTCTTTCTCTCTCCCTCTGTTCCTCTTTCTCTCCCTCTGTTCCTCTCTCTCCCTCTCTCTCTCTCTCTCTCTCTCTCTCACACTCACTCACTCATAAAGCGATGTTGCTTTTCAGGTCATGACCCGCTGTTCGTTGACAAAGAGTACAAGCTGGGGAAGAGGTCCCAAACACGCGGCATGCAAGAATATTTTGCACAGCCCGCGACGGCATTTTAGATTTTTTAGTATTCGACAATTTATTCAACTGCCACATATCTTTGATCGATTTATTAACTTCGATTTCACTATAAAACTACTCCAAAAACCAGAAATCTCCTCAAACGTCACTATGACATCAATCTCAAAAGCTAATATGCCGTAGAAGATAAGCTATTATCCAGTATTATGTCACATTACTATCGTACATGATGATTAAACACGACCCGTTGATGATTCGTGACTTAAATCTGTGATTTGGACTCGGGCGTAGCCGTCAGGATTGTAATGACTTGAGTCATGACTTTGACTCGAGTCACGATTTTCTGATGACTCGTCTAAACTCGAGTCATTTCCGCAAAACTCAGAAATGACTCGACTCGACTCGAGTCAATCTGTGTATTGACTCGACTTGGACTCGAGCCATGGCGTATGACTCGAACCAAGTCATATGACTCGAAATTCAGACAGCCAGGACCGCCATTTCACTGCAATTTCGAAGAATATTAATACCACACTATTGGGACTTAGTTGGTACTGGAACTTGAAAATGAGACCATAAACTGTTAAAAGTGAGGAATATTAGTATATTATAAATGAGAACCATTCGATATCAACAAACAGAGTTATAAAAAGTGGGTTAACAAGACTTTAACTGGAAACTGAGCAGTCAACACAATGAATTGACTCGGACTCGAGTCATAATACTATGACTCGGACTCAACCCTCTGATCACTGACTTGGACTCAGACTTGACTCGGTGGTGAATTAAAAATGACCCGACTTGACTCGAGTCAAAACTATAAAAATGGGATTGACTTGTGACTCGGAGCCTGGTCAATTGGTTACAACCCTGGTAACCGTTCGTAAAATGGCTTGAATTGAGTGGGTTATAAAATAAAAATGACTCAAGTTGAGTTAAAAGTTAAACGTTAAAATCAGGGAAGGACTTGTGCTGATTCGGAACGCCGTGACTGTACGACCACGGATGCAAGAAACTATTAAACTTTCATGGGAAATAATAGCCTAATATATCAAAAGGACGTTGCTTGCGCTGCGTAGCGTATATAGCTATCTAATCAAGTCAATATGAAATCGATTGGCATTCAGTTGGTCCCGTTATATATACATCCTGGGTGATCTTTGTTTGTTCTCTTCATTCATGTTATTATCTCCGGTAGCGAGTAAGGTAGTGGTACGCTCCACAGCTGTAGCACCAATTGAAGCTTCGGTGGTGATTAGACATTTCTATTCCAGGAGTCTGCTATCTAGACTTCTACAGCTTGAAATTATTTTGCAAACCAACAAAAAGTAGAATATTTTCTGGGCTAATTTATTCAAATGAAAAATATTTTTCGCGCTACGCTCGATTTTACGAGAATAGGATTTTAACATGAACCATCAGAAATTATGTTAAAAATGGACACGGGGTACGATCGCTAAAAAGGTTCGAAACACAGCTATTATTGCGACGCAATAATTATATCATATTCAAGTTGTTATTGATCAATGATCAGTTCCCGTCAGAAGCAAACCTAACGCTGATCCGGACGTGCTCCTGAGCTGATAGCGGCGCACTATTTCAACCCGGACGGGCTTCTGAGCTGATAGCTGCGCACTATTTACATCCGGACGTGCTCCGGAGCTGATAGCTGTACAGTACACTCGTTACACCCGGACGTGCTCCGAGCTGATAGCTGCACCATAAACGACATGTGACCTTTATATGACCTGTAAGTCTGCGATTTTTGGTGAAAACTGCGATAGCTGTGATAGCTGCGATAGCTGCGGTAGCTACGATAGCTGAGTATATCCACGGGGCCCGAAAGCCTGGATATTTATATGTCTCTAGAGGCGAATCCTCCAGTCCTTACGATCAGAGCACCGTGGCACAACTGTGATCGGCAATATGTCCAATAAGCAAGTAATAATATTATTGACCGCATTCATTAGTACTCGGCTTCACGGGGCTAGATCATGAATGCACAAAGTACTGCACACCAGTGTTCTCTCTAAGCTGCGCACCACCGCACAGAAAATCTAAGTTACGCTCAAGAAATCCGAAGTGGTGACCTTTTTTTGTCGTTACGCACCCTTGACCCTTGTCCAAGGGACTGCACAGTAAGTTGGTGAGTGCGCGCAGACTCGTGAAAAATTATAGAGGTAAAATTGCTGTACACCCTGAATTTTCGTGACTTAAACGTCTTCGATTCTGGTGGATAGCAAGTTAAGACCGGCAATCATTCATCGTAAGCTATAATCCAAATCATATCGGGCGGCTAAAAAGAGGTCATCAACACTACAGTGGCCCGTGTATTGGTTAAAAACGCTTAAGACCAAGCAAAGCAGCGCCCTTTATTGTTGCCTTATACAATGCCGATTTTATTAGCACTACTTCGCAACTGCGATTGAAGTGGATTTGGCAAATCACACGCGATTTTGATAAATAGTTGATGTCACATATGTGCGCTATTTAGCGAACTGAGGAAAGTAACTATCAAATAACTCTTAGAGCAGCTCAAACGCAGTGGAAAGATCGGTCATCCTATACCCAGAGGTGGTCAACGTGGTCATTGTTGGGAACCGAGTAGAAGTAGTGCCTTAATTTATACTCCAGTACAAGTAGCACTAATTACTTCCAGGACATGTCCAAAGTACTTCAAGTGGAAGTAGAAATGAATTTCTGAAAAGTAGTCAAGAAATTCGTTACATGAAGTAGATTTGGTTGAGGGTCACTTAGTTTTAGAAATTGATGCCATGTGACAACTGTAAACATTGCATGTTGCATCTTCTTGATCAACGCAAAAGGGTGATGACACCACAAATAAGTGCAATTTTCAAAAATTCATTTAGTTACCGTGGTACTGGGGCTATTTTGCCCAGTTGTTATGACAACCTCACGCTTGAAGGGGATGCAATCATGCGCCAAAGCTACTTTCTAGTTGACAAAATCCCAAACCTGACAAAAAAGTACTACCTAAAAAGTGTCAAGTAGAAGTTGAAGTAGCCTAAACTCATAATGACGCTAGTATTCAGGTAAAATAGTACTTCGTTGCTGACCCCCTCTGTGTATTGGCTCAACCAACTCAGAAACATCCTCTAAAGACGACTAACATTGTTTCTTTTGCATTGACTCCGTAATATTCTGAACTTATGATATTCTTTGATTCATTGAATTTACAAATAAACTCGCAAAGAAGTGCAATTTATTAATTTTTGTGCATTTGATACCCAGAGCATAAAAAATAGTTGAAGAAAAATGGATGTTAACCTTATCAAGTTCAATAACTGCTGAGACTCTTTTGTCTATGTATTTACCTCTACCTCCATAGCCACTTGTCTAGACATATTCATAGCATCCACGGAAGAGCGCTTGTCTTGCTGTACACAAATGAAATATTTTCAAAGCAGACATCAACATCGGGAAAGAAGTTTAGGACAGTTAGTCAGTGGTCAGATCATCTGCTGACATTTTCTGTTGCCATGAAACCACGCTGCCTTCCACCACATGACCGAATTTTATGTGGTGATAATAATTGGCTCCAGGCTGAATTCTTGACGAGGGCATCACCAATTTCGTAGTTGCCTATGTTCGACTCTCTTGGGATAATCCATCAGATCATTAATTCGTATACATGTGGTATAGCCATGTCTTGAAACTGAAGATACTTGCACTGTGCCATAGAGTGAAGTAATCCAATCCAGGCAATCAATCAAGTAATCCAGGCCTCGGGACAGTTTGTTGCACCCTCAATTGGAGCTGATGATAATTTTTCTTCGGGTGGTGGCACTTGGCAGCATGGCAGAATGATCAATAACTTGTAATATAGTTGTAGAGGTCTAAATATTTTGAATTGTTTAACTGAGAAGTCATACAATAACATAGGATGTTTAATATATATATGGTAGGTAGCCAGTGGCGGCTCGTGACAATATCGGGTGGTGGGGCAAGGGCTGCGAGCGACTTTTATCAAGATGACGTCACAATGGCGTTTTCCAACGTAAAAAAGTAACTTTATGATGGTCACATGAATTTCCCGACAACAGTGATTTTAACGTAGGTGCCGCGAGAGGTTTGCCGGTGAGCCGTGACTTGAAGTGTGGTAACAAATGTTTTATTCATTTATTTTTAATCAAAGGATTATTTTACAAAATGAACGTGAACTAAGAATCGCCCTATGCCACGAATCAAGTATTAGGTCATCCTTAGTAGCATGCGTTATGATTTCATGGTAGAGTTAGAGATTACGCAAATCGATCGACCCTAATTTTTCTAAGCCCGTCCGAAAGTGTTTCGTACACGATCCTGGTGTGTTACGACCACTGAGCTGGTGGTTACGACCAGAGATGGGCGGATTCCAAAATTTCGGGATCCGAATCTATCCGGATCCGGCTTGCAATTGGAAATTCAGAGTCCAAAGAAATCCGGCTGGTGAATGTCCAGTTCGGAATCCGAAAAAATCCTGCCAGAACAATGCTAATTAATCATATCACAGCAAAGAAATCCGGCTAAAATCCGACCGTCACCCCAAATTCCAAATCCGGATCCAGTCCGGCCAGGTAAAAAAAACATTGAAATCCTGCTCCGGCTCCAGAACCGGACTGTGGCCATCTCTGGTTACGACCAGGTGATAATAGGCAACCAAAGCGGAGGCACCCGGCGTACGATTGGATCAATAGACTGGACAGTGGACAACTTCTAGACCAGGGGTCTCCAACACGCGGCCCGCGAGGTCATATTTTGCGGCCCGCGACCTGATTTGAAATTTCGGAAGAAGGCATAGTAAAGTATTTTGAAATGCTGAAATTGATTTCATTTTTTTAAACATATTGTTGTTGTTCAAAGTAAGTTATTCTCCTGTGTCCAATATCACTATTCCTCACTAGCTGATACGGCTTCGGCGATTGCATTATCATTCCATGGAGGAAGAACTTGTTGATATGACCATTCATATTTTCTTGACGGGCAATGGCCCACCACTGCCGAGACCGAGTCGCTTAGAAAACGACTTCGGGCTCCTCAAAAGATCAAGCTTTACGAGGAGATAGTTTTCCAGCAAGAACCGTGTCCAGGCCATCCGCAGCCAATCTACGACAGTAGAAGAAACGAATTGACTCCCTAATTATTGAGAGATTTGAATTATTCTTGAAATATTCTCCGCGCTGCACGCGGTTCGATGCGAGTTTGGTTCCGATTTTAATATAGTAGTGTGCTTATTGTTATCTGAGCCGTACAGTACAGATGCGAACAGCAGAGGAAATTGATGCGCCACATAAAGAAATACCTATTAGTAATCGTGTTCTCCTCGTGAAGGAAATTTGTTTCTGGTAGGCATACGTTTGGGCAAATCCAATATATTTCCACTATACCGACAATCCTGATGTGAGGTCGAGAGATAGCAACATGTAACAAAGGGGACTAATAACAATTCGCCCACGCAAAATGCAGCACAGCATTGATAACTTCGCTAAATGTTTGAACACACCCCCTGCATCAACTCTACCGGTGAATCTGATGACATGGGCTGAAAAAGGATAAATATTTGATAGTAAGGAAAATGGACGTAGTTTATTTTTGTCCTTGATGTTTTTTGCGGCATATACACCTACTCATGATACACATGCACACGATCTGCGCATGCATATGCATACCATGAGTGCATGATGTGCATATGCCGCTGGACAAGGAAGGTACATATATAGCCTTGTATGGCTTTCTAAGTCTTTCACCACCTCTCCATACTATCCCATTATTGCATGAGCATCAAGCGGGGAAGTCATGGATACCAGTTTTACTGATCAGGTCTTTGGTCTGACCCGGCCGGGGATCGAACCCACGACCTACCGATCAAGAAGCCGGACGCTTTACCATTACGCTATCTCGTCGATAATAGGTGAATAATAAGTAATAGGTGAAACTATACTGATATTAATGACGAAATTTCTCATGGTTGCGGAAAAATTTCGCGCGTCTAGAAAACGAATCCCTTGACTATTCATAACATGACTACTCGCGATTTCGGTGTGCATAGTAAGCCGATATGAGTAAATAGATTAGTTTAGAGTTCACCGGCAACGGACAATGGACATGAAACTGCGTTGCCTATTATTATCTCCGTATTGAAGTCATGCGGCCCGCGGCCTCTACGAATTTCAAAAATTGGCCCGCGACTCATTTTGAGTTGGCGACCCCTGTTCTAGACCTCTCATTTTCGCTCTAAAGGCAACTGCGTAAACTACGTACGCAGCAAAGATTCAATACGATTCATGTTCTCGCTTGACTTGACCTGACTAATTCCAATGACTAGAACTCGAGAGATTGCGTAAGCCTAACTGGAAAGGTCAACGAGTTCGGACACATACGCAATTGTTATCTCATAGATTGGGCCTGTCATATTGAATCCAGAACATCAATTTGAATCAGGGTTGCCAGATTGGCCCTTTCGGGGCCAAATTCCTGAAATTTGGCCCTTTTTAGAGGCAGTTGGCCCCAAAATAATAATTTAGCCCCTTGGCCCTTTATTTTCAATTTTTGGCCCTTTTTGGAAGCAGTTGAGACATACCGCCAAACTAAGTATTCAAATAAATCTATCTCGCAAATTGAGCTGACAATGTTTATGCCAATGTCAAAGATTCGAGTGGAAACACTGTAGAAGATTTGGATTTGTTTTTGTAGAATGTAGACTGTGTTAGAATTGTAAATACAGATTGTGAACAGGTGGACGAAAAAGCATCGAACATGGCTGGAAGCTATGTAGCAGAAAAAGTCTGAAGAAGAGCACCCTTATAGTACTTATTGATTGATAGAAATTTCAAAGAAAAGATTCAACATAACCGTAGAGTTTTTTGGTGAAAAACCTAAAAATCAGGTATATAAGTTAGATAAGTTTCAAATGTAACGAAACTATTCTCTCAATGTTTAATTAAAATTCATAAAATTTAATCACTCTCATATTATGGCACAAAAAGTTTCGTTTTACGATTTTATATTCAGTCGGAAAAGGCTTGAAATAATAAAGCAGTTGTTGTAGTTGGATCCAGTGTAGTTGCAGGTAGTGGATTTGGTGTCCTACAACAGTATCAACAATGTAAAACTGGAATTCCGGGTGTCTATGGGTAATTTTGCAACGTTATTGACGCTATTGAACAATTTGGCCCTTTTTGGCCCCTTTTCCGGCGCTGTTTGGCCCTTTTTCGCAAAAGATGTCTGGCAACCCTGATTTGAATGGTCTTTGAAGAACTAAGGACAGCAGCCTCGGAACTTCGGTCTCGGAACAACATAGGACATTTTGGCCTTGAAACTGGAGACTGTGACACAACACATACAACTAGGGCAATTTTATTTTGACCTAAAAAACGGAAGATTTTGACCTAAAAAATCTAAATTTTGACTTTTTTTGACCTAAAAAAAATGAAATTTGACCAAATTTTGACCTCACGTATGCAAATTAGGTGTTTTCGCATATAATGTTAAAATTGTACTACTTATCTTCATTTCTGGTTGGAACTGTCTGTCCTTACAAAGTAGAAAAAACGTTTTTGGCTCAAAAACTGACAGATTTTTACATGAAAAACTAGTATTTTAACGAAATCTGGCCCTATGAAGAATTCCAGTAGTTACATTACGTATTCTGGTGGAAATAATTAAAATTTGTTGTAGTACAACGAAAGATCCTTTCCTACATTCTCGGGTAGAAAGTGTCTGTCCTTACTACGTAACTTGCCAAGAACGGAGAAAGAACGTTCAACAGCAGCATTTGCTGGCTGACAACACTCAAGTTGTGTGCACACTGCTGGTGACAAACCGTGTTGCTTCATTCTGACAATGTTGTCTACATCACAATTTTTCAGCTTGCGCTTCTTGATATCAGAACCATTCAATGTCCAAGCAGTCTTGCTTCAGCTAGGATATTGCGGTACGATGACCATAAAACCATGTATCTATTTGTTTCATTTGACCATTTATGATTCACAATGAGCAGACGATGGTCCGTTTACAACGGTAGGCCTATAAAGTAGGCTACAAGCTGTAAAATATCAAATGATACGTTCACCGACAGCGCAAAATCTACGATACAAACGAAATGCAGAGGTCAAAAAATGTTTGACTTTGTAAACAATTTTGACAAATTTTGACCTAACGCTACAATTTTGACCTAATTTTGACTTTTTTTGACATGTCAAAAAAATTGCCCTACTCATAACCCATTCCGGTATGGTACACTGTCAAAATCAATACAAACAGACGAACACCGAACTTTGACTAAAATAGATCGAGGAATAGGCTGATCGAATGATCAGCTGTTAGCCGACATCGAAAATGAAATAGCTATCGCCAGTGGCGGCTCGTGACAATATCGGGTGGTGGGGCAAGGGCTGCGAGCGACTTTTATCAACATGACGTCACAATGGCGTTTTCCAACGTAAAAAAGTAACTTTAATATGATGGTCACATGAATTTCCCGACAACAGTGATTTTAACGTAGGTGCCGCGAGAGGTTAGCCGGTGAGCCGTGACTTGAAGTGTGGTAACAAATGTTTTATTCATTTTTTTTTAATCAAAGGATTATTTTACATAATGTACGTGAACTAAGAATCGTCCCTATGCCACGAATCAATTATCAGGTCATCCTTAGTAGCATGCGTTATGATTTCATGGTAGAGTTAGAGATTACGCAAATCGATAGGCCGTCCGAAAGTGTTTCGTACACGATCCTGGTGTGTTACGACCACTGAGCTGGTGGTTACGAGTTACGACCAGGTGATAGGCAACGAAAGCGGAGGTACCCGGCGTACGATTGGATCAATGGACTGGACAATTTCTATCATCATCATCATTGGTTTATTAGCAATTTTATCAGTTCAATGCACCACAAAAATGCGATACAATGAAAAGACAGGAATATGTCGAAGCGACAAGGAGTAGTCTTCTAGACCTTTAATTTTCGCTCTAAAGGCAACTGCGTAAACTAGCCTACGTACGGAGCAAAGATTCAATACGATTCATGTTCGCACTTGACTTGACCAGACTAATTCCAATGACTAGAACTCGAGAGATTGCGTAAGCCTAACTGAAAAGGTCAACGACTTCGGACACATACGCAATTGTTATCTCATAGATTGGGCCTGTCATATTGAATCCAGAACATCAATTTGAATGGTCTTTGAAGAACTAAGGACAGCAACCTCGGAACTTCGGTCTCGGAACAACATAGTACATTTTGGCCTTGAAACTGGTGATTGTGACGCAACACATACGGCTTACTGTCTGCTGCCAAATCGCCGTTGGAAAATATATTAATCAATAAATACATGAATGAAAGCCGTAAACTTAGCATACTGTTACATGAAATCACCAAGAAGTAGCATTCGCAATCTCATAACCCATTCCGGCATGGTACACTGTCAAAATCAATACAAACAGACGAACACCGAACTTTGAGTAAAATAGATCGAGGAATAGGCTGATCGAATGATCAGCTGTTAGCCGACATCGAAAATGAAATAGCTATCGCATTTGACAGGGGATTGTAAGCAAATGGTTTGAAGGCCACAATTTCACAGTGAAATGCACATTGGCGAACATAAAATTATGTGAATATTTGAATGCAAACCGAGAATCTTAGTTAGCTGTTTCATGCGATCATCGAGATATATCATTGGAAATATCATCACCGATCTCGTTATGGAACGCAGACTAGATTAGCACAGACAGACACCGGCTTTTCCGTGAGATCCGCAATGATGTAGGTAGGCTAAGTATCAGATCAGCGCGCATCTCTACCATACTCGACCTCGAAAACGAAATAACTGCCTCAATCATTGAGCGTCAACTTTAAGACTTGGCACCGCGTTCGATACTAAAATCAAGACATACCGTGCAAAAGCTCATGACAGATCTAGGTATGGAACATCGTTAAAATCAATAGAGACCAATAACGGCTTTTGCGTAAATCTGTTAGCGATAAATGAAGAGTCAGCTCTCACTCGACTTTGGAAACGAAATTACCACCCACATAGTTCAGTGACAAACTTAAAACTTATTACAGCGGTCGATACTAACATTAAGACTTACTGTGCCAAATATCATGACCGATCTCGGTATGGAACATCGTCAAAATCAATGGAGACCAATACCGGCTTTTGAGTAAAATCTGTTTGCTGTACAATGTACATGATAGATCAGCACACACTGAACTTCGGAAACAAAATTACCACCCTTATCTTCGAGTAGCAAGCCTGAAACTTGGAGCAGTGCTAAATACTACCTTCACGACATATCGTACCAAGTTTCAAGAATTATCATGGTGCGAAACACCGTCAAAATCGACATATACCAGCAAAGGTCGAGTCAACGCATATCACGGTAACCGAGTTCAGATATAGATACGATTGTTACATCACACCTTAAGGGCGACAGGCATAGTTGCCCCACTTGCTCGGCCATTTTACGAATAGGAGAGAGTAAATCACCGTTTCTTTATTGTGCGCGGCTTTGAGAGAATAGATAGTGAAAGCTTGTTGTGAGCGCTACCGGGGCAAGCCCCGGCTAGGCATTCACAAAGCGAAAACACAGAAGAGAATTCGATTTTCGCTGAGACTTCGCTATGTATGGGCATTTGTTAGCGAAAGCACAAGAATAATGCGGGTTTCGCCGTGATCTCGGTATATACTGATTGCTGTGCGTCTATAAATGGTTAAATTGTTATTGAACAGAATTTTAGGTGGGGCAATGCCCCAGTTGCCCTATAGGACGAGCCGCCACTGGCTATCGCATTTGACAGAAGATTGTAAGCAAATGGTTTGAAGGCCACAATTTCACAGTGAAATGGACATTGGCGAACATAAAATTATGTGAATATTTGAATGCAAACCGAGAATCTTGGTTAGCTGTTTCATGCGATCATCGAGATATACCATTGGAAATATCATCACCGATCTCGTTATGGGAACGCAGACACCGGCTTTTCCGTGAGATCCGCAATGACGTAGGTAGGCTAAGTATCAGATCAGCGCGCATCTCTACCATACTCGACCTCGAAAACGATGTAACTGCCTCAATCATTGAGTGTCAACTTTAAGACTTGGCACCGCGTTCGATACTAAAATCAATACATACCGTGCAAAAGCTCATGACAGATCTAGGTATGGAACATCGTTAAAATCAATAGAGACCAATAACGGCTTTTGCGTAAATTTGTTAGCGATAAATGAAGAGTCAACTCTTACTCGACTTTGGAAACGAAATTACCACCCACATAGTTCAGTGACAAACTTAAAACTTGTTACAGCGGTCGATACTAACACTTACCGTGCCAAATGTCATGACCGATCTCGGTATAGAACATCGTCAAAATCAATGGAGACCAATACTGGCTTTTGAGTAAAATCTGTTTGCTGTACTATGTACAATTGTACATGATAGATCAGCACACACTGAACTTCGGAAACGGAATTACTACCCTTATCTTTAAGTAGCAAGCCTGAAACTTGGAGCAGTGTTAAATACTACCTTCACGACATATCATACCAAGTTTCAAGAATTATCATGGTGCGAAACACAGTCAAAATCGACCTATACCAGCAAAGGTCGACTCAACGCATATTACGGTAACCGAGTTCAGATATAGATACGATCGTTACATCACACCTTAGGGGCGACAGGCATATTTGCCCCGGTTGCTCGGCCATTTTACGAATAGGAGAGAGTAAATCACCGTTTCTTTATTGTGCGCGGCTTTGAGAGAATAGATAGTGAAAGCTTGTTATGAGCGCTACCGGGGCAAGCCCCGGCTAGGCATTCTCAAAGCGAAAACACAGAAGAGAATTCGATTTTCGCAGAGACTTCGCTATGTATGGGCATTTGCAAGCGAAAGCACAAGAAGAACACGGGTTTCACTGTGATCTCGGTATGTATTGATTGCCGTGCGTCTATAAATGGTTACATTGTTATTGAACAGAATTTTAGGTGGGGCAATGCCCCAGTTGCCCTATAGGACGAGCCGCCACTGTAGGTAGCACATTGCATGAATTCATAACACATCAACGTACTGGCACTGGCAGTCATTGTCTCTAGGCTTAAAAATAGCAGTATCCTATATATATATATATTGCAATCGATATCAATCATCAAAATGCTGCAATGATCACCAACTACCACTACAATGCAACCATATCCGCACCTAACTCCTCCTCCTCCTCCTCCTCATCCGTGTCAGCGGTGTCTTACAAAAAGTCTAGAGGTGGGCCGTGCTATAAGTCGGCAGTTACGGAAAATAAGAAGAATATCGGCCTGGTGTAAATGACCATAGTAGTCGACAAACACCATGAATACCCTAAAACAAACAAACAAACAAACCTAACTTAATGCTGCAATAAATATCACGCAGTCAATGTCCTGCAATGTCGAATTTTGTGTCATAAAATCATAGTTGACTACCAAATAACGGCTATAATGTCGATCATTTTGACGCAAGGAGTTTACATAGTTCATGAATCAAAGACATCCAACATATTTGAATCCTTGCGCATTTCCATGACACTTGCGTTTCATATAAAACGTTTACAGCCCGAAAACGATAATATACTGTATCCAAAATACGGCTACGTTAACGACGGATTTCTGCGTAATTCTGACGATATTATTCTATGTGCTTTGTACAGGATTGACATCTAGCATAGGTAAATCTCTGATGACTTCTACAACAAATTTCCGAAACGTTTACAACCAGAAATCAACAGTACACTATGCGATATTTAGCACTGAAGCAGGTGCGCGAGAAAGTAGCTTGCTAACCAATTTGTGGTTGCTATGCGTATCTAATCACGTGATCGAAGTCCTGTAAAAAGCCTATTAATGACACTGTCGAATAAAACTGATCTCATTTGTTCGAAATTGACAGTCATCACAAATTTTGACACAATTGAAACTGTACGGCCACGACTATTGCGAGAGTGCGGAAATGGGTTGACCCCCTTAACTTCTACGAAGAATCATTTTCGAAATTTCGGTATTAGAGACTCACGCAAGCCCCCCCCCCTCCCTCGTTTGACCCTTGGGACTTCGGCTAGAAGAATAATTTTGGTCTCGATAGAATCAACAAGACTAGTAGAATCTATATTTAAAAAAATAATTAGGTTTCGGACTCTACATATGTCTCAATAGAATCGAATTGAAATTGGTCATTTTCGAATTTTCGGTACCCCATACACAATTATGGTCCCCGTTTGACCATTGGCACGTCGGCTAGAGGGATAATTTTGGTCTCAATATAACCGTTGAGACTAGTAGATTCCATTTCATAAGAAATTTGGCTTCGTACTCTACATATATCTCATTAGAATCGAATTGAAATAGGACATTTTCGAAATTTCGGTACCCGAAACAGACACAGGGTCCCCTTTTCACCCCTTAGTTCGGAGTGTGTACGCTATGGCTGAGCTCTGTCCTCTTGCCATATATAAAAGTGCACAGCTGCCAAGAATGAACAATGCTTTCACCAGGAGGGACCAATGAAACAACGCTCTACAAACTCTGATTTTATCTTCTTTTTTTCGAAATGTCAGAATGTACGAGATGATGATAAGAAGTACGGGAAGGCACATTCAAAATTGTAGCTCATCTATTCATCAATTTATTATAATCGTTGAGTAACATCCTAGGAGTTCTTCAGCGTCTTTGTATTGGATTTTTTTACCATGGTTATTTTGATTAATATTAAAATCAAAATTACAAGTCTAAAATATGTATGGACTTTGAAATCTGGATTCAAAAATTTCAACACATCACAGTTTTCTGCAAAAACGCCATGGTTGATTACCTGGATTGTTAATTCCCATGGTCGCGGAATTTTTCTGCCACTTGCATTTGATTTATTCGCAAGCGTCCTCAGTAGGCAAAGTTTCGACTTGACGCACTTACACACCGATAATACGTCATCGTATTCCCACATTTGATTCGTATAGCCATGCATTTTCAACCTATGTCATGATTTTTGATAGCAAAAAAGCCTGTGGCGACGAAGTTGCTGCTGCTGTTGATTTGATTTGGTTACCGGGCTTACGCAAAAGCTCTTAACGTGCTCAAAAATTTCCTTGTGTTGTCACTCTGATAAAATTGTCGGGATCGGTGCTTCAAATGTAGTCAAAATCGGAGCTGTCTCGAAAGAAACCGTTGATGAAATTTCCGGCATTTTGCGGCGCTTTCGCCGTGGATTATTTGCCTTCTTCGCTGATTATATCATCATCCTCGGAGGTCGATACGATAAGCAGATGAGGTCTTTTAATATCGTTTCTGAAATAGTTAGGGCGATTATTCATGCGATATTTTTTTCAAAAATGTATAGATATCTATTTCTGTCGTGTATAACGTAACCTATGAGACAGTGAGAATGGAAAAGATTGTGGAGAGGTACAGTTCAGGAATTAATTCCTTTTATGAATAAACTTGAACTTGAAATTCGCGATTTCGAATAAAATATGCTACATATTAATCAATAGGGATGGTGTGAACATAGCAGGGTTGTAACCAAGTCACAAGGCTCCGAGTCACAAGTCAAACTCACTTTTATAGTTTTGACTCGAGTCAAGTCGAGTCATTTTTAATTCACCACGAGTTAAGTCCGAGTTCAAATCAGCGAGCGGTGGGTCGAGTCCGAATCATGGTATTATGACTTAAGACCGAGTCCGAGTCATTGCGTTGACTGCTCAGTGCTCACCAGAGTTGGATCAATTACAATATTCTAGTTCAATTACAATTACAATTGCAATTACTTACTTGCATGTTTCAAGTACATTACAATTACAAATACTCAATGCTAAAAAATATCAAATTACAATTACAATTATAACTAATAATACAATTACTTTTAAAATTGATTCAGTAAAGAGGTGTTCTTTGACAACCGAAGCGACGTAATTCGCAACAATCTCAAGCTATTCCTGTTTCATTCCTGATATGTAGAATACCTTTTAATTTGAAAAAAAAACTCGAACGTATTCGAACTATTCCTGATCATTAGTACTGAAAACTACAAGAACAGAAAAATATTTCAAGCGACTATTAAGAACCAAAGGTTCGAGCGACTAACAGCGAATAGGCTACATGACAGTCAATGAAATGTAATCAAACGATTAGGATAATCAGAGCTGAGTCAGGCTAATGAAATGTAATTGGTAAGGCGTCAGCAATAAGGATGATAACGATAAGATGCGTCAATTAAAATAAATGCAAAAGGACAGAACTTCCTGATAACTAAGAAATACAATATTTTGGTTCGCATTTACATTTTCACTAGCTCAGAAACTGTTCGATTGTATTTGATGAACATTAGGGTGCGAAAAGTTTCTGGCCCCAGTAAATTTGGCCAAGATTGGAGGTAAGATTGGGATAACATCTCTACAAATGCGTGATCAAGTTTGATGAAGCCTTGGTTGGAAACTTGAAATTTTTTGCTATTGTTGCAACAAGCCTCGGCACTGGTCAGAGATTTAAAAAACTTTGACCGTGGTGTAGGAAATGGTTCAGCACAGGTTTCAGAAGAGTTTATTTGCTGTTCATCCATTTTTGAAATATTAAGAACAGTTTAGCGTGACTGAATTATCTATAGATATAGTGGAGCACCCTTAGAACACCGATATAATTATTACATGTGGTGACTGTTTACTAAGGCCTTAAGGCCCCTCGTCGTCATCCTGGTGCGTACCGGATTTTCACTGGTGCGACGATTGATTAAATGAAAAAATTTTGATCAAATTACAATTACACAACATAGTAATGCTTCAATTACAGTTACAATTACATGAAAAAATGTAATGAATTACTTTCAGCTCAATTACAAATTACAATTGATCCAACTCTGGTGCTGCACTGCTCAGTTTCGAGTTGAAGTCTTGTTGAAACAACTTTTCATAACTCTGTTTGGTGATATAGAATGGTTTGCACTGAAAATATACTAATTTTCCACACCTTCAACAGTTTTTGGTCGCATTTTCAATACCAGCAGCAATAGGCGAAATAACAACAGTGTGGTTAGTTTACTAATAGGTAAATAACTATTCTTTTAAATTACAATGAAATGTCATTCACAATGCCGAACTCGATCAACATTACGATATCTCGCTTGAACATTGAGCTTTTTACAGATTCTAGAGTCCTCATTCTACTTACCCATTTCGACTTTCGAGTAGAACTTTCCCATCTATACGTTAAAGAAGTAATATGATATTTTACCACTAAATAACTGTTAACATTTAAACCAGTTAGTTCGAGCAACCTATTTCCAATGGTAAAATTGAATATCGACCACGCTATGTACAATTGTACATACAAGACGACAGAAAACAGCAAGCCTGTCTCAAGCCGTGAAAGATATCCGAATAAATATAAAAATGTCGAAAAATCAGCCCATCAATCTCATTGGCATCGGATTTTTCTCAAATGAATCCATTTCTTTGTTATGTTGTTTCGCTTCGTTACCTACTTCCTGCTATGTTCTCACGTTTCATCGAATAATATATATTTAATGTCGCTGTGCGGTTGGATGGTGCATTTCCAGCTGTATTCGTGTATATGGCGAATCGTGCAAAGGGATGCTCAGTTTTACTGTTTTAGGTAGGTTTGAGGATTTCCAAGGCAGTGTGCAATATGTAAATGGGTTCCTGAAGTCAGAAAAATATCTACAGTGAGGTTTTGTATCACCTCAAACCACATGAGCTGCTTGAATCTTGATATATAGGGTATTTTAGTAGGCTAGGTAAAATCGCGGCACTGAAATTTGAGCGGAACCCCCCGTTTCAGCCGATATTCTTCCAGCTCAACATGCGCTGCCCAGTGATGCGCATTGCACTGCACACAGATGCAAGGCATGAGTTACAGAAAAAAAAGTAGATAGAATAAGTTTTAGGCATAAGGCATGGGAAACGGACTGAAAGGAAGCCACGACTTTCTGAAAGTCGACTAATTCTGAACAATCCTAGGGCCCACCCTAGTCATATTTATCAATGGTTATGTGTTATGTCACTATATTATAAGATCGAAAATGCTTGTGACCTAGCCAGTGACACTGCACTGCACTGCAGATTTGAAACTAGATTAGTTATTCTTATGTAGACTTGTCATTCAGTGAATTTAGCTATATTATCATAACAGGTTAACTTATTACGCAGGATTATATTTGTGCAGTGTGTATATATTGGTGTAATCAACTGAATTCCGGTTCGACATGCAGATTTCAAGGACCATATAGCTGGCACCCGTTTTCCTGTTACGCAGATTATTGTTTTTTTGCACATATACAACTCGTTTGTTATTACTATGACGATTCGACACTTCTTCGACCGTTGCTGCCTTGGTAGCTGTCAACTGTGAATAAAAGGAAATATCAAATCTGCTTTTATGGACTTCAGCTGCATATATTTGAAAGACAGTTAAAACATAATACAACATCTAATAAGATTACAAATGAACTATGATCGATTCTGATCTAACAATATTTTGCTATATTTCAGAGTCTGGTGTCTTCATCTCAGTTGCAATAACTATAATCGAAAGAATTCGCGCATGTGGGTTACGTACATGTGACATTATTGGGAAGGAATTTGCTTGGAAGAGTGATTTCAGGATTCATATGTCATGCATGCTGGTGTCAATGGTCATGAATGTGAGGTTTGTGGGAAAGAATTCACACAAAAGAGCACCCTCAACAGACACATGGCTGTGCATACTGGTGTTAAAGCCCATGCATGTGATATTTGTGGGAAAGAATTTGCTCGAAAGAGTCATTTTAACATTCATATGGCCAGGCATGTGGCAGTCAAATTCCATAAATGTGATGTTTGTGGGAAAGAATTCATACGAAAGAGCAACCTCAACGAACACATGGCTGTGCATACTGATGTCAAAAGCCACATTACGGTAGTATATTCTTTTAATGTTGTGAAATAACCTACTGTACTCGTAGGAAATATACGTCTTCTAGCATCTTCACATTCAGAAAAGAATTGTAACATTTTAAGCACATTGGAAAGATTTGGTATGTCTTCTACACAATCCGTTATTGGACCAAACTTCCATTTGTTGTTATATCATATGTATAAACGGCCATTCTATATTTGTATTTCAGCTAGAAGATTCAAGCAATGATTTACCATATAAAGAGTCCCACTGCATCCAAGAGATTATCATATTTTTTGCTTGTACTAATTCTCGTTAGCTCGATAGCTCGTTAGACTCTGAATAATGTCACCATGTTATGTGGAATTTCCGGGTGTATACTAAATCAATGAGCTGTCATATTAAAGAGCGCTACACACAGGATGTGGCAAGCGACATTTTTTGCATCAAGCGGCATGCGTTGGTAATTCAAACCGGACGTGACGGATGTGGCAACTCTTTCACCCAAAGCGGCAAGCGTCAGAGTTGAAATTTTCCGCCCGCCGCTTTGACTGCATTGTATAGCGTTTTGTGTCTGGTGTATTTCGAATGACAGACATGTCTGCGGTGTGTTCGGAATGTAATATTACTATAAAATCATGTCTGGGTTATGTCTAAAACAGGGGTCGCCAACTCAAAACAGGTCGCGGGCCACTTTTCATATTTTATACGGCCGGGGGCTGCAAAAATTCAATATCGCGATAAATAGGCCACACAGTTTTACAACCACGTTTATAAAACTTCACGTTAGTACCATGCTGTGCTCTGTAGCATGAGCGGCGGGGGCATGTAGTTACCTGAAAAGAAAAAAATATTCTGATAAAAAATACAAATACAATAAAATTATCATGACCATCACTTTCATTCTATTTTGAACTATTAACTGCGCACGATACCTGGCAACCCTTTTCGGCGACCAAAGAATCGATATTGGGGTTAGCTAGACATGTTACTTCTGGAAAACTACCTCCTCATAAAGCTTGGTATTGTGGGAAAGCCCTAAGTCGTTTTCTAAGCCAAGGTAATGCTTAGTCAATATGACCAATGACCATTCGTATCAGCTATATATTCCTCCATAAACTGATACTAACATCGCCGAAGCTGTATCACATAGTAAGAAATAGAAGTGTTGGGTGCAGGAGAATAGCTCATTTTGAACAGCAAAAACAACACTTTTAAACTGAAATCAATTTCAGCGTTTTAAAAGACTTTACTAAGCGTTCTTTCTGAATCTCAAATCAGGTCGCGTGCGTCGGCTACCCGGACATCATGTCTGGTGTGTGGTCGGACTACATTGTCACTTGAACATCAATCCTGGGGTGGCCTATGTCTGGAGCGTGTTCGAACCGTGCTTTCACTCGTACATTATGTCTGGGTTGTGTTTAAGGCAGGATTGTAACCAAGTCACAATCTTACTTTTATAGATTTGACTCGAATCAAGTCTAGCCATTTTTAATTCACCAGCGAGTCAAGACCGAGGGGTCAACCCCCCCTTTTTGTAACGTGACACCCCGTCCTTTTGAAATGACCATTCTAACGCCTATATTCGGTTGCAATTCAATAAGTCGTATTATCAGAGTTGCATGCGGCCAATTAGCGAGAAATGATTTGCCAATTAGCGTGATTCGTCTGTACATAACGTAACGCGATTTCCAGCTGAGATTGTTGCAGAATTAGGCCGTTGGTTGCCGTGCGCGTGGCAATCATCGCTGGCCTGTTTATGGCGTCCCCAACAAGCTGGGTTCCGCTGGGTTGAAGATGCGCATCTGTAATAGGCCTGGTGCGCACTATTCGATCGTTGGTCTGCACAATCGCATCTGCATTGGCCTGGTGTGCACGATATAATATATGGCTTGCATAATCGCATCGCCATTGGCCTGGTATGCATGATATCATTGCTCGCCTACGCAATCACATCTGCAATAGGCCTGGCACGAAAGATATCATCGCTGACCTAACAATCGGGTCTTGGGCCTGGCATGCTTTGTCTGCTGTCTTTCGGTGGTTTGGAGACAATGCCGTTCAGTGTATGTTTCTTAGCAATTGTGATTGAAGAGTTACATCGCGAAATTGAATGACATCGAATGTCAGCAAACATGCCTAATTGATTTCCGCTAACACTTAAACATAACGATTTGAAGATGTCTGTCAAGGCTTAAGTTATAAAAGACGAGAAAGGTTTGAACCCCCTGAAATCGATGCGATTATAAAACGGATTCTATAACAACTAGGACATTTTTGACTTGCGCAAATCGTCGCCGATGCTGCGTAATACGCGTTCACGAGAGATCAGATACTCGCTAATTGACAGCACGTCGTAACGCGTTGACAAGGTTATCATTCGCGTAACTTCGTCAACACATGGAGATTGTATATTCGGCATTTACGCATGTACTTAACCATAATGAATTGATGTTATATTAGTAAATTTGAAAAAAGACAGAAACCCCACTTTCATTTCAAACCACCCATTATTTTTCGGCTGGCTACGCACCTGGAGAGTATCCACTATCCAGTATCCAGCCATGACGCAAGTCCAAGTGTGACTCCGTTTGCACAAGGATATCACATACGGGGTGTGATGTCCAGGTTACA
Organism: Botryllus schlosseri; assembly: GCF_051294905.1. Taxonomy (NCBI): domain Eukaryota; kingdom Metazoa; phylum Chordata; class Ascidiacea; order Stolidobranchia; family Styelidae; genus Botryllus; species Botryllus schlosseri. Next base: position 6,311,088 of record NC_137244.1, on the reverse strand, counting down.
ACACGGTCAAAGCACATCCATGATATAGGCAGCACCGTAACTGCCGCACCCCAAACCCTTCAATTGGGGGGGGGGCGAGCTCGAAGGGGGCCCAAAATTATTTCGTGAATTAGCATAAATTATAGAGTATATTCTGAAAATTTATGCAACTTTTTAAACAATTTTTCGCGATTTTGCGCGATTTCAAGGTGCCAAATATCATGATTATTTGGTACTCTTCCCGCAAGAAAAGAACACGCAAGATTTTTAGAAATGGACATACCGGCGTTGGCCAATACCGCGACACGACGCACCAAGACATATAACGATTTAGGACGTATTACATGCGACTCCAAAAAGTGTGCCGGAACGATCGGCAGCGTAAAAACCTTGGCCGGAAAGGACTGCCCTTACGCTGACGGAAAACTTCGTTATATATACAAAATACATATAACTTTAATTGTCCATAGCCTAGGCGCCTAAATGACTGGCGCCGAATGCTCCTGTCTTGGCAATCTGAACCTCAGAAGACGAATTCCATCCCGCAGGGAAAAATTATACGCCAGTGAAGAAAAACCAATTTGAAATCGTGTGCGTTAGTTAGGTACGTTTGCCCGATTCTATATTTTTTGATGTAGCAGACAGGAGGTCACGAAATAACATCATGTAACAAAATCATACCAACAAGTCCGCCCGCCGAAGATGTTTAATTATTCTTAACGGGCCCTACAGTTTTTAAGACACCTCACTCAGCTCTACCGGTAAATATGATAAAGTGAGCAGAGAGGACAAGAAAATGATAGCAATATATATGCGATTCCCGATCTTATTGACCGATTTTATCATTAATTATGGAAAATTTTTGCGCTTCGCGCTGGCTCACTAAACAGCACGGCTGATTTCGTGGAAAAAGCGATCAACACCATGGGGGGGGTGGTTTATCACCCTATGGGAGCCCAAGACCCAAGTTTTAGGGGGACCAGACGAAGTGCTGTTTCGTTCCTGCCAACGGGTATACGCCCGAAGATGTTTAATTATAATTGAGGGGTCACACCTTTTCAAATACATCTCAATCAGCTACACCTGTAAATCTGATTACGTCAGCAGATAGGGGATAAAAATTGCTAGCAATATATATGCAACCTACGATGATACTGACCGATTAAATCATGAATTCTTGAAATTTTTCGCGCCTGGCGCGTCTAGGCGAGAGTGGGAGGCCCATAAAACGGACACCCAACATTGATGATAAGTAGCGGCAAAGAGCAGGTAGACAAGGGGGGTCTGTGGGGCGAAGCCCCCCATAAGTCAGATTTATCACCCTATGGGGGCCCAATACCAACGTTTTAGGGGGGCCGGACGAAGTGCTGTTACGGCCCTGGGTATAGGCTAACCCAGACATGATGCGGATTCCAATCACACCCCAGACACTGCCAACCTGGATGACCTAGTTACAACGTATCAGACACAGCTCAGACATGATGTCCTAGTTAGAACGCAGTTCAAACGCAACTCTGGCACACTCCAGACAATATGTACTAGTTACAATTCGCTGTTCGGGCACACCGCAGACATGATGTATTGCATTTGAGCAAGGCACCAGATATATGTCTGATTTGGATGACTACTCCAAGTCATTTCGACACCGGCCTATCTTTGTATCGCAGTCTTTTGGTGTATTGAAGTGATGAAATTCGTAGCAATAAATTGAATTGAATTCCTATGTACATAGATTCCTTTACGCCTTCGACAGTGTAAAACTCGAGAAATTTGAGTGTATGATGTTCCACCTACTATCATAACCCTCGCGGCTTTTTTAGTTTTGAGCCGAAGTAAAATTTTGTAATTGGGATGTGAAATACCTGGCAGTATTTCTGTCAGATGTTGAAAGATTGCAGAAAATGTGATGATTTTGTCATTTGCTGAGTATTCTCATTATGTTATTGTTGTTAACCAGTAAATTTTCTTTATCCTTCTTGATTTACTCGATAGTTTTGGACTATGTTAGTTCTGATCATATAAATTTCATTCTATATAGGATTTGTGTTTGACTTGTATTGTACTTTGGTAACTGGTAAGCCTACTTGTAATGTACACACCCAGTCGTTTTTATACTGGTTGCTATGCTTTGAAATGTTTGAAGAGAAAATATAGAGCTATATGCAGTGTAGGAGGCTTTTTGAAACATGGCGTATTCTGGTTAAATCAAGTTTTATCTCATCTCCTATGTAAATCAAACAATGAAAATATTGGTTCGAATTTATCACTTTGTGAAATAGAGGAATAGCTATAAAACGAATTTTACAACTATATTTCGTTGAAAAGTTTTGTTGTTGTGGTTGACAAATTAATTCGATTATTCGTCATGAATTTATAGATGAGTAAAGTCAATGGAATTCAGATATGACTGGTTTACATGTGCTGGTGTGAAACGCGGTATCGTTTTTTAGAACGACTGGGAAATTGTGGAGGGCAGTGTAGCCGCTATGCCGCCCGACTGGAAAGAGAGGCAGGCAAATCTGGGACGGACAGACTTTGTAAACAACAACACCAGGTAGACGCAATGTAATCAACAAAAGGCATACGTTCTTATTCAAACATCTTTGAATATGTGTCGGTTGAAAAGCGGTTTCGGCCTTCAGTAAGATGCAACACAATAAAATGAGACAATTCAGTGGTTTTTCACCATTTTTAACATGCACCTATAAATTTGTTTGGGGGATTGCGTGCAACCCCTTTTTTGAATTGGTCCCAGAAGATGTCTTGAACTGAACAACCAGGGCAGCCAAAAATTATTAAGTAGCCTAACCGCGAATCACGGCCTCGTCAGGATTAAATAATTTTTCTCTTCCAATTTATAAAAATTATACAATATACCATCAGAAAATTCATTAAATTCATTAAAAAGAAATTTAATTCTTTAGACAACTCAACGCAATTCCATAGGATAGGCCAGAGGTTCCCAACGTGCCATACACAGGCTACCCGATTTGTATATATGAGAACCTCCTCCAAATGCGTTTCATATTACTGATTCAATTGAATAGTATATTCATATTGAAATGAACCCAAATATTTTCGGCTGACACTCGTCAGGGGTAATCGTCAGCAACTAGTGGAGAATTCAAAAGAACAGCGTATATCAACAATCAACAATCGTAACACACAATATGACGTCACCAGCACGGAATGTCGAATACGAGAGCGTTTAATGTACTATTTTTAGATGATACACGAACTCTTTTTGTTGATTACTGATTCAATAAAGACCCATTTTAAGTGCAATGAGAGGATTAGAATTACATACGCTTGTCGGTTGCCCGACATTTGAGAATGAAACGCAATGAAAAACGACGGATGAGAATGCGGCGCTAAGCATGAACTTTATATCCCCCAATCTAACTAACCCAAAGTAACAGCAGCGCTGATATTAGCCTTCCCTAAATAATCCTATCCCCAGCTCTAAATTCAACCATAACTTTGAACCACGTCCTCAAGTTTCCACGCCGAAAAGTGTTGCATGCGGTGCAATGAAAAACAACAGTAGCAAGAAACCTTGAGACCCTGAAATTTACCCTTACACTAATCCTAACCAAACACACAAACCTAACTCAAACCGACCTTAACTTAATCCACATGTTCAAGTGTTTCCACCTTCGTTGTAACTCGATTTTCTGGTGACTCGACTTGACTCGAGGCATTTTCTCAAAATGCAGTCCAGGTCATATGACTCAAGCAGGCACATAGCCTGGAGGTCAAGGGTTGAGACCATTCCTTCAAAAACAATGTAATGCGACGCTGGCCTACAGCCGGCCTACACAATTGCATCTGCAATAGGCCTGGTATGAAAGATATAATCGCTGGCCTAACTATCGCGTCTCAGACCTAGCATGCTTAGCCTACTATCTCTCGGTGACTTGAAGACAATGCCGTTAAGTGTATGCTGATTATCAGGGTTGTAACCAAGTCGCGAGGTTCCGAGTCACAAGTCAGTCTCTCCCTTATGGTTTTGACTCGAGTCAAGTTGAGACATATTCGATTCACCACCGAGTCAAGTCCGAGTCCAAGTCACGGAGTAGAGTGTCGAGTCCGAGTCATAGTGTTTTGACTCGAGTCCGAGTTCAAGTCATTGTGTTGACTGATCAGTTCCGAGATAATGTCATGTGAAACCCAATTTTTGCAACTTTGCTCGGTGATATTGATAGCTTCACATTTACAATATACTAATTTTCCTCACTTCAGTTTTTGGTAGCATTTTCAAGTACCAGTACTAATAGACGAAATAACAACGGTGTGATAACTTTTCTTTATTCGAAATTACAATGAAATGCCTTTCTTGGTAGACCCAGTCTCGAGTCATATGACTTGGTCCGGGTCATGCGCAATGACTCGTACAAGTCGAGTCAATACACAAATTGACTCGAGTCGAGTCATTTTCATTTATAAGAAAATGACTCGAGTCAAGTCGAGTCACCAAAAATCGCGACTCGAGTCTTACTGGAGTCGAGTCATTACACCCTGCTGAATAGCGATTGTGACTAAAGAGTGACATCGCGAAACTGAATGACATCGAGTGTCCGCAAATATGTGCGTGCGTACATGTGTATTTTGTAACTGGTGTCCGTTTATACTTGAACATTACCATCCGATAATGTGTGTGAAGGCTTGAGTTATATAAGATGAGAAAGGTTAGAAATTGAACCACCTGAAATCGGTGCCATTATAGAACAGACTCCATCCAGACATTTTGACTTGCGCAAATCGACGCCGAGGCCACATAATACGAAGTGATAATGCGAAGTCCTTTACGCATGTACTTAACCCTATTGAATTGATGCTATATTAGTAAATTCGAAAAATATCGAAACCCTCGCCTCCTTTTTATTACAACCCCCTTATTTTACGGCTGTCTACGCGCCTGGAATCAAGACTCAGTCAGCCAAGACCGACATTTCATTATAATTTCGAAGAATAGTAAAGTAGCCACAATTTTGGTATTTTGTCTAATGTTACTAGTACTTGAAAATGCGACCAGAAACTACTAAAATTTATGAAATTATAAATGCTAACCATTGGATATTACCAGAGTTATAAAAAGTGGGTTTAACAAGACTCTGACTGGAAACCGAGCAGTCAACACAATGACTTGGACTCGGACTCGAGCAGTGGCGGCTCGTGACAATATCGGGTGGTGGGGCAAGGGCTGCGAGCGACTATTATCAACATGACGTCACAATGGCGTTTTCCAACGTAAAAAAGTAACTTAAATATGATGGTCACATGAATTTTCCGACAACAGTGATTTTAACGTAGGTGCCGCGAGATGTTTGCCGGTGAGCCGTGACTTGAAGTGTGGTAACAAATGTTTTATTCATTTTTTTTTAATCAAAGGATTATTTTACATAATGTACGTCAGTGGTTCTTAACCTTGCCACCAGCGCCCCCCCAAGGGGCGCTAGCAATTTTGAAGGGGGCGGAAATGCTCAGGGGGCAAAATGGGGGGCGCTGGGATCAGGGGGCGGTATGGGGGGCGCTGGAGAAAAATGGCTTCGCAGTAGATGATGTGGTGGTAGGGCATATCCTTAATGAGTATTCAGAGCAATTAACACCGAGAACTTCGTTATATATTGCCTACAAAAGACATATAGGTTTAATTGTCCAATGTCCATGGGCGCCTAAATGACTGGCACCGAATGTTCATGTCTTGGCAATCTGAACCCCAGAAGAGGAATTCCATCTGGCAGGGAAAAATTTTATGCCAGTGAAGAAATACCAATTTGAAATCGTGTGCGTGTTTTAGTTTAGTACGATTGGACGACAGGGATATCTAAAACTAGATATTCCTGTTGAGCGATATCCCTGTTGGGCGAAATGAAGACTTTTTTTTGTTTTTTTGTTTTTTTTGGTCATCCACCAAGCAATGTGGAGTGAAAAACGTGTTTTTGAGCTCTGAGCGGAAGTGATGACCTTTTTTTTTTTTTTCTTTAGTCAACCGACCGCAAAGTGGGAAAAATTCACCGGTTTTTGAGAATTTTACTCCGGTTTTGTATCTTGCAAATTTCTGAAAAAGTGTCCTCTTTTTGCATTTTCAAAATATGGTAAGCCTATGTTACGGCCCTCCCTCTTACTCATTGTCTTTATTACATTCCTTACAATATGAGGTTGGGGGGCGCTGGAGCACAATATATTTTGAAAGGGGGCGCTGGAGGAAAAAAGGTTAAGAACCACTGATGTACGTGAACTAAGAATCGTCCCTATGCCACGAATCAATTATCAGGTCATCCTTAGTAGCATGCGTTATGATTTCATGGTAGAGTTAGAGATTACGCAAATCGATAGGCCGTCCGAAAGTGTTTCGTACACGATCCTGGTGTGTTACGACCACTGAGCTGGTGGTTACGAGTTACGACCAGGTGATAGGCAACCAAAGCGGAGGTACCCGGCGTACGATTGGATCAATGGACTGGACAATTTCTATCATCGTCATCATTGGTTTATTAGCAATTTTATCAGTTCAATACACCACAAAAATGCGATACAATGAAAAGACAGGAATATGTCGAAGCGACAAGTAGTAGTCTTCTAGACCTTTAATTTTCGCTCTAAAGCAGTGGTTCCCAACCTTTTTCGACCCATCGCCCCCTTCTCAAGATCCACACCGATCATCGCCCCCCAAATTTTGTGCACCGATAATTGGGCATACAGACTGTAATCACCGGCGGGTTGACTAAAAAAAAAAAAAAAAAAGGTCATCTTTCACCGCTCACAGCTGAAAATAACGTTTTTTCGCTCCGCATTGCTAGGTGGATGACTAAAATAAAAAAAAAAAAAAAAATAAAAAAAAAAGTTCAGCCGTTTTTACGCGTCATCGCCCCCCTATCGCCCCCTTCGCTATTTTCGCCCCCCGTCGCCCCCTTTGTCCATTTTCGCCCCCCTGTCGCCCCCTTCGTCATTTTCGCCCCCCTAGATCGCCAAATCGCCCCCTAGGGGGCGATATCGCCCACGTTGGGAACCACTGCTCTAAAGGCAACTGCGTAAACTAGCCTACGTACGGAGCAAAGATTCAATACGATTCATGTTCGCACTTGACTTGACCAGACTAATTCCAATGACTAGAACTCGAGAGATTGCGTAAGCCTAACTGCAAAGGTCAACGACTTCGGACACATACGTAATTGTTATCTCATAGATTGGGCCTGTCATATTGAATCCAGAACATCAATTTGAATGGTCTTTGAAGAACTAAGGACAGCAGCCTCGGAACTTCGGTCTCGGAACAACATAGTACATTTTGGCCTTGAAACTGGAGATTGTGACGCAACACATACGGCTTACTGCCTGCTGCCAAATCGCCGTTGGAAAATATATTAATCAATAAATACATGAATGAAAGCCTTAAACTTAGCATACTGTTACATGAAATCATCGAGAAGTAGCATTCGCAATCTCATAACCCATTCCGGCATGGTACACTGTCAAAATCAATACAAACAGACGAACACCGAACTTTGAGTAAAATAGATCGAGGAATAGGTTGATCGAATGATCAGCTGTTAGCCGACATCGAAAATGAAATACCTATCGCATTTGACAGGGGATTGTAAGCAAATGGTTTGAAGGCCACAATTTCACAGTGAAATGCACATTGGCGAACATAAAATTATGTGAATATTTGAATGCAAACCGAGAATCTTAGTTAGCTGTTTCATGCGATCATCGAGATATACCATTGGAAATATCATCACCGATCTCGTTATGGAACGCAGACTAGATTAGCACAGACAGACACCGGCTTTTCCGTGAGATCCGTAATGATGTAGGTAGGCTAAGTATCAGATCAGCGCGCATCTCTACCATACTCGACCTCGAAAACGATGTAACTGCCTCAATCATTGAGTGTCAACTTTAAGACTTGGCACCGCGTTCGATACTAAAATCAAGACATACCGTGCAAAAGCTCATGACAGATCTAGGTATGGAACATCGTTAAAATCAATAGAGACCAATAACGGCTTTTGCGTAAATCTGTTAGCGATAAATGAAGAGTCAGCTCTCACTCTACTTTGGAAACGAAATTACCACCCACACAGTTCAGTGACAAACTTAAAACTTATTACAGCGGTCGATACTAACATTAAGACTTACTGTGCCAAATATCATGACCGATCTCGGTATGGAACATCGTCAAAATCAATGGAGACCAATACCGGCTTTTGAGTAAAATCTGTTTGCTGTACAATGTACATGATAGATCAGCACACACTGAACTTCGGAAACGAAATTACCACCCTTATCTTTGAGTAGCAAGCCTGAAACTTGGAGCAGTGCTAAATACTACCTTCACGACATATCGTACCAAGTTTCAAGAATTATCATGGTGCGAAACACCGTCAAAATCGACATATACCAGCAAAGGTCGAGTCAACGCATATCACGGTAACCGAGTTCAGATATAGATACGATTGTTACATCACACCTTAAGGGCGACAGGCATAGTTGCCCCACTTGCTCGGCCATTTTACGAATAGGAGAGAGTAAATCACCGTTTCTTTATTGTGCGCGGCTTTGAGAGAATAGATAGTGAAAGCTTGTTGTGAGCGCTACCGGGGCAAGCCCCGGCTAGGCATTCACAAAGCGAAAACACAGAAGAGAATTCGATTTTCGCAGAGACTTCGCTATGTATGGGCATTTGTTAGCGAAAGCACAAGAATAATGCGGGTTTCGCCGTGATCTCGGTATATACTGATTGCTGTGCGTCTATAAATGGTTAAATTGTTATTGAACAGAATTTTAGGTGGGGCAATGCCCCAGTTGCCCTATAGGACGAGCCGCCACCGGACTCGAGTCATAGTACTATGACTCGGACTCGACCCTCTGCTCGCTGCCTTGAACTCGGACTTGACTCGGTGGTGAATTGAAATGACAAAAGCTATGCGTTATCCACACACTCTAGCAGTGTTGGGATGACTCGAGTCAACTTTTTCGTATGACTTGACTTGACTCGAGTCACTTTGAAAAAATGACTTGACTTGACTCGGCGCTTCAAAAATGCCAATTGACTCGTGACTCGGAGCAAAATTAACGAGTCAATTTCAAGTCAACGGTGTAAATTAAATCACCTCATTATATGTATGTTCGGATTTTCGCGATACGAAGATGTCACTTGTAAGGGCAATCAGTCATTCGCTGATTTACTTTACTGACCGCAAACGACACAATCACAGCTTACGTTGTCGTAGTATAGTAGTAGATTAATCTAATAGCAACGTATCTTTTTTTCTTAGACGGCTCAGTGCATGTTTTACGCAGTGCTCACTTTCACCAACCCTTGAATAATTTAAATCGAACTAACAAATATTATGCATTCATACTCTCGCGGATGTGCAGATGGGTAGTGTAGTCTACTGTACCATATCTATTTGTTTCAACTTCGTATTCGATCCTCTATTTTGGTTGATAATAACAGACTGAAACATGTAGCTATACGCAGTACCTCACGTATTTTATGAGCGGTGTGAGCGATACAACACCTTTTGCATGTATATTACCTTTATATTCGTCATTAGATTCAAATTAAATGGCCAATTATTCAGTTTTTCACCCTGTTAGCAAAATATAGTGACTTTGCGTCCTGACTCATACTTCGAAAATTCAATTTGACTTGAATCGTGACTTGACTCGTGACTTGACTTGACTTGACTCGACTTGACTCGATTCACCTCCAAAAAACGAGAGACTTGACTTGACTCGAGTCACTTGTGAAAATCGATTGACTTGACTTGACTCGAGTCAAAATCTGCAATGACTCGAAATGACTCGTGACTCGAAGGTAGTGACTTGATCCCAACACTGCACTCTAGTGTTGCATGATTATTACCAATGTTCAAAATCCAAGCTGATTGTAGCTGCGTGTAATGTTATATCCATTTCGCCAGCCTACCAAGTTCCACGTCAGGTGTCATGCGTGACAGCGCCAGATCGGAGTCTTGTATGATATCCAATTCGAATAGTGCTCCGGATGACAGCGGCGCGGGACCTAGTGGCACTGCCGGTGCGTTAGCAGCGGCCGAACAGTTCCGGCAGCAAAGGCATAGAAGCGAAGAAGAGAATCGGGGGCAGCAATTAAGTGACAGCTACCGTTCGGTGAGTAGATGTCATTGTTGGGACCGGAGGAGGGCTGGGCTTGGGACAGACTTGGACAACTCGAAAATTTCTGGTTTTTCTAAATTATACAAGAATAGTTTTTTTCTAACTTTGTATATTTTATGTGTGACGTAATAATCGGCGATATATATTGCCGTTGAACACAGTTATTCGAATTCTCGCACTATTGCTGACGATGACCCCTGACGAGGGTCAGCCGAAAAGCTTCGGGAATAAATATGAATATTTTATTCAAATGTACATGTTTTTCTGGATATGCTTAGGATTAGAATTGCTGAATTTGCAAAAACTTGATATCGAATCAAGTTCAGTTCATATCTAATCAGAGCTCATTCTGATGAGCATCTCCGTTTACCAAATTTATGTTTGTCAAACTATCGAATGTGACTAGTCACATTCTATATTCAAACCATAGTGTTCCTTAGAACCGTTCCTTAGAACACTATGGTTGAACTCAGTTTCAATAAAACCACGCACAAGCTAATTGATGGTGTTGCCATGTGATCTCCTCCTTGCTCCATACTGGCCAATATCTTCTGTGGGATTTACAAAAAGAGATGTACTACCGCTACGTAGATGACGTATTCGTCAGGTTCAATAATGAGGCTTGATGTGATTCATTTCTGTACAAATTGAATAACCTTCATCCTTCTTTAAAATTCACCCTTGAAAAAGAAAATAACAATTCGTTATCGTTTTTGGATGTCTTTGTTAAGAAGATGGGTAACAATTTTGTCACCTCTGTTTATCGTAAGGCTGCATTCATTGACCAATATGTTTTGAGCAATTTATTTTGTCCAGTCACACTGGAAATCAATTTGATTAGAACCTTTGTGCAAGTGGAATTCACAATACGCACTGAAGGTAAATTGGACTCGGAAATAGATAGGCCTACCATCAAATCTATTTTTCTAGCTAATGGCGATCCTGAGCACAATGAAATAACTATTGAATGAAAACATCCAGCTTACCACAAAGAAATGCCCGAGAAAGTGCCCTGTTTACTTGTATCTTCCGCGGATTGCGCAGTAGCCTAATAGGTTTGAAAAGCAGATCAAATACGTCGTGAATCGTTGTTTTCCTCAAGTGGAACCTCGTGTTACATTTACTACGATATCTTCGTTACCTGCACCACGTAAAGATGTGCTACCTGCAACATAATATACCAATATATATTAGGGTTGCCATGCGTCCGGAATTTCCCGGACATGTCCGGAACTTCACTGTTCAAACTAGCGTCCGGGAGGAATTTCTAAAATATGCCAAATGTCCGGAATTTTTAAGATTTGACGACGTAGGCTCATAATTTTTTCGTAAATCAACATAAAAACATTATTTTTGGGAATATTTATGCTGATGCATGATATTTTTCTTCGCGCTGCGCGCGATTTACTATCACATTTATTGATTTTGATATGAAGACTACCACACCCTCGCAAAAACTGCAATAAAATCTAAATAAAAACAACCTCCATTTACTGGAATAAGCCTAATCGTAATCGCGGTTATAGGAGAACGGTATTCCTAGAGCTCGTTAAGGCCGTTTAAATGCTTTATTCAAAGATGGTTCCAAACGTGGTGGTCGTTATTGCCTTTATTCTGGGGTTCGTGAATATGTTGAACGTAATCAGCTTCCAATATAGCCCGTGTGTAAGTCCGGGCAAAGGTGCTGACTTCTTTTAGTAATCAGCTTGTCCAATTTTGATCTGGGCCACGGAACATTTTCAAATTGGAAATGGGGTCGCGACCATAAAGATTGGAAACCACTGGATGTGGGGTGCTTATAAAGCTCCGTGGTGCGCACCGGCATAAGGCTGATAAACGATCTTATCGGTTGGGCATGAACATGACTTAACGATGTACAATAACGCTCCCTGTATTTTCGAACTCATCATCCTCCACCAGCTCTACCGCTGACTCTGATCATGTGGGCGGAGAGTAGTAACTCGCTATAGTAATATATGAAGCAACCGAACAACCAATATTATTGACAGAATTCATTCAAAAAATTTAGCGACAAGATGCATATAGAAACCAGATTCATATAGCAAGCCCCCCCCCTCCGGAAGTTGCATCGATTACCCTATGGTGGGCTCAAGATCATTGTTGATTTGGGCGGGAAGGGGCTGAAAACATGTGCTTGCGGCTCCGGTTACACAGCACACAGCCACATACTCCTGAACCGGATCGTGACCACCTCTGGTCTATGAGCAAAGCTTTGCTAGTGTGACGTCATAACTCCTTTTCAAATCCACTAGTGGGCGCTAAAGGGTGTCCGGAATTTGGGTCACAGAAATATGGTAACCCTAATATTTATGCAAATGCGACGGTCGTTATGTGGGTCTCTCATATCAGCCTTTGCAACGGAGAACTCACATGTTCCACGACCATGTCATATCAGGCGATCCCATAATGATGATTCTTCTACCTCGTCATCACAGTCCCTCAAGACCATGTGTGACTTGACTGTGATCAGAAAACATCTCTTGCAACGTCCAGAATGTGCCAAATATTATAGTAGCAATCCTTTCCCATAGAATAGATAGATTCTCGTGTTTGTTGTTTTTCTCATTTAAAGGTTCTCGAATCAACCATTATACACCTGCAACAACCGATCTTCTGTCGCAATAAGGAGCATCTCTACACCCTGGTAATATTTCATTAGTTTTGTGTTGTTAGTCTGCTATTTTATCACAGAATTTGTCCATGTTATGCCGTTACTGTAGGTTTGTTATTGCTGATCGCGACTCTGTGTGACATTATTACGTTACAACGACAATATTCTTTCTATATTTTGAATTTGCTTAACCTCATTTACTGATGAGAGTCAGCCGAAAAGCTTCTAGTGGAAATGAATTTAACAATAATAATATAATGTTTGCTGCTACAACTAGAATTATTTGTCCAAGTGTTGCTGGGGATTCGAGTACTAGAATCAAAATCAAGTCTTATTCTAATGATTCGATTTGAGTATTGATGAAAGATTTTTTAGGCCCCTTTCCATTAAGAGTTATATATTATCAACGAGAATTTTGGTTTCGATATGTTTGTTTCATGACTTGGACGCCTTGAAACCTCAATTGGCCGTATTGCAGCATGTTGTACCAATGATATATATGATTGGTTGTACTACATAGCTATGCATGATTGTGGACATGATATATCTGTTAAGCAGTGATCAACCTGCGGCATTGTCACAAAGTACAATGAAATTGGTATTGTCGAAAAAAGATCAAATTCACCGTATGCGGTGTGGGACTGGAATTATTTTGTTAGTAGTCACATAAGAGGCGCGTAAGTGAACTTTTCACATCATCCTTATGACGTCAATGAACGATACTAGAAAATTCGATCTGGAATCGAATCATTCAAGAACTTGATTCGCTCAGTCCTATTTCCCGCCGATGTGTCAATTGTGTCAGTGTTTTGTAACTGTGGACACTTTTTTAGAAATTTGGAACTTGCAAAACCGGACTAGAATTCACAAAAACCGGTAAATTTTTCCCACTTTGTGATCGGTTGACTAAAAACAAAAAAAAAAAGGTCATCTTACCCGCTCAGAGCTCAAAATACCGTTTTTCTCTGCACATTGCATGAACTGTATGCCGAAACAAAAATACTGCAATGTCGGAAGTTGCATTGTGTAATCTAGCTTCGTCCCGAAGCTATGTTGCGTCTCAACTTCATCCAATTTTTCCAGTCTGGAAAGTCACGTTCTAGTTGGATTTTGACAATCTGTTTTTCTGCTTGCCAGTGGGAGGATTCAGCAGAGGATGAAGATTGCAATGAGGAGCCTGAACCATCCTCCTTGGATACAACCCCCAACATGGGTAAGTCGATATTATTACTAGTATATAAGAGTAGAAAACTGACCTATCTGTGTATTGTCTGTAAATCCAATACATTTTCAAATCCCGCCATGATTTAGACGACTAATGTAAATATGGTGGATTCTGTGTCTCTATTAGAGTGGATGTGCATTAGCTTGGTAATTTTCTACTGGTTTTGCAATAAAATGAAAGATATGACCGTATTCGATGATATTCTGCAGTGCAGAATTATCTGAGATCTCGTTTAAAGCCACGATAGTCATCGCAATTTCAAATAATGATTGCCCTACTCATCATGCATCAATATGCCTTCCTACCTACCACACAAATGAATTCGCCTGGCTGATAAATATTTGATGTTGCTTTGCGCGAGCTTGTCAATGTGTCGAATGAACACCAGCCATTTTTGTCATGTGCCCGGTTGAATTTGTATTTTTACCTTGTAGCTCCAAAGGCCCTATACAATTTTACAGACTGAGTAAAACAATTTTTCCTTTGCAAGCTGCGGACTGGTCAATTTCTCTTGAATGTTTAGTTTTTCGCCTAGAGCAAATAGAGCAATTTATCATTTTTTGGATATTCGTTTTGAATTTGATAAATATATTACCTGGAACCAGCAGCGGTTGATGATATTTCTAGTTATCATGTTTTGTTTTCGGGGAACGCGACATGATGTCATAGTGTGTATGGCATGTAGCTATTTTAGAAGATAGCTCAATCAGTGTATCCTGTTGCTTGAAATGGTGAAACCCGCCATCTAGAGCGGCTGGTCGGTAGGTTCGCAAACATCTTACTTTGGAAGCAATAACTTGTAGGAATTACCAACCTGTATTCATTCATGATATACTGTAGATTCACAGCAACGAATCTGTAGTTGTGAAAACACTTTGACAGAGAATTACTGTCCATCGATAAAACAAACTTACAAGTAGAACCCCTGAATCGATTCACATGACTTAGCATGCAATTTATTATGTGCCTTACACGGATGAAATTTATGAAGACAATATGCTGGTCAATACTGAAAATTTGCTCTTTCCTTTCAGATAATTTACCAGAGGGTTGGGAAGAGAGAGTCGATTCAAAAAGTGGCCACAAGTACTACCTCAATCACATTCTTAAAACGACACAGTGGAAAAAACCAACTGAGCCTGCAGTCAAGGTAAAAGTAAGATCACAATCTATGTCGTGTTGCATTGGATATCTGAATCTGGTTGACTCTCACGTCATGACTGGTCAGTATTGTTACACACCGTTGCATTCTATTCATAGCAATGACTAGTTGTATTGTAAGAAACAACCGTGATGGTATTTTGCGAGTATAACATGTTGGTAAACAGCTCATAGTAAAGTAAGTGTGGGGTTTTTACTATTGAAGGTTTGTGTGATTGGGAGATAGAATCCCTGTGATGTATTTCTGGCAGTGACAATACCGAGGTTAACCAACTGTACTCTCATAGGGTGTTAGAATGTTATTGCAACCTGTATCTCAGCTAGCGACCAAATGATGCGCCAATTGATGAATTTATACCATTTACAATCAGTATGAAAATAGTTGATAATTATAGCCTAGTAAATCCTATGTGTATAATTCATTATGTGTGCATAGTGCATCTCTAACATCCACTGTTGCTTTCTTGGTAGCCCTCTGCGAAGAATAGTTACCTGCCCAAGGGATGGGAAAGTAGGTATGGGCTTTCAATTGTCGCTTGTCTGGTATTTATGTCGAGTTATGGTTCGTATACATCAGTGGTCGGGAACCTTTTCGTCCGAAGAGCCATATATTGAGTTATTTACCTTATATTTTCCACTTCAACTCCCAAAGAGCCATACATGTCAATCAACTCTTACGTCACAATAGAAAAGTCATGACGTCGTGGTAGCACAAATTTGAAATTACTAATGGGACTCATCATTTGCACCGCATCTTGAAGCTGGTTGCCTTATTTCAGTAAAGAGTATGCGAAACTTAAGTTACATAGATATTTTGCAAGTTATATGTTTTAAATTGTATTGCACTGAGACTGATATGATATTTTTCGTAGACAGCAGTCAAGGTATCAATCTACTTTTACATGCTTTTTACAGCCAATGCGTTTTTTGGTGGTGTTGCATGGTATTCCTGATGGATCTGTAGTCTGCTTGTTGATAATTGTTGAGTTTAAGCTTCATACAAAATTTGAGACTTCCGTCAGTGATACGAGATCTTAAGTTCGTCTTGATGCTATTCTTAAATGCAAGCACCATGATGTCATACGCATATGTGGATTCAAACATGGTCACTAGGGTTGTTCAGATCTGAAAAATTGTCAGGAAACTTCGATGCTTGTGACCCAAATGATGGTTTAGTACATAAAAACACTTTTATGAGCAATTTTGGTCGTCTTCCTCGTGATCTTCTATCCCCGAAAAGCCCCCAAAGATGCACGGGGCAATTCTCCTTACTGCTTGATCTGTAGTGTTGACCATGTCACCGGTTTATAGCTTTTGTGACGTTATCATTCAAAAACGGCCATGTAGAGACGAGATATTGCAATAAAATAGATATGTCTTCAAAATTTCATTGAAATGCAGTCCTGTAAAGGCCACATGCATCTCCGTTTTGCTCAGCAAAACCTGTCCGTCATGCTCATGGGAATCATGTATTCGTTGCACCATTGACATCGGCTTTGTTTTGGATCGTACACTGAAGAAGCGCCGTTGGGTTGCAATTCGTGACCAAATACTGATATTCCCAGTTAGTTTTCAGCCATAAGGTATTATTCAAAGGTATGTAATGTCAGTAATACTTTTCTCAACTTCAAATCATCTGTAAAATACCGAGTTATCTTATTTTATGGTAGACTGCAATTTAGTTGAAGAAGAAAGCCTGAAACAATGCAACAACACAATTTTCAGCGCTTGCCTTATAGGTATTCTTGTCATATTCCATACGTTGGCAACCTCTTCAACAGTTAGAAGGACATAGTCCTGCGTTGTGGTAGTTTCGGGGTAATTTTTTTCAGATATGGCGGATGTAGTAGAACCTCATCTAGAGTCGGTAGCTTGGAGTGACTAATACACTCAGATAAATATCCGACCGAATAGTGACCAGAATATCAGACCAAATAGTGGGCAGACCTGAATCTTGTTCATGGTTGGTCCGCAAAACCCATATCCACTTTGTTTCAGACATTCTTCTGCAACTAAATTGCAGTCTACCATAAAATAAGATAACTCGGTATTTTACAGATGATTTGAAGTTGAGGAAAGTATTACTGACATTGCATACCTTTGAATAATATCTTATGGATGAAAACTAGCCGGGAATATCAGTACTTGTTCACGAATTGAAACCCAACGTCGCTTCTTCAATGTACGATCCAAATCAAGCCGATGTCAATGGTGCAACCAATACATGATTCCCATGAGCATGATAGACAGGTTGCGCAGAGTGAAATCGATGTGCATGTGGCCTTAATAGGACTGCATTCAAGTACAATTTTGTAAACATGGCTATTTTATTGCAATATATTATCTCTACACGGCCGTTTTCAACTGATAATGACACAAAAGCTATAAACCGGTGACGTGGTCAACATTATGTATCCCGTAGTAAGGAGAATTGCCCCGTGGATCTTTAGGGGGGTTTCGGGGATAGAAGATCACGACGAAGATGACCAAAATTACTCATAAAAGTGTTTTTATGTACTGAACCAGTGGTTCTTAACCTTTTTTCTTCCAGCGCCCCCTTTCAAAAATTATTGTGCTCCAGCGCCCCCCTACTTCATATTGTAAGGAATATAATAAAGACAATGAGTAAGAGGGAGGGCCGTAACAGCACTTCGTTAACCCCCCTAAAAACGATTGCCTTGCGCACCCATAGCGTGATAAACCGAACTTCTGAGGGCTTCGCCCCCACGAACCCCATATCGTGATTTTGATGGTCAGCAAAGTTTGTGTGGCCTTGTCGCCCTAGGTACCAAAATTTTCCATAATGCATGAATGAATGAATGAATGAATAATTAGATATGTAAGTTGCTATAAACTTTTTATCCTCTCAGCCCACGTAATCAGATTTACCAGTAGCACTGAGTGAGCTGTTGTATAGGAAAATAAAGGGTACGTAATTAATAATTAAACATATTCGGGCGTGCCCGCAGGTACAATTATTCGTTACCAGGGCCGTTACAGCACTTCGTCAGTCCCCCCCCCCCAAAAAAAAACAACCGTTGGTCCTGGCCCCTCATCGGGTGATAAACCAAACTTCCGGGGGACTTCACTCCCAGACCCCCATTAGGCTGTCCGCTATTTGCTGATAGCCTATTAGGTATCTAAATTGGATGACCATTTACTGAGACAGCTATTCTCGCCTATTCGCGCGAAGTGCGAAAAATTTCACTAATTAATGATTGAATTGGTCAATATCATCGGGAATTGCATGTAAATTGAGATCAATTTTTATCCTCTCTCTGCTCACGTAAACACATTTACCAGTAGAGCTGAGTGACGTGCAATGTTCCCTCTAAGCTGCGCACGTGCGCAGTGCTGACACGGTCTCTGCGCACAGAAAATCTACGTTTCGCACAACAAATCCGGAGGTATTACCTTTTTTTAGTCGTTACGCACTGTTGTCCAAGGGTCAGCGCAGTGAGTTGTTGAGTGTGCGCAGACTCATCAAAACTTAAAGCGAACATTGTGAGGTTTCTTGGAAACTGTAGGGCCCGTTACTAATAATTAAACATATTCGGGCGGGCGAACCCGTTGGTATGACTTCGTTGCATGATGTTATTTCGTGACCCCCTGTCTGCAATATCACAAAATATAGAATCGCTCAGCAGGGATATCGCCCAACTGGAATATCCCTGTCGCCCAATCGTACTAAACTAAAAGACGCACACAATTTCAGATTGGTATTTCTTCACTGACATATAGTTTTTCCCTGCCAGATGGAATTCGTTTCCTGGGGTTCAGATTGCCAAGACAGGAACATTCGGTGTCAGTCATTTAGGCGCCCATGGACAATTAAATCTATGTGTATTTTGAAGGCTATATGTAACGAAGTTTTCGGTGTTAATTTGCTCTGAATACTCATTAAGGATATGTCCTGTCACCACATCATCTACTGCGAAGCCATTTCTCTCCAGCGCCCCCCATACCGCCCCCCATATCGCCCCCTGAGCGTTTCCGCCCCCCTTCAAGATCGCCAGCGCCCCCTGGGGGGCGCCTGGGGGCAAGGTTAAGAACCACTGTACTAAACCATCATTTTGGTCACAAGCATCGAAGTTTCCTGACAATTTTTCAAATCTGAACAACCCTAATGGTCACTATGCAGCAGTATTCATACCCACTGTAATGAGTGATGCGTCACTCGTCAGTGAGGTGGGGTCAGGGAAGGCACGTAGGGCAGTGCATCACCTGTCAACAGAATTTTGAACATTTTTACTACCAAAATGACACAATTTGCCAAATTATTGTTCGAAAATAAAGCGTGAAGAGGGAGGTGAGGCACGGTCGGGCCATACCTTAAGGGGGCACTTCTCTTTAGAAATATTTTTTCTGTGTTTTTTTTTTCTTCATCGATCTAGAACGGAAATTTCACGCTCTTTCCAAATATGTCATTCTTTTTATGATATTCCAACTCCTTCTTATCCAAAACTAGTTTCTTTTGGGGACCATTTTACAAAAAAAAGAATTACAGCCCAATTTTTGCTGCAGTCATGTTCATTCTAATCCAACATTCGACTTTGCTGGTCGAAATAGCGCCACCTGGCGAAATCTCTGCTGTAGAGCTTGAAATTAGTGTTCTAGCCAGTCTGCCTTCATAAACTTGACTGCTTCACAGATTCGGTAAACAGGCGAGGTGAGGCTGTGTGTTTTTTTCATTTATTTTTTGATTTGTTGACTGATAACTGACCATATTGGGTAGTATTTATTGTATGTTTATAAATAAGTGCTCTAGCATGTCTGCTTTCATATACTTGGCTGCTTCATTGATTCAGTACCAAGGAAATGGTCGAGATGAAGGTTGTGTGTTTTCCTATTTCATCTGTTTTTATTCATTGACTGCTGACTGGCAATATTGGGTAATATTTATTGTTTCTGGATAACTGTCTTGGATTGGTTTTCATTTCTAGCTATCAATTTGCCTAGAATGAGTCGATCAAGGAAATTTAGAGTTTTAGAAGAAACTTTGAAATGGAAAGATGCATTGGTGGATTCACCAAAACCCAAAATGAGTCATTCGTCGTGACTATAGTGGCAAGGTGCCTCAAGAAAAGGTACTTATGAACTATGGCAGTAAAACATGCTGTAGCTACGTCCGTACTGAACTGGAATATTGGATGTAGTGGATACTTGAGTGTTCTTGAAAGCCTAAACTTGCCAGTGAACACCTTCACAAAAATGAAACTTGTTTGAAGGACAAAAAAAGAAAGACTGCATCTCGACGCTCTTTCGCTGTGAAAAATTGAAAGAGTTCAAGAGTCCTAAGACACATCAGACTATGTGCCTGGCGGCTATAAATGCTCAGTTTGTGTTATATATGGTTCAATGTGTGATGCAAATCAACTAATATGGTCATTGATGTCATGATCAGTGTTCATATCCTTGTTTTTCGAAGTTATTGTGGTTTTATTTTTTCAAACGCGATTTTCTCAAAATATACTTTTTCTGCACAAAAATTGTATCTGCTTGGCACCTGCTTGTTCGATTCATCTGAAATTTTGCACAAATGATGGTTAGGGTATGTATGAGCGTTTTCTCAAAATTTTGTCCAGAAAAATTTTTACAGAGAAAACAATTTTGAAAAAAATGAAAATTTAGGGTTCGCTGACAAAAAATATCATAAATTTTGTTAGAAAACCTATTTTTGAAAATCCCTCAATTGTTTTGTAGATATATATATGTACTATTACTACAGCAATATTTGAAGGAAAATCTTGAAAGACTTTTGAGTTTTTAGGATTTTTAATGCGCGTGTTCAATATTTTCATGTTTTTTTGAGTAAGCGTACCGGTGGGGTACATGCTCATGGTATAACATAAAGACCATATCTGGAAAGGAAATTTCCTGCCCTTTCCAGCAATGTATGAATCATGGGGCTCGCATCCACCTTTAGGAATTTATGACTACAAACGTGAACACCTAAAAAAATCATTTTTAAAGAGAAGTGCCCCCTGCGATAGAGCAATTAATCGTAAATATCATAAAATTTATAATAACTGATATTAATCGAATGTGTTTGTCACACTGATTCCGATTCGACTTTTCAATTCTCAAGATATTCGGAGGTAACATAACGTAGAGCCACACACCTACATTTTAACAGCGACTACAAAGCTACGTTATCAATCAAGAACGTGGATAGTTATTGCGTTGTTAGTAATTTGAATTTGTAACTGTGAATGTCACTACGACGGCAGTTCATTTCTCGCCGTAGATCAGTAAGACAATGTGTATTTGAAAACTACATTGTCGTACAGGCGCCTAACTAAACCCTTTAATCAATCAACGTGTGCAATCCAAGATTTTATGGCGGGCACCTCGAATTCGCGAATGATATTGGTCGCCGGCACGACAGCAACTTGAATTTGAGAACTTTGATAAGGGGGTCTGAGGCTGTCTCCCCTAGCCTCTCAAAGACATGTTTATATTGCCACATGAATAATTATACAGGTCGTGATGAAGATTTATTAACAAGTCGCTACAATATTGATAAATTAGGCACAAAAATAAAAATTTCGCAAAGAGCCATATCTTATGCCCAAAAGAGCCATATATGGCTCGCGAGCCATAGGTTACCGACCACCGTTATACATGGTGATTGATTAGGAGATTCGCAGTTCTCAATTCTCAATTTGTGGATTTACTTTTCTGATGTCGTATTTACAAAGTATGCCGTCCCGGTAGTGCTTCCTTTGCAAAGATGCAAAGATTTGAAATAGCCATGCCGATAAATTGCAAGGTTGTGTGGCGTGCACAGCAGTTATCGCATTAACTTGCAAAAACAACCTGGCGGCAAGCATGAGATGTCATTTTTTCCAAACCCATCTCTATTCACGTTGCAATCGCTTAGCTGCATAACTGACGTTTTATGATGTTTCAAATGTCGATCGAGCATAATAGCATGCGACAATTTAGCATGTGGGTCAAGTAAGGTTTAGATTTAGGGTTAGGTTAGGATTTTGGTTTTGCTAAGGGTTAATTTACGTAGTAGGGTTGGGTTTAGGGTTAGATTTGGGATAGGCCTAGTTCAGTCGCATGCTCTTATGTCGGGCAACTTTGCTGCACATTCGTTCCTAGGAAAGTTTCCTTAATTCGAAGTTAGCCTTTGAATTTGTATTGTATCATTGCAAGTCATACGCATACAGAATGCCTTGACGTTGGTAACTTGTACGCAGGACCGCGTCTGGTGGAAAAGTATTTTTCATTGACCATAACACGAAAACAACGACCTGGAAAGATCCGCGGTTGTCGCCTCCTCCTTCCGTGTGTGCTGAAGACTTGGGACCATTACCGGTGAGATTATGCCAATTTCGATTCTCTGTGGATGTGCACTGCTGTTCGCCACAAACCTTGTAGCTTTCCTGAATTAGCTATATCACCTAGCATGATTTCGATTTTCTATCAATTCATTTATAGACAACTTGTCTTATTTTGATAATGCCTGGTCAAATAAAGTACCTAGGTGATTTGATTTCGAATTGCGTACCATAAATTGGGGTTTCATTTGACAATTTTTCACAATTTCGCTTTATATCATGGAATTACTGTAGTCCAGGGAAGTAAGATTTGTGTTTTTCTGTGCTCATGGAGCAAAAATTAGAATTAACTATTCCAAAATGTATTTTGTCATAAATAGCTAGCGTACCATAATTTTTTAATTATCCTTTCCAAAGTTAAGTTACCCCAGCATGTGGGGTGACTCTGGACAATGTAGTTATTTGTATATCTTTTCCCTCTATTGTTTATAAAACCTGTTAAATGACGCTTATATGGTCAGAGTTGATGAGATGAAGACTACTTGCAGGTCCGTGCTGCCCAGATTTCGATCCATGGATCACTTGCTATCAATGTTTGGTTGTAAGAAGTTTATTAAACATCAATTTTGATAAAATTTACCCCCCCCCCCCCCCCCCCCGCAACACATTTATCAATGATGGATCAAGTTTATCTGGTAGAGATATTAATCCACTGTTTATCGTGATTACTTAGGGTATGGCCTCAGGAAAAAGAAATGAACCTCCAGCAGCAACATCTTTCCATCAATAACCATTTAAATGGTTCACTGCTTAGCTTAGTGTTCAAAGTTACCCAAGGTATTAGGTTAGGGTATTAGGATAGGGGTGGTGGTGGATAGAGTAGATTTGGGGGTGGGTAGGTGGTGGATTAGGGGGGGGGTAGAGTGAGATGGGATGGGATGTTTGGGGGGTTGGGATAGGTTGCAGGTGGAATGGTTGCGTTTTGTGGGTCGATAAATGCAATGTGATTTATCGCGCGAGCGTTTAAATGGCTCGCTTAAATTATTCGGTATATTTTACTTCTTATATCTTGGTCAATATTTTGGGCGTATTCATTTTGTATGTCGAGTGCATTTTTCCATTCCCACACAAGGGCTTTCACGTTCATAAAAGCTTGTATTATAGTCGGAGCTTGCGGTCCGTCGTATACGTTGCGTATGATCTCGTCGGGTGTAGCGTCAATAGTCGTTTGCAGGTCGTTCTCGAGATCCTGTATTACAAGAGAGAACAGTTTTCTGTAAGTTGCACATTCGGCGAAAGTGTGACGCAGAGTGTCTTCGGCGTGTTGGCAGAATTTGCATTTGTTTTTCAAGAAGGCGTCTTTTCGTTGTACCCAGCCTGCGTTGGTTTTTCTGGAGCCTGTAAAGTAGCTCTCAGTGTTAATGCAATACGAAATCTCACGTTTCTTGTTGTCAATGTGGTCTTTGATATTGGGTTGGTATAGCCATATCTCTTTCCAGTCCGCCATGCGGCTTCCTCCTTGTTGCGTCTTCGTTTTAACAAGGATCTGGTACATTTCTTTCTGGCTTAGTTCTTGTATATCTTGTGATTGGCTTTTAATTACGTCGAAGATTTCCTTTTCCTTCTTCCATTCCTCCGTCAATGTATTTCTGTGAGGGTAGAGGTTGTTGTATAAATTGCAATTTATATCTCTCACCTTCATTGTTAGATTGTATATCGCTTCTGCATGCCAGATATCGATCGGGTGCTCGAGTCGACTGAGTTGTTGTAGTCTTTTTGCTCTCTTCGCTTGTGTTGCAGATTCGATATCTGGCATATCAATTCCTCCTTCTGGCTTAGGTCTGATAAGTTGCATTCTGCTTTTTTGCTCAAGTTTCTCAGGACTCCACAGTAGGCCAAAGACGAGGCGTTCGAGTTGCTTGAGCTTGTCGCCTGGAATTTTCTTGTTAGCATATGTATAAGTTATTTTGCTAATTATGTATGCCTTAATCGCCGTTATTTTACCAATCCAAGAAAGCCGTTTTGATTTAATATGCCTTACGCTTTTCTCGACTCCTTGCCAGAGTCTGTGAAAGTTCATTTGCAGTTCGCTTTCTCCGTGGTATAAGCCCAGTATCTTAATTACCGGCTTAAGCATATGTGCCCATCCCAAATTATGATGCAGTGTGCCAGAAATCCTGTGATAAATAATTCATCTGAAAATGACTGTTTCGTCATCCGGAATCTGTGAAATGTTCACACTATATCGCTGTACTGGCGTTTGTGTAAATGTTTATTAATTGCCGAACAAAAATTTTTGACCCGTATGGAAGTGATCACACCTATTTGGTGCATCTGATGACTCTCCAAGTCACTGTGCTAGAAAAGTTTTGTCTGTTTCCTGTTAGTCATTTGTAAGGGAAGTACGATGCTGTTCTAATTGGTGCAGATGCGCTTTATGGTAGCTCCCTTGAACCTCCTTACCGTACAGTTCAAAGTTTGTTATTGTTGCCATTGTTACATTGCGGACTTCATAGTATGTAATTTCTGATTGTTGCGTCATACTTTGCCTTTCTGGTTTTGCTTTTCATTCTGTTTAAATCCCTTCAGTGTGCCGTTAACTCTTGAAAAGAGGCACCCGAAAAGTCTTCAATGGATGTTGTATTGAAAGCTGTTTTGACTGTTGCCAAGTTGCGGGTGTTATGATTTTTGGCACTGAACTTGGTTCAGGTCACATAAAAGTTGATAACACCAACTTGTACAAGTCTTTGGAAAACCTCTAATTCAATATTGGCTAAATATGCCAGTGAGATATCTACTGGAACCAGTTGCTGGGTGTAAAGATTTGATGCAGAAACGAATGATTGATGTGGGATATGTTATTCTCTCTGAAGTGTGCCACTCTTATGGCCTGTGCTGTGAGAATTCGTTTCCCTCGATATATGTCTGTAGTCTTGTTCAAGATTCATGAATCAGCAGTCCTACGTTAACACTGTGTTTGGTACAGAATTGTGGGTATTAGTCGAGTGATAAATTACATGAATCAGCCACAGCATTTATATGTCAGACCATAGCATTCATGGGAACCTGTGTTAAAGTCAGGGTTCGCAAACTCATGGCTCCTGAAAGTCTTTACAAGGTCTTCACGTGCTGTCCTGCTACAAGATTTTATAACGCAGTACAACAGTCCGTGTCAATTTCTTCCCTGAATATTCTTGTTAATATTTTATGAAGTCTTGATCAACTTGATGCAGTGTCTATAATATTTGCCTATACCGGATAATTCACAACCGTTATTTTGCCCGTCTGTTTTACCCGTCTTTGCGATAATCACCTTCTCGTAGGACAGCGCATAATGCAGCCAATTCAGACCGTATGTGGGCCTTGTGTACAATGACCATTTAAATCGAATACCTAGTGCGGTGTGCTGTATGTAGGCACATATCAGACATAGGTGTTATTATTCTTTTCGTCTACTGTCTCAATCGTGAACCTGTCAATATCCTTTGGTTTTTGTATGTTACGTTACGTCTGCTCTCAGCCAATACAACAATATTTTTGAGCAGAATTTAATGGTTTTTCGCTCCATCAATTCACCACAGATATTCAAATGCCGAGTCATGGCATCTACTAAATGGGCTTGTAGGCTTTCTGATCTAAATGTGATTGTGTCATAATGCGCATGTGTAATTATGATGCTTGTGAGTAATGCCAAGATTCTTTAATACTAGTTACGTTGACTGAACTGTCACGATTGATATTGTGACTACCTGGCAAATGCTGTTAAGCTTACCAATAATATGGGTCGCTTGTACAGTGTAGATTTAGAATGTTTACGTCCATGGAGCAGAAAGATATGCAGAGTGGCAAACTGCAAAATTTGTGTTACAAATTGTTTTCTTTGCACTGACCACTCATGCAACCTTTCCAGTTGGTACAGCGGTTGTCTCTAAATGTTACAGGCTCTAACTCATCCTGTGGCCTGAGAATGCATGCTGTAAGGAGTGCGAATAGCCCTTCTAGTCTTGTGTTTTCTATTTGGAAATTCCAAAGAGACGTCAAATACAGTACATATACCAATTTGACTTCATACATAAGGACTGAGCAGTTTTGGTCTTGGCTGCTTACAACCTATTTGTTGTTAGTTGAAGCGTGTTTCAATTGTGAAGGGTTGCTGGTGGTAGTAAAGTCTGTGACACTGACCTAGCTGCGACTTACATTTCAGGACGGCTGGGAAGAGAAGGAACACAGCGACGGCAGGATATTCTATATCGATCACGGTACCTCTTCAGTAAAATGTCGTCCTTGATTAGATTCTAATGAGCATCGTTTTTTAAATAGTGAACAGAAAGACCCAGTGGCAGGATCCAAGGCTTCAAAGTCCGGACAATACTGGACCGGTGAGATAAGTCTGCCTTATACTTTTCCGTGTAGAAAAAGTGGCAATATATTGTAGAAGCAAACGGTGGGCGAACGCAGTACGAAGATATTTGGTTTCACTAAGATCGGGTTTGCACCTTTTCAGATAAAGGGCCACATGAGATTTATGAACCATTGCGCGGGCTGCTTGAATGTTGATGTCGTTTTTAGTCGTCTGATAGGAGAGAACCGGTTTAGGTGACGGTGAAAACAAAACTTATATCTTGCCACACATTAAAACCGATAACAAATACATATGTCATGAAAATCTTTCATAGTTAAAGAATGAATTCAGTCCCTAATATTGTTACTTGCATATATAGCGGGTCGCTTCTCTGTACCATTTGTCTTGTT
Organism: Botryllus schlosseri; assembly: GCF_051294905.1. Lineage (NCBI taxonomy): Eukaryota > Metazoa > Chordata > Ascidiacea > Stolidobranchia > Styelidae > Botryllus > Botryllus schlosseri. The sequence goes on along the minus strand of NC_137244.1, from coordinate 6,283,901 downwards.
TGGCAAGGACAGAATTATTCGGCGCTGGGACATATCAATATCGTAGAATTTGGCGTACGTGTGTCTATCCTGACACATTTGAATAAAATATTCATTTTATTCCCGAAGCTTTTCGGCTGAACCTCGTCAGGGGAGTATCGTCAGCAATAATGTCTATCCATTTTTGCAAAGGCTTCATCGCCGACAATCTTTCTGTGAGTGCAGACGCAAAGTCTTATGTTCTCTCATAATTATGTTCTCCCAAATTTTGCGGTCAGGCTAATCAAAATTCTTTGGCCTGGCAAGTTCACAATAAATTACGTGGGTAATCTATTTTTTGGTAATAATTATAACTATTTTCGAGAAGTACTTCGCGGACCACTCCAAACCTTGCACATATGGCCCGGACCTGCACAAAGTAAATGCTGTGTGTTCTAAGCGTGCTTCAGTGACTGAGTCTGGCGGTGTATGTTCTATTGGGACGGGTTGATACACAGGATCATAGGCGCCGGACGCTAATCTTCCTTAGGTATGCGGGTTCGATGACGTCACAAAGGAATGACGTCATAATGCGACAGAATTACGGTAATGATTTTGGGTTAATATAGCATCGATTCTTTAGGGTAAAGTAAGTGCGTAAATGCCTATTATACAATCTCATCGTGTTGACAAACTTACGCGTATGATGAGCTTGTCAACGAGTGGGCCCGCGACGCAATAGATGGCCAGCGATGATATCTTTCGGCCCATTGCAGATGCGATTGTGTAGGCCATCGATAACATCGTGTGCAACAAGCCAATGCAGATGCGATTGTGCTGGCCAGCGATGGGATAGTGCGCACTAGTACTATCGCAGATGCGATTCTTCAAGCCAGCGAAACTAGGCTTGTTGGAGACGTGATAAATCAGGCGAGCGATGATTGCCGAGTGCGCGGCACTCAATGATCTAATTTCGCAATCATTGGGAAATCTTTTCCGTGCTTGACCCGATTCACTTCCATTTTATGGTTATTGCTCGGTGTATAATCTGAATTTCATATTGGAGAATTCTCTCATCAACAGTCATAACCTTCCATACCATCAAACTATATGTTAGGATTGTAGAGATGCTATCCCAATCTTACCTCCAATCTTGGCCAAATTTACTTTGGTCAGAAACTTTTCGCACCCTAATGTTCATCAAATGCAATCTAACAGTTTCCGAGCAATTGAAAATGTAAATGCAAAACCAAAATATTGTAATTCTTAGTTATCAGGAGGTTCTTTCCTTTTGCATTTATTTTAATTTTACGCACCTTATCAGTATCATCCTTATCGCTGATGCCTTACCAATTACATTTCATTACCCTGACTCAGCTCTGAGTAGCCTAATCGTTTGATTACATTTCATTGACTGTCCTGTAGCCTATTCCCTTTTAGTCGCTCAAACCTTTGGTTCTTAACAGTCGCTTGAAACCTTTTTCTGTGCTTGTAGTTTTCAATACTCATGATTAGGAATAGTTCGAATATGTTCGAGTTTTTTTTAATTAAAGGGTATTCTACATATCAGGAAATGAAACATGAATAGCTTGAGATTGTTGCTAATTACGTCGCTATGCTTGTCAAAGAAACCTCTCTACTGAATCAATTACCTGTTTAAAAGTAATTGTAATTAATTACATATTTAACAGTAATTGTAATTGTAATTTGATATTTTTAGCATTGAATAATTGTAATTGTATTAAAATATTGTAATTGATCCAACTCTGATGCACATACACATTACACATGCACATTCTTGTTAGCTGTAAATTGATTCAACTTGTGTTTACATAGTTGGATCTCCACAGATTAGAGATCACATGATTCTCGCTAATTACGCGAAATCTGTCATGACACTCTTTGACGTCAGTGCGCTTGGTCTTGTTCAAACCGTCACACGCGATCCACACTCACTCTGTTATCTAAACTATGACTTAACGCAAGCTTGTCTTTCCCTGTATTCAGAGTTTTTGTATTTTCGCGTGTTTTCTCGTTTGTGTATATCTAGGGAGTGCGGTAGGATGGTGATAGTTCGTTGTTTCGTGTGCTTTGAAATTTTGAATTACCCGGAGTTGGGATTAGGTAATGAATATCTGTATGACTACTGGATGTCCTACTCAAAAGTTTATTATGTTGGTAATGATAGCATTGCGCCATCAGTGTTATACATATTTCCCCTCGCTTTGTGAAGTTCTGTACGCGTGCTTATGTTTCATAAATTGATTACAAAAAAATGGGAAACGTGAGCGATCTAACGATGGAAGGAAAATTCAGATTCAAAACTGCAACCTCATTGGCTTTGATTTTGTCTTCAAGTATAGTTGTCGAATTCTCAACTAACCTGTTTTGATGAACTGATCTAGTTGACCATCGCTAAACTGCCAAGCTGGCTGTTCAAGTACTCTCATTTTTGCGGACCACTCCAGTTGGTTGCGTTTCCAGACTAACTGCCACTTCACAGTTTTTAAGGCAAAAAATGTCTCCTCTTGGTTTCGGGTCATGTTTGCATGGTCTGTATGCTGCATCAGGAAAATTGTCAGGGAAATCGGCGTAAATAGCCCCAGTATGAAGGCAACTGAATTTTTATTCCAATATTAAACCTATTTGTATTTGTAGTGTCATTGGTACATTTGTGTTGGTCGCGAGGATGCACTTTGCAATTTTGCAGTAGTCACCTCCCATTAGCTGCTGAAGGTGTGCGGTACCTTAACCGAATCTTAATTTTTCTGACCTTCATTTTCTACTCACACTCGAGCGATCTATACATGTCTTGTAAATCTATACTTAAACCGGAAACTTCTACTTCTGCTTGAAAAGCTACGTCGACGGTGTGAAAACCTCTGTCTATTGTCGCTGTGCTGCGAAAATATATATTCTATACGCCTTACACCACCGATGCCACACTTGTAATGATTTAGTTTAACATAACAAGTTCTTACTGCGTGATTTGTAATTAAAACGGCCACTCGAATAATTCTGTTCTTTTTTCAGGCCGTGCCATATTCGCGAGACTACAAACAGAAGTACGGATGTTCCAAGCGAAGGAGCCACAAGAAACGCCGGTAAGCGACTTTTGCATGATAATTGTAGTTGCCAAATGTGATCAATTAGAATTAACTGACAAGATAGCGTAATGGTGAAGCCTCTGGCTTGTCTTGATCAGTAAGTAGGTCGATCCCTGGACAGATCATAGGATAAAGAACTGATTAGTAACAGACATATTGAACCCAAAACATTATTCTGAAGAACTAAGGATAGCAGCCTCGGAATTCGGTCTCGGTACAGCATAGGAGATTTTGGCCTTGAAACTGGAGACTGTAACACGACACATACGGCTTACTGCACTATTCGCTAACAATCGGACAATCGCAGCACAATGAAACGCGTTATCGATTTCGGAAACCAACAGTCTTGTAGGAAATGTATAGTAGCGACTGCAGTAGTATATGTGATCGATCGTGAGCGGCTAATTTTTGCACGGGGCTCTTATGGGCGCGGCGGCATGCTGCCGTGAAACTCGTGGTGACATGGTGACCCTTATACCTATAGGCTCCGGTCGCATGGTGGCATTGTGTCTTATAGGTGCGGCGACATGGTTACCTTTTCGGGTATAGGCTGCGGCGGCATGGTGCCGTGAAAACTCGTGGTGGCATGGTTACCTTTTCAGGTATAGGCTGCGGTGACATGGTGTCCTTGCGGGTATAGACTGTTGATGATTTGACTAACGTTGTGGGTATAGGCATCTCTCGCACGGTGTTGAATATGTATCAGGTATGGTAAATAGTCACATGGTTGGTCCTTAGTTATTGTGTATATCCCAAATTATTATATATGACCGATTCGAGTTAATCCTAACGTTTACGGTGATGGCGACTTCGATATATCGTTATTCTTATGGGCGCGGCGATGATTCGTACTTTCGGGTATAGGCTGCGAAGGCATATCGTACTTTCAGCAAAAGGGTGTGAAATAGTTTGCTAAATCTAGGAATCACTTGCAAGGTAATGTTTTGGTATAGTTTGCCACAGAGCCGGCGTAGACGCGGCGATTCGAATATCAACAATAACCGCGTTCGTAAACTATCACTTCAAATAGGTGTGAAATAGATTACAAACCCCGCGATCGCTCACAAGATAACACCTAAGACAGTGTGTGTAATTTCGTTGAAATGATTACGAAATAAATAATAATAATAATCACGTCGGTTGTTACTATCGATGCTTTAGCTTTAATCCACTGTGACTAAGTGATGTATTCAAATATGTGCGCTATGTTGACAGCTCAGTGATACTCTCGGAGTCTTGTACTGCTAAGTCAGGACTGATGTTGTCTAGAATTCAACCACATCCAAGTAAGATCTTTTAGTGATCAAGTTTTGTGGTGAAAATTACTTTACCGAATGGAAATGGAGAAAGTTATATCAATAGTACTAATGAACAAACACATTTACCATATTTCAACGTAGGTTGTGTTTCTGATTTCTTTGATAGTGCGTGTTCTAGAAATAACTCGAGTCTATCCGACTAAGATAACGGTAACAAGCAATTTCGAAATTGATTTTGCGATGGTCAAAGCGTTTGTGAAATGGTGCGAACGGATTAAGCAATAATCAAGCGGCGGTATGTCAATTCACATAGTGTGATATCTTGAAACCGGGAAATGCGCGTGTTTCAATTCTCACCACACACTCTATAATAAAGTATTGAACCGATTGTTAAATGTATCAATACCGACTTGCCAACGAAAATTATTAAAATATGTTTTGTGTTGGTCTGTAGATTCAGCATTAACGATATTGTTGCTTTACATTTGACCTTGGTAATTACAACTGGCCGATTTGTAAAATCTTGGCAAGCACATTATAGCATTCTGTAATACATACAGAAGTGAGTAATGGATTAATTCTCAATCAAGAATATTTCGTTACGAAATTCGAACACATACGTAATTTTACATTGACAACTCTAGCGAGTTTAATACGCTGTGGTGTACTTGGAAACATCGATTCCCGATTGTGTTGGGTAGATTCACAAATGGAGATGATGATAATGCTGTTTCTAAAATGTTTGCTCTACAACTCTTTCGTAAGTTTGTTACAACTCTTTCGTAATGCATTTCTGAATACAAATCTTAAAAACACAAGATGAAGACGAATGATTTGATTTTTATTAAGCTAAAAAAGTACTTTTGTTTTGGTATTGAACTTACCTTCTGATGTTGATAGATGTGTTGAGTAATATACTCTGTTTATAAAAAAAATCCCGGTAATGTTTTTGGTACCTTAAGTCGGGGGATCAATTATAAAATCGCGGTAAGGTTTCTTGCGTGTGTACTAGGGCTGTTCAAAAATAACTTTTTATTCCCGATTCAAGCCGGTCACCTCTTAAATCGTCAGGTTGTAGTGGAAAACCTTGCTCACCAAATTTCACTCGATTCCAACCAGTAAAGGCCTCCGCAGATCCAATTAAAATTTTTAATTTAATATGGGAAATAAAAAAATCTAAATTTTTCTGCCAACCCCATGAAATTGTTGAGCTGTCTTCAAAGACGTTGCAAAACAAATTTGAGTTAATTCCGACCAGTAGAAGCGGAGTTATGTGAGTTTTTCGATTATAATCCTCGGATTATCTTTGATTGGTGGATAATCCGCGATTTATCAACGTAAAACTCACATAACTTCGCTTCTACTGGTCGAAACTGACTCAAATTTGTTTTGCAACGTCTTTGAAGACATTTCAACAATTACATGGGGTTGGCAGAAAAAATTGGATTTTTTTATTTTTTTATTTCCCATAATAAATTAAAAATGTTAATTGGATCTACGGAGTCCTATACTTGTTAGAATCGAACCAAATTTGGTGTGCAGCGTTTTTTAGGGTAACCTGACAATTTAATCAGTGAATGGCTGGAATCCGAAAAATAAAGTTATTTTTAAACAGCCCTAGTGTGCACGTTATCATCAAATTAACACGACCGTATTTTACCGATGGAATAAAAACACAGGTCTGTGATATGTGAATACCACCGAGCTTGATTAATATAGTTTGCAGTTGTAATGATTGTTTATATTAGCGAAATCGTGTCTACTTGTCTTTGAGTAAGTCGGATAAGTTCGTAAATCAATGTGGTAATAACTACGACCCTGAAGAATTTCTCACATCTCGGTGTCTTATATTATAACATGCGGATTCACTTGCGGGAATTGCTATCATTGACTGAGTATTCAAATCTCGCCGTATGCACCGAGTAGTATAATTACTTTGTGTTGTAAAATAATAACGACTTTTACAGTTGAATAAAAATTATCGGTCATATGAATACAACCAGAGTGAATTAATTCACGTTTGCAAGTTGTAGTGATATAATCAAGCAAGTGAAAAGTGGATTTAACACTTGAGAATGTTGTTGTGCATAATTCTTTTGGGCATGGTAAGATGTACTAACGATTACATTTCCAGCCAATGTTCCCTATAATTTTTGAAGGGTCTGCGCACACTCACCAACTCACTGCGCAGACCCTTGGAAAACAGTGCGTAACGACCAAAAAAAAAGTCATCACTTCGGATTTTGTGTGCGCAACTTGGATTTTATGTGCGCAGAGACCTTGAAAGCACTGCGCACGTGCGCAGCTTAGAGGGAACATTGTTTCCAGCTACGACAAAAATAACTGGATAGCTAATAAAGTTGTAAGAGCTCATGAATTTACGTGTTTCAAATCATTACAAGTGAGCGTGTTGCTAATAAATTGGCTAATATGTAATCCGTAAAGAATTTGGTCCCATTACGATATCTTACATTATAATACATGGATTCTCTTGCGAGAAATATATATCTCAATCTATCATTCGTCAGACATTCGCATCTCGTATACTCAGTATACAACCTGTTAATCACAAAGTCACATTGTTGGAGCAATAATTACTGTGTCTTACAGAATACAACCTCATTCTAAAGTTCAATAAAAAATTTCTGATCGAGTTGCTGAACGACATAAACAACAACGAATTTCTACAATTTGGAATGATACTTTACACAAAAAAAGTCTGACGACTTGTATTCTAATATTGCTAAATACCTTAATTAGTATGATCAGTTTACAAAATCCCGGTGATGTTTTTGTCGCATGCGTGTTATCATCAAGCGAATACATGATTTCTTTCAAGTCTTACGATTAGTCATGAGTTTGGGAAATATCATTTAGTAATCACATAATACCAGTCTTCAAAAACAGTGGCAGGATTGTGAGAAATAGATAAATTCCCAATCAAGCACTTTTCATACATACGAATCAAGTTTTTTTCCAATCGGGGTGATGATAATGGTGTTCATTAAAAGTTTGCTCATATCATAACACCCTTCACCACAACGCAAGAGGTGGTATACATGAAAATAATTTTTATCGAGCGCTGATCGAACACTCGAATCTCGGGTTGCGGACCAATTGGTTAATAGGTATTCCGTATTGAATTTGCTTGTATCACGATATCCTACATTATAACACATGGATTCTCTTGCGAGATATTTTTCAATCTATCATTAGTCAAACATTCAAATCTCGTATACTCAATATACAATTTGTTAATCTCAAAGTCACATTGGCCGAGCAATAATTGCTGTTTCTTACAGAATATAAACTTATTTTGCAGTTGAATAAGAAAATCACTGATCGAGTTGCAAGGTTTCAAACCTTGATATTGCTGTTTCACCTTTAGCTTTGATTCGTGTAAACGAATAAGTTTGTGAAATATTTACTGATAATGACATTATACCATTCTGAAATACAGCACATGCGTAATATTGTTATACAGAGTCAGTTTGGTGCTTAGCGATTGTTTCTGGTATGTTCGTAATACTCGATACCATATTACGATAGGTTCACTGTAGCCGCACAAAACATCCCACCACCAGCTGTTTAACGGGAAACAATTCAGGACGTGAGCGGACAGGATACCAGAGTCATTTGTCGAACGGAATATAGGTCGCGCGCGCTTGAACATCTGTTTTCAAAATCCACTTGCGATGAAATGCACAACGCGCCGCGTTTCTGAATTTCCTGTGTTGGCTTATTGATTATATTTTGCGAAACGATATAGGACGCTTTTAGCGTATCACACAGGTCAAAATGCAGCGTTTCTGACTTCCGATAGGTCGATTTTAGACCACCAGGCAGCTCAAAATGCAGCGTTTCTGACTTCCGAAATGCGACTTTTCTGATTTCCGGTCGTTTGGTTTATTTATTATATTAGCACATCACGAGCGGGCACTTTTACTCCTCTTGTAACCAATCACTTTCATCAACCACACAACTCAATAAAATTGTTTACTTTCTACAACATCAAAACCCCGATTTAGTTGAACATGTAGTTGAGAAATATTTTTAATAATCTATATCACAATCATCGACTTCCGTTTACGGCGTTAGTGTGTGAGTCATACCTGGAGACTTGTATCAAAATTGGTTTGAATTGACTAAATACAACGAGGGTTGAAATACTTCGAGTCGATTCATAAGTGGTCTTCGTTGGAGTTTTAATCAAAGCATACAGAATGGTCTTACTGTAGGCTCTTCTCTCTTGTTCAGCAACTGGGTGGTCGAAATGCATGCATTCACATTTGAACAACGATCTTGTTTCGTCACGCGAAAAATATCTTCACTGTCGCGATACTCTGATACTCTGCACAATATGTGTAAATCCTTTTCACACTCATAATACTGCACTAACGGGATACCGACGTCAAGCGACAATGTTAAACAATACCAATGACGTTGAACATACGACGCTTTCCCCAGTAAAAATACCATTTTCGTTTGGAATTTTTTTTTTCCCTGAGTAACAAACCCTTTTCGTTTAGAAATATATTTTTTCACTGAGTAACAAACCCTTTTCGTTTAGAAATAAATTGTGTGTGTATTGTTTTCAAAGGTCAAGAAAGTGAAAATAGTTTTCTATTACGCCAAAACATTTTCTGCTACACTAACATATTTCGTATTCGGCAAAACGATGCACGCCGTTGAAACGATGCTGGTCAATATCCATAATGCGACGAGTGAGCAAAATACACCTTCAGTTCGTTGCGATCTGATTTATTCTCGTGTCACGCAAAAAGCAACAATGTACGGTGTGTGTAATTTTGTTGAAATGATTATGAAATAAATAATAATGATCCGTGTCGGTTGTTACTATCGATGCATTAGCTTTAACCAAGTAAGTGATATTTACAAATATGTGTGTCATTTTGACAACTCAACGATGTTCTTTTAGGTCTTGTATCCTGTATGTTGTAACATGATAACTTGCAATGTAACACCAGTGTTCGATTGTAAGAAATGAATTCTTAACTACGTTGGTCAGACATTCAAATCTCGTATACTCAAAACATATGTTAATCTCAAGTTACGTGCTCCGAGTAGTAATTACTTTATGTTACAGAATATACCGAGTAGTAATTACTTTATCTTACTGGGTGGTAACGACTTTTACAGTTGAATAAAAAAGACGAGTTGCCGATATATGACTACAACCGAACTTGCTATGGATTTTAGATTTCAATACAATGCCAAAACAGACTGCTATGACGATTACCAAGCATATGCTTCGTCAATCGGTCAGCATTTGAGTGAAAACCTCGCCTGTGCACAGCACTATGATGACAATATGTTCACTGTCATTGCGCGTGGTAGGTCTTTGTTCATCTAAAAGTGCTGGAGTCTACTATTATTCAGTTGAACAAACCTATTTTATGTAGACAAAAAGATTTCCTCTATAACCTACAAATTTCTCATTAGTGCATGTGTTTCGTGCGTGTAACTGTTTATTTGCGAATTGCGTTGCTACTATAGTACCGTATGTCCGTATACCTCATAATTTGTTATTGTAGCCATTGGTACAATGCGAATTTCATGGTTTGTGATTTTGATTGTTACGTCATACTTCGCCTTTTTGGTTTTGCTTTTAAATCTGTTTAAATCCCTTCAGTGTGCCGTTAACTCTTGAAAAGAGGCACCCGAAAAGTCTTCGAGTTAATAAATATTATTATACAATGGATATTGTATTGAAAGCTATATTCAAGTTCTGTACCACGAACCAACTATTTAGGATTTTAGATTGTAGTGATTGTATGTACTCGCGTAATCTTGTCTACTTTTCATACGGATATTGTTGAGTTGGTTGGGTAAGTTACATACTATGTTACATACTAAGCTACATACTATGCGCCATACCTTCGCCAAATGTGCATGTTACAAAAAACTGTTCTCTCTTGTAATACAGGATCTCGAGAACGACCTGCAAACGACTATCGACGCTACACCCGACGAGATAATGCGCAACGTATACGACGGACCGCAAGCTCCGACCATAATAAAAGCCTTTATGAACGTGAAAACCCTTGTGTGGGAATGGAAAAATGCACTCGACATCTAAAATGAATACGCCCAAAATATTGACCAACGCATCAATGATATAAGAAGTAAAATATACCGAAAAATTTAAGCGAGCCCACTGAACGCACCGATAAAACGAGATAAATCGTATCGTATTTATCGACCCACAAAACCCAACCAATCCACCCACAACATATCCCAACCACTCTAACCTCCCATCCAATCCCACTCTACCCACCCCCTAAACCCTTCCCCAACCCATCCAACCCCCACCTCCCGAACCCCACCACCACTCCGCACCGAATACCCAACACCCAACCCAATCCACAAACGCAAACGAGCGCCAGATACCGGCGGCTCCTACTACGACCACGACTACAAATTTACATCGACTCCAGCGAGATGAGATGAACCGAGCGGCTACGACCTCGACTACAAATCCAAATTCGGCGACGGCTGAGACGAGATGACCCGATGAAGGGGAAAGATTTTCTTTATGAAATTATTGATATTTTATGTAAATACTTGAATAAAAATCACTCAAAAGGTCATTTACAAACGGATTTACTTGACAAGGTTTTCCTGATTGACTGAGTATGGCAAGATGTTAAAATGTCGAGACGCCGTATTGATAGTATTTCTGAAACTCTCTTTGACAAACGGAAAGTCGGATCGCGAATAGAGTTATAATGTTTACTTGTTTCAAATCAATATGCGTATAATGTCAAGTGACAAATTAGCGCGCTTGGGTACGATTCAACTTGAGTTGTGTAGTGAGTTTCATTTCAAGTTGACAAATTAACGCATTGATTGAATATTCTCATGATTCTTATCACACAACTAAAGTCAAGTCTGAGGTGTTAAAAACATATCGCCAGAAAGTGTAAAATTGCTGGTTTTCGAATCACCGTCTGCGACGGTTCTGTTCAATTTGTTGCTATTCAAGTTACCGGCGCTGGCGGTTCTGTTATTCGTTACTTATTAAATCTCACCAGTGAAATCAAGTTCTGTGACAAACTGATTACTAAAATTTCAACGCGTGAGCGATCGGCATGGCTGTAACACCAAGTCACGAAAGATGGCTATGTCCGAGACATTATCTTGCCAGCGATCGCGGGGTTTGTAATCTATTTCACACCTATTTGAAGTGTTAGTTTGTGAGCGTGGTTATTGTTGGTATTCGAATCGCCGTCTACGCCGGCTCTGTGGCAAACTAATTACCATGCGACTGATTCCTAGATTTAGCAAACTATTTCACGCCTTTTTGCTGAAAGTACGACGTGTCAACGCAACGTATACCTGAAAGGGTGACATCACCAGAGATCCCATATACACGACAGGCGAATCACAGCCGCGCCCATAAGAATAACGATATATTGAAGTCGCACTCACCGTAAACGTTGGGATTAACTAGAATCGGTCATATATAATAATTTTGAATATACGTACTAAGTAATGGCGTCACTCTTTCTATACTTGATATTCAACACCACTTCTTCAGAGCTATACACAGGGTGGCCATACCATCCTTATTTCTAAGTTTTGTCCTTATCTTGAAGGGGCACGTCTTAAAAAATTCAACAGTCCTTATTTCTAAGAAATGTCCTTATTTTCGACTTGCATCCTTATTTTGTCTTATTTTCAACCACTACAGGACTTCGATCATTTTCCTCTGGCATTTGTGCTTCATATTATTCTAAAATTATGCTTTGGCGTCGAGATGTCATGACATCATAAATGAAAGGAACTCTCGTGACGTACACACCACAAGATTTGACTTCTAAGCGGTGATGCTAGGACAGTGCTGAGTGGTGGTATAGTAGTTTCGTCTGTACCAAGCTACCGTAGCGGACGTCATTTTAGCAGTAAACCGAAGTACCGGGTTCCTGCTGTTTGGTCTGCAGCAGAATAAGCTGAAGTTGTGGGGAAAGCGGCATTTATTGCGTAGTGAAAAAAAGACACAGTGCAGTCGACACATTGGTTAAAAAGAAGTAAAGCTATAAATCAGGGGTGGGCGAACTTTTGAGCTCGTGTGCCGCATTCAACATTTAAATCCATTCGCGAGCCGCACTATATAAAATTGGGAAAGTCGGTTGTCCCGATTCTTAGAACAGGATTGAAATTTGAATCTGTGAGCAGCGATGGTTTATAAATGTACTAGTTCCACTTTTGGTTCAGTTCCAGGACACACTTCTGCTACGTGTTGATAAAATATAAATGCTCCAATTCCACGCATACAGAGAACGAATCAACCTAAGACACGCGCGATTCGTTTGTATAAGCACATCACTGAAATATTAAAACTGGTGTGGCCAATATTAAATCTCACTAGTGATCCGAATTATGTCATCCTCATTTTTAAAGATCTCTGTGATGTTCAGCAATTGAAACCTTTCTAACTGCGGGCCCTTGAGATCGTATACTGTCGCGCAAGAAATTAAACCTAAAGTAAGGAAGTAGAGGAAGTAGGAGCCTTAGAGCAGTGGTTCTCAAACTTTTTACGACACGCCCCCCGCCCAATCCCTTATGATGGTTACGCGCACCCCTTATCATCATATTACAGAACGGTACCAGGATGCTAACCAACCTAACGGATAGTTTGATTGGATGGAAGGTTACGACTGTGTAGGAGAGATTTTTAAATATTAAATTCGGGTTAATACCTGGCAATAATTATGAAGTGAGAGACAATCGCGAGGAGTATTAAAAAAAATTCAATTGAGCTCAGCTTCACTCCTCCTTCAGATGCTTTCACGCCACCAAGGGGGCGCGCACCCCAGTTTGAGATCCACTGTCTTCGAATTATGGGGGAATATACTAAGCAAATTTTTAATCAAGTCCGTGCGTTAATTCAATTTTTAATACGCATTTTGAAAAATATTTTCAAAACGTTTCTTTGAACTTTGGTGGGCCGCACAGAACGGTGTGGCGGGCCGTAGTTTGCCCACCCCTGCTATAAATCATTGATAATTTTTTCTAAATTGTATTGCACTTGCGCATATAGTTTTAGCTATTAATACGGCTAAATCTGATTAGTTAAAATGAGCAGGCGTAAAAACCTTTTTCGTGACGAGTACGAGAAAGAATTCAAAGTTATCTAACCATAGTGCCCTGAATGGTGTGGACACGGCGAGACTGAATGTCTCACTGCATTTGGATTGCGTCCTACTTCCATTTGACCAAATATAAATTTACGGCCATTTTTAACCAACTTGGCGAGCGCTAAATTCGATAAAACGGGTATCAATGGAAAGCTGCCGCTGTACTGATTACGAAAACATAAATTTTATTCGGCTCATTGTCCGTCCTGGAACCCCCCAAAATCAGGCTCGAAATTTGGATTGTGATCGATGTTTGGCATTGTGACGCAATAATTTTGTCTGGTTAAACGAGAGCGAGGCTAAGAAGAAAAAGTCAGACACTATGATCTAACGAAGCTCGAAGGGCAGGTGTTTTGCACATTGCAATGTGCAATGGACCTGGAGGCCATAGGAAAGACCGCTATTTCAACTCACATTGATACCCCAAAACAAAAGTGTGTCATGATGATTAATTTGAGCCAGTCGATGAATAATGTTTCAATAAGTCGATCAGCACCAGCAGTTGGTACCTGGGCATTCCATATTGTTAAACACCAGCAATAATTCCTCACCAACGATTGCACATCGCAATTGTTCAAGCAATATTCCCCTATTTCAACATCGCAAATAAGTTTTCTTCGGCCAGGACCAGGACTACAGGCATTGTTGCTGGAGTTCTTGCTACATACACTCAAAAATTATTTTGTCTAAACTTGGTGTACGGCCTTTTTTCCATCTTAGTTCACAACGAGGTGAATAAGTTTGGTTTATCACCCCTATGGTGGGGAGGCCCAGGTTTTTTTATGGGGCTGACGCATTGCTGTTTCGGCCTTGAGTAAAGGTAACCTAGACCTGAAGTGTCGTGAGATCCATGAATCACTTTCTAATAACAAGGAGTTGCTGACGCAGATTATTCCTGGCGAAAAGTATGGAATGTGATATGCCAGCCTCGTATAAATACAAAGTATGTACAAAAACGCTTTTTCATGCTAAACTAATTCTTCGACTGTCCTTATTTTTGGGCCCATGTCGATGGCAACCCTGGCTATACATAACGTTGAAGCCGCGTGCGAGCGATCCCTTACCGAAAGGGTTACCTTGCGACCATAAGACACAAGAGCCGCACGAGAGCGATAAGGGGTCAAAAAGGGTGATCGTGCGAACACGAGATTTCGAAGCCGCGTGTGAGCGATCTCCTATACCGAAAAGGGTTACTGTGCGAGAGGGCCCATAAGACACAATGGCAGGTCACGAGCGATAGGGGGGTTCAAAAGGGTTACCGTGCGAACACGAGGAGCCCATAGGAACCCCTGCCAGGTCACGACCAATGTTCCCTCTAATTTTTCACGAGTCTGCGCAAACACGCCAACTCACTACGCAGGCCCTTGGACAACAGTGCGCAGCCGGGCCCCCATAGGGTGATAATTCAAACTTCTGGGGCTGTGCGCTTTTTGCCGCTGTTTATCATATAAATTGGGTGTCCGTTTGGCGAGTGTGACGCTTGAACGCGCGAAGCGCGAAAAATTTCTTAAATTCATGATTGAGTTGGTATATTGTTATCAATTTTTATGCTCTCTCTGCTCACGTAATTAGATTTACCGATAGAGCTGATCGAGTCAGGCGTGTTGGAAAAGGTAGGACCCTAAATAATAATTAAACGTCTTCGGGCGTACCTAGTATACATTTGTCTTCCGTTTTCACATGCTCCGACAACCATTCCATGTTAAACGGATTGCACTTCTTTGTTGATTTGGCTAGTGAAGGGATGAGCATGAGAAACCCATTCGTTTTGCCATCATTAAATGCGATCAGTATAAACAGTGGCAAGCAGAATTAGCGAGTATTCACTCAACGTTGGCCACACAGGCAAGCAGCTAGCCAAAACACTTGTAGCGACACAAATGGACGTTTGTAACCGCAAGTACTATAGACCAGTGCTCTTCGACCTTTTTCGTCGTGGTACACCCTTTTAAGGCTTACTTGAAACTGGTACACCCATGACCGGATAACTCATTGATTCCGTATAGTAAGCCTAGACCAGGGGTGTTCAACCTCCGTGCGGCCGTGCTTCGATTCATTACATAGCATACTACCGCATTCCGGCGTAGAGTCGTAATGGACCATCTGGACGTCATATATAATCAGGACTCCAACTCCCGCACTCCAAACCCGTCGATTGGGGGGAGAGGCGAGCTCGAAGGGGTCTCAAAATTATTTCTAGAATAAAAATAAATTATCGAGTATATTTTTAAAAAATTGTTCAACTTCATTCAATTTTTTTCGCCCTACGCTCGATTCAATGTCAAATTTCTTGATTATTGGGTAGCCTTCCCCGAGAAAAAATATGTAAGATTAATTGGAATGGGCATTTTGGTGTCGGCCATTACCGCGGCACGACGCTCCAAGACATATGAAGTTTTAGGCCATGTAACAAAATGCGATCCTGACAGAATGATCGGCAGCGAGTAAACATTGGTCAAAAAGGACCGCCCTTGTGCTGACTGAAAACTCCGAGGAGACCAAGGAGCTCGCCCGAATTATTTTCATTTACGGGCCCTACATTTTCCAAAACATTAAATTTTGATTGTAAATCTGATTTGCTGGGCAGAGAGGGAGAATAACAAAATTTATAACAACATCTATGCAGTTTCTGATATTATTGACGGATTCAATGACGAATTAAAGAAAATTTCACGCCTCGCGCGATCTTTCGCTATAAACTAGCCCACTAACGTGTAACAAATTTTGCTGACAAAGTAGCGGTTATAAAACGTAGACCGTGATGAGGGGTCTACAGTTTGGTTTATGACGCTATGGGGGCCCAAGACAAACGTTTTTTTAGGGGGAGCTGACGAAGTGCTGTTTCGGCATTGCCTATACTCATGTTAAATTGGCTACTGGCAACTTCACACCGCGAAGAGCGCTTGTGGTGTTCTGCGCCATCACTGATTTCTTGAGGTATACCTTGCGTATAGAAGTTTTTAATTGTAACAGTAGTCGCGCGGGCGCTAAAAAGTTTTACATGTGGAAGATTTATTTCGTCTATAATATGGGTAGTTTCATATATATTACTGTAACCTATTTATTAGGCTTACCATATTTTGGAAATCGAAAAAGAGGACACTTTTTCAGAAATTTGCAACTGGTAAATCCGGAGTCAAATTCTCAAAAACAGGTTAATTTTTCCCACTTCGTGATCGGTTGACTAAAAAAAAAAAAAAAAAAAGGTCATCACTTCTGCTCAGAGCTCAAAATAACGTTTTTTACTCCACATTGCCGGGTGCATGACTAAAAAAAGGTCATCTTTTCGCTCAGAGCTAAAATCACCGTTTTTCACTCCGAAATACCCGCCGGAGCTTCACTTCTGTGCTAATATGCGGCATATCACTCGCAATTTGCTCTAAATCTGCCTAAATTTTCAAAAAAGAGGACAAAAGGGCGTCCTCCGAGGACACTTTCAAAAAAAGTCAAAAAAGAGGACAAATCCTCTTAAAAGAGGACGTATGGTAAGCCTACTATTTGTCCATTATTGGCACACGTGAATGATTAAGCGACGGCGCTGATAAAGGGGGTGTGGGCATACACGCATACGAATCCGTCTTGGTGTGCATCATTTTCCTTGACGGATTGCATTTGTTCGGTGGGACTCAGATTACACTTTATATAAAATACGTAAAATCCTGGTCCCCTGAATCGCGCAAGCGTGAATAAAATTTTCAAGTTTAAAATCTCTCAAAGATTTGAGAGCCTATTCGTTAATTCTAATTTCATATTAACGGACGCCAAAACACGCTCTAATTTAATGAATATGTTTTGCATAAATATTGTATAACGGCTGCATGCGACCGTATGTCCGCAGGTGCTGGCATGTTGAAATTTGGATTAACAATGCGGCAACGTATTTGAAATGCTAAATACTATAATCAGGGCTCAAGGATCCGGACCACCAGCGAGCACAATGGTTTTCAAACTATAGACCCCCTCGAGACACCCTAGCTACGCCCTGTAATGATGTACACCGCGCTATTTATAAGGAGCTCACAGAAAGTACAAATTCAATATTTCTGAACCGTGGTAGTGGTTTCCTTAAGCATCATTAATTCATTATAGACGGATATTGCAAGCGGAACACATGTCATCTCCATCCTTTTCTACTCCAAAAGGAATCAAAAAGTCCATACCAACATTCAAGTGATGTGCACAAACATATGCTTATGATTAGGGCGATTTTTTTTGACATGTCAAAAAAAGTCAAAATTAGGTCAAAATTGTAGCGTTAGGTCAAAAAATGTCAAAATTGTATAAAAAGTTGAAACTTTTTTGCAACCTGCATTTCGTTTGTATCGTAGATTTTGCACTGTCGGTGAACTTATTATTTGACATTTTACAGCTTGTAGCCAGCTATTTTATAGGCCTACCGTTGTAGACGGCCCATTGTCTGCTTATTGTGACTCATAAACATTCAAATGAAACAAATAGGCTGACGTGGTGTTCGGTCAATGTGCCTCAATATCCTAACTGAAGCAAGACTGCGTGATCATTGCATGGTTCTTATATCAAGAAGCGCATGATGAAAAATTGTGATGTAGATAGCATTTTCAAAATGAAACAACACGGTGTGTCACCAGCACTGTATGCACATGCACAACTTCAGTGTTGTCAGCCAAAAAGGCAACAACTGCTGCTGTTGAATGTTCTTTCTCCATTCATGGCAAGCTATACTAGTAAGGACAGACACTTTCTACCCGAGAATGTAGGAAAGTATCTTTCGTTGTACTACAACAAAATTTAATTATTTCTACCATAATTCGCGATGTAACTACTGGAATTCTTCATAGGGCCAGATTTCGAAGAAATACTACTTTTTTCATGTAAAAATTTGTCAGTTTTCAAGCCAAAAAAGTGTTTTCAGGCCAAAATACTTCGTAAGGACAGACTGTTCCAACCAGAAATGAAGATAAGAAGTACAATTTTTACATTATGTGCGAAAACACCTAATTTGCATACGTGAAGTCAAAATTTTGATTTTTTAGGTAAAAAAAAATCGCCCTACTTATGATACACCAAAAGGAATAAGAGTACGAGCTCGTACAGCTGATATGAACATATTTTACGATAATGCAAGGCCAGTCAACATATTGATGTTCTGAATCATACAATTGCCCGTTTATTGTGATAGCTCTATAGTAGGGCTGTTCAAAAATAACCTTTTTTCCTTAATCTTGCGGGCTACGTGATTAAATCGTTAGGTTGCCTTAAAAAACGACGCACACCAAATTTGAATTCATTCCAACCAATATTCGCGGTTTGCGTAGAGTTTGAAAATTTTGAATTTGCCCAGAAACGCAAAAAAAAAATTTTCTCAAATTTTTCTGCCAACCCCATAAAATTGTTGGGCTGTCTTCAAAGACTATGCAAAACAAATTTGACTCAATTTCAAGCCGTAGAAGTGGAGTTATATCAGTTTTTCTTTGAAAATTCTGGGATTATCCTTGATCGGTAGATAATCCAAGAATTTTCATCGAAAAACTGGAATAACTGTTTCTGTAATATCTTATCCGTATAGTCAATTTGATATGTGTGCATCATTACCTGCATTCACACATATCAGTTTTGATAACGATTCAAAATCGTTGCCGACAAATTTGAACCACAGCCCTTCACTCGCTAACCAATGGTTATAAATCAGGAGTGGCTTTAATTTTTAATATAATACGAAAAATATCCAAAGGGCAGACAAAACAAAAAAAAACAGTAAAGGAGTGAATGTTTGAAGGCCTGAGTTGTGTATGATACGCATTGATGGGGGTTACCTCTTGGTGACTGAGGCATTTTGCACTGTGTAGTGTGTAAGTATCTCGTAAATATAGATTTCAGTAGGCCCTACTCAACTTTTTGGCCGCAATCCTAAGATTTTCATTCACATTGCATAGATCATTTGGACGGTGGACCGAGGCCTTCCTAAAGGTTCGCGGACCGCAGGTTAGGAATTTAGCGTTACGCACTTATTGGTTTGTCGCTTCATGCAGACTCATTAGGCTACTTGTTAACATTTCTTTCCAAAACTTTTGTTAAAATCGATTTGTTTTTTAAAGTCAGCTGTGAAACGACCTTATTAGTTCAAGGTGTTTAAGGAATATTTTTTGAGTCGCCATTGTAAGAAAAACATGCAGTTAATACATACACTCGGCCGATGCGGACTTGCTAGATAAGCTATTTTACTAGGACTCACTTCACATTTGGCCCGTCGCGAAAAATAATTGCCCGCCCTTGTGTAATTAATTCACTCACTTCGGCGGTAGCACATTTATCTGGGCAATACAAATTTACCTCTGCTCAGCAGACACAGCACCGTAAAATTGCATGGATAATTGGATGCTATCATTGACATATTAAATTACGACAAAACCCTAAAATGTAACTCTCTCGTACCACACTTGCAATAAAACGATTGCATACATTACATATTATGTTGATTTAAATCAGTGTCTCCCAAACTTTTTTGAGCTACCGCCCCCCTGGACAACGAATGAAGTGCCACCGCCCCCGACACCCCCTCACCACACCTGATCATAAAACGAAAGTGGTTCTGCATTTAATACAGCTAATACCGAGACGAATGAAGCTGGTGTATAATTATCATCATTCTCGTCATATTGGGTTTGAGTTTTGATAGGAACAATATCAGTCTGGAACAATATCAGTCTAAAATCTCCAGTGTTCACTACATGTAGGCCTTCTGGCAAGTCAGTTTCTGATGTGAGTCAGGAACTTGGTTACAGCGCTGAGAACACGTTCTAGCAAATATAAGCGGGGAAAGACAACGACGAAAAAAGTCAACCCGCGACTCCTATGATCATAGAGAGTGTTTATTTTTTATTCAATTGTGTATCCAGAATGATTGATTGGAGATATTGAACTTTTGAACTCAAAATTTTTCTACACTTAAATCAGGGCTACCATATTTTGGGAATCTGAAAAGAGGAAGCTTTTTCAAGGTTTTCAGACTTACAATACTGGAATAAAATCCGGAAAATGGTAAATTTTTTCTGAGTTAGTAGAAAAAAGGATCATTTTTCTGGCTTAGGTCCCAAAAAATCCGCCGATCGCTGATCTCCTATATCTCAGTCAAATTTCCACATACATTTAACCAAAATTTTTTAAAGATAGGACAAATTCTCAAAAAAGAGGACATTTAGGCGTCCTCCGAGGGCACTTTCAAAAAAGTCAAAAAAGAGGACGAATCCTCTTAAAAGAGGACGTATGGTACCCTAACTACATTGTAATCAGCTGCTCAAACATTTCATGCCTGGAAACTACACAGAATGTATTGAATATCCGGCGATGAATTTCTAATTGGAATATATATCCTGGAACCAAATCACCATCCTCGTGTAATTTTGTGAGATGATTGATTCATGTTTCTCCATCAAAATCAGGTATTCGAGCTGGACCGGTAGCTCAAAGCAAGCTTGAGAATTGGAACAGTTGTTGTGTTGCAAAATTCCGATGAATTATCACAGACTTGTCACCGAATACGGACCATGTTCACCTCTATCATTACTAGGGCGGTTTTTTTTTTTGACATGTCAAAATTTTGTCAAAATTGTAGCGTTAGGTCAAAATTTGTCAAAATTTTTCATAAAGTCAAAAATATTTTGACTTCTACATTTTGTTTGTATCGTAGATTTTGCACTGTCCGTGAACTTATAATTTGATATTTTACCGCTTTTAGCCTATTTTATAGGCCTACCGTTGTAAACGGCTAATCGTCTGCCCATTCTGAATCATAAACGGTCAAATGAAACGAACAATAGGTAGACATGGTGTTATGGTCAACGTACTGCAATATCCTAACTGAAGAAAGACTTCTTGTGCATTGCGTCATTCTTATATTAAGAAGCGCATGGTGAAAAATCGTGATGTAGACAACATTGTCAGAATGAAGCAACACGGTGTGTCACCAGCACTGTACTCACAACTTGAGTGTTGTCAGCCAACAACTCCTGCTGTTGAACGTCCTTGGCAAGCTTCTTAGTAAGGACGTGCACTTTCTACCCAATAATGTAGGAAAGTATCTCTCGTTGTACTACAAAATATTTTAATAATTTCTACCATAATACATATTGTAACTCATAGGGCCAGATTTCGTTAAAATTATGTTTTTTCATGTAAAAAGTTGCCTGTTGCTCAGCCAAAAACGTTTTTTCAGGCCAAACTACTTCGTTAGGACAGTCAGTTCCAACCAGAAATGAAGATAAGTGGTACAATTTTAACATTATGTGGGAAAACACCTAATTTGCATACGTTAGGTCAAAATTTGGTCAAAATTCAGTTTTTTTAGGTCAAAAAAAGTCAAAATTTTGATTTTTTAGGTCAAAATTTTCTTTTTTTTAGGTCAAAAAAAAACCCGCCCTAATCATTACTAAGAATGGATGAATTCTACCCTTAAATTTTGAGAAATACGACCGTCAAGTAGGAGTGATGTCGTTTCTCGCAACCAGAACGCCGTGTCGAAGGCCACGGTGACAGCGCTGTGGAAAATCCACGATCGTTTGAAACAGATAATAAATCACGCAAGACAGTTTCTCTTAAAAAGCCATCACATCTTGCAGTGAGCAATAACTGCTCAAATACACTTCGTAGTTCTCACAACAGCACACAATGAACCACGCTTTTTGGGGATGCTGCCGACTGCTAAATTAGTCTATTGATGAGCAGGAATAACATTGTCAAGTAACAATGGACTTTTTCGATACAGCTGAATGAATAGACGGACGACCCTGAATTGCCCTCACTTAATCTATTATGCATTTTCCTTGCGAATCTAGCTGCTTTACTAATCAATCGTTTTAACACTATACGCAGCAGTTGCCTTATTCTAAACCAGTGGTTCCCAACGTGGGCGATATATCGCCCCCCAGGGGGCGATTTGTCGGTCCAGGGGGGCGAAAATAACCAAGGGGGCGATAGGGGGGCGAAAACGGAAGAAGGGGGCGATAGGGGGGCGATGGCGCGTTGGAATGGCTATATTGGCGTCCATGACCGTAACTGCCACACCCAAACCCCCAATTGAGATAGGGGGCCAGAGCTCGAAGGGGCCCCACAACTAACATTAATTATAGAGTATTATTTTGGAGATTTAGGCAACTTTTTCAAAAAAGTTTCGCGCTGCGCGTCATTTCGTGGTCGCATATTTCTTTCTTATTGGATACCCTTCCTCCAAGAAATAATACGCATGAGGTATAGAAATGGGCATCTCGGCGTCAGCCATTATCACACCATGACGCACCAAGACATATGAAGTTTCAGGCCATGTAACATGCGACTCCGAGAAGTGTGCCAGAATGAGAAAACCTTGGCGGAAAAGGACTGCCTTTATGCTGCCCGACTTCGATATATATACGATATACATATATATTTAATTGTCCATAGGCGCCTAAATAGCTGGCGCCAAATATTCTTGTCCTTGCAATCAGAACCCCACAAAAAATGCCATCTCGCAGAGAAAAATTAATTGCCAGTGCAGAAATACCAATTTTAAATCGTGTGCGTCTTTTAGTTTTGTACGTATGGGCGATTTGAATATATTTTGACATAGCAGACAGGCCACGAAATGTCATTACGTAACGAAGTCATTATACCCACGGGTTCGCCCGAATATGTTCAATTATTATTTACGGGCCCTACATTTTCCAAGACACCTCACTCAGCTTTACAGGTAAATCTGAATACATGAGCAGAGAGAGGATTAAAAATTGACAGCAATATATATGCAATTCCCGATCATATTGACCGATTCCACCATGAATGATGGAATTTTTTCGCGCTTCGCGCGAATTAAGCCGGCTATCTAACGAGTCCAACAATTTGTGCTGAGAAGTAGCGGTAAAGAGTTATCTGGGGAGTTTGGTCTGAGGGGTGCAGAAGTTTGCTTTATCGCCCTATGGAGGGGGGTCAAGACCAACGTATTGGGGGGGGGGGTGACGAAGTGCTGTTACGGTCCTTTTGGAATCAAGTCGGAGAAATCACCTTTTTTGTTAGTCAACTCACCAAAATTTAGCTGGAAAAGTGTAATTCCGAGGTCGAGCTGAAAAGTTGACCTTTTTTCTTAGTCGGCTCGCCGGTGATTTCATTTTGTATGCCCATTTTTCGGTTTCCAGTATTTGGGGGGCGATGATCGGTGTGGAGTTTGAAAAGGGGGCGATGAGTCGAAAAAGGTTGGGAACCACTGTTCTAAACCTTAACTACCCGCATTTGCTTTCAGCGCCCCCGTACCGCCCCATTTTCTAGCCAGCGCCCCCCAATCGCCCATTTCATGGTCAGCGCCCCCTTCACGCTCGCGAACGCCCCCAGGGGGCGCTGGCGCCCACTTTGGGAACCACTGGTTTAAATATATGAAGGTTCACCGGTCTGCCAACCAGTTTTTGAAATTTTACTGGAACGTGAGCTAAAAGAGGCTAAGAACGATTGATCTTGTAATTTAAGGTCAATTTTCGCGGATATTTGGACATCGATATACGTTCCTTGGGGTCAGATCAGTATATTAACTACCTATCTGAACAAACCACACATACAGATATCTAAGTTCTGAAGTCTTGCCGTTTTTGATATCTAAGTCCAGGCACCACAAGAATACAACGCAGTGCGACCTTTTGCCACCATCCAAGTTAGTATTGAAATAACACTTGACCATGGTTCAATACCCGGATGCAAGATAAGTAACTGTGCAAACGAAACATGTATTTAACGAACATGAATTAAAATCAATGAATTAGATCCAAACAGAGTTCCATGATAAATAGCACAGCGTCAAAAGAGGTTGAGAGCAACGTCATAATGATGCGAGCTATTAAATTATCTTGCAATCTACGCCAATTGCAAAGACACCGCAAAAACAGAATAATACTTCAACATTGACACAAAGAACCACTCATGAATAAAATAATTGAGTGGCCAGTAGGGTTGTCCATAATTTGGAAAATCTCAAAAAAGATGCGTATCCATGCCTCATTCTGTAGATTATTGATAAAAAACATCAATGAACCTGCAATAAGCTCACGGGAAAGTCATTAACATTTGTCTAAATACGTTTGAAAGTAGCTGCAGTAGAGTGGGCGTGTTAGCGACCATAGAACGGCGAGAAGACTAGTAACAACGAAATCACGTCTCTTGATTGGTTAATCAGCAATGCTTGAATGGTCACGACCACAGCGGCTTGCTGATTCTATGCTTATACTAGTTCGAGAAGTTCGCTAACGGCAATGATTCTGTAAGCGCATTGTACGTTGGTGATTTAATAATAAAATGAGACATCTGGTCATTGAATGTTTTAGTGTTAAAACTAGTTACCGATAGCTTTAGTGCAACAATAGCCTATTGCAGGCATGACAGAGGTGAAACAGCGAATGAATGTGAACTTATAGAAGTAAGTATAGATACCAGAAATAGCCTACATATCTGATATGCTTGAGATTACACCAAGTGGTCCTGTTTTCTGGGTGCAGGTAAGGCATATTAGACATCGCCGAACTGGTGCGGCATACCATGTGATATGAATTCTGGACACAATCCTGTATGCTCAGAAGATATGTGGGCCGACCAGGTAGCTTACATTGGATTTCTGAAGAAGAATGTAACTACCACACCGCTTCGATACATCCTTTTTGTGTCTATGTCTGGTTTGATTCAAGCATAAGTAGTGATGCGGCCGGTAATGATCTAAGATTCATTAAGGACATGCTAAGCCAGGGGTTCTCAGCCCTTTCTTGGCCGTGGCCCATTTTCCGGTTTAAAAATGTGCTGTGGCCCACCTGATATCTTAGACTCATAATCCTGTTTAATGCGTGGTCATGGACAGCGCCGATATGCCTATTTCTCTAAAATATGCGCATTTTTCTCTAACTGATGATATTTAAATTTCGATCTTCCGGGATATCAAATCGCGCGAAGCGCGATAAAAATTTCAAGTTGAATAAATATCCCCCAACAAACGACCAACGAAATAATCTTGGGCCCCTTCGAGTTCCCCAAATTGGGGGTGTGGGTGCGGCAGCTACGGCCCTGGTAGATCATAAGCTAAAACTCCTTAAGTATAGATTATTTTCGTCCGCTGCTCCATTCGCGTCGCGAAACACAATGATCAGATCCCCGCACTGTGTGATTGGGACTTTAATGATACTATTGTGGGGAATATTATAAACATTCTGGGCCAGCATCGAACAATTCATTGGTGAATGGGGTATACTACAGAGAAGTGAAGAAAGATTTTTCAATATGCATGATGTAGGCCTACTTTGTATGTCTTGTACCAAAACAACTGAAGTTGCGATGTCAGAATATTCAATCCAATGATACAATCAATTCCTGTGACTCTTTCATTATGTACAATGATTTTCAGGCCGGACATTTTAAACCGACTTCAAAGATTAATGCGCTCCGATAAATCCTCAATCCATTAAGATTCGTTGCGGTGGTGCAGTATACCTCCGCCAGAAGTTGCTAATAATTTGCAATTATGGTTACTTTTAGCTTACAATAATACGGCCTGCCGAAGTACAGTAAATCTGTACATCAATTTCACATCATTGCGAGTTCATTGCATGCCCCTTTCAACGGCATACGACCCTGCCGGAATACATGGTTACTTCAGCATTATCTTCCAGTTATTATAGGCTTGAAATTATTTTAGTTGCTGTTAGCCGTAGGTTGTCATAGCCAGTATAGAAAAAGCCACCGTTTCTCCCTAACGTTTTCAAATTGTACAATGTACATGCTGACTTCATACGTGCTACTACGTCTAATCAGAGTCGGATGAAAAGCTTTATGTAGCCTGCGTATAATTAGATAATACGAATATATTTACTAAATAGCTCTGTGGCCCACCTCAAAATGCTCTGTGGCCCACCAGTGGGCCATGGCCCACCCGTTGAGAACCCCTGTGCTAAGCAATGCAAGCAAACTGTCTTTTTGCTGGTCCTACCAGCATAGTCTGTGCTTATCTTTAGACCTCTTTTCGCGGCATCATTGAGGACTGTGACAGCACTTGCGGGTATGATTCATTATGCTGCAACAATCTGACAAGTGCCAAGCATAAATGACAGATTCATCCAGCCCTTACAGCATTCAAGACTTCAATTATACACCACGACCAGAGCCTAATAAGATCAGACAAAGTAGTGTCAATGTCAAGCTTTATATTTGTATACAATGATGGTACATCCCCTCTGAAACTAGAAATTCGTTTGCCACTTGCATAAGCGCCTTTGCAATATTTTCCGCTTGTTTTTGTGCTTTCCATCAATTAAATCAAGGCATACGGGCTACAACGGTTACCTTCACAATAAGCCATCCAGTCATGTATTTAAAGATATTGTGAAGCAGCTGTTCTCTGTTCATCATGTGTTTCGTTACTCAACATGTTCTGAATTAATCCTAAATCATTATTGGCGGACCAACCTACAATGCGCTTACAGAATCACCGCCGTTAGCCGACTCCTTGACCGGCTGATCAACAAGCTGCCAATTTCGTGATCATTGAAGCGTAGCAGATTAGCTAATCAAACGCCGTGATTTCGTGATTACTAGTCTGCTTGCCGTTCTATGGTCGCTGACACGCCCACTCTACGGCAGCTACTTTCAAACGCATTTAGACAAATGTTAACGACTTTCCCGTGAGCTTATTGCAGGTTCATTGACGTTTTTCAACTATAATCTATAGAATGAGACATGGATACGCATAAATTTTGAGATTTTCCAAATTATGGACAACTCTAGTGGCCAGTCTTACTATGGCACATTGCGGGAAAATATCATGGGCTGTATATCGATAGTGACTTGAGAATTTCAAGTGCGATTATCTTCTGTACAACAAATATCGCACCACATGACTCATGAGATTTACCTTATTAGAAAATTCGTTCCCACAAATGTCGCAGCATGATAATGAAGATGTGTTTTTAAGTCTGATTTGGAAGTAAATACGTCCCCACAGATATTACACTCATAGACAATCGAAACCAGCATGCATAGCCATGTGTCTGTTGATGGTGCTCTTTTGTGTGAATTCTTTCCCACAAAGATCACAGGCATGGGCTTTAACACCAGCATGTACAGCAATATGTCTGTTGAGGTTGCTCTTTCGTGAGAATTCTTTTCCACAAATATCACATTTAAGGGCTTTGACACCAATATGCACAGCCATGTGTCCATTGAGAAGGGTCTTTTGTGTGAATTCTCTCCCACATATATCACAGGCATGGGCTGCAACACCCGCATGTACAGCAATATGTCTGTTGAGGTTGATCTTTCGTGCGAATTCTTTTCCACAAATATCACATTTAAGGGCTTTGACACCAGTATGCACAGCCATGTGTCCATTGAGATTACTCTTCAGTGCGAATTCTTTCCCACAAACATCACATTTATGGCCTTTGACACCAGTATGCACACCCATGTGCATGTTGAGGTGGCTCTTTTGTGTGAATTCTCTCCCACAGATATCGCAGGCATGGGCTTTAACACCAGCATGTACAGCGATATGTTCGTTGAGGTGGCTCTTTCGTGCGAATTCTTTTCCACAAATATCACATTTATGGCCTTTGACACCAGTATGCACACTAGGGCTGTTCAAAAATAACCTTTTTTCCTGAATCTTGCGGGTTACTTGATTAAATCGTTAGGTTGCCTTAAAAAATGACGCACACCAAATTTGAATTCATTCCAACCCATATTCGCGGATTTCGTAGAGTTTGAAAATTTTGAATTTGCCTAAAAATGCAAAAAATTTTTTTTTTCCAATTTTCCTTCCAACCTTATGAAATTGTTGCGCTGTCTTCAAAAACAATGCAAAACAAATTTGACTCAATTCCAAGCTGCAGAAGCCGAGTTATTCAAGTTTTTTGATGATAATTCTGGGATGATCCATCAATCAAGGATAATCCCAGAATTATCAAAGAAAAACTGAAATAACTCCACTTCTACGGCTTCGAATTGAGTCAAATTTGTTTTGCATCGTTTTTGAAGACAGCGCAACAATTTCATGGGGTTGGCAGAAAAATTTGAAGAATTTTTTTTTTTGCATTTTTAGGCAAATTTAAAATTTTCAAACTCTACGAAATCCGCGAATATGGGTTGGAATGAATTCAAATTTGGTGTGCGTCATTTTTTAAGGCAACTTAACGATTTAATCAAGTAACCCGCAAGATTCAGGAAAAAAGGTTATTTTTGAACAGCCCTAATGCACACCCATGTGTATGTTGAGTTGGCTCTTTTGTGTGAATTCTTTCCCACAAAGATCACATATATGGGCTTTAACACCAGTATGCACAGCCATGTGTCCATTGAGATTACTCTTTAGTGCGAATTCTTTCCCACAAACATCACATTTATGGCCTTTGACACCAGTATGCACACCTATGTGTATGTTGAGTTGGCTCTTTTGTGTGAATTCTCTCCCACATATATCACAGGCATAGGCTTTAACACCAGCATGAACAGCAATATGTCCGTTGAAGTTGCTCTTTCGTGAGAATTCTTTCCCACAAACATCACATTTAAGGCCTTTGACACCAGTATGCACACCCATGTGTATGTTGAGTTGGCTCTTTTGTGTGAATTCTTTCCCACAAAGATCACATATATGGGCTTTAACACCAGTATGCACAGCCATGTGTCCATTGAGATTACTCTTCAGTGCGAATTCTTTCCCACAAACATCACATTTATGGCCTTTGACACCAGTATGCATACCCATGTGTACGTTGAGAGAGGTCTTTTGTATGAATTCTCTCCCACAAATATCACAGGCATGGGCTTTAACACCAGCATGTACAGCAATATGTCTGTTGAGGGTGCTCTTTCGTGCGAATTCTTTTCCACAAATATCACATTTAAGGGCTTTGACACCAGTATGCACAGCCATGTGTCCATTGAGATTACTCTTCAGTGCGAATTTTTTCCCACAAACATCACATTTATGGCCTTTGACACCAGTATGCACACCCATGTGTATGTTGAGGTGGCTCTTTTGTGTGAATTCTCTCCCACAGATATCGCAGGCATGGGCTTTAACATCAGCATGTACAGCGATATGTTCGTTGAGGTGGCTCTTTTGTGCGAATTCTTTCCCACAAATATCACATTTATGGCCTTTAACACCAGTATGCACACCTATGTGTATGTTGAGTTTGCTCTTTTGTGTGAATTCTCTCCCACAAATATCACAGGCATGGGCTTTAACACCAGCATGTACAGCAATATGTCTGTTGAGGTTGCTCTTTCGTGCGAATTCTTTTCCACAAATATCACATTTAAGGGCTTTGACACCAGTATGCACAGCCATGTGTCCATTGAGATTACTCTTCAGTGCGAATTCTTTCCCACAAACATCACATTTATGGCCTTTGACACCAGTATGCACACCCATGTGTACGTTGAGAGGGGTCTTTTGTATGAATTCTCTCCCACAAATATCACAGGCATAGGCTTTAACACCAGCATGAACAGCAATATGTCCGTTGAAGTTGCTCTTTCGTGAGAATTCTTTCCCACAAACATCACATTTAAGGCCTTTGACACCAGTATGCACACCCATGTGTACGTTGAGAGAGGTCTTTTGTGTGAATTCTCTCCCACAAATATCACAGGCATGGGCTTTAACACCAGCATGTACAGCAATATGTTTGTTGAGGTTGCTCTTTAGTGCGAATTCTTTTCCACAAATATCACATTTAAGGGCTTTGACACCAGTATGCACAGCCGTGTGTCCATTGAGATTACTCTTCAGAGCGAATTCTTTCCCACAAACATCACATTTATGGCCTTTGACACCAAGATGCATAGCCATGTGTGTGTCGAGGGTGCGCTTTTGTATGAATTCTTTCCCACAAACTTCACATTTATGGCCATTGACGCCCGCATGCATGGCCATATGAATCTTGAAATCACTTTTTCGAGTAAATTCTTTCCCACAAATATCATATGTATGTCGCCCACATGCGCGAATTCTTTCAATTATAGTTATTGCAACTGAGATGAAGACACCAGATTCTGAAATATAGCAGAATATTGTTAGAGCAGAATCTATCATAGTTCATTTGTAATCTTATTTGATGATGTATTATGTATTAACGGTCTTTCAAATATAAGCAGCTGGAGTCCATAAAAGCAGATTTGAAATTTATTTTATTCACAATTCACAGCTACTGAGGCAGCAACAGTGTCAAGAAGAAGTGTCGAATCGTCATGGTAATAACGAACGAATTGTATATGAAAAACACCAATAATGTGTAACGGTAAATATGGATGCCGGCAATATGATCCTTGAAATCTGCATGTTGCACCGGGCCTCAGGAGATTAGTCTAATTCTTATATATATATTAGGGTTATGACTAGAAAAAAAAATTCAAAATTTTGTGTGTCCTGTAGTCACAAATGATGAGCTTTTGTGTCCTGATTTCAAAACTCACAAAAGTTAAGACTGTTTGAACAAAAACCTCGCGCACAAAAATTTACCAGTTTTTCACTGTATGGAGGATAGGCTTTCTTTTGTAGATACAGGCTATATAATTTATTTATCGACTGATTTGAATTTAACTGAAGCAATTCCAATTGCGTAGATTTAAAATAGTATTTTGGTACATTTTGATCGCCCAGATTGAATTATTCCTATCGTGTTCTTGTTTACAGTCAATATTAAATAATTAATAATTCCGATTTTAGATGTAGACTGTATATATCGCATAATTTCAATTTGTCTGGCACAAATCAAACTGGGTGGTCGAAAAGGCAAAAGTAGAACAGCTCTAGGTATTTTCAGCGGTCTAGAAAACCACCTAAAAGAATATGTAGAGGAAAATTTGAAAATCTCATATATCATATGAGACACCGTAGCATCTGTTGATACTGGACGGCAGAATGGCATTGTTTCGAAACTGCGAAATGCAATGAGCATGGGTTTTCATATCCCTTGCCAACATCATATTATCGATTCTTAAAGCATATATTAGAGTTCTTCGATCCAACGTCTTCAAGAAATCCAACTCTCAGCTACAAATTTAGAGTAGATGTGGTAAAACACTACGAAAACTAGGTGCAATCCGAGCACGAATTTCAGATGACAATATTAGAAAACCGAGGATGTAGGGATGATTTTAAGTTTGGCATGTGCAGAACATGCCGTTCTCTCAAAGAAAATAGTATAGATTACCACTGATCAAATGGCATAAACTTCAATCTCTACGCAATGTGAGCGGGTGCTCAAGGGTTGCGTTGCGTACTTCCACTTTCCCGGATAGAGAATAACTCTGGAGATGCTTATTTATCGCAAATGCGTGTCAGGAAGACTGGTATTCTAACCATATGTCTAAAGATGGAATATACTAGAGCCCGACCGATTATCGGTTCGTCGATAATATCGAGACGATATCACACTTTGAAAGAATTATCGGTATCAGCCATTGGAGTTGAAAAATTAACGGCAATTTGCGTGGCGGAAGGAAGCCAGAAAACTATATTCTTTGATCACTAGACTGAGAATATTGATATATTTCATATAGCTTACACTTTACAGGTGTCCAGATGCAGCCTTTCTAGTTCATTTCATGTTCAAGTATAACAATGGCTGTAAAGATGTTCAAATAAATGCCCTATGAAGATTTGAAAATATGCTTATGCATACATCCAACTTCTTTTGAATATGGGCTGAATGTATTGGGGTTATCGGCTAAGGTGTGAGATATTGGTTTTATCAGTATCGACCCAAAAGTCCAATATCGGTCGGGCTCTAGAATATACCAAAGAATATTGGCTGCTATCTTTGCGGTCGAATGTCCTGCAGCGATAAAGTGCCCCAAAACCCTATTGGAAGTCGGATATGTCCGTCGTAGATGTCCATGGCACTAACATAATAACAGAAAGGGAAGTCAAATTGATGAATGAACTTTACGATAAGTGTAAAAGGACATATATTTGAAGATTAAATTTGTAGTAAAGAATATCTTTGAATTTTAAATTTTTTCCATATTTGGACCAGTGTCGAAAGTTAATGTTAGTTTGTGTGGGATATTTTTTTCTATTTGAACAAAATGATTATAATTTTCTTAATTTATACCAAAATGTTCATCAATTCCTGCTACAGGCAAAAATTATTTTTTTTTAGTCATAACCCTAATATATATACACATTACACAGAGATAACAGTGCATAGTTAACCAGTTACGATAATATAGCTAAATTAACCGACTGACAAGTCTACAGACGGAATAACTAATCTAGTTTCAAACTGCAGTGCAATGCAGTAGTGTCACTGGCTTATTCACAAGCATTTCCGATCTGATAATATAGTGACATAAAGAGCAAATCACGTCACAAATTTCATATCACATATAATAATATCAATCGCTAAAATTTATATCGTCTTCGACTTCGAATATATCAAGGATTAATTTTAAGAAAGAAAAATCAATGACATGGGCAGTTATCGTGATTACTTCTTCGGTATGATCGCAATCGTAATCGACTACATTGTAACAGTAGTAATCGCTCATGTCTGATTGCCAGCACTGTGGATAGAATATTACCGAAGTTGGTAAATTATTTTGGATAAAAAACTAAAAATAACATGTGAATGCATATTCGAAAAGTAATAGAGCGACTGGTATCTAATGTGACACTATAGAGATTGTAGGATGGAGCGACGACTCATTGTTCTCAGTTTAGATCCGTCACGCTTGACTTTGCGTAGTAAAATTCCGTTCACGAAAGTCCGATTGTCCTATTTTACATGTAAAAGTATAGGCAATTTCGGAAATACATGGACGAATTTGACTGCCGAAAAAGGGTGGAAATATTTGAGGTAGACGTTTCAAATTTTGCAGTTACGAGGAAGCATCAATATGTTCTCACTAAAAATATTTCACAACTTTTCTCAACCCAGAACAGGTCTGAAATCAATTCCCCGCAATGCCTTATTCAGCGATAAGTTCTCCGCGGCCGACTATGTTCGAATCCCGTAAACACGTAGACAATGCTATAATTGATAAGGCTTTATGCGGTAATAATTGAGTGGCCGTTGACAGCCGATGATACCGGTACAGAACTGCCCAAACTATTTTCTGTGCATACGCAAACGATGAAAAAACGGATAGCCTACCCACGGAATGCGAATGAAAATGAGCAAAGAAAAAATTATCACTTCCTAAAGATCAATATCGTACACTGTTTCATCGGGCATTAGGCCGGGGTGGATGTAACATTGGAAGATTGTACTTATTCGTTTTAACATCTTCCTTTCTGTTCACTAGGCTACATCGCATTGCCTTATATCCCGTTGTACATTTCGCGTCTTACGCAGATAAAAATAATAGAACCGCCCCTGCAATTATGGTCAACAACTGCGTTATCCCTGGATGTAGCTATATGTGAATAATCCGCGTATCAATACGTCGCTGGAGACGTAAGCTAGCAGTAGCTGTCTCAACTTCAACCGAATTAACAGCTAGAGCAATTTACAATAGAGCCGAGATCTATGAGAATCATTTTGAGAAGTCTGATATCATTCAGTTGAAAACCAAAAAGCAACTCAAAATGGGAGCTCTGCCTAAGCTAAATTTATTGCCTGAAAGATGTAGCATATTCATAAAGGTATGCGTGCAGGGTATCTCTCACTCAGATGAGGAAACCAACGCACCAAACGATTCCAATTGATATGTTTATTCCAGGGATATATAGAACTCCGGGATGGCTGACTTCATTTTGGCCGTTACCTAAGTAGGTCCAGAAAGTTACCTGCAATCTGCCTCGAAATATCCACTTTTCTGCAAGCTAGCGATACAGCTGTTTCTAGAATAATGATCCTCACCCTTTTGCAGAATAGTTAGTGAGTAAGCTAGACATTCTTCCCATATCACAACCTTACTGCTGTATAGCCAACCTAGTAAAGTATGACACTGCTGTATAGCCAACCAAGTAAACTATGACAACTCTGAATTTCAGTAAATCATGAATGTGTTTAATTTCTACACATCATATAATCTGCATCAGGCCATAAATAACAGAGTGAATAACGAATAATATCAGCGTCTTCTACCTATTTACAAGCCATTGTCTGAAACCATGCAGCTGGGGGGGGGGGGGGGGCGGTAATAGGATTGATTAAATCAACCATTTCAATTAGCGTTAATCGACAATTACCATGAAGTATAGGGTTGCATTTAAAACAAACATGTTTAAAACCAGGCCCTTGTATAAAACATACTTTTTTTAAGCGATGACGTCAAGAATATTCAACAGTGACGTCATATTGGATTGACATTGACAATTGAAAATATAGTGTGAATATAGCTCCTTTGACGAAATATATGTGCTATTGCTGTTGAACCAACTATTTTGAGGGTTCCAGCCATTCCATATTGATATTAGTCGGCTATATCGGGTGGTAATCGTCCGTAGGCTCATACAACACATGTTTTGGAAAGTATTTACACAATTATGGCATAATTTTACAACTTAAAAAGAATTTTTTTCAAAAGGCCTTTGTTTAAAACACTGTTTAAAGCATGTTTTAAACATTGTGTTTCTAACACAGTTTATTTTAAATGCACCCCTACCATGGAGCATTTCCAATAACGAAAAGATAGCACGGCCTGTAAGGACTCGAAATTGTGATAGCAGCATTGTCATCTTCTATGTCACTCAATGAAAGTTGATCAAGAAATCAACACACAATTGATACTTCTCTTCAGGTTCAAATGCAGCCTGGGGGTAGAAGTTTGGTACATATCATTATCAATTTGAGAAGCATTCGGTAGACCCAGTTGTTGAATTCAGCTGATATTTTGTTCACCGAGCAATAGATTCATGACCGCAGTGAAGAAATTACAACCATGGCTTAACGGTACATCACGAATGGGCGTCCTGAAGCATTTCATGCCATTTATCAGTTAAGAAATATTCAGTATCATTGTCTTGCAGATTTTCCGATAGAGCGATAGATGATTCCATGTCAAAAAAAACATCTCGGTGAGGAGGCACGAGATCCAAATATTCAGATTGTGGCCACCCTTGCCAAGATTTCAATGGGATGTGCCCAGTATAATATATTAGGATATCCACTGTTGACGTGATGCAAATGCTGGAACATCGCGTTTGTTTTTCCGGAATCTGCAACAAAAATGAACAAATGATGTATTCAGAGACACAAATTAACCTTAAGAATATATATATAGATGTATGCAGAGTTGTTCTATAGTGAAGAACTTCTACTTCATTGTAGTACTCAAGTAGGTGTTGCCTATTTTCGAAGATAAATCTTGTAAATTTGAAGCAGCCATCTCCAAACTCAAGTACCTTGCATGCATTTCACTTTCTACAGCTACTTGAGGAAGTTTAAATACCAGTACGCCCGGGAATTCAACTATTACTTGAGTAGCAACGCAGACTACTTTAACCACATCAGGATTAATGTAAATCGCTCATTTAATAACGTATTACTAGAATCAGCCTAACTTACCTTTGGCCTACCGAGGAGAGCTCCAATGCATTATTGCGACGATTTGAAGAAACCTTGCAAATTGAAAGCAATCCTCAGAGTTTTCTCTTCCTTCATCGTACAGGCCTATAGCCTATAGGCTATAAGTGTTTATATGGTAAAGACAGGCCGTATCTCAGGGTCGTATCGTGTCCTGACGATTGTGTTGGCTTATCCATTCAAGGGAGTGGGCATCTTCATGGCTTCAGTAAGAGCAAATGGTCAAAAAATGTTGTGGCCATATACTGTACTGGAAGTCAGCCATTGGCAGTTCACAACAGTGCATTTCTGTTGAAGTATAATTCCAGTACTGTAGCATTAAGGTGCCATTCATTAACAAACATATAACTGTCTTGATTTACTAGACATGTAACTGATGAATAGTATCTGTAACAAGAGATTGGATTCAAAAGTTGTTATGGACACTTACAACTGCAACGACCTTGACGTGTTGTGTTTGTATTAGATTCAAATGTTTGGTTATCCTTAATTGAAATGCCTCTTGAATCTTGCACATCGGTAGTGTACTCAGTGGCTCCAATTCTTACTAAGAATAATCAAGCAATGATCTGGAATACCAGTAAGCCTGCAATAGGCTACCAGCACTACCTGCATATTCACATATTAATCTATAGCACAAGATCTTACCTGACGAAGATCCCTCCTAACGGTCGCCTTAATAGCTCACACGGCACAGTGTAAACGTACACTTGTACTTGTACAATAGGGTTGTCCATAATTTGAAAAATCTTACAAATCCTCGGTTGTAATGTCTTATTCGATAGATTATTGATAAAAAACGACACTGAGCTTGAAAGAAGCTCACAGAAAGGCCGTTAAGATTTCGTGCAAAGCGTTTGAAAGTAGCTGCCGAAGAATGGGCGTGCCACCGACCATAGAACGGCGAGAAGACTAGTAATCAAGAAACCACGGCTCTTGATTGGATAATCGGCTATGCTTCAATGACCACGTCAGCAGCAGCTTGCTGATTAGGTGAACAAGGAGTCTGCTACTGGCGGCGATTCTGAAAGCGCATTGTATGTAGGTTGACAGATAATGATTTAGGATTGATTCAAGGTATCTTGCGGTACGAAATACATGATGTACAAACAACATCTGCTTCACAAAAACGTCTAAAGCATGACCGCTTCATTGTGAAGGAAACCGCCGTAGCCTATATGCCTTGTTTTCAACGAGGGAAAGCATAGGCGCTTATGCAAGTGGCGACGGATTCCTAGTTTCAGAAATAATATATCATTATTGAATACAAAGATAAAGCTTAACAATGACACTATAAGTTAGGTGATCTTATTGGGCTCAGGTTGCAGTACATAGTTGAAGTTTTGAATGCTCTAGCGATCGGCTGAATCGGACGGTTAGGCTTAGCACTCATCAGATGTTCGCAGCAAATTGAATTCACTTGTAAATATTTTCAAAGTCCCTAATGATGTCGCAGAAACGAGGTTTAAATGCAAGCACAGGCCCTGCTTGATATGATATGCAAACTATGCTGGATACTATGCACTATGCAGCATTGTCTGTGTTTACCTTTACACCCCTTTTCTGCGCGATTATTAA
This sequence comes from Botryllus schlosseri, assembly GCF_051294905.1. NCBI lineage: Eukaryota > Metazoa > Chordata > Ascidiacea > Stolidobranchia > Styelidae > Botryllus > Botryllus schlosseri. Next base: position 6,246,330 of record NC_137244.1, on the reverse strand, counting down.
GGAATTTGACATATCATATCCAGCATATCATGTGCTTACTTTTACGCCTCTTTTCTGCGACATCATCAAGGTCTCTGACAACACTTGCAAGTGAATACAGTTTGATGCAAGCATCTGACAAGTGCCAAGCATAACCCGCTGATTCAGCCGACCCTAAGAGCTTTCAAAACTTCTACTATGTACTACAACCTGAACCCAATGAGATCACACAAACTATAGTGTCATTGTTAAGCTTTAACTTTGTATTCAATAATGATATATTATTTCTGAAACTAGGAATCCGTTGCCACTTGCATAAGCGCCTATGCTTTCCCTCGTTGAAAATAAGGCATATAGGCTACGGCGGTTTCTTTCACAATAAAGCAGTCATGCTTTAGACGTTTTTGTGAAGCAGCTGTTGTTTGTTCATCATGTATTTCGTACCTCAACATACCCTTAATCAATCCTAAATCATTATCTGTCAACCTACATACAATGCGCTTTCAGAATCGCCGCCATAGTAGCAGACTCCTTGTTCACCTAATCAGCAAGCTGCTGCTGACGTGGTCATTGAAGCATAGCCGATTATCCAATCAAGAGCCGTGGTTTCTTGATTACTAGTCTTCTCGCCGTTCTATGGTCGGTGGCACGCCCATTCTTCGGCAGCTACTTTCAAACGCTTTGCACGAAATCTTAACGGCCTTTTTGTGAGCTTCTTTCAGGCTCAGTGTCGTTTTTTATCAATAATCTATCGAATAAGACATTACAACCGAGGATTTGTAAGATTTTCCAAATTATGGACAACCCTATTGTACAATGTACAGCCTTGGATGGTATGGTGACATACATTCGCATAACATACCGGTAAATGAAAAACATACCGCAAGGCGTAATCTAAATCATACTGCGGATATCAATGTTAACGTTAATTATTCTACATTTTGTTATTTTCTCACGATTATCAGCGCAGCAAAACATGTTACATAAGATACTACAGAAGCAGAGATATTCCGAAGCCGAGTAAATGACCGGTACACCAAAGATATTACGCTAAACGTACCGGGATTCCAACCCGGCGTACCGGCATACCGTTAAATTGCTGCTGAAGGAATAGGGCTAATACCGCAAAGTTTCAGACTGCCTGAACATCTCATAACCTAGTTAACCTATAGCTTTATATAAGAACATAAACATGAATATTATATGCCCCTACCGCTCTCAAAAACTTGAAATTACACACAGATGTAGCGGCTGACTGGAACGTGCATCAAAACTGAATGCGTGTATCCGGACCTACTTAGGTAATGCCGCGATGACGCAATTGACGCAGTCAGCCATCCCGGAGTTCTATATATCCCTGGTTTATTCATATAAAAAGAAAGGAAGATCCGTTTTCCCAGAAAAGAGTTGCCAGTGACAGAGAGGCACAAACATGTCACCATGTCACAGAACACAGCATTCAAGCGCCTGACAAGTAGAATAACAAGATTTAAAACCAATTCCTCAAGCCGTGGCCCAAACTTGGAAATAGAATGATGATTGTGGTAAGCAATCTTCAAAATGTCAATTACTCGGTCGATGTCAATTTGCTCAGTTGGTGACGGGAGTTTCTGCAATTTCCCATGCTTCTTGAGTTCCCTCACGGTGGGGAATATGCCACATACGCCACAACTGATTCCACTTCACTCATCCATTCCTTCAAAGCATTGGGAAATTCCTCCTGGTCGATTGATTCCCAATACTTCCACTATGATTATTCGGCCATAACTATCACGTTTGATATATGTTAAAAAGGAATCAAAACTTCTGTACAAGCATAACATTCAGAACTTTATTTCCGTTGCGCTACTCAAATAATAATTACAATACCGGATCGGTACAAGAAAATGGCTAACTGTTTCTAGATAATATCACAGCAATGTCCGCTAGCAGACACAATCGAACGAGGCAACAGCTAGCTAGCCTATAGGATCAACAAAATTGAATGCGGTAATAATGACTTATTTTTTCTCGTCGACAAGTTAAAATACATGAAAGATTCACGAGATTAAACGCAAGTCCTTCACGCAAGTATCCAAGATCAGCCTACACTTATACGACCATATTAAGACATCGAATTTGTATGACATTCCTTTATAACTATTCAACCTCCTATATTCCGACCCATTCCATCGACAAACTTCTTCAACTTTCACCATCTGAATTCCACAAGGTATTGATAGTCGTGCTCGTAACAATGGGTTGTTCACTACGCAAAGCGGAGCGTGAACGATCTAAAGGGAGTTGAAAATAGTGCAGTTTAATTATTATGAGTATTTCTGTGTGAATATGCACTAATACTATTACAATGTCAAATATTAAAAGTAATACCTGTAATAATCAGTGTTGGGATCAAGTCACCACCTTCGAGTCACGAGTCATTTCGAGTCATTGCACATTTTGACTCGAGTCAAGTCAAGTCAATCGATTTTCGAAGGTGACTCGAGTCAAGTCAAGTCAATCGATTTTTGGAGGTGACTCGAGTCAAGTCAAGTAAAGTCACGAGTCAAGTCACAATTCAAGTCAAGTTGCCTTTTCGAAGTATGAGGCATGGTTACGTCATTGCATTCTGCTAGCTGTCTAAAATACAGATTGACTGGTTATTGATTTTGAACCGATGAACGAATATAAAGTTAAATGTACACGCAAGAAGACGCTGTATCGCTCACATATACGTAGAACTGCTAAACTACGTAAGCAATTGCATAGTCTCAGTTTATAGTTACCAGCCAAAATAGAGAATAGCGAAACGAATTGATAAGATGCCATACATTACACATATACAAATTAATATGATGCAATTCGAGCTGCGCCAATGGTTGAGGTCTACATAAGCTATATTCGATTTCAATAAAACAAGAGTTTTTGTTAAGGTATGAACGGAGAACAGAAATATACATTTTGCTGTTAAATTACTTTACTATTTACGACAACGTAAGCTGTAAACTTCGATCACTTCGCTTGCGGTCAATTTATTTGTGAGAGAACAATGGTTGCTCAGTGAAACCTATGATCATTGAATAATTGGTTGCTTTCACCAGTTCACCAGCGTTTCGCGAACAATCCGAACATATGCAAGATACAATGATTTTTATCGACACCGGTAACTTGATGACTTGAAATTGACTCGTGAATTTTGCTCCGAGTCACGAGTCAATCCTCATTTCTGATACGCCGAGTCAAGTCAAGTCAAGTCATTTTAGCAAAGTGACTCGAGTCAAGTCATGACTCGAGTCATCCCAACACTGGTAATAATACCATAAATATCCATTTTAACAAGATAGGTACTGCAAAATCACAACAAATACGTCGCGGATGAATATCAATTGGGCATTTAAATCAGTCGCCACTCCATCCTACAACCTCTATAGTGACACACCATGGGATCAATATAAATTTATTCATGACATGAAAAAATTTCTAACACGCAATATCGCATTTGCTGGTACAGCGTATCGAAACATAGGCCTACATAACTTCATCGGTATCTTACTGAGGAATGCACAAACGCAGAAATCATTATACCATATTCCATATTTCATGTAATATAGGGCTAGCATGTTTCATTGGTGTAATTTTAGACTACTCAGTTCCACTTGACACGGTTTCATCACGTTAGATCAGTGGTTCTCAAACTGGGGGTGCGAAAGCATCTGCAGGGGGCGTGAAGCCACTTGCGACAAATGAAGCTTCTTGAACTTAGAATGACTTTAATTTGCAAGTATTAACAACTGCAATAATCCTAATTATATTAGCACTTTATATATCATAATTGCATCGTACCAGCCATACAGCGATGCTATATTGTAACTGATACAAGCCTTGCACCGATCAAAAGATGTCTCCGGAATATGAGTAACTAGTGATGACTGCTGAAACTTCAGGGGTCACTTCAACAGAATGGCCGTCTGGGATGAATTATCCTACTGGGATGAATTATCCTATTTATTTCAATTGCCAAATTGCCAATAGCCTGCTGAAACAAACCTATCGCGGTTTAGAAATGTTTTGTTGGGGTTTGTTAAGCAAATAAAAATTTGGGGTAGCAAGGTCAATCAGGCTAGGCTGACTTTGAAATCATTGCAATAAATTTTGCATTTGACGTTGTCAGTCACAGAAAATTAGTGCACAGTCGTTTGAAATAAAAATTAATGAAGTCATTTTCCTAATCCATACAAATATAGGGATTGAAATCTAGCCACGGAATCCATTTCCCCTTGTGATCGACAAAACACATAACCACATATAAAAATGATTAGGGTGGACGCTAGGGTTGTTCAGAATTTGTCGACTTTCAAAACATCACAAAGGCATCACAAGGGCACTTTGTAGCTGTTCTGTGCAAGCTATGGGACATAGGCAGGCCGTGTTATTTTTGGCATATGCCAAAACTGCCAAAAATAACTTATTTTTGGCATTTTTCGATTTTTATTTTTGGCAGTTTTGGCATCGTCCTCTAAATAGATAGTTTCAGCCTCGAATTAGTCACAAAAGCGCTTTATTTGGGCTAGTTTGGTAAAGACACCACAAAATGTGCAGCATCCACGTATAATCAGTGCCAACAAACAATAAGAAGAAAAAACCTAACGATTTCATAGATTAATAATATCAAGCGAAACCACAAAATGTGCAGTATCCATCGGAATCGGTGCCAATAAGCAAAAAAAAAAAAAAAAGCCTAACAAACACGCTCAACAGCTGATTGTTACAGCTGTAATGGACTCAAATCGTTTGCACTGTAACAGTGCTTCCAAACTCTGGTCAGCTAAGTTTCTCCTAAATTCATTTCTCGCCCAGCGAATCTGGGAAATATCGGCTTCAACAGTAGCCGTTGAGGAAAAATGTTGCCAGTCATCCACAAAAGGTTTTCAAAGCTTCAAATTCTTTGGAGGGCCGAACCGGCTTCCATGCATCATGAAAAGAGATCACTTCGCCAGTGCCATCGATCTAATCGCGGAAAGAATTTTCTTCCCGATCCTTTTCCAGGAGTTTCCTGTGTTGTCTCTCAACACATTCTATTTAGTAGCCCGACTATCATTTCTCCTTCAGTCTACCGATATATTTTCGGATGACTTTTGTCACTTCAGGTGGCTTTAATATTACCAACTTGCATGGAAGAGTCCTTGGAAGGTTAGTTTGTTTAAGAACATTGACGCAACAAGACTGTCTGGCAAAACGAGACTATGCAGCTCAGAAATAGCCGGACACCGGACAGTTTGTTGAGTCACAATGTTCAACTCGATCACAATGCAAAAATGGTGGTTGCTTTTGGGGGTTCCAGTTCCATGAGCATAATATAATGTAAATATTAAATATATTTTATTAATCAGTACTGCGACAGCTTCTCATTGATACCCGTTTTATCAAATTTAGTGCTCGACAAGCCGGTCAAAAATGGTCGTAAAATTGCCTTTGGACAAATGGAAAGTATGACGTAAACCAAATGCAGTCAGCTGTTCAATCTCGATGTGTCCACACCATTTAGGACACCATGCTTTCTCCCCTAATGGGTGGGCTGGACCCAGATTAAGAAACCTGCCTTTCACAAACGCTCTTCTCGCTTGTAACGCAGTCCTGTTAACACAACACCATGAACGAAATAAACTATTCGGCAGGCCGTGTTATTTTTGGCATAAGCCAAAAATTGCTTATTTTTGGCATTTTTATTTTTGGCAGTTTTGGCATCTGGTTTCTGAAATGCCAAAAATAACACGGCCTGGACATAGGAAAAGAATCTGTGAAGATATTTCAAGAATTGATACAAAAATGCTCATTTGAGATGATTCGAGAACTAAAAAAACAACCTCCTACCACGATTGGGGAGGTCTCAGATTAGGAACAATTGCTGGCGGCAAATATAAAGTGTTTAAAGTTGAAATTAGACAAGAAAAAAGGCTGAACTAGAAGACAGCCTGCACCAGCATGAATTAACGTAGGGCAACTTACAGCTAGAGCACATCTATATCCTCTCCACAGGCAGCTGGCAGCTCCCATAGCAGTGATTTCGAATTTGCACAAAATTCATGTGATGATTCATCTAATTTTTTGACTATGAAAGCTCCTGTAAACCTATTCCACGACAGAGACCTACGTCATCTTTCTGACTGTGTATTTGATTGGGACAGAATGGTAGTTCTTATTGATGCTACAGCTGCGCCACGCATCAGGTCGAGTCTTTCAGTGTCCGAATGGCATAGTGAACCACGTTTCATGAGTGCTCGGAAATTCGGGGGCTTCAATTTTTTCTCAATCTTCAAGGGGGCGTGTCAAAGAAGTTTGAGAACCACTGCACATGTACGGCTCGTACAGGGTGTGTGGACTATGTAGGCTACTATACACCGGCACAGGATTTTCCTAGAATCCACAACATCCATATTATACAGGGAAAATTACAGTACAACATATAAAATGGCAATATAATTAGGGTACAGCAACCATACGTTCATATTACAAATTTATTCCACTTAGCTTTTCCACTGGCCATCTTCAGGAATGACCGCCAGTAAATGACGTTAACCAAGTTCGAAATATAGAAAGAATTTTGTCGTAGTGACATAATAATGACAAGTACACACAGAGTCGCGAATGGCAGTAAATAACGCACGGTTAATAAGGATTAGTTTATTTAATTCATTAATCAGGATTATTGCAATTTTTAAAACTCTGAAGTTTCAGCACAAATTAAACTCATTCCGAGTTCGAGAAACAACATTTCTCTCCGGTGGCTTCACCCCCCCCCCCCTGGATGCTTTTAGGTTCCGTACCCTTTTCCACCCACGTACCACTTCGAGGTTTTATGCAGTGCTCGCGTATCACCTACATAATTTACGCACGCCTTAAGCGGTCAAAAATGTTTTCACCATTTATGACCTCATAATCATTATTTGACCCAAGTAGGGTGTAATACCTAGGGCGATTTTTTTGCCTAAAATCTGAGGATTTTGACCTAAAAAACCTAATTTTGACCAAATTTTGACCTCACGTTCGCAAATTAGGTGCTTTCGTACATAATGTTGAAATTGTACCACCGGTACTTATTTTCATTTCTGGTTGGGACTGTTTGGCCTGAAAAAGCGTTTTTGACTTGAAAACTGACAAATTTTGACATGAAAAAACTTTATTTTACCAAATCTGGCCCAGTAGTTACACCACGTATTATGGTGGAGTTAACTAAAATTTGTTGTAGTACAACGAAAGATACCTTCCCACATTCTCGGGTAGACAGTGTCTGTCCTTACTTAGTTAGCATGCCAAGAATTGAGAAAGGCCGTTCCACAGCACTAGTTGTTGGCTGACAACACAGAAGTTTTGCGTACACTGCTGGTGACACACCATGTTGCTTCATTCTGACGATGTTGTCATACATCACAATTTTTCATCGTGCGCTTCTTGATCAAAGAACCATGCAATGCCCAAGCAGTCTTGCTTCAGTTAGGATATTGTGGTACGTTGACCATAACACCATATCAATTGTCAACCTAATTGTTTCGTTTGACAGTTCATGATCAGCAGACAATGGGCCGTCTACAACGGTAGGCATATAAAGTAGGCTACAAGTTGAAAAATATCAAAATCTACGATACCAACTACATAGAGGTGTCAAAAATTTTCTAAAACAATTTTGCCAATTTTTTTACTTGACGCTTCAATTTTGTGAAAAAAATCGCCCTAGTAATAACAAATTCTATTAAACTAGGCATTATCAGCCCGGGTTGATGATATGCATGGAATTGTTTTTTCACCATTAGTCGAAAAAATTCAAAATCAACGCCACCTGAACTAATAACTTCCTTCGGTAGAAAAGAAAAGGAGAATCTAGTTGCGTACCACCTGGAAGACCTTCGCGTACCACTAGTGGTACGCTTACCACAGGTTGGGAACCACTGTACTAAGGAGTGGTATTGCAGGGGCCCAGGGGGCACTAGTTATTAGGTGATTGGTGACTAGCGGTTGAACACCAGACACGACAACTGATTTTAGGGTAAGATTATGTCAGGTGCTCTAGAAAAATTTCAAATGTGCCCCCACAATCTCAGATTTTCATGAAAATTGGTCAGCCTGGAAAACTTTTCTTTCTGATATCAGAAAAACAAATTTTATAAAAATCGATCAAGTACAGCCAAAGATGTGGACGTTCAAAAATTGTGGTTTTTGTGCTCGCTCAAACGGAAAAAACGTCAGAAATTTACACATGCAATTTAAATTTGCTATATTTTGGTCAAATTAGGGTCGTTGAGGGTGACCCTTTCACACTTGTTGATATACATCCTACTTGATACTTCGTCCCCTTCTTCGACACCTGGGGTTGCATAGTCTGACCTTCAACCTCATGATTCTGTTCATGTCTTCAAAAATCGCTCACGCGTGAGGTCATTTTTAATTGCAAATATATTTTGGCTAAGAGGTGGTGTCATCAAGTGTAAGGTGTCATTGGAAAGCTCTTGACAAGGACTATCAAATTCAACAATAATATTACTGGATATTCGATATTTCGAAATTCAACAATTTTTTCAACACTTGTTTACGACAATTTTTTTTAAATTTGAAGATGAAATATCCACTAATATTATTGTTGATTTTGAAATTGCTTTCCAAGAGCTTTCCAATGATATCTTACACTTGATGATACCACCTGTTAGCCATGAGATATCTACAATTAAAACTGATGTCATGCATGAGTGCCTTCAAAAGTTATAAATAAAAGCATGGGTTCAAAGGTCAAACTAGGCAGGCCCAGGTGTCATAAAGACGGTGAAAATGCATTAAGTGTGCTGTAAATGACTAAGTGTGAAAGTTTCGCCCTCACCAGCCTTAATTTGATCGAATTATGGCAAATTTAGGTTACATGTATATATTTCTGCCATTTTTTCCGCCTGAGCGATCACAAAAATGGCAATTTTTGGACGGTCATATCTTCGGTTCTAGTCGACCTTTTTTGATGAAATTAGGATTTCTGAAATCAAAAAACAAAGCTCTGTAAGCATGCCAATTTTCATGACGTTTCAAGAAGGTGGGAATTTGGCATGAAGCACCTGAAATGTACTGACCCTTTACGGATCAGATCAGTAACCACTGACCAGGGTCGTGAATAAATGACAATGAACCAAGGTCTGTATAAAGCGTCACATTGCCACCAATGGATTATTATGACACACAGTGCCGGACGAATAGCCCGAGAAATCAGAATATCAAACCTAATTTTTTAGGAAAATCACTAGTTTCATGTCCTGAAACACACTCTTCAAAACTTTGTAAGTAAATATTACATAAAAACTTATTTTCTAAGGAATATATATTACAACAGCTTTCATTTGCCACCCTTCATAACTTTTTTCAAGTAGACAGAAATGAGAGGGAGACTCCTGAGGCACAGACTACATCAGGGGTGGGCAAACTACGGCCCGCGGGCCGCATGCGGCCCTCAACACCGTTCTGTGCGGCCCGCGAGAGTCTAATGAAACTTATTAAAATTATTGACAAATGCTTACTGAAAATTGAATTAATGCAGGGACTTGATTAAACTTTTTCGTAGTATATTTCACCATGATAATTAAATAGTATATTCATATTGAAATGAACCCGAATATTTTCGGCTGACACTCGTCAGGGGTAATCGTATACAATGTTCTTTCCAATTCTCTACTAGTTGCTGACGATTACCCCTGACGAGTGTCAGCCGAAAATATTTGGGTTCATTTCAATATGAATATACTATTTAATTGTATATTGAAGTTCTGTACCTCCAAGAAGCTCTTCACCATGATATTATCAAGTCAGTGGTTGTCAAGCGCAGGGGCGTGCCCTCCTTGGGGGGCGTGAAACTGAGCTCAACTGAATTTTTTTTTGTCGCGCGGTATTTACTCTGAATTTCATATTTGGAAATCTCTCATCCACAGTTGTAACCTTGCCATCAAACTATCCGTTAGGTTAGCTAGCATCCTGGTTGCGTTTTGTGATATGACGATAAGGGGGGGGATCTTTCACCATCATAAGGGGGACATGTCTTAAAAAGTTTGAGAACCACTGTTCTAAGGTAAATACTACTTATTTTACTTTTCATGTTCAACTTCTTGCGCGAAAGCCCGATCTCAAGGCCCTCGCAGTTTGGAAGGTTTCAACTGCTAAACATCACAGAAATCCTAATCGAGATTGACATAATTCGGATCACAGATCACAGGCGTGATTTCAGATTGGCCACTCCAGTTTTAATTATTTCAGTGACGTGCTTATAAAAACGATTCGCGCGTGTCTTAGGTAGATTCGTTCTCTGTATGCATAGAATTAGGGTACCGTAAACCGGGGTAACTTTGGACTCAAGGGTAACTTTGGACACTAAGCAGTAAAAGATTTAAATGGTTGTTGATGGAAAATGGTGGCCGCTGGATGTCCAATTCTTTTTCATGAGGCAAGAGTACCACAAGTAGTTTCAATAAAAGATGGGTTCATTTCACTACCAGTTAAACTTGACCCAACATTGATAAATTAATGGCGGGGGTCAATTTCATCAAAATTGATGGCCATTAAACTTCTTACAACCAAACATAGATAGCATGTGATTCATAGATTCAAAACTTGGCAGCAGATACCTCTAAGTAGTCTTAATCCATGGCAAAAATCTCAGTGGGCTCACTCTTAGATCAATACAAGAAAATGTGATGTCCAAAGTTGCCCCATCAAATTTTATCAGAATATGGCAACTTTGGACAGTGGAAAATGTGATATTGAGAGCTCTAGAAAGTGGCTGCTTCATCAGTGTCAAACTATAGTCATTATGACCGGCCTGATGGCTTTTTAAAATGAAATGAGAAGGTCAACAAATTAAGAGTTTGCCAAAATATGAAAAATGGGTAGGCAAAGAGCTGAGAGATTGTAATCGGGCGTAAGCTACTTCAAAAACTTATCACATACTCCTAAAGATGTGCATGCTGAATATGGGATATCGTAAAGTATGACAAATATATCCATCAGAGGACATAAGAAAGGAAAAGTGATTCTTTTAAAGAACAGTAACATCTTTGAAATCGACAATAATTCACGGTAACATGCTTAATGTTTGCTGTCGGTTGCTGACACTGCCAGTGGGATACCCCGCATCACCATAGATATGTTATTTATAAGTCCCAATTGGTGAAAGCATGAGGGAAAATTGAGATAAGGGATGAATAAGGGGGCATTACCCTTCATAAACTACCTATTTTTTGGGGGGGGGTGGATTAGGTAAAAATCATGCAATAGGCCAGACATAAACTATTTTGTTTCAGTTTTAGCCACTGCTCTCATCAACTCTTGCCAAATAAGCCTCATTTACGAGGTTTCATAAACAATAGAGTGTAAAGGCATACAAAAAACTACATCGTCCAAAGTTACCCCACATGCAGGGGTAGCTTTGGACACGGATGATTTACGAAAATAAGGTACTTATTTATGACCATGAAGATTTTGGATTAGGTAATTCTAATCTTTGCTCCATGACCCATGAAAAACACAAAACTTGCCTCCCCTACACCCCAGCATTTCCAAGATACAGAGCGGAATTGTTGAAAATTGTCCAAAGTTACCCCGGTTTACGGTATTTATATTTTATCTACACATAGTAGAATAGGGTGGAGTGAAAAATGGAAAATTTTGAATTTTAAAACGGACACTTGATGTGGTGCCAAATTTGAAAAAAAATAATTTCTATAATAATTTTGGGCTCATGCACCCTCTAGTGGTCGTGCAATTGCACCGAGCGAGCCAAAAATAGCTAATTTCGCTATATATTGATGACCGCTTCCTCTAGAAAGCTGATTTTGGGCTCAAAAGATGCGGAAGCAACAATTTTTTATCTCACTTCCACAGAACTTTGTCTTAAAAATGAACAGAAAAAAAGTTACGAGCAAATTATTGATTTTTAGACCATTTTTCGGTAAAATTAGGCACTGAAGCAGGGTACGAGGCCAAAAGCGTGTAGTGATCGATCTTATGACTGACAACTCCATATTGGAAACACATAAATTGTTAATTCATAGTGAAAACACAAAACCATCAATTCCATATTGAAAAAGATATATTTCGAAGATGATTTCACTACCAGAGTATTAGTCTGCACGAACTTTGTATCAAAAGATTTCATCGGTTTTTGAGACTTCTCTACGTTTAAATCCCGACACATGGGCAGATGCTTTGGTCACCACTTTAACGTCTCTTTCCACTGCCTAGTTGTACCAAGGATGTTTGAGGAGATGACCTTAGATTTTCCATCTCGAGATATGGTGAGTTTTTGATTGCTGATGGCTGTTCCATATCTTTTAGATTCAAGTTGACAATTTAGTGGTATGATTTGGCCTTGATGTTTATAATTGGGATTTTAAACAATCTGATTCTAGTGTCAAAGTTGATTTTAGGTTTCGTTTCATTAACATATCCTCCTTTAAAGTCATTAATTGGAATCTGGTATTCTAATCTTGCAAGTCTTCCGAGGCCTTCATCATCATCACCGAGCATTCCCAAAATACATTATCCGGATGTGCAAAATATGCTTTTCCTTGCAGCAAAGGTAGTGCAAGGTTGCGAATTCGTGTATCAGAAAGCTTTGTAATATGGGAAACTATGTTGCAGAAGTTTTTAGCAGCCATCAACAATGGAATTGTGCCTTTTTATTTCAAACCATGACGGAAAATAAAACTCAATGCAGAATTAAGCAAGATAGTTCAGATTGCTTGATGGATGACTCTGTCGCACAGGTATGCTATGTATAGAACCTCAAAAATCAGGAAATCTGAACTATCTTACTCAATTCTGCATGGAGGTTTATTTTCCGTCATGGTTTAAAATAAAAAGGCACAATTCCATTGTTGATGGTGCTAAAAACTTCTGCAACAGTTTCCCATGTTACAAAAGCTTTCTGATACACAATTCGTAACCTTGCACTATCTTTGCTACAACAAAAGGCATGTTTTGCACATCTGGGAATGCTCGGTGATGATGATGAAGGCCTCATAATACTTGCAAGTCTATAACTATGAGCAGATCAAACAGAATATCAGATTCCAATCGGCGACTTAGAAGGAGGATATGTTAATGAACCGAAACCTAAAAACAGCGTTGACACTAGAATCAGATTGTTCAAAATCCCAATTATAAACATCAAGGCCAAGTCATACCACCAAATTGTCAACTTGCATCTAAAAGATGCAGAACATCCACCAGCAATCGAAAGCTTTTCATATCTTGAGCTGAAAAATCTAAGGTCATCACCATTAAGGATTAATCATCCTTGGCACAACCAGGCAGTGGAAAGAGACGTTAAAGTGGTGACCGAAGCATATGCCCATTGCTCATGGGTCGGGATTTGAATGTAGCGATGGCCTCATCACACAAAGACTGAAATCTCGAAAGCAGATGAAATCCTTTATTACGAAACAAGATTTCAAAGTTTGTGCATACTAATACTCTGGTAGTGAATCCATATTCGAAATATATCTTTTTTCAATATAGAATTGATGTTTTTGTGTTTTCAATATGGATTTGCAATTATGTGCTTTTAATATGGAGTTGTCAGTCATAAGATCAATCACTACAAGATTTTGGCATCATAGCCACTGCTTCAGTGCCTAATTTTACCTGAAAACAGCCTAAAAATCAATAATTTGCTTGTAACTTTTTTTCTGTTCATTTTTAAGACAAAATTTCTGTGGAAGTGAGATATAAACTTGTTGCTTCCGCATCTTTTAAGCCCAAAACTAGCTTTCTAGCATAAGCGGTAATCAATATATAGCGAAATTAGCTATTTTTGGCTCGTTCGGTGCAATTGCACGACCACTAGAGGGTGCACGAGCCCAAAATTATTTTACATTTTTTTTTTCAAATTTGGCACCACATATCAAGTGTCCGTTTTGAAATCCAACATTTTCACTCCACCCTAATAGTAGAAGCGTGTTTGAAGCTAACATGGTTGCGATGCTGTCAGCATTGTGAGCCCTGGAACTGTACCTAATGTAGAATTGGCAAATCTATGAACAAATTGCTGCTCACCGATTTAGATTCCAATCCTGTTCTAAGAATTGGGAACCGACAACCGACTTTCATCTCTATAGTTTTCACAAATTCGTTGTAGAGGTCGACCAGCCTATGAAATCTCGCCACTGTTTCTAACGCGTGTACGATATCATCAAAGCAATGTTTAGTTTGTTTCAAATAAGCATATATATTATCTTCATGTCATCACTATATAATCAAATACCAATATTGCGTTTTGGTTTATAATCCCAATTTTACATACCGTAAACCGGGGTAACATTGGACAATTCTCAACAATTCACCTTTGTATCTTGGAAATGCTAGGGTGTAGGGGAGGCAAGTTTTGTGTTTTTTTGGAGTCATGGAGCAAAGATTAGAATTAACTAATCCAAAATCTTCATGGTCATAAATAAGTACCTTATTTTTGTAAATTATCCGTGTCCAAAGTTACCCGTGCATGTGGGGTAACTTCGGACAATGCAGTTTTTTGTATGCCTTTACCCTCTATTGTTTATGAAACCTCGTAAATGAGGCTTATTTGGTAAGAGTTGATGAGAGCAGTGACTAAAACTGAAACAAAATAGTATATGTCTGGCTAATTGCATGATTTTTACCTAATCCCCCCCCCCCCCCCACCCAAAAAAAATAGGTAGTTTATGAAGGGTAATGCCCCCTTATTCATCCCTTTACTCAATTTTCCCTCATTCCTTCACCAATTATGACTTATAATAACGTATGGTGACAATGGGGTATCCCACTGACGCAGTGTCAGCAATCGACAGTAAACATTAAGTATGTTAGCGTGATTTATTGCCGATTTCGAATATATTACTGTTCTAGAAAAGATATATTTTCCCTTTCCTATGTCCTCTGATGGATAAATTTGTTGTAATTAACGATATCCCATATTCAGCAGGCGCATCTTTAGGAGTATGTGACAAGTTTTTCAAGTAGCTTACACCCGATTACAATCTCTCAGCTCATTGCCTACCCATTTTTTCATATTTTGGAAAACTCTTAATTTATTAACCTTCTCATTCCATTTTAAGAAGCCATCAGGCCGGTTATAAGGAATATAGTTGACGATACCCTTTGACACAGATGAAGCAGCCACTTTCCAGAGCTCTAAATATCACATTTTTCACTGTTCAAAGTTGCCCCGTTCTGATAAAATTTGACGGGGTAACTTTGGACATCACATTTTCTTGTATTGATCTGAGGGTGAGCCCACTGAGATTTTGGCCACGGATTAAGACTACTTAGAGGTATCTGCTGCCAAGTTTTGAATCTGTGAATCACATGCTATCTATGTTTGGCTGTAAGAAGTTTATTAGCCATCAATTTTGACGAAATTGACCCCCTCCATCAATTTATCGATGTTGGGTCAAGTTTATCTGGTAGTGAAATGAATCCACCTTTTATAGAGACTACTTGTAGTACTGTTGCCTCATGAAAAAGAATTGGACATCCAGCGGCAACCCTTTTTCATCAATAACCATTTAAATCTTTTACTGCTTAGTGTCCAAAGTTACCCTAAAGTCCAAAGTTACCCCGGTTTACGGTAGTGCGGCCCGCAAATGCATTCAGATGTTGAATGCGGCCCGCGAGCTCAAAAGTTTGCCCACACCTGGTCTAAATTCTGGACAGTGCATCAAAAATCATTAATTTCGCACTTGAATGATAGAATAGATCAATTTATACAACATAACAAAATGAACCCCATTCTAAGATCAAAGTAGCTTATTTACAGACAATTCCAAATATACTTGAAAACAGCCCTTCAATTTCACGGTTGAATGAGCATGAAAAGCATGTTTTTCATCATGTGATACCTTGAAAACTACTGAAGTAATTCATTTCAAAGATATTGTGATTTAGTCAGATATACTTCATGATGTTTTGAGCCAACTTTCAGCAAAATCTGACGCTATGTGAAGACAAAATCATATTTTTTGGTTGATCTGACATGGAATTACCATTTGCCGTATAGTGAAACGGGTGTTCCACTGTTCCGGCAATTTACTAACATGTCAGTGTTGCCACAATGGAAGCAAGCAATTTCAATCATAGCCTTTATCTCACACACCTTATCCAAACCTTGATCACACTTCCAAATCGCTAACGATACAATTTTAAACAACGAGAACACTGAAACAACTCTTTCAAACTGTCCAAAATCAAATACAGATCCAATGTATCACATACCATAGAAAATCGCACATGTAATTCATTATTCTGTACAGGTAGCCTACCACACTATACTCACTATATATCTTTCTTTAGAATACTATTGTGGTTTATTATGCAATCAGAGGCGCAACTAGGAAATTTTCACGATGAAATGAGATGTCCATAATCATACCATACAATAACAGACATATCATCAACTAGTTGTGACACTGGTCACAGTAGACGATGATGCCTGCTCCGTGTACATAAGACACTATTACTTCGTTTCCATGCTCGGCCGACGGTCGGCCGAAAGGCCATGACGCATGCGTTGTACATGTCGGCCGTGTTTCCATGACCAGGCGTAATCCGACCGTGACTTGGCCGAACTAGGTGGGCAAAGCGATCGCAATGACGTTTTTGGCTTACTTTGTGTAATAATTTCATAATAATCACAAGATTGCGATAAATGACTCGGTAGGAATGAGCCGAGATGACTTGTAGCGGTCTTTCAGTCAAACAACACGCTTTGACATTGAACACGTAGGCCTAAATCCACCCAACATGTAAAATGGTCATGATGAACCAATTGCATAAAACTAACATAAGATAAAATAAAAAAAGATGAAAATTAGTGGCATATCTTAGTACGTGGAGGATATAGACATCGTGGTCCAATAATTTCGAGCGCAGAATAGTAACTTGTCCAGTAGTCTGCCAGTACTACTGTTTCGTCGTCATGATTCAGACATGAACTTCCAGTGTCCTGTTGATGATTTGCTTACAAGGGAATGTGACTTAGTTCACCTAGTTTGTGGTCGAACGGTATAGTTTGTATTGTACCCATGCACCAGAACACAAACCCTCGAATTGTGGCAGCAGCGTATGTGATCAGAATCGAATCACTCAGGTACTCGATTTTGCCCAGCCCTAATTATTAGCACTCTTCACACACAGGCTACGTAAGAGTTTCTACTACTATATACATATCTACAATTGAAGGTGTAGTTAGGTATGGATGGAAAATGCGTAACAGCTACGTCAGAAAATAAATGAATTTGCCCTGCACTAAACGATGACTGTCGCCACCAGACGATTCATTATACGCCATCTGTTTGCGAGGTGGATACCCCATTGTATCACTGCGCTGCGATTGTCGGCTAACAACGAGTGAGGCAAATTGACATGTGGATACACAAGAATATGGGTATTTTAATCATTGAAGGATTCACAATTTTCTATGACGACAGGTGAGGCATTGGCTCCCCTCCCTTGCTTACTCGGGTCACAGTAGGTGCCGTACCACACTACGGGAGTGCTTGATTTCTGAGGTGAGGGGTAAAGGTGCACTGGCGCAGCCAGAGAGGGGCGAAAGGGGCGGTCGCTCCCCCCAAATTTTGGGAAAATCTTCGTAAAATCAATAAATATTACAGTATTTTTGGGCAGATGTATGCAACCTGAAAAGTTTCTTTGCGCCTCGCGCGATTTAGTGGCCGAACATGTGTTTATTTTATTATAGGTATTCCGAAAAAACATTCTTCAGCAAATACCCACAGTTGAATTTCGCTGCATTCTCAATTATGAGAATGCACAGTACCAGAATAGATAAATTCTGTAGAGTAGCCAAGGTCGTTGAGTTGATTGAGTCTAGGGGTGTCAGTTCAGTATGGGGATTGAGGACTGTTAGTTCTGGCAATTTCCGTTCCAGGACACACGAAGACATAATAGAGTAGGCTACACGCGACTCCGCAAAGTGCACTCCCAAAATAATTGACGCCCATAAAACCGACGCATGTATTCCGAAGCCTCCTTCGATATAGATTTTCGGTTGCTTAAATGGCTGGCGCCTAATGTTCTTGTCCCTGCAATCAGACGCCTCCTTCATAAATGCGTTTTTTTCAATTGGGTCTGGTATGTATTAGCGATTCCAATCTTCAAAGTGGCGTCAATCTTTACCAGAGGTTACTAAATAACCGTGCTTCAACGAAGTAATCATAATAAGAATGGACACCACTCATATACACACGCCAACATTAATAATCAAATTCTTTCATTTATTCGAAAAAACTTTGCGCTCCGCGCGACTAGGTTCATCCGTGAAACGATCGCCGAATACAAGCTAGACTATAGTTGGCAACTGTAAGCTTCCACAGGGTAGGGTTACCATATGTCCTCTTTCAAGAGGATTTGTCCTCTTTTTTGACTTTTTTGAAAGTGTCCTCAGAAGACGCCGTTTTGTCCTCTTTTTTGAAAATTTAGGTGACATGTAGAGCAAAATGCGAGTGATATGCCGTAAATTAGCACAGAAGTGTGGCTCCGGCGGGTATTTTGGAGTAAAAAACTGTGATGGAGCTCTGAGCGAAAAGTTGACCTTTTTTTTTAAGCCAACCACCTAGCGAACCGATCACAAAGTGGGAAAAATTCACCGATTTTTTAGATTTCTTCTCTGGTTTTGCAAGTCTCAAATTTCTGAAAAAGTGTCCTCTTTATGGTAGGCCTACCATAGGGGATGTGTGTGTGCGTCTAAGAATCCTCGCATGCATAAAAAGGTAGTGATGAAATTGCCCAATACCCATGGGAGGATTAACGGTTCTGTGAGGTGTTCCCACGGGGGAGTTACTCAAAAATAATTAGCCCCCTATAAAAAAAATCGTTTTTCTGGCTACGTGGTTATGACCTTGCATGTGAGTGATCTTCTGAATGGTGACAGCTTTCTCCGCACGCCATGAAGTAACAGCAATAAACGACAACTGTCCCGCCTGGCGCCCACTCTATAGAAATTCATAAATAGTCTTGCCGTGTCGTATGAACAATGAACATACAGTTCAAGCTGTACAATTAAGTGCCCCTGAATGACACCACTTCGATGACACCACTTCTATCAGCCCTTCCGGTAGATCTGACACTGAAAACGTATTTGCAATATAATAATATAATGAACCAATTCCGTTTATTATAACCGCGAAAGTTTTACGCCCGAGTTTTTCACAATCATAATATTACAAATCACTTTATACCAGTGAGCGAAATATATGTATAACGATCGCCCCAGATGTTGTGGTAATCATCCAATAAGGGCCCAAGATCATCGTTTTTTACCTATTTTTCCTGAACTTTATGGGGGGGGGTTCATTCAATTCATCGAATTTTTCGCCCCTCCCAAATATTTTTTCTGGCTACGCCCTTGTAAAAGGTGGAGTGTTGGTACTCTTATCTGTAAACCACGAAAATGTTTCACAATTTATATTTTGGCAGGGTCTAAGGCCTATGCCTTTTAACATAAGGTCGTGGCCAATGTTATCTCTAAGCTGCGCACGTGCGCAAATGCGCAGTGCTGAAACGGTCTCTGCGCACAGAAAATCTACGCTGCGCACAAAAAATCAGAAATGATGTTTTCTTTTATAGTTGTTGAGCACTGTTGTCCAATGGACCACGCAGGCGCGCAGATTCGTGAAAATTAAGATGGAACATTGCCAGGGCCATAGGCCTATACACTACAAAAAAAATTAGACAAATTTGGTCTCAAATTTAAGAAATGAGGATGATTTGGTCTCATTTTCAGCAATTTCAGTCTCACTGATGAATTGAGGTCTTAAAATTGAGACTGATTCAGCTGTTTAAGACAATATATAATTGTCACAATTATTTGGTCTTAAAAATGAGACATATTGTGCTTATTAAGACAGTTTTTGATGTGTTAGTATTTTTGGTCTTTTTTTAAGACAAATTTCGCTAATCAAGAAACGACATGATCTGTGGTCTTAAAAATGAGACCGGAAAGTTGACATGGGTCAGGAGCTCTAAGACATAACTAGCTTAATGAGACTTGTTTTTGATTTGTCAGTATTTTTGGTCTTGTTTTTAAGACAGATTTCGCTAATCAAGTAACAACATGAATTGTGGTCTTAAAAATGAGACCGGAAAGTTGACATGGGTCAGGAGCTCTAAGACATAACAAGCTTATTGAGACAATTTTTGATGTGTCAGTATTTTATGTCTTGTTTCTAAGACAAATTTCACTAATCAAGAAATGACATGATTTGTGGTCTTAAAAATGAGACCTGAAAGTTGACATGGGCCAAGAGCATAAGACATAACTGGCTTTTTGAGACAGTTTTTGATGTGTCAGTATTTTTGGTCTTGTTTTTAAGTCAGATTTTGCTAATCAAGAAACAACATGGTTTGTGGTCTTGAAAATGAGACCGGAAAGTTGACATAGGCCAAGAGCATAAAATTAGACAAATTTGGTCTCAAATCGATTTTTTAGAAAAAAGAAGTCTCAAAACCAATTAGTCTTACCAAGTAGGCCTACATTCTGTCTTAAATCGGTTTTTAGCAAAAAAAGTCTTGAAGACCAATTAGTGTTACCAAGTACTTTCCGTCTCAAAGGTAAGACCCAACTTGATAGATAATAGAAGCACTGCTTTGGAGGCATCCTTTTCAATGTTAGGTTGCGAGTGAAGGGGGAGGGTGAGAGAGACCATGGGACAATACTTATCTAAGGACTTCACAGACACAGCTAGTTTATCGAGATAATTTTTAATGCTTCAGTTTTTTTGGTCTTGTTTTTAAGACAAATTGTGCAGTATTTTTGGTCTCAATTTACCCACTCACCATAAATGCTATTTTCGACTCAGACAACCATATATATATTGATCTGAATAGTACACGTGAGTTGTAAGTGGCATGTACCTTGATAACTATATCTGGTGAATATCTTGTAAACTCCTTAGTACAGTATCATCCCAACACTGCAAATTCTGGTCTCTCTCATGCTTCTGCCCTTCGCTCAGACCCTAACATTGAAAAGGATGCCCCCAAAGCACCCCTACTATTTTCGATCAATTCCGGTCTTACTTTTAAGACAGAAAGTACTTGGTAAGACTAATTTGTCTTTAAGACTTTTTTTGCTAAAAAATCGATTTGAGACAGAAATTACTTGGTAAGACTAATTTGCCTTTAAGACTTTTTCTGCTAAAAAATCGATTTGAGACCAAACTTGTCTAATTTTTTTTTGTAGTGTAGTGTTATCACTGAAGTCTGAAACCGAGGTACTGGTGCGCCCCGCAAAGGTAACTGTTGCGCTCCGTGAAGACATGAGAGTTCACAATCACCTGCGCCATACGGAAGATATTTTTTTAGTATGGCCTCGTACACGTGAGCGATACTGATATCATTTCAATAGCGCATTATTTTCTGGGAATGGCGAAATAACATGGTTTAACATGAAGTTATAAATAACAATGGGCTAACTCGAAGTTAATCTGCGAGAAACTAACGAATGATAGTCTTCTCCGCGTGGCATGAACATTGCGTAAGATTTACTCAGGACCGTAATTTCGCACCCCAAACCCCCAATTGGAGGGGCCGAGCTCGAAGGGGGTCCAAAATTACTTCGAGAATTAACATAAATCATGGTGTATTTTTTGAAATTTTTCGGGATTTTTTTGTAAGATATCCGATTATTTGGTACCCTTTCCCAACAAAAATTAGGCATGATTTATAGGAATGGACAGTTGGGCGCCGGCCATTACCGCACCATGACGCGCCAAGACATATGAAGTTAAAGGCTGTGTAACATGCGAATCCAAGAAGTGCGCCAGAACGATCTGCAGCGAGAAAACCTTGGGCGAAAAAGACTGCCCCGGTGCTGACCGAAAACTTCGATACAAATGGGCGCCGAATGTTCATGCCCTGGCGATCCGAGTCCCACAACAAGACAAATGCCATATCGAGGGAACATTATTTTCCAGTTAAGAAGTACCAATTAGAAATCGTGTACGTCTTTTACTTTAGTACGTTTTGGCGATTTCAATATCTTTTAACATAGCAGATAGGGGGTCACGAAATAGCATCATGTAACGAAGTCATTATATCAACGGGTACGCCTGAAGATGTTTTATTATTATTTAGAAGGCCTATCTATTCCAACACACCTCACTGGATCAGCTCTACCGGTAAATCTGATTATGTGAGCAGGGAGAGGATAAAAATTGATAGCAATATATATGCAATTCTCGATCATATTGGCCGATGCAATCATGAATTAGAGATTTTTTTCGCGCTTCGCGCGTTTAGGGGCGCTACTACTAAATGGGCACGCGGCGTACATGATAAGTGCCGGAAGAAGCCTAGAGCCTAGAGCCCAGTAGTTAATTTTATCACCCTATTGAAGGGTGGTTGCGCACTGTGATCCGAGGGCCTGCGCAGTGAGTCGGCGTGTTTGCGCAGACTCTAGAGGGAACATTGGTCGTGGCCAGGCGCGTAGCCAGGGGGGGGTTTCGGGGGTCGAAACCCCCTCCTTCAGAAACGCGAAACCCCCTCCTTTAACGCAAAACATTGCTCTTTTTAAATGACCGCTCGGACGCTAATACTCGTTTGCAATTCAATAAGTCATATTATCAGGGCCCCGTGGATATACTCAGATATCGCAGGTATCGCAGATATTGCAGATATCACTACTGTGGATATACTCAGATATCGCAGATATCATTGTGGATATACTCAGATATCGCAGATATCACCAAAAACCGCAGACATCGAGGTCATATAAAGGTCACGCTTCGTTTAGAGTGCAGATATCACGTCTTAAGCATGTCTAGGTCGATTCAGTGCGCAGATATCAGGTCCGGACCATGCCTGGGGGAATTTTGTGCGCAGATATCAGCTCCGGAGCATGTCCGAATACAAATAGTGCGCAGATATCAGGTCTGGACCATACCTGGGCTCTTTTCGTGCGCAGCTATCAGCTCCGGAGCATGTCCGAATACAAATAGGGTGCAGATATCAGGTCTGGACCATACCTGGATTCTTTTGGTGCGCAGATATCAGCTCCGGAGCATGTCCGAATACAAATAGGGTGCAGATATCAGGTCTGGACCATACCTGGATTCTTTTGGTGCGCAGATATCAGCTCCGGAGCATGTCCGAATACAATAGTGCGCAGATATCAGGTCTGGACCATACCTGGGCTCTTTTGGTGCGCAGATATCAGCTTCGGAGCATCTCCGAATACGAATAGTGCGCAGATATCAGGTCTGGACCATACCATAGCTCTTTTGGTACGCAGATATCAGCCCCGGAGCATGTCCGAATACAAATAGTGCGCAGATATCAGGTCTGGACCATACCTGGGCTCTTTTGGTGCGTAAATGTCAGCTCCGGAGCATGTCCGAATACAAATAGTGCGCAGATATCAGGTCTGGACCATACCTGGGCTCTTTTGGTGCGCAAATATCAGCTCCAGAGCATGTCCGGATACAAATGGTGAGCAGATATCAGCACCTATATGAGCATTGAACATATAATGCCCTAACCAGTGCGCAGATATCAGGTTTGGCGTCTTTTTCATGCGCAGATGTTAGCTTTGGAGCATGTCCGGATACAAATAGAGCGTTGCGACAGTCAACTTAATCGAATACGCAGGTAGGGCTAGTCGACAAACATGGTAAATACTGTTTAAACAGCTAAATGAGAAACTCCGACCATCTGCGCTTTGTTCGGCTCACGCATTAGCACGAAATCCGAGCCGTGTCGGATTCTTCGGGAATGGTGTATATTGGTAGTTAATCCGAGAATTATCAACGAAAAAATCAAATAACTCCGCTTCTACTAGTTGGAATTGATTCAAATCTGTTTGCATCGTCTTTGAAGAAAATTCAACAATTTCGGGGGGTTGACAGGAAAATTTGAAATTTTTAAAACGTTTTTTCTAATAAATCAAAAATTTAAATTCGCTATGCGGTGGCTTATATACTTGTTAGAATTGAACCAAATTTGGCGTGCAACGGTTTTTAGGGTAACCTGACAATTTAATCAGTGAATGGCTGAAATCCGGAAAAAAAGTTATTTTTGAACGACACTGTACTCATGACACACAAAACCTGAAAGTACCTCAGATTTAAACCGCGGTATAAATACAGTAGCCTAGCCTACAACATTTTAATCCAAATTTTGCATGCTCGTAGTAACGTAGAATGGTATGCACGTATAGGCACGTAGGATTTATGACCGCTATATAATTCTTAGTTAGTATATGTTTTCTTGTACCACTCTTCTCCACCCTTCGGGTGTGAATACACACTCTTTTCGCAAGGAGTGTGAGACTATTTGAACATTTATCATGACAATTATTCTTATAAACGTGATAGAAACATGTGCCAATGCTACTCTCTACTTTACAAAATACAAAGTGTAAAAAAGTATTATTATTTCCTTAAAAATTTTTCAAGTAGAATTGGATGTAGCACAAAGATATATAACCACTAGAGCAGGGGTGTGAAACATACGACCGGACGATTATATCCGACCCGCGAAAAAATTTCGATTTGATGGAGAAATGCTTGTATTATCCTGCATATTTCCAACAAATGTTGAGATTTTTAGTCCGTGAAACTTCTATTAAATAATCCCTCAATGCAGCAAAGGTAAAATATGTGCATAGGCCACATTTTAACTATTATTTTGTGGTTTCACTCTAGCAGTATTAGCAAAAATTCGGTGACATTGACACACAATTCCGGGAAGCCGAAATGGAGAACACTGAGTTCAGAGTTTTATGGAAAAATTGACCTAGAATTGACCTAGAAGAAGCGAAAACGCCAATGTGAAATCGTTGCATGCATGAATATATGGAGAATATAGTAGTTACAAAAATGTAATTCAAATATCTGCGTTCGCACTACTGTATCACTTCTGACTGAAAAGGTTCCCGACCACCAAAGGAAAACGAATCGCGATTCAAATGAACCGAATTCCAACGGCCACGTCTACAGTTAAATCTCTTGTATTCCTCCCAACGCATACGCAGAGTTAACGCCAGATTACGACTGAAACAAGGGGATCATAGAAATATGCTGATATCGTCGTAAGAGCCCCTGTTTTAGCGGTTTGTAACTATATTTAACCAGTCAATATTTGTATTTTTGCAAATTCCATTGTACAGCTTCTTTGAGGTACAGAACTTCAATATACAATTGAATAGCATATTCATATTAAAATGAACCCGAATATTTTCGGCTGACACTCGTCAGGGGTAATCGTCAGCAACTAGTAGAGAATTCGAAAGAACAGCGTATATCAACAATCGTAGCACAAAATATGACGTCACCAGCACGAAATGTCGAATACGAGAGCGTTCAATGTACTATTTTTAGATGATACACGAACTCCATTTTTAGATGATACACGAATTCCATTGTTTGCGAATAAACGTGTCGCTTGAATAGAACCCCTAATCCCCTATGTTCTGAAGGTTTGAATGCGGCCCGCGAAACAACTTGAGTTTGACACCCCTGCACTAGAGTAGCCTAAGTGATGCAAGCAGGCAAAATCTGCCTGAGGACTCCAAAATAACTGTAAGTGGTTTGTTACTGGTCAGCTCTGACCAGTGACCAGGCCTGACCATTTCCATCCAGACATGATGTGGAGTTGATATCGACCAACGAAATACGCTCAGGCATGGTCCAAACCTGACATCTGCGCAATATTTGTATCCAGACATACTCCGGGTCTGACATCTGCGTATCGCTTGGCGTCAGACATGCTGCGGACCTGATATCTATGCAGGAAACAGCGCCAGGTATGGTCTAGACCTGATATCTGCGCACTATTTGTATTCGGACATGCTCCGGAGCTGATATCTGTGCACCAGAAGAATCCATGGTATGGTCCAAACCTGATATCTGCGCACCAAAAGAATCCAGGTATGGTCCAGACCTGATATCTGCGCACTATTTGTATTCGGACATGCTTCGGAGCTGATACCTGCGCACCAAAAGAGCCCAGGTATGGTCCAGACCTGATATCTGCGCACTATTTGTATCCGGACATGCTCTGGAGCACTATATCTGCGCACAAAATTCCCCCAGGCATGCTCCGGACCTGATATCTGCGCACCAGAAGAATCCAGGTATGGTCCAGACCTGATATCTGCGCACTATTTGTATTCGGACATGCTCCGGAGCTGATATCTGCGCACCAAAGAATCCAGGTATGGTCCAGACCTGATATCTGTGCACTATTTGTATTCGGACATGCTCCGGAGCTGATATTTGCGCACCAAAAGAATCCAGGTATGGTCCAGACCTGATATCTGCGCACTGTTTGTATTCGGACATGCTCCGGAGCTGATATCTGCGCACCAAAAGAATCCAGGTATGGTCCGGACCTGATATCTGCGCACCAAAAGAATCCAGGTATGGTCCATACCTGATATCTGCGCACTATTTTTATTCGGACATGCTCCGGAGCTGATATCTGCGCACAAAATTCCCCCAGACATGGTCCATACCTGATATCTGCGCACTGAATCGACCTAGACATGCTTAAGACGTGATATCTGCGCTCTAAACGAAGCGTCACCTTTATATAACCTCGATGTCTGCGGTTTTTGGTGATATCTGCGATATCTGAGTATATCCACAATGATATCTGCGATATCTGAGTATATCCACAATAGTGATATCTGCGATATCTGCGATACCTGCGATATCTGCGATATCTGAGTATATCCACGGGCATAGGCGCCGACTTTTATTTTTTTACGAGGTGGCGAAGTGTTGTGACATCATAATTGTTCCATGTCGATGACGTCATCGTCGCACTAAACGCACTTTAATACATGCCGCTGGTATACGCGCAGCATTAAACCATTCGCGTGTCGTTTTAATATCGGCCCTGCAGCCTGCACTCATTAATATCTCAAACTATGCAGTCGAGTTATTAAATGGAATCTTAAAACAGTACGATCATTCGAAAGTGTAACTGCGGCCTGCGCTGCGAACAAAAATCAGAATTTACGTCACTGAGAATCTGGAATTGCATCAATGTTATTCACGCGCAAAGCGCCGCGTGAGTAACGAAATACACTACGCACTGGCCTGCCAAGTAACATACGACAACTGTCGAATATTTCAAGCAGACAATAATGATGATTGCAAACGCGAAATCGCGCAGCCAATCAGTAATTGTCTATTGCGGTTTCTTGCTTCGCGTCGACCAACTCGCATCTCGGCAATTGTTTGCTGATTAAAACAGCGAACTGGGCGGCATTGGTGCATTTCCCGATATACGTTCGTGAAGCATTTCGGGAGTACATTGGCCAATTCGCAAATTCAATTTGTGTGTCGAAGGCCGCCAACACATACAAATTAAATTACGTGTTGATACGATAGCTGCATAAATTTGCTTCTACGGCCGCAGGTTGGCCACCCCTGGGCTAGAATTAATTCCACTTTCGGGCGCATGCCGCGATCTTATCAATAGAAATCCGCTGTCTGCCTAATGCAGTGGTTCCCAACCTTTTTGTCTTCATTCCCCACTTCAGATTTATTCCGAGCCTTCATTCCCCACCAGGACCGTAACAGCACTTCGTCAGCCCCGCCAATAACAACGTTGATCTTGGGCCTCCACAGGGTGATAAACATAACTTCTGGGCGGCGAAGGGCGAAAAATGTATATAGTTCGTGTTTAAATCGGTAAATATGACCGGGAATTGCATACATTTTGTTATCAAATTTTTATCCCTTCTCTGCTCACGTAATTGGATTTACCGGTAGAGCTGAGTGAGGTGTGTTGGAAAAGGTAGGACCCCTAAATATGAATTAAACATTTTCAGGCGGACCGTTGGTATATTGACTTCATTACATTATGCTATTTCGTGACCTTCTATATCTGCTATGTCAAAAGATATGGAAATCCCCCAAACTAAAAGGCACACACGATTTCAAAATGGTATTGCTTTACTGGCAAATAATTTTTCCCTGTGGGGTTCAGATTGCCAGGACAGGAGCATTCGGCGTCAGCCATTTAGCCGCCTGTGGACAATTAAGCATATATGTATATTGTATATATATCGAAGTTTTCGGTCACCACAAGGCCATTCCTTCTCGGCCATGGTCTTCTTGGCCTAGGTCTTCTCGCTGCTGATTGTTCTGGCACACTTCTCGGAGTTGCATGTTACATAGCCTTGGTGCGTCGTGGCGCAGTAATGGCCGACCCCGAAGTCTCCATTTCTATAAATTCTACGTATTTTCGTGGGGGAAGGCTACCGAATAATTAGATATTCGGCAATATTAAATCGCCTAGCGCGAAAAAAATTTGATAAAGTGGCATAAATTACCCAAAAAATACTTAAATTTATGTTAATTCACGAAATATTTTTGGGCCTCTTCGTGCTCGCCCCCTCCCCCCCCCCACGCGCGGCAGTTACGATCCTGCTCCCCGCTACCCAGAAATTTTGTCATCACCGAGCAGCTATCTGCTGGTTTTACTACAGAAGACACAACCACACCAGTACGCAAGCCAATCGTCTTTAACTGCAATATAAAACGTATTTTGAACCGGTACCAGTAACGCTCAATATTTCGCGAAAGCGTTATTTCACGTCAAACCAGTCGTGCTGGGTGCGTTTGTGACGGCATGATTGGCCATCCAGAGTTTAAAATGAGGTTTTTGAACAACACGTAATATAATTTTTGATACATAGATTCCAGAGCAGTTAACTGGTAACGGTAATTGCGTATGTGTCTCTGTGAATATGTAGACTGTGCTGTATATAATTTCGAACAAATGCGTCTATTCCCCACCAGAAATCATTAAATTCCCCACCAGTGGGGAATTCCCCACCGTTTGGGAACCACTGGCCTAATGCCTAATAGTTTAATATTCGATATTGTTGTTCTCGGTAAGAGTACCGGTACATCCAGCAATAAAGTTGATCGTCGTTCAAACGAATCGAATAAAATAAGAATTTGTGCCACCCAGAATCTTGTGATGCATCAATATTTGACAATGGCATGGCATGGCCTACTGCACGTTAATAATGAAAGGAACACTGAAAAATGACTTTGTGCGACAACTTCGGAGTGCGAACGTATCCTGTCGATAACAAGTAATATGGATAATCGGATGATGACGAATGAGAAAGCATGTATTCTAATCAGAATCATGAATTCCAATTTGCAGGCACACACCTTCCAATTTCGCGCTCCGATTACCAAGACTATTAAGAAGCTAGCTAGCTCATTAATGGTTTTGTAAATGAATATGGGCGCACATAATTTAGATTTCAGAAAAGCAGAACGTCTGTTTGGGAGCCTGGTCGGGATAGGAGATCTAGGATGGTGCTTCTCAGTACACGCTAGGCCCGTAGCCAGTCGAAAAATTAGGGGGACTTGGATTTTTTCAAATTTACCAATATGACATCAATTCAATTCGGGTCAAGTACATGTGTAAATGGCGATCATATATTCTCTTCGTATTGACGATTATAGGCGTATGATAAGTTTGCCAAAGAGTCCGGGAGTGCTGTCAAATAGCGAGTCCCTGATATCTGGTGAACAATTAAAAACGCGCGCGTATTACGCAGTCTCGGCGACAGTTTTCGGAAATCTGAACTTGATGGCACCGCTTTCAAACCTTAGTCGTCTTTCAGAACTCGAGCCATGATACACATTTTCTGATCGTTACGTTCAAGTATTAGCGGGAATCAATTACGCACGTTAAAGTCTGTTTGCAGCGATTCGATGTTACTCAGTTTCGCGATGTCGCTTTTTAATGAATATGACATAAAACAATCACTAATTATAGCGTAAACGTGACCGCATTGTCTCCAAACCAGCGAAAGATAAAAGCCAAATCATGTTATATCCGAGACGCAATAGTTAGGCCAGCAATGATAGTTTTCGCACCAGGCCTATTGCAGATGCTATTGTGTAGGCCAGCGATGATATCGTGTACATCAGGGCGAAGCCGCCAATGCAGATGCGATTGCGCAGGAAAGCGATGATATAGTGTGAACTGGGCCTATTGCAGATGCGATTGTTCAAGCATGCGGAACCAGGCTAGCTCGATACGCAATAATTCAGGCTAGCGACGATTGCCACGTGCACGAGAATAAATGACCTAATTTAGCGACCATCTCAGCGGGAGATCATCACAGACTTTTCTCCCTAATTGACAACACGTTTCTCGCAAATCAGCCGCGCGAAACATCGCGTTTCAAATAGGGAATTTCGACCCCCGAAACCCCCGTGGCTACGAGCCTGGCACACGCGCGTATCGAAATCGAAGACGTCTCTAACGAGGTCGCGTCGATGCGCCTGATTACTAATTACTGGTCACAAATCACTTAGGCGTTTGAGCATTTTGTACGAGGTGGCCGCCACCTCGTAAATATGGTCACGAGGTGGCTGCGCCACCTCGTAACCGCGTAAGTCGGCGCCTATGTCCACGGGGCCTATTATCAGTATTGCGCGTGGCGAATTAACGAAAGGCGCGCCCAATTAACGAAAGACGTGTTGCTAATTAGCGAGATTCGTCTGTGCGCATTGCACTGCACAATGTAACGCGACACGATCTCCCGCTGAGATGATTGGCAAAATCAGGTCATTCATTGTCGCGCGTTCGGCAATCATTACTAGCCTGATTTACCGCGTCTCCAACAAGCCTAATTCCGCTGGCTTGAACAATCACATCTGCATTAGGCCCGCGGTGCACGATATCGTCACTGGCCTTCACAATCACATCTGCATTGACTTGGTGTGCACGATATCTTCGTAGGCCTACACAATCGCATCTGGAATAAACCTAGAACTAAAGATATCGGTAGCCTAACTACCGCGTCTTGGGCCTACCATGCTTTTGCTCCTATTTCTCGATGGCTTAGATAAAATGCTATTAAGTATATGCTGATTAGCGATTGTGATTAAAGAGTGACATCTCGTAACTGAATGACATCGAATGTCCGCAATCATGTTCGACGCGTGCGTACATGCGTAATTGATTTCCACTAGTCTTCAGTTATAGTCCAGTAGGCTTGAGTTATAAGAGGTAAAGGTTTGAACCACCTGAAATCGGCGTCATTATAGCACATATTCCATAAAAACTCGTACATTTTTACTTGCCGAAATCGTCGCCGAGGCCACGCAAGACGCATTGATGAGCGGGCGTATTTAATTGTTGGACGCTTCGACAAGCGCGCGAATTTAATAGTTCAGCGCGTTGATAAGCGCGCGCGTATTCAAATGTTCGACGCGTGCGTATTTCATTGTTCACGACAGATCAGGGAGTCGCTAATTAACAGCACTTCCGGACTCGTCGACAAGCTTATCATACGCCTATAATCGCCAACACGGGGATGTTGTATGATCGCCAACACGGGGATGTTGTATAATCGTTATTTACGCATCGCATGTACTTAACCCTAATGAGTCAATGCTACGGTACTAAATTCGGAAAAAATCGAAACCCCCCCCTTTTATTTCAAACCTCCCCCCTTATTTTTCGGCTGGCTACGCGCCTGGTCGTGGCTAAATCAACAACTGAAAGTACGTTACAGTCTCTTGGGTTATGCTATGCATCTTAATTCATCAACTGAAATCTGCATCTGACTTACTGAAATAAGAGAATCTTACAGTATGAGAGCATACATAACACAACATACAAACTGCTTAATTGTACGAAGCGCATTGACACATGAGACATTATAGATATAACTAACACCACTGTGATGCTAATAGCACATCCGCAGAAATATGATGACCGGGTGAATCATTGTCAATGTACGGGGATAACATGATTTTTTTCGGCCTATAAAATTTAGAAATAACTATGATATGTGTTGCCAGATTTCAAAATTCTCAGAAAAACCGATTGCCAGATCTTAATATTTAGAGGTGGTCAACAATAAAGATCCTGCTCCGGCAAATAGACATTCAAATGCCTACATTTTAATGATGAAATCCAAATATCATATTCACCCTTCTGCGACCCCAAGGGCAGGTCCACTACTTGCTACAAGTTAAAATAACAATCCCAAATGACATCAAAAAATATTTCAGCCTTGGGAACACAGTAGGGGACTCAGCAGAATCCTATGAAAATGGATCATTTTTCAGGAAACATACATGCCCGTACTGATATTATAACGGAAATTTGAAAAATCATTTTCACCCCTCTGCGACCTCATAAGCTGAACTACACCATGCTACAAGTCGAAAAGACTATCCCAACATCACACCAAAAAATATTTCAGCTTTCGGAGCACAGTAGGGGACTCAGCAGAATCCAATGAAAATGGATCATTTTTCAGGAAACATACATGCCCGTACTGATATTATAACGGAAATTTGAAAAATCATTTTCACCCCTCTGTGACCTCATAAGCTGAACTACACCATGCTACAAGTCAAAAGGACTATCCCAACATCACACCAAAAAATATTTCAGCCTTCGGAACACAGTAGGGGACTCAGCAGAATCCTATGAAAATGGATCATTTTTCAGGAAACAGACATGCCCGTAGTGATATTATTATAACGGAAATTTGAAAAATCATTTTCACCCCTCTGCGACCTCATAAGCTGAACTACACCTTGCTACAAGTCGAGAAGATTATCTCAACATCACACCAAAAAATATTTTAGCCTTCGGAACACAGTAGGGGACTCAGCAGAATCCTATGAAAATGGATCATTTTTCAGGAAACAGACATGCCCGTAGTGATATTATAACGGAAATTTGAAAAATCATTTTCATCCCTCTGCGACCTCATAAGCTGAACTACACCATGCTACAAGTCGAAAAGACTATCCCAACATCACACCAAAAAATATTTCAGCTTTCGGAGCACACTAAATAAATACAGTCCATCCTCAAGATTACCGGACCACGACTGACCTATCGATCTCGCTTCCCATGACATGCCGCCCTATTTCTTGTCGCTTTCTTTTTCTATACTGTATTCTTTACTTTCATTCAGTGTGCATGCCTCCTTTTTACTACGCCTAGGCCAAGGTGGGTGTCCGATTCCATTGACAAATCCAAGTCGCTTCGACATCTTCCTGTCTATTCATTGTATCGCATTTTTTGTGGTGTATTGAACTGATAAAATTGCTAATAAACCAATGATGATGATGATGACAGTAGGGGACTCAGCAGAATCCAATGAAAATGGATCATTTTTCAGGAAACATACATGCCCGTACTGATATTATAACGGAAATTTGAAAAATCATTTTCACCCCTCTGTGACCTCATAAGCTGAACTACACCATGCTACAAGTCAAAAAAACTATCCCAACATCACACCAAAAAATATTTCAGCCTTCGGAACACAGTAGGGGACTCAGCAGAATCCTATGAAAATGGATCATTTTTCAGGAAACAGACATGCCCGTAGTGATATTATAACGGAAATTTGAAAAATCATTTTCACCCCTCTGCGACCTCATAAGCTGAACTACACCTTGCTACAAGTCGAGAAGATTATCTCAACATCACACCAAAAAATATTTTAGCCTTCGGAACACAGTAGGGGACTCAGCAGAATCCTATGAAAATGGATCATTTTTCAGGAAACAGACATGCCCGTAGTGATATTATGACGGAAATTTGAAAAATCATTTTCACCCCTCTGCGACCTCATAAGCTGAACTACACCATGCTACAAGTCCAAAGGACTATCCCAACATCACACCAAAAAATATTTCAGCCATCGGAACACAGTAGGGGACTTAGCAGAATCCTATGAAAATGGATCATTTTTCAGGAAACATACAGTACATGCCCGTAATGATATTATAACGGAAATTTGAAAAATCATTTTCACCCCTCTGCGACCTCATAAGCTGAACTACACCATGCTACAAGTCCAAAGGACTATCCCAACATCACACCAAAAAATATTTCAGCCTTTGGAACACAGTAGGGGACTCAGCAGAATCCTATGAAAATGGATCATTTTTCAGGAAACAGACATGCCCGTAGTGATATTATAACGAAAATTTGAAAAATCATTTTCACCCCTCTGCGACCTCGTAAGCTGAACTACACCTTGCTACAAGTCCAAAGGACTATCCCAACATCACACCAAAAAATATTTCAGCCTTCGGAACACAGTAGGGGACTCAGCAGAATCCTATGAAAATGGATCATTTTTCAGGAAACAGACATGCCCGTAGTGATATTATAACGGAAATTTGAAAAATCATTTTCACCCCTCTGCGACCTCATAAGCTGAACTACACCTTGCTACAAGTCGAGAAAACTATCTTAACATCACAACAAAAAATATTTCAGCCATCGGAACACAGTAGGGGACTTAGCAGAATCCTATGAAAATGGATCATTTTTCAAGAAACATACATGCCGGTACTGATATTATAACGGAAATTTGAAAAATCATTTTCACCCCTCTGCAACCTCATAAGCTGAACTACACCATGCTACAAGTCCGAAGGACTATCCCAACATCACACTAAAAAATATTTCAGCCTTCGGAACACAGTAGGGGACTCAGCAGAATCCTATGAAAATGGATCATTTTTCAGGAAACAGACATGCCCGTAGTGATATTATAACGGAAATTTGAAAAATCATTTTCACCCCTCTGCGACCTCATAAGCTGAACTACACCTTGCTACAAGTCGAGAAAACTATCTCAACATCACACCAAAAAATATTTAGGCCTTCGGAACACAGCAGGGAACTCAGCAGAATCCTATGAAAATGGATCATTTTTCAGGAAACAGACATGCCCGTAGTGATATTATAACGGAAATTTGGAAAATCATTTTCACCCCTCTGCGACCTCATAAGCTGAACTGCACCATGCTACAAGTCCAAAGGACTATCCCAACATCACACCAAAAAATATTTCAGCCTTTGGAACACAGTAGGGGACTCAGCAGAATCCTATGAAAATGGATCATTTTTCAGGAAACAGACATGCCCGTAGTGATATTATAACGAAAATTTGAAAAATCATTTTCACCCCTCTGCGACCTCGTAAGCTGAACTACACCTTGCTACAAGTCCAAAGGACTATCCCAACATCACACCAAAAAATATTTCAGCCTTCGGAACACAGTAGGGGACTCAGCAGAATCCTATGAAAATGGATCATTTTTCAGGAAACAGACATGCCCGTAGTGATATTATAACGGAAATTTGAAAAATCATTTTCACCCCTCTGCGACCTCATAAGCTGAACTACACCTTGCTACAAGTCGAGAAAACTATCTTAACATCACAACAAAAAATATTTCAGCCATCGGAACACAGTAGGGGACTTAGCAGAATCCTATGAAAATGGATCATTTTTCAAGAAACATACATGCCGGTACTGATATTATAACGGAAATTTGAAAAATCATTTTCACCCCTCTGCAACCTCATAAGCTGAACTACACCATGCTACAAGTCCGAAGGACTATCCCAACATCACACTAAAAAATATTTCAGCCTTCGGAACACAGTAGGGGACTCAGCAGAATCCTATGAAAATGGATCATTTTTCAGGAAACAGACATGCCCGTAGTGATATTATAACGGAAATTTGAAAAATCATTTTCACCCCTCTGCGACCTCATAAGCTGAACTACACCTTGCTACAAGTCGAGAAAACTATCTCAACATCACACCAAAAAATATTTAGGCCTTCGGAACACAGCAGGGAACTCAGCAGAATCCTATGAAAATGGATCATTTTTCAGGAAACAGACATGCCCGTAGTGATATTATAACGGAAATTTGGAAAATCATTTTCACCCCTCTGCGACCTCATAAGCTGAACTGCACCATGCTACAAGTCAAAAGGACTATCCCAACATCACACCAAAAAATATTTCAGCCTTCGGAACACAGTAAATTGGCGATCGATCCAAAATATGAAAGCAGTTTCATTCGGAATCAATATTCGTTCATAGTATATAGGCTTACCATACGTCCTCTTTTAAGAGGATTTGTCCTCTTTTTTGACTTTTTTGAAAGTGTCCTCGGAGGACGCCCTTTTGTCCTCTTTTTTGAGATTTTGTCCTCTTTTTTGAAAATTTAGGTCAGATATAGAGGAAATTGCGAGTGATATGCCGCAAATTAGCGCAGAAGTGAAGCTCCGGCGGGTATTTCGGAGGGAAAAGCGGTGATTTCAGGTCTGAGCGAAATGAAGACCTTTTTTTTTTTTTTTTTTTAGTCATCCACCTAGCAATGTGGAGTGAAAAACGTGTTTTTGAGCTCTGAGCGGAAGTGATGACCTTTTTTTTTTTTTTTAGTCAACCGATCATGAAGTGGGAAAAATTTACCGGTTTTTGAGAATTCTTCTCCAGTTTTGCATGTCTGAAATTTCTGAAAAAGTGTCCTCTTTTTTCATTTCCGAAATATGGTAAGCTTAATAGTATAAATACAAAAAATATCATATTACGCGTCCATCATCTCTTTAGCTGCAATGTAGCTGAGGTTGCGTGTGTGCATTACATATTTAATGCAGACCTCTTTCAGTATAACGTGTCTGAAGTAATCATCTGCACGAAAATCGGGCTCCAAGACTTTCATCAGTTCACAATCTTTTTTGATGACCGATGGATTGAACACATTCGTGATACATGGTGCTGAGTACGCGTGCACAGTGACAGTCGAATTGACACACTTTTTGAAGAGGGAGAAGCCATAACAGCAGCTAGTCAGCCCCCTAAAAAACGACCCATGGCGGGATAAACCAAACTTTCAGGGGCTTCGCCGTCGCGTGATTTCGATGGTCAGCAAAGTATATGTGTGGCCTGGTCGCCCTAGGCGCCAGAATTTCCAATAATGCATGAATGAATAGGTGGAAATTGCATATATATATTTGTCGCTATAAAATTTATATCCTGTCAGTCGACGTAATCATATTTACCAGTAGCGCTTAGTGAGCTGTTGTCTTGGAAAATGAAGGCCACGTAATTAAAAATTAAACGTTGGTACAATTACTTACTTACCTCCTGTTATTTTTTTACCACTTGTCCGCTATAAAGTCAAAAGATATTGAAACGCATACATGTATCAAACTAAAGTAAGCACACGATTCAAAATTGGTATTTCTTCACTGGCTAATAATTTTTATCTGATGGATGTTATTTGACCTTTGGGTGCAGTTGCTACGGCATGATAACTCGCCGTAATGCCCATTTCTATTTTCTATAATTATGCGTATTTTTTCGTGGTGGAGTCGTCAACACATTACGAGTAATTTATGTTCATTCACCGGGATATTTACCCTTCGAGCTCACCCACTCCCGATTGGTCAAAGTCTAGTCGGTCTTATCGAGACTTTAGTATTGGAAATATTTCGCGCTCTAATCGCGCTCGAGGACTACTCGACTATAATAAACCATATAATATTTGTTATGTGGTATATTCAGGGTCAAATCAAGATAGTTATAACAACAATAGGGTACGGGTGAAAATGATTTTTCAAATTTCCGTTATAATATCACTACGGGCATGTCTGTTTCCTGAAAAATGATCCATTTTCATAGGATTCTGCTGAGTCCCCTACTGTGTTCCGAAGGCTGAAATATTTTTTGGTGTGATGTTGAAATAGTCTTCTCGACTTGTAGCAAGGTGTAGTTCAGCTTATGAGGTCGCAGAGGGGTGAAAATGATTTTTTAAATTTCCGTTATAATATCACTATGGGCATGTCTGTTTCCTGAAAAATGATCCATTTTCATAGGATTCTGCTCAGTCCCCTACTGTGTTCCGAAGGCTGAAATATTTTTTGGTGTGATGTTGGGATAGTGCTTTTGACTTGTAGCATGGTGTAGTTCAGCTTATGAGGTCGCAGAGGGGTGAAAATGATTTTTCAAATTTCCGTTATAATATCACTACGGGCATGTCTGTTTCCTGAAAAATGATCCATTTTCATAGGATTCTGCTAAGTCCCCTACTGTGTTCCGATGGCTGAAATATTTTTTGGTGTGATGTTGGGATAGTCCTTTTGACTTGTAGCATGGTGTAGTTCAGCTTATGAGGTCGCAGAGGGGTGAAAATGATTTTTCAAATTTCCGTTATAATATCACTACGGGCATGTCTGTTTTTTGAAGAATCATGTTTTTTGAAGAATCATGTAAAACAGTAGGAGCAGCACCGTTCACACCAAGATAGTTTCACGTTATAATATCACTACGGGCATGTCTGTTTTTTGAAGAATCATGTTTTTTGAAGAATCATGTAGAACAGTAGGAGCAGCACCGTTCACAACAAGATAGTTTCACATGGAGTCGCATTTTCTACAAATTTGGTTTGTGCCAAATAATGGTTTGTCGATCATCAGCAAAAGATACGTATTCTCGAATTCTCCTACTTGACATTCTTTGTATTGATAGTGGAAATCGCTATCCAAAGTACAACCCCACATTCCAGGTCAGCGTATCAAAGAACTCTGGTCAACATTCCTTCTAACTGAACCAGCGATAGCTGAGCAAATCGTGATCAAAAGGATGACACCAGCTTTTAGAACAGAAACAATCTTGTTACGGCAGCAAAAGTGAAGTAGAAATGGAATATTTTACAAAAGAGAAACGTAATAGTCATAAAAGTCACTTCATACAAGATTTAGTTCCATTAACGCCATCAAGAGAAGTGGAATGTCGTCATTTCCATTCTCTCGGAAGTCTTTATCTAGTCAGTACATATCCGTACATGGCCCAGCAAACGGATTCTAACTATAGCAGCGAAATGAAGTTGAGCCTTGCAAAACAGCTTTTCGCAAGCGTCTCGCTATCACGGCAAGCGTGTTGCTTCATTGCTTGATTTCAGTAGTTGCCGGCAAGGGTGTTCACCTGTTCACGAGTCGATGGCCACCTTCATCTGATTCAATTTTTTCACAAGATCTTCAATCTTTTGACCCCTGACAATTACAAAAAGGAGTATTGAGTAATTTTCACCCCAAACCGAATGCTAATCTTACTCTTCCGATAAAATATCTTTGAAATTTTGCACAAGATTTGGATTAGCGGCTTTTGTCGGCGACGAAAGTGCGTTTGCGGGACGTGATTCTTTCACTTGGTAATCGTACTTCGCACGGACTTGCTCCACTCTGTTTTTCAGATATCTCATTTTATCATCCATCTTTTTCAGGTCTCTTTCCATCTTCTCCTCTGCCTGTAATATTTTAATCGCGCTTTCAGGATTACATTCATTGTAATATAATTTATTCGGCCAAAAGACTTGTCATCGGCCCCTTTTCAAGATTCAATAGCACAATAGCAAGCATAAAACCAGAGGTGTAAAACTCGACTTTGGTAGCGGGTCAGATTCAAACCTTTTGATCCATTGCGGGCCAGACCAGTCAAATATTTATAAAATGTCACCTTTCTTTTTCACGGGAATGTTTATAGTCCTTGTGATGAATGCAAAAGATTCAAGTGTAAACAATGACGTTATAATTTTATTCATGGTTCAATCGCCATTCGGTATTTAGGTCTCATGATACAGGGACTATTTCGCACGGTTTTTGTGCCAACTTTACTCATAAAAGTGGTGCAAATTTAAGGTAAAATATTTCAATGTTCAAAGTGCAGAAAGTAAGCATTTTTGGCTGAAAAGCTGTTCAAGAAGAGGAATTTGTCTAAAAACATTACCCCACAAGTAGCAAATGTCGGCAAAATCTACTCTAGTACCCAAAAAACGTAGTGATGCGTTACTGACCACCTCTGCATAGGTTAGTATGCGATCACATACCAGTATTATGTGTGAGTGTGTTTTGGGGGTATTCATGGTGTTTGTCGACTACCATGGTCATTTACACCATGCCGATATCCTTCTTATTTTCCGTAACTGCCGACTTATAGCATGGTGCACGGCCAACCTCTAGGCTTTTGTAAGACACCGCTGACGCGGATGAGGTGGCGAGGAGTATTATGTAAAATATGTTAGATATATATAAGAAATACATCTGACTGAAATGCTCCACTCAAATGTCAACTTGTCATGGTCCGTTTGTCGTTAATTACCAGAGTAATTCCCTGTCAACATGCAAATATTTTTTAAATCCATCTCCACACCCTCTCAGATTTTTCTCTAAATTTATATACAACTAAAGTATCTAGTTCTGAGTACAACGAAATTTATTTCGGACAGTTTCGTTGAACGGCTCTCGAGTTATTGCAGTTTGAAAAATGATGATTTAGTGGTTACTCGACCATGAAATTTGGCAACATAAAACCTGTGTATGATTGTAACCGATATAGCTCAGAAGTTATGTAGAGTAAAGGTCTGAATGTGATTTAGCAATAATTGTTGGTACATCTTCTTCACTTTCCATGAATTTCCCCGCTCCACAGTATTGGGTCAAGGTTCAAAACGCGATTTCAAAATTGGTATATGTTAAAATCAGTGATGCATAATGATATTTTTCAACTCATCTGGTGCAATTCTATTTAAACCAAAATTTACATGTAAGGTGTCATATTAAAGCTGTTTCCAACTAGAATGCACGAAACTTAGTTTTATTATAGATATTTGACAGCAACATGGTTAAAAATGTAATATGGTGCATAATGCAAAATAGGCCATTTTTTAATTAATTTTAATTAATTTTATTCAGTGATTATCTGATTTTGCTATTATTATACTTCTTATATGATAATGTGTTTCAGTAGTTAATCATTGCCATGCTCAGAAAGTACTTTTATTTATTGCATGTGCATAATGCTTGCAAGGGTGCTTCTGGGTATACTGACTATCAGTAGTTCGAGTCAACATCCAAATGATATTTCAATTCGTCTTCACACCCTCTCGATTTCTCTTCAATATCATGTACAACTAAAGTACCCAATTCCGAGTAGAATAGAATCTAATTACTATATCTTTTATTGATCGGTTCTTGAGCAATTGCAGTTTGAAGAATGAGGATTTCGTGCTTACTCAACCATGAAGTTTGATGAGTGGAAACCTGTGTATGATTATAACTGCTAAAATCATTACTTATACGGGCTGCAGATTGTAATGCTGGTAAGCCCTACTGGAATCTCGGTACGTTTTGCATAATATAACATGTCAGCAGCGATGATTCTCCAAGTTGAAATAATTTATTAAATAATAATAAAAAAATTAAAAAATAAAACAGAACACAGGACAACGATTCCATACAGGCTGGTGAGCAATAATTGATGGTAAATGTTCTTCATTGACTAGGCATTCCCCTCCACATTATAGAATTAAGGTTCAAATCTTGATTTGAAAATAGACATACCAGTATGTTGAAATCAGTGATGCGTAACGATATTTCTAAACTCTCATGGCACGACTCTATTTAACTCAATATTCATAAGTAAGGTGTCATATGAAAGCTGTTACCAATTAGAATACATCAGAATTGGTTATGATTTGAATATATGTCAGGAACACACTTGAAAATATGATTTGACACTATATGCGGAATAGGTCATGAGCTAGTTAGAATGCATATTTTCAATTCAGCAACGTTCTATTCTTTCCAAGCTTTCATTTGACACCTTCCACGAAAAAATCGGTTTAAATAGAATTACGCTAGGCAGAGTTGCATATTTGTTACGCATGGCTGATTTTGAAAACATGATGACTTTGAGTTGACATTTGACCTCTAACCCCCGGTAGTAAAGGTAAAAAGTTGGGTCTATCCCAATAAACATATACCAAAATATCTAACTACATAAATTTAAGTCTGCCTGGCTGCAATTTGATGACTATAATGTCAATTGCAATTCGACACAGGTACCAAGCTGTATAGCAGTGGTCGGGAACCTTTTTTGTCCGAAGAGCCATATTGACCCTATATTTTCCATCTTAACTCCCAAAGAGCCATATATTTAAATCAACTACTACGTCACAATTGAAAAATCGTGACGTCATGTTAGCGCAAAATTCGAATTCACTATACATGGGCTTCATCGTTTGCACCGTATTTTATACGTAAAAACTCGTACTAATCATGCTGGTTGCTTTATTTGAGTAATGATTATGCAAAACTTGAGTCGCATAGATCTTTCGCAAGTTATATATTCCTAATTGTATTGCACTGAGAGGCAAATGATATTTTTCTAAGTTTAAGATAATTAACATTTAGATTTCCAGCAGACGTAGACAACAGCAAACGTATGAAACTACTTTTTAAACGCTTTTTACAGGTAATGCGTCTTTTGGTGATCTGTGGTATTCGTGGTGGCTTTGTAGTCTGATTAGTTCGGTTAAGCATCATACAAAATTGAGACTTGCGTCGGTTATACGAGATCGTAGGTTCGTCTTGATGATATTGTTAAATGCGAGGACCCATGATGACATACGTAGGCGGAGCAAAACATGGTCACTACACAGCAGCATTCAGGGAAGACACGTGCCTTACCTGTCTACTAGATTTTGAACATTTATACTATGAAAATCACGCAACTCGCCTATTTATTGTCCGAAAATATATCGTGAAAAGAGAGGTAAGGCATATAGGTGAGGCACGGTCGGGATTAGAATAGCGCAAATCATCGTAAATATCGTAGAATTTGTAATATCTGATAGCACTGGTCATCACATATTATTTTTAGCCAGACCAAGTAAGAGTGGTTTTGGGGGATCTGAAGGGCACTGATTCCAAATATGACCTTAGTTTTTCAAATTGGCTCCTATTTTGAATATAACCCATGGGGATGACATGAGGGTTTTTCATAGTCAATTATCTATTGATGTACAGAATGAAATTAGATGAAAACTACGATTTTTTTTCTTACCAAGTGAAATATTCAATGGTAAATGCCGTAATTTTGAACTTTCTTAGGGGTATAAGTATCTTCTGAACAAGAGCCAATCTGGCGAAACTATGTGATATTCGTATTCAGCAACCTCGAAAACCCCCAGAAACGGCTCTCAGATGTACTGCCCATTTTTTTTTCATCTTATAGACCAGTGTAATAATCGAATGTAATTGTCGCACCGATTTCGATTCGACTTCTCAATTCTCAATTCTCAAAGTATTCGGCGGTGAGACAACGTTGTGCCAGCAACTACAAAGCTACGTTGTCAATAGAGAACGTGGATAACTATGACGTTGTTTGTGATTTGAATTTGTAATTGTGAATGTCACTTCCACGGCAGTTCATTTCTCGCCGTAGAACAGGATGACAATGTGTATTTGAAAACTGCATTGTCATACAGGCGTCGCGTTGTCTGCTATTCTCATTGATCAATCGACGTATCGTGCAATCCGAGATTTCGTGTCGGGTACATTGAAATTCGGTAGTGTATTGGTCGCAGGCGAGACAACTTAAATTTGAGAA
Source organism: Botryllus schlosseri (assembly GCF_051294905.1). NCBI lineage: Eukaryota > Metazoa > Chordata > Ascidiacea > Stolidobranchia > Styelidae > Botryllus > Botryllus schlosseri. The sequence continues at coordinate 6,203,083 of NC_137244.1, read as the reverse complement.
TTTTGAAAAGGGGGTCCGAGCCCCTAACCGTGAATAAGCCACTGTATTAACCTCTCAAAGACATGTTTATACTGCCACAAGAATAATTATCTGGTCATGCTGAAGATATAAAAACAAGTTGCTGCAATATTGATAAATTATAAACAAAAATCAAATTTTCGCAAAGAGCCATACTTTATGCCCAAAAGAGCCATATATGGCTCGCGAGCCATAGGTTCCCGACCACTGCTGTATAGCGTCACGGCCGAGTGAGCACAAAATGTCATTTTTAAAATTGCAATAACTCTGCAGCGAATCGTCCGATTTTCTTGAAACAAAGTTCGTTATGCTCCAAATTTGATACCTGATCTATGGAAAATTTTCAATTAGATCTAAAGTGTAGTGGAGACGGGCGTTTGTATGTTGAGAGGGAATTACTCCTACTGGTATACCTATCGAAGAGATAACTAGCCATCCACGAAAATATCACGCATAAACTCACTTTGGACAGAACCGTAGCTTTTGATTGTGCGTGCTTCATCACGACCTCTAACCTCTTCGATAAAATTTCCCTGCGATCGCAGCATTCCTCGTATTTCTCAGCTAGGTCTCCAGCTGTGTCCATTAGATTGAATCTGAGGAGATATAAGCAAGCTATTAATGAAGTTCGTCAGGAAATTCTTCTCTAGTAATGCCATTGCCAGCAGTATGCTGAAAGTCAGGATTGCCAAACGAGTATCATTATTGCCTGATCAACAAGTATGCATGCTGAGATGCAGGGTTGCATTGGACGCTTCCTGATTAAAACATTTAAATTTTTTTAATCGGAAAGGTATTGCTGCTGTGGGTCCAAATCATTTTCAGAAGTCAAAAGTACATTTTTACTGGCCGCAAGATAAGGTGAACTAATATCACTGCCAAACCATTGGGGTTTCAATAAAATTGAGCGTCGACGGAAACTTTATGGCATATGATCCATAAATTCAAAAGTTGTCAATAGTAACCTTCTAGTTCTGTTTACTGTAAAAATCTCCATTGGCTCCCCCTTCGATCGATATGTGAAAACGTCATTTCAAAGAGACCCTCTGATATTTTATTAGAACGGGTTAATTTTCAACAGCGGAGAATGTTATTTTTAAGCTTATAAAATATGGCTCCTTTACCTGCGTCGAAGCACATCTTCAATCAACGACTAACTAGCCTAGTTGGATTTCAAAACGGAAAGAAAAGGGTAGGCCTATTGGATTGAGAGTTGGCTAAGGAATGAAAAAATTGAGAAGCAGTAAGCCGAGAGATCATACACTGATGGAGGTTATTGTGAAATTTTATCACATACTACAAACTATGACGTATATATCCATCCAAATTGCATATTCCATAGATCAGCAAAATATTCGAAATGAGCGATAAATCACCGCAACAAGCTTAATGTTTGCTGGAGCCTCCAGTAGGGCAACATTGGACATAGGCTAATTAATCCAAAAAAGGTAAAACATAGAACTTTTACATATTTATATCACGGAAAAGTTAATGAGAAGTAGCGTATATACCTTACTATAGGTCGAAACTGCGTTCAAATTGATGGTTACAAGGAGGCTGTTGGGTGTGCATTTTTGTTTTTGAAATTGTCAGAGGAGTAGGCCGAAAAGACTGTTCATTTTCATGGCCTATACATAGAAATGCTAGTAAGGCATCCAAACATACTTTTTAAGATTCTATAAAGTATGATTTGCAATATAAAAACATTATAACCAGTGGAGAAACCCCACAAATACAAGTTTATTTCTCACTTGCTGTCCATAAGTGCTCTCAAGTCATTTCGCTGCTTTACTTCTTGTTGCTTCAAGAAGTCCAACCTTTTCATAATCGCGTGATTCGCAAGCGTCTGTTTCAAGATGTACTCGTTACGGATGATTTGAGTCACTCTTGTAATCAGTCGACAGGCTTCCGAATCTATCAGTGTGTCGCCCATCGATGCGTCGTACCTACAGACGACAACAACGTTTTAAAACAGTGGTTCCCAACCGGGGGATGGGCACGCGAGTCGAATTTAACGGGGGCATGGGCCTCAGCATGATCTAATGATGTAGCCTACCTCATAGACACATAAAACTGATATTGCTTCTACCAATAGGTTATTTGTGGACTTGAATTATGATATCATTACAAACAATGACCTTTACCATTGCCATGAAAACCTAAAGTCCACCGTTTTTCGTAATGTTGATTGAATAGTATACTCATATTGAAATAAACCCAAATGTTCTCGGCTGACACTCGTCAGGGGTAATCGCCAGCAACTAGAAGAGAATTGGATAGAACAATCGTATCACAAAATATGACCTCACCAGACGTGTGTAAGCCAAAAATATTTTTCAGATAGCAGTGATTGGTGATTGCTATTCGACAAGCAAAAAGATTCTGATACGAGATCACATTTCCGAATTACGAGATCTTAAACATGAAAGTGCAGAGTGACTCCAGTGGCATGCGACTTGATAAACCCAAAATTAACCATAACCCGAACACTAACCATGAATTTAAACGTTCTATAATATATCCTAACCACAACCAAAACCCTAACCTAACCCTCAACTTAAGCCTAACCAAAACCTAACCCAGCTTACATGCTGAAGTGTCACTTGCTCGATGGTAGCATGCTATTATGTTGCATACTCAATATATATCCACAAGGGTTGTTAAAAAACTTTTTCTTTCAAATTTTCCTACCTAGTTGATAAAATTGTCAGGTTGGCTTAACGACTTCATAAAATAGCCATTAACATTAGAGCTTTTTTCATAAAGTTCAAAACTTTCTAACTCGAATATCTTCCCTTCTACAGGTTGGAATTAAGCAAAATTTGATATGCAGCGTTGTTTTAGTCAACCTAACAATATCATCAACTTGTCAGGGAATATGAAATCAAAAAAGAGACTTTTGAATAAGCCTAATATCCGCAGACCGCTTACATTACCTGAGCAACGGTTGAGTGTAATCCCTCTGCAGGATGGATCGAACGTGTTCTTCGAAATCCCACGAGTTCAAACTACGAGACATTGCCGACTCTACCGAAGTCTGTTCTGAAGAAATTTCTTCCAATGGCAGAGGTGCGGAAACGGGTTTGAGAACAGTTCTGCGAGGTAAAGCGAATAGAAAGATTAGTGTGACCCTTGCGAGATGCCTACAGGTCAATTAACCAAAATGCTTCACCTAGTCTATTTAGTGTGATACAAAGGTGAGATACTCAAGCATAAGAAACAGTAGTATTCATAGTAGATCACTGGTTGGTAGGGTCGTTCAAAAATAACTTCTCTTCCGGATTCCAGGGACTCACTGATCACATAGCTAGGTTGCCTAAAAAAAACACTGCACACCACATTTGGCTCAATTAAACTAGTAGATATGAACGCATATGGGTTTGATAATTTTCAATTTTTATTAAAAAATTATCAAATCGTACAGTAAACCCCATGAAATTGTCGAGGTATCTAAAAAAGATGCAGAACAAATCTGACGTTCAAATCTAACAGCTGGAATCGAGCCAAATTTGGTGTGTAGCTATTTTTATGCAACCTAACAATTTAATCAGTGAATCTTCCGACCAGGAAAACATATTATTATTTACAACTCTGTCATAAGAATGACTTACAACAAGGCAAGAACGGTACATCTTTTATCAGCTGTCAGGCAAAGCATGGATGGCCCAAAAAGCGGGTTCGTAGCGAAAGCAACCCCTTTAATCGCAGATTCACGATTCGTTGAAGACGGTTTTGTGCAGATGATATGCTCAACAGCGCATGGTCTTGCCTGGAAATAAGCAATTGTCAAATCATCAATCAGAAACGATGAAAATGCACGTCGATCTTACCTGCGATAAGTCGTTTAGGACATCTTTATCATCGTCATCTGCTTCAAAATAGGAGGCGATCTTGTCCATCCACGGCAATACGACGGCTTGAATTCCAAATTTCGAGCAGCTGTGATAACGGCAGTACAGCAACGGATCTGGCAATCGAGAGATTGTGATTGACTAAGAATGTCTCACCACACTGCATGAAAATGCTAGGAAGGTGTTGAACAGTCCATACCACACTCGTACTACAATCTAGAATTGTAGAATGTACAGGAGTCTATTCATTATATACAGTACGGTACATTACATTCTTTACCAGTGACACACCCCCCTTGATGAGTGGGGAAATTTCGAAAAAGTTTATAGATGAATTATTTCTTTAACATAATCATGTGCAATGGTAGCTCGTATCACATCGATATTTTAGCGATTTTGGTGCCTAATCCCGTCTATTACCCCGCTTGAGCTTAGCTCAAACGTACCTGACCATAAGCTCAATCAAAAACCAATGGTTACACTTCATTCAGGGACATCATCTGATTGGTGCAAGGTTCAGCATCAGTCAAAATCGAGCATCAGTATGTGGATGGTATGACACAAATATGACATTAAAGCATAATATACGGTAATTAGGATTATTTCCATTGTCGAAACTTGGAAGTTTCAGCACAAATAAAACTTATTCCGAGTTCAAGAAACATCATTTCTCTCAGGCATCTTTGCGCCTTCCCTCAGATGCTTTCACATACCCCAGTTTGAGAAACAGATTAAGATCAGCTAACTAAGCACTCTGCTTGCCCTGTTATTTCAAGTGGCTTTGCTGCAAGCCTACTTCCACTTGCACAGAAGCATATGCTTTTGAAACTCCTGTTTACATAGCCTAGGCCCAGGTAGGAGTCCGAATCCAAGCCGTTTAAACATTTTCCTATCTTTTCACTCTATCACAGTCTTGTGGTGTTTTGAAATGATGAAATTATCATCAAACTCATACTCAAACTGCCCATATTCGTAGAAATAGCTATCCTGCGTTTACCATGGAAATGCGTCTCACAAATTTTCAAGTTGGGGCTGCAACAGGGAAATAAGAGGCTTTAGACACATTGTTAATACCTAGTTGTTGATTACTTTCAATTTCAACTTATAGAACACATAGTCACTTTACTTTCACTTTGACCAGCAAGCTATAATTCACAGAACTCTCTAAACACTTTGGAATTTTCTCATCCAAAATCAAATCCGTTCAGCGAACACAACATTTTTTGATGCTGTGATACAAATGACTTTATTACCGTGACACTGCAAATACAAACAATTATTTCATGAACAGAAAGAAAGAAAAACATAAATTCATAATTTGTAAATAAGGACTTTCAAAGGATCTTTGCCCATCTGTATGAACTTCTTCTGTTCCAACTGCCGGTGATACCAACCGCAGAACACGTTCATGTCGTCCTTTAACCCATCGACAGCCCTGCAAGCTCCCATCAAATTCCTGTACAGAGAAACTCATTGACATAAACACAGGTGACATCCTTGGGCATTTACGCTACCTGTACACAACTCGATATAATCTCTCGTTTTCTCTGTTCATTTTTTCGATATCGCCAAATTGCAGGAGCAGAAGAATCAAGTCCGTCACACTGTAGCACGAAGATAACTTGCAAAACACCTGTTCTGAACATATCCCGGTCTAAGTACTATGCCAGCGATGGGATGTCTATTCCGCAAAACCTCGACTGTAGACAGTGGGGCTTGCGACGTTGAGTTTTTTCTCCTTAATTCGTCGACATCCTTTTCCAATTGGTCCACTTTTGAGAAGGAAAGAGCAAAATATCAAAACCAAGCATAAGTTAATGTTCTTAAACATTCTTACACTGCGAGTCCACTAAATAAATCAGGTGGACAATGCAGCAGTACTCAATAAATGTTTTGAAATGTTACCGGAGTGCAAGTAGTAGCTGTTATTCAAGTTAGAATCATTTAAACTTACAAAAGCAGACTTAAAGATAAATAATTTTAAAGAGTTGCGATTGTACCACAACTGACTATGAATTCAGATCTACACACCTCAACTGTTACTACAAGAGCCTAGTAATATTACTCTTGAAAATGAGGTAGACAAACTTGACTGCAGTTTAATTGAAAAATTAACACATCAAGACAAAAGGAGTATAAAGTCAAAACAACTCTACTAACTAGTGCCAGAGAAACTTATTTGAACACTTTAAAAATTACTGTTATCGACCACCTCTCCTTGTTTTTCACGAGTGCCTTTACCTGAACAACACATTACTCAAAACAGTTAAGCGCCGAACACCGGTGTAATGATTTCAATGGCCAACATGTTCTCAGGGTAAATCAAGACATCCTGGAAACAACCTCGCGATACCTGATCTGCGAAGCAGCAACTGGCTCGGCTTGGGACTGAAGTAGGTAACACACGGCGGTTCGCGGTGCCTGATATGCTCGCTGTAGCACGGCATTTTCCGCAACTGCTTTAACTCGGATTTCTGTCAGCGAAAAGTTACAATTTGCAGCGCGAATAGACGGACACCTTGACCCTGTGGTGGTCAGTAACCACTTTGCCTTCTTGCATTACTTACCCAAGCGGTAATGAATGCTGTGACTACTTCTACTTGCACTCAACAGTTTTTTAGGGGTAAACTACTTTTCCCACTTTAGATTTTCTAAAGTAGAGAGTAGTTTTAGGGATATGGTTCCATCACGTTTATAAATGAAATCGCAACCATAACCGAGAGAAAGAGCCAGTAACCAAATACATTTTAGAAAATTGCACAAACTCGTAGTCAAAATGATCACCTCCGGTTAACAGCTAAATCCACTGTTCGAAACAACATACTTGAGTACCCTTCAGACCTTACATTTATACTTCGACATCAAGTATTTTCGACACGCCTTCTCAAACTGGGGGCGAGAAGCTGCTGTCAACTGAAAATTCAAGTCATGCGGACCACTGTTTCATGGTTATTGCTCTGTGTAAAGTTGGAATTTGAGAGTTCTCTCATCAACAACAGTTGAGATTGCTAGCATACTGGTTACATTTTGTGATATGGCGATAATGGGGCACAAAACTTTTCACTATCGTAAAGGAGGGTGTGTCTTAAAAAGTTTGAGAACCACTGCGCTATGGTGGAAATTCGATTAATGTATATATTTTCCACCCATGGATTTACAGTGCTGCAGGAGAGGTCAACTATTTTTTATTCCAGTGCGTGACTGTGCCCAACCTTTATCTTCCTGCTCGTCATTTCGTCGTACAAAAGCCTCGACACCGGGTTCGGAAGATGCGGCACCATCTTGCACACTTTATCAAGATCGCTCATCGACGTAGACTGCCACTGTTCGACGCGAGACACGTTCGCGCTCACCGCGTCTTTGAACGTGGGGTTTACGGATTCCGTCAAGGACGGCTCCCATTTACTACTGGGGTCTTCGATGAAGGAATTATGGGGCGGCGGAGGGTGATATTCGACCCGGTTGTGTGAATCCGCATGAGGCTGCCCTGGTTGCCGCGGAAACTCCTTCAGACGCAACCGGTTCGAGACTTTGGAGCAAAACTTCATAATGCTAGTCCCGGAGAGTAAAGATCCCGCGTCGCTGTCGCCGTTGGACAACGCAAAATTATTCTTCAAGTACGCCTGGCTTATTTTGGAATCCTCGTAGTCCTTGAGCATCTCGTGCACTTCCCTGTTCTTTCGTTTCACGACCCTGGCGGACTTCAAGTGTCTGCTGAAAAAGGTCATGTCCGAAGTACCGTAAGGCTTAACCACGGCCATGGCCGATTGCAGATCCCTGCCCATCCTGACTGACCTGACTCTGAACTGACCTGCAACCCTGTCTTGTGTGCTACACTTGATCCTGGTCTACATTGTGACATCACAAAGCATAGTCCACAAACAGAAATCAAATCCGTGGTATTTCTTGAAATGTAAGTTTTCATTCAAACCATATGCCATGACGTTGTTTCCAATGGGCCAGAGATTTACTGGCAGTGCCTTTCAACCAGGGGTTGTGAAGATGCTGGTCTTTTTCTTAGAGATCACTAGGGCAAGTTTTTGCAGCTTTTGCAACTTTTTTTAAACAGCTTTCATCAGCTTCCTAAATACGCAGAAGTTATGTAGCATGGTGTATCAAGCTGTTTGGAGGATTCTTATATTGCAACTTTTTGCAACTTATCAACTTTTCATGCAAATAGTCGCTAGGTTTTTTTCCGATTTTTCATGCAATCAACTTTGTACTGTAAATATTCGGCCCTACCGTACATGTAAATAGATCGCCTGATTATTTCACTGTCGTTTAAATTTGACGTCCTTTCTGATTTGACGTGCTTTCAGGCTAGACCGCCAAAAATTATATTTTTTCATGCTATTGAGTTCGTTGATGTCGCCAACACTCAGTTTTGTTACAGTGCCTTGGATTCAAATCGATTGTAGTAACTCATACCCCAATAATTTCGAGGAACTTGTCCATAAATGCAATTTTTAGTGCAACCCTCAATAAAACTAAATGCTCATTTTTACTGCAACTTTTGTGAAAAATAAATGCAACTTTCCACGGATTTGACTGCAACAAAAACTTGCCCTAGTGATCACCTTTCCAAATTTACAGTCACGAAACATTTTTAAATAGGAAATTGGGTTACGGCCATAAAAAGGTTGGTAACCACAGTCAATGAGTGACATTTGACATACGCTATCAGTACATACCAGCGGATTGAAGTGACATGCTCAACACTATGAACTATAAAATGTTGATGTTACCCGTGTTTGTGGCAGGGTGTCGAACTTATTTTGATCGGTCGGTCCGCGCATAACAGATACATTGATTTAGGAAGATTCGCTTTTACCCAGCAACTTCATATAAGTCTGAGGCTATCATATCTTGCATTGTCCCTACCTCGGTATAACGCAACAGAGACGTCCACGTAATTTCGGTCTTCTTCGTCCCGGTTGATCTCCGAGCCAAGCTCCACGGTTTCGTAAACGTACAGGGTTGGCGCGATGAATTCTGTGGCGGCGCCTTTGCTTTTGACAGACAATACAGACGCGGGCCAAGAGCGTGTCGACTGAAATGAACGAGAAAATGGTGACTTTTTAGGGTTTCAGTTCAATCAACAGTATCCAGTAGGCAGCGAATTAAGATTTCAAAACCTGCTTATTGCCCAAGGTTACTTAGTACTTCTGTTTTGGTGACGTGAGCAACTTCTTTGTCGACATTTGCTAGTAAACACTAGTACGGCAAAGAATTCTAGCCAGCACTAGTTCATACCGCAAATACCCCATCATTAGAGACTGCCGCATTCTCAAATTTCTGTGTACGAATCCAACACATCAATCCACCAAAAATCCAGCTACGTCTACACATCCGAGCAGAAAAATCTTCCCAACATCAGAATTGCAGTCATCTCCACTTACAATGGTAACAGTAAGAGAAAATTAATCACACCATGATTAAATCAATAGAAAAACAGCATTACCGGTTCACGAAATTGGCACACTGAACCACGCATAGTCGCTTAACTCAGTGGTGGTAAGTAACGAAGTACCTCTATTTGTCTGGAGTACTCAAGTACGATTGCCTACTTGAACAAATTTCTCCATTGGTTATGTCTTAGAGTACTATCGCTTCGTTTTCTAGTAACAATTATGCTCTATTTTACGAAGTAGTTTTGATGTGTGTTGATTACTTGATTGACTTCCACGAAATAGCCACACTAACTTGTAACAGTTGTCATAGCGACCGGTTCATATAGCTCACTGTATCAAGGTATTGCTAACTGAATATATTTTTGAAATTGCACCTATTTCTATTGCGTCCTTGATCATATTGCGTTGGTCGCCAATATGCATCCTGCAATTTACAATAACAGTCACTACTGATTAAATGCTTCTACTTGTTAGAACTGCATACCCACTTCCACTCAAAGTGCTATTGCCAATCTTAGAAATCGTTACTTCTACTCAAACTTGAGTAGAAATTTTCAATGTTTCTGCTACTACAGTGCCAATAACGACTACTTTTACCAGTTCTGAGCTTGCTCACGACAATGAGATAGCTGTTCGATCGATTTTGACATTTTGACATAAAATTTGACAATACTTTGAATAAAATATCAAGCATATCAGCCGCAATCTCGCCTGCGATTCACTGATGTCGTCTTCAGAATCGTAATCGTCGTCGCTCGCAAGAGCCACGCAATGATGAACCCTGCCCGATGAAGTCGCTATAGCCAAGACAGTCGGGGTGCAGTCCAGGACAAGAATGGAACACGCGTCGACTCCATAATTATCTTCGGCCGGCGGTTTCATTATCAACGGTCCCTGAAGAATGCCTCTCCTATACCTACAAATTGCGGCAAACTGTAAACCATGCGCCGAGAAAGATAAAAGTGATGCTACAGATGATACTCGAGAACAAATATTGCTGCGAAATTCAACCTCGATAAAACGAATGCAATCTCGACACCATTATGGACGAAGTCCGTATATCACAGTAACTGTAACAGTAATTTACTTTCATACCTATTTTTAATTTCATTATTTCATTTGCGTAAGTCGCGAAGATGCATTTCTCATCTAACTTTGGAAACTACTTGCTTGAGCAACTTCGAGACCTTCATTTTCTACTACCATGAAGCAGTTTTGACGTCATAGCAATTGCTACTTCCTCGTGACTAGAGCGGGAATTTATGACATTACCTCTATTTATACTTGATTTATTAAAGCTGAATAACAATCGATCACATCTCTGCCCCGGGAGTAAATGTAAGTAAAGCAGACATAATAAAATGTTCAATAAAAACCAGAGCACAAGATTCCTAATAGAATTCAGTAATCCACACCGGCTATCTGAGCATGAAGTCAAGAGCAGCAGGATATCTCCGTTTCCTTGTAACAAGTATATCGGGTATAACTGCGCCGAAGTAGCATCGCCTGTTTTCTGACGACGTAACTTTGTCTTGCTCTTCTCTTGAACGATTACCGGCCGGGCAAATGCAAACGACACGACTACTTCACCGGTCACAGAATTTATCGAGAACCTGTCAACAACACGCAACATGAGTGACGAGGTTCAACATTGAAGGACGTACCCAAAGCATGCCATGGCTGATATATTCCTGATGATTTGCTACAGGCATTCGCCTAAATGGGAAATTCGTCATCTCCCGACCACCGCACAATTACAAGAGAGATTATTACAAAAACATATAGGTAAACGATATGAATATACGATTGCCACCCACCTGCTATGATGTCATAACAGGGATACCGGTAAACACTTTGAAAGTTCAAATTTTTTGCGGCCACAAGGAAAATAAAGCTAGCTGAACATCAATAAATCTAATTTTGTATTTTTTAACCCTTCCACTATTTCATAATGCTGTGCCACAGGGTTGTAATGACCCAAGTCATGATTTTCTGATGACTCGACTTGACTCATGTCATTTTCTCAAAATAAGGAAATGACTCGACTCAATCTGCGTATTGACTCGACTTGGACTCGGACCAATTCATATGACTCGAGTCTCACACGGCCAAGACCGGCATTTCACTGTCATTTCGAAGAATAGTAAAGTAACTGCAATGTGGATAAAAAAATTCTTCAGTGTAAAACGCATATATTTTTATCAGTTGAAAAGATCGATTTTCACTACTTGACTTTGATTCGAGTACTAGCCATATATGTATCATTGTTAACAATTTCCTTGAGTCGTGGAACTGGGCCGTTCAGACAAAACCTAACTAGAAACAAAGCTGATTGAAAAAAGGAACGAAGATTTGGTGCATATCCGATACTAGGTTCAGCTAGACTACATAACTATATTGACACAATGAATTCCCATTTCTTCTTCCAAGTTCTTACCTCGAGGATGACAATGAGAAACGTGACACGCTGGCGGACTGTTGCCCGAGCTTGTGAAGCTGCACCGGGCTTTGAAGATCGGCGCCGGTCTGAAACACCCGCAGCGTGTTATCAGACAGCAAGAGGCACAAATGGTTGTCGCCTGGAGAGCCCGGATGCCACGCCGCTTCCAGTACCTTCACAGAAACGGAAGTTCGGAAATATCTTTCGGCAACGGGCAAGCATCTGCGAACAGCAAGTGACTGTTGAATGCATTTTGTACCATTGCTAGGGTATTAGAGAAAATGTTTCACGATAAAACCTAATTATGTTATGGCAAAGATATATTGTCGTTCCTCTGATTGATGGCCCTCGGGTCTGAGGAATTAAATGTGGCAGAAGTATGCATTCACTTAAAAAACTGCAGTCTACACAATTAACAAGTTTATCAAAAATATATTTGATTACACCATATCCAAAATGATACCACCCTCAACCACACAATAAGCCTTAAGTTTATCAGGAACGCATATTAAGAAGATTGATTGTTCACAATCATTGTTAAAGACTTGCGAGATGGGTCATCAATAAAACAGTTTTTGCACACTGGCGTGCAAAATTAAATGGTGAACATATCAAGCGAAAAATTTCAAGAATACCACTGCAAAGAGACGGTACATTGATCGGAATAAATAAAACAAACATAAAAATTTAGCTTACTTGCAATATGTGTGACTCCCCTGTTTGGATTGACGCCACCGCTCAGGTAGTACCAAAACTGCGGCACATTTGTCTCCTACCAGGGCTACCCTCGTGCCTGACGAATTGAAGATGATCCTTTTCACATCAAATGTTGGCGGTGGGGAGCATTTTAGTTTCTGTTGCATACACGTGGCTGTTTCAGATATTTTTAGTGAGCCACTCATTAATCATGCTACATTGATGCTGGGTCACACAACTGAAGTAACAATTTTCATGACAGACCAAAGCTACTTTATCTATGGTATTGAATAGCATATTCTTATTGGAATGAACCCGAATACTTTCGGCTGACACTCGTCAGCAGTTAGTAGAAAATTGGAAAAAACATTGTATATCAACAATCGTATCTCAAAATATACATGGTATGTGGAAACAAAATCGTTAAAAGCTACTTAAATAGAAAGTGCCAACCAAGGGACCTTTGCCAAAATGCCACGGTGTGTACCTAGCTTAATAAATCCATTTTACAATGATGCACGAATCGATTGCACTGATTCAGAGGTTGTGAACTCCACTTAAATTTCTAATTGAACAGTAGGCCTATATTCATATTGAAATTTACCCGAATATTTTCGACTGAAACTCGTCAGGGGTAATCGTCAGCAACTGGCATTCATTTAAAAATTACATTGTAGGCCTATATCAACAATCCTATAACCAAATATAACGGTCTGAAAATTTGATAATCAAGGCAAAGAGATCGACAGATTAAGCATTGTCTGGGCCGTTCACACTTTCATTTGTGCACCTTGGAGTCGACTTTTATCAAAATACACCAACCTTGTTTGTGGCAACAGAATGGGTTTGTGAACCATCTAAAAACTGCGTTCAAATTGAAGCGATCCCTTTGCCTCGATTATTCGAAATTTCATGTATGTTCATCATATTTGGAGAATAAGATTGCTGAATGCTGATACACATGTTCTTTCTAATTCTTTACTAGTTGCTGACAATTACCCCTGACGAGAGTCAGCCAAAAATATTATGGTTTATTTCAATATGAACTTACTATTCAAATGTCCATTGAAGTTCTGTACCTCCAATAAGCTCTGCACTCAAATTTCTGCCTAGTGGGTATATAAGTGAAATGATTTAGACCAGTAGCCTATCCAGTTAAATTACATACATTTGGTTATTGAAATCTACTACTCCACATACTCTTCAAGGAATTATTGAATCCCAGTTACCTGAATATCATCGTCTTGATGGTCCTGAGCCTTGGCTAAGCTGACAACGTTGAGGCACGAATTCTGATTGTCCCAGACATAGAGCGAGCCGTCATGAATGTGCATCAATTGTTGAGGCTTGTCGGAAACACTGTCGTCTGCATTGTTCCACTCCAGTTGATGAAATATCGTATGATTCTCGATCGCATCACGAAATTTTTGAATGCTCATCTTAGATAAACACAAGTAAACAAATCTGATAAAATATGAATGATATACATCTATAAACATTAAACAGTGAAAAAAAACATTGCAGGTTGGCCAAGACAAAGATCTGTACAAAGATCATGGTGCTACATGGTCATTTTACAGCTGGCCAATATTCCTTAATATGATTGCTGATGAGTGTAAGGTTTATAAATCGTGTTGTAACTAAATTAGTGAGAGCTCATTTTCGTCTGCACCACCAAGGTGTTTGCACAATCGAAGGAACCGCACAGTTATTGAGCCAGCAACAACATATTTTCAACACTGTCCCCGAGTGCTTGACGCCCAGCAGGGCAGCCATGGATACCATTTTTACGAGCGACCCTTTTTTGTCTGACCCAACCGGGATTAAACAAACGACCTTCACACCGAGGATGCGGACAATAACAATCTATTATTTCATGAGGATTGAAACGTGTTTTAGAGCAGTACAGGTTTCTAGATGTCAGACAGCTATATTACGTATCTCTTCTGGGATGAAACCACTGTCTCTCTCGATGCAACTCGTGCAGAACCTTTTTCCGTGGAACAAACTGCATGTTTCATCGACGCACACGCAGCAATTGCAAATAGAACAATGGCCGCCGATAACCAGAATTTCTCGGTTTTGAGAGAACGGATTATCCATCACGTAAACCTCTTCCTTGAAATATAGTTTTTTCGGTCCTTTCGGTATATCTCCATAGTATTTGTAAGGGGCGTGTAGACAGCAGAGGGAACATGTGAATACAGGAAGATCTTGTTCTGGTTCAGGAGCTTTTTCCGTTGTTTGCGGTGTGGACATTGCAGTTCATTCAGCTTTACTTTATTCAACGCTAATCTTAAGACACCTGGACAAATGCATGACAGTCAATAGTCAATATTTTAATGAATTCTATAACAACGCTTCTGTAGATTTTTGCAAACTGCGATTCACATTTCAATCATACTAAAGCATGTAGGCACTTGAATTTTTATATTGTAACATAATCAGATTACATCAGGTTACTGTGTTCCAAAATTCAATCAAAGGATAGATTTGTGCCAGCAGAGCAAACTGGAGCCATTGTCACTGAACAGTACACAACTACACATGTACCCTAGAACTCCAAGCAAAGTAAATAGTACGTTAAAATAGTGTATATTATTCATGCAGAAGAGTCTTCACAATAGCATATATCATTTGAGCAACCATCGCTAGTCGATGACTTCATAACTTTTCCCTATTCACCATCACCCTATTTATATCAACTCCACCACAGTCCTGAAGGACAACGTACTTATTGCAGTTTGTAGCTTATCGCTGGCAAGAGGAATTATACCCATCTACCAGTCTGTAATTCAAACATTTTGCCGCATGATATCACAGGACTGAGTAGGAGACAGCACATCAAACTTCAACACGATTTATTCACTACCGATCGCATTTGAAATATTTTGGACAGGATAGACAGAAAATTCAGTACATGGGAAAATTTCTGTCATAGGTAATTAAAATTACCTCACACACGACTACATTGACTAGCTTGGTAATATTAGATGCAATTTTGTTAATCAACCTCTCAGCAATGAAGTGTTGGTTCAAAAAACATTGAACATTGCCAAAGACAAAGCACGATTATCCAGATTATCAACACGATATCCTTTTGTCCGCAATCGAGACAGACCTCATGAGAATAACGCTTCAGTTTTCATCGCCTTCCATTTCCACGTCGTCACTGATCGTGAGATCATCCAGCATTTCTTGCAAGGTCACCCGTGGAGCGCCTTCGTCATCTGTGTCAGTCGGTACGTGTGACTTATCGACGTAGATATTGACGTTTTTACGGTACTCATGGTCTTCTTCAAGATCCTCCATGAATCCCGCGTAAGATTCATCGTCAGACGCTGGATTCGTGGCAAGTCGTTTCAGCTTCCAATCGCGTCTTTTGCGACGTCTCATCTTATCGCCGAACACCTTCTTGACAAGCACAACATCCGGGACGTGATCTTGATCGATTTTTTCCAACTCTGTGTTGCTGTGGTTGGAATTCCGCAAGTCATACCCCAGCACCATGTCTCCAGGGCTCAACAAATGCCCGATGTGCGTAACAGTGTGCACGTAATCGTCATTGATACCCAACTCTTCGGATTTAACTACCCAACAGTCCGCTAACAGGTGCTTGTGCGAGATAGCACCTTCTCCTGACTTATGTACTCGATTACGAATTGGTTCCACTTCCATTACAATATAAGTCACCAAGTTCTTTGGTGAAGTGCACGAAAAAAATGGACATCTCCAATACGCAGTGCCGGAAACCTCACAAATCTGCAGAGTCTTGAAATCGATCAAGTGGATAGAATTAGTGACGCGGAGGCAAAGAGCAAGCTGACTCATATTTCCGAGCTGTTGCGATAACTTCTTGGGGAAACAGACCACGTCGTTCTTACACACGGGCGGTATTTCGACGGAGAAAGTAGTTTTGTAGTTGTAAATGTTGTTGTGAATGTCGTGAGATATCAGCTGCTGGTCGGATTGGTACCGAGACGGCATGACGCTCATGAGAAAATTGGTAAATTTCCTAGCGTCTTGCTTGGACGAGTAGAAAAAGTCAAGTCCGTTCGGCAACTCTGTGATCTTCGTGCAGTTCGTATGCATTTTGTGTTTCAGGATTAACTGTTCCAGGTAATAAAAGGTTTTCTTGTGGGCGGTCTTCTGCCTAACTTGCACCACGGAGTTCCAAAAATCCTTAGCCTCCACGCGATGGCAATCGTTGCACATATGATTGTTGACGACAAACTCGACAACAAAGGTTTGTTGCAAAAAAGTGCCTCCTTCCACTTCTTTCTGGACAGTGATCTTGACCTTGACTCTGCGTGAATGCGGCTCGGTCCATATGAAAGATGCGTCGACAAGACGTACCTTCGTCAGAGTGGATTTCAATCGTTTCAAGCAAACCGCAAGCAGCTCGCGGGACTCCAACGTAGCCTTAATCCACGCGCTGGGCGGAGAGAGATACCTTTCGCATTTTTTGCACATCAGCAAATTCCCCGACTTTGGAATGCCTTCGGTTATATCGACACGGGATCTCAGACAATCGGCACAACTGTTGCTCGGGTTGGGCGCAATAGGGATCCCACAGTCGCAGCATAGAATGGTTCCCACCCCATTGCTATTTGGCACGAATTCCTCCATCATGAAAAAATGGAGGATATATAGTGACAATTGTATTTAACACTTTTCTAAAATTTTCTATCGATGTTAAATATGAAATAAAGTAAAGTGTTACAATTGAAGGATAGTGATTATTTAGGTAAAAAGTAGGCTATACAGCTATAGGCTGGATTGGTATCCCGCCCCCCGGTACGTTTAGCGTAATACATTTGGTGTGCCAAGACGGTTCTCAGTAGAATCATTGGTGTTTACACACCTTTTACTTAAAATTATAGTGCGTTGGCTAAAAAAAAGGTCCACTTTCGATCGAATCACGAATTTCCTATTTAGAGTCATTCATGCCCATTTTTACTCGAATCTCTCCATTTTCTTAGCTCAAAAAGCGGTAAAGGAGGACATTTAGGCGTCTTCGGAGGACATTTTCAAAAACCTGAAAAAGAAGGACGTTAAATAAAACCCTACACAACAAGGCAAAGCAAGTAGCCTGCAGTGTACCAATAGTCAATCGTTAGTTCGTCGGTCGTCAATACCTCAATAATGAAGAGGTGCGCGAAGCTGAATCGTAATATTCCTACTATGCGACTATGCGACATTTGCTGTGTCCTCAGTCCCTCCATCCATACCTATTACGTTGTTTAGGTTAGAAATCTATACGCTAACGGCTAACCAAGCAATAACGTAGGACCCTGCGCAGGACTGAGGACTCCATGTCATGCTTGAATTGAATATTTTTACAAGAGAGGCATCATTGATTACGCAATTCATGCATGGGATGATGACCAGAGATGAGCGGATTTGGAATTTCTATGTCCCAATCCAATCCAAATCCGAAACTTCAAATCCAAATTCCAAACCTAATCCATAACTTTTTCATAGTCCATGTCCAATCCTAATCCGATTCCAATTTCACATTCAGAAAAAATGGGACTGGGAAATTTACTTTCACAACCAACGATTCTCTGATTTAAAATAACTTAGCATAGGGCTGCACCTCTCATGTTCATCATTATCATCATTGGTTTATTAGCAATTTTATCAGTTCAATACACCACAAAAAATGCAATACAATGAAAGAAAGGAAGGTGTCGAAGCGACTAGGTTGTCTATGGAATCTGACACCCACCTTGGCCTAGGCGATGTAAAGAGGAGGCATGCACACTGAATGAAGTAAAGAAGATAGTATAGAAAAAGAAAGCGACAAGTAATAGGGCGGCATGTCATGGGAAGCGAGATCGATAGGTCAGTCGTGATCCGGTAATCTTGAGGATGGACTTCATTTGCACCGAGCGAGCCATAGTGTAGTGTAATATAAGTATATAGGGTTACCATACGTCCTCTTTTGAGAGGATTTGTCCTCTTTTTTGACTTTGTTGAAAGTGTCCTCGGAGGACGCCCTTCTTTGTCCTCTTTTTTGAGATTTTGTCCTCTTTTTTGAAAATTTAGGTGACATTTAGAGCAAAATGCGAGTGATATGCCGTAAATTAGCACAGAAGTGAAGCTCCGTCAAAAACGGTAATCTAAGCTCTGAGCGAAAAGTTGACCTTTTTTTTAGTCAACCGATCACAAAGTGGGAAAAATTCACCGATTTTTGAGAATTCTTCTCCGGCTTTGCAATTCTCAAATTTCTGAAAAAGTGTCCTCTTTTTAGATTTCCAAAATATGGTAAGCCTATAAGTACATCAATAAATGATCTGAATAAAGTTTATCGCCATTCGCCACACGACATATTAATCTCCCAGAAAATCGGTAAATCCAATCCAAATCCTAATCCGTTCAGAAAAAAATCTCTTATCCTAATCCAATCCAAATCCGACACAAATTTCACAAATCCTGTTTTTTCAAAACCTATCCTAATCCATGCTCATCTCTGATGATGACAACGTAAGCTCCCTCGTGCGTCCATCCTTCCATTTATATTTCTAATATACTTTATGGTCGCGTTACCATAATGCGTCCTCCTTTAGGAGTATTTGTCCTCATTTTTCAGTTTTTGAAAATATTCCTCCGAGGACGCCTAAATGTCCTCTTTTTTGGGAATTCGTCCTCCTTTACAGCTTTTAGGAGCTAAGATAGTGGATAGAATCGAGTGAAAATGAGCATCAATCAATCAGGTTTATTAATATTTTCATCGTTTTTAAACATCACAATACTGCGATACAATGAAAAGATAGGAAGTTGTCGAAACAACTCGGAGTAGCCTTTAATATCAGATACCCCCTGAGCCTATGCGGAAGCATGGACACTGGGTGGAAATAATAAGGAATAACATAAAACGACTGCATGCTAATGTAAATGAATGACGCATGTCTCAAAAGGCGTGGTTATAGAAATGTCAGATCTATGTCACATTTGCTTGTGAGGATGCGCTCATATTTGATAGGAAATGAACTTTTTTAATGCCCAAGTTTTCGCGAATTCAGTAATTCTAACTAATCTTATTTGGGGAGAACTGTACAATCAAATTTGGAAAATCTGAAAATTTTGTAGTTGTCCAATGTCCAAGTCTGTTTCATATTCAGCAATGATATGATAAGGGCAAGTATTTGCAACTTTTGGAACTTTTTTTATAGCTTACGACAACTTCCTAAATACTAGGAAGTTATGTTTTAAGCTGTTTGAAGGAGTGTTATAGGGCAGAAGCGGGCAACATACGGCCCACTTGCCGGATCCGGCCCGCGACGGGATTTTTAGCGGCCCGCAGTCAGATTCTGGTCTTACATGATAATGTGGATCGCGGGTCCACATACATTTGCAAGTGAACATTTTCGACTATCAACATTAACAAGACAAAAGCTGCGTTCAAATCTAACCAGCAACATTATTCAGACTAAGAGTTTCTACGTCCGTCAAGCAGCTAGAGTTCAAACAACTTGTTGAAAATTTTGATGGATCACAGATGTCTCATTGAATCCAACAGCTATTGAAGTAGCCTCGAATATATTACGTTAATAAATTCTTTAAATACTGTTTTCGGACTCCATGCTTTAACCTTGATGCTTACATTGAATACGATTCCTTCTATACGTTGGTAAATACGCGATTAATGTTTCGATTCAGGAATTCATCCCGCCAAGTAGGCCTACTTCATTTTCCCATGTCCGGCCCGCCGGCTGAAGAAGTTGCCCGCTCCTGTTATAGTGCAACTTTTCTCCACTTTTCTCGATTTTTCATGAAACTTTTTGCAACTTCTTTCGATTTTTCACAAAACTTTTTACAAGATTTTTTCGATTTTCATGCCACTAACTTGTTACTGGAAATATTTGGCACTATATATGTAATTGTAAATAGATCGCTTGATTATGTCACTGTCGATTGAATGGGGTTGTTCCACTTCATTTTGAACACGTGGAAGCGACAAAGGTAACTCGACCCAAGTCTGTTTTGTTTTTATATGCTTTACTATGGGAATGGACTAAACATAGACCCAATTTCGTCTCTTGGCGTACAACGACGATGGTGAAAGTATTCATATCAATAGGCTTATAAATCATCCATATGGATATCAAATAGCTGTTAGCTGACGAAAATGACGTAGCCTACATTCAAGCTAGCGACCGACGAAAGTTATATTTTCACTGGGTCAATTTTTTCAGGCTATTGATTTTGTTGAAGTTGCTAACACTGAGCTTTGCTTTGCTTTGCTTTGCCTTGGATACGGATCGATTCGAGCATCTCATAATCTAATAATTTCAAGGAAATTGTCCATAAATGCAACTTTTTAGTGCAATTTTGTGAAAAATGAATGCAACTTTTTACTGCAACTTTTGCGAATAATAAATGCAACTTTCCACGGATTTAATTACAACAAAAACTTGCCCTATAATCATAATATATAATTGATATTCAATACTCATAAATCACAATGACATGATTGATGAAATACCTTTTTGTGCTGAATACTGAAGTAACGTTGATGCTGTGTGGCGTCAAATGCTGAAGAGGTCGAGTTCCGTGTTAAATTTTCCGGATGGGTTTATTGTTTTTATTATCATCCGCTCCAGACTCGTACAATGTGCAATACAGAAGACACACGAGTTGAAGCGGTGATCTCATATAAGACGAATTCTAAGCAGGTTCAATGGACAATGGAAACGAACATAGAATCAATGGTACCAGATCTCACCATTGTTTATATGGCATATTGCGTGTGGTTAGGATGTCCTTCTCAAATATAAGCCTACACATAAATGCGATGTAGTTGGATTTTGCTCCAGAACTGAGCTCGGAGACGCTGGTGTGAGTCCCGATGAGTGAGAGTTTTCTGTACTTGGTGAGGGGCGAAATCCCTGCCAGGGATCTGAATGTCAAAGTGAAGAAATCCAACTGGGCACGGGTAAACTGCGGGGGAGTAGCTGTTAGCCCTCGCATTATTCAGTACCCAAGAAGTAGCTCTTGATGTCAAAAAGGTTGGCGACCCCTGGTTAGAATGTATAATGTCAGCACAATGGCAAATACTCATCTGGGTTTTAAATAGCCGTCAACGAAATGGTGGTTGAAATCTGGTCGTTCCATTGACGACAATGCACCGTAATCCTGTTGCCGAATAAAACATATGGATATCAATTCAAAGTTGAAGAACAACTAAAAGGTAAGGGATTTAATATTATAATGGTAACATTGCATTTGGAAGGGTTATTTGGTGACGTAGATGAAATATTGGGATACCATGACTCGAGTCGAGTCGAGTCATTTACCATATTTGAAAAATTGACTCGAGTCAAGTCGAGTCGCCAAGAAATCGTGACTCGAGTCCAGTCACGACTCGGGCCATTACAACCCTGCTATAAAAAGACGACTAAAAGAGGTCCATTGGCCCAAAGTACACGTGAACACCGGTTTTTCTAGAACTGCCACTGAGGTTGACGAAAAAAAGATCAACCCAACGGAAACTGTCCTTGTAAAGCCGCTACCGACGCGATAGTTGACCCTTCTTTAGTCAACCTACCGGTTGAGCGGCAGTATTCTATTTGTACAGATGTCCCATTTTTATTTCACTTTTTGTAACATTTTCAGATCTTAAAATATAGTAACCCTAGAAAAGACAGATTAAATAGTAGATTATTGTGCGTTGTGTGCATTTTAGTGTTACGCAGTGATAGGTTACAATCACACAGACGTAGATATTTTCTTTATTTATTGGCCCGAACTGACTTAGCAAGTCATCTCAAGTCTCCGTGATGTCTCGCGACTTGTTCACGCACTTAATTCACGAATGACCCAATTGTGTGATGGCACCAGCATGTTAATTAGCGTTCGCATAAGATATTTACATTAGCGATACTATCGTTATATTTGCGCATTGGATGAAGGACTTGTTGATATTGCGTCAGTAGTAGTTATGATCGCTCGTGACCTGCCATTGTGGCTTATGGGCGGGGTGGCGAGCGGCTGGAAAACCGGGGGTGGCGAGCGGCTCTTATTTCTTATGGCGGGGGTGGCGAGCGGCTATTGCGTCTTATGGCGGGGGTGGCGAGCGGCTCTTATTTCTTACGGCGGGGGTGGCGAGCGGCTGGGAAACCGGGGGTGGCGAGCGGCTTTTTTGTCTTATGGCGGGGGTGGCGAGCGGCTCTTATTTCTTATGGTGGGGGTCGCAAGCGGCTGGGAAACCCGGGGTGGCAAGCGGCTCTTTTGTCTTATGGCGGGTGTGGCAAGCGGCTATTGTGTCTTGTGGTCACACGGTAACCCTTTTCAGCATAGGGATCGGTCGCAAGCGGCTCTTATGTCTTATCGTGGAGGTGGCATACGGCTATTGCGTCTTATGGCGGGGGTGGCATGCGGCTATTGTGTCTTATGGGTGCGGCCGTGAATCGTACATTCGGGTATAGGCATCTCTCGACCGGTGCCTCGAAACTCGTGTTGAACCGGTAACCCTTTTCGGTATATGAATCGCTCAACCGGTGCTAATAAGTTTGTCACAGAGCCGTCGCACAATAACCGCGTTCACAAACTAAACACTCCAAAAAGGTGTGAAATATTGGTAAAATCCCGCGATCGCTCACAAGATAATACCTAAGACATAACCATGGCATTCGAGTTAATCCCAACGTTTGCGGTGAATGCGACTTCGATATATCGTTATTCTTATGGGTGCGGCGATGATTCGTACTTTCGTTGATAGAATGCTAGCGGCATGTCGTACTTTCACCAAAAAGGGTGTGAAATAGTTTGCTAAATCTAGGAATCAGTCGCTTGGTAATTAGTTTACCACGGAACCGGCGTAGACGGTTATACAAACAATAACCGCGTTCACATATTAACACTCCAAGTAGGTGTGAAATAGTTTGCAAACCCTGCGTTCGCTGACAAGATAATGTCTCAGACATATGCGACTTGATGTTACAGGCATATCGATCGCTCACGCGGTGAAATTTTCGTAAGCAGTTTGGCACAGAGCTTGATTTCACTCGTACGATTTAATAAGTAACGAATAACAGACCGCCAGTGTCGGTAACTTGAATAGCGACAAATTGTCACTTATTTCCGCTCTAACCCTAATCCTTTGTGAAGTGAACGCTTATTCAAAAGGGTGTGATATCATTTTAAAATCCTACGACACTCACAGGGTAATGCTTCAGACAAAGCGATCCCTCATGCCCGCTCACAAGGTAATATTTCCGTAATTAGTTTGTCACAGACGGTGATTCGTAAACCAACAATTTGACACTTTCTGGTATGGTCGCTATATGTTTTTGACACTTTGTCCGTGTTTGACTTTAGTTGTATGATAAGAATCATGCGAATATTCAAGCAATGTATCAATTGAATGAAATGAAACTTACTACACAGCTCAAGTTGATTCGTATTTGAATGTGTTGATCCGGTACAATTCTAATTAATTTGAGAAATCTTTTTAACGTGATCTTTTGATTCGACCGTAACCTGAATATTACTGACGCCGACTTTCAGTCACATTGAATTATTCACACATTCCACGCCGCTGTTTTAACAGTTATAGAATCAATACCAACTATCTCTAACCCGATAATATTCAATCATTTTGGTAATTTACCAACTTTAAATCCATTCGCGGATGTACTAAAGGTAAATCCAAATAATCCAAAATGAAATATTTGGACTTTGACATAGTCTGAATTGAAATAGATTGACAAACATGACTACCAACTTTCCCGCAGTCCCATTTCGATATTATATGCACATTGATTTGAAACAAGTAATGAAACATTACAACTCTATTCGCGATCCCGCTTTCCGTTTGTCAAAGAGATATTTTAACATCTTACCATACTCAAAAGAATTCTTCACAACATTAACAATTGTTAAAAATCTAGTTTTCACTTACTTGATTATATCACTACAACTCACAAACTTGAATTAATTCATCCTGGCTGTATTCGTATGATCGGTCTTTTTTATTCGATTGTAAAGGTCGTTACTATTCTGAAGACAAAGTATTTACTAATCGGTACATATACGACTTGACTTGGACATATTATATTTTGAGTATACGAGATTTGAATGTCCGAACAATAACTGAGAATTAATTTATCACAATTAAATCCGTATATTACAGCGTAAAAGATATCGGGGGGTCAGCAACTCTGTACGGTCGTAGTTACAACCACATTAACTAATCTCCCCAGGCAACTCGTCATGATCATTCCTGAAATCAACACAAACACGACCACTGACTTGAGTTAACCGCGAAACAGCATCAAGTTTTAAATCCGCTTGCAGCTGACGGATTATTCGAATGCATCGATGGAGAATATTATTGAACTCGTCGGTATTGTTACTTCAACAAATTACACCGACTGCGAAAGTTAATATCGAATGGTAAGACTTGATCACATATTTGTTGATCACAGACATGACAAAAAAAAAAAACATTACCGAGATTTTATAAACTAGTCATATTACTCTACACATCTATCAATATCAAAATGCGAGTCATCCAATTTTTCTACTAAAGTAACATTGCACTTTCGGATTCGGTATAGTCATACAAATTGTATTAAATCCAACATCAAAACAAAAGGATTTTTTTTTTTAGTTTATTGAAATCAAATCATTCGTCTTCGACTTGTGCTTTTCTAGATTGCACGCAATAATTCGTTACGAACGAGCTGTAACCAAAGTTAAGAATTCTTTGTGTCCACAGATATAGAAGATGAATATAGCTAACACAATCGCGAATCGATGTTTCAGAGTATTTCAAGGATGTAATAAACTTGTTAGTGTCGCTTATCTAAAAGTATGCATGCGTTCGATTTCCATACCGACTGTTGCGATGTTTAGGGTTCGTTTACAATGACCAAGAGTGAGGATTTAACATCAATGTCGTTACTGGAGGTATTCACAACAGAGAATCGAAACATTACACAGTGTGAAAATATATCTTTGATATCAAAGCAATATCCCAAGTACACGATTAATACTCAACTCCGTTCACACTTTCTATAGAACGTGCTAAATGTAAAATATCACGAGGTTGCACTCTAAGACTTTGATCATTACAAAAGTAAATTTAATATGTTTGCTCGACGCATTCAATTCAACTAGAAATGTCTAGTGCACAACAATCGTAATATTAAGGAAGTACTTGCTACACTGTAATTCACTAAACGTGTTTTGCATTGTTGTTCATTTGTAGCATTGATTGAAATTGAACCCTCAAATAATAATTCCCGACACGAAACCAAACCGCTGAAAGTCGTTACCAACGCAAAGAAACACTTTGTACGATGTTTGCCAAATGTACCCTATGGCTAGGTGTACTAGAATTATTTGTGTAACACATACACCGACAATGTAATCGAAAATTTTTCCGTTGTCATTCGCTAAAGTATATGTCATCACAATACTCTGTCACTAAAGATCTTACTTGTATCTGATTGAATCACCGATAATTAACTCGCTAAATCAAACCATAAGGACATTTCACTCACTCATCAGATATGAAACAGCGTCGCTTAATCGGTGTAGATCGTTTTTCTAAATGCAAATCATACCTGACCAACAGAAAACAATTTTCACTCACCTTGTAATGAAACCAAGTGGTGGACCTTGTTTGTGTCAAATGCTTTACAATAAACACAGCGGAGTGGTCGAGCTTTACATCAGCAGACTGTAATCTGTAAATCAAGCTTACATCCGACTTGTAACTGTATCGTTTACCTAACCGAGTTGTATGCACAGTTTGATATTTTTTGTTATTTGGTAATTGCTGAATATACAACTTCGAAATACCCCCTTGAACGTAATTTCCATCATCGTAATAATCGAAGTACATTTGTGTCGAATTCGTAACAGCCGACTATGACATGATAAATTTTTGACAAGTTATGCTTGGAAGATTGGATGTATATCACGAAAAATAATTACCGCTCATATTGATACTGTTATCCATTGTTCGGTATTTTCAAACGAGTAAAATTTATTACTTGAGTAACTCCGCTTAATGCAAATGTAAACACAACCGTCTTTCAACATCGCAAAGACATCGATACAAAGTATACATTATACAATCAAACGCAACAAGTTTTACTTTTGTAGGTTGTGTATGGTTATCCTGCATAACTCATTTCTTACCAAAGCCATATGAAATATATTCATGTTACACGAAAATATTCACTCATGCTACAAACCTGTACAATGATTGGTGGTGCTTTCAAACTGTTTCGATACCTCAAGAACTTTATTGTCTGAATGGTTGTTCATGTTTCGTAATAATCAAGTAGTTCAACACAGAACTAGTATTAACAGAAACACCAGAGTTGTTTACACAAAAGTTTGTATGTGTACAGTATACGAATACCATGTGTAAGTCCAGCACAATTGTGGTATCCATACGATTTTAGTTAACACAATTTACGACACCGAGGTAGCGTCATCTTTCGTAAGACAACAAACCAAGGCCTCAGGATATGTCCATGTCATAGCAATGAATCGGCTACTCCAACAACAGAGTGCATATGTTTTCTAGTTACGGTGCTTACATCTTACACACAAATCAATCTATACTTTGCTAACGAAAAGTGGTGAGTCATCATATGGTTATCCTCACTAGTAAAACATACTATCATCCAAAATGATCGTTATAGTTTGCACACCAACGGTACATCGTACAAGTAACAAGTCTCGAGAATCCAGTTATTCAAAAAACGTGAAAGTATTTCTACACCAAGTCGTTATGTTGACGAAAGCGTATATTGTAATATCATGATCGATTTGCATTCGTTGGTCACAAACTGTCACTACTCTAAATAATTCTTTTTCACTCAAACACAAACGCATACTTATCACCATTCGTTTTCATCAAGTACGAGTTCAAGAAACTTACTACGACATGAATTTTTATTTTTATGTTGTGTAAATAGGTAATAATTAATTCAAGTAACACTATATCAACATCATCGAGTTGTGCTAATAGATTTACATGTGGTCTTGTGGTTTTCATCGGGACATACAGCACAAACTAACTGTAGACTCCTCTCTGTTGTACAGCTACTCGGTAATCGAAATGCATTAACATGTAAACAACGCTCTTGTTTCGTCACACCAAAAATATGTTCACTGTCGCGATACTCCGCACAAGACGTGCATAGCCTTTTCACACTCGTAATAGTATACCAACGTCAAGCGATAACGTTTAACAAGACCAACGACACTGAACCCACGACGTATACCTATGTAAAATTACCACTTTCACTTGTCAGTCCATCGTTTACCTGACTAAACATATTATTTTCCTTTGGAGATCTGATGTTTACCCAGAGTAAGAAACCTTTTTCACTTGGAAATCTATTTTTTCCTTGGCTAACAAACCTTTTTTCACTTGTAAATATGTTTTTTCCTTGGCTAACAAACCTTTTTTCACTTGGAAATCTATTTTTTCTCTGGTTAACAAACCTTTTTCCCGGGTAACAAACCTTTTTCCCTGAGCAACAAGCCATTTTCACTTGGTGGTCCGTCGTTTACCTGAGTAAAAATATCATTTTCCTTTGGGGATCTGGCGTTTACCCGGTGTAACAATACATTTTCGCTTGGAAAAATACTTTTACCTAGAGTAACTAATCATTTTCTCCTGGGTAACAATCCCTTTTCGTCTGGAAACTATCATTTAACTGAGTACCAATACCGTTTTCACTTGGAAATACATTTTTTCCCTGGGTAACAATACCATTTTCGTTTTGAAAACTGACAACCACACCGGTCAATTTGATATTTTTGTATATTGTTACAACGAACAGTGACGGAAATATACACAGACTACCGGTTTCAGAGTACACCCCATCGGTCGTATCACGTCAATATCATCGGTTAACCACTTACGATATACTCTTGTACACCGAAATGCACGCTTTGGAAAATTGGACAATAGGCTGCGATAGTTCTGTGATGTCCGGGTTCGTGCTTTAGATTTTCCAGAGTCAAAATGTCTGAATAAAACACCTCCTCGACGACGGTTGGTATGTGGATAACGGTGTTCGGAAAACGGTTGGATTTATGTCGCCCATCGCGATAACAATTCCTGGTCGAGTTTTCCTCCGGCATGTTTGCTATATTGTGTCTTTATTGGTCAATGTATGTCTCGATATTCAGTTTGAAATCGGAAATGATAAAGTATGTAACCGGATCCGGATATCAACTCTGAATCGATAAACCAATGAACAATATTCAAAGTAAACATGTCACACCCTGTGTTTCCACGAAAAAATACCATCCAGACATACGTCGCGCTTGTTTGCCCACATCAGTATACGCGCAAATGGAGGTGTGTGACATTGCATGCAATGTGTTGGTATACAAACATCGATCCACAGACATTATCATAGCCGGTAGTTTTGATGTAGATCGAATGTTACCCGATAACAATACCAATAAGCCACATTGCAATGACTCTGAGTCCGTCTGAGCATGACATACAGACACACAAACATGGAACCGTAACATGGGTTATTCGCACGACGGTGAAAGTGAACTGCACAGAATATACCAATAGAGCGTTCACAGACATTCACCGTGTACAATCATATAACCAGATTTTTGCTGGGTATGTACGAAACCGATAAATCGATACATTTCTGTTCCTTCGACGTCAATAATACAAGCGTCGTTCCAATGCATCGCTCGAATGTAAGGTTCTTCAGGTGTAAAACCTATGTCAAATAACACCAAAGTGTGCCTTCTGTGTTTTATTATTTCCACCGATGCATCTTGCCTGTGTCGTAACACTATGGGGCAGGGACTCGAAAAACGGTATTTTGTAAAACGGATTGACATGACCAACTGATACGACGTCGATAGCCTTGTGGTGATGATAGTTTCAAAATGTTACCGATCTCTTGTGGCGATGACCGTTTCGAAATGGCACCGGGCGAAATGGACCCTTACGATGATGTGTTTTTTGATTGCGTGTGAAATCACGAGGTAGTGTTCTATTGTGGTGTACGATTGCAGTCTTCACAGAGACACACCTTATTGGATCACAGTATCAGTCCGAGATTTGCACGATATTTATCTGGAGTCGTTATGTGGGAGTAGCGACATCCATGCATCGTGACTGAAAGACTGGTCGCAATCATTTCGAGCACCGTACTTCGATAGTTCACATTGGTCAAACGCTGCAGTCTCAGCAGAAAACTTCGGTGTCGACAACACGACGGATATCGACCGATGTATCCAATTGGTCTGGGTGATCTGTCCGGAGATAGGGTCATGACTATCTTGCAATGTAACAACACGATAACACCATCGAGTAAATCAGCGAACGGTATCGAAATATCGATGTAATAGCGCGGACTCAGAGTCATTGCAATGTGGCTTATTGGCATTGTTATCGGGTAACATTCGATCTACATCAAAACTACCGGCTATGATAATGTCTGTGGATCGATGTTTGTATACCAACACATTGCATGCAATGTCACACACCTCCATTTGCGCGTATACTGATGTGGGCAAACAAGCGCGACGTATGTCTGGATGGTATTTTTTCGTGGAAACACAGGGTGTGACATGTTTACTTTGAATATTGTTCATTGGTTTATCGATTCAGAGTTGATATCCGGATCCGGTTACATACTTTATCATTTCCGATTTCAAACTGAATATCGAGACATACATTGACCAATAAAGACACAATATAGCAAACATGCCGGAGGAAAACTCGACCAGGAATTGTTATCGCGATGGGCGACATAAATCCAACCGTTTTCCGAACACCGTTATCCACATACCAACCGTCGTCGAGGAGGTGTTTTATTCAGACATTTTGACTCTGGAAAATCTAAAGCACGAACCCGGACATCACAGAACTATCGCAGCCTATTGTCCAATTTTCCAAAGCGTGCATTTCGGTGTACAAGAGTATATCGTAAGTGGTTAACCGATGATATTGACGTGATACGACCGATGGGGTGTACTCTGAAACCGGTAGTCTGTGTATATTTCCGTCACTGTTCGTTGTAACAATATACAAAAATATCAAATTGACCGGTGTGGTTGTCAGTTTTCAAAACGAAAATGGTATTGTTACCCAGGGAAAAAATGTATTTCCAAGTGAAAACGGTATTGGTACTCAGTTAAATGATAGTTTCCAGACGAAAAGGGATTGTTACCCAGGAGAAAATGATTAGTTACTCTAGGTAAAAGTATTTTTCCAAGCGAAAATGTATTGTTACACCGGGTAAACGCCAGATCCCCAAAGGAAAATGATATTTTTACTCAGGTAAACGACGGACCACCAAGTGAAAATGGCTTGTTGCTCAGGGAAAAAGGTTTGTTACCCGGGAAAAAGGTTTGTTAACCAGAGAAAAAATAGATTTCCAAGTGAAAAAAGGTTTGTTAGCCAAGGAAAAAACATATTTACAAGTGAAAAAAGGTTTGTTAGCCAAGGAAAAAATAGATTTCCAAGTGAAAAAGGTTTCTTACTCTGGGTAAACATCAGATCTCCAAAGGAAAATAATATGTTTAGTCAGGTAAACGATGGACTGACAAGTGAAAGTGGTAATTTTACATAGGTATACGTCGTGGGTTCAGTGTCGTTGGTCTTGTTAAACGTTATCGCTTGACGTTGGTATACTATTACGAGTGTGAAAAGGCTATGCACGTCTTGTGCGGAGTATCGCGACAGTGAACATATTTTTGGTGTGACGAAACAAGAGCGTTGTTTACATGTTAATGCATTTCGATTACCGAGTAGCTGTACAACAGAGAGGAGTCTACAGTTAGTTTGTGCTGTATGTCCCGATGAAAACCACAAGACCACATGTAAATCTATTAGCACAACTCGATGATGTTGATATAGTGTTACTTGAATTAATTATTACCTATTTACACAACATAAAAATAAAAATTCATGTCGTAGTAAGTTTCTTGAACTCGTACTTGATGAAAACGAATGGTGATAAGTATGCGTTTGTGTTTGAGTGAAAAAGAATTATTTAGAGTAGTGACAGTTTGTGACCAACGAATGCAAATCGATCATGATATTACAATATACGCTTTCGTCAACATAACGACTTGGTGTAGAAATACTTTCACGTTTTTTGAATAACTGGATTCTCGAGACTTGTTACTTGTACGATGTACCGTTGGTGTGCAAACTATAACGATCATTTTGGATGATAGTATGTTTTACTAGTGAGGATAACCATATGATGACTCACCACTTTTCGTTAGCAAAGTATAGATTGATTTGTGTGTAAGATGTAAGCACCGTAACTAGAAAACATATGCACTCTGTTGTTGGAGTAGCCGATTCATTGCTATGACATGGACATATCCTGAGGCCTTGGTTTGTTGTCTTACGAAAGATGACGCTACCTCGGTGTCGTAAATTGTGTTAACTAAAATCGTATGGATACCACAATTGTGCTGGACTTACACATGGTATTCGTATACTGTACACATACAAACTTTTGTGTAAACAACTCTGGTGTTTCTGTTAATACTAGTTCTGTGTTGAACTACTTGATTATTACGAAACATGAACAACCATTCAGACAATAAAGTTCTTGAGGTATCGAAACAGTTTGAAAGCACCACCAATCATTGTACAGGTTTGTAGCATGAGTGAATATTTTCGTGTAACATGAATATATTTCATATGGCTTTGGTAAGAAATGAGTTATGCAGGATAACCATACACAACCTACAAAAGTAAAACTTGTTGCGTTTGATTGTATAATGTATACTTTGTATCGATGTCTTTGCGATGTTGAAAGACGGTTGTGTTTACATTTGCATTAAGCGGAGTTACTCAAGTAATAAATTTTACTCGTTTGAAAATACCGAACAATGGATAACAGTATCAATATGAGCGGTAATTATTTTTCGTGATATACATCCAATCTTCCAAGCATAACTTGTCAAAAATTTATCATGTCATAGTCGGCTGTTACGAATTCGACACAAATGTACTTCGATTATTACGATGATGGAAATTACGTTCAAGGGGGTATTTCGAAGTTGTATATTCAGCAATTACCAAATAACAAAAAATATCAAACTGTGCATACAACTCGGTTAGGTAAACGATACAGTTACAAGTCGGATGTAAGCTTGATTTACAGATTACAGTCTGCTGATGTAAAGCTCGACCACTCCGCTGTGTTTATTGTAAAGCATTTGACACAAACAAGGTCCACCACTTGGTTTCATTACAAGGTGAGTGAAAATTGTTTTCTGTTGGTCAGGTATGATTTGCATTTAGAAAAACGATCTACACCGATTAAGCGACGCTGTTTCATATCTGATGAGTGAGTGAAATGTCCTTATGGTTTGATTTAGCGAGTTAATTATCGGTGATTCAATCAGATACAAGTAAGATCTTTAGTGACAGAGTATTGTGATGACATATACTTTAGCGAATGACAACGGAAAAATTTTCGATTACATTGTCGGTGTATGTGTTACACAAATAATTCTAGTACACCTAGCCATAGGGTACATTTGGCAAACATCGTACAAAGTGTTTCTTTGCGTTGGTAACGACTTTCAGCGGTTTGGTTTCGTGTCGGGAATTATTATTTGAGGGTTCAATTTCAATCAATGCTACAAATGAACAACAATGCAAAACACGTTTAGTGAATTACAGTGTAGCAAGTACTTCCTTAATATTACGATTGTTGTGCACTAGACATTTCTAGTTGAATTGAATGCGTCGAGCAAACATATTAAATTTACTTTTGTAATGATCAAAGTCTTAGAGTGCAACCTCGTGATATTTTACATTTAGCACGTTCTATAGAAAGTGTGAACGGAGTTGAGTATTAATCGTGTACTTGGGATATTGCTTTGATATCAAAGATATATTTTCACACTGTGTAATGTTTCGATTCTCTGTTGTGAATACCTCCAGTAACGACATTGATGTTAAATCCTCACTCTTGGTCATTGTAAACGAACCCTAAACATCGCAACAGTCGGTATGGAAATCGAACGCATGCATACTTTTAGATAAGCGACACTAACAAGTTTATTACATCCTTGAAATACTCTGAAACATCGATTCGCGATTGTGTTAGCTATATTCATCTTCTATATCTGTGGACACAAAGAATTCTTAACTTTGGTTACAGCTCGTTCGTAACGAATTATTGCGTGCAATCTAGAAAAGCACAAGTCGAAGACGAATGATTTGATTTCAATAAACTAAAAAAAAAAATCCTTTTGTTTTGATGTTGGATTTAATACAATTTGTATGACTATACCGAATCCGAAAGTGCAATGTTACTTTAGTAGAAAAATTGGATGACTCGCATTTTGATATTGATAGATGTGTAGAGTAATATGACTAGTTTATAAAATCTCGGTAATGTTTTTTTTTTGTCATGTCTGTGATCAACAAATATGTGATCAAGTCTTACCATTCGATATTAACTTTCGCAGTCGGTGTAATTTGTTGAAGTAACAATACCGACGAGTTCAATAATATTCTCCATCGATGCATTCGAATAATCCGTCAGCTGCAAGCGGATTTAAAACTTGATGCTGTTTCGCGGTTAACTCAAGTCAGTGGTCGTGTTTGTGTTGATTTCAGGAATGATCATGACGAGTTGCCTGGGGAGATTAGTTAATGTGGTTGTAACTACGACCGTACAGAGTTGCTGACCCCCCGATATCTTTTACGCTGTAATATACGGATTTAATTGTGATAAATTAATTCTCAGTTATTGTTCGGACATTCAAATCTCGTATACTCAAAATATAATATGTCCAAGTCAAGTCGTATATGTACCGATTAGTAAATACTTTGTCTTCAGAATAGTAACGACCTTTACAATCGAATAAAAAAGACCGATCATACGAATACAGCCAGGATGAATTAATTCAAGTTTGTGAGTTGTAGTGATATAATCAAGTAAGTGAAAACTAGATTTTTAACAATTGTTAATGTTGTGAAGAATTCTTTTGAGTATGGTAAGATGTTAAAATATCTCTTTGACAAACGGAAAGCGGGATCGCGAATAGAGTTGTAATGTTTCATTACTTGTTTCAAATCAATGTGCATATAATATCGAAATGGGACTGCGGGAAAGTTGGTAGTCATGTTTGTCAATCTATTTCAATTCAGACTATGTCAAAGTCCAAATATTTCATTTTGGATTATTTGGATTTACCTTTAGTACATCCGCGAATGGATTTAAAGTTGGTAAATTACCAAAATGATTGAATATTATCGGGTTAGAGATAGTTGGTATTGATTCTATAACTGTTAAAACAGCGGCGTGGAATGTGTGAATAATTCAATGTGACTGAAAGTCGGCGTCAGTAATATTCAGGTTACGGTCGAATCAAAAGATCACGTTAAAAAGATTTCTCAAATTAATTAGAATTGTACCGGATCAACACATTCAAATACGAATCAACTTGAGCTGTGTAGTAAGTTTCATTTCATTCAATTGATACATTGCTTGAATATTCGCATGATTCTTATCATACAACTAAAGTCAAACACGGACAAAGTGTCAAAAACATATAGCGACCATACCAGAAAGTGTCAAATTGTTGGTTTACGAATCAACGTCTGTGACAAACTAATTACGGAAATATTATATTGTGAGCGGGTATGAGGGATCGCTTTGTCTGAAGCATTACCCTGTGAGTGTCGTAGGATTTTAAAATGATATCACACCCTTTTGAATAAGCGTTCACTTCACAAAGGATTAGGGTTAGAGCGGAAATAAGTGACAATTTGTCGCTATTCAAGTTACCGACACTGGCGGTCTGTTATTCGTTACTTATTAAATCGTACGAGTGAAATCAAGCTCTGTGCCAAACTGCTTACGAAAATTTCACCGCGTGAGCGATCGATATGCCTGTAACATCAAGTCGCATATGTCTGAGACATTATCTTGTCAGCGAACGCAGGGTTTGCAAACTATTTCACACCTACTTGGAGTGTTAATATGTGAACGCGGTTATTGTTTGTATAACCGTCTACGCCGGTTCCGTGGTAAACTAATTACCAAGCGACTGATTCCTAGATTTAGCAAACTATTTCACACCCTTTTTGGTGAAAGTACGACATGCCGCTAGCATTCTATCAACGAAAGTACGAATCATCGCCGCACCCATAAGAATAACGATATATCGAAGTCGCATTCACCGCAAACGTTGGGATTAACTCGAATGCCATGGTTATGTCTTAGGTATTATCTTGTGAGCGATCGCGGGATTTTACCAATATTTCACACCTTTTTGGAGTGTTTAGTTTGTGAACGCGGTTATTGTGCGACGGCTCTGTGACAAACTTATTAGCACCGGTTGAGCGATTCATATACCGAAAAGGGTTACCGGTTCAACACGAGTTTCGAGGCACCGGTCGAGAGATGCCTATACCCGAATGTACGATTCACGGCCGCACCCATAAGACACAATAGCCGCATGCCACCCCCGCCATAAGACGCAATAGCCGTATGCCACCTCCACGATAAGACATAAGAGCCGCTTGCGACCGATCCCTATGCTGAAAAGGGTTACCGTGTGACCACAAGACACAATAGCCGCTTGCCACACCCGCCATAAGACAAAAGAGCCGCTTGCCACCCCGGGTTTCCCAGCCGCTTGCGACCCCCACCATAAGAAATAAGAGCCGCTCGCCACCCCCGCCATAAGACAAAAAAGCCGCTCGCCACCCCCGGTTTCCCAGCCGCTCGCCACCCCCGCCGTAAGAAATAAGAGCCGCTCGCCACCCCCGCCATAAGACGCAATAGCCGCTCGCCACCCCCGCCATAAGAAATAAGAGCCGCTCGCCACCCCCGGTTTTCCAGCCGCTCGCCACCCCGCCCATAAGCCACAATGGCAGGTCACGAGCGATCATAACTACTACTTGCGTCAAACTTCGATGTTCAGCTGAGCTGTGTGACTGGACAAATTACATGGCAAGGGCATGGTTATTTTTAAGTTGGAGAACTACAAGTACCCGTATTTTCAGAGTTTCACAAATGAATTCCATTTCATCATATTTGCAATATCTTTTCCACCGTAGATCAGTGGCGGCTCGTCCTATAGGGCAACTGGGGCATTGCCCCACCTAAAATGCTGTTCAATAACAATCATTTACCATTTATAGACGCACAGCAACCAATATATACCGATATCACAGCGAAACCCGCATTCTTCTTGTGCTTTCGCTTGTAAGTAGGCAATGGCAAGTAGGCAATGCCCATACCTAGCGTAGTCTATGCGAAAATCGAATTCTCTTCTGTGTTTTCGCTTTGTGAATGCCTAGCCGGGGCTTGCACCGGTAGCGCTCATAACAAGCTTTCACAATCTATTCTCTAAAATCCGCGCACAATAAAGAAACGGTGATTTACTCTCTCCTATTCATAAAATTACCGAGCAAGTAGGGCAACTTACCTGGTTGCCCTTAAGGTGTGATGTAACAATCGTATCTATATCTCAACTCGGTTACCGGCACATGCGTTGACTCGACCTTAGCTGGTATTGGACGATTTTTGCGATGTTTCACACATCGATAATTCTTGAAACTTGGTATGTGATGTCGTGAAGGTGGTATTTAACACCGCTCCAAGTTTCAGGGTTGCTAATTAAAGTGTAGGGCAGTAATTTCGTTTCCAACGTTGACAGGGTGCTAATCCGTCATGTATCGCAAACAGATTTTACTTAAAAGCGGGTATTGGTCTCCATTGATTTTGACGATGTTTCATGCCCAGATCGGTCATGACATTTGGCATAGTTAGTCATAGTGTTAGTATCGAACGCCGCACCAAGTTTTAAGTTTATCACGGAACTATGTGGGTGGTCATTTCGTCTCCTGAGTCGAGTGAGAGCTGACTCGACATTTATCACTAACAGATTTTACGCAAAACCGGTATTGGTCTCTATCGATTTTAACGATGCTCCATACCTAGATCGGTCTTGAGCTTTTGGACGGTATGTCTTGATTTCAATATCAAACGTTGTGCCAAGTCTCGAGGTTGACACTCAATGATTTGGACACTAATTTCGTTATCGAGATCAAGTGTAGTAGAGATGGGTGCTGATCTGACACATGGCCTAATGCTAACTACCGCATTGCGGATTTCACGCAAAAGCCTGTGTTGGTCTATGCTAATTTGAACTGTGTTTCATACTGAGATAGGTGAAGAGATGATGATCTCATAAATGAGGTTACTAAGATTCGCGGTTTGCATTCAAATCTTTACTTTATTTTATATTCTCCAATGTCAATTTTACCGTGAAATTGTGGCCTTCAAGCCATTTGCTGACATCCCAATGTCAAGCGCGTTAGCTATAGTTCGTTTTCGATGACGGCTAACAGCTGATCGCTTGATCAGTCTATACCTTAATATATTTTACGCTAAATTCGGTGTTTTTACACAAGACTCGGCGGCCCTTATCAGCCTGGAAATTATCCATTGATCTAACCGTACACGGAAGGAAAGCGTACTCTTATCCTTTTCCCAACGTACTTCGATAAAAAAAT
Source organism: Botryllus schlosseri (assembly GCF_051294905.1). NCBI lineage: Eukaryota > Metazoa > Chordata > Ascidiacea > Stolidobranchia > Styelidae > Botryllus > Botryllus schlosseri. The sequence continues at coordinate 6,165,142 of NC_137244.1, read as the reverse complement.
GAAAGGCTGACGTATAAGCGAGGATAAGGACGCCTTGTTATACAAATACACTTTTACGCTGCTGGTGCCAGGAGACAGTGTCTCTAGTGCGACCGAAATTCGGTAACGTGATCTGAACCATGCGGGCTACTGCAAACGGTGTCTCGATATTACCCGATGTTCGACATTGCTCAACTCGATTTGACTGGTTTATATTCCAATACACCTTTTTCCGTAGTAGTAACTAGGGCTGGGCACAATGATTCGAGTACTCGAATCTGAATCGAGTGTTAATTTTGATGATTCGAGTCGAGTAGTAAAAGAAGCTTTTTTTCGAGTACTGAAATTATGCGCTCCTCGCAACTTAAGGTTAATTTACTAACGAGAATTATAGTTTTGATAGTATTTTCCGCTGGGGAAGCCTTGAAACCTTGATTGGCCGTGTCGCAGCCTACGAGACATAATACAAAGCTACGAGCGGTACTGGAAATAACACATTTCCGCAGTCATCTTTATCTCACAACTTGTCAAGAAGTGCAATGAAATCGGTATGGTCGAAAAAATACCAAAGTGTTTTTAATGTGACGGATAACAAGCATTATGTTCTTTGTGGTGGCATAAAAGGTACAAATTTGAACTTTGACATATTATATTGTGTGGTGACGTCATAATGAAAGATACTCGAAAACTCGACTCGACTCGAAGCATTTAACGTGATTCAGAATCGAATCACTCAGGTACTCGATTTTGCCCAGCCCTAGTAGTAACCACTAGTGAACTTGTAAAATTCCTATGAAAAATCGCTTTTTATCAACTTTGCTGCAGTGATTAGGCTCGATGCGTTAGATGTGCTCACGATTCTTACGCTCTCATTCTGGGTATTCCAGATTTCAATGAACTCGTCGTTGAACATTTTTCAACTATGAAATCACGTCGCGCGCAATAGGCCTACTGATACAAACATTAAAATGTGCAGGTATGAACTACTGTACTTCATATTTTCTCTCGAATAATTTGAAATGCGTAATCTTTGTTAGCCATGCCCATGGCCATGCCATGCCATGCCATGCCTAATGTCTATACCCCATACAAATTGTGTGTGACCATCACGAAGTCACATTTTCACGTCGCAATACACTATTGTGACGTCATTTAGACAATTAAAATCGCGTACACCCCTTGCCCCACCACACGATATTGTCACGAGCCGCCACTGCCGTAGATCACTACGTTCCTCATGAGATATGCAATATTAACATCAAGCTATATAGTGTTGGGAACAAGTCACTATACCTTCTAGTCACAAGTCATGTCGAGTCATTGCACATTTTGATTCGAGTCAAGTCATAATTCAAGTCAAGTTGTCTCTTTGAAGTATGATCACGTCATTGCATTTTACTAGCTATTTGAAATACAGAGGGAGTGGCCATTTATTTTAAGTATAGGAACGAATATAGAATTAAATATAGCCTACATGCTAAAAGGCACTGTATCGCTCACATATACGTATAGCTGCTTAACTACGTAAGTAACTCTACAGCCTCAGTCTATAATTATAAGCCAAAATGGAGAATAGAATACGAAATCCTTGAAAGTAGAAACGAATTGATATGATGCAATAAGCTACCCGCACCTACACATCCATGAGATGATTGAAGCCTGCGCTAAATTGACTCATATGATAAACTACATTCGAATTCTATTTAAATCAAACAAGACTTTTGGTTAAGGTGAAAACCGAGCACAGTGAGCAGTCTATAACAGAGATAGATATTTCGTCATAGATTACTTTACTAGTTTACGACAACGTAAGCTCCAATCACTTCGTTTGCGGTCAATTTGTTTGTGATAGAGCAATGGAGACTCAGTGAAGCGCACGGTCATTGGATGATTTGTCGTTCTAACAGGTCACACCTGCGCATCGAGAACAATTCGAACATATATATGAAAGTCACAGTGATTGTTATCGACATCGATTACTTGATGACTTGGAATTGACTCGTAAATTTTGCTCCGAGTCACGAGTTAATCCATATTTCTGATACGCCGAGTAAGTCATTTTTGCAAAGTGACTCGAGTCATGTCAAGTCATACGACAAATGTGACTCGAGTCATCCCAACACTGAGCTATATTCAATATTTCTAGACGTCACAGTCACGTCACAGATAATGTTGATATCACCCGTCAAAACTACAACATTTTATTGTAAAACATGCAAGTAGAATTTCTTCGGCTACACTAATCGTTCATTCAGAGGTATAAAATATTGACAAAAATCAAAGCGGATAAGCATGCATGGCAGGCAAGACGGTTACTTAATTAGGTATCAGTAAAAATGACTGTAGACTCGGGGCCTACGAATATCGTGGGAATCTCATGAAATGAAAGGGACTTGTATTACAAATAATATTGCAACATAGTAGCATATGCAGTAGAGGCATATAACTGAAGACACAGGAACTGTCGAGGCACATTATAAAACTGGTAACTTCTGGTCTCGTCACCAATCTCAAATTTTGTTTTCAACTGAAGCAATTCTAATATAGTTGCAGAATAGAAAGCCTTTTAAATTACGTCACGGAATGCGCAGCTTTGGCCCTCCGAAATCGTTTCGTTATGAAATTATATATTTCGTAATCGGCCCACATTTCCTTCCGTAGCACATCGTGGGCTTCCGCGCTTATTTCATGCTTGTTCACTGTCGTAAATTGATGACGTTTGCTTTCTTCCAAGACCCGCCAAGCTTGCAATGCTCCAGCGAACCACGCTGGTAGGATCCTTTCGAGCAATAGCAACGAACTTTCAAATTCTTCAATGAGCCCAACGAAGACGTATTCGCTCTTTATGTTGCGCTTCGCGATATCAATGGCCCGGCCTGCATTTTCGCCACACAGCACACTCTGCCCGCAGAAGAATTTCGTCAAATACAGACTCAAATAATACCTGGACGAACAGCGAGGATGCATTTTCATGATACATTCGTTGATATCTACGATTTGTTCAGTTCGTGATCGATTTTGACCCACGTTACCAAATTTCTCATAAAAGTAATTAGACACAAATCTGTCGACGGGATCTCTGACAAGGTTGATGTACATCGGCTTCTCCAAACCGAACTCAGTGAAGTTTATAAAATAGACGTGCCGCGAATATACAGCCGGTCTCGGTAGGCTCGTGACGACAGTAGCTTCTTTTCGGACTAATTCCTTGGGCATTCTTTTTTTCATATTATCGTATGCCAGAGCGCCGGGGTGTTGATACAACGTGTAATTGGCACTCAAGTTTCTTGATAAATATTTGATTACGGACAGTAGGGAGGAACTTCCGCTCTTGGGAACCTTGTTGTAAAATACGATTTGGATTTTACCGCCACCTGTCGCCGGTGTAATATCGTCCTTTCCAAAGGCCAGCCATCCCACGGTTGTGATCATGGATAACAGGAACAGCAAGGCGTAAATCGAAGCGCGAGTATAAGACTTTTTCATTCATTAAAAACTGTAGATTACGGTACCTATATCAAAGAAATATATATCAACATCGTCGCTTTTTCGGTACATACACACAACACTGATGATTATTAGTGCAACTTTTTGCAACTTTTTCACAGCTTCCGGCAGCTTCCTAAATACTAAGATGTTATGTAGTATGGTGTTTTAGGTTGTTTGGAGGAGCCTTATATAGCAACGTCTTGCAACTTTTTTCGTTTTTTCATGCAACTTTTTCCGATTTTTCATGCAACTAACTTTTGTCAGGATATATTTGGCACCATATGTAAATGGAACGCTGGATTATTTCACTGTCGTTTGAATTTAATTCTGATTTGACAAACATTCGGGCTAGACCGCCTAAAATTATATTTTCCCTGAATCAATTTTCCGGCTATTGATTTTGTTGATGTCGACAACACTGAGTTTTGCTACAGTGTCTTGGATACGGATCGATTCGAGTAGCATATCTCATATACCCTAATAATATCAAGGAACTTGTTCATAAATGCAACTTTTAGTGCAACTTTTGGGAATAATATATGCAACTTTTTACTGCAACATTTGGGAAAAATGAATGCAACTTTCCACGGATTTGACTGCAGCAAAAACTTGTCCTACTTATGATATGCAGCAGGAGTTCATAAAGTATGTGTGGCGACCCAAACACGGGTCGCGAGGGGAATAACTTTGGGTCGCGACGGCACTAGAGCGATCTTTTAATTGTATGTGATATTTGTTGAATTTCTCGCAACAAAAAATTATTCGAGATTCGCGTGCATTCCTGTAGATGGTTTGTACAATGTACAATATCCAAGGTTGGGCACTATATCCAATAAGCGAGACACGCAGAAAAGTTACTACAGAGTGACTATCATGAACATATATGTTGACCTTTGTATTAGACAAATTGGTTTGAATTCATGATAAGATTTGTCCGACATTGGTTTCTCTGGAAAACGCCGCCGGAGGCTGCTGTAATGAGAAATTTAGAGGTCAACCGCTTCTGCGCCGGGACAGATGAAGACATGAAGTTCTGGCCAGCATATTGCTTTTCAATGTCTGGTGCCAAAGGGATCGAAAAAACCTTTGATAAAAAAGGACCGTCGCAGGTTGGCCGAAACCTTCGATATTGATATGTCCGGTTGCCGAATTGATCAGCCGAATAGTCCCGTCCTTGCAATCTTAGTAGACAGTAGTACGAAAGCAGTATACCAATGCCACTCGCAAAGGAAAATTGCATTACAATTGGGTACAAGTTCATTATATGTCATACGATGGGCGTAAAACGTATCATATCGATATTCTCTTTTATGTGCGAGGTTTGGGTCGCGCGATGCCACCAAATGCGGATTTGGGTCGCGGCCAAAAAAATGTAAGAACGACTGACTGCGCGAGTATCAATCAATTGCAAACGATATGACTGCTCTTTTCAAGTAGGCATAGATACATTACAGTAATAATCTCTCTGATATAGGGAGCGGAGCGGGTACCCCTCAATTTATGAGTGGGTACGTGGGCCATTGTATCGTGGTCTAGCCAAATAAAACGCATTGAACTGAATAACCAGCAGGGTTGTAATGACTCGAGTCACCAATTTCTGATGACTCGACTTGACTACAAATGGATATCAGATTATTAACATGGACGGATTAGGGAATAAGTCCGCCCGGAAATTTCGAAACAAATGCGACCGACTAGCTAATCCGCCCCATCACATTAACAAGGCAACATTTAATTTGATGATGGCAATTGTTTCCTCTCCCCAAGCTGGTCTAGGTGGGGTGCAACTGAGTAGAATGACGCATATAACTATTTAATTGGGCTTCCGATGAAGACATTTCTTGCATTAGAAAAAAATCGTTTAGGATTTTTGAAAACTATAATTTTATTTAAAGTGACTTCGCGTACCACAAGTTGGAAAGAACTGATATGGAGCATTGAACATTTCAGTTTATTCCATAGGATCGCAATTTATTATACCGTATACTGATGCCGCACAGTGATGTTCCCGACTCGTATGCAAGATATACACGTTTTTGTATGTTATGATATAAACAATTGCCGAAAATTAGTTTTTCGTCCGACTACGCACTTTCAAACAAAACTCAAAACATGTTCAACTGACTGACTCAGTAACATGCATTCGTATCGAACGAGAATTGTAGGTGAAACACTGCTGAATAATCACGGGATTGTGATAGATCGCTTTCGATTCCGACTCAATATCAAATACTATCGACAAGTACTTCTCAATAGTTTTCCCAATGTATTCAATGACTTTTTCACATACCCCCTAAAACATTTTAACACCCGTAATGCAAGATCCTCGTCAAAGGGATAACGACCTGGCTAAAAGATCTATCCACTACTTGGAGCCTATATCATATGGAATGCATTACCACAACGTATACGTGAGTTGCCGTTTTAAAAAGGACCTACTTGATTACCTCTTATCGTCATGTTGACACTGCTGTTGCTCTATACCTCGCCCTGGCGCTGTTCTATTGATTTGCAACTTTCTTTTTGCTTTTACTTTCTTTTCAAACTAACATTCGTTACAGTCAGATTATGCAGAGTCAATGCCCCTGTTTGATGCGGTGTGGGTGTAATCAGACTAGTTGACCTCCAAGGTCATATCGATCACTCCTACCTGACACCGAATAGTGTAGCTTACATGCGTCTATTTCTGTATCATTGTCACCGCCCGTTTGATCTGTATTTCGGTTGGATGAAAAGAAGACCCTCTCTCTCTCAAAATATGTTCTCTCCCCAGAACGACAGCTGTGCCATATTTGTGAACCTGTCCGAAACCTGAATATCCAACACTTGACGTAACGAATAATACCGTTAATAATCCCATAAAATAATATCTTTCGTCGCTTTACCAGCAATTTCAACGAGGATACTTCCAAGTGAATATAAGCTCACGCCTTAACGGTATAGGCCAGACCGAACAATGTATTCGGCGTGTGGGTATTGCTACGTTGTTATTGAGCAGAGTGTAAAACGGGTTTCTGTACTTGCTACGGATAATACAATAACAAGTTATACAGCAGTAGCCAACACCCCAATCGCACGGATTTGGTTTTTATGATACAATAAACATCTGAAATCGAGATTGACCCCGTACGCCTACTATATTATTATTTACATCGGACAATGATATCAATTTCATTGATTGGTTGAATAAGCAATATTCGCTTACTACCTACATGTAGTGTATTTCGTTCTTGATGTTGTGGGATTGCGGGTGAAGCTCACAGCAGCGAGGCACTAAATATTCACGAACTGAAAGCTGGCTATTTCGAGCAAACTTTCGTAACAAAGCAGGTAAAATTTTTGAGATTGTCAGGGTGCATGCTCGTTTAGTGTCGATTTTTATGCTGCCAGCCACATGCATAGAGTGGCCCGCAGTTGAAATGCAATAAATTTCAACCAAAAATGTTATAATGAAGTGGAAATTGTAATAGATGAAAAAGGTTCACAGTGCAGAACCTACCAAGGTTCGTTTGTGAACGTGAACCTCTAAATTTCCGAGGTTCACACACAGAACGCGAACGTGGACCTCACGTTCACACCATCTCTAGTTTTTAGTAGTTCTAGTTCTCTAGTACTAGTTGTAGATTTTGAAATGCGAGTAGTTCTTATTCAAGATCTAGTTGCACAGGCACAGTTTGGAACAGATATCGGAGCCGACCAACTGGAAAACGCATGTCGTTTAACTTGAAACGTGATACTGGTGTTATGTTGTATGGTATTCTTGCAGACACTGCTAGCTCGGTATCCTCACTACTGCCAACGGCGTGGCCTTCGAAAACTCCGATACGTTCTATTGCAATTGTATTTGTTTCCGTACTACTATTCCACGCATACGCGCGCACCGCGAAATCGAGATTGCGGAATGAGCGAAGCGTAGCGATACTCGGGCCCTGACAAGGACTATATTGAGTGAGCACTGAGCAGTGTGCAAACTGTGCAATGTGCATTGAAGGGTTTCGAACTGTGGAGGCCGTGAATTATGATTAAGGTTGCGTCAAGATTTAACATCTTGAAATGAATGCTCTTCGTTTACGACTCTAACACTATAGTCTGTAAACAACACATAGCTCAAGCTGACATTTTATGTTATATTCCATTGATTTTTATTCAGTGTGCACTGTACAGTTGTACGTACACGTCTCCTTTTACAACGCCTATGCCCACTGCCCAGTTGGGTGTCTGATTTGTATCGCACTGATTGTATCGCACTATTGTGGTGTATTTATTATCTGACTGAATTGTTAATCATAAACTGAACTGAATTGCGGCATCACTCATAATATGACGATTTGGATTGGATAGGCTTTGAAACCCAAGTTAATTGATGATGTTTCGACTAGTCAATCAATCTGAACAGTATGAAAATAACAACTAATATATAGATGCTGTCCAATCGTATTAGCAAATTACCCATAAAACTCCGGGGCATCCCTGATAAAACTCAACACACTATTGCAGGCTACTGCATAAATAAGTCAATCGAAAGTGTCTTGAGCAACTGACTTGGAATTCATCTCTTCGTTGGCAATTTTTCCTTTTTCTTACGCCGTGACGCAATGTCTCTCGTGTTAAATCGCTCTCTCAGGGACTACAGGGAAAATCCCAATCCCTAAATAATCGGGAACATTTCAAATTTCAACATTCACAACCGGGGCGGCTATTGTAGCCTACGCATTGATCAGTATCAGTAGCAGTTTTGTTACAATTTTGACACAGTTTTGTGTCAATTCAAAACATGTGACCCGTTGGGGAAGCGACAACGTCACGTCGGTGACGGCACCAATGGTTATTGGTTATTACGTTATCAGTTCCATTGCGGTCAGTGTTCAAATTTCAACGACTACTTCACCTCGGAGTCAAATACGCACAAGTACTACGCACGCGCGTCAACGAAGAACAACTAGCTCAATCAATTATTATTATCAATTCAAGCCATTTCAGTGGCGCTCATAGCCTTTTTAGGCCTTGAGCACCACGACATGGATATTGTACAGTTCAATGTCATTGTCTTTTTCAGTATCGTTGACATTCTGCTTTTCTTCAAGTGCTTCGTAACCGTTCACTTTCATTTCACTCTTCACTCTTCAATTCACTCTCCCATACGTTCAACTTCGGGTCTGGTACGCCGACTTTTTGCAGCGTGGCTTGCTGTGTTTCTGGGCCTTTTTAAAACACTGTTAGTACAGGGTTGACAGTAAATTTGAATATTTTATTTCGATTTTCCGACACTAAATTTCAAAAATTTCAATTGGCTCTGCGGCCGCTTCGACTGGTTGGAATTTAGCCAAATCTGGTGTGCAGCGTTTTTTAGGCAACGTAATAATTTAATTAGTGAATCCCCGGAATTTGTAAAATACATTATTTTTGTAACGAATTACTTCCAGTTTTTTAGGGTCGGTTTTGCTTACTTGGATTGTTGGTCATATTTTCAGACTACTTAAGGCAAAACTACTTCCCTCTTTATCTTGTAAAGTAGAAAGTAGTTTTGGGATATCTTTGAATTACTTGAATTAAATAGATTATGATAAGAACTATGCAAAATAGCCACTGTTAAAAAAAGTTTATGTCGACAATCTCGCTGCGAGTGCACTGGCGAAGTCTCCTAATTGCGAATATAGTTAGACTGAATTCTCTAGATTACGCGTATTCATAATTTTCAGGAGGGGGTTCAAATACTAAATGCGAAAAATCAAGTGACAATAAATCATGCGACGTGCTAAGAGAAATTTAAAGTTAAATAAATCTATTATATACTCTACTTTGTGGTCATATACGAAGATCTGCGATAAATGTGACTGGTCCCTTGATACGCTGATGCGTCGGAACTGATGTTTTAGTCATCATCAAATTTCGCAGCAATTTTGTTTGGACTTGCAATTTTGCCTGATGTTATAACTAATTTCGTGAATTACTTCGCGGGCCACACAGAACCTTCTCGCGGGCCACGGGTTGGCCGCCCCTGGCTTGGACGGTTGAGATGGCGAGAAAGCGGTTTTCAACAGGTGTGCCATTTACATCTCGCAAGGGTGCCGCAAGATATTTCTTCGAGAATAATCCTAGTTCAGATCAGTTCGGTTTATTCGCAATCTTTACCAGTTCCATAAACCACAAAAATGCATCTGCCATGAAAAGATAGGAAGGTGTCGAAACGACTTGGAGTGTACAGCAAACGATCAATAATTTAAATCGGGCTCGATGTGAGGTTTGTACATTTCACAAATCAAAAGTGCTGTCATACACGCAATCAACTCCCCCCGCTAATTCGCTTTACCCGACATATCGCGTGCTTTGTGGGGCTGGGCACAATGATTCGAGTACTCGAACCTGAATCGAGTATTAATTCTAATGATTTGAGTCGAGTAGTAAAATACGACATTTCCGAGTAGGCTACTGATATTACGACTCTCGCCACTGAAAACTAATTTATCAACGAGAATTATAGATTCTATACTAATTTTCACTGTGGAAGAATATAGTGTCCTATATGGTGTCGATACAGACAAATCTCACGCCTCAGTGAAATTGTATCACGTCACGATTTTCATTTGGCTACATAGGCAATTTGACGGTCATTTTTGACCGGCTTGCCAAGCATTAAATTTGGTAAAACGGGTATCAATCGAAAGCTGACACTGCACTGATTACGAAAATATAAATTTCATTCCGCTCGTGGCTCTGGAACTCCCACAATCAGCCTCGAATTTTTCATTGTTATGGAGATTGGCATTGAATAGTATATTCATATTGAAATGAACCCGAATATTTTCGGCTGACATTTCAATATGAATATACTATTTAATTGTATATTGAAGTTCTGTACCTCCAAGAAGCTCTTCAGATTGGCATTGGGACGCAACAATGCTGAACAATGCTGTCAGGCTCTTTTTCTCTTGAGCTACTCTCTCGTTTCACCAGACAGCATTGTTGCGTCCCGATGCCGCGGATGAGATGCGAGACGCGGATGAGATGACGAGGAGGAGCTTTGATAAACCTCCAACACTTAGGTAGGGATTCTGCAGTCGACCTCTACATATGGTAATTGAACGGCGAGAACACGGGCTGGTACTTTTGCGCTTTTGATTCCGAAGAGAAGATGTCATTGAATTTTGCGGGGTAGCGCGACCGCAATCGGTGACCATTTCTTTGGCGTCCTCAATCCTCATATCTTGCATGTTTAAACACATTACGGCTTACGACTAGAGCTGGGCAAAATAGGGTACCTGAGTGATTCGATTCTGAATTACGTAATATGCTTCGAGTCGAGTCGAGTATTCGAGTATCACTTATTAAGACGTCACAGCAGTATGTACTATGTAAAAGTTCAAATATGTACCTTTTATGCCACCACAAAAATATAACGCTCCTTATCCCGTCACCTTATAGATACTTGGGTATTTTCACGACCATACCAATTTCATTGCACTTGTTGTTAATGTTGTGGGATGTCTTCGGAAATGTGGTAATTCCAGTAACGTTCGTACCTTTGTACTATGTCTCGTATGCTGCGAGATGACCAATCAAGGATTCAAGGGCTTCCTCAGTGGAAAATAGTATCAAAACTATAATTCTCGTTGGTTAACTTTCAGTTGCGAGGAGCGTATAATTTCAGTACTCGAAAAAAAAACGTCTTTTACTACTCGACACGAATCATTATAAATAATACTCGATTCAGATCCGAGTACTCAAATCATTGTGCCGAGCCCTATTTACGACTCATCAAATTCGAGAAGAAATATATCAACGCGAGAAAGAGTTTCGTAATTAGATGTAGAGCTGTGTCTTTTTCAATTCAAACGATAGGCAGATATTAGACTCCTGTCAAATTGAAAAGTACGCACGAGCTTCGCCTTCAAGTCTGTCAAGCCCAAAGCTTGCGATCGGACTTTCAGTTGATCTCAACAGGCAATATATAGCTATATTGATATTTCCTGTATTTTATTTGGCTAAGCTGGTGTATGCATATCGGGGAACTCTAGCACCGAGAGTACTATCCTCCGTTAGGTTATAGCAGGGGTGGGCAAACTTTTCAGCTCTCGCCGGTCGCATTCAACATCTGATTACTTTCGCGGGCCGCACTATGGTAAATCCGCATTTATAAACTAAAACGGATGCTTCTATTCGATTATCGAAAGCGGTGATTCTAGAATGTGCGGTCGATACACCAATATGTGGGCAAGAACCGATTTACAAGTATGTACCGCATGATAGGACGAACTCTGCAACATGAGATAACATTTCGGGGATGAACAGTAGATTTTCGAGTGTTGCAGCGATTTTGAGCTCGCGCGCCTTCTCGAATAAAAAGTTTCGATGAAAATCATATCGATGACAGTGAAGCAAAAACTGCTCGACTGTTCCAGGGACTGTACAATGGTCGCATAGGTCAGTATCGCCACATCCGATTTTGTATGAATGCGCTTTCTGTGGTATTTGTCAGCCAGCGACGGTCATTTCTGGCCAGGGTTTTATCGCCGCCAATCTTTTTGGCACCACACTGTATCCGTTGATATGTTGCCTAAAACTTAATGCCTTCATGTGTCCTGGCGCGCAAGGGGTTCGCCTCGTAAGTCCACTCTCTCATAGTCCCGCACTATAGATCATTGCACACGCCTACACTAAAGAATCCAATCGGTGCCCGACAGCGTTTTTTTTTTTCAGGGATTACAAGGTCGCACAATAAATCATCTCGTGAATTGAAACCAATTTATGTAATACAAAGGTCAGCACATTTTTATGATCAAGTCAAGTTGTTGTAATGACTTTTTCAAGTGTCTCGCTTATTGGCCGACTGTGTCCTCGGACATCTACAAACGATCCATACGTTTATGCGGCCTTCTCTTTTTGTTTACAATGTCCTTGGCCGTGGTGCTAAATGCCATCAGGCGATAAGTGCCAAACCTTTATGTTTAATAAATAACAACAACAAACGATACATCGGAAATCGGGCCACGCGCGAAGAATTTTTGTCGAAGCTCAACAAATATTTCATACTCAAAAGATCGCTTTGATGCCATTGCGACCAAAAATTATACCCTTTACGACCCATACTTTCTGAACCCCTGATATAAAGTAACCGTATATTATGTAGATTAAAACAATTTAAATGTTGATTTGATGATAACGCACATGCGTCAGAAACATTACCGAGATTTTTAATATTGGCCATCAAGAATCAATTCGCCAAAATAAGGGATGAAAGTAGGTTGTACTGATTCTTGAGATATGAAATTTGAATGTGTGCATAAAGTTTGGCTTATAAATATATTGATTCCATATGTTGATTTCGCGTTTGGTCAAGTTTCAGAATACACAATGCTGACACCAGCAATCCAGCATGTTACCTTTAAATGCGTTTCAACAAAGGGCGGACTGTATTAAACTTGCCTATTTCACGTTATTTTGTGGGGACAATTAGGTTGATTTAATTTGCAACCCATAATTTGATAAATTGTGCCTAATTTGGATGTTTAGATTTAAATGGCGATTTGAATTGCAGCAACAAATTCATTATAATAATGCCATATTATGACGAGTAATCGATATTGCCTTACCATCTACGCCGGAACAGAAGTAGGCCTATCAATCAGTTAATTCTTTATTGATCGCAACATTCGTAGAATTCATCTTCAACTTTCCGCTATTTGTATCATTTAGGACAACTCGTTATAAATGAGTTAAGACGTAAGTTTTAAATGATTTGCAACTAACTTTGCATAGAGGGCGAATCTACCAAAACACGCACCAATCGGTTTTTACAAGTGCAACACTGAAAACAATGAATGTTCTAAAATCACAATTGTGATCCGAGCTAACTCATTTCCGTTTCAATTCTCTCGGATATTTAGCAACCAAAGCGTTTCAAAATGTGTTGTCCCCGAGGTCGGGCTACTGTGCTAACAATAAAATCAGAAAATGCAATACCGAGTTTATGACTTATAAGAAAAAGATTAACAATTTGCTCTAGTAATTTGATTCTTCACGGTAAATTATTATAAATATTCATATCAGGTTTCTCGATGCCTTCGTGGGCCGCACAAAACGTTGTTGCGGGCCGTAGTTTGCCCATCGCTGGGTTGTAGTAACCCTAATCATACAGGTGGGTGGTGATATTAGTGCGACTCCGACGTAATTTAATATACACGTTGGACATGAAGGTGGATTTGCTTATGTAATATGAATGATGACAAGAAACAAAATAAGAATATTTGTCAAGATTTGCTGCTTGCGCGTTTTGCTGCGCACAGTGCACATTTTTGAACCCGGAGATGTGAGTATATAAGTAATGAGTATGAGTAATTATACAATCGATATATTGTGCATGCAGGTCGCGACTGCCGGTATAGACACCATAGACAGTAGACACCAGACAGCAGTCGCTTCAATACTCCTTAATTTTCACACTATATGGCTGCGCCCAGGAATACATCTGAATTCACTTCGTTACAACTTCCCTGCCGAGGGTTTTCTTACGCGAAAGTTGAAACCATCATACAATAAGAACCGGATGCGCGTTGCACAGTGTTGTCAACAGACACGTCGAAATAATAGGGTTACTGAAAATTGGGAGCTGTCATTATTATTATTTCATGATACTATTATACAGTTGCACTTATAGTTTTTCAGGCGTTGTGAACCCGGCACAGATATTTTTCAACATTTGAATGCATTTTGCTGACTCCGTCTTTTCCGCATATATCAGTCTCTCTCTTTCTCTCTTATTCACGCGTCTTTAATTGGATCATTGCACCCGATGCTAGGTCCATTTTCATGTATGCAATTATACCGAGGGAGCCCAGCTAAACTCAGCGCATTGCCTTTTCCAGGACTTTTCGACGTAGCCTATCTATAGAAGACTTGAACAACGAGAAGAAGCTTTCCCAAATAATGTTAGAATTAGAATTATAGCTACACAGTAGTTTTTCAAATTACATTAAAATAAAAATTTAAGCTATCTGTCTTTTTCAAATTACATTAGATTTAGAATTACTGAATTCGCAAAAAACGTGGACAAGGGACATTGAATCAAGTTCAGCTCATTATCATTGTTCACTGTTCAGTGTTCATTCTCATGCACGATTGCGCAATGCGCATGCATTAAAATAGCAAATGTCGGTACAGTAAACTTGGCCCGTTTCGCAATATAAAGTTATCCTGTAGCACTTACAGGAAAACCAGAAATCAGAATAGAAATCAAATTAGAGCATAGAAACATTTCAAAAATGACATTTGAATAATTAGAGCAAAAAAAAATATCACAAATTAGATTAGATTTAGCCGGTATTTGGCTCTAATTATTCAAATTAGCCAACTGAAACCGAGTATACTATGCCTGCGAATATGTGTTGTCGGCATTAGCTTTACGGATTTGACAATGGATGTTGCTTCCTTGCTAAAACACTGCAATGAAGTCAGATTACGACTGTCGCATATTGGTACGATAATACAGGCTCCAGCATCAGCTCAGCACCTTAATCGTCGTTATTGACAGCCATTAGTAATAGTCAATTTGAAAGTAATTGCATTCGATCAGGAAACAACAGTCAATCACTCTGTTTTATGTTTTGCATGATGGTGATGTAGGGCCTACGCTGTTGTACAGTTTAACTCTGCGTAACACGACAATCAATTTCAATCATTCTCGAGTTGCATATGTGTAGCATAGAGTCACTGCTGCGCAAGTGCGCGTCGAAAGCAAGTGAAATCCATAACACATGGCAATTGCTGGCAACTTGGTGTTAAAGCTAAAACATGTCCATTTTGTTTCAATAATCATTGCGCCGTCGACTGAGCATGAGCAATGAGCATGAGCATGCAGCTAAGTTAAATGTTGTAGGGTAGAATGACGTCTCGCAGCCAATTATAGCGATATAGCCTGCAGGGATAGGTCAACTTTTGAGATAATAGAGGCAGAATAAATCTATTTACCCAACAAACCAGATATATAACTGTAGCGAGAGATAAGCTATTGCACGGGCTGCAGGAATTAGGAATTAGGGCCTACTCGGACGAGCCGAGCTCGTATTCCGGTAGTCTATATAAATGGGGGAGTTATAGTTCATATCCCAGCCTGGCGCCGTTGGATTAGGCATACCAACAACATCTGTGGTATCTGACTCATGCGTAAGCCAATGCCTATTGCCTATTCACACTATATCGGATCTATCCTATATGCATGATTTGTGCGTGCTGAGCGTTTCTTTCCGGATGTCAACATCAAAATTTCAGAAAGGCATCTAAATTTTAATAAATGGAGGAGTAATGTCGGACAACATCTGATGCTAAATGATGATACATGTAAAGTTAGCTACATGTTCCCTGTGATTTCGACTCAACTGAAGAAATTATATGAGACACGTCCAAAACTTTCAGACGTTTCGCAGTATCATTTTGCATTCTCTGGGGAAAACGTCACCTTGAGAATTGGTGCGTATCAGACTTGTACAAACTACCCATTTAGTTATTTGATGGTCAACTAACTAGCGGTTTTTTGAGTCATTCTACTTCTAGTTCTAGTTGGGGATTTTGAAAAATTGAGTATAGTTGTAGCTAGTTCTTGTTGCAGATTTTGAAAATTCAGTAGTTTTAGTTCTAGTTGCGGATTTTGAATACCGGGCAGTTCTAGTTATAGTTGCTAGTTTTAAAAATTGAGTAGATCTAGTTCTAGTTCTAGTTGCGCTTTTTGAAAATCCAGTAGTTTGCTGTACAAAGTCTAGTGTCTGGTGCGTATGGATTGCCAAGCGATTCCGGAGTTTAATGAATTCATCAGGTGTTATATTCATGATTACTCGTAATTGTTATTTCGAACCCTGTCTAATTTCGCACGTTTTCGTTGGAGTAGTTTGAGTTGCTAGTTACAGCAGCGGACAGTTCTTGCGTGGGAATGTGTACTGTGTAGCTAGATGTATGGAGTAGATATCGACGTTTCACCCGTTGTACTTCAATACTGTCATCCGATAAACTACGAAGGAGAAGCTCGATATACTTACTGAGGCGAAGATTCGTTTTCTGTTGCGTTAGATCGGTCGAGAAATTCTTGTTCGGGGTAGGTGCGGCATTCATATATAATTCATGACTTGATATTAATACCAATGTTTACAAAAAGAAAAAATCACATCACTTTCATGCATTGATATGTATCGACAGAGCAAGGATAATGTAAGATAGCAAGGGTCAAAACCATGTTACTTTGGCACTTGCATTACTGCAGGTGGCATGCGGCATTTGACAATAGTGACACTCTTGGACTCCTGTTGTAACTGTTACAGTAAGGTTAGCTTTGATAGCGTATAATGAAGCATATTATCAGGCACGGTGCCGAGACAGCGTGTTTTGGTTTAGTATACTAGCAAACGTTTGCCCAGAGGCATCCAGTTGTGCGTTTTAAAATGATTTATAGCCTTGATCTGTATTCGTCACATCGAGTTTATTGGCCAGACTTCTTCTATTTGTGGCGCAGTTGCAGAAAATGGTGCAACCTTTTTTAGTGCCATGACCCCTAAAGCAGTCTGGACTAGAGTCTAGACCAGAGGTTGGTAACCTTTTTCCTATTCACTGCCGCATTTGGATCACCTATGTAGCCTACTGCCGCATTCCAGTACCTAAGCCGTAATGAACTAACTGCGGGTGCCAAATACCCATGTTAAACTGCCCAGGTCCATTTCTGGTGAACTCCGGACTATCCTACATTTTCCAGATTCACAAATGAATTTCTTCAAATGGTAATATGTGAATCTACTAATTATTTTATTATTTATCCTTTATCAGCCCATGTGATCAGATTCTTAGGAAATTTATGGCAAAGTGCACATATGATGACGCGTCTTCGGTTGGACCAATTGGTCTTATATAGATTCACTTTGTGGCATGTTGTTATTTCTTGACCTCCCATCAGGATTGTTGGTAGACTTGGTAGTGGAAAGGAATCGCCTAAACGTACCAGAAACAAATTTCTTTCGTGAGGAGCACACGATTCCAAGTTGGTATTTCTATATGGGGCGCATAATTTTCCTACGCTGTTCGCCCCTGTACTGTGGGGCTCGGATTGCAAAGGGCGCGCAACTATATTAAAATCGAAAAATGAAGGATTAGAGCATTGAATCGTCGGTAGCGCGAAGAAAATTTCAAGATTGATTAAAATCTATCATTCGGGAGTCAATTCGTAAATTCAATTTGCCTGTCGACGGCCACCAACACGTACTAATTAGATTACGTGTCACGGCCGCACAAATTTCCTTCCACCCCTGGTGTAGACGAACTCATGCAACCTGCATTGGTAGCATTCAATGTATGTATATAATTCATGCCTGATTACTAGAAAAGGTCAGCACCTTCAAAATTTTGACAAAGCCTTCCATCTCTAATTGAAAATCGCCGAGACTTGAAGCGGCGATGACCCAGAAACGATGCTCAATCTGCAGCGCGTTTCGACTATACTCAGTACTTACTCTCGCTATTCTGGGGCAATGCGCTTGTTGCATTGCTTCTACGCGGCGAACTTCTCCGAAATTCTGTCTTTCTCATTCCTCAGCTTCGCAACAGTCGTCGCATACGCCGTAAGTAAGGCGTATACATTATTTGTTTTCAGCCCTTATACCGGTATTGTGTACGAAGATATCAACACCGAATAACACCGGGCACGATGTTTGAGGAGCTATGGGAGCTTGCTCAGGAAGGGTTAGGAGTATTAACTAGCTCACAGGATGAACAAAAGAGAAAAATCAAAATCTGCGGGGTAAGGGATGAGATCTGTGCTTGCATTGTGGGAATTATTCTATCTATGTGCTAAAATGCTAATGGCACAGTTAGTCGGCATGACGAAAAACTCCTATTGTTCGGTACAGATCTTGCTGCTCGTTTTTGGCGGTATGACGCTGGGCATATCGATGACTTATACAATCTTGAGCTCTGCCAAGATACATGATATGAACGTTATCATGTTCACTGCGATCGCAGGATCAGTTCTTGTAAGAGTGCATATCGCTCGTAACGAATTTCAATGAAATGCGTGGTATGTTCTTCAGAGTATCATCACTGGAGTCATTGCAGCTTGCATACGGCAGTCGACGTATAAAAGGGAAATCATCATGGTTAGTAATACCGTCGATCGTGCATATCACGAATTTAAATCGCATTGAATGCATCATCTTGCTATAATGTCACCAAGATCAATTCCGAAATATCTACACTACAGTCCCGTGTTCTTGCAGGCCGCGGTGGTATTTATCCTCACCGTGACCGACATCCTTTACCAGTTGGCGTTGATTGGTGTTGCGATACCTTTCAGCCTGAGACAAGCTGACCTATTTATGGGACGTGACGGCGGATATGGAGTGAGTAAATAGTGATGATTATATATTGCAATTTTAATGTTGACCGACCCCGCACCTGTTATAGAAAATAATAGGTATTCTTTGAACTGTATGTATACCTACCGGAGATGAGCGGATTTGATGTAATAGTTTTCGTTTAATGCAAATGTCAGTTAATTGTTGCGCTCGAGTCACTCGCTATAGCCTAATTTAGGGTTACCATACGTCCTCTTTTAAGAGGATTTGTCCTCTTTTTTGACTTTTTTGAAAGTGTCCTCGGAGGACGCCCTTTTGTCCTCTTTTTTGAGATTTTGTCCTCTTTTTTGAAAATTTCGGTCAGATTTAGAGGAAATTGCGAGTGATATGCCGTAAATTAGCACAGAAGTGACGCTCCGGCGGGTATTTCGGAGTGAAAAACGGTGAATTTAGCTCTGAGCGAAAGAATGACCTTTTTTTTCGATGTGGAGAGAAAAACGGTATTTTGAGCTCTGAGCGGACCGGTTTTGCAAGTCTCAAATTTCTGAAAATGTGTCCTCTTTTTAGATTTCCAAAATATGGTAAGCCTATCCTAATTATCAATACCTCAGCTATTTACCAAGCCAGTGCCAGTATCGTGTTTGGCGTCTATCCGTAGGTTTAGTTGTCTATAACTATAAATGAATGCTCCACAGCAGGGCGCTCAAACTTGGATGCTTCATCCGAAGTTAGCCCACGACTATGATTCCAAATGTGAGTTGTTACGATAGGGGGGCGAAAATGGACAAAGGGGGCGACAGGGGGCGAAAATAGCGAAGGGGGAGATGACGCGTTAAAACGGCTATATTGGAGTCAAGGCGGAGAAATGACCTTTTTTTAGTCAAACCACCAAAATTTGGTTGCAAAAGTGTAAAATTCGACATCCAGCCGAAAATTTGACCTTTTTTTTAGTCAACCCGCCGGTGATTCCAGTTCGTATGCCCATTTCTCGGTTTACAAAATTTGGGGGGCCATGATCGGTGTTGAAATTGAAAAAGGGGCGATGAGTCGAAAAAGGTTGGGAACCACTGGTTTAGAGTGTACGGTACTACGAAGACATAACGTAACACGTTCTTCAAATTGACATGGCCTATATAGCCTTCAAAAGGTTTTATGTTTTTATTCATTAGTTATCGACTGTGAAAATTGCTCCTGTCCCGGGTGACTCGGCTCTGAAGACTATGTCATATCGAGCCTCCCGTCTACCTTGCATGTCACATTTCACTGTTACATTTGTGTAGTATTATGTTGATATGTAATGTATACGAATAAAGATTCTCTCTCTCTAATCGCGGGCCGGTCATGGTAAAATCTCATATGGTTAGTGTTTCACGTCAGACAAATTAGCGATAGCTGTAGGCAGTGTTCCCTTAAGTCGCCGCGCACAGAAAAATTTGTGCGGCGCGCAAAGAAGCCGAAGTGATATGAGCCTTTTCAGTCGTCACGCACTGTTGTCCAAGGGCCCGCGCAGTGAGTTTGTGAGTGCGCGCAGTCTCGTGAGAAAATAGACGGAACATCGGTTGTAGGTAGTAGGTTTGAACACTGACGAATGCTGTATGGACATTTCATAACATTATATAATTATTTACTGTGACCGAGGAATAATGGTGGTGAACCCGAAACCGGTGGGATTTCTAACTCCACCACTAATTGAAAACACTGGTATACATATGTCATGGCGTGCAGTGGTTACGAGACTTATGGATATGTGATATGGTATCGCAACCTATGATTTCAACTTACCCTTACGTTTTCCAGACGGCAACATTCGTCATGGTAGTTGCTTTGCTAACACTTGTGGCCGGTGAAGTCATAATCTGCTCCTGTGTCCTCTACTTCGTCTGGCGTTTGCCTGAGTTGGGTGTGGTTTTCTCCTACATCCGATTGAAGCTTAAAATTTAGAGGGTGATGGCTGTCAGGAGTATAGCGATGTGTTGACGTCTACGGATCGTCTCTACGAGCAAATGGAATTATACTTGAAAACGCAATAAATTTCGTTACGGATACAGAACTCCATTTACTGCCAGGTTGCTGGAAGAGTGTTTTGTGTAGTGTAGGTACCTAACGATAAAGAGCGACTACTCATCCTATTTCTTACCATCGGGATGTCTAGGATTGGCTTGAAGCATGCATAATGCATATTATACATAATATACAATGCGTACATGACATCAACAACAATGAATACGCACCTCGCACATTATATTACGTGCTACAAGCCCAGTCTTTGCTATTAGTCTAGCCATAGGCTATCAGCGCGTATCGTACAGGGGTACGGGTACGGGTATCCTATGCGAAGATATACACAGACCAGTTAGGGATATTTTAACGTGGATGTTTTGATTGCGAATTCGAGACAAAATTCGATGACAGAGTTTATAACAGATTAGCGGGTAATACATGGTTTATAAATTTTCATTCGGCAATGATTTCCAACAAGACAAAATGCATGGCCGACGCATGATTGCATCGCGTATCGTTATCCCAGATCGGAGTGTAATGTAAAAAGCCTTCAATAGTGCTAGTTTTGGTATGTTATAAAAAAAACTGTCGAAAAGCAGCCTGCAACTCGTTTCGGGCAATGTGTTATATATGTGTAATCTACGGATACTTTTAATCAAACTTAAATTAAGCAACTCCTAACAGTATAATAGCCTTCAGCAAACAGCAATGGTCGCGTTTCTTTCGAAGGACACCGAACGATCACAATCAAGTTATAATGGTCTTTAATAGGACTTCGTGAACTGCGCCTTGCAAAAACTTCAATAGAACCATAGAACCAAACACACACAAAGGCATAAACGCATCAATAAATTGAGTTTCCAATATTACACTTGAGTTGTCCTAATTAGTTTTTGAAGATTCATCGGTCCGCAAGCAGGGGCCTCGAACTCAAATGTGCGTAGTTTTAGATGACGCAGCGCGTCGCAGCATCACTATTCAATGAATGTCCAATTGCCCATGCAATTGGAAGTGAGCCGGTCTTGCAGATGACATTCCACACACTTCAAGAATATGCGATTTACTATAGTGGCAATTTACACCTGGCACGAAAAGAAAGCGCATTTGAATAAAATTGCAGTGGCAATTATGAGACATGCGCATCGTGCGAGATGACAAATGCATCACGCCATTATCGAATGTAAACATGTTTAGTTATTTAGACTCGATATAATGTCATCATAAAAGCTGCTGCATAATAATTTTGCACCTAGCAGATATCTGACGTGCCATAACACAACATTTTAGAAAAGATTGTTGCGTCCATGGTGGTAACTAAGTTACGGCGTTCCGCGTTACAACTCTTTTTCTAATTTCAAGTTTGACGCAATAAGTCGCTTTGATTTGTCACCGACTCAGTCCGAGTTTGAGTAATTCTACGAAAGGGCGAATCCAAGTTCAAGTCACAATTTCCAATGACGATTCACGTCTTACGATTCATGATTTAACTAACATCAATAGGCAATGTGACGCAGTATTGGGATCAAGTCACTACCTTCGAGTCACGAGTACATTTTGACTCGAGTCAAGCCAAGTCAATGGATTTTCGAAGGTGATTCGCGTCAATAAGTCAACCGCTTTTTGGAGGTGAATCGAGTCAAGTCAATAAGTCACAATTCAAGTCAAATTGAATTTTCGAAGCTATGAGTGATTATTTAAAGTCATTACATTTTGCTAGCTGTGTGAAAGACAGAATAATTGGCCATTTATCTTGAGTCAAATAACGAATATAAAGTTAAATAAACATGCAAAAAGACGTTGTATCGCTCACGCACACATGCTATTAAAATACATGAGTAGCTGCTGTTCAGTTACCTGCTACAGTTGTTATCAGCAAAACTATTGCACCGAATACGAAGCCCCGAGAAGTTGAAACAAATTGACATGGTACAATAGTCTACCATACACTACTCATTTATACGTCCGTAAGAATATAAATGCACATACTATATTTGTTCGATTTAAATCATACAAAAGGGTTGGAAAAGGTGAGCACTGCGCAACGTCAGCATTGAGCCGTCTAAGAAATAGACACAGCGCTATTAGATTAATCTACTGCAAGTATGCCAACGTACGCTGTGATCGTTTCGTTTGCGGTCAATTGATTTGTAAATGGAGGATCAGTGTAACGTACAATCAGTGAATGACTATGGTTGCTCTCACAAGTGACACCGGCGTATCTCGAACAATCCGTACATACACAAGATACAGTGTTTTAATCGACAGTGTTTTAATCGTTCTATAATGCATGAATGGAAAGGTGATAATTGCATATATAGTCGCTATGAACTTTTTATCCTCTCAGCCCACGTAATCAGATTTACCAGTACTGATGAGTGGGCTTTTGTATTCGAAAATGAAGGCCACGTAATTAAAAATTGAATATATTCGCGCGTGCCCGTTTGAACAATTAATTCGTTACATGTTGTTATTTTGTTACCCCTTGTCCGTCCGTTATATAGTCACAAAAAATTGAAACGCATAAACGTGTTAAACTATAGAATAAACTATCTCTAATTAAACTAAAGTAAGCACACGATTCAAAATTGGTATTTCTTCACTGGCAAATAATTTTCTCTGATGGATCTTATTTGTCCTGGGAGGTGCAGATTGCGCCGACATGATAATTCGGCACGAGCGATTTAGGCACCGATGGACAATTAGACTTATATACATAGAAGTTTACGATCAACATAAGGGCATTCCTCTTTGGCTAAGATTTTCTCGCTGACGATCTTTTTGACACACTGTTCGGAGTCCCATATTGACCCGATCTTCATATGTCTTCGTGAATCGTGGCGTGGTAATGGCCGACGCCAAAATGCCTATTTCTATTTTCTATAATTACGCGTATTCTTCTGTGGGGGAGTTGTCAAAACATGATGTGTAGTCTAATTTATGTTCATTCACCGAAATATTCTAGGGCCCCCTTCGAGATCACCGATTGGGGGTTTGGGTTGCAGCAGTTTCGGTTCTGGTAAGAGGTCAAAATCCTGTCGGTCTTTTCGAGACTTTGGTATTGGAATTACTTCGCGCTTAATCGCGCTCGAGGACATTCGACAATTCGACTGCACAAAGCTTCAAAACTTATTTTATGTACAAGCGGACTCTAAAAGTACGCACAATTCGTTTCACGTGAATTATAGAAGCCACTACATTTAGAAATAGATATGTAGCAAACATCGTCGCGTAACGCGACCAAAAATTTCGGGATTTGACATGTTCTGTGGGATGTTAATTTGCTCAGAATACTCATTAAGGATATGTCTTACTACCACATCATCTACTACGAAGCCATTTTTCTTTAGCGCCCCCTGTGGCCAGTGCCCCCATATCGCCCCCTGAGCGTTACCTCCCCCTCCAAAATCGCCAGCGCCCCTTGGGAGGCGCTGGAGGCGAGGTTAAGAACCACTGGCCTAGGCGATGTAAAGAGGAGGCATGCACACTGAATGAAAGTAAAGAAGATAGTATAGAAAAAGAAAGCGTCAAGAAATAGGGCGGCATGTCATGGGAAGCGAGATCGATAGGTCAGTCGTGGTCTGGTAATCTTGAGGATGGACTGTCATGACTCGAGTCATCCCAACACTGAATGTGACGTAATAGCAGATCTTCCACCTCATGGCAACGTTTGAAAGTGATGTGATAGTGAAGTTTGATGAGTAGTTTCAGGTTTTTGGAGCAATCTTAAAGTGAACTTTTGCTCTTCAAATCAGAAAAAGACAGGGTTGTAACCAAGTCACAAGGCTCCGAGTCACAAGTCAATCTCAATTTTATAGCTTTGACCCGAGTCAAGTCGAGTCATTTTGAATTGACCACCGAGTCAAGTCGGAGTCCAAGTCACCGAGCAGAGTGTCGAGTCCGAGTCATGGTATTATGACTCGAGTCCGAGTCCAAGTCACTGTGTTGACTGCTCAGTTTCCGGTTAAAGTCCACTTTTTATAACTCTGCTTGGTGATATCGAATAGTTTGCACCAATAATTTACTAATTTTCCTCACTTTTAGTAGTTTATGGTCGCATTTTCAATTACCAGTACCGATAGACGAAATCCCAATAGTGTGGTAACTTAACTATTCTTCGAAATTACAATGAAATGTTGGTCATGGCCGTCTGAGTCTCGAGTCATATGACTTGGTTCGAGTCATGCGCAATGACTCGAGTCCAAGTCGAGTCAATACACAGACTGACTCGATCGAGTCGAGTCGAGTCATTTCCGTATTTTGAGAAAATGACTCGAGTCAAGTCGAGTCATCAGAAAATCGTGACTCGAGTCGAGTCATGACTCGAGTCATTACAACCCTGGAAAAAGATATGCGGCTCTTCAATAGTGCAAAATACTTGATAATCCAAAATTTTCACGCGTGCCGCACACAATGTTCTGACGGGCCGCGTGTCTTCATTGTATTTAATTCTTTCGTTACTTTTTTATTATTGTTGCCTGTTACTCTGTTGTTGTTCCAACTTTTACCATCTTTTGACCTGTTTTAAATTTATTCTTGACGCGAGACTCGTATTGAAACACGAATCTGCACTCCATGTTTGATGCTGGTGTGATCAGACTGGTTGACCTCCACGGTCGTACCGATCATTCTTATCTGATACCGAATACTGTGCTTGCATATTTTCTGTACCACCATCATTCCCGTCTGTTTTTTTACGTATTTTGGTTGGATGAAAATAAATGCTCTCCATCGACACAACTGGCTGGATAATCCCTAAGGATCGTATCGCTGCAACCTGTATTATATTTTTGAATGTAATTTTTACTCAATAAAACTGTATCTCTCTCTCTCGTCTAGACTAGGCCCAGGTGGGAGTCTGATCTGAAAGCCTACTCAGAGTCGTTTTGAAACCTTACTTTCTTTTCATTGTATCGCAATCTCGTGCAGTTATTTAAAGGAAAAAAACGCATAAATTCGCTAAGAGACATATATGACCGGGTAGTAGTTACTTGGCGATACAAGACATAGCACGTGTATATAGCTCCCCACTAATTGTCACCGATCAGCAAGTTGGATAATGCCGCTCTGACAAAATGACAAATCGGTTATCAATCCCTAACGACATTGTTACAATATTAGGAACCGTTGGGTGGCACACGGGAGCCGAACAAAATGGCGTCCTAGTTCCTTACATTCCCCTAATCCAGCGCGAATTGCAGAAAAAAACCAGACCCGTGGACAATTGCTTCGCATACCGTTCAATTTATTGCTAACTAAATCATCATTTTAATGTACCACAAGACTGCAGTACAATGGAATATGTCGAAACGATTTGGAGTCAATGTTCCCTCTAATTTTGGACGAGTCGGTTACGCGCACTCATCAACTCACTGCGCGGTCCCTTGGACAAAACAGTGCGTGACGACTAAAAAATAGTCATCACGTCGAATTTTTTATCCTCAGCAAAGATTTTCTGTGCGTAGAGACCGTGTCTATAGCGCAGCTTAGAGGAAACAGTGCTGGGAGTACCGGCAGTCTTCGAAATCATACACCCGCCTGGCCTCTTCTCGGCGTTTAAGCAAGTGACATTTTAACCACAGGCTCAACAATAAATTCAACCCTAACGATCAATGTCCCAGGCACACGAACACTTTCCACGCGGTCTATCTATGTTACCAGCCGTAGGCTGAGTATTCATTAAAATGCTCGACAGCAACAGCATCTCGCCGGCTACGCGACTGTCATCTAGCATATCCTGTCCACATTCAAGTCGAAATACTAACAATTTCTACTGAATCAACACTAGTTCACCGGATATTTCGATCTCACCTTCCAACATATGGCACCTGTCCTTATGCATTATCTGTTGCTTTCCATTGCATCGCCTAGGCCAGGTGGATGTCCGATCTCGAAGATCACCTATCGTTTCGACCCCTTCGTATCTCTCATATATCGCAGTCTTGCAATGTATGGAGATCATGAAAATGCTTGTAATTGAAACCCTACCATTTTGTCGCAACTAGCTCAGTGGACACTACTCGAAGTGTCCGAGCTTTCAGCTGCATGAATGCCTTCAATACGTCCAAAAACAACTCGCCGACTTGCGAACTTTGACCAGCCTCTACAGGTCAAAGCCTGTTTAGAGATATTTGCAAGCTGCTTCGTGACCAGCTGGCCTGAAACAACTGTCATTGCACCTTGCAGAACCAGCTAACGTCACTCAACACTCCCCACAGCCCAACACCCGGCTAGTACAAAATCATCACCACATTTTTGAGTGCAACACCGTGTATTTGAGCAAACCCCTAAGCAGCCGGTCACGAATTACCTAGAGTGTAAAATGGCTGCTCTCTCATCGGCTATGTACTCACCAAGACGTAGCCAGTCAGACGAGCAAGTGGTCAGTCGTATTTCAGTGTGTGAGGCAGGTTTCCAGAGGGTCACTGCAAGCACATATCTTCATGTGAGTGACTGGTTTATTCTTGAAGACCTAATACCCAAGGCCTAATTCTCTACTGTTCCAAAACTATCGCTAGCTTCATGTGCAAAAGCGATGGTGAAATCAAGTGTTCTACAACACTAGAAAAACAGCCACATTTTTATATGTGACATCAACCATTTTCAGACGACACCATCACTTTCGACACGCCTAAACACTACTACACAGCCTAAATTCAAACTAACTTAACGCTTATCATGTACCGTACTGCTAACGCTAACTTATGCTATCAATTGCTCGAATAGGAATTCTTAACCAACTTCTAGATTATTCCCACTTACAGGAGAGGCGTGTTTTGAGACGAGGGCATGTCTCCGGACCTTGGTCACTTTTCGCCTCCTGAAATACAGAGGCCTAAAGCCATGAAATGTGTCATCCTGGTCTATCGTATGCTACTGACTAACCTAAGAAGAGTACGCATGGATGCAACTGATCTCTAAGCTATTCTATAGTAATCGACGTAGTTAAAAGAATGCACATCGGTAGGTTTATGTCAAATCTACAATAAATGTGACAGACATCCAGTTCAATGGAATGAAAACAAATCGGTAAAAATATTGACTGATGTACAACATTACGTCACAGGGGGGGCCGGCCGTACTCGGCATGTACAAGGCCTCATTCCAAAGCCCGGTCGTGTTCATATTGTTACCAAAACGCAAATTTATGTACATTCAACGGAGCGATACCACGCTGGGCCTAAGTTACCAGCTTCATCTCTTGTACGGGTGATAGCCTTGTCCTGAGCCACGGCCACCACCACCAGACGAGTCCCCTCCCCGTCCGTAGCCATTTCCGTAGTCACTGTAAGACTGCCCCCGGGTCGGTCCATAACCCCCTGGCGTCTGCTGTTGATAACTTCCCATACCGCCATAGCCACCAGATGCATCTCCTTTGTTAGGCGGCGCTCCTTGCCCTCCGTACATCATCCCTGGAGCTGCGTTGTAGTTGTAACCGTAGTATTGAGCTGTTTGTCCATATGGATAATTTCCGCCGTATCCACTTTGGCCGTACGGAGGGTATCCGAATCCACCCATCATACCTCCATTGCCACCCTGGCCCATCCAGCCACCACCACC
Source organism: Botryllus schlosseri (assembly GCF_051294905.1). Taxonomy (NCBI): domain Eukaryota; kingdom Metazoa; phylum Chordata; class Ascidiacea; order Stolidobranchia; family Styelidae; genus Botryllus; species Botryllus schlosseri. Next base: position 6,136,793 of record NC_137244.1, on the reverse strand, counting down.
ACCACCTGAATTAGGGTAACCGTAACCGTATCCTCCTCCGCCGCCACCTCCGCTGTAACCATCATTTCCATCGTTTTGATTGCGTCTCATCGTTTCTCTTGGTGTGGCCCTTTTTGCTTCTACTCGTTTTCCGCATATTTCATGGAAATGTTTGCCGACGGCTTGATCAACGGCGGATTCGCTTTCGAACGTCACAAATCCAAAACCTTTGTGGCGATTTTCTTCTTTGTTAATTACGAAAACGACCTCCGTCACTGAACCATACTGGCTGAAGTACGCCTTCACTTCCTCTTCCGTCGCGTTCTGAGCCAGACCTCCGATGAAAATTTTGTGTGTTTGGGTGTGCTCGATTTGAGCGTTTTTCTTCTGCTGCTGGATCGTCTTTGGTGTGCACGGCTTGGGGTCGATTTTCTTGTTGTCGAGCGTGTGCGGACGGTTTTTCAACACCTCCGCGACAGCCCCGGCGTCGGCGTACTTGACGAAACCGAATCCGCGAGACATCTGGGTCAGTTTGTCCCGCATGACGATGCACTCGACGATTTCGCCGTAATTGGAGAAGTGCTGCCTCAGCATGTCATCGGTCGTTTCCCGTGTCAGTCCACCGACGAATATCTTTCCAACTTCATCCCCCTCAGACATATTGACTAGTAGAAAGAGTTATGATACAGAGAATAAATACCTAAGCTGCAGAATTAAAAGTGACAACAAAGTTAAACTTCAAATCCCATGTTAATTTTGCTTGAATTTGGTAACCAGTTTTATAGGAGTATGATGAGTCATGAGCATATGACAATTGCATTACTACAATATTTGTTCCTTATAAATTGAGCAAGACTGAACGCAATGCACAATAAAACCCAATGTCGTCACAACTAAGTATAGAATCAGTAGCTTATATATGCCAAGATATATTTCAAGATATTGATGAAACAAAATCTCGATTTTCCTAAAATGTTAAGTGAAATAAGTCACTCTGATTCCACTGTGACTGTATATAGGCAATTGACATTAACAGTAATAATCACATGATTCGGAAGGACCAACACCACAATGATGCAGTCAGAGTCAGAAACCAAACAGAAGCATAATAACGGGAAATACTACGGTAGGCTACTGAATCTACAATTATAACTAACACAACGAACAGAGATATGTCGCAATGCCCGAGGGCTGAGAACGAAAACTGGTCACCAAACGAACATTGTATGGCCACATTCTCGCCATTCTGTCCCTATATAAGCATTAAATAAAATGTCTGAACCAAGTTTTTGTTCGAGTCAAAACTAATTTAGCATGTGATGCACCAGTTTGCACTTCAATATAAATCAGAAACAATGGAGGACGTGACCTAGTAAGCTTGGAATAGTTCTACATCACGGCTCCCTGGTACCTCAAGTAGATATCAATATGGAATACAAACAATATACGAAGTATACAAAATGAATTTTTCGCAATGACATGACATCAACGCGTCATTCAGGTCAAGATATACCGGTATAAAGTCTGTAACCTCACCACACCTAAATTAGTAATGGCGAACAACTTGACACACTAAATGAATGGCGATAAGGCACGTCATAAACTCATTCCTCACTTACCTGCAGCAGCGATGATCCTCGATTTCCGCAAACTTCGTACGCAGATGAATATATGAAGAAGATGCGAGAGGTCCGCGAAGATTTATGGCAACGCAAGTGGGAAACAGAAGCGCGACAAAGCTGAAGAAGTGCCGTTCTGGAAAGCGGACAATGACTGAAACGCCTTTTTCCCTAGACATTAGTCTCGCAGCAGCCAGTACGAATTTACAAAAACGTGGACGGATTCCCGCTTTCCTCCGACGAGCCATGATCGCGGGTGAAGATGTTATTTCACCACAGTTGACATTCAAAATAATACCAAAATTGATATTGCAATAAATTCGCTGTATGGCTTCAAAACGAATTGATTGAACGCCCACAGATGGCTCATAGAGCACTGGCTTTCTCATTCAGTGGGTTATTTTTAATATAATGTGGTGTATTGAAACATTTGATGAAATTACTAGCAATCAATGAATTAAATTGAATTGAGTAACTAACTAACCAATAACCTACCCCCGTAGGTTAGTTATTTATAGTATAGTATAATGTAATATATAATCAAAAAATTATATTGAGATTTTGGCCAGGAAGAATACTGGATTTTAGCTGAAACTATCCAATGTAACATTAGATGATGAAATCTGTAGAATTTACAGGAACAAAGCGACACCCATTGCTGATCGCAGAGAGTTTTGAATCCATTCATCTGCGCGGGAAATCCTTGATCCCCACGGCAGTATCATTCTTGTCGTCAATGGTCAGGGTGTGACTGTCAAATATGCAGACAATGCAACGATGTATTGCATAATAATGACATGTTGAATTAAACGACATTCATGCCCAAATTCAATTTCAATTCATTAGTAACAATTTCATCATTTCAATGCACCGTAAGATTGCGATCTACAATGAAAGATAGGAATATGTCGAAATGACCTGGAGTAGTCTCTGAAATCAGACTCCTACCATACAACCATTGGTGGCCCTATACGAACGGGGGGGGGGTCCTGGGCGAGACTTACCGGGGGGGCCCATAAGTATCTATCCGTAACTTATGGGGGGCTCCACCCCCCAGACCACCTTTTGCATCTGGTATTATTATCGTTCACCACGACTAGGTTTGGCCAGGTGCTGGATTCGGCCATGTCTATTTTGCATGTGTGCAAGGATATATAGACTACATCAAAACTAAGTAATTCTACCGCATGCAGAGACGTGATGATTATCGGGATACGGGACTTTTCTAACAAATGCAGAGATTTGATGATGATTGACACATCTGTACGGAATCATATTCCTGCTTGGTACACGGATTTCCATGTTTATTCGTTATTATCCTTGAAAAAGCGCATAATCCAAATAGGGAGAGAGAGAGAGAGAGAGAGAGAGTCTTTATTTTCATCGAACCAAAATACATAACAAACGGCAGTGATGGTGGTACAGAAAATATGCGTGCAAAGTATTCGGTATTAGATAGGAATGATCACACCAGCATCAAACAGGTACACTTGACTCAGAACAGTCTGGCTGTAAAAAATGTTTAGTTACGAAAGGAAAATAGAAAAAAAATCAAACAATGGTAGCAAATGATCAATGAAGCAATGTCTGGGCGAGGTAGGGCAACAGTGTTAGTGTAACGACAAGAGGTGATCAAGTAGGGCTTTTTTGAATCTATTATAAGGCAATTCACGGATATGTGATGGTAATGCATTCCAGATATGATAGGTCCCGAGTAGTCGATAGATCTCTTAGTTAGGTTGCTATTGGGTTGGGGTAAGTAGACGTTTCCTTTAGACGAAGGGCCTTCGACCTTCGACCAGGGGGGTGACCACCCACCTCGCCCACCCCAAAAGCCACCACTGCATACAACTACCTGGTCTACCAGGCAGGGTTGTAATGACTCGAGTCATGACTCGACTCGAGTCAGACTCGAGTCACGATTTTTTTGTGACTCGACTTGGCTCGAGTCATTTTCTTTAAATGGGAAAATGACTCGACTCGACTCGAGTCAATATTTGGATTGACTCGACTTGTACTCGAGTCATTACGCATGACTCGACCCAAGTCATTGACTTGGCTTATTTTCTATGACTTGAAGATGAAGAAATTTGCGAATCGTAATGGCTAGATCAGGGATATATCCCTGGGCTAGATTAACGCATCTGACGAAATCTGCCGACATCGCTATTTGTCGCAACTGCTTTCGTTGCACTCGTCTGATATCAGATATACATCCGTAAAAACAGCAGACAATGGTACATAGCCTAGTAGCAATGCATTGTACAAAATCATCCTGTGATGAAGAGGTAAGAGATCCTCCGCAATCAAAGTACTCAAGACTTTTCAATTATACAAACAATCGAAGCAAAGTTCGATTAGAGCCAATGAAATGACTCAGATGGTCAAGTACTTGGATGAGACTGATAAGCTCATCATGTGTAGATTTGAGGTGGTGATTCTTTGCATTTTGGGCGACTAGAAAGAATAAGTATCCATATGCTCTTCAATGTGGTTCAAAAATGCTTGTGAATTCCTGTATCTTGCATCAGCGGAACGTGAATTCAGTAGATGTGGATTTATTCCAAGGCCATGCCGCTATAACATATATGAGGATCTCCTTTCCACTTTAGTATTTTTGAAGTGTAACTCAATGATTTGATCTGCTGTCTGTGAAATCACACAATACCCTCCGTCCATTTGACGTTTTGTTGTGTGTGTGCAGTGTGCACGTGAGTAATAATGAATGGCTAATGATGTGTGATGTTTGTACAATAGGGCTGTTCAAAAATAACTTCTTTTTTATTTTACTGGGTGGGATAAAATTGTTATGTTGCATAAAAAGAACACTTAATCTGGCTTAATGATATGAGAGGAGAAAATTTTATTTTTGAAAATAAATGGAGTGTTTTTAGTGAAAAATTATTTCATATAATATAATTCCATACTAGTAGTAAGCCGACTATTTTTTCATATCCAAAATATTCTACTCTAATAAATTCGCTTTTTCTAGGTGGAATATGGAGCCAATTTTGCTATGAATCATATTTTTACACTATATAACAATTAGCCTATCATGAGGTAGCCGGTAAAATTCGAAAATCGCCATTTGTAATAAATCCAAAATTTTCTCTCATAGTATTAACGTTCCGGCGGCTATTTCGGGAGCTGAGCAGGTGACCTTTTTTTAGTCAACCACCTGATAATGTGAAAGAAAAACTGTACCTCTACATAAGCATGCATCTGTTGATTCTCTATCAGCTGGTATCTAGACGTGACTTCGTTGCATGGTTCTATATCAGATAGTATGAAGACCAGAATTCGTTGATTCTCTATAAGCTATAAGCTAATTCAGGATTGAAAACATGAGTTGAACATGACTTCAATGCAGTGACTTGGACTCGGACTCGAGTCATAACACTATATGACTCGGACTTGACCCTTTAAACGGTGACTTGGACTCGGACTCGACTCGGTGATGAATTGAAAATGACTCGACTTGACTCGAGTCAATACCACAAAAGTAAGATTGACTCGTGACTCGGAACCATGTGACTTGGTTACAACCCTGCTACCGGCATGCACACTGAATGAGAAGTAAAAGTAGGCCTACCATATTTTGGAACTCTAAAAAGAGGACACTTTTTCAGAAACTTCAGACTTGCAAAACCGGAGAAGAATTCTCAAAAACCGGTGAATTTTTCCCACTTTGCGATCGGTTGACTAAAAAAAAAAAAAAGGTCGTCAGTTTCACTGCGGTCGTTGCCCCGAATATTTCAATGACTTCTTTACCTCGGAATCAAAAGCGCACAAGTACAACACACGCGCGTCCACGTCGTCCAAATATCATATGATCGACCGAAAAGATCATCGCTCTATCAAATATGCCGGACCTGATGTGTGGAACAGTATCCCGTCGGCCATCCGACAGTCGACGAGCATGTCCACATTAAAGTCGAAATACAAGCAATTACTACTAAATAAATACAGCCCATCCTCAAGATTACCGGACCACGACTGACCTATCGATCTCGCTTCCCATGACATGCCGCCCTATTTCTTGTCGCTTTCTTTTCTATACTATCTTCTTTACTTCATTCAGTGTGCATGCCTCCTCTTTACATCGCCTATAGGCCAAGGTGGGTGTCAGATTCCATAGACAACCTAGTCGCTTCGACATCTTCCTTTCTTTCATTGTATCGCATTTTTTGTGGTGTATTGAAGTGATAAAATTGCTAATAAACCAATGATGATGATGCTTTTCGCTCGGAGAGAGAGAGAGAGAGAGAGAGATATGATATTCTTTTTCACCTGCACCATCGAGGTGCTTTGACGACGGAGTTGCGATACGGCCCCATGAGGTCATCTAGTCTGCGCCCCCGTTTTTTTTTCTCCTCCATGCTATCCGTAATTGCTGAGCGCCTAGCAGGATAGCTGCGGATACTAATTTTCGAGTCTTTGGTATGACCCGGCCGGGGATCGAACCCACGACCTACTGCGGGATTTAGAGCTTATTGTCTCTGGTGAGCTGTATTAGAAGCGTAGCTAACCATAATATCTTGGGATTTCGGCTATACTTGAATACTTAACTCGAGAAGCTGTTCCTTGGGTGAAGTTCTTCGTAACAGATATATACTCAATACAATGGTTTATTCAGAACGTTAAACAGTAGTTTGCGTATAGAGTCTCATAATCATAGTAAAGTAGTTTCTAACACGTGTTACATACACTTATATAGAGTGTCAAGACATCACAACAAGAAGTAGTTTCTTATTCGAGACATAGCGGAATATCATGGACGAGTGATCACAGTTGGATAGCTACACTACCGCTCGAGAAGCCGGACGCATAACCATTACATTATCTCGCTCAGAGCTCAAAATACCGTTTTCTCTCCGCATTGCCGGGGGAAAAAAGGTCTTCTTTTCGCTCAGAGCTAAAATCACCGTTTTTCACTCCGAAATACCCGCCGGAGCGTCACTTCTGTGCTAATTTGCGGCATGTCACTCGCAATTTGCTCCAGATCTGACCTAAATTTTTAAAAAAGAGGACAAAATCTCAAAAAAGAGGACAAAAGGGCGTCCTCCGAGGACACTTTCAATAAAGTCAAAAAAGAGGACGTATGGTAAGCTTAAGTAAAAGAAGATTGCATAAAAAGGACATTGCGACAAAAAGAGGTGGCATGTGTCGAGAGGCGAGATGGATGTCCGGTCGTAGTTCGGTAAACTTGTTGGCTGCAAGTATTCATCATCATCATTGGTTTATTAGCAATTTTATCACTTCAATACACCACAAAAAATGCGATACACTGAATAGACAGGAAGATGTCGAAGCGACTTGGATTTGTCAATGGAATCGGACACCCACCTTGGCCTAGGCGTAGTAAAGAGGAGGCATGCACACTGAATGAAAGTAAAGAATACAGTATAGAAAAAGAAAGCGACAAGAAATAGGGCGGCATGTCATGGGAAGCGAGATCGATAGGTCAGTCGTGGTCCGGTAATCTTGAGGATGGACTGTATTTATTTAGTAGTAATTGCTTGTATTTCGACTTGAATGTGGACATGCTCGTCGACTGTCGGATGGCCGGCGGGATACTGTTCCACACATCAGGTCCGGCATATTTGATGGAGCGATGATCTTTTCGGTCGATCATATGATATTTGGACGACGTGGACGCGCGTGTGTTGTAGGCCTACTTGTGCGCTTTTGATTCAGAGGTAAAGAAGTCATTGAAATATTCGGGGCAACGACCGCAGTGAAACTGATACATAAACTTGGCGATTTCTAATTTCCGCATATCTTCTATGTTTAGGACGCCGAATCTCTTCAGCAGCGACTTATTGGATGGGCAGCCAGGCCCCTTTGGGGCCCTAGCTATGATTCGGAGCACTTTATGCTGTAGTTTCTGCAGTGGCTTGAGTGCAGTTTTACTGGCAGCCCCCCAACAGAGGATGCCATAATGTAACTTCGATTGGATTAAGGATTTAAAGAGTATCAGGAGAACCCATGCTGGCATGAAGCGCCCAAGGCTGTAGAACAGGCCGCACTTCGGTGATAATTTAGTTTCTAGGGACTGAATATGACTCTTCCAGGACATGTTCGAGTCCAGTAAAACTCCGAGATATTTGGCATTATCTGTGTTGGAAACGGGCTGACCAGCGATATTAACGGTTAGGTTATTTTTTGAATTGACTGTCAGCAATTGCGATTTCGAGGCGTTTATGCAAAGGTTGTTCTGGGCCGTCCACTCATGGACTTTGGGCATTTGGTCACCAGTCAGGGCATCCAGCTCTGCCGTCGAAGATGCGGAAGAGAGGAGGTGAGTATCATCAGCGAACAGTGTGGTGTTCAATGAGGAGGTTTCAAAAATGTCGTTGACATATAAGGTGAAAAGGACCGGTCCAAGTACTGAGCCCTGGGGCACACCACAGGTCACCGGGTGAGGAGAGGACAGGGTGTCTGAGATCGCAACCATTTGTTGGCGTCCAGTGAGGTAACTTTTCATGAGCTCAAGTTGTGGGCCCCGAAGTCCGTAACGCGCCAATTTCGAGATGAGAATTTTATGATCTACGCAGTCAAACGCTTTTTTTAGGTCGAGAAAAATGCTACATCCCACATTTCGCTTCTCTGAGATATCATAGTACTGTTCGGCCACTGTTAGGAGGGCATGAGCGGTTTGGTGTTTGTTTCGGAAGCCAAATTGTTGAGGGGAAATGACAGACATTTTGGCGAGGAATGAGGACAGGCGGGAGAGGAGCAACTTTTCGAATACAATCCCGATGCATGGGAGAACAGATATCGGACGGTAGTTGGTGACATTAGTTCTATCCCCAGCTTTGTGTACAGGGACTACTCTGGCTTTTTTTAGATAGCTTGGGTAGACTCCATTTTCTATCATGAAGTTGAAAAAATGGGCCATATATTGACCGATATGCAGGCTTATCATTTTTAAAAACCATGATGGGATTTGGTCATAGCCGTCGGCCTTGTGCGATTTCAGTTTGTGGATGGCTACTTCTACTTCGTATTTGGTCGTAGGTTCAAGCACAATTGACTGGGATAACGATCTCACCTCTGACCTGGCCGACACAGGTTTTGTAATAGAAGAAGCAATATTTGGGCCTACGTTACAAAAATATTCATTGAAGTGATTCGCGATGGCCGCCGGGTCTGAAAGTTTGTTTCCGGTATCCGAATTCACAATTTCCGAAACAGACTTATGGCCTTTTTTTCGATGTAGGAGAGAGTTAAGTCCTGACCATGTTTTTCGAGTGTCCTTTATGTGTCTGTTGAAAAATCTCTCATTGTACTTTGCTTTTGCCTTGGAAATGAGATGCACGGTGCGATTCCTGAAACGTCGAAATCTTTCTCGTTCATGTTCTGGGCAGTTCTTGGTGTCTATTCGGTTATGCCACCGGTTACGTTTACGGATAAGTTGTTACATGAAACAAAAAAAATACTCGATATACTAAATTTGGATTCTATTGAATAACCGATATGGAATATGAAATCTTCTGACTTTTTGGCGGGTTTCTGCTCATATCAGCCTATCTGGCCCACTGAGCTAGCCCTCTACCGATAAGTATTTCAGATTTTTTAAAACCGTTCGTAATGGTTGATTGCGCAAGGTGTTGTCAGGTACGGTACGCCGTTATGAGTTTGTTTACGAAAATTGGCACATAATTTCAAAATATTGAGGTGATATTCACGCACACGAAAAGTTTAGCTGATAGAAATAAATGAGAATAGATATTTACTTGTCTATACTATTCACTTCAGTACAGGCTGTGGCTGTAGCGCCGTGTTTTTTGAAGAATGAGAATGTATCGTACCTAAGGCGAAAACTATTTACTACCGTATATTTCTAACAGAGCCACGTCTGTTAGTGAATGACGGTAGTCATTTACACATAGCATGCACGTTCTTCTTGGAAAGCTGTTCAACAGTATGAATTCGTGCACGTCACTGGATTCATTAGCTGGGATCTTGTTTGGCCTCATTTATGAGGGGGGTAATTGTATCAATGATACAGGCCATATACGACGAGTGGACAGTGTGTGATTGCAAACAAAATCTTGGAAATGGTATTAACACGCAACCCAAAGTCGTTGTGGTCTCAATGACGAAATATGTAGATCGAAGTGACCCCCGCCATATTTACTTTCGACCTGCGTGTATACCAATCAACAGATTGCATGACTTGAATGTGCCTGGTGAAATTCATTCATTGAATTTGCCAGGGAATCTTGAGCATAACCTTTAAAACACATGTATTCTTTCAACTGTTTTAGCAGTTTTGTTGAGGTCTAGGAATAGCTAGCGTGTTTTTTCAATGCTGTGTCCAATATTAATTCTACCAAACTCAAGTCTCAGCAAATACTTTCTATACCAATGATCTGACAAAATAGCCATTGATGGAGTGTGATAATTCATTGAGCAACAGCACTAGATTTCTGAGTGAATGCTGATATATCCATATATGTTCAATTTTTGGTGCTTACTTCAACTATTTTAATCTACATTAGAATTTCTCTTACTGCAACTTTCGTAATGTGCATCATGCAGTAATCTCACCAGTAAAAGCATGCCACGAAGTATACCCAACACTTTTTCCACCGATCTTGAAGACGACGTGAGGAACATAGAATGCAAAGCGTCTTATCTCAGCGTATCCAGTAGCCTGGATAGACCGATTGACTCAAAAAAGTATTTCAAAAAGGCGTTACAACAAGCTGGTCGAAATCCGTCAGAGAAATTAACCGATGAATTATGGGAAGCTCATTCGAGCATAATAAACTACAAAGACTATTGTGCAATTTTGAAAAAGCTACGTACACCGGCCCGGGATGAATTGCTAAAAGTTTTCAAAACCTTTGACCTCAACGGCGATGGGTATATTTCCCATGCAGAACTTAAAACAGTCCTGACGTCGCAAGGAGAAAAAATGTCCGAGCGCGAAGTTGATAAGATTTTCGGCGACGCAGACACAAACAATGACGGAAAGCTCGACTATTCGGAATTCTGCACCGTGATACTTTCCACGAGTCAAAAATGTCAGCAAAACAACATCAAACGACTAGCTGCAACAAACTCGAAAAAGCCGGCGCGCCCTTCTTCGTCAAAATTTACGCGACCTTCCTCATCCAAATCTAGTCGACCATCTTCATCGAAATCTGCGAGCGTTCGTCCATTACCGAGGTATATCTCTCAAACATCTTCCGCAACTAAATTCACCGAACCGACAGAATCGAATGGTAATTCGGTTACTTTTAAATGTGAGTCAGTTTCGAAGAAAACATCTGCTCCCAAATCTCTGAAGTCTTGGAAAAAGTCTTCCAGCAAAGGATGCTTTTACTTAGACAATGAAAACGGCTCGATCCTAACTCATCAGTATACTTTGTGGATTCCGACCACTTCAGAAGTATGGATATCCGTGAAACCTTACCACCTTTCGCATATCGGAGATGTTCCAAAAACCCCAGTTGACGCATCGGTTCTGATTTTCCGTAAAGCTTCCAGATTGGAATTCGTGGGTTTGGCTAACCTCCGAGAAAACTTCCAGTATTGCTGGAAAAGTGACATGCGTGCTGGTTCGTACTTACTGATACCGTTTACGACACAGTGCAGGCTGTCTAGGAGGAAAACCGAGCCTAAAGATAGCGTAGAATTGATAAGGAAGGACCAAACGGGCCTTGCACAATTATCAAAGGCTTTCACGGAAACACTTCACGATATGTTTGAAATGTGTGACTTGGATAGTAACGGTCTTTTGAGTCGTGACGAATTTAATTGGTTCCAATTACTCACTAGCGAAGAGGAGGTGGATGACGAGGCTTGGCAGATAGTGGAAGCTAATTTCCAGATGAAAAACGGGGAATTGACGCGCGCCGGGTTTGAGCAGCTTCACCTTATGCAGGCGCGCGAGGAAAACGCCGACCCGGTCGAGGAATTTTTGGATACGCTCATGTGCATGGGGTATAATAAAGCATTGGATTTAGATCAAGCCGCTCCGTTTGAGATTACCGTGCATGCGTCTAGTTGCGCTCCTGAATTGTCGGCTAGTTTCGATTTGAAGCCAGAGTTTCAGTATGCTGAAACAGAGAAGAAAATTATGTCTAGTGTTATGCAGTTAGGGGAGAAACGTAATGTACCAGGTCTGCCTGGATTGGATTGGTACGTTTACCGCGATGATGGAAGAATTAGTTTTGTGCTTTACAACAGCACCGGCGCAACCACAGACATCTCAATCAAATATTCCGACTTGATCAACTGCACGCCTTCCAACGGCAAGGAAAGCCACCAATGCACGCTAGTTCCGAATTCGTCGAAACTGATCGACCACTTTATGGCGGTAGATGAAACGGATCAGTGGTCTGTTACTTGTGAAGTGTCGAGAGCTGCAGATCGAGGGATACGTCGCTTGTCGTCATCGCGTCCCAGGTCGGCGAACAAGAAACGGTCTTCCCTTTCAGATCTCTTTTAAAGCTAGCTCTAATTTTTAATCACAGTAATTACGAATTACACATTCATACCAAAGACACACGATTGTGTCGCTGGATACTTTTTCAATTGATAATGCAGTAATAATACACATTTGTATTTTTGTATATGCGTATCGGCGTGGTGTAGGTCCTTTTAATGTCAACTGGGGGGCTATTCAGTCATGATGGAAAGAAATCTCTAGCCCAGTAAGCTGGTTAGGTACCTGAAAGACTGTGCACATTATTTTCCGATCGATTTCTTTTCACAAACTGCAGATATGACGGTGGAAGTGGCATGTTTGCAAGACAGATGTTACTGGGGAGACTTATATATTAGTGCTTAGATTATTCTGCAAATCATTTTTATAGCAGACAGACTCCACCTCCTTTATGCTTGACTGGGGATAACTAGCTGTCAGAGCAAGTGTGTAGATCGCAAGTTACATGCTAGTTTCAACTATCCCTGTGTACCTATGCCCTTACATTTTCATCATCGGATTCAACAGAATTGGAAAGGAAGGTCTGTACGGCTTGCTGTTCGCCCTATGTCTTGAGAAAATTACGGTTGGAAAATGAGACTCGTTACTAATCCGTCAAATTTTCCATCTTCTGTTCAGAAAATGCAAACCGTATCGAGCCTATTCAAGACAAGTTCCACATGTATTCAACAGCAGCAATCCACTTTTTTAAACAAAAGTTTCAATTTCTATATTCCACTCTTCTCGTCTCAAAATTCAAGTTCGTGTTTGGCTTGAAAACATCCAGAATGTGTTCAATAAATCTTAAATGTCATCAAATATCAAATCAGCATTACAATATATAGGATTGTATTACCTGAGATTATAATGTGACAGAAATGACATGGCTTGAAACAGAACTTAGAAGCATTGCAGACCAATACCATAACAATTAAAATATCTCGGCTGATTAAATGACTTGGATTGCTGAACAAAATCAAAATACACGAAGGGAAATATTAATGCGTCTTTCAATCAAATGGAAAAAGTTGTATAGACCTATGTACATTGTACAATCATAATACTACTGTTTCATGATGATAAAATTCTTCAACTAATAGTTGCCTATGCGGAAGAACGAAATATAACTCGACAAGAACGTGTGTGTAGTCACAAGAAAGTTAAACACAAGAAGCAAGAAAATAAGTTCAGAAGTAAAAATATGCAAAGTATTTTATGGATAGATTCCCAGCGTGAAATTACCACATCCCAGAATTATGATCACGGAAAATTAGTTTGAATTGCAACTTTATGTAGCGCTCACAACAGCTCTGCGTTCACAGCAAAGATACATCTCAGAGTTTGGAACCCACCAGTGGTTTTAAACGAATAATCAGGGAGAGATTGCATCTTGCTATTTCATGGACCACTCTAAGCTAGAGCCAGACTGATTATATTGAGTCAATATCCCACTTTGCACCATAGATGCCATATCTCTTGAATATCGGCTTAATAGATCGGGGGGGGGGGGGGGGGGGGTGCTATCGGTGAAGAGGCTAGTTATTGGTTTTATTGGTATCAGCTAAAAGTCTACTGAATTTCTTCCTATACAATTACTTGTGAAGTGTCTCTGAAGTTCTACTTCTACGGCTGTTTGCACAGACGATGGACTAGATTTTGGGATACAATCGGTCCAATTACCAGACAAGAAATAGGCAAGGGTGCAGGTAATTCGCAAAGTCAGCAAAATGATGAGCGTGCAAACAGTGTATTGTCCCTTTTGCCGTAAATACTGACAGTTGGCACCGAGAACGGAACGGATCGATTTCTATTGCCTGTGGTACATCAGATAAGAAATCAGCCTCGCTGGAAGCGGCAGTTTACGCATCGCAACGACAAAATCAGTCTCTGTGAGCGGGGGGAATTCAAATTCATATTCTTCGTCGCTGTCGAGATGTTCACAGCCTTCATCAGAATCGATTGACTACAAAGAAAAAGTTTGGGACAAAATAATACTCAACGTACAAGATTGGGCGTGGTTCTCAGATTCGCGCTTAACAGTTAGCGTTAAAGGCTTCGAAAACGTACTTTACATTTACTTGGAAATTGCTTTTTTTTAATTGTAGCCTACTTCAACAGAAATCCACATTGTAACTTCTACCTGAGTACCAACGATGAATACTTTCACCATCTCCGCTTATATGAACCGCTTCGATCTTAGATTACTGTGCCACAACTCTACAGCAGTGGTTCTCAACCAGCGGTCCGCGAAGCATTTTCAGGGGATTTGCGAAACTTTCGAATTTGCACAAAGGTTTATAACCTGCTTGGCGTCTTTTTTAAATTAGAGAACTCACAAAGCACTTTGGCTTCATGACTGCTAAAACTTCAGCACACGCATGAACAGAATGGCAGTCTGAGATGATATATTCTACCGTGCAAAGTCATTTTAATTTCCAATAGCCTACTGATACAAACTTATTGTTGTTTTGAGATGTTTTGTTGGATGATGTTTTGGAATAAAATTGTTTGCAAAATCCATTTTCTCCTGTAATATAGCTTCAAGAGGAGCTGCTAGATAGAAATGACTAGGCTGGATGTTATATTGGCGTCATATGTTGCGATGATACCCAAAGGTGCCATCATTATTACATTCGCCCTCACTTACATTTGTGGAAATGGATTTTCCTCACTCGTTCATACCAAATTGACGGTGCGGAATATCAAGATACTGCAGCATATTTCCAGAAATGCAGCTAAAGAATTCGCTTTAAAATAATAAGAGTATTCCCAATCTCTACATAAATAGCATAATGTTACTTTCAATAAAGCTCATATTGTTGCGGTTTATCACTAACCTACAGTTAATATTTGTACGATAATAGGGCTAAATTTGAACTAAACCTCGGGTGTCCGTGATGACAAAAAGGTTGAGAACCACTGCTCTACGGCTACAATTTTTACTCTTCTTCATCAGAGGTTGTCTCTAAAAAGAAGTACTTCTACTTTTTTGGTGTGCTGAAGTAGGAAATCTCTACTCTTACTTGTACTAAAGTCAACATTTACAATGTTACTTCAACTTTTTACTCTGGTACCATGGAGATCTACTTTGACCAACGAATGACACTCGCATAGTCGACTCGAAGCTAATACTTTCTTCACATTCGAATTACTCAGGTTCTCCCAGCCAAGTCCAACCCACAACCCATGTTACAAGACCAACGGATGGGATATCTTCCGAAAAGAGACTGTACGAAGATTCCACCATTCAAATGTGTACTAATCACGAATCTCGCTCTAAAACGTTCAAATAGCCTCACTCACTTCTAGTTCTGAGACATCGCCATCGAAATGGTCGAGAAAATCATCGAGCAACCCCCGTCTTTGGCGCATGTCAAGGAAGCCCAGATAACGGCCGGCATCTACAAAAACACATTGTCAAACGAGAACTTGATCTCACAGCCGCACAGGCGAACGATTTTTACCTTCGAAGGCAAGGGGTACCGGTGCGCGTCTGTCAAGCAGTCCGTCGTTTCTGCCATGCGACCTGAATTGAAAACTCGCGCATTTAATCGAAAAAATGACGATGAGATACAAATGTACCACAGGCACTGACGAAGTACAGTCAAATTCAGCGGAAAACTAATTGCGCATTGAAAATACTGATGCTGCGTCGTGAATGAATTGCATCTGTGCTAAACTGCAGTAGTTGTATTGTACAGTGCCTAGTGAGGATGACAAAATATCAGTTTTACAGGGAAGTCTATTGCCTGACCCCGACGGGGTTTGAACTACTTTGAACCAGGGTTGTAATGACGCGAGTCGCGATTTTTTGGTGACTCGACTTGAGACTAGGATCGCCAAGACAGACATTTTATTGTAACTTGTAATTTAATTGTAAGAATAGTAAAGTCCCCACATTATTGGTATTTCGTCTGGATTAGTCCTGATCCTTGGAAAATAGGGCCAGAAACCGCTAACGCTGAAGAAAATCACGATATTATGAATGCGAGCCGTTCCATATCACTCGAGCAGAGTTAAAAAAGGTGGGTTGAACCCGATTGAACTGAAAACGGAACTGTGACCATAATGAATTGGACTGGCGTCAAAACACTATGACTCAGACTTGACCCTCTACTAGCCGACTTGGACTTGACTCGGTGGTGAATCGAAAATGACTCGAGTCAAAACTATAAAATTGAGATTGACTTGCGACCTGGAACCTTGCGACTTCGTTAGAACCCTGCTTTGTACCTGCCCGCCACGACCTACCGATCGATAAGGCACCATGACACCATCATTCCATCATGTCATTTTTTCCAATACTAGATTCAGGAATTTATCCCAAGGCGCACTCAAGTTATGTGCAGTATATTCAATTTCATACCAGTTCAACTCCAATCAAAATCTTAAAACATCAGAAAAAACTGCATCTTCAGTGGAACTTTCTACAAATAATTGACCTTGGTAACACTCAACTCGCAAGGTCAGGCTACAAACCTTCGATTCGTATTTCTGGGCCTGTCATTATTATGCGATGAAGTGTGCCCTAAGCGAATTCGGTGCGTCGGCCTGCCTTCGACTGGATCACCACCTGTAACTTCAAGTATATATCAACATAAAACGCTACACAACACAATGGATCTCATGCATTACCCCTCGAAGATTCACTGGAGCTGTTAGACTTGCTTCCATCTGGAGCGACACCTGCACCAATTAAAAATGTCAAGGTTAGTTTAAGACAGTTTTTATTAGTTCTCAGACCGAGCTTATGTCCTAATCGCGCAGAATATTGAAGTTGTAAAGACTCAAGTCAACATATGTATCGACTCGACTTGATCCGACACATTCTATACGAGTTATTCAAGTCTCGTTCATCAGGAGCGATGATTGGGAAATAGGCCCAGAAACTGTCCTTTACCTGTATGAATAAACAGGTTTAGAGTGAGGAAAATTAGTGAATCATGAATCCAATGCCTTCGATATCACCCAAGAGTTTCGCCAAAGTCAGTTGAATCTGACTTGAGCTCCAAACTGAACAGTACACACCACGACTTGGACTCGGACTTGACTTGGTGGTGAATTGAAAATGACTCGAGTAAAAACTATACAAGTCAAATTGACTTGTGACTCGGAGTCTTGTGACTTGCTCACAGCCGTGCAACCTATCTCAAGACATGAAAAAATGAGCAGTACGGTAACTGAAACTGGCTTTACAGTAGTAGTTCGGAACCGTGGCCCATTTAACCCTTACGAGGTGGGCGTATCAAATATGATATGGCATGTCTCCGACACCGATTTCTCCATGTTGACACGCCCTAGACATCGGGTACTACGTTTTTTGAAAAGCTGAGACTTTTCCGATGTATTTGGTACCTTGCTCAAAAATTTTGGTTTGTAAAAATAAACAACAAATTAAAAATAAAATAAAATATGGTTATCACCTTAAACTTCCGGATATTTTCCAAGTGGGAAATATTGTCGGAAAATCTGCCAGAACATCAGAAGTCGACATGTACGGTTTTTTGTGTAAATTTTCACCGTTTCAAACATCAAAACGGTTTCTGGAGAGTTTTTTGAGGAGGATTTGTAAATTTTGGTCACGCTTCAGTGATTTTCAAGATCTAGGTCAAGTTCAAGTGCAAATTCAGTTGGCATATGAGTCATAAACAGGTTTACTATGCCTGCAAATGGTTGGATATGACAAAAGAAAGCATATCGCGTTGTTTTATGCCATAAACCGGACTGTAGGGGCCGATTGAGTCTTGATCATGAACTTGACCTTGATGACCACTCACTGACCACGCCCATTTGTAAATTTTATATGTATTTTCCATTTTTCCATATCTGACGAACCGCGCGGTTTACAACCATGGTTGACGGCTTGTTTGAAACCAGGCAACAGTGGCTACGCACTGAAGCATCATATTCCTCTCTCTGACGCCATCCTGAGGGTCAGTCTTGAAAATTGAGAGAGAGCGAGATTTTTTTGTGGGAAAATCTTGTTTATTTAAACTTATTAAAAAACCTCAGACATGTCATGGGGTGTCGATCAAGGGTGGAATCGGTAGAGGGCTATACTCCGCCCACTTTTAAACTGGAACGGCCCAGATTCAAGACCTGATGGGGTCACAGGGAGAATTTGAAAAGTGAAGGTCAATTCTGCAAAATATGGCCCCACCTCGTAAGGGTTAAAGGCCACAGTATTAGAATATCTCACCGATTTGATCCTGAGTAGAGAATTAAACTAGAGATAAGCGAGTATTCGAATACCTAAATAGTGTAGTAAGAAATGTGAAGACCAAAAAAGCACAATTCACACCGTTGCAAAGAAATATTATCAGTTTCGCTTAGCAATATACATAGCCTAGTTTCATAATGACAAAGCGTAACTGTGACATCACTTAGGCTCCGTGAATATCCGTAACGACATGCTACATGTTGAGGATGCTATATGATAGCATCAATTGAATTTTGGAGGTTTCAACAATGGGGAGAAATTGTTAAAACAGTAATTACCGCCGATAAAATAGTGGTTTTACGAAAGAGGCGAATAATTTCGATGCTCGAAAAACATGACTTATTTTTAATTACATTATGTTCTGCTCCGCACAATAAATCAGCTAACACACCATTTAGATCAGCACGATGAATCTCATTTCCGCTATTTTCCGGACGTAAAGAAGTTTGATCTGCTGCGCTGTTGGCCGATTCATTCGATTCAATTCGCCCAAGAGCTTCATCTTCATGACTTCGGCCAGTATCACCTGCGTTATACGGAATGCGTGAATGCGATGATGCGTTATGTCAACAACAAAAAACTTAATGCTGAGCACTGTGGAAATGTGCGGTGAGATTTTCTAGTCCAGTTCAAAACAGGCTACTGATGAGAATACTAATAAAACAAATGAACTTTAACCTTTATCATTGTAGTAAGATTCTAACAGGGTTCTGCAAATTCATTTCTTCTACCCAGTTTTGTATTCGAAAAATAACAAAACTTCGAATTGCTGGAAAAGGACTTAGTGAATGGAAGATCAGCTCATGATACAATAGGTTGCATTCCTGAAATTACTGTAGGTCGTAATGCAATTATACATACACTTCAAGTAACATTGAAGAGATTGAAACAGTTTTATTGTTTCAGTCTTTGGTCCGACCCAGCCAGGGATTGAAACCATGACCAATGTTCCCTCTAATTTTTGACGGGTCTGTGCACACTTACCAACTCACTGCGAAGACCCTTGGACAACAGTGCGCAACGACTAAAAAATAGGTCATCCATTCGGATTTTTTGTGCGCAACTTGGATTTTCTGTGCGCAGAGACTGTGTCAGCACTGCGCATTTGCGCACGTGCGCAGCTTAGAGGGAACATTGCCCATGACATACACTGATTTCAGCTTTTAGAAAGAATTTCTTTACATAACGCTATTTTAGACACGGCTCACCTTCGGCGTTTTGATCAATGTCAGGGTTGCTTGTGACATCACTGTCACCGGCAGTGTTTGTGCGTCTTCTTCTGGTCCTGGCTGACGTCTCCGCATCGACTGGTCTGCGCCTTGAAGAAGTGGGTACACCAAAAGTGTTTGTGTCTGAAAGCAACGCGTTTCGATCACACTTGTACAAACTAACCACCTAGTTAGTGGACGGTCCACTAACTAATGGTTTTTGGAGTCTAGTATCGAATGACTAGTATCGTATTTTGAAAAGTGAGAGGTTTCAAGTTGCACATTTCTATGATTTGACTGCCAGACAATTAGTGATAATGATGTTCTGCATTCCTAGCTCACAGTCATCACTACTAACTGAGGTAGCGCATGGGGGTTTACAGGACGAAACTCCTTTCATTTCGAACTTGTACCATTGATGCTCATGTGGAAAACGAATCCGATTCCAATAAAATGGAAATTAGTCAATTGCTTAGTTATGTTGTACTTAGTTAGTTTTAGATTTTTAAAGGTCGTTAGATGTACTTCTAGTTCTAGATGCTAGTTTTTAAAACTGATTAGTTCTAGTTCTTGTTGCGAGTATTGAAAAGTGATTAGTTTTACCGTAATTTTCCGTGTATAATCTGCAAAATTTTCACGATTTTTTGCCCTAAAATAGGGGGGGGGGTGCGTATTGTACATGGGTGCAACAAGCCTTGAAAAAAATCTCCCTCGATAAAAAACTTGAAATCACACTTTTCTTCATGTTTGTTTCCAACCGCGCATCACTTTCAGCCATCGCGCACAGTAATTCGTATTATAGAGTGTAACGCGCTGCCAATTAGCGGAAAGCGTGATTGCCAATTAACGAGAGTAGTTAGCACAAGCACACGATCTCCCGCTGAGTTGGTTTGCCGTTTGTACGCGAGCGAAATTAGGTCAGTAATAGGCACTAACGCGCGGCAATTCTCGCTCATTAATCGCGTCAACCACAGGCCCAAACAATCGCATATACGTATACCAGAGGCCATGTGCGCAAGATATAATCGCTTGCGTAATCAGTCGCATCTCCAACAGACCTGGTGCGCACGACAAAACCGTTAGCCCTCGCATCTGTAATATCGTCTTGCGCAAGATGTCGGTTCGTTGGCCTAAACCATCTTGCCGCCGGCCTCACAGGCTTTGGCTGCTCTCTACTATCGTTTAGAGACGATGCCGTTAATTGTATGATGATTATTAGCAATCGCATCTGTAATAGGTCTCGTGCTCAAGATGTCGTGTCGTTGGCCTGAACTATCGCGCCGTCGGCCTCGCAGGCTTTGGCTGCTCTCTACTATCGTTTAGAGACGATGCCGTTAATTGTATGATGATTATTAGCAATCGCATCTGTAATAGGTCTCGTGCTCAAGATGTCGTGTCGTTGGCCTGAACTATCGCGCCGTCGGCCTCGCAGGCTTTGGCTGCTATCTACTATCGTTTAAAGACAATCCCGTTAATTGTATAATGATTTGCGATCGTTATGTCATGACTGTTCAACAGTGACATCGCAAAGCAGAATGACATCGTGTACTAAATCGGAACTATTCATGTACTGAAATGCAGGGTGCGTACTATACATGGGTACAGGGTTTTTCCCAGAATTTGCATGCTATTTTAGGGGTGCGTATTATACATGGGGGCGTACTATACTTGGAAAATTACGGTAGTTGCGGACCTGGGAAAGTGATTAGTTCTAGGTATAGTTCTAGTTACGAGTTTTGAAAAGTGACCAGTTCCGGTTCTAGTTCTAATCTCACATTTTGAAACTCCAGTAGTTGATACAAGTCTTGTTTCGATGGCCGATTTACAGATTTACTGTTACTGCAAATAACGTACCATTTTGTAACTTTCTCCTCGCTAGACCGAATTTCGGGTGTTGCGGGCATTTATGACGTCTCCGAATAACGCGACGAATGCAAAAGCGACAAAGTTCTTTCAACTGCAACACGTTTCTTTTGGCTGTAAGCAAAATAAAGCAGCTAAAAGCCATCGATCGACTTCGAGAACCTTTCAACCGGCACTCATTTTTCGACTGGTAGAGGGATGATTGGAGCCAGACCGATTATAATATTCATCGATATTATAGAGTCAATATCATACTTTGAAAGAAATATCGGTATCGTCAGTAAAGGTATCATAAAATCAGCAATTGCGGGAACATTACAACATAGTAGCAGCAGAAACACGGAGAGCTATAATCTGCCATGCAATACAGGGAACATTGAATTTTTATAGTTTACATTTGTCCAGGTACAGGCGTTCTAGTTTATTTCATGCCTAAACAAAGTAATGGCTGTCTGTGATGCTGTTCAAATTATCATGGAAATGTGCCTTAAGCTGGAAGCCATATCTTTTTTTTATTGGCTGAATATATCGGTATCGATTAAAATCAGATATCGGTCTCGGTCTGGCAGTAATATTTTACATAACTTTCAACTTACATTACTGCAACGGCAATCACAATAACTAGGGCGATATTTTTTACCTAAAAATCGAGAGATTTTGATCTGAAAAATCAAAATTCCAACATTTTTTTACCTTGAAAAACTTAATTTTGACAAAATTTTGACCACATGTATGCAGATCAGGTATTTTCGCATATAATGTTAGAATTGTAGACCCACAAAATATCACAATTTCTGGTTGGAAATGTCTGTCCTGGCGAAGAATTCCAGTAGTTACATCACGCATTATGGTAGAAATAATTAAAATTTGTTGTAGTACAAGGAAAGATACTTTCCTACATTCTCGGGTAGACAGCATCCGTTCTTACTAAGTAGCTTGCCAAGAATATAGAAAGAACGTTTAACAGCAGCAGTTGTTGGCTGGCAACACTGCTGTTGACACACCGACCGTGTTGACAATTTTTTACCTAACGCTACAATTTTGACAAAATTCTGACCTATTTTGACATGTCAAAAAAAATCGCCCCAGCGATAACCAATCTCTTGATAATCCCAATAAAATCATCACCGAGTTACTACCACCCAGATAAAATAGGCCATTCCCTAAGAGTCCAGAAAAAGTAATATCTAATACTGCATGGTTCGATCCATGCTGATCAACACACTTACGAGCAACTGTTGGTTCAATGCGGCCGTCTTGTGGATCCGGAATGACTAGCTGCGCAAACGATACAGCAAGAACAGTGCTATAGTCCCATTCGGTTTCATTAAGGCGTCTATAGACGTTAAGCTGAAAGACATCAAATGCGCAAATGAAAATAAACCTTGAAATCGGAGTAATACTATGTAGACAAGTGCAAACATTTCAATAGATTGACGAACTCTATATCACGTAATAATGGATTCCAAATCAAATTCTAAATTTCTCAATGAGCATAAATTTGGTGTCTTATATTTCTAATTACTGGGCAAGCCTTCTATTTTTTTTCTTATATTTTGCAGCTGAGAAAAAAACTGCAATATATTTGGCAAACTGTCCAAAATGTCGATGCGGGCCGGTACCAGTCCACGGACCGGTGGTTGAGAACCACTAATGCATACTATCCCGTATCTGCACATACAATTAAGTGGAATTGATTTTGATAGACAACCTGCAATGTACTTATACGGAATACCAACATTGCCTAATCAAAATCATGTGAATTATTCCTGTATGTAAATACCGTCAACACAATGCAATCCTCACCTGACCGTTAATAGGCAGCACAAGCTTTCCGTCAATATTAAGCAGCTTTTTAAGATTGTCTTCATATTCGGGAGGACAAGCACCACCGCAATAAATTCTGTCGTACCCAGGAATGTCTAAATATAATTTAAAATCACAAATTACATAAATTTCATAGCCATGTAATAAAGTACCGGTACCATGATTTTAACTAACTTTTCAGTTTCTATGGTATGGGTATGAATACAATTGACAATGCAATGTATGGGAAAATTCAAACGTCAAAAAGACATAAGCTTCATACTAATGATTATGTAGGCTACTGATGCCGGTATTGTACGTCTGCAGCAACCAACGTGGCTGCTCGTGGTTCAACATGCATACTTTTATAGAGATTTAAACTGCCGATTGAGCAGACCTACACACATAATAATGTACAATCTAAAATTCTTCATTTTATCAACATTGAATAATACTGCTGGTCAAGAGTAATGGAAATAAGATGGCCTAGTTTCAAACGAAAGTTCAGTAGATAGATGGATGACAAATCGGTAACTAATGCTCAAAATTGGTTTCATGACAGGATGGGCAAGTGTCTGGAAAGTATCTGCCGATTGGTGTTATGATAACCAGTCATAACAAGAACAGCTCATGGCACATGTTGTGAATTTTAAGCACAAAACATGACAAAAATAGAGATTTACACATGAATGACCTTGAAAGTATAAATGAAGCAAATTCGTCCAATTTAATTCGTTTTACAGACAAAACCTTACAAACCTGGTTGAAGGAAGAGGCAGTTTCCGACTCGAAATAAAGGATGGCAAAATTCATATCTAAAACAAATAAGTATCACGGAGTTGATAAACGGACAATGCACACAGTGTGGAAGCATCATGGTCTCTACAACTAACGCAAGCTCGAGAATATCCAGGAAATGATAGCAGGACCCAACTTACAGTATGCATTTTAATGAGGTCAGATTCAATAAAACTATGTCACCACATTACACGATTGATTTTGACTTGACATGCACAATGGCCATGTTCCTATGCAGCATAGTGTATAGATTAGGCAGCCTTTCACTAATACATTCACAGAAAAGTCATTGGGTAGAGGACTGGTCTTGCAATTAACGGGAAAGCCAGTGTGGTCTTGCAGGCTGCAGGATCAAATCGCATCAACGAATGTCACCCTAAAGTCAGCCGCTGAAGAGTGAAGTCCATTCCAGCACCCATTCAGAAAAATCTATAGTGGACATCACTGATCCACTGTAGCTACCACTAAATGGGAAAAGTCAAATGACAAAGGAAACTATTACATTTAGACATTAGCTCAGTATATCATGTTATTCCAGCACTGTAATACAAGGTCTGACCAAGTGTCCAATGAATTTTATATACCGCTATATGTGACGATGAGAATATGTGACCTTGCACAATTTGACAACGATAACTACCATTGAGATGCCCAGAGTAATGAATATTGACTGTTTGTAACCCTTTCTTCGTGGACAAAATTTGGCCAATAAATTCTCAATTCTTTCATGTCGAATTTAATTATTATGATCTGTTGAACTAATGCCACCTACAATTAGCAGTACGATCTGGTTGATAATATGACCATCAGAGTCACCTACATCCTACAAACCTAGAAGAAACGATATCAAAGAAGAGAGTAAGAAACGATATCAAAGAAGAGAGTAAGTATATATTAGGGAAATATTCGTTATGTAACATGATCATAATATACATTTGAATAATTTATACATATTGAAATAAACCCGATGATATTCGGCCGACAGTCATAAGGGGTAATTGTTAGCAACCAGTCGAGAATTCACGAGAACTTTGTAAATAAACACCCAACAGTTGTATCACCGAATAGGAAGTTGAAGTAACATGGTTGTAATCATACTCTTTCATCATGCGAACCTGACACGACTGTGATAATTTCACTCGTAAGTAGGGCGTCAAAAAAGTCAAAATTGTAGCGTTAGGTCAAAAAATGTAAAAATTGTTCACAAAGTCAAAAATTTTATGCAACCTGCATTTCGCTTGGATCGTAGATTTTGCACTCTCGGTGAAATTGTCATTTGACATTTTACACCTTGTAGCCTTCTTTATAGGCCTACCGTTGCAGACGGCCCATTGTCTGCTCCTTGTGAATCATAAACATTCAAATGAAACAAATAGGTTGACATGGTGTTATGCTCAACGTAATGCAATATCCTAACTGAAGCAAGACTGCGTGGGCATGGGCATAGCATAGTTTTTATATCAAGAAGCGCATGATGAGAAATTGTGATGTAGACACCATTGCCAGAATGAAGCAACACGGTGTGTCAACCAATAACTGCTGCTGTTGAACGTTATTTATCCATTCTTGGCAAGCTACTGAGTAAGGACAGACACTTTCTACCCGAGAATGTAGGAATGTATCTTTCGTTGTACTACATCAAACTTTAATTATTTCTACCATAGTACATGATATACCTACTGGGATTCTTCAGTGTTAAAACGAAGTCTTTTCATGTAAAAATTTGTCAGTTTTTGAGTCAGAAGTTTTTTCAGGCCGAACTACTTCGTAATGACAGACTGTTCTGACCAGAAATGAAGATAAGTAGTACAATTTTAACGCTATGTGGGAAAACACCTAACTTGCACATGGACACGTTCGGTCGAAATTCGGTCAAAATTAAGTTTTTTAAGGTCATAAATTTTTTTAAATTAAGGTCATAAAATGTCAACATTATGATTTTTTAGGTAAAAATCTTCCATTTTTAGGTAAAAAAAATCGCCTTAATCATAAGTGATGCAAACATGTGGGAGCAAACGCTGACCTACTTTGGTTGTCAAACAATGAGATAGTTGGATCATCTAAAAAACGCGGCTTACTTGTCAAAGTAGGGGCATTTTGCGACAAACTCTTCAAGTCGTTTCAGTGCGTACTCCACAACGTCTTGGTGTAATTCGATGCCGTGATTGACTCCATACGGACCTGATGGTTGGAAAATGTAATTCATCGCGGAAATGATCGAAATAGACATTACAATGTAATATCGCGATGAAACAAGATGCAATCGGAATTTAGGCTGAAAATTTGTAATTAAGTTGAAAAATGAGCTCTAATTAACGCTAGTGTGGATTTGGTTGCATCAAATCTGTCCTATTTGCTCTTCAAGTGAAGGGCTATGAGACTAGTTCATGCTGCACCTTCCTCTGTTGTTGTTGTTGAAATATACTGTCATTGTTCATGATTTGCAATGACTGTGATGTAATACTGTTCAACTTGGTCAGTCTTCATTGTTCTTGCTATGATGCATATTTTTGCTGTGTACACTGTATACACTGTGTATTGCAGACATGGGGTGATTACTTCATGAATGTAATCGATTGCGATTACGATTACTTCAGAATCACGCGATTACGATTACGATTACGATTACAGCAAAATCAGGAAGTAGTCGATTACGATTACGATTACATTGGAAAAGTAATCACGATTACCCACGATTACAATTGTTTTGCATCTTAGGACTATAATCTTAAATGATATATTGTAAGACAATACAAAGATTGCGATGAAAAGGCTTAACGAGATATCAAATCTCTTCATACATCATGCGTCATTTGCTTATTACGTCATAATATACCAATTGCCCAACTTTATAGGGGATGATCGCACCCAACGATTTGCATTATTGCCAGGTCTTTACCTGCCGCACCCAAATTCCTTAATAGGGTGGGGAGCGTGCTCGAAGGAGACTCAAAAGTATTTTGTGAACCAACATAAATTATAGAGTATTTTAGAGAATTTAATTATTTCTTGAAAATGTTCTTCGAGCTTTGCGATTCAAATGTCTCTAGTACAGGGGTCACCAACGCGGACCAAATGAGTCGCCCGCGGTTGCTGTAGCAAATATCCAAATGAGAGATTTGAAAGTTGAAGCTGGTTTCATATGAGCAGCAGTTGAACATGGGTCGGCCGACCCCAAGGAACATACGAACGCAGTCGCTCGGGGCATTGCTCGTCTTCGCCTACGCGGCAGCTCAACGGGAATCTATAGTTAATATTCCCGAGTCCGACGCGGAGATTGGCGCTTCGGCGCGCACTGCAGTAACGCAACTGAGCCCGGAGGAGCTGGTGTGAGTCCCGGCGAGTGAGCGTTTTTTGTTCTTGGTAAGGGACGGAAACCCGGCCCAGTGCTCTGATTGTCATACTCTAAGTGAAGAAATCCAACTGAACACGGATAAACGGCGGGAGTAAGTGGTAACCCGTCGGTCGTCGCAATAATCAGAAGACACTACACAAGAAGTAGCTTTTTGTTTCAAAACGGTTGGTGACCCCTGCTCCAGTAGATAGTTGGGTTTGAAATGCATACCTCTTCCCCCAAGAAAAAACATGCATAGGCCATTTTATGGGAACAGTCATTTCGGAGCCGGTCATTACCGCGCCACGATCCCACAACACACCAAAAGACATATGCAGTTTCGGCCAACACACAACTCCATGGGATGCGATACCAAAGAAATACCTTGGCCGAAACTTAGGGTATTCGTCCATTGTTAATAGCCGCGCTGGGTGGGCGTGACTAATAACTCCTGTCCTTCCGGTCTGTGCCCACAATGCAAATGCCATCCTGCGCATCCACAAAGGAATAAAGCCATGACAATTTGTGTGTGCGTCTCACGAAAGATATTCTTTTAGTTTGCTACGTTTGGGCGAGTACAATATCTTTTGATTATACAACAGACTGGAGGTCGCGAATTAACAACATACATTAAAGTAATTAAAACAACATACCAGATGCTATAATTATGAACTACGTGCCCCAGATCTACAGGTAAATCTGACACTCGGGGCTGAGAGAGGTTATAAATGAATAGTAATATAATGCAATTACCAATATTATTGAGGAAATTCAGTTTTGAAAATTGACCAACGGTTGGACTGGGGGATGAATTGCTGTTTTGGTTCTCATTCTAGCTACAACCCACGCTAACATGTCAGGCTATATAAGCGGATGGTTATGGCGGCAGGTGCAAATGCTGAGTAACGAACTGTGAAATAACGATTGACGCCCGTTTCCAGTAGTTATATGAGCATGAGATATAGTGAACATAAAAATTCTGCCTTCAACTTAATACATATACTGCGAGCTGCAGTTACCAGAAACGGCTAAGCACGGCTCGGTTATGATATATATCAGCAGCTGTTTAGTTGCAATGCTTCGTTGTAGAGACTGCAATGTTTTTGTCGACGAGTACAAAATTCCGAATCTTCGTCAGGTGCACGACTGCACGTGCGTACGTAGGCCTCCTGCTCGCCAAGCAGCAACGGTAAATTGCGTTTAAGCACAACCAAACATCAATACATAAGTTACTATTTGAAACTATAGGGCCTATAGTATAGGCAGAGTGGTGATCAATATCCTGCAGCGAGGTAGGGGCTTCTGTAGTGTATTGATAACCTGATATACACCACGGGGGTGTTCCTATAATCACACTACAATGTCCATCGCATGTCTGTTTACTATGTGTGGATACTTCTTTCGCAATGACGAGCGGAGCTAATACTTCTGACGTAACAATGAGTAGTGGCGTTTGAAAAAAAGACGTTTGAGCTTTCGCTAACGTGGTATATTATCTCATTCTTGTTCACGAATATTCAGTTTATGTCATAGTCCTTGTACAAACAAAAAGTAATCGTTCTTTCACAAAAAAAATCGATTAGATATGGGAAGTAGTCGATTACGATTACGATTACTTCGGATTTTTTTCGGATGTAATCGATTGCGATTACGATTACTTCAAAATGCTGTAATCGTCGTAATCGATTACGATTACTAATCGCGATTACCCCATGTCTGGTGTATTGTATACCGGTACTATCCTTGGATGTTTACTGCTGATTTTCCATCATTTTTATCTTTTTTTATTTCTATGACCACTGGTTAACCGCCATAATCGTTAGTATTGATAGACTTACATCTTGCCATATTTACTCATTTATAACCTCGCTGGGTGGCGACTGAATCTAAGACCTTCCGGTCCCCCGTCGTCTCCCAATCCATACCAAGTTACATGTTGTGTTTGTTGGTGAGATGAATAAAAGCATACTGACTGACTGACTCATGAAAAACTTGTGAAATTCTAAAATGTAAATAGTTTTGGATCAAAATTGACTAGAAGTCATCACAAAACAAGTTGCTACATGATATTTAACCTTGATTATGGAGAGGCATGATTATAATTTCCTAGAACAGTGTCGGTCCATTTATTAGAGCTAGTTAGCAGGGTTGTACCCAAGTCACAAGGCTCCGAGTCACAAGTCAAACTCACTTTTATACTTTAGACTCGAGTCAAGTCGAGTCATTACAATTCATCACCGAGTCAAGTCCGAGTCCAAGTCAGCGAGCAGAGGGTCGAGTCCGAGTCATGGAATTATGACTCGAGTCCGAGTCCAAGTCATTGTGTTCACTGCTCAGTTTCCAGTTAAAGTCTTGGTAAACCCACTTTTTATAACTCTGTTTGGTGATATCGAACGGTTCGCATTTAAAATATATCAATTTTCCTCACTCTTAGCAGTTTCTGGTCGCATTCTCCAGTACCAGTGCCAACAAACGAAATCCCAATAGTGTGTTGGCTTCGGAATTACAATGAAATGTCGGTCTAGGCCGTCTGAGTCTTGAGTCAATGACTTGGTTCGAGTCATGCGCAACAGACTCGAGTCCAAGTCGAGTAAATACACAGATTGACTTGAGTTGAGTCGAGTCATTTCCGTATTTTGCAAAAATGACTCGAGTCAAGTCGAGTCATCAGAAAATCGTGACTCGAGTCGAACTCGAGTCGAGTCATGACTCGAGTCATTACAACCCTACTGGTTAGCAACAAACTCTTCTATTGGGATATATCAGCATCAACACATTAGAATCATTCATAGTCTTGAAAGATCTAGTCTTAATATAATATTGGTATAAATGTATAATTCCCACATCAACTCATCACAAGTGGTGATTCTGATACAGTGAATAGGCCTAATATTTGAAATTTGTTGATGGCAGTAAGTAATACTTAATTCGTAACTCTTGATATCTACATCTGAACTATAGATATGTATCAATTTTTGTCCTAGACTACGGTATTAACACATTCATAAATAGGATTATTACATTGGCTTAAGAGAAAAATATACAAATCCAAATGTACCAGTCTATTCATTCAGCGTACTTACCTAACAACAATCCAGCCATCGTGCTGAGGTAGCCGGTTCCACTCCCAAGGTTTAAAAAAGATTGTCCAGGCCGCAAATCGAGCTGCTCCATTACTTCCGAGTATATGCATGGAGCCGATAGATGCAAATTATCGTGTTTCCATGCTATATCACTGAAATGTCAATGTTGAGGATTGTATAAAGAAGTATATTCGGTGGTGACACACAGTTGACTCACTAATATGCCGAGTTTCTTTGCCCCTCCAGGTAATAATGGGCTCTATCCACAGTGCGGAAAACATCGGCAACCTGAGATTAGAAATTGAGGTCATGCTTGATGTAGGATGGCCTTACTTGTAAGTTATATATACATCAAACAACGCAAAATTAAATGTACAATTATAGCTACAACTATGCTACAGCATAATAACACAAAAACTACAGTAAAACGAATTACCGGTTTCGTTCTTATGTATTCTGCACCCATAAGGTTTAAAACAAGATCTTCATTGTTTTCTCCTGCACTCACAGCACCACCCATACTTACTACTGACTGAAAAGAATAAAAAATGTATTACAGTTAATGCCAAGTCATATGTAAACCCTTTCAAATTACGACTACTTATAATAAACACAACAGTTCACTTAATTGTAAATACAATCGATTGATTTAACAGCTAAAATTGTAAAATTCTCCAATAAGGTACGTAAATATTCCACACATACTGTACAAAGGGCTACGTAGCCCTAAATGTACAATAGTAGTTTTTTGCATTCTCAAGATTGGGAATATATATATGGTATACATTTCAATTATAAGTTTAGCTTTAAGTTTAACCAACAAGCTCTAGTTTCGTATAATAATCAATTTCAATACAGCATTCATCTATACACAACTGCGGTACTCATACCATAGCAATTGACAACATAATAGCTGTACTTGTACATTGTAAATTGCGATATGTTCAGAATACAAACTTATTCATGTAAACTTCATCAAAACCTTCCTCCCTTGACAAGTGCTGGAATTGATGTATGGTATATAAAATGGTGTCCAGAATTACGAGTTTTTCTTCATTGAAGGCAAAGTTATTTATTTTCAGCAAATATTAATTGTATACAATAATATCAATTCTGCATTATGGCTGTAAGATTCTTGATATAGCGTGTCAGGTTGCACGTTTTGCATCCATCGTAGTAAACTAGTTATGCCACTGCATATTTGTGCATATATTTGCTTACAATCTCCAGAGGAACAGCCTGACACGAATATCTGGAGGATCACATCGCCGGCACCTCTCTGTACCATTAAACAGATAGTTACACTCTCATCATTATTATTATTATTAATCATGTGTTCCATGTTTTTACGTACAGAATTCAATTTGATTGTTGTTAATGTTACGGTTAGTCAAGCAATAAAATCTGTATAACCGCATATCATCACTTCATCTGGGCAGAGTTGGGATGATATGCCAAATCCTAATGGTCCAACACCCTCCTTTCGCCTAACAGTCAAGAGGTCAGCCCGAAAAAGTCGCAAAGACCGGTTGCACTTTGTTTTGTCTGGGATCAGCTGTGCAGTGCAATGATCACGTGACTACGACGAGTGTATCGAGATCCGTCCGACGCAAAAATATGATGTTACAATTTTTACACAGTACTCGGACCTGAAACTGAAACCGAATCAGTCGACGCTATTTTACTTGAGAGATTGGATTTATGAGCAGTAAATAGTACTTTTTTATTTCTAAAAGGCGATAAATTCTTGTTTTCCAACTATAAATATCCAAACTAGCCACAGTCGCAGTATAGAATGTACATTTACGTTTACATTCTATAGTCGCAGCTTTTCTAGATATTGGTCCTGGTCTGCAAGATCGGCTCTCACCACTAGAGTCGAGAGGTAATGTTTTCCCGTAGTTGGCTTTGGCTGCAGATATGGGCACTGGGCAGTGTTTACTATGAAGCTATTTTCGAACGATCTTGAAGCGCATGTGGACGTGACATTGATAGACCTTACTTTGCTGCGCCTAAATTCTCCTACTGTTCAATACATCGCAATATGAATGCATCGTTTGCTGCGATGCTTCCTTTTCGGTGTGTATGCCTCACTGCCTCATGCCCTCATTGAATTTTGATATTCAACATCTGGCATAGTGGTCGCGTTGGGACTGACCTTTTAGACACAAGTCACTTTAAGTCTTTGGAAATTTTGTTGCATCGAGTCAAAAGTTATTTGAAAATCAGAGTTGAGAGAATTAGGTGGTCCCGACTAAAACCAAGAATAAGTCTTTCTGAAGTCCTCGAGCTTCGGTGTGGCGGGGTGTGCAAGATTCGTTACTGAATGAAGACTGTGAACAGCGAACTCATAGCCACTGCCCACTGCTGTTGTGTAGATAATTCCCTAACTACTCCACACCAACATTGCTACGTTCATACATTGTCTTTAAAATACTCTGCCACTCCGCATGGATAACAAATTACAAATGTGCTTCACAGTCATGATTTCCCAAGATAACGTAGACCGTTTAGCAGATGAAACACAAGAACGATGGATGCGTTACAGCAAAATGCGCGGTAAGATGTAGAAACAAATGATAAGATTGAGGCTGCGTAAAATATTTTCCACTCGCAATAAAAATCGAGTAAACCAACAATAATTCTGGGCAATGTGCATGTCAAAAATGCATTTGTATGTTTTTATGTAGCATTGTGTAATTCATTCATGATATAAAACTGAAGCACCTCCAAATATGATGTTCAAACTATACATGTGTGTTTTCCAACTCCGTTGCATGCTCCTGCAATTTCTGCAGGACAACGTGCATTTTCGTTTGGTAAGATTTGACGATGTCATTTCGGTTTCATCATTCCAATTCTCACTTGTTGGAATCTTGTAGCGTTTACAATGGCAAAAATATCAAATAGAGGTGTTGTGAATTACCCCCACTGTTACAACTATTGCTGTGTAAGAAACTCACTTTATAATTCACAGTCAGATTAGATCTTTGATTTCTTCAAATGAAATTGTGTTTAATCTTTTCCAGGTAAATCTCATGATTCGGGTGAGTTCTGGGATTTTGTCATTTTGACTGCGATTGACGAAGAACAGAAGAGAGCTTATGAATTGCAATTGGACAGCAAGCTATCATTTAATGAATTACCGGCTTCTGCACAATACATTGTTATTGCTGATCCGCCAGGCCCGAAAATTGGTAGGTAAACATTCTAATAAATAATTGATGCGTCCATTCAACCACTGGAACAGCCCACAGGCCATAATTGTTTTTATCATCTTTTCATAATTGTATTTAGTACAGCAGCTTTTCATTCAAACTTGTCTCGAAGACGCCTTACTCAAGAGCAGTAAATTTAGATCATTTGATATTTCGCACTTTCGATGACAAGTGTGAATGCACTCCTCGTTCTGTGCGCTGTATGCAGACGTTGTCATTGGTCAAAGTAGTTGTTGGTAGTGAATTAGAAGTAGAAGCAACATTAAATCTTAACTCAATTACAAGTAGAAGTATCAATTTCCAAGACATGTCAACTTCAATATACAATTGAATAGTATATTGAAATAAACCCAAGTATTTTCAGCTGACACTCGACAGCAACTAGTAGAGAATTGGAAAGAGCATTGCATATCACCAATCCTATCCAAAATATGACATTACGAGCATGAAATGTTGAATAAGAGAACGTTCAATGTAGTATTTTTAGATGGAAAAACGAACTACTTATGTTGACGCAGTCTTGACCGGTGTGTATTTTGATATAAAAGTAGACTCCAACGCACACAAATGAAATTCTCTACTAGCTTTTGATTCACACTTTCATTAGTGTGCCTTGGAATAGACTTTAATCAAAATACACCAGCCAAGGCTGTGTAAACAAAAGCACTTCGTGTGCCATCTTGAAATAGTACATTGAACGCTCTCTTCTTCGAAATTTCATGCTGGTGACGTCATATTTTGTGATACGATTGTTGATATACAATATTCTTTCCATTTCTCTACTTGTTGCTGACGATTACCCATGACGAGTGTCAGCCGAAAATATTCAGGCTCATATCAATATGAATATAATATTCAAAATACAAAGTGTAAAAATGAAAACGTTTTGCCCGAAGTAGTCCAAAAACAACCACTTGAGCAGTGCAACTACGGAAAACCTACTTCAATACCCTGAAAAATCAGAACTGCTTTCTTACTGATCATCTCTGCCTTTATGTGGGTCTGTTTGTTATGATTGTGAATGGATTGACCATCGTGAATAACTTGTTATGACACAAAATATTTTCAAAGGCAATGGTGGATCTACACTGCATGTCATCAGTGAACTGCACAAGAGATTTGGCGACGCTGTGTATCGGAAAACAGTCATCATAGTCCATGGGGGAGGATTTAGTCAACGTTTGCCCAGCGCCAGCATTTTGGGAAAGGTATTCCGGAATACAGGCCTATTGTGAATACAACATTTTCGGCAGCCTTTCACCATAAATTTGGACCCACACAAATTGAAATCTGTAATTATGCAGGTTGATTTGACTTTACTGCCACATTGGAACTCCCGGTAAGCCGAAACATTGCCTCGTTCACATCATGCTTCCTTGCTGCTGGATTTGTGAATGTTTTTGAGACTACTTAAAACGGGGTTGAAACCAAGTTGCAAGGTCCCGAATCACCAGTCAATCTCACTGTTATAGTTTTGACTCGATTGCAGTCACGTCATTTTCAATTCACCACCGAGTCATAGTGTTGAGACTCGAGTGGGAGTCCAAGTCATTGTATTGACCTGTTCAGTTTGGAGTTGAAGTCTTGTTGGTGCTTGGCATCCCTAATTTACCGGACATCTAGAAGTTTCGGGTCGTCGTTTCTAGTTCCAGTACCAGGGTTGTCATGACTCGACTCGAGTCAATCTGTGCATTGACTCGACTTGCACTCGAGTCATTGAACATGACTCGAGACCTAGACGGCCAATACCGACGTTTCATTGAAATTTCGAAGAATAGTAAAGTAACCACACTATTGGGATTTCGTCTTTTGGTACTGGTAATTGAAAATGCGACCAGAAACTGTTAAAAGTGGGGAAAATTGGTACAATATAAATGCGAACCATTCGATATCACCATACAGAGTTATAAAAACTGGGTTTAACAAGACTTTAACTGGAAACTAAGCAGTCAACACAATGACTTGGACTAGGACTCAAGTCATAATACCGTGACTCAGACTTGACTCGTCGGTCAATTGAAAATGACTCGACTTGAGTCAAAACTATAAAAATTAGATTGACTTGTGACTCGGAGCCTTGTGACTTAGTTACGACCCTGTCCAGTACTGATAGTGTCATGCGCATTGTGCAATGACTCGATTACAATTCGAGTCTATAGCTATTGACTCAAGTCGAGTCTAGTCATATTCCATATTTTGAGAAAATGACTCGAGTCAAGTCGAGTCACCAATAAATCGAGACTCGAGTCGAGTCATTACAATCCTGACTTACAATTCTACTTGATCATATTTACAGCAAAACTTTTTGCTGCTTACGCTATCAATTTTGTCAACTAGAACATAGTTTTGGGGCATGTTTGCATCACCTGCATCTGCATGTGTGAAAATGTCATAATCCTCAAGATACCCTCCCATGTCCAGTGGTCAGTTCAATAGAACTGTTTCTCGAAATTTTATGAGATCAGCAAACCGGTTGGCATTACTGGTAACTGTCAATGACTTTTTACAACAGAACTGGGTGTAAATATCACTTCTGAATCCCACCAAAGCCTGTATCACAGTAACCGAATATATATATTTTCGAAAATTGCATGTATATGTAGTGTCGTTAGTCTATCAACATCGACATTTCCAGATATTCGTTGGAGTACCCATTGGAGAGCCTATGTATCAGAGCCTCGATCTTAAATTGGCCACATACATCGATTTTCCGTCAAAGATATCCGGCGGTGGAATATTTGTGTGTTCAGCCGACACTTTTGAGGTTTACGATGATCGTAACATACCATGGAGATTCCACACCGAAGGTGAATATTCTTGTCTCCACTCACGTGGGATCAAATGATGAAATTTTTCAATCACAAACCAACGACATCGAGCGTTATTCGGCAATCTTTCCACGAAATCAATGACCAGCTTTTCACAATTATAAGAGTCATCATTTGACAGGTCAAAAAAAGTCAAAATTGTGGCGTTAGGTCAAAATTGTTTACAAAGTCAAGATTTTTTTGCAACCTGCATTTCGTTTGTATCGTAAATTTTGCACTGTCGGTGAACTTATCATTTGACATTTCACAGCTTGTAGAATACTTTATAAGCCTACCGTTGTAGAGACAGCCCATTGTCTGCTCATTGTGAATCATCAACATTAAAATGGAACAAATAGGTTGACATGGTGTTATGCTCAACGTACCAGAATATCTTAAGTGAACCAAGACTGCGTGGGCATTGCATGGTTATTATATCAGGAAGCGCATGGTGAAAAAATTGTAATGTAAACCGGTGGTTCTCAACCTTTTGCACCTCGCGGACCGGTAAAATTTTTAAAAAATGACTGGCGGACCGGTGAACTTTCAAAATTGAATTAAGCCAAAATGTAAAGCATGCAGCTGTTTTTTGCAGTTATATGATGCTAGAGAGTGGCATTTGGAGGGTTTTGATCGTGATTAATTATCTTCACGATGGCATCCATGTGATATTATGGTAGTCAGTCTGATGAGTCGATGTAAAATTGCCTTATCCAGATAAACGTGCTACCGCCGACAGTCGTTTACAGTCTTTTGTGCCGAAGGCCGTGGGTTTAACCGACCACGCCAACTCGAATAATATTCTTGTCTTTGACAATATTGATACAAGAAGTGTTTCGGAGTCGAACCAAGCACCTTGTCGTGCTACCTTGCTCATTGCCCACTGCCACCGGACGCGTAGGCTACTCTGGCAACTACGAATACAATGCGTGACGCAAGAAAACATCTTACAGTAACTATACCGGCAATCCGTGCCGAAAAAGCACTTCGTCAGCCCACCTCCAGAAGCGTTAATCTTGTGCCCCACAGGTCGATAAAGCCACAGTTGGGAGGATGTTTTCACCTGTACTTGTTAGTACATTCATTCTACTCAGTGTAAGCAAAGAGTTTGAGTAGCTTAATCGCGTCAATAGCGAAAATTTTCCACCATTCATGACTGAATCGGTTTTGTCACTGCCGTATTTTTGGCACGCCTTTCGGAGTCCCATGTTAGCCTAATCTTCATTATTATGTGTTGGTACGTCATGGCGTGGTAATGGCTGACGCCCAAATGCCTCTTTCTATAAATCATGCGTATTTCTCGGAGGCGGGCACGTAATATGCAGGACATTTAGTGACACTAAATCGCGCAAAGAGCGAAAAAAAATAAAAAAATGTTGGAAAAAGTTTCAAATAAATACGCTATGATTTATGGTCATCATGGTTGTAATGACTCGAGTCAATTTGTGTATTGACTCGACTTGTACTCGAGTCATTGCACATGACTCGGACCAAGTAATAGGACTCGAGACTGGGTCTACCAAGACAGGCATTTCATTGCAATTTCGAAGAATAGTAAAGTTATCACGCTGATATTATTTCGTCTATCAATACTAGTAGGGCCTATTTGAAAATGCTACATGAAACTGTTAAAAGTGACGAAAATGAGAATATTATGAATGAGAAGCATTCGATATCACCGAGTAGAGTTGTGAAAAGTGGGTCTCACATGACATTAACTCGAAACTGAAAAGTCCACACAATGACTTGGACTCGAGTCAAAACACTATGACTCGGACTCAACAGTCTACTCAGTGACTTGAACTCGGACTTGACTCGGTGGTGAATTGAAAATGACTCGACTTGACTCGAGTCAAAACTAAAATAGTGAGATCGACTTGTGACTCGGAACCTTCTGACTTGGATAAAACCCTGATGTTCATGGACCGGCGGTTGAGAACCACTGATGTAAACAACATTGTCAAGAATGAAGCGACACGGTTTGTCACCAGCGGGGTTGCCAGCCAACAACTGCTGCTGTTGAACGTTCTTCATCCATTCTTGACAAGCTACTTAGTACTGACAGATACTTTCTACCCGAGAATGTAGGAGAGTATCTTTCGTTGTACCGCAATAAGTTTTTGTTATTTCTACCATAATACATGATGCAACTACTGAAATTTTTCATGTTTTTCATGTAAAAATTTGTCAATTTTTGAGTTAAGAAGGGAAAACACCTAATTTGCATACATTAGGTCAAAATGAAGTTTTTTAAGGTCAAAAAATGTAAAAATTCTCTTTTAGGTCAAAATCTTCTGTTTTAGGTAAAAAAATCGCCCTAGTCATGTAGTCATCATATTAATCTTCATGCTGCTATCCAGTCTTTTGCGTGACATCAGAGTACTACACCTACATTCTTCAACATGAGTGTGTTTTAGAATCTTTTTGGTTGATATGAACAATTTCATAGACATGCTAGCCTATTCACAATTTATATTTAATGTGACATTCCAAAAAATTTCATCCCGACCGTCAGGTTTTAGGTACACCGTTATTACAGCATCATATCACCAGCACCACGTATGCCCCACACGAATTATTTTTCTCTTGACAGGTTTTACAGGGTTAGCGCACTTATCCCACGTATCAATTGGGAGAACGCACGGAGTTTACATACTAAAAGAGCCCACCCGCGACTGTGAATTGCTGTGGCGATCCTCAAAGTTCCTACACAAGCCGAGTATTGACTTGATGAAAAAAACCGACCATTGCGTCGTCCGCAAGGAAAACGATGATATGTGGGTCATGACTGACAGCGCATTTTTCATAAGCCCAAACGTTATGAAAGTGTTGTTGGAATATTATCAAAACAACGCCCCTCTCACTTGCGAAATAGATGCTTACGGGGATTTTTTGCAAGTAAATGTGGAATTAATGTCACTTGGGGATGTTTGCTAACTTTTGTTTCGTTACAGGCATCGGGAGACAATTCTACCCCTGATTACGCGGGGAACGTGGAAAACGTTTGTTACGAAGCAGGGTCGTTGGTCGAAACGCGCAAGAGTATTTTCAACCTTCTTAAAGGCACGCCTCTTTATGCACTGCTTTTAGCGCCATATCCATACTTTTACGAGAGTAAACAGCCCGAATCGCAAGCGACATCGATATTTTACCACATCGGAACGATGCCTGAATTCGTTGAAAACTTCTGCCACGATCAAGTGTTTAGGAAAGTGTTTGGGGTGCAGACCTTGTCATCCTGCTATGGTATACCGTACAGATTTGAAAGCGAAGGTTGTAACGACAAGACAAGTCGTATTCTGACCGCCGAAAATGGTTTACTAGCTTGCGACATCGTGCAACTGCCTTGTAGCACCCCAAGCATTATGAAATCACTCATCAAACCAGGCGTGACCATTGGTAGCGGATCTATCGTAGAGTACTCTGTCATTGGCGTTGACGCAGCTATAGGCAAGGATTGCGTGATAAGCGGGTGTAAGATTCCGAAAAAAAGCACGGTCCCTGACAATTCGTTTCATCACACTATTCCGATAAACGTCAACGGCACAAAGTTCTACGTCACGGTAGCATTCGAAACGAAGGCGAACATGAAAAAAGCACTCCCGCGTGACGAAGCTTTAGAAAAAATATGCCATTTTGGTATGCCATTAAAACGGTTAATTAGCTCTGTGCAATCACCAACGCTAAGTCTATGGACGGCAAAGATCTTTCCAGCAGCAAAATCAATGGATGAATCGTTCGACTTGGTAACAATTTATTATTGAAACAATCCACTTTGTTTTATATAAAAAACAATTTGATTTCAGACTAGAAGATTTCTGGGGGATCCCGATACCTTTCGTGACGAAGAACTTTATTCCATGAGCGACTTGCTATCAATGAGAGACCTGTCCGTTGCCGTATCCCATCGGGAGCAACTGGCTACCTTAATAGCACAGCGCGCATAGACAATGTTATTGAGTTGCAAATCTTCAATATATCATCACTGCTTTATATGCAGCATCTCCAGAGTGTTTCGAGAGCATCGGGCATCAATTTTAAATCTTCAATATACGATCATTGCTTAATATGCAGTCTCTGCAGAGTGTCTTCAACTTTCTCATATAACGTACCGTCATTGGTCGAGTGTAGTTGTCTCAGCCCGGCGAGAGCGCCATTTTCAAGCAATAAAGTTAATCTCACGTTTGTCGCGGGCGCTTCGTTGATAAGAAAATTGTTCAGGAAGGTGACAGCAGCCAGTTGTAGGTCCGTGTCGAAATGCAAAAGGAATTCTATCACTTGCCGGAGCAATTCGGACTCACTTTGAAGATACTCTTCGACAAAGCTATGCTCATTGCCGCTCATCAAGCAGCAAAGGACGCAAACAGTGTGTGCTCGGATTTTTTCATATCGCACGGACATGACGGGGTCTCCGATCCCAGCAGATGCAAACGTCGTCAATACGTGTTTGCACGTCTGAATGATGTCGATGCCGTGACAGGACATAAGTTTCTCGTCGGCGCTACAGCATATATTCCGCAAAAGCGCCAAGGTCCTCACTATGATTGTAGTGTCTCTGTCGGTGGCAAGATTGCGGATTATATCAAATCCTAGTTTGTCAAGGATTTCTGATTTCAGAGAGGGATCCCCTTGAAAACACATGTTCATAAGACACCACACGGCGTTTAATTTCAGGTCTTCGATATTCATCCATTTCTCCAACACATTGAGCAGTCCGGCCGAGCGAAATTCGTTTTTGCTAGGGTTGAACTCAAGCGTCATGTTGCACAGAATGCTACTGAGGACTTTATCTTCTTCCATATCGTTTCTAGGCTCTTGGATGAGCTTCAAAACCATTTTCCATACGCCTGCATCATCAAGTGTAGTTCGTAAAAGCCGTACTGATCTTGATAAACTCAACAGACATTTTAATGCCGCGATTCGAGTCGCTGGTATTGGGGATAAAATCGCTTCCGTTACATTACTGACAAGCGTTTCGGTGACTACTTTTTTGCGGATATCTTCATCATTCGACAGCAACGAAGCGTAAGCTAAAAAGCCAGCGTTCGCGAGGCTCTGCTCGTATTTCATGGCGTCCTTGAACTTGCTCATTTCGGCCGGATTTTTGATGTCTCTTATCACGGGATGCTTGAAGTACTCTTCTAGCTTGCTCGGGTACTGCTCGCAGATGTTCGAGAGTCTTTGCAGATTAGGATCTTCCTCCGTTAGGTAAGCCAAGGTTTCAGCGCCGATTACTCTTTCCGGGAAGGAGCATGCGGGATCGCACATTCTTACTAAGCACGGTACAACTTTTTTAGCGATGACATTATTCCACGAGTTGGTCGACAAGGCACCAATACGAAACATATATGTTAGACATCTCGCCGAATACATTTGTACCTCATTCGTCTGTCTTTGGGCTAGCAATTCAATCAAAATTTCAACAACTACCTTACCGGACTTCTCGCATATTACAACCCTGCATTTTTCGCACGCGGAATTATTTTTGCAACATATCACAGTCAGAGCGATCAAAGCTTTAATTTTCACTCTCCCGTGCGACACCTCTAACAGATTTGCGAGTGTAGGCATGATATCTAACCCCAAAAGATGATCCTGATGCTCACGCGACCTGCAGTAATGCCGCAAAATCTCGCACGTGCATTCCTGCGTACAAGTTGACAGGTTGATGTTTCGCAACAAGACCGATATCACTGATGTATAATCGAAATTTCGGGTAATCGATGCATTCTCTGTGGATACGACGATGGTTCTTAGGCAGCGTATAGAAGCCTCGTAAAGTTCGAGATCGTCAGTCGATAAGCTATCACACACCGTTTCAACAATGCTTTCGTCAAGTAAACTCTGTATATTTGTATCAATGCCTTTTGCGAGACTGCCGAGAACAATTGTAGCTTGTATCTTGACTGACATCGAGGTGTCAGCGTCCTGAATGAGATAGATCAACCTTCTCGGCGCGTTCAACACAATAAAATTGGCTTTTCGTTTGTTGTTTCCGATCACCAGGTCTTTAATGTCTTTGATACCTTCCAGTATTTTTGTTAATTCGCAACTGTAGATCTTGTCAACATAGGGTTTGTAAATTGCGGTCATCTCCGACAGGACGCTTGTAGCCATTGGACTGGGTTTATCAACTTCCATAACGACCGTGATTTCACTATAAACTGCACCAAAATAAAAGAGTTCTGTAGTTAGATATAATTTCAACTGTACACAGTGCTCATTCTAAAATCATTTTGAGATGTTTACAGGCACCATCTCTTAATAAAATAGGCTATGTGCCTTGCGGGATCAGGTCTTGCAAGCTGCAAGTATACCTAACTGAGTCTTGAGTAATTCCCTGTCAACATGCAAATATTTTTTAAATCCGTCTCCACACCCTCTCAGATTTTTCTCTAAATTTATATACAACTAAAGTATCTAGTTCTGTGTACAACGAAATTTATTTCGGACAATTTCGTTGAACAGCTCTCGAGTAATTGCAGTTTGAAAAATGATGATTTTGTGATTACTCAACCATGAAATTTGGCAACACAAAACCTGTGTATGATTGTAACTGATATAGCTCAGAGGTTACGTAGAGTAAAGGTTTGAATGTTATTTAGCAATAATTGTTGGTAGATGTGCTTCACTTACCACGAATTTCCCCGCTCCACAGTATTGGGTCAAGGTTCAAAACGCGATTTCAAAATTGGCATATGTTAAAATCGGTGATGCATAACGATATTTTTCAACTCATCTGGTGCAATTCTATTTAAACCAAAATTCACAAGCAAGGTGTCATTTGAAAGCTGTTTCCAACTAGAATGCACGAAACTTAGTTTTATTATTGATATTTGACAGCAACATGGTTAAAAATATAATATGGTGCATAATGCAAAATAGGTCATTTTTTAATTAATTTTAATTATATTAATTCAGTGATTATCTGATTTTGCCATTATTCTACTCCTTATATGATAATGTGTTTCAGTAGATAATTATTGCCATGTCCAGAGAGTACTTTTATTTATTGCATGTGCATTATGCTTGCAAGGGTGCTTCTGGGTTTACCGACTATCAGTAATTCGAGTCAACATCCAAATAATATTTCAATTCGTCTTCACACCCTCTCACATTTCTCTGCAATATCATGTACAACTAAAGTACCCAATTCTGAGTAGAATAGAATTTAATTAATATAACTTTTTGATCGGTTCTTGAGCAATTGCAGTATGAAGAATGAGGATTTCGTGCTTACTCAACCATGAAATTTGCGTATAATTATAACTGCTGAAATCATTACTTATACAGGCTGCAGGTAGTAATGCTGGTAAGCAATGATTGGTGGTACATGTTCTTCACTCACTAGGAATTCCCCTCCGCATTACAGAATCAAGGTTCAAATCTTGATTTGAAAATTGACATACCAGTATGTTAAAATCAGTGATGCGTGACGATATTTCTGAACTCTCTGGCACGACTCTATCTAACTCAAAATTCATAAGTAAGGTGTCATGTGAAAGCTGTTACCAATTAGAATCCATCAGAATTGGTTATGAATTGAATATAAGACAGGAACACGGTTAAAAATATACTTTGACACTTTATGCAGAACAGGTCATGCACTATTTAGAGCGCATCTTTTCAATTAAGTTTTAGACAAGTGGCAGTCAAATATCACATGCAATACCAATTCAGCAACGTTCTACTCTTTCCAAGCTCCCATTTGACACCTTCCTCGAAAAAATCGGTTTAAATAGAATTACGCTAGGCAGAGTTGCATATTTGTTACGCATGACTGATTTTGAAAACATGATGACTTTGAATTGACATTTGACCCCTAACCCCCGTTAGTAAAGTTGTAAATTTAGGTCTATCACAATAAGCATATACCAAATTATCTTACTACAGAAATTTAAGTCTGCCCTGCAGCAATTTGATCACTATAATGTTAATTATAATTAGACACAGGTTCCAAGCGGTATAGCGTCACGGCCGAGTGAGCACAAAATGTCATTTTTCAAATTGCAATAACTCTGTAACGAATTGTCCGATTTTCTTGAAACAAAGTTTGTTATGCACCAAATTTAATGCCTGATCGATGTGAAAATTTTCAATTTGATCTGAAATGGTGTGGAGATGGGCGTTTGCATGTTGAGAAGGAATTACT
The DNA here is from genome assembly GCF_051294905.1 of Botryllus schlosseri. Taxonomy (NCBI): domain Eukaryota; kingdom Metazoa; phylum Chordata; class Ascidiacea; order Stolidobranchia; family Styelidae; genus Botryllus; species Botryllus schlosseri. The sequence continues at coordinate 6,092,265 of NC_137244.1, read as the reverse complement.
CTCTTGTGACATTGGCGTCATTGACAAAATAGACACGTCGACATTGGTGACATGTAGAAATTAAAGGCACCCTTGGATAGGTCACAAACAGATCACATAATAGCTTCTTTGAGGTACAGAACTTCAATATACAATTGCATAGTATATTCATATTGAAATGAACCCGAATTCTCTACTAGTTGCTGACGATTACCCCTGACGAGTGTCAGCCGAAAATATTCGGGTTCATTTCAATATGAATATAGGGTAAGTCCATATCAGATCAACCAAAAAAATGAACTTGGTCACCACCATAGTTTCAGATTTTGCTGAAATTTAGCTCAAAGCATCATAAAGTATATCTGCCTAAATCACAGTTGATTTGAAATGAAGTACTTGAGTAATTTTACAGTTATCGCATGATGAAAAACATGCTTTTCATGCCCATTCAACCATTCATTTTGGGATGTCAACCAAAAATCAGTAATTTTTGTCCTGTATGATAGAATAGATTAATTTATACAACATAACAAATAGAACAAGTCTCTAATTGTCAAAATAGCTTATTTACAGAAAATTTCAAATCAGCCTAAAAAATTACTTGATTTTCGCGGTTGGATGAGCATAAAAAGCTTGATTTTATCATGCAATAACTTGAAAACTACTTATGTAATTCATTTAAAATAAATTGATATTTACTTAGATGTACTTCATGGTGTTTTGAGCGAAATTTCAGAGAAATCTGAAACTTGAGAGATACCGAATCCCTCTTTTGATTAATCTCAAATTGAATTACCCCATGGATTCAGAAGTATTTATGTAAAGTTAATTTAGAGGTACTATCAGTCAAATATTAGTTAGCAAAACATGTCAGCCATGTTCCTCTCCAAACAAGTTTTCATATTATGACATGTTACTTTCCAATTTTCGTGTAGACAGAATTACACTAGATATAATTGAAGTTCATGTTACGCATGAACGATTTTGAAAAATGTCGGTTTATGAGGTGGGTTTTAACCCTTGACCCCATTTGATTAAGTGACAATTTTCCCTTCAATAGCAAGAGCTTCTTCTATTCTATCATTAGACACCATAATCCACTCTCAAGTACTTGACTATGCTGGTTTATAAACGTTACTGTAACAGGTAATGTAAAACTGATTGAACTTCATGGTTGGGTGAGCACAGAATGGCCATTTTTAAAAATGCGATGACTTTGTGATCGGTTGACCAATTTTGACAAAATTAAGTTTGCTGCAGTCAGAACTGGATACCAGATTTACCCCTCCATTTTCATTGCAATCTGAGGACCCAGTGGTGACAAGAGTGGTTGATTTGACATGGACTTACCCTATACTATTCAATTGTAGACCACACAATGTAATGAAATTTTGAATGTTGTAGTAGTCCAATGGTGTTTTTTCGCGAACGTATCTTACGGAGAAAGTGACGTGGAATATCCAAGAGCAACGTGGCAATTCTTGCGTAATGTTACTCCACATTATATACCAATAGGACTTTTGACATATGAGTTGGATAACTAGAGAATTTAAGGTTTTCCAAATCACTATCAGATTAGAATTATCATTTATATCTACAGTTGAGAGTTGACTCATATTAGAATCATTCATCATAGCATATCAGTTTTTCTCCGAGCGAGATAGCGTAATGGTTGTGCGTCCGGCTTTTCGAGCGGTAGGTCGTGGGTTCGACCCCCGGTCGGGTCATACCAAAGACTCAAAAATTGGTATCCGCAGCTATATCCTGCTGGGCGCTCAGCAATCACGGATAGCATGGAGGAGAGAAAAAAAACGGGGGCGCAGACTAGATGACCTCATGGGGCCGTATCGCAACTCCGTCGTCAAAGCATTTCGATATGCAGGCGAAAAAGAATATCATATCTCTCTCTCTCTCTTCTCCCAAATTGCACTAGAATTAAAATTGCAGAATGCGCAAAAACTTCAAAATTAAATCAAGTTCAGTTTGCATTATAAGCGAAAGGATGGTGGTGAATGTTTGTACAGTAGGGCTCTTCAAAAATGAGTTTTTCTCTCAAATCACACTGGCTACTTGATAAAATTGTTAGGTTACCTAATTTAAGCCTGCACTTTATATACTTTCCGAGCATTTCTCATTTGGGCGAACTGGCAACACTAAACGGCGGACCGAACGAAACCGCGGCCCAAACGAACCACGGAAACACACTTCGAAACGAGAGAGAGAGAGAGTATTAATTTTCATCCAGTAACATTTTACGTTTCCAAATTTTTAACGTTTATATAGCTCAGTGCGTTTTACATAGTCGTTTTATCTTATCACATATTTATTTCCACCCAGTGTACATCCTTATTATAGAGTAATATTAAGGTTTAACCATACGTCCTCTTTCAAGAGGATTTGTCCTCTTTTTTTTTAAAGTGCCCTTGGAGGACGCCCAAATGTCCTCTTTTTTGAGAATTGCGGGTAAAATTTGACTGAAATACAGTAAAACAGTACTCAAGTAACGCTCCGGCGGCAATTTCGCGAGTTGAACCGGAAAATTGCCTTTTATAGTCAGCCAACCACAAAGTCGGGGAAAAATGTCTATATTTCCCGAAAATTTGGAAAAAGTGTCTTCTTTTCATCTCATAGGCCCATGTGGGTGTCTGAAATGGAATATAGCGAGAATACTCACAATTGGGGCTTGGCAAAATCGAGTACCTGAGTGATTCGATTCTGAATCATATTATGTAATGCTTCGAGTCGAGTCAAGTAATCGAGTATCCCTCGTGATGACGTCATAACAGAATGTAAACGTCAAAGTTCAAACATGTGCCGTTTATGCGACGAAGCTCAGTGCGTTTATGCCACCACCCACAAATAATATAATTCCTGCTATCCATCTCATAAATCACAGTTTGTTATTTTTTCGACCATAACGATTTCATTCCACTTGGTAACAATAATGTTGTGGGAAAATCATGACTTAGGAAATGTGCTATCTGTCCAGTAACCTTAGTAGCTTTATACTATCTGTTTCGTATGCTACGATACCGCCAATCAAGGTTTCAAGGCTTCCACAGTTAAAATTAGTATCGAAACCAGGGATATGTTGGGATCAAGTCACTATACCTTCGAGTCACGACTCACGAGTCATTTCGAGTCCTTGCACATTTTGACTCGAGTCAAGTCAAGTTAATCGATTTTCGAATGTGACTCGAGTCAAGTCAAGTCACTTGATTTTTGAGGTGACTCGAGTCAAGTCAAGTCACGAGACAAGTCACGTTTCAAGTCAAGTTGGTGCCTTTTCGAAGTGTGGCATGCTTACGTCATTGCATTTTGCTAGCTGTCTGAAATACAGATTGAGTGATCATTGATTTTGAACCGATTAGCGAATATAGAGTTAAATATACATGCAAGAAAACGCTATATCTCTGACGTACGTAGACGAACTGCTAAACTACGTAAGTATATATAATTGCATAGCCTCAGTTAAGAGTTACTGTTTCAATGATGTTTCTCTGGAGTGCTCGGGACTTAGCGTCTGTATACAATACGCTTACCATATTTTCAGCGCCAAAAAGAGAACATTTTTTGCTGGCGAGAACAACGAAGCAGAAATGTTACGATTGAGTTTGATGATGTTTTATATGTTATTGGTAGTTGCAGGCAAAAGTTCCAAGAACCATGTGGTCTGTGTGGCCTTAGTAGGCCATGCAAGAACAGACCCAAAAACAACAAATATTTTTTTTTTCAGATTTAGCCCATGAATACCTTGCGGTTCCTTTCGACTTTTGCCAATAAGAAATGATCATTTTTAACGAGTTCTTGGTACAATCGTCAAGATGCTCGAAACTGATCCAACTAATAGGTCTTGCAGTCAGTTAGTCTTGGAATTTGTTAGGCTAGAATTGTCTAGTTATGTTTAGAGGCTACAAACTTGTGTTGTGTTTTCGTTAGGCTAACTTTACTTGTACATTAGAAAAGGTGCAGAAAACTTCATTTGGGCATTACGCTTTTGTATAATCAAATTTTAGGCTTATATTCCTATTTTCAAATCGTTTGAATATTCCGTGTCATTATGTTAAGTCACTGCAAGGGTCGTTGAATCATTTGCCAAGACTCTTAAATCTGCCTATTCAAGTGTCTGCTATTAGGGACGGTGGAGATACCTGGTTTGTATGACCCTTTCCGTATTCTTATAGGACTCGACATCCTAAATTGATGCTGTAGTTTCATGGTTGTGTGATTGACTTTTCCACTTAATTTAAATAATTAGGTTTCCTTTTCAAATTAAAAGATAGTGCAGGCGATCCCTGTTATCTTCCAACCATGAAATGTATATCTTGTATATTATAGTGCCGTACTCTGGCAACCGAGAGACATCTTGTCCTAGAGTAATTTGCCTCTAGTATAAAACCTTGATTCGAGAGAATCAGCCAGACTCATTTGCTAAACCTACTGGTATAAACATCTGAAATATCTTCGTATGTCTTGTGTAATATCTGCGTCTTAAGAAGATCCCACCAGGATACAGGATTCCAGGTCAAGTAGTCAGCCAGCTAGACCTATAATACTTTGGCTAGCTATACTTCTACTACTAGGAACATAATTAACCTTGAATTGTTGCAGTCTGTTTAAGTTCGCACTTGCGCCAGATCCTCGCGTGTCAAAAGGCCCAAATGTTGCAGAGAACGTGGCACAATGTTGGCAATAACAGTGGGACCGAGTGGTTCAGAATGCTTCGAAAGTAGAATATTTTTGAGGACTCGGAAACTTGTCTCCTAGCCACGAGACATTCCATATTTCTCATACATAGAGTCCGAGCCATGTCAAGTAATTTTAGGACAGCAACTCTAGTCATGACCTATACTGCAGCCTACAGACTCAGTTAGATTTGCTTCTAGATGAACTAACCATCCCATTCACTTAAAGCCGGTATAAGTAACTCTCACGAACAAAGCTGAAGAGACGACAAGCTTCACATAAAAATCAACACAAAGCAACACTACAAATGTATATAATTTATTTATTTCGCATGATAACTTTTACGAGGACAGCGCAAAATACAAGATTTGCAGAAATAGAGACTTCGAAGTCAACAGTTGGATGGGTGCGTACGAAATGACGCAACCCTGGCAGTTCGAGGACATGATTGCATGAGAGCAAGTTGGAAACTACTGCATACCGAAACGCTGCTGATTCATATTCATTACGTGCGGATTCATCTGGTGACGCATCTAAAATGTTCCACAGTTTTAAAATCACATACTATTCACAAACGAGGATGCTGTAAAGCGGTATACCTGTTGATTTTGCATGAAACCGATGCCCTGTTGTTGGTTCATCGCGGGAACGATCATGCCAGGACGTTGCTGGGGCTGGTTCATCGACTGATTCACATTGTTTCCTGTATCAACAATACATAAATGGTTCGGGCGCTTCATTTTCATTGCAGTTTGCAAACATTTGAAACACCGCTTCACTTCGTGAGAGAAAAATTTATATCCACATTACGTATGGTTGAGATAACAGGAAGGAAGATAGAGGAAGCCCTCAAACGTGCAAATACATGACATTATAAGAAAGAAGTCAAGTGTTTTCCTCAAAGTTTGCTAAATTTTGAAACGTCAAGTTCAAATTAGGATGAGTGGTTTGGAATAAGATTTTTTTTGTTAAAATGAAGCACAAAAAATATTCACGGCATTTTAATACGTGAAACGTGATTACATATAACCACATATTTAATTTATCCAAGTTTCCATGGAAGGTTGCAAAAAGGAGACAACTATATCGCCAGGCCTTGGCGGACCTAGACAATGAGCGTGAAAGTAAGTTGCTATACTCCAGGATTGAGAGCCCCAGCTGAAAAAACGAATTAATGCAGGAGCTTCAAGTTTCTCAAACCAGATCTGCTGATCGAATGTGTGGCTTGTCTGACGCAAACTCTATAAACTCACCCGACAGAAGACTTTGTATGGAACTCTCGTTGTGCGTCGCCTGAAAAAAAATAGGGATAATCTAAATGGTCCATTCTGAAGGCAGTATTTTGATGTTACAAAGATATAATTGCGGCATATTCATATACTTTCTATACATTTTACCAAACCCAACGTGGCAGCAAATGAAGAGATATCATAATCAAGTCACTTGCATGTCGGTACTCATCTTTTAGTCAAACGTTCAGGGAAACGTACAAGCGAAGTTACATTTCTATGGAGAGCACAGATCATAGCTAATTTTTAGATTACAACTTTTCATTACTAATAGCTATTTTTCTGTTTTGTGATCGTAAGCTGAAGTAAAACAGCTCGCTGAGTATGTAGCACAAGAAAGCAATATTTACGAGATTACTTAATTGCTGTCGACGTCTGAATATTATTAACCATGGAGCTGGGCATGTCCGCTAGTCATTGCTTGGCCAGCAGAAGCAACGATTTTGAAGTGGAAAAAGTGGGTATGCTAGGCAGCTAGGGCTAGTTCTGCCTAAAAAATTGAAAAACTTGAAACAAAAGTAGAAGCGACAAAAAAATAAGCGATTTTGACTAAAAAAATTTTCAGTAGTGAAAGCAGCACGGTTTTTTGGTAACTTGACTTGAATCGAGTCATTTTTCGAACGCGTAAAACGACTCGACTCGATTTGTGTATTGACTCGACCTGTACTCAAGTCATCGCGCATGAATCGAGACTAGGACGGCCAAGGCAGACGTTTCATTGCAACTTCGAAGAGTAGTTAAGTCACCACATTATTGGTCTTTTCTCTGTCAGACCTGATACTTAGAAAATAGGGCCAGAAACTGGTAAAACTGAGGTAAATGTACGATATTCAATATCACTCGAGAAGTGTATTGGACTGGGTTGAACTCGAAACTGAACAGTGAACACTATGACTCGGACCTCTACTTGACTCGTTGGTGGATTGAAAATGACTCGACTTGACTCGAGTCAAAACTATAAAAGTGTTGATTTGTGACTTGGTTACAACCCTGCTCGATACCGAGAGCCTCCGGTTATTGCTCACCCTGTTCAACGGCATCTGCCTTGGGGCTTGCTGGTGTGTGAATCTCATGCCGGCGTGGGGTTGCGTGGATTGGTTCATCACAGGCCGCATAATGCGCTGCGTGGCCATGTTCGCGCTGGAAAACTGACGCTGTTGGCCACCTATGTTCTGCGGCAGCTGCGGTCTGATCGCGGACTGCTGCTGCTGCTGCTGCATCGTCGTCGTGTTGGGCATGTTGTTTTTGTGAACCATTTGCTGCTGCTGCTGGGTGGCGTATTCCATCTGTTGCCTTGGTTGATTCGTCATCATGCCTGCACGGATTGGCAAAATCGAGTGATGCAAACTCGCAACAAAACTAATTCCAATTTTACTTTTCAAAATACAAAATGTAAGTAAGTTTAAAAACGTCAAAACGCACAACTATATGTTACAGAACTACTGTACGTACCATTTTGCATTTGCACGCTAGTCATTCTCGTCGGATTTGTCTGAAAATGAAAGGGAATTCGGAACGCATTTCAAAATGTACCTGTACGTTAGCATTGCCTTGATGCAGTGTATAGTGTCAGTACACTTTACACTACAGCTGTTCAAAAATAACCTTTTTTCCTGAATACTGCTGGCTACGTGATTAAATCGTTAGGTTGCCTTAAAAAACGACACATGCCAAATTTGAATTCATTCCAACCAATATTCGCGGGTTTCGTATAGATTGAAAATTTTGAATTCGCCTACAAATGCAAAAAAAATTTTTTTTTTCAAATTTTCCTTCCAACCCCATGAAGTTGTTGCACTGTCTTCAAAAACAATGCAAAACAAATTTGACTCAATTCCAAGCCGTAGAAGTGGAGTTATTTCATTTTTTCTTCGATAATCCGGGATTATCCTTGATCGGTGGATCATCCCAGAATTATCATAGAAATACTTGAATAACTCCGCTTCTACAGCTTGCAATCGAGTCAAATTTGTTCTGCATCGTTTTTGAAGACAGCGCGACAATTTCATGGGGTTGGAAGAAAAATTTGAAAAAGGTTATTTTTGAACAGCCCTACTTTACACCCATGTCATCTAGTGAAGTGATTGGGATTGATATCATGTTGTCTCATGTGTTTGTTTGACACAATAAGTACGTGATTGGCTGAATTGGTTTAATACAGTAGCAGGGTTCAGAAGTTTCAGCCGGTTCCGTTATAAAAGGTAATTGACAGTAAATAATAGTGATAACTGGTCTGTTGATAAGACAGGGGACACCAACACGCATGCGGCCCGCAAGGTCATATTTTGCGGCCCGCAACTTGATTAGAGATTTTGGAAGAGTGCAAAGAAAAGCATTTTCAAATGCTGAAATTGGTATCAGTTTCAACATGTTGTTATTGTTGTTTCAAAATAAACTATTATCCTGTGCCCAACATCACTATTGGCCATGGCAACAGCATTCCATCAAGGGAGAAGCAGCAGATATGAATGGGCATTGGGCATGTGCATATTGCCTTGACGTGCAATGGCCCAAACACTGCCAAGACTGATAGACTCTTAGAAAACGGCTTAGGGCTTCGCCACAAAATCAAGCTTTACGAGATGGTCTTTCAGCTAGTTACGTCTCTCGCTAGCCCCGATACCTTAGTCGCTGAAAAGTGTTCCCAGGTATCTTTCACAGCTCAGTGGTCAGAATAAACTGAATTTGATGATCATGATTTTTGTTGCATTTGTATTCCGTTGATAAAATATTACTTCTTTTGTGGTAACTATGTCCATCGCCTATGTTAGACAGCACAGCGTTGTATTGACGTGAATTTTAAAACGTGGTTGCTAAGCTGTATGGCCTAATATATATCGATATTGAATTCATGCGGGCCGCTACGAAATTGTGTTATCATCAAACCAAAATCAGCACAATGTAAGCCTACTATAGTACATTTAGTTTGAGCTATATGTCTACCTCGATTATTCAAATTTTCATGCCGGTGACGTCATATTTTGTGATAAGAAAATGTTGATATACCGTACAATGTTCTTTCCAATTCTCTACTAGTTGCTGACGATCAATGACGAATGTCAGCCGAAAATATTCAGGTTCATTTCAATATGAATACACTATTCAATTGTATACTGAAGAACTGTACCTACAAGAAGCTCTTCATTATCAAAGAGTGGGAAAAACATAAATTCACGCATATTCAAGGTTGAAATGCCTCCCATTAGAACAGCAAAATCGTCTCACCCTAATTGGGTTGATCACATTAGGCTGCACTCTTCTGTCTGGCGTGTAGACAGCCTCGTGCCCGGCGGGCTGTTGGGGTTGCTGAGCGGAAACTGAAGCTGCAAAAAGATTGCGTTAGTCTCACCAGGCAATTGCAAGTTCGCGCAGGAAGCGAAACAAATTTGACGAGATTCCAACCCACGGATGCGTAATCATTTGAGTTTTATATAAATATTTCTGGGATTACCCACCGTCCAGGTTATTTTTGTGAATCAATATCGTTCTTTTAGACCAGCGGTTCTCAACCTTTTTGACACATGCGATGATCAAAAAAATTGTGCCCTCCTGCACTTATCGTCATGTCAAAAAGAGCACATCATCTAATAGTATACATATGGTGTATCTTACGCCAAGTTTGAATCCGCGTTCCAGTTGTTGTGTCTTTTACATTTCTGACAAATATCCCCCAAACGTGTTTGAAGATAGCAAAAAACATTGAACAGGACATCAATTTATTCCAAGGCATGTTGCACTGAGACTAATCCTAATGCTGGTAGTGACTGCACAGAGTACGGCGTCGTTCTGCCCCGCCATGCTAAATTTGATCAGTTTTGGAATTGAATTGTTGATTTAGGGCAGCCAAATTGAGGGCGAAACCGGACATCCTATATTGCATCCAAGTCTGTCTTAGGCAGCTACTCAGCGCACCGAGCTTTAGGCTACTGCCAAAGCTATGAAGTAACGAATGACTTACACGTGGGAATTGCTCTAAATATTCAAAGAAAATCAAAAATTTGCGCAACTGAAGTTGACATCAGCCTATACTCCGTTCAGCGCAACTGCTGGAGTTTGTATTTGGCAAGCTTTCTTTAATACGAAATATGTTTCATCTTCAACAATCATTATCTCAGAATTTATACTGACTTTGTCAATTTCTCGCGCCCCCCCCTCCCGGTTGAGAACCACTGTTTTAGACAATGTGACAATCGCGTCGGAAAACGATTAGCGACACTCACTCGTGTTGCGCATCTTTATCGACTGCTTGATCGCGCCGATAAGCTGCTGCGATTCTCGCGACACCAGGCCCACCATCTGACCGCCGTTCTCTGCGAGGAAAAAGGGCAACGCGACAGTGTTAAAACGCAGATAGACGAAAAACCGCAACAGGACCGACTCGTACTGTGAATGACCAGGATGACCCGCGATTCCGGAGGCTGCATCCCGTTCTGAACGGGAATGTTGATCACGCCCATCTGAAGGGAAAGAGTGATACGACCGTTGACATACCAAGTTCAATTCAATTCGCTACTAGCCATTAATGAGTGTCAGCAGAAAATATTCGGGTCCATTTCGATACGAATATGCTATTCAGTTATATATTGAAGTTCTGTAACTCGTAGAGTCATTTCATGGAAAGAATGGCTAGAAGTAGTTGTGGTTTTAAACAGAGGTGGTCAGTAACGAAATACTTCTACTTTTCGGAAGTAGTCAAGTAGTTTTCCTCTACTTCTGGTACTTACTCAAGTAGACCTGATTTTGTCTACTTCTACTTCATATTTTTTGTGATCTACTTACTTACTTTTTGATATTTTCAGTTTGTCAAGTAGAAGTAGTTTAATCCCCCATCATACTTTGAGTTCTAATTACTTTCAGTTATTTTGACTGCAGAACATACGTGCTGAAACATAAAAACAAGCGTGATATTTTCCGAAAATGAAGCTACACTAAATATAACTTTTACGATCCACAATATTTGTTATTAATGTATACTAATCAAGCAAAATGTTGAAACCGCATCCAACACAACTTCTCCGTATTGCTCTTCGCCTAAACTTGGGGCCTTATCATATGGGGTAGGGCGCCATGCCATGATATTCTCGAAAAAGGGATCTTCTAGTAATCGATGGGTTAGTATCACATTTTCATATCAATATTATAATTTGCATCCCATGATGCGAAAGAACGCTTATTCCGTCGAAAATTGATACCTCCTGGTATGCATCAATGGGAATCAAGCTCTCTGCACCTTTTGACAGTCCATGCGAACGAATTAACACTGTTTTCAAAACTACTTACTTACTTGAGTAGATTTAAAGTCACTCAATCCTACTTCTACTTCAAGTAGTTTTAGGTTGCTCATGGAAGAAGTACTTCTACTCGTACTTGAGTAGATTCTTTTGTCGCTACTTCTACTTGAGTAGCTTTCTTGATTACTTTGACCACCTCTGGTTTTAGATCACTTGGACATAACAATCTCCGAAGTTGATCATATTCATAGGGGCTCAAGTAGGGTTGTTCAAAAACAACATTTTGGATTCCGGGGATTTACTGATTGCATTGTCTGGTTGCTTGAAAAACGCCGCACACCAAATTTGGCTCGATTCCAACAGGTAGATGTGAACGACAGGAGTTGAATTTATGTTAAAACAAGTTGAATAATAATTTTGAAATTTTACTGTTAACCCCATGAAATAGTTGAGTTGTCCACAAAAACGATGCAAAACAAATTTGACACAATTCCAACCCGTAGACACAATTCCAACCCGTAAAAGCGAAGTTATTCAAATTTTTCACTATTAATTCTGGGATCACCGATAGTCAACTGCAATACCTTCGATTTTACCGGTTGGTAGTGGGCGAAAATTGTTAACCGTTGTTCTTCCAGACAATTTTTGGACTAAATGTTTGGACTATAATCTTAAAACTCTTGCGTCTGCACTCCTACCATGAATCTGACCAGACCTAATGCACATGTTATGGCAGATGCTACACATCCACTTATAGCCGACTAACGAGAGGACCAAATCGAAAGTGCATCTACAAATCAGCGTCTCCCGACTGGCAGATCTTGCCCCGGTCAGTTTATCAGTTCGGACCAAACCTACTTCTCTGCCTGACACGTAAATCGAGCATAAGACACACACACCCATCTCTGTGTCATGAGCTTGCAAAGTTGAAGGCTTTGATCGTGCGGCGATAACTTGATGTTAACGATCGGCATTTGCCTCAGAAAACTCTTGACCCGTCCGTCGGACTGAAACAAAAATTACACCGTGGATTGACGTACAATCAATGCACACGGGTATCACTTTTTCAAATGCGTAAAATGACTCGACTCGAGCCAAGTCGTGTGACGAGGACGGCGAAGACAGACATTTCATTGTAGCTTCGAAGAATAGTAAAGTCACCACATTATCGGTATTTCGTCCGTCAGTCCTGATACTTGGAAAATAGGGCGAGAAACTGTGGAGATCGAGGAAAATTACTACATCATAAATGCAAGTTATTCATATCACCTTAGTAGAGTTGAAATAATTGGAAGAAGCGGATTGAACTGAAAACTGAACATAAAAACACTATGACGCAGACCCGACCCACTACTAAAGTGATTCCAAAGCGTATGCCGCGGACATTTTCGTAGTTTTGAAAACGAACTTGATAAATATCTTGAGAAAGGCCCGATAACTAGCATATGCGGCATACGGACGCTATAACTCCTTCAATAGCTGATAAATAAGCACAAGCGAGCGTGAAATCAGTTATTGCATCCTATTAAATCGAGCAATCTTTCCGCAGAAGAGCAGATCATTGTTTTACAAAACTGTCCATTTCAAATTCAAAGCTTTTTAAAAAATAAAAATTGGAGCATATTCAGCTGTCTGCTGGCAAATCCTACTCCATAGTCAATGCAAAAAACAAAAAACGATATTGTGTTTAAATTTGAGTCTTCATGGCTAGCTGGACAGGACATGGCTTTTCCTTTTAGAATGAAATTAAAAGCCGTAAACGAGAGACACTGCTTGGAACTAATGACAAAATGCGGGTAAGTTTGAGAACAATTCAACCTCCTTTCTATTGCATATGTTCGTGTGATAAAATAACATTGATCTTTTTTAAAGCATCTTTTCTTGGCGCCAGTGTGCTGCGAGAGTTTTATAAATTTTCTAGTGTGCCGCAAGCCGAAAGGGTTTGGGAACTACCGCGCCACCAGCTGACTCAGACTTTATTCGTTGGTGAATTGAAAACGACTCGACTTGACTCATGTCAAAACTATAAAAGTGGGATTGACTTGTGACTCGGAACCCTGCGGCTTGGTTACAACCCTGCTTTACTGACACGTGAAACCGCCGATATATTCTCCGTTGAGGGTAATAGGTACATATTTGAACTTGCTATGTCTTTTATACCCTTACGGCGTCATCATGACACGGAATGATTTCGAAAAAATCAAGCTTTTTCAGCGAATCTATTTACACACGCAGACCCCGTACCGAGAATCTCCATCGAGTTACGTAAATATGACCAGGTGTTGATCCGGATGAATACTGTTTGCATTGAGATACCAAACAAGTCTGTACCCAGCGAGTCAATCCCACCCGGTGGCTTGCGCAGTAGGCCTACCGTCATTTTCCAAATATAGTACGCCCCTATGTATAATATGCACCCTTAAAATGGCGTGTAAATTCCGGGAAAAAGCCTGTGCCCATGTATAGTATTCAGTATTCGACGTCATTCTGTTTTGCGATGTCACCGTTGAACAACCATGACATAACCATCGCTAATCATTATACACTTGAAGGCATCGTCTCTGAACGATAGTAGATAGCAGCCAAAGCCTGCGAGGCCCGCGACGCGACAGTTCAAGGCCAGCGATATCTTGCGCACGAGGCCTATTACAGATGCGATCGCTCAGGCCAACGGTTATGTCGTGCTCACCGGGCCTGTTGGAGATGCGAAATGCGATTATAGTGTTTAGGCCAGCGATTACATCTCGCGCATGTGGCGTGTTGTATATGCGACTGTTCAGGCCTGTCGTTGATGCAGCAATCAATGACCTACTTCAGGTTACGTACAAACGCCAAACCAACTCGGCAGGAGATCTCTTGCTGTTGTGCAGCGCAGACGCTAATTGGCAACACGCTTCTCGCTAATTGGCGGCACGTAACACTGATAATACGAATTACGGGGCATCATGGTTGAATGTGATGCACGACTAAAACAACCATGAAGAAAGGCGTGATTTCATGTTTCATTTCGAAGGTGATTTTTTTCAGGGCTTGTCGTACCCATGCATAACACGCACCCCCGATTTCAGGAAAAAAAAACGGGAAAATTTTGGGCATGATAACGGAAAATTACGGTACACAAATCTGAATCAAGTGTTAATTCTAACAATTCGAGTCGAGAGAGATGATTGTTTTCAAGTACTAAAATTTTACGCTCCTTGCCCCCAAGATGTCATTTATCAACGACAATAACAGTTTCGATACTATTCTCCACTGTGGAAGCCTCAAACTCACCAAAATAATCCTGGGCACAAGCTGCATATTCAACGACTTTGGCCAGTAATTGGCCAACATGCCGTCTTCCGACACGTTTGCGTGGGACAACACCATTTCGCAATTCAACCGATGCACGGTGCGTTCCTCGCCAGTCGCGACGGCCCTTTTCTGAAACGAGACGAACAGGCAGGATGAGACTTTGTTTTCTGTTGCACAGCGACCCCGTCATAAAACGACAACCAAAAAGGAGTGGTGATTGCATCGTCACAAGAGCATAACAGATATTAGAGTTGTTCAAAAAGTATCTCTTCTTTTTGGATTCCGGGGAGTAACTGATTAAATTGTAATGTTACCTGAAAAAAAGCTGTACACAACATTTGGCTCGATTTCAACTGGTAGCTGTGAACACACATGAGTCCAAAAATTTTGAATTTATAATTGAGATTTTTTTCAAAAACTTATCAAATTTCACTGTCAACCCCACAAAACCATCAGGGTGTCTACAGGAACGAAGCGAAATAAATTTGATGCAACCCTAACTCGCAGAAGCGAAGTTATTCATTAATAATTCTGTGATTTATACCGCCCGGTTGTTTGTCACAAGTTGCAACTGCAATAACCTCAATTCTGCGCGTTCACATCGACTAGTCGCAACCGAGCCAACTCTGGTGTGCAACTCTACATCAGATTTCAGAAAATATAACAGTTCTTGGATGCTGGCGTCAATTTGGGAGGAACAACCCCGCGTGTGACAGCAACCTAATGTATTTCGGAAAATTCCAGTTATATTCAGCATCATTCGTCATTACGTGTTAAATGCAACCCTGCCATTCCGAAAACAGCCATATCCGATCAACTGCTAAAAGCATATGTCCTCTCGGCCGAAACAACTTATCATTTATTATAGATCCACCCCCCGCAAATGCTATGAATTGAAATCCTAAATGTTGAACATCAATAACTTTGCTTGTATTGGTTGTGAATCGCCTTTTTGAGACAGCCTGAAATTTCATGGGGTAAAATCTGAAAAATTTTCTTTTTTCTCTCATAGCAATGCTTCTATAGATTGGAATTGACCCAAAATTGGTGAGCAGCGTTTTTTCAGGCAGCCTAACAATTTTGTCAAGTAGCCAGTCAAATTTGAAAAGAACATGTTATTATTGAACAGCCCTAATAAACGAATTAATAAAAATCAACCTCTCTAACCTCAGTCCACTCGAGCATTCCAACCCATACCGGTCTCTGGGACGCTGAAAATAAAAGGATTAAGTCACGAATCCTGTCCACAATAACCAGCGTAAGCGTCTACTGCGCATTTCCCACACACATAGCCGATAAAATGAAACAGAATTTCCCATCAACGTAAATTAAAACATCGAAAAGCCCACTCGATTAAATTTGATGCCGAGACACAAATGAGGTACGTTAGTGAAACAGTTTTTGATAAACAGCGGGTAGAGCTGCAACACAATTAAAGATGTCATCTGGACTGAGCTGTTCGTTTCTTGAATCAAAACATAATTTGATACATACAGAATAATAATCGGCCCTTTGGGGTTCAACGGTCATCGTAGGTAGACAATGCTCAAATTCATTATAGACATGCCGTCAACTGCAAATTTGTTAAATGGAATAGCGATGCAAACACCTTGAGACTCACGTTGAGGCTGCTGAGGGTACGTCTGGTACTGAGGATTGGTCGGTTGGCCCATTTGTTGGGTCTGTTGGCCCATTTGCGGGGTCTGTTGGCCCATTTGTTGGGTCTGTTGGCCCATTTGTTGGGTCGGCTGGCCCATTTGTTGGGTCGGCTGGCCCATTTGTTGGGTCGGCTGGCCCATTTGTTGGGTCGGCTGGCCCATTTGTTGGGTCGGCTGGCCCATTTGCGGGGTCGAGTTCATTTGTGACTGGTTAATCTGCTGCTGCGTTGGCTGGTTCATTGGCTGCGACAGGCTTATCGGCTGTTGTTGTTGGTTCATCGAGGGCTGCAGAAAAGAGACCAGCGGACACTGAAATTAGATAAAAGCAACAAGGCGGAAAAACACAACACAACAAGGTGCGCAACACACACATATTTTGAGGTACCAGTAATAAATGGATAATCAATATATTCACCATATTCAAGGTGGTAAACAGACACATGTGTAGTGATACGATTGTTGATATACTGTGTATTTTTAAATTCTCTACTAGTTGCTGACGATTACTCCTGACGAGTGTCAGCCGAAAATATTAGGTTTTATTTCGATATCAATATCTTGTTTAACACAAAGTTAGCCTACAACACAATATAACCCGAAAATTACTACGTTTTGATTGCTTATTGCCGTTATTTTAACAAATTAACTATTTAAGGCTAGTAATAAAAGAAAAAATTAATAGTTACCATATTCATATTCCGCGGCTGGTTGATGGAATGGTTGTTTGGTGCTGGTTCTGAAAGTGATACTAAAACGTGAAGCAAAACGACCCGTAATCACAAAATCCCTCGTAACATACCGTTAGAATTCATGATGGACACTGGCGTGTTTGTGACGCTCGGGTGTGAAAAAAGATTAGCCCCGGTAACTGTGTTCAATAGTTGCGGGCCGCCCTGATTATTCGCGGTCATTTTCTGATTGCTGGCCGGCACTGGGAAACTCGATTGGCTAAGCGTCGTGGTCGGAGCGCTGACGGGATTCACCTGGTAGGGGTGCTGGAAGAGAATATTTGCATAATTTTATGAGGCATAATTCATATTTCTGCGTTAACGAAAACAGTGGTTCCCAACCCGTGGTACGCGAAGTCATTTTGGGTGGTCCGCAGTAAAGCCAGTAATGCATTTCTTTTCAAGCATAATCACACTTTTCACAAATAGGTAACGTAATTATTAGGGCAAGTTTTTGTGACTTTTGCAACTTTTTTTTACAGCTTACGGCAGCTTCCTAAATAGTCAGAAGTTATGTAGATTGGTGTTTTAAGCTGTTTGAAGGAATCTTATGTTGCATCTTTTTGCAACTTTTGTCCATTGTTTTTCATGCAACTTTTTCGATTTTTCATGAAACATTTTGCAAGTTTTTTCGATTTTCCATGCAACCAACTTTTTACTGGAAACATTTGGCAGTATATGTAAATAGATCGCTTGATTAGTCGACTGAAACACCGTAAATCAGCACTGAAGTAACGTTCTACTAACGGGTATTTCGGGAGCTGAGCCGGAAAGTTGACCTTTTTTTTAGTCAACCAACGAAGGATGTGGATCGAAAACTGTATTCCGGGAGTGGAACTGGGTTTTAATTTTTATCTTAGTCAACCGACCAAAAAGATGGTCTTTTAGTGCAACTTTTGTGATAAATAAATGCAACTTTCGACGGATTTGACTGTAACAAAAACTTGCCCTAGTAATTATCTCTAATGCAAGGAATATCTTCGACGAATGCATAGAAGAATATTTGAAGCGTCATTTGGCTCAGTTGCACCCAATAACTAGCATACTCGGGACACTAGATTTTACACTAATCGGAGCGAAACGATGGTCATCTAATTAGTTCAATGTTTCTTTGCTCCAATTCTAATCTAATTTGTTATATGTCATGCTAATATGAATGAATTTCCAAGTTTTCGCAAATTCAGTAATTCGAATTATAATCTCATTTGGAAAAGCTTGATCAGTTTGTGGAGACGGAACAATAGCAACCAAGACATTAATTATGCCTTGGTAGTGTGGATTATTAATAATAATCAGGGATGGATTAGCTTGTGGGTCGCATTTGCTTCGAAATTCCAGGTCTGACCTATTAATATTCCTAGGTCTATATATATTTCGATTAAAGCTGAGTTTTCTGTTAATTTGATGGTTTGGACCTCGAGGTGGCACACGCGAGGTTTATGCCCCTACAATGATTTACATTACAACCGAAAATTAGGATCACTTACAGATTGTGGCGGCGGCTGTGGATTGTTGAATGTAGAGACTGGATTTGACGCCTGCGAGGCAGGACCTGAAGAGCAGTCAATAAAAGATTAGTGTCCTCGCAACATATGGTTGACGCTAAATTGCTAATAGTCACTACTGTCATTTAAAGCACGATATTCACACACTCGAAAGAAATTAGATGCTCCAAATTCCTAACTAATAGGTAGCGTTTGTGCTGCTGCAATTCCAGAATGATTGCCTGCACCGGCAACGTGCTTGCAGCAAAAAAACGCGCACGATTAACGCCTACACAATCAATGACTCACGTGTCATGGGTTGTAAATGCAAGATTTCCTCTGGTACGTCACAAGATTTAAGCACTTAGATTATTACAAGATGGCTTTTTACAGGCTATTTACTTGCTGCAATTCCAACAAACGGAATATATTTTATGTTAATACAGGATGCTATCGAGTCCATAACGACTATGAATCTAAGGATGGCAAAAGAGACCAAATTCGGTAAATTTTTAAAAGTCATTGTCAGGCTGCGTTAATCTTGATATAGGTTACAAAAATCTACCAGAGGAAACAACGCAGTTTCAACAGCATACCACAAAGACACAAGTTCTTCACATGAGAAAAAAACACAAAACATGTTGTTGTAAGAGTAAACGCAGTAAGTACTTAAAAAGTTCTATTACTCTAGAGGCAACATGATTTAACATAACTACGAATAGTTCAACAGTGCCCCAAAATCTATTTACACGCCATACTTGTTTCCATAATTTCAATCTACTGCGAATTTGCTGTTAAAACTTCACAGGAAACATGATATTACGATTGTCCAATAAAGAATGCACTCACTAGAAACTGAAGACGTTACAACATTCAACGGTCGGATAACTTCCGGCTTCTTCTCGTCATTAGGCTCCACCTTGACTGGCGATTGCTCTGAATTTGAACCAGATAGATTCCAGTGTGGATCACGCGGCACTCTCATTATTATACACGCAATCAAAGTACAATAGATCTGATAACTAAAAACATTGCACCCTTCAGTGACTAAATATGAACTTCATCTCGTATCGCAAGTCCAGACAATATATTACTCGACTCTGAATTGTCCTTGACCTTCCCATACCGATTAACGCATCCTAATCATCGATTCAAAAAATATCTCGTCTGGTTAGGCCTCATAAAATTCCCGAATAGCCTGCAGCTAAAGGAATGCAAGCTAAATTCAAAGAAATATTGAAGCAAGTTCCAAGCTTTGTTTAGCGAGAATATAAGGAATAACAACAAAAATTCCAGTGAGCGCCTCAACACAGAAGCCTCGCACATTGTAACTACTATAATATATTATATTATATTATACTCTGAATTTTCGCCATTGCGCCTACCACAGCGAGACAGTGAAGATATCGTCAATCAATCTAACTGTTGCACAATTATATTTTTCTCTGGCGCACAGCGCATTGTTTTATCATGACGGATAAGGTACATACCCAGGTAACAGATCAACCTAAATTTTCTTTTCACTTCCTCATTTCAAACCTCGATCATGAAATGTTCTAAAACAGCTACACATCGTGTAATTGTAACTTTCACAGCACATTCTGTAAGTCTTTGTTACCGCTATTCCCAATTCACAACATATCCAACACAAAGGCTGGCGATCTACTTCAAGCTGCCACTTTGCATAAACAAACGTCTGATCCCCTTAGTTCAGTGTATGAATCATGAGAAGAGGGGGAAAACCCAACAGTCTCCATGATCAACAAGTACAATGTAGCCTTAACGGGTGAGGAACTGGTTATTGGAGGTAATTGGCGGAAATCAGAAATGGATTTTAATGTGCGCTATTACTGCATAGTGGATAGTATGTCCAGTATGTCAACCGACTAAATTCCCAAGGCGTGTATTATTTTTTAAACCATGACCAGCCAATTGAGAAAGGTTGGGATATGATTTTAACCATTTTATCAACATCATCAGATTGGTAATGTTTCTTTGCTGTAATTTGTGAAATGTTTCTACCCTCTCAGGTTAATTCATAAACTGGTTTTCCTGAAAATCCTACAGGAGACCTGTATAGTGCGAAACGAGCCAAGCTTGATGTGCAGACATTTTCCATCGTCATGCTTAGGGGAACGAACTATGCTTTTTTATAAATTGAAATTGATTCCATTTCCAAGCTTTCGCAAATTTACTAATTATTGGCTGATTCTAATGGAAAAACCTTTGTAGCTACGATTCTAATTCTAATCTAATTTCATTTGTCCAAGTCTCTACAAAGCATGTGTTCTCATTTCTTGCATGTCAGTGTATCGTAAACGAAATATGCATCCAATATACATACACGCATAGGCGCCGAACCTGGGCATGCAAGGCATGCCAGGCATACCTAGACATTTTTTTAGGCATGCGGCATGCCTAGAATTCGGTTTGGCGTGAATCGGCATAATCCCCGATTGTGTTATTTAGAACGAATCGCAATGTATTTCCGTTTACGACATTACCTGCTACCGCTTATGTGAGCGAGGTAACCCGTTGCGCGCTGCCAATTAGCTACAAGCGCGTTGCCAATTAACGAGATTTGTCTGTGCACAATGTAACGCGACACGATCTCCCGCTGAGATGATCGCGAAATTGTGTCATTGATTGCCGTGCGTTCGGCAATCATCGCTTGGGTCGCTTGCCTGCTTTATCGCGTCTCCTACAAGCCTAGTTTCACTCGCTTGAGCATGATGAACAATCACATCAGCAGTAGGCCCGGTGCCATCACTGCCTGCACATTCGCATCTGCATTGGCGCACACGATATTATCGCTTGCCTACACAATCGCATCTGCAACAGGCCTGGTACGAAAGATATCATCGCTGGCCAACTATCGCGTCTAGAGCCGAGCATGCGTTGGCTCCCATCTCTCGAGCCTAGCATGCGTTATAGCTCCAATCTTTCGATGGCTTGGTGACAATGCCGTTAGGTGTTTGTTGGTTAGCGATTGTAATTAAAGAGCGACATCGCTGACCTGAATGACATCGAATGTCCGCAGACATGTGCGATTGTGAGTGCGCCGTGCATGCGTAAGTGAATCCCGCTAATACCGAAACATAACCATCAGAAGATATGTGTCAACTGTCAAGGCTTGAGTTGTAAAAGACGAGAAAGGTTTTAACAACCTGAAATCGGTGCCATTATAGAACAGATTCCATAACAACTCTGACATTTTGCCTTGCGCAAATCGTCGCCGAGGTTACGTAATACGCGTTGATAAGCGGCGTATTTAATTGTTCGCTAGCGATCAGGGACTCGCTAATTGACAGCACTTCCAGACTCGTTGACAAGCTTATCATACGCGCAAGTGTGTTAACACGCAGATATTGCATAATCGGCATTTATGCAGGCACTTAACCCTCATGAATTGATGCTATATTTTCCCTAATTATCAATTCCGTCGGATCATGACGTCATTCCTTTGTGACGTCATCGAACTCGCATGCCTAAGGAAAATTAGCGTTCGGCGCCTATGCATACACATTACACAAATTCACCCAGTTTCAACAAAAACCACCTCGTTTACTTTCCGAAAATCCCATCTCAAGCTGTAGCCTACCATCTGGCGCTCACGACACCAGCTAAATAAGTATGATTGATAATTTGGCTGCAGCAAACCTAGCAAATTTATGGGATATTATTGTTGCACGAGAGAATAGAATGGATGGACTTTGTACTTTCGGCTGTGGTGCTGTTGTAGTTAGCGTGGGTTGATTTTAGTGCTGTTTCTTATATCAAGATGTCAGAAATTTATGTGTGAATTCAGATGACCATCATTTTACAATATAAGTTCCATAGCGCATGCTCACTTGTGGACATTATTCCAGCTGGGTGAAGTAATTCTCCTCGCTTACGAGCAAACCAATTAACAAATTAGCAAATACTGTTGTAAAGTCCCGTTCAAGTACAGGTTGTTCTATAAATGGCTGGGTTAATATCTCATACTCAAGCAAATCGGTTTCACACTTAATAACTTTCAGCAGCAAATTTATAAGCCATCAAGCCCATTATTACTGGTACATATATTGCTAAAAAACATGTTTTAAAACGCTGTGCTATAATGCGGCTACCAACCTAGAACCTACCTTAATTCACTAAAGATGAATGAGATTTTTTTCTAAAATGTTGATTACCTGTAGGGAGATCAAATCCACTTATGAGTACAAGATGTCGTTGGTCCTGGGCGTAATTCATAATTGATTTCGGTTGGTTCGCAATACGATAAATCTCTTTCATCTGTCTGATGTGATGGGAGGACATGACGGAGAGGTGAATACTTTTGCTGCTCATCGTTCTGGCGATGTCTTCGTAAGTCCTCCTTTGGTAAAGGAACGAAATGGAGTAAGACAGGCATCATTTATATGCCTTTCAAAATAGGAGCCTGCCACACCACAGCTCGGCAAGTGTTCTGTGTAGGAACGCAATGTCCCAATAGCGTTGCGTTTTCATACCAGAAACTTGATCGATCGTAATTGAGCTTGTTACTTTTTACAAGTGAAGACAGGAAGCTGTATGATACAGCAGTTTACACCATTCCGAGTAAATTGCATTCGTAGTAATTTTCGTCATAGGATTTCAAGGACTCACTAGTAACAGACAATAACCAACTTCAACAGATAACTGCTTGCACAAAGCCTAGATTTTAAATACCTCTCTTTAAGATTTCATATCGAAAGTCAAATAAAGTGACTGAATACTAAGTATTATGTTATAGCCTACTACGGTATTCCCAACAGACGATCATTCTAACTTGAATATGGATCTAATGATAGGCCGATTACTATAAAATACTGTAAATATTTCAAGGTACTAAAGATGGTTAATGAAGACACACAAGTCGGCTTTTCTATGTTTTAATATATCACATCAGCCAAGGTATATTTATAAATTTCGGAATATTTCTTGGGATCACTCAGGCTTCTCGAATGTATCGACACTGTAAGTCTATATACTAGGTAATTGAGATCTAATTTCAAAACACCACTTTCATATTACCGGTATGTCTTTTATCAAATATGCCAGTAGATGATAGTTTTGAGTAGCGGAATTTACTTTAAAGATTGAAGACATAGAAACATAAAAATATACGTACCCAGAATGCTCAATTGTCTCGAGGCAAGGAAAATCATAAGGAGGCGAGTTGCAAACTAAAATACAGACTTTTGTAGAATCTCTAAATACAAAATGACGTGATCAATAACCCATAAACTGTAAAGGTACGTTGGAAATCATACCTTTGGCCCCGTTTACTCGCAATATCATCAAACACTTTCAATGCACGGCCCAAGCCTTCCGCAACGAGGCAATGTTTCTCCGAGCCACCCCCACTGAATCCAATAGTATCAAGTTTGCGGAGGAACAGAGACGGACTTTGGATGACTGCAGATGTTGTCAACGGCTCCAAACCGGGGTCGCCAGATCGAACCAAAACGTACCCATAGTGACTATTTCCATTCTGTAATTAAAAGCGAATTATTGAATTTATAATTAAAGATCGAAGGGTCATCAAAATGTAGGTATCCAGTTAGGGTTGTAATGACTGGAGTCGTGACTCGACTAGAGTCACAATTTTTCGTTGACTCGACTTGACTCGAGTCATTTTCTTAAAAATGGAAAATGACTCAACTCGAGTCAATTTGTGTATCGTCTCGACTTGCACTCAATCTATATCACTTACTCGAGGTTCGAATATCAGGACCATTAATTCGAAAATTGGCCTAGAAACTGTCTTTTATCTGTTTGAATAAACACATTTAGAATGAGAAAAATGAGTAGGCCTTATATTCGATATCACCCTGGAGTCACAGAAGTAGTTGAACCTGACTTGAGCTTGACTCGGTGATGAATTGAAAATGACTCGACTTGACTAGAGTCAAAACTACAAAACTCAAATTGACTCGTGACTCGGAACATTGTGACTTAGTTACAACCCTTTATCCAGTGAATTAGGACCTCTAGACAGATTTGAGAAACAGAGTTTCCAAATAGAATTAGATGTCCTTAGCTTAGCAAACAGCAAGGTTATGGATCTCGTCTGTTACAAACACGAGATTAACTACGCCAACTGGTATCCTAGACCTATTTCAGTACAGTACCGGTATCCCTATTACCTAGTGTCACAGTGAATCAGAGGTCTAAAAAACCATAAATAATTAACGAGTGTTATCAAGATTTATTTTTTTGACATCAATGTTCATGCACAGAATTCAGGGTAGCATTTAATGCTAATTATATGACTTGAGCCAGTTTATTACAAATATATGCATTCCATTTCAACTTATATAGTTTGGTACAGTGTGTGAGCATATTTGCATTAGTTTCAACTCAACATGATTATCGACTCGTCAGTGGGATATAACATTATATTATATACCGCAGCGCAATGCACTCACACATTTTGTGGAGATTTCACATCTCTAGTGAAGTGATATAATTCATCATCAATATCCAAAGGGCCCCATAGGAATAGGACGTTGTATAGGCTTGTCATATTTCTGCCCTAGCAAGCTTGATTTTACACTTTTTGCTACGATGGCAGGCCTAAACGAAACAAGATTTTCACTCACATTCCCCATATAGTCCATGGCTGTTGCTGCCTTCCCATTGAAATATTCCAAGGCGGGCTGTATATAGTTCTTCTTTATAGTGTCCCAGTGAGCAACCATATTGGCCGTTGACTCAAAAACAACCACGAAATCAACGATTTTAGGTTCCAGCACAACCATTTTAGCGTTATAATTTCCTTCCAATAAGGTATTTGAAGCATTCAATAAGGTATTACGGTATACAGGCTACTAAAATCTACCCAACACAGGATATTAAGTGCCTAACTCTACAGGCTATGTCCTGCTCAAATTAAGATAACCGAGGACTCGACATGGTAATTACAGTCAAACTGAAGACATCATTTTCAAAGGGATAATCTGTAATTGCAATTTCTTGATGACGTATTTGCCCTTTCCGGGACCCCCTAAAACTAGTTCGCGCACCCCAGTTCAAAAATGACTCACTCAACGGCCTAAACTAAATTATTGGTCAGCAAAAAATGTCTGACAACTTCTGAATCAGCACGCAAGGAGGCAAACGGTGGCTTTGCAACGCACATAATCGAAACAGACCCACTTCCGCACTTCCTAGGTTTGGTTTACGAAAACCATTCAGTATCGTCGAATCCCTTGCTGTCACATTCTCAGCACTTACAGTCAATATCGCGTATCATAGCCGTACTTGACAGACGGGGCCCTATTCTACCGTTTGAGATTGCGAGTTTGCGGCTCAGTAGATGTTTTCTTTTCTTGTGTTGCAATGCTGGCGAAATGATTTTGTCGCTATTTTCAACCTACTAAATACACAATACACTAGTGTCACCTAGCGGGGTAGAAATCCTCAGGTACTTCCGTTTATTTATTTATACTTGTCGACATCCAGAATGTTGCGACCTCCGATTCCGGATTCCAATTACTGAGCCAGCATCTACGAAAAGTCTGGTAATATTTGACATAATTTAGTATGGAAGTAAGAGGACTCGAAACTAGACAGGAACCTGAAATGATCATACATATAAACAGTGGCGGCTCGTCCTATAGGGCAACTGGGGCATTGCCCCACCTAAAATTCTGTTCAATAACAATTTAACCATTTATAGACGCACAGCAATCAATATATACCGAGATCACAGCGAAACCCGCGTTCTTCTTGTGCTTTCGCTTGCAAACGCCCATACATAGCGAAGTCTCTGCGAAAATCGAATTTTCTTCTGTGTTTTCGCTTTGTGAATGCCTAGCCGGGGCTTGCCCCGGTAGCGCTCATAACAAGCTTTCACTATCTATTCTCTCAAAGCCGCGCACAATAAAGAAACGGTGATTTACTCTCTCCTATTCGTAAAATGGCCGAGCAACCGGGGCAAATATGCCTACTCGCCCCTAAGGTGTGATGTAACAATCGTATCTATATCTGAACTCGGTTACCGTAATATGCGTTGAGTCGACCTTTGCTGGTATAGGTCGATTTTGACGGTGTTTCGCACCATGATAATTCTTGAAACTTGGTATGATATGTCGTGAAGGTAGTATTTAACACTGCTCCAAGTTTCAGGCTTGCTGCTTAAAGATAATGGTAGTAATTCCGTTTCCGAAGTTCAGTGTGTGCTGATCTATCATGTACATAGTACAGCAAACAGATTTTACTCAAAAGCCGGTATTGGTCTCCATTGATTTTGACGATGTTCTATACCGAGATGGGTCATGACATTTGGCACGGTAAGTGTTAGTATCGACCGATGTAACAAGTTTTAAGTTTGTCACTGAACTATGTGGGTGGTAATTTCGTTTCCAAAGTCGAGTAAGAGCTGACTCTTCATTTATCGCCAACAAATTTACGCAAAAGCCGTTGTTGGTCTCTATTGATTTTAACGATGTTCCATACCTAGATCTGTCATGAGCTTTCACACGGTATGTCTTGATTTTAGTATCGAACGCGGTGCCAAGTCTTAAAGTTGACACTCAATGATTGAGGCAGTTATTTCGTTTTCGAGGTCGAGTATGGTAGAG
The DNA here is from genome assembly GCF_051294905.1 of Botryllus schlosseri. Taxonomy (NCBI): domain Eukaryota; kingdom Metazoa; phylum Chordata; class Ascidiacea; order Stolidobranchia; family Styelidae; genus Botryllus; species Botryllus schlosseri. The sequence continues at coordinate 6,065,325 of NC_137244.1, read as the reverse complement.
ATGCGCGCTGATCTGATACTTAGCCTACCTACGTCATTGCGGATCTCACGCAAAAGCCGGTGTCGGTCTGTGCTAATCTATAGTCTGCGTTCCATAACGAGATCGGTGATGATATTTCCAATGGTATATCTCGATGATCGCATGAAACAGCTAACCAAGATTCTCGGTTTGCATTCAAGTATTCAATTAAATAGTATATTCATATTGAAATGAACCCGAATATTTTCGGCTGACACTCGTCAGGGGTAATCGTCAGCAACTAGTAGAGAATTGGAAAGAACATTGTATATCAACAATCGTATCACAAAATATGACGTCACCAGCATGAAATTTCGAATGAGAGAGCGTTCAATGTACTATTTTTAGGTGATACACGAACTCCTTTTGTTGACAGAGTTTTGGTTGGTGTATTTTGATAAAAGTTGATTCCAAGGCACACAAATGGAATTGTGAACGGCCTCGACCTACGATTCGAAATCGGTCGTCTCGATAATTATTCGCACAAATCGGATTATCCAACAGATGTTTGCCGATGGCAGAATTAATTGCCTTTGATCGATCAGCATCAATCTTAAGTGGATGAGTTAAGGGTGAGCTTTTCACATCGCGTGACGCACGTGTTCTGATAAATCTGGGGACATGTTGGTTTATGCGGTCCTGCAGACGTCTTGACGTTCTTCCCACGTAGCCACAATCACAGTGGCACCTATATTCGTACACTACATTACTTTGTTGAAGTGCAGGAAGCACGTCTTTGCGTGTTGAAGGGAGCAGTTGTGTTGTTGTAAAAATCACATTGGTTTTGACTGTATCGTAACATTTACCGACAGCAGAAATCAATTGTTTTTCAAAGCGGGTGGAAATGGGGCCAATCCAAGGTAGATGGATATAAACATCTTTTATTGTTCGTGCGGTGGGCTCTGTTCGTTTTTCTGCGTTGAATTGCGTTAATTTCCTCTCCATGCCGCGGCTGATGACGTGTTCAGGGTAACCGTTATCAAGTAAGATTTTTCGGATGTAGTCAAGTTCTAAACTCAGTTTGTTACCCGAACATATCATCAACGCTCTATGCACGAGTGTGCCTATGAGGTTAATTTTTCTGCGCCGAGGACTAAATGAATTCCAGCGAAGGTATTGGCCTGTGAATGTCGGTTTTCTGAAAACAGACGTTTCAAATTTGTTGGTATTGCGCTTTTCAACTAATACGTCCAGAAATGATAATGAGTTATTGCGTTCTTTTTCTATTGTGAATTGCAAGGCCGGGTGAAGCGAGTTTAAGCGAATGAGAAATTGGTCACACTCCGATTCATTCCTGAAAATGACAAATGTATCATCTACGTATCGGCGGTACAATAGTGGTTTGGCGGACTCACGCTGGGACAGAAGCTCGCCCTCGTAATACCCTACGAAAATGTTGGCCAAAATAGGTCCCAGGGGACTTCCCATGGCTAAGCCGTCTATTTGGCGAAACATGACCTCGTTAAAGCTAAATTCCACGCAGCAAGTTGCCGCTTGTAAAAGTTCAACAAAGACGTTACGCGGGATTGATGGTGGCGGTAACTTACCACCGTACAGCGCGTTGGCACAAATATCAATAGTCTCATGCAGCGGAACGTTCGTAAAAAGACTAGTTCGTGGAGTTCGTGTATCACCTAAAAATAGTACATTGAACGCTCTCTCATTCGAAATTTCATGCTGGTGACGTCATATTTTGTGATACGATTGTTGATATACAATGTTCTTTCCAATTCTCTACTAGTTGCTGACGATTACCCCTGACGAGTGTCAGCCGAAAATATTCGGGTTCATTTCAATATGAATATACTATTTAATTGTATATTGAAGTTCTGTACCTCCAAGAAGCTATTCAAGTATTCGCATAATTTTACGTTCGCCAATGTCCATTTCACTGTGAAATTGTGGCCTTCAAACCATTTGCTTACAATCCCCTGTCAATTGCGATAGCTATTTCATTTTCGATGTCGGCTAACAGCTGATCATTCGATCAGCCTATTCCTCGATCTATTTTACTCAAAGTTCGGTGTTCGTCTGTTTGCATTGATTTTGACAGTGTACCATACCGGAATGGGTTATGAGATTGCGTATGCTACTTCTCGATGATTTCTTGTAACAGTATACTAAGTTACGGCTTTTATTCATGTATTTATATATTAATATATTTTCCAACGGCGATTTCGCAGCAGACTTATAGACAGTAAGCCGTATGTGTTGTGTCACAGTCTCCAGTTTCAAGGCCAAAATGTCCTACGTTGTTCCGAGACCGAAGTTCCGAGGCTGCTGTCCTTAGTTCTTCAAAGACCATTCAAATTGATGTTCTGGATTCAATATGACAGGCCCAATGTATGAGATAACAATTGCGTATGTGTCCGAACTCGTTGACCTTTCCAGTTAGGCTTACGCAATCTCTCGAGTTCTAGTCATTGGAATTAGTCAGGTCAAGTCAAGTGCGAACATGAATCGTATTGAATCTTTATTCCGTACGTAGTTTACGCAGTTGCCTTTAGAGCGAAAATGAGAGGTCTAGAAGTTGTCCAGTCTATTGATCCAATCGTACGCCGGGTGCCTCCGCTTTGGTTGCCTATTATCACCTGGTCGTAACCAGAGATGGCCACAGTCCGGTTCAGGAGCAGGAGCAGGATTTCAATGTTTTTTTACCTGGCCGGACTGGATCCGGATTTCGAATTTGGGGTGACGGTCGGATTTTAGGGTCTATCGATTTGCGTAATCTATAACTCTACCATGAAATCAAAACGCATGCTACTAAGGATGACCTGATACTTGATTCGTGGCATAGGGACGATTCTTAGTTCACGTACATTTTGTAAAATAATCCTTTGATTAAAAATAAATGAATAAAACATTTGTTACCACACTTCAAGTCACGGCTCACCGGCAAACCTCTCGCGGCACCTACGTTAAAATCACTGTTGTCGGGAAATTCATGTGACCATCATAAAGTTACTTTTTTACGTTGGAAAACGCCATTGTGACGTCTTGTTGATAAAAGTCGCTCGCAGCCCTTGCCCCACCACCCGATATTGTCACGAGCCGCCACTGCATATAAAGCTTCACATATCCTAAAATTGCGGTGGAGGTAGCGTAATGGTGACGAAAACCGCTTACCTCTCAGGCGGCACGAGTTCGATTCCGCGTCGGAGGTTACTCTGGGCTCCTCGTTCCCCACGTCGCTGTTCCTACGGCGACAAAACGCCCAGAAAAAGACTCGATGAAAGGGCGCACTCACAAAGAATGGAAAGAGCTAGAAGGAGCCTCGGAATAGCGACTAACATCGAAGAAAGGCACTATGCCGAGGTGAATGCCAGTTTAAGAGAATGCAACTGGTTGTTGTGCATCCTCCGTTAATTACATCGCATTGTGTGTTATCGCACAAGACCATAACTGCCGCACCCCAAACCCCACCAATTGGAGGGGGCGAGCTTTTTCGACCATACCGACTTCATCCACTTATGGTGACAATGTTGTGGGATGATCATGACTTCAAAAATGTGCTACGTCCAGTAACCTCCGCAGCTACTATTGTTATGTTCTTGATCTTGTTTGAACAATAACTCAATACGACGAGATTGCAATATAGAATCAGTATATTATCAACAGAATAACTTTAAGACAGGCGACACGATCCAGAGTTCAGTTAAATGAAAAGACCCGAGACAACAGAACACAGGGTATAAATACAACGCAAGGCACACGAGGAAATAATGATTGGCGCTAATTACTAGTCCTATACAAAATAGAGTGAAACGATACCAACGTAAATACACGAACATAACAGTCCTCCCCTGTAAGTTGAAGGGTACAAGGGGATTCACGTCGGCCGATAGAAATCTGTTTGTTTTCTATTTCTAACGGGGTAACGTCTACCCGACGTACGAGCAGGACTAGCTGCAGGATCTTGTGCCCTGTTCCTAACCAATGGTTGCTCAGCTTGCGACTGCGGAGGCTGAGCAACTTCCTGTGTGGCTGTATTATTATGGCCAGCTGAAATCAAGCGTGGTTGGAGTTGGTTTTTGTGCCTCCTCCAATACCCATGATCCGTTTTTATAATGTACACAACACGCCCCAGTATTTCCGTCACCACGCCAGCAACCCACTTTGGTCCGCTTCGGTAACTTCGAGCGTAAACCGAGGAACCAATCTCGAAATGAGTGACTGATTGTCTAGGCGTAACGGGTTTCGATTTATCGAAGGGCGAGCACAAACTTAACAAATTGCGCGGCTGTCGACCATGTAAAATCTCGGCAGGCGTTTTCCAGTCTATGCCCGGGTGCGGTGCACATCGGTAAGTAGCGAGAAGTGTTTGGAGCGCGAAGTTGAGATCTTTTCCCCCGTCGCAATTTTTTATTAATCCAGCTTTCAAAGTCTGGACGAAACGCTCCGCTTCCCCGTTCGAGGCAGGGTGAAAAGACGGTGATACCATAGTGTCCTATATGGTGTCGACACAAGCAAATCGCACGGTTCAATGAAATTGTATCACGTCACAGTTTCCATTTGGCTACAGGCAATTTGACGGTGATTTTTGACCGACTTGCCGAGCATCAAATTTGATAAAACGGGTATCAATCGAAAGCTGCCGCCGTACTGATTACGAAAATATAAATTTTATTCCGCTCGCGGCCCTGGAATCCCCACAATCAGCCTCGAATTTTTCATTGTTATGGAGATTGGCATTGGGACGCAACAATGCTGTCTAGCGAAACGAGACAGGTGCTCGAGAAAAAGGGAGCCAGACAGTATTGTTGCGTCTGTCGTTTCGCCAGACAGCATTGTTGCGTCCCAATGCCAATCTCCATAACAATGAAAAATTAGAGGCTGATTGTGGGGGTTCCAGGGCCGCGAGCGGAATAAAATTTATATTTTCGTAATCAGTACGGCGGCAGCTTTCGATTGATACCCGTTTTATCAAATTTGATGCTCGGCAAGTCGGTCAAAAATCACCGTCAAATTGCCTGTAGCCAAATGGGAACTGTGACGTGATACAATTTCATTGAACCGTGCGATTTGCTTGTGTCGACACCATATAGGACACTATGGTGATACGATATGGCTGATTGCCAAATTAGAGCAAAACGTATCGAATTCATTCGATGTGAATTGCGGTCCGCCATCCGTGACGATTGTTACGGGCAAGCCTTCAATAGAGAAGACTTCCCGCAAAGCGTTGACCACACACAAGGTTGTGGTAGAACCGACATTCATTACTTTAACGAAAGGATATTTCGAATGCGCATCGACGATGACAAGAAACATTTTATTGTTTATTGGACCTGCGAAATCCAAGTGAATTCGTTCAAAGCTTTCAGAAGTTTTGGGCCATTCGCGATACTGACGATCAGGCGCTTTCATTACTTTACGGCAAGCGTCGCAACTCTTCACGAGATTTTCAATGTCGCGATTAATGGAAGGCCATGCGATGTAGCGTCGAGCCATCTGCTTCATTTTCGCGATACCCCAATGTCCTTCGTGCAACAATGATAAGACTCGCGATCGAAGTGACTGCGGAATTACTACCCGCTGAAAACCATCAATATTGAGCATGACTATGTCTTCGTGCAAAGAGAGCGAATGTTTGCGAGTCGAAAACCAAGAAAAATCATCAATGTGCGTCTTTGGATTCCAATTACCATGAGTGACGGATAATTGCACTAGTTTCATGGTTTTGTCCTTCAGCGTCGCGTCCCGAATTTCATTGCGAGTTAACGGTAAGCCATCGAATGCCATATTAATAGCGTGAACGATCTCCGCGTTTTCACGAATTTCCAGTTCGTCAAACTCAGGGTCTGGACCCTTTGGTAGGCGAGATAAACCATCTGCGTTTCCGTGCTGATTAGTCGGTTTATAGCGAATATCGTATTGGTAAGCCATGAGCGTTAGTGCCCATCGCTGTAAGCGTTGCGCTGTAATCACGGGAATTTTCTTGTCTGGCGAGAAAATAGCTAAAAGCGGTTTGTGGTCCGTAACGAGCGTAAATTTTCTACCATACAAGAATTGACGAAATTTAGTGACTCCGTAAATGATTGACAGAGCTTCCTTCTCGATTTGAGAGTAGGATTTTTGCGAATCGGAAAGTGTTTTCGATGCGTGTGCGATCGGTCTCTCTTCGCCATTGTGCTCGATTGAGAGGACAGCGCCGATTCCATATTGAGAAGCATCCGTTGACATAATGAGCTGCTTGTTTACATCATAATGAGCTAACTGCGTAGCGTCGATTACGTCGTTTTTGAGAAAGCGAAAAGCTGCGTCACAGTCCGTATTCCAAATGAATTCCGCGTCTTTTTGAAGAATACGGTACAACGAAGCGGCTTTATTCGTGAAATTAGGAATAAACGCGCGATAATAATTGACTTTGCCCAGGAATGCCTGTAGCTGGCGAACATCCTGAGGTTTAGGCAACTGTTTGATTGCTTCAACGGATTTGTGAGACGGGCGTTTGCCGTCCTTGTCAATTATGTGACCAAGATACTCGATACTACTTTTGAAAAATTCACATTTAGCGAAGTTGACGGTGAAACCGTATTCGGTGAGGCGCTCAAAGAGTAGCGATAAGTTGCGAAAATGATCGCGTTCATCAATGCCAGTAACGATTATGTCATCATGAAAACTAGCAACACCGGGTAAGCCGGCGATCATGGCATCAATACAGCGTTGAAAATTTGCGGGACTAGATGCGACTCCGAAACACATGCGTCGATAACGGAATAGACCGAATTGCGTGTTGATGACACACAAATTCTTCGCATCATCATCTAATTCTAGCTGAAAATAAGCATCGGCAAGATCAATTTTCGTGAATATACAACCACCCTGTAACTTGTGAAGAATTTCATCCAAGGAGGGCAGGGGATGTTGATCTATCTGAATTTGTTGATTCAATGCTTTGAAGTCACCGCAAATGCGTACTGATCCATTTGATTTAGTGACGGCAACAATTGGTGCTGCCCAATCACTGTAATTGATTGGTTCGAGAATACCTTGATTGACTAATCTATACAATTCGGTTTGAACAGCGATTTGCCTTGCGAAAGGCAAAGGACGTGGCTTGTTAAATACGGGCTTGGCATTAGGTTTCAAGTGAATTGTCACCTTTGTCTTGGTGCATCGTCCTAATACATTAGAGAAAACGGAGGGAAATTTGGACTGAAAAGATACCAATTTGTCGTTCGAATCACAAATGTCAATAGTATTACATGACTGCGACTTGACCATCTGCGAGGAAATTGCATCCAAAGCAGACGTTCCCTTAGCGGTCATGGAGAAAGCATCGCTCCAATCGAGACCAAAAATGTTTTGCCCACGGTGTTCGTCGAGAACCACCAATTTTAAGCCAACTCGAACTTCAGAACCCACCTGCACGCTTACAGTGCAAATACCTTTCACTTTCAGTGGCTTATCGCCATACGCTACGAAAGAGCAATGGTATGCTGAGAGTTTCGGAGAGCCCAAAGTTTTGTACCCAGTCAATCCCACCATGGCGGAGGGTGCACCAGTGTCCCACTGTGTCGGCAACGGAATGCCGTTGATGCTGGAGTTGATCCAGAGCTGGTTTCCTACGCGTCGATATAGTTGATCGATGTCGAAGGAGAGGAGCGGCACTGAGCAGAAATTGACGGATGTGACCTGTTGCGTGATACTAGGTTTGGTAGACATGCACACAGGTTTTATATGACCTTTACGACCACATTTATGACATACTGAATGTCGATATTGACAGTCTTTTCTCTGGTGATCGATGAAACAGCGGCTGCAGGATTTCAGCCTTTCTGGGAAGTTGCCTTGGTTGGATTTGGAAGGTTTTTTCCCCTTCTGGTAACTTCCCGTCATCTTGTTGACGATAGAAGTGTCTTTACTGCTACTCTCGCCCTGGATAACCCTATCAGTTTCCAGCGTTCTCACGTATGTTGCGGCTACTTTGAGAACGTCGTCAAGGGATGGATTGGTTTGTGTTAGACAATGCCGTCTCACATCCGCGTGCGGCGTTTCTTTAATGATGAGATCGCGCATTAGCTCATCAACGTAGCTCTGATCACAGCCATCTCTTGAGCATATGAAGTTGCAATCTTTGGAGATTCCGCGTAGAGTAGCGATCCAATCGGCGTACGATTGTCCCGGTTGCATTTTACAGTTGTAAAATTCGTACCTGGCTGCTTGCACATGAATTGAGTCCTTGAAGTGTGTAGACAACTTCTCAGTCAACGCGTCGAAGGATTGTGCACTGACATCAGCGGTGCTACGATACCGCCAATCAAGGTTCCAAGGCTTCAACAGTGAAAATGAGTATCGAAACTATAATTCCGGTTAATAAATAAACTTTCAGTGGCGAGAAGCGTATAATTTCAGTACTCGAAAAAATGATCTTTCACTATCATCATCATCATCATTGGTTTATTAGCAATTTTATCAGTTCAATACACCACAAAAATGCGATACAATGAAAAGAAAGGAAGATGTCGAAGCGACTAGGAGTTGTCTATGGAATCGGACACCCACCTTGGCCTAGGCGATGTAAAAAGGAGGCATGCACACTGAATGAAAGTAAAGAAGATAGTATAGAAAAAGGAAGCGACAAGAAATAGGGCGGCACTACTCGACTCGAATCATTAAAATTAATACACGATTCAGATTCGAGCTAAGATAATGGATAGATTCGAGTGAAAATGGGATTTGGATTTTGAAGGAGGCGGAAACGCTCGGGGTCGAAATGGGGGGCGCTGAAGAAAAATGGCCTCGCAGTGAGCCTACATGGTGTAGGCTAGTAAGGACATATCAATGAAAAGCTGCTGCTCTACCAATTGCAAAAATATAACTTTTATTCTAATCATATTCCTGGAGCCCCCCAAAACCTGCCTCGAATTTCGCATTGTGATCGAGTTTTGAGATCGTGACCCAACAATTTTTGTCTGACAAAACGAGGGTGAAGCTAAGAAAAGACAGCCAGACTGCTTTGTTGCGTCACAATCACAAAAGTAGATCACAATGCAAAATTCGAGGCAGATTTTGGGGGTTCCAGGACCATGATTAGAATAAAATTTATATTTTCGTAACAGTATTCATATTTTTGGAATCAGTGCGACAATAGCTTTCGATCAAGACCAGATTCAGTAATTTCTGCTCCCTGGAAGATAACTTTTGGATTGCCAGAAATCCTACAATCTCTTACGCAAAACAATTCTCCACTCCTGCCTCAGCGAAACGGAACGAAGCTGCAAAATCGGTCGTTGCCATTCCATGTTAACATTCTATGGAATCAGTGTTGCCACTCTAGGTTCCTGGAAAAACACAAGCTTATGTCGTGAAAAAACACTAGATTATTGCCGAAAAAAAACACTAGATTAGTAAATTACAAGAAGAAATTGCCGTTGCCAAGTAATCATGATGACCAAGGTACAAATCCATAGATAAGAAGTGTTCCACATGTGAATTCGACACATATGTATGATATACTGCATGATTATTCAACGAAAATTAATGAAACGAATTCAACAAAGTAAGAATAAATCAAATAGCCTAATGTCGCTTTCGAATTGTACGGCATCATAAAAATTATCTTTCGATTGTACACCATCCATTAAACATAAGAATCTTTCGTGTGGCATCTTGCTTACGACCGTACATCTTCAACCTAACAATTGGGATGACGTGTCCATGTGCAGATTGTGCCATAGGCGCTGAACTCAGGTATGCTAGGTATGCCGCGCATACCTAGAAATTTTTTTGGGTATGCGGCATACCCAGAATTCGGCTAGGCCTGTAACTAACTGGCTGGTGAATTGATCGCTTTAAAATTAAGCAATGTATTTCGTACTGCTGCTGAACACTTCAGCAAATCAGTAGCAATGCAATCAGGCGCATAGCAAAATCCAGTCCTTTTGAAATGACCATTCTGACGCCAATATTCAGTTGCAATTCAGTAAGTCGTCGTATTTTATCGGTGTTGTGCGCGGCCACCGTCAATTAACGAGAGGCTTGTGTCCAATTAGCGAGAATTGTTTGTGCACAATGTAACGCAACGCGATCTCGCGCTGAGATGATTGCGAAGTCGTTAATTGCCGCGCGCTCTGCAATCGTCGCTGGCCTGAGTTATGGCGCCTCCATCAAGCCTAGTTCCGCTGACTTGATGAATCGCATCTGGATTAGGCCCGGTGCGCACTATACCATCGCTGGCCTGCGCAAGATACCATCGTTGGCCTACACAATTGCGTGTGCACTAGGCCCGTTACGAAATATAACATCGCTAGCCTAACGATCGCGTCTCGTGCCTAGAATGCTTTGGCTCTTTGGATTGTGGAAAGATTGACTTCGAATGTCCGCAAGCATGTGCGACGGTGCGTACATGCGTACTTGATTTCAGCTAATACTTAAACATAACCATCAGAAGATGTGTCTCAAGGTTTGAGTTACTAAAGATGTCAATTTCTATTGAGCGCAATGCGGCGATTGTCATCTCCTGCGGGGTCGGAATATGATATCTGAGCGCCGGCCGGAACTATCGCGTTTTCTGTGATTGTGATGTAAGACTGGCTCAGACATTGAACATGGACGGAATTGATTGAAATACATACTGATTGTGAACAGACAGCGGCGTAATTGATTTTGATTAACGCTAATACTAAACAGAACGATCAGAAAATGTATTGCAGGCTCTTGATATCGAAACTTCTGACTCCTCTGAAATCAGAGTGACTAATGAATAGAGTCCAGCACAGACTTTCCATTTGTGAGAATAATTCCTGTAACTTTAGTTGATTAGCCGTTGCCAAAGATGCGTAATCGTTTGTTCTCGAGGCGAGTGATTGAAATCTCCTGATTATCGGCGCGCGTGTTGGCGAATATGTTGCGGGAGATTGCGAACTCGCTAATTGACTGCATAGTCGGACTTGCTAGTAATCTTAAAGTAGCGTGATGTGTCGTAGTAGTGTCGAGTACTACGTGCGAGTCCGTTACACAATGATGCTGATCCGATCGATGTATTATCGGCATTGGTGCATGTACTCAACCATAATAAACTGATGCTACCTTGGTAAATTTGAAATGAATTCAATCAATTCAGCAAGCGGCCGGCTGGCTGCGCGCCTACTTAATACTATCGTTATTTTGGCATCATATACAAGTGACAGGTGATATTGAACGCTTGAGAGTCAGCTCATTTGTCAATTCTGACGCACTATGACGTCAGCCCTTTGTGACGTCATCAATCCCGCATACCTAGGGAAAATTAGAGTTCAGCGCCTATGGATTGTGCACTGTGCAACATAGACCTACTTCATTTCCACGCATGCAGTGGAATGTGGCAATGCCAAGAGATTCGTCATGAGCTTCCCGAATAAAGGGAATTTTGATTCACCGAATCCATTGTGCACAGATTTCAATTTTTGCCGAAATTCCTTTGACTGAAACGCAGCTCATTTTGCGAATTTGTCAAAGCAGCAGCCCATTCTTCCGACAAATCATCAAGTTCATCAAATAATATCACAGAGGGAAATTACACAGCTAGAGGATGATTGATTTCACTTTTCTTTGGGTTGATAAGGCTGTTAACGGTTTCAATACTCTTAAGTACGAAAGTATACTGTCCTCGGCAAATGAAAATCTTGCCCGAATCTACAAAGTGAGTGCAACGCAACGACAGAGCATCAGAGCGAAATCGCTCTTCATTTTTCCGAGACTTTCGCTCATAAGTACGGATTCACAGCGCGTCTTGCTACGTAAAATCGCTTGTTTCTGCACCACCACATAGAATTATTGAAAACAAACACAGCCAGAGACGCCAAATCGACTTATTGGCGATAAATTTAGCGTATAATTTAGTAGTCTTAAGTTAGAATATTCATTGTTCGCACAATTGCAGAAAAACGCTAGATTAGCAAAATTGTGCGAAAAAAAACTAGAACACTAGGACGATCGAAAAAACACTAGATCTAGTGTTAAAACACTTGAAGTGGCACCACTGCAATGAATGTAGTTCTGAAAGCACTATACGTATTCACTGTTCAGTACCGCCAGCCACATATTTGAGGTATCTTTATGTTTTATATGACAGCTATTAAGGACTAACATTTCAAAAGTGGTATTTTGCGAATGACGCATCACATCAGAAGCCTAATTCTCAAATCTAATTTTAAAGAAACCGGACCAGTACGTTGCTCAAGCACTTTCGGACCAAAAGCTATTTTCTACGTAAGGATGTATAGTGAGTTTGGTTCGAAAGTGCACGAGCCCCGCTAGTTCGTCAATGACATATATTCTGGAATCATCATCCGAAAATGGACGAAAACATTGAAAATTTCGACATTACCATAGATTTTCGACTTGCTGAAGCTAAAACTAAGTCCGCGGTAGAAAACAGACCTCCAAATTTTGATCGATGATCCTTTCTCAATGTTTTATCAATATTAATCCCCTGAAATAACACATTCACTATGAGTCTAGCCTTTAGCGTCTATGCATTGAAAACACACAAGGAAATGCCAGATTGACAATTTGTCAATGTGTGTGCCGATTGAGCCACCTAAAATCCCTGTGCTCGCGGACTCATCCACGTTGGGTGCCAATGATCTAGCCCCTAAACTAAAAGACGCACACGATTTCAAATTGGCATTTCTTCACTGGCAAATATCGTTTCTCTAGTGGGATTTCGTTTGTCTTGGGGGTTCAGATTGCCAGGACAGGAACATTTGGACAATTAAATATACATTGAATTTTTCAGTCAGCATAAGGTCAGTCATTTTTGGCCAAGGGTTTATCGCTGCCGATCGTCTGGCACACTTCTCGAAGTCGATATTACATGGGCTAAATCTTCATATGTCTTGGTGCGTCGCGATTCGGTAATATGACTGACGGCGAAATGCCCATTTCTATAATTCATGCGTATTTTTCTTGCGGGAAGGGTACCCAATAATCCAAATACTTCGCAACGTTAAAATTTTGAAAAAGTTGCAGTAATTTTCAAAAAAACTCTATAATTTATGTTAATTCGCGAAATAATTTTGGGCCCCCTTCGAACTCACCCCCTCCAATTGGAGGGGGTTGTTGTGCGCAGTGCGGCAGTTACGGTCCTGTTCAAGACAAATATACGACTCATATGACTTGAGAAAACCCTAATTGGCTGCAAGTGATTCGGCATAATCAGTAGCCGCATTAGTGGCTGTTGTGTAGGTGCCAGACTTGGACAACTAGAAAATTTCCAGCTTTTCCAAATTAGATTGCATTATAATTAGAGCTACACAATTTTTCCAAATCAGATTAGAATTAAAATTAGAGCTACACAGTTTTTTCCAAATTAGATTAGAATTATATTCATAATTTCTGAATTTGCAAAAACTTGGAATTTGAATGAATTTGTGAATGAAAAATCAATACATCAAAAATCAAGCCAAGTTCATATCAAGTCACAGTGCATTCCTATAAGCACGGGAATGGTTAACGTCTGTACATCAAGCTTTTATCGTTTTGCACTATACCAGGGATCACCAACATGCGGCCGACGATCTGGTTTCTTATTTTGGAAGAACGCGATAAAGCATTTTGAAATGCTGAAATCAATTTCAGCATCAAATTAGTGCAGTTGTTTCAAAATAAGCTATTCGCCTGTACCCAACAACACTATTCCTCACTAGCTGAAAAGACTTTGGCCATGGAAACATCGACGGAGAGTAAAATTATATGAGCATTGCCTTGACGTACAATGGCCCAGACACTATACCAAGACCGAGACGCTTAAAACGGCCTAGGGATTTCCTATAAGATCAATCGTTAGGATGAAATGGACTTTCAGCTAGTAACATGTCTGCCTATCCCTAATAACGATTCGTTAGTCACTGAAAAGCCTCGTCAGGTATCGTGCATGATTGCGACCCGCGGCGTCTACGAAATTTGAAAATTGGCCTGCCACCCGTTTTGAGTTGGCGACCCCTGCAGTTCTCCTGCGTGGCTGAAAATTCGTTCCGGTGGAGCTAATGTTGCAGTGATGCCTACGAGTTCTTGAGCAGATGCCGAACAGATGAGGAAAACGGTTTTCTCTTTTCCAGTATCTCAAGACATCGCAGTCCATGTTCTCACGCTCTGCTCCGATCTCTCTCCACTTCATTCTCTAATATATTTTCTTCTGTTAGATCTAAAGCAATCATCCTCTTTTTTCCTGATGTAGTTAAGGGCATGAAAGTGAACAAGCTTGTGTTAACTATCTCTTTTTCTTCGCTGCTGTTCTGTTTGTGATCGAGACTAGAATGTTGTTCGCAGACTACAAGCTACTATGCCACAATCGTCGCAATAGCTACTATGACTATACGGTGTATATAAGTAATGCGATGGCTGCTTGGCACTGGATTTCGCTGTGTGAGAGGGATATTCTTGTTAACTCGCTGCAAAATGCCGCAGACAAAAAAAAAGCATTTTCAGGAAAACAATAAATTAGATTAGAACGAAAATTAGAGCACAGATACATTTGACAAATTAGATTAGAATTAGAGCATAGGAACATTTCACAAATTAGATTAGAATTAGAGCATGGGAACATTTCACAAATTAGATTAGAAGTAGAATTAGAGCACAAGAACAAATCGCAAATTAGATCAGAATTAGAATTAGAGCAGAGAAACATTTCTCAAATTAGATTAGAATTAGATTACTAGCATTTCGTTCTAATCTTTCGAAATTTTTTGAAATTAGAGAACTAGAATTTTCTAGTTGTCCAAGTCTGGTCGGTACGTATTATATCCACTATTAGTGCGGAACCTTGATCCAGTGACACATTGGAGAATGCTAGATTTTAATGATTTTGGCTAGACCCTGATCGGAGCCGGAGTCGTAGTTTTGATATCATGGCCAGAGTCGGAATGGTAGACTCGATGAGCATTAGTGTGGCCAGGCAAAAACGATCTAATATCGAGCCCGCCTTCCGACCGAAGATGGCCAGATTTCTAATTTTCGGAATCCGAATCGGCAATTCGAAATTCAGAGTCTGAAAAAATCCGGCAGGTCAATTTCCAATTCAGAGTCCAAACTATAATCCCCCGTAAAACCAAGCCAGTTTGTCATATTTCACGGGGAAAATCCTGCTAAAATCCGACATTCAAACAAATTTCAAAATCCGGACCCAGTCCGGCTACATCACCAATCGATATAGTCTTTGGTCCTACAGCAGTCCTGGACCGGATCGTGGGCGTTCCGACACATCTATTTGTCGCCTGTGCTTTCATATTATCTTCTTTTACTTTACATTCAGTGTGCATGCCTCCTTTTTTAGATCTCCTAGACCAGGTGGATCGCTGCTTCCGAAGAGTATTCTAAGTCATTTCGACACCTGATGATGAAATTGTCAGCGATATATTGAATTGAACTAACTTAATACCTGTACTCCAGTAGCGGGAAACCCGTGGCCCGCGAGCAATGTTCCCTCTAAGCTGCGCACGTGCGCAAATATGCAGTAGTGACACGGTCTCTGCTAACAGAAAATCTAGGTTGTGCACAAAAAAATCTGAAGTGATAACCCTTTTTTTAGTCGTTACGCACTGATGTCCAAGGGTCTGCGCAGTGAGTTGGTGAGTGTGCGCAGATTCATAATAAATTAGAGGGAACATTGCCCGCGAGGTAATTCTCGAGGTTAGTTATAATATCAAAATAATAAATTACTCATGTAATTTTTTGTGAAGTTGCAAGGTCAATCGAATATTTGATTAGCCTGACCGCGAAATGTGGGATGTTGATGACTAAAATGCAAGTTCCGACATATTGGCGTAGCTAGGCGCCAATCACATTTTCGTAGATCTTCGTACAAGACCATAAAGTAGAATATTTCGTGGCAGATTTATTTGACTTGGTATTTTTGTTAGCACTTCGCGTGATTTATTGACACGTGATTTCTTTCTTTTAGTATCAGTAAAAATAAAAAAATACAATTAATTTACAGAGTTGAGTATAACTTTTAACTATATTCGCAAATTGCAATTACGAGAGAAGGTGTCGTCCAATATTTGACTTCGCGTCTGCCCTCGAGGAAAGATCGTCGGCTATGAAACCTTTGCGCAAAATGATAGACGCATGTTATCCGAAATCTGCCACATCGATAAGTCCAAGCGCCGAATAATCCGGCCCTTGCCAAATGAGCCCATCGGTATACAGAGGCGACCCGCAGCAAAAATCAAACAAATAGATCTATTGGCCTATGGCTTCAGGAATTTTTTCTCTAATTTCGTTTTTATTGTTATTGTACCCCGATGTGGGCGTTTTCGACATTTGGCAATGACGTAGCGTTGAAATGGTAACTTTTTGATTGATTATCGTATGAATACCCCGTTGAGCCGATAGGACGCTGTAGATATAATTAAGATCTTGGTAGCTTTATAAACCTTTATAATCGTCTAGTTATAAAGATACAGTTAACTAATAAAAAATAATATTATTACTTTACGAGTGGACGTAAGATAAGGTGTGAAACCTACCAAGATCTTAATAACGGATGAAATATACTCAAAATCATTCACATTGTGTACCAATAATTATCTTACATAGCTTTGGTAACGCCTATTCGGATGTATAAACAGTAGTCATTGTACGAAGAATAGTGATAAACGAAATAGTATATTTGTGGAGAACAGGAGAAGGATGGGGCTCCTGCAGATTCTAAAGCCCCCAATCCACGAGATGACGACAATATCATGAAGCAAGGTTGTATTATATATTCTGTCTGCAAGGCCAAAGATATTTAGTGGATGCACGATCCGATTGCTCGAAAAATTTGGTCGCAAATTATTACAACTGTAGTGCGTGCGATGATACATTGTGTCGTCCTGGAGCTACTTAGTTGTTGGTGAGAGAATCAATATAATTCTCACCGTGGTATGATAGGATGTTCAGTAACCAGTTATATGGATACTGCTATGCCCGAAGCGAGATTCGATTCATGATCGACGGCACTGTAGGCCTGCTATAAAAGAGATTGATATTTTCCTAGTATGCTCGCTTAATGCCGGGAACAAAGGGTAAACATTTACTCTTTTATGGGACTGATCTTACGACAACACGAAGACCTGTACGCGAGAGACCTATTGTACAATGTACAAATAGACTCGCCAGACATTCGAGAGATCTGTTGCTAGGCGATCGGCGTCAGGGTAACTAGTGCTATAGAAAATGTGAGCAATTCATCGTACATCATTGCAGGGCGATCGAGGGGTAGAGGAAGCTTTGCCAAAAATGGAGGACGGCGATAGGAAGAAAACGATGATTGCGGCTAGGGAGCGAGGTAAGTATCGACTGCACTTTGTCTGTAAGCATAAGAAACTACATATGTCTATATGTTTTCGCTTTAACAAAACCAACTATGCACTAATCACATATGGGCCCCACCTTAAAGGTACATGTGCCGTGTGTGATTTATTCACCCGTCACGTCGTGTATGTGGAACAGTTCGTAATGTATATATCATTTAGACATAATGTACTTCTTATAGTTTGCAAATATGCCTGCATAAGGCCACACTGAAGATACATGTGATTCCTCGCGACCGACAAGTGTAGTTTTCTTCAGCCACACATAATATTTTGTGGCACGTTCAAAATATACCATTTCGTTTGATGCAAATATTTTATGCCACAGGTCCCGGTCCCGGTCGTTATGGCTTGCCGAGCACGGTTGGGTTTAAAGGTCATGATTTCACGAAGCACGAGAAACCAGCATATTCGTTCGGAATGCGTTTGGATAACTCAAGTAAGTAAACAGTTAACACGCGTAAAATTATAGGTGATTAACGCTAACTAGTTATTATCAATCGTAATCTAACAGAGATATATCTTAGTATGCAAACATAATAAAAATAATAATAAAGAAGCCCTTACATCGCTACAGGTATAGCGAAAGTTTCGTCCAGTTGCGCTGCAAATAACATGTATTTTTCTCATTGCTCTCTCAACGCTATGTTGAACTTTGAAGCGATTAGCTTATGTTTCAAGGCCCGGAATTGGTTTCGCAGCTTGTAGTAACTCAAGATATACTCGGTGTTAGTTGATCGAGAGATCGAGTCATGGCGCGGAGCATAATTCAATAATCGAGTCGCGCGAACAGCTTCTGTCAAGAGCTTGTAAGCAGCGATAGTAATTTAACTTTGTTTTTATCGAATAGTGTTCTCAAAAGACGTCAGTCCGGGTCCGAAGTACTTGATCGATGCTCGATACACAAGAAGCGGGCCTGAAGGCGAGCCGAAATATTCGATGCTCGCACGGCAACCGGAACTGGGTGAGTTAATAGATTAGCATCTACTCATTTGAATCTACTATTTTGTTTTAATGTGACGGAGCACAATAGTGGGTTTATTCGATATTGATCACACGATGTTGATAAGAAAGGATTTCATGTTTTCGAACAGGAATAACTCAAATTAATTTAATCGTTAATTTTCGAGATTCATGAGCATAATTTTCGTAGATTGCAATAAATTGTTAGCGGCAATGATTAGTAAGCTCACTAGAATTGTGAGGTAGAAGCAAGATCATCGATGATTAACGGAGGTGCGATATATTGTCAACACAAACTGGCGTGAATTCACGGTTGATTTAATGGCCCCGGTTGTATAGTGATTACCAATATCACGCAACCGGGCATTTCTCGCAAATTAATTTTACAAATATGCGCCATGCGTAGCAGTCCACACCATAATAGACGGGCACGTAGCGGGCCATCATGGTCAGGGGTACCTTGACGATCGAGATGCAATGCGAAAGCAAGGCTATCGAGTTAACACCACTCTTCATGCAATCTTGGGGTGCCGAACGCCGTTGTAGTTTGGAAACCGCGGATACTAGATTTACAGTCATATCCGGTATCCCTGTTAATATCACCTGTCAGCTTGGCAATTTGGCAAATTTATCTCATTTCATGACGTGCATGGTTATTAACTTTGCCTTCTGTATTTCATGGTTGAAAAAATAAATAAACTCTGATATTAGCTTAACTTTTGATGAACCTTCAAATCTGTACCAATGTATTGAGATACGTTTTTATACTTGTTATTATCAGTTTAATTCATACAGCACAGTATTTAGGGTTGCATTTAAAACATAAATATAATTAAAACAAACATGTTTTAAACAAGGCCCTAATTTAAAATATGTTTTTTTTTAACCATGACGTCACGAATATTCAATTGTGACTTCATGGCGGATTGACATTAACAATTGAAAATATAGGGTAAATATAGCTCCTTTGACGAAATATCTATACTGTTAATGTTGAACCGACTATTTTGAGAGCTCCAACCATCCCATATCGATATTAGTTGGCTATGTCGGGTGATAATTGTCCGTAGGCTCATACAACATGTTTTTTGGAAAGTATTTGCACAATTATGGCATAATTTTACTACTTAAAAAAACACAATTTTTTTAGAAGGTCTTTGTCTAAAACACTGTTTAAAACATGTTTTAATCGAAGTGTTTTAAAACACAATTTGTTTTAAATGCAACCCTAATAGTATTACGTCGAACCTGCCCACTGTTCATACATCGAGCGAATGTCTCGTACCCAGAAGGGAGCCGCTTACGGTGTCGAACCAAGCTTAAAACGAATATTCGAGCATCGCAATAACATATCTACAACAGTTTAACATAACGTTGTCTAGTAATACAGAAATAAACATTTACAACATCCAAGACAGTTGGCGTTCGCCGATTTCATTACAACTTTGATTCACATTTACTCTTACAATCACAGCCGGATTTAAGACTCCCGGACCGGGAACGTACAACAATGAAAGAGTTCACCCACAAGGCGAACGCCACGCTCCGAAATATTCAATGGCCATCAGAACGCGGTTCCGAAAAAGAGACGCTAATCCCGCCGCCAACGCTTACACCTTGCCGCAGTTGCAAGGCCCGAAAATAATCAACAAGAAGGCGGCCGCCGCCTATTCTATGACGGGTCGCTCGAAAATCAACAGCTTTGACGAGGATCTTGCGAGAACGCCAGGACCAGCGAAATACAATGTTATCCATCCAAACACAACTAAGCAGAAGCAGCCACTTTATTCAATGCTCGGAAGGAACGAAATGCCAGGGGATAACACAAGGAAACCGGGACCAGGCGCGCACTCACCGGAAAAGGTTTACATGAATAAGTCCAAAGCCCCGCAGTTTTCGATGGGAATACGGCATTCCGAATTCATCACTCCGCTCATCATAGACGTCTTGGATTAAACCCCTGTCACGTCAAGCCATTACGAAAAAGGGAGGTTGTGTCTTCATTTGAGTCAAGACATCAAAGCCATTTTGAGAGATTATAAATTCCCAGTGTTAAATTTTCCATTTATGCACCCTATTGACATGTACTGACAAATATTGAGAATTTATCTTCGCCACACAAGCGGCACGAATTTATACATGAAACTGGTGGCTCGTTTTTGTGGTCGTACACTTCATGCTTCATTTATTTCGCTAAATTATGGCACTCCTATTTTTATATGTAGAACGAAAACTGATAAAAAAATAAAGTCAGTATCTCTACCACTTCAATTATACAAAAGTAGCATTTTATATGGATGCACGATGTGCGACAGTTCAATTGTATGAGCGAGTCAGCAATTACGTATCGTGATCAGGGATTCTATTATTAGGGAAGAATTTTAACAACATAGGCAAGCTATTAAGTCTTAAGGTCATTGGAAACTATGGTAGCGTGGCGGAGCAGGGATTGGGAACCTTTTTATTCAGTAGTGCCAGGGCATATAGTATGGTATGGTATGGGACGGGAAAGTTCCATATTCCATCCCCACCTCACTCGTTCCATAGCGTACTTACAATTTGCCGTACCATAGCATCATTCTTCCATATCATATTATATTGGATACATTTTCCATACTTTCTCATAGTTGCCCAATATCTCAGATAATATTCTATTTTTGATGTGGGGAAATTCCCCGGCGCTTACATTCCAAATATTTACGACCAAATTATGCATACAAACATTCCAGATGCATCAATTCCAATCCCGATTTGTGGCATATGCAGGCGATGTGAATTACTTAATCATCGCAGACAGAACGTAAAGCATATACAAAATTCGGTGGTAATCACAACATAAGCGAGATGACAAGACTATAATGACATGTAAAACCCGTATATGCGAACACACTGCCAGCAGTAATATGGAGATACCATCGACAGAATTACATAAAACAAAGGTATTATCGCATATATATAGAATATAGAATAAATAGAAAACATTTCACAATACAACTTTCGTCGCTACTTAGCCATTATAGATGTTGCGATAGCGGATCAAATGTCCGAAATGCCCCCGCCCATGCGTGTTTTCTACTCAATAGGCTCATTAGCCAGCACCAGCGGTATCCATCGTTTGATCAGAAAGAATCAGATTTAATGAAGTTACAATGCGTGTCGCATGTCGGAGGCCAACACGTCGTAACATGGCTTCGAGAAGCTACCTTTGTGAATTATATTGATGAATTTTCAGAGATGGCCTGTGACGAAGTACTTCTACTTTTTCGAAGTGCTCAAGTAGTTTCCCTCTACTTCTGATACTTACTCAAGTAGATCTGATTTTCGCTACTTCTACTTCTACTTCGTAATATTTCGTGATCTACTTGCTTACTTTTCGCTATTTTAAGTTTGTTAAGTAGAAGTATGGTTAATCCTCCAGTCAGAAAGATAGCCTGAGGAATTTCGGGGCTGTTTTCAAGGAGTCTCAACATTTAATTTTCATAAAAGTTGAGTAAAGAGTCTAGCAACGCCTTTAATTTCCGGAAATAAAGCTACACAATATGGCATTTTTACGACCCATCATATTTTTTATTCGCGTTTACTAATCGCGCAAGTGTTTACACCGTATCCTATAAAACGTCTCCGTATTGCTATTCGTCTACACTACAGGCCTTGTAATATGGGGGAGTGCGCCATACCATGAAATTTTCTAAAACGTGCTGTTCGACTAAACAGAGGATTAGTATCGCATTTCCGTATCAGTACTATCATTCTCATCCCATGATGTGGACGAATGCTTATATGCTCTCGAAAATTGAATACCTCCTGGTATGCTTCGATATGAATCAAGCTCTGCAATTTTCGCATAGCCCAATTTGTACCTTTTGACAATCCCTGCGAACGAATTACGATCGTTTTCACAACTACTTACTTCCTTGAGTAGATTTAAAGTCAGTAAATTCTACTTCTACTTCAAGTAGTTTTAGGTTGCTTATGGAAGAAGTACTTCTACTCGTACTTCAATAGATTTTTCCGTCGCTACTTCTACTTCTACTTGAGTAACTTTCTTGGCTACTTTGACCACCTCTGTGAATTTTTCAGAATCTATATGGGGTGATTATTATTATTATTCGTAACTGCTACATTTTGAGAGTCTACGATTTTGATGACTACTCTTGGTAGTTATCAATTTGTTACTATTTTAATAATTTTGTTGTTAGTTTGCGGAGTGGAAGATACCATGAGCGATAGGTAACGCTGGAACGCCATAGTGAACGATTTTCTCAGATGCAATCGATTTGACTAATCGAAAGTAGGATATTTGTCATAGTTCTAACAAAACCGCCAAAGTATGGAAGTTGGCCTGCGGAAAATTTCCTTACCATACTTGGAAATTTCCATTCCATAAAATCTTGCATATTTCCATACTCGATATACCATACCACACCATGCCCTGAATGGAGTCATACTGGTCATATATTTTCAATTGTAATTCCCAAAGAGCCGGCAGTGATGTTGAAAAATCGTGACGTCGTGGTGACACGAAATCGAAGTTCACTATGGGATTCGTGGTGATATATTGCGGTGGTACGTAGGCCTACCACAGCCAGCCCCAACAACAATGGGTTACGAGTTCGAGTCCGACTCCAGAATTACTACCTAAGTGTGGGAGGTTCATCAAGGCTTCGCCTTGCCGTCTGATCCCCGTAGGGCAGGGGCGGGCAACTTCTCCAGTCGGCGGGCCGGATATGGGAAAAAGAAATACTTGGCGGACCGGACACAAATTAAAACAAAGAACTAAAGAATAACTAACGATCACTTTAGATTGTTCATTCTTATTTTCGGACACATATAATATAGTGATCGTTAGTTATTCTTTAGTTCTTTGTTTTAATTTGTGTCCGGTCACGATAATCTGAGTGGTAGGCCTATAGTGGAAAAGTAGTAGAATTTTGCGGCAGGCTGTGACCTCGGGCGATATTGTAATGGAATACCGATCCCGGTCTGCGGGCTGCTCAAAATCTCGTGGCGGGCAGGATCCGTTAGATTTCATCAAAACAAAGCTTTTTCATTCAAAAATTTGTCAGTTTGTGAGTCAAAAAAGTTTTTTAAGGCCAAACTACTTCGTAAGGACGGACAGTCGAACCAGAAATAAAGATAAGTAGTACAATTGTAACATTATACGGGAAAACACCTAATTTGCATTGTTTAGGTCAAAATTTTGATTTTGAAGATCGAAATCTTTATATTTTTAGATAAAAAATTTCTCTAGTCATGACCCATCACGATATGGAACATCTTCAAATTCAAGGGAGATCAATACCGGCTTTTTAGTAAAATATGTTTGCGATGCATGACAGATCAACACACACTGAACCTCGGAGACGAAATTACTATCCTAATCTTTAAGTAGCAACCCTGAAACTTGGAGCAGTGTTAAATACCACCATCACGACATCACATCAGTGACATGCGGTCCAATGAGGCAGGTGAGGCAGTGCTTCACCTGTCGTCAGGGTGAGTAAGTGAAAATTGTGAAAACCCTCCTTGAGTCGAGGATTATTGATATTTTACATCGATGCCCACAAATAACTAAATTTGAACATTTTTTCACCCAACATCATCGATTTGCATTATTATTATTCAAAAATACAGCGCGAAAGGAGTGGTGAGGCACAGGTGAGGCACGGGTGGGTCGTGCCTCACCTGCGACAATGCAGTTCATCATAAATAGCTCGGAATTCATAATAACTGGTATCAATCAAATGCTATCGTCACACTGATTCCGAAAATCCAAATATTAACGGTGTCAGAGCACCAGAACCCTCCCAAAATCGCCAAGGACGGTGACATTCAGCTTTATGACAGAAAATGCCATCGCAGAGAAACAATAGCCAAGTAAGGCACAAACGAATCTGCCTCACGCACTATTCGCTAACAATTAGACAATCGCAGCACAGTGAAACGCGCTATCGATTTCGGAATACAACAGTCTTGTAGAAATTATATAATATTTATAGCGACGGCCAACACGTAATTTTGGGCAAATACATTCCCTTACTTATGTAGCTGTTATGTATTTTCCATCCATAGATGCGGTAAATTGTGGTAGCCTATGTGATAGCTATACTTGAATAGGCTGCATTGTCGTTGTTCGTGGTCTTTATGCTGTGTTCAACTGCAATACCTATAACCCTTAATTGTGGTATGTGATTGATAGCTATACTTACATATCCTGTGTTGTCGTTGTTTTTGGTCAGTGGTGTCACTCCTACTGTTTTTACACTAGATCTAATGGATTTTGACTTGACCTAGTGTCCTAGTGTATTTTCTTTCAAAATTCGACAAACCTGGTATTTTTTTACTGAAAATATATTTGTAGATGAGGATGCTATTTTCATGTGCTTCGAATAATATATACCGCGGTACTTGAAGAGATAGTAATTATTATCCGACTAAACTTGCCTATTTAGCACAATAGCGACTAGTCCTACATGTATTGTAGAATGTGGAATTGCAACCGCTATCAGTGTGCAAAGAAAATGCTCTCTATTCCCGTTGCTGTTGTTACTCACAGTTTGGGTCTCTTTATCAGGTACTTTACGTGCGTGCGTGGTTTTGTGTGTGGGGGGAGGGGGATTCGTGCCTCACCCAGTGGCGGCTCGTGACAATATCGGGTGGTGGGGCAAGGGCTGCGAGCGACTTTTATCAACATGACGTCACAATGGCGTTTTCCAACGTAAAAAAGTAACTTTATGATGCTCACATGAATTTCCCGACAACAGTGATTTTAACGTAGGTGCCGCGAGAGGTTTGCCGGTGAGCCGTGACTTGAAGTGTGGTAACAAATGTTTTATTCATTTATTTTTTAACAAAGGATTATTTTACAAAATGTACGTGAACTAAGAATCGTCCCTATGCCACGAATCAAGTATCAGGTCATCCTTAGTAGCATGCGTTATGATTTCATGGTATAGTTATAGATTACGCAAATCGATAGACCCTAATTTTTCTAAGCCCGTCCGAAAGTGTTTCGTACACGATCCTGGTGTGTTACGACCACTGAGCTGGTGGTTACGACCAGAGATAGGCGGATTCCAAAATTTCGGGATCCGAATCTATCCGGATCCGGCTGGCAATTGGAAATTCATAGTCCAAAGAAATCCGGCTGGTGAATGTCCAGTTCGGAATCCGAAAAAATCCTGCCAGAACAATGCTAATTAATCATATCACAGCAAAAAAATCCGGCTAAAATCCGACCGTCACCCCAAATTCAAAATCCGGATCCAGTCCGGCCAGGTAAAAAAACATTGAAATCCTGCTCCGGCTCCTGAACCGGACTGTGGCCATCTCTGGTTACGACCAGGTGATAATAGGCAACCAAAACGTAGGCACCCGGCGTACGATTGGATCAATAGACTGGACAACTTCTAGACCTCTCATTTTCGCTCTAAAGACAACTGCGTAAACTACGTACGGAGCAAAGATTCAATACGATTCATGTTCGCACTTGACTTGACCTGACTCATTCCAATGACTAGAACTCGAGAGATTGCGTAAGCCTAACTGGAAAGGTCAACGAGTTCGGACACATACGCAATTGTTATCTCATAGATTGGGCCTGTCATATTGAATCCAGAACATCAATTTGAATGGTCTTTAAAGAACTGAGGACAGCAGCCTCGGAACTTCGGTCTGGGAACATCATAGGACATTTTGGCCTTGAAACTGGAGACTGTGACACAACACATACGGCTTACAGTCTATAAGTCTGCTGCGAAATCGCCGTTGGAAAATATACTAATCAATAAATACATGAATAAAAGCCGTAACTTAGTATACTGTTACAAGAAATCATCGAGAAGTAGCATACGCAATCTCATAACCCATTCCGGTATGGTACACTGTCAAAATCAATACAAACAGACGAACACCGAACTTTGAGTAAAATAGATCGAGGAATAGGCTGATCGAATGATCAGCTGTTAGCCGACATCGAAAATGAAATAGCTATCGCATTTGACAGGGGATTGTAAGCAAATGGTTTGAAGGCCACAATTTCACAGTGAAATGGACATTGGCGAACATAAAATTATGTGAATACTTGAATGCAAACCGAGAATCTTGGTCAGCTGTTTCATGCGATCATCGAGATATACCATTGGAAATATCATCACCGATCTCGTTATGGAACGCAGACTATAGATTAGCACAGACCGACACCGGCTATTGCGTGAGATCCGCAATGACGTAGGTAGGCTAAGTATCAGATCAGCGCGCATCTCTACCATACTCGACCTCGAAAACGAAATAACTGCCTCAATCATTGAGTGTCAACTTTAAGACTTGGCACCGTGTTCGATACTAAAATCCAGACATACCGTGCGAAAGCTCATGACAGATCTAGGTATGGAACATCGTTGAAATCAATAGAGACCAACAACGGCTTTTGCGTAAATTTGTTGGCGATAAATGAAGAGTCAGCTCTTACTCGACTTTGGAAACGAAATTACCACCCACATAGTTCAGTGACAAACTTAAAACTTGTTACAGCGGTCGATACTAACACTTATCGTGCCAAATGTCATGACCGATCTCGGTATAGAACATCGTCAAAATCAATGGAGACCAATACCGGCTTTTGAGTAAAATCTGTTTGCTTTACTATGTACATGATAGATCAGCACACACTGAACTTCGGAAACGGAATTACAACCATTATCTTTAAGTAGCAAGCCTGAAACTTGGAGCAGTGTTAAATACTACCTTCACGACATATCATACCAAGTTTCAAGAAATATCATGGTGCGAAACACCGTC
The DNA here is from genome assembly GCF_051294905.1 of Botryllus schlosseri. Lineage (NCBI taxonomy): Eukaryota > Metazoa > Chordata > Ascidiacea > Stolidobranchia > Styelidae > Botryllus > Botryllus schlosseri. The sequence continues at coordinate 6,038,260 of NC_137244.1, read as the reverse complement.
AAAATCGACCTATTCCAGCAAAGGTCGACTCAACGCATATTACGGTAACCGAGTTCAGATATAGATACGATTGTTACATCACACCTTAGGGGCGAGCAAGCATATTTGCCCCGGTTGCTCGGCCATTTTACGAATAGGAGAGAGTAAATCACCGTTTCTTTATTGTGCGCGGCTTTGAGAGAATAGATAGTGAAAGCTTGTTATGAGCGCTACCGGGGCAAGCCCCTGCTAGGCATTCACAAAGCGAAAACACAGAAGAGAATTCGATTTTCGCAGAGACTTCGCTATGTATGGGCGTTTGCAAGCGAAAGCACAAGAAGAACGCGGGTTTCGCTGTGATCTCGGTATATATTGATTGCTGTGCGTCTATAAATGGTTAAATTGTTATTGAACAGAATTTTAGGTGGGGCAATGCCCCAGTTGCCCTATAGGACGAGCCGCCACTGGCCTCACCATCCATTAACCTCACTGCATCACATATAGCAGTGGTTCTCGACCTTTTCGTCGTCTCGGACCCCTTTCGGACCGTCACAGACCCCCCACGAATTTGTTTATCAAATTTAGCTCAATTGTATACGAATAAAGATTCTCTCTCTCTCTCTGTCGTGCAATCATCATATTTCTTGTGCACGTGATAGCTGTAAGGCTTAGTGATAAACAGCAACAACATGAATTTTCCTGGAAATAAAATCATACTATTCATATAGAAATTGGGTTGACTTCTAATATTTCAAAGTCAATTCTGCAACGGCATTTGTTGAAATTCGTGGTCGTGTTTCGTGGTCGATTTGATATTAACGAGTGCCGAATATCTATTTCCACAAATACAGATGGTGGCTAATGAAATGATAGCGCGTAACACTTCCATCGACACATTTGGGTATCATCGCAACAAATAGGCCTATGGTCCCAAATTTGACAAACAATTTTTATTTAATGAACATGACGTCTAGTCTGGTCATTTATTCTCTCCATCAGGTTATCTTGATGTTATTATGCATTATGGTTTTTATATCACAGGAGAAAATGGATTTTTCTAAACATTTCGCAGTCACCGTGATTGACCTTACTTATCCAACTTTGTTCCACAATCTCCAACAAAACATATATAAACAGCAAATGTTTGTATCAGTATGCTATTGGCAATTTAGCAATTAAAATGAGTCGGCACAGTATAGAACATTTCATTTCATACGGTCATTCTGTTGATGTGAGCTCTGGAGTTTTACTAGCAATGAAGCGAAAATGCCTCGTGATTTTCCGAATGTGAAAGAATAAAAATGATGTTGTCAACTATTTTGAGGCTTCGCGGACCCCCGGTTGAGAACCACTGAGATATAGGCTACCAAAGTTTCAAGAATTATCATGGTGCGAAACACCGTCAAAATCGACCTATACCAGCAACGGTCGACTCAACGCATAGGACTATAACATAGTTCAGATGTAGATCCGATTGTTATCACACTGTAGGGGCAACTTTGCCTAGTTGCCCCGCTTCCTCTGTAATTTAGTGAATAGGAGAGAGTAGAACACCGTTTCTTTATAGTGAGCGGCTTTGAGAGAACATATACACTGTGAGAGCTTGTTATGAGCGCTACCCGAGCATGCCCCGGCTACGAATTTACAAAGCGAAAACACAGAAGGGATTCGATTTTCGCAGATTTCGCTATATATATATGGGCATTTGCAAGCGCAAGCACAAGAAGAATGCGATTTTCGCAGTGATTTCGGTATATATTGATTGCTGTGCGTCTATAAATGGTTATAATGATTTTTATTGAACAGAATTTTAGTTGGGGCAATGCCGAGCCGCCACTGCTATTTTGACCAAAATCTCCCGTTTTCGCTGTAATGGCTGGATAGAAAATCGGCTCAGTCGTACTATGAAGTTTAGAAATTCAATCTATTGTTCATTTTACACACAGAAGACAATTTCAAATCTAAATACAGCAACAGCCCTATATTTATGGGTATTAGCCTATATAGGGTTACCATACGTCCTCCTTTAGGAGGATTTGTCCTCCCTTTTCGGGTTTTTTGAAAATGTCCTCCTTTTTGAGGTTTTGTCCTCTTTTTTTCACAACTTTGGTTAAACACCGGGCAAAATTCGACCGAGATACTATAGATTACTAACCTACGGCTACGTCGTGGCGAGATAGCGCAGTGGTATAATCCGCGGCTGCAACGCCAATGGGTGCGGGTTCCGCATTCCGCACTTCCAATCCAATAGATACCAGAGATGAGCATGGATTACGATTAGGTTTTGAAAAAACAGGATTTGTGAAATTTTGTCGGATTTGGATTGGATTTGGATTATACATTTTTTAGGAACGGATTAGGATTTGGATTGGATTTACCTATTTTCTGGGAGATTGAAATGTCGTGTGGCGAATGGCGACAAACTTTATTCAGATCAGTTATTAATGTATTGTATGTATGTATTAATGTTACTAGGTTATCTTGAATCAAGTGAATCGTTGGTTGTGAAAGAAAATTTTCGAATCCCTTCATTGGGGTGCCTTTATTTTGTGCTAGGAAACTTATGAAAATTATGGAAACTTATGAAACTTATGAAAACTTATGAAACTTATGAAAACTTATGAAACTTATGAAAACTTATGAAACTTATGAAACTTATGAAAACTTATGAAAACTTATGAAACTTATGAAACTTATGAAACTTATGAAAACTTATGAAACCTTATGAGACTTATGGAAACTTATGAAACTTATGAAACTTATGAAAACTTATGAAAACTTATGAAACTTATGAAATTTATGAAAACTTATGAAACTTATGAAAACTTATGAAACCTTATGAGACTTATGGAAACTTATGAGACTTACGAAAACTTATGAAACTTATGGAAACTTATGAAGATAAATGGCTCTTGGATGAAGAGCCGTTCAATATACAATTTAAGAATATCTTCCTATTGAAATGAACCCGATTATTTTCGGCTGAAACACGTTAGGGGTAATCGTCAGTAGCTAGTAGAGAATTTTAAAAAAAACATTGTAAAGCAACAATCGCAATGATAAAATGAATACAAGCCAAAAAATCAATCAATTTTAGTTGAAACCGTCCGCACCCGCTTCATCCTATATTATAAACCTGATTGGAAAGAAAAAATTTATTACCGTGAATTATACTGGACTCATTCACCTTTACTTTGCTTAAATTTATTTCGAATGCCAAGTGAAAACCGTGGGCGTTGTCAGTGTGAAGTTGGATAACTCGGATAATTTTCACGACCAGTTGTGGAAATTGAGATAAATTCAGTTCATAACAATTAAGTCAGAGCTCTTTGTTATAAGCACGAGAATGGCAAATGTCTGTACAACAACCTCGGTTCGTTCCGGACTATACAGTTCAGTACTATTTTCCGGAAAACCAGAAGTAGATTAGATTCAAAATTGTAAAGCATTGAAAAATATCAGAAATAAATTAGAGATTATCAGCATTTCGCTCTAAGTAGACAATTATGTCGGAATCAGGGTATCTGGTATTCTCCTAAATTAACGATGCAATTTACATAAACATTGTTCGTAATTGTGGAAGAATTAAAGCTTCGTCCAGAGAGTTAGCATTTTTATTTAATCTGTTGTGAAGAACAGTACATCAAAACAATGAGACGTCTACCAGCGCATCTGAGATATTGTGCACATTGCGCAATCTTGAACTTTCCCCGCGCGGCAATCAAATTGGGTCACGCGTTAGCAATTTAGCATATGAAGATTGCGACACAGTCGCGTTTTCTGATTGACGCTGAATTGGTATCTTTGGAAATAATAGTCGACGTCAATGCCACTCAAGTATTTAGATAAACTTAAACTATGCTTTAAGACAGCCTTTTCGGTTCGCGATATTATTGAAGATACTCGCGAAGTCGTGATTAGGGCTGGGCATAATGATTCGAGTTTTCGAATCTGAATCGAGTAATAATTTCAATGATTCGAGTCGAGTAGTAGAAGTCGATTTTTTTGAGTACTAAAATTATACACTCCTCGCCACTGCAAGGTAATTTATCAACGACAACTATAGTTTCGATACCATTTTCGCCTGTGGAAGCCTTGAATGGCCGTATCGCAGCATCCCAGACAGTACAAAGCTATACGAACGTTACTGAAAATAACACATTTACGAAGTCATGATCATTCCACAACATTGTCACAAAGTGCAATTAACCCGTATGGTCGAAAAAATTCCAAACTATCTTTAATGAGATGGATAACAGGCATTATATATTCTTTGTGGTGGTATAAAGGGTACTCATTTGATCTTTGACATCCTACATTTTGTTATGACGTCATAATGAGTGATACTCGAATACTCGACTCGACTCGAAACATTTTACGTGATTCAGAATCGAGTCACTCAGATACTCGATTTTGCCCACCCCTAGTCGTGATACACTCATATGTGACGTATGAACATGTTGCTACTTATCGTTCCCAATGATTATGATTTTAAAAATTATATGTAGAATTGTAGATAGAATCACCGCACATCGACCAATCATCATATTTTGATGACATTCTGGGTCCGTTTAATTGCCCTGGTATTCGTGCGGCCCCGACCGTGCTCTGCAATTCTAAATTTGGCCCTGACACCGAAAAACTTTGGGAACCACTGATCTAAATTATAATCCGTCGGTCTCGATGTGAAGTTTATTTGTAAAAATATTATTTCTGTCATGCCGACAACCAATATCCACGCGAACTCGGTTTACCAGACGTATCGCGTGCCGAGAAGGGTTAATCCAGTTTTGTACGATGCGTTGATTGATCGCAGACATACTGGCGCCTGTGAGACAATGCGGTTTTCAAAACCTCATTGCCTTCCTAATAACCACCAAGAAATGAAGCGTCGTCAATGTTCAAGTTTATAAATTCATATTGCAATCAGAACAGTCCCCAGCATTCTCTTATTAGGCGTGCTGGCACTTAGTTACCGCATGGTTTTAAGTATATTACAAGAAGGCAATGCCTACTCGCGGTCACCGAATAGGTAAAATAGCTTCGTCAGAGATCACCTCCGTGTGTCTATCGAACATCGGCGCTGTAAAATGTTCCGGTAGTTTACAGTGTGCTGCTAGCCAAAAAAGGTCAATAATGCTAGGGTGCCGCTGACTATTTTCCATTTACAGAGGGTGCCGCGAGGTTGAAGATTTTGGCAACCACTGGTCTATGTAAATCTTGATTGCCATTATTGCAATCATGATTTAAAAATCCCTATTTGGTATCGAATACCGAGGCAATGGTCTCACAATAAACTTCGAATCTGAATTAATTTACCTCATGTTTTATAAGTTTCATAATTTCCCATAAGATTCATAAGTTTCTATAAGTTTTCATAAGTTTCATAAGTTTTCATAAGTTTCATAAGTTTTCATAAGTTTCATAAGTTTCATAAGTTTTCATAAGTTTTCATAAGTTTCATAAGTTTCATAAGTTTCATAATTCATAAGTTTCATAAGTTTCATAAGTTTTCATAAGTTTCATAAGTTTCATAAGTTTTCATACGTTTCATAAGTTTTCATAAGTTTTCATAAGTTTCATAAGTTTCATAAGTTTTCATAAGTTTCATAAGTTTCATAAGTTTCATAAGTTTCATAAGTTTCATAAGTTTTCATAAGTTTCATAAGTTTTCATAAGTTTTCATAAGTTTCATAAGTTTTCATAAGTTTCATAAGTTTCCATAATTTTCATAAGTTTCCTAGCACAAAATAAAGGCACCCCTTCATTGCATAAATTAGTTTTTTCCTGAATTTCCAGTTGTAATCGGATTAGGATTGGACATGGACTTGAATATGAAAAAGTTATGTATTACGATTTGGATTTGGATTTGAAGGTTCGGATTTGGATTGGATTAGGACATAGAAATTTCAAATCCGCTCACCTGTGATAGATACCAGTGATGAGCATCGGAGCGGAGTCGGAGTGGATTCGGAGCGGAGTTTTGCCGATTTTGCGACAGTCGGAGCGGAGTCGGAGTTTACTAAAGATTTATTTTCGGAGAAATTCGGAGTATTGTAACTTTTGTCTCCGATATCTTTGGATAGCTCTGACCACAATACACTATCGATTACGATTACAAACCAAAACACAGACAGTTGACAACTTGTGAAGTTGTAATATGTATTGCCAAGTGCATAAAAATCAGCCATGTGCACTGCAATTGGGGACTGGAGAGTAAACAATACTATGAGGCCAACCATAGTATCACATGTATCATGTTGTACCATGTGTACCATGTACCATGCTTGCCACTGTTTCGGATACTTGACGAGATTCATCGGAGTATCTCGGAGTCTGGGAATGAGCTCTTCGGAGTCGGAGGGAGTTTTTCTCAGACACTAAAGTTGTCGGAGGGATTCGGAGTCTCGAAAAGCTCTATCCGCTCATCACTGATAGATACGCAAGCCCTGTCGTTACGCTCCGGCAAGCAGGGAGCAATCTAAAAGCAGCAGTGGTGACTCGAGGGGTGATATTTAATTAAATCGAGAGCTACTGTCGCACTGATTCTGAGAATACAAATTAAAATCTTGTCAGGAAAATGGAACAACGTCAAAACATCCCTCAAAGTATGCCGGAGCGTAACGACGATACTTGCGTACCTATCCGTAGGTTAGTAATCTAAAGAGATACCATAAAATAGCACTGAACAGGTGGGTAATTCGGGAGCTGAGCGAAAGTTAACCTTTTTTAGTCAACCACCTGATAAAGTGAAGGTAAAAATAGTATTTTGGGCGCTGAGCGAGAAAGTTGACCTTTTTTTAGTCAACCGACTACGAAATTGACCAATTTTTCAGGATTTTCCTCCGGTATTCTAAGTTTGAAAATTTTGACAAAGTGTCGTTCTTTCCCGATTCCAAAATATGGTAACCATACATTATAATTAGCATAGACTATCATAGACTTTCACGGATATCACGTACATAAATAAACTCCAGCAGTGCCAATGCCACAGGCGACCTACTAGCAAATATCTGCAACAAGCTCCCCCGAGTTCCCGATCTTTAATGCTCATGGTCATTGATGAATCTAGTTCTCGAGTCTGCACGGTGTTGAATACATTTTCATTGTGATTTTTAAATGCTGATTGGCAGGCTTGTATTTATATAGCTCAGTGGGTTTGACGAATAAAACGACGTCTCTTCTCTGCTCTCTTCTGCCCAAGTTAGATATGTTCATTTATACCCGGATAACAATGTCCGGAGTCTGGTTTCCGGAATCATAAGCTTGTATTTGGATTATCGAAGAAAATTTCTCAGTTGTGATTTCGCTGCGTTAATCCTTTTCGCGGTTGTCTCACAGCTGTGTTATGCTAGTTTGTTTGAGTTTAGGCGAAGGGAACGTTCCCTGGGCACGGCAGTTATGATTCGAATCATAACAATTCTGCTAGCGGCTCATTTTGGGATCAACGGCGTATTATCCATTGGTAAGTAGCGTTGAGCCAGAAGCAATTAATAACCATATGATTACAAAGTCATGCCGTGATGATGATGACGAGATCGGGGTGTAGGCGCGTTCGCCCCGTTCGGTGTCGTACACTCGTACTAGAGAGCATACCAAAGTGAATACCATCCGGGAAAAAATTCATATAGATATAGCCAACTTAGAGAAATTGACAATCCTTCCATTTGAAGACAAATGATTGAGTACTTGGATTGATCCCATGAATCCAGTCACCAGTGTATGTATACCGGTAGGTTATTGTAGGGTAGATTTTGGTTAGAACTGCATGTAAGAACTTGATGAATGTATCTTGCCATTATATATTTTGGTTAACAGTACCGCAATACTGTAGTCAACTTGATTTTTAGTTTGATTACCGTATTACGGACAAAATCTCGGACTGTTAATTTTCTAGTAGAGCTAACCTAAACCTATTTATATGACTTGCCCTCAAAAAGGATAACTTGGTATTGGCCCATTACAGATGTAATACTAGCCACTAGGCAACTACTACTCTGTATACACTCAATAGCAAATTCCCTAATTACTCCAGATTACTCAGCAGATTAGCCCAACCTATCCTGTTTATGTCACCATGATCACTGCATGCGTTTTGTGGCTGGGATAGGCCCCTTGATGCATTCTCCTATTAAGTTTCTTCTCGGAATTCAACAGTAATGAATTCGGTTTGTATTCTTTTGAAATATTGAATGCGAATTTACCTACTCTTCCAGTATCATTCTATGGGCAAAGCTTCATATTTCAATCCATTGAGTCGACAAGAAAGGATTCCACGCTAGTGCAACTGCAGTTTTACACAAGCTCACCAGATGGATTACTGCTTCACGCCAGTGGGAGCTCTCAGTATCTGCACGTCGCAATAGTACATGGAAGGCTTCTAGTGAGTTTTTATTGTAATGTATATCATCCACATTATCCAGGGATATCTAGAACTCTCGGAACTTCTAGATATCCCTGGTATATCCATCACCAATTACTGTACAGTAGGGCTGTTCAAAAATGACTTTTTCACAAACTTTTTTCGTGAATTTTTTGAATTTTAGTCTACTGGCTACCCCATGAAATTGTTACGTTCTCTGAAAAACACGATGCACAACAAATTAGGCTCAATTCCAACCAGTAGAAGCGAAGTTATACATGTTCAAAATTTAAGATTTCCCTATCTTATTATAATAAATAGGAGACATAATGAAAAGATAAATACTGAAAAAATGATGACCGGGCTTCTGCGAAGTGATATAAAAATCATAACCTATAGAGAAATACGTGAAATTATAAATTTGATGTAAAGTTTATTATTGTTCGTCTAATTACCCCATTAATAAATTTGTCATTAACAACAAATTGTTTCTATTTGTAAAATGACCCTTCTGTCTCCCGTCCCTCCCATGGCACGTTTACAGAAATATTGCCAGAATTTGTTTGGAGCTGGGTCGGAAATATTTTGCTATAACAATTATATACAGCTGTCTAGTTTGTACGATCTGTCAATGGTGATAACTTCCTGAATTATTTCCTAACAAGCCTGAATAGACTGTGTGATATTAATATCCCTTTGACAGCTCGTTAGTTGTAGCCTATCTTGTACTTGTCCGAAGGATATACAATATAAGTTTATATCAGATGTCTGATAAAGGTATAAGATTTATCTAAGAAGATTTGAAATCACAGACGTTTGTGTTATTGAATATTCTCTAAACTCTATGAATTATGGGGCCGCGTGGCTTCAAATTCCACAGTTTATATTTATGAAAGCCTCGAGCCAGGCAGGTTTTTTCTTCATCAAGGCCATACGTAATAATTGATCTAGTCTAGTGATTCTATTTTTTTGAGATGGCAGCCAACAAAGCTCTGTGGTGTCTCACCTCTGGTCCATCTCTCGCTCCTAAATGATGGAGATATTGAATATTTACACTGTAGAACGCTGTCATTTAAATTCGGTAACTTTTTCAGGTGAAAATCAATTTGGGACATGGCGAGGATGTGCTCAGCTTTTCGCAAGACAAGCCTGTCAACAACTTGATATGGCACAGATTCAAATTGATTCGGTCCGGTAGCAACGTCAAGTTGAGTTTGAACGGCAAGGATGACAACACTGTTGAGGTCGCTTCACCGAGGAACAGCAGGCCTACGTTCGATCCAAGTTTCGGCGTTTTTGTGGGCGGCATTGGTATGTTGATGAGTGTTATAGTAACATTTCATAAGGACTTACTGTTATCAAATTGAGTACTTGAATAGGTAATTGCATACGTTCCCGGTCAAAAGTACATTCAAAGTTATTTTTTAGAATTTTACGACAACCTTGTTCAAATATCATTCAGTTTGATCGTACGATATACCATTTGAAGGTGCTCAAAGTGAGATTTTATTTCAGGAGGAAACGTAACTCTGACAGACGACGTACAGAACGAGTTTTTCAAGGGATGCGTTTTGGAAGCAAAATTCAACGGGAAAAATTTGCTGACTCCATTGCGAAATCAAGGACGTGATAGAATTTTGTCAAACGTTTTCTCGGGTAAGTCATTGTTTTTTGAGCAAAATTACAAAAAACAATGTTATTGTCACTGACCCATTCTTCTGTCTTCCAATATTATTGAGTTGATTATATTATATCGATTCTTATTGGAAATAAAATCAGGACTTTTCTGCATCGTCGGAGGTGGCATCACGTCTCTTGATCGATGGGCCATAATCCAGCTCAAGGACCTGTTTTTTGTACACTATAAAAAGTTGCGATGTGTCATGTTACAGAATGCTAAATGGAAGTATTTAAAGAGCATACTGGTTTCTGCATTGAGTTGTGTTGTGGAAAACGATTTTATGCAGAGCATACTTGGACGCTAGATAATTCTAATTGTGTAATCAGACTAGGCCTAATTAGAGCAAAATACCGCCGACCTAATTCCAATCTAATTTGTGAAAGGCTTCTTTGCTGAATATCAATTCTAATCTAATCTCTGTTTTTCCTGTAAATGCCACGGGAGAATTGTATAGTGCGAAACAAGCCAAGCTTGCTGTATGCATTCAGACATTTGCTATTCTCGTGCTCATGACAATGAACTATGATTTGACACGGACTGAACTCGATTCAATATTTGCGGATTCAGAAATTCTAATTCTAATCTAATTTTGAAAAAAACTAACTAAAATTATTATTATATTCTAATTTGAAAAAAAACGTGTAGCTTTAATTCTAATTTTGATCTAATCTGAAAAAAACAACTGTTTAGCTATAATTCTAATTGTAATCCAATTTGAAAAAACAACTGTGTAGCTCTAATTCTAATTTTAAAATAATTTTGAAAAAAATGTGTAGCTATCATTCTATTTGTAATCTAATTTGGAAAAAAAACTGGAGCTCTAATTCTAATTGTAATCCAATTTAAAAAAACACCCGTGTAGCTCTAATTCTAATTTTAATCTAATCTGAACAAAAGCTGTGTAGCTATCATTCTAATTTTAAAATAATTTTGAAAAAAATGTGTAGCTATTATTCTATTTGTAATCTAATTTGGAAAAAAAACTGGAGCTCTAATTCTAATTGTAATCTAATCTGAAAAAAACTGTGTAGCTATAATTCTATTTGTAATCTAATTTGAAAAAAACCTGTGTAGCTCTAATTCTAATTTTAATCTAATCGAAAAAAAAAACTGTGTAGCTATAATTCTAGTTGTAATCGAATTTGAAAAAAAAACTGTGTACCTTCAATTCTAATTTTAATCTAATTTGGAAAAAAAACTGTAGCTATAATTCAAATTGTAATGTAATTTGAAAAAGCTGAAAATTTTAATGGAAAGATTTAATACAGGTAGGCCTATTATACTATTGGCATTGAGTGGAACTAATTTCGAAAATCAATATATATCAGGAGCTTGCAAGACTAATTTTTGTCATGTCGAGTGACTAACTGTAATATACCTCGTCTCCAAGATAACTGACGTAGATTCTTTTTACAGGCTGTCCTCGGATTTTCAGTGCCCCCCAATACACCCCACTTGCTTTTACATCGCCGTCATCTTACATTGCGCTGGACCGCTGGCTGGTGCTCGGTGAAGCGAGCTTTGAATGCGCGCTCAAAACTGTGAAGCGCAACGGAGTCATCTTGTATCATTCGGGTAGTGTGAGGTGAGGCGATGTCAGATGTGTTTGCGTCGGGAATCGGCTGGTTCCATATCTTTTTAATCTAAATCCCGAATTCTTTTAATATCATGTCAAGACCCGAGTCCTAATCACGTAATGACACAAATTCATTTAAAACTTCTGTGAAAATGGAAGGCTATGGCAAATTCCATGTCCATTAGGGTTGTTCAAAATTTTAAAAATACCACGTCGTAATATCGAATTGTATAGATTATTGATAAAAAAAACATCAATGAGCCTGCAAGAACCTTACAGGAAATTCATTAAGATTCCGCGAAACCGTTTGAAAGTAACCACCGAAGAGTGGGTGTGCGAGCGCATACGAATATACAATGGCGAGAAGATTCGCAATCACAAAATCTTGATTCGCTAATCAGCTATGCTTTAATGATCGCGAGTTATTTTCAAACGGAATCTTGATGGCTTTCCTGTGAGCTTCTTGCAGGCTCATTGATGTTTCTTTATCTATAATCCAGACACACAACGCAGCATTTATAATAAGTTCCAAATGTTGTACAATCCTAATGTCCATTCTACATTGCTTACTTGCGAGCGTCTTGAGTGATCCGTTTATCGAATATTTTGCAATGTCACTTTATCTCACTGTATCGGTCATTATAAGTTGTTAGGGTTTCTCAACTGCGACTGTGCGCCCGTTTGGCACAAACCATTGGAAGCTGTTGACCGCAGATGGTCAAAAGTCGAATAATTTAGTTCGTAAAGAAACAGTGGATCTGTTGAATAGACTCGTGAGATGTGATTTTAATAAATGACCAATTCATCCTGGTGAGGATATATTAATATAGTATTGCGGAGTTTGCATGAAGAGCTCTGTACAGGAGTTGGTTGCGAAATATTGGTGTGAAAAAATCTGGCTAGAAAGCTCTTTTTAACTCGTTTATGATGAGATTACTCCAAATTTCAATTGACTTGGAAAACTTTTTATGCTTCAAATCTCATATAGTAAAAGTAGGCATTTATATTCATTCATATATACATACGTGCATTACTTTCATGACTGAAATTACAACTGCGCGATGCATGCATGTATCACAGAAATTGATAATTTTTTTGAAATTATTGAATGGTATTACGTCCACTTGTCCTTGAGCACCTACTATAAGTGATTGAAGCACCTCTATCCTCAAGTGACCACTCCATAAGGTTAGAAATTCAGGAAAATCGACAGTCCAATTGTCTCCAAAGGTTTTATTATTTCCAATTACGGTTTTCAATTTGCTTTTAATTCTACGTTGGCAGCGGTGAATTTATCGTACTAGAGATGGTCGACGGCATTATCGGGGCGTCTGTAAATAAAGGTGGAGGCGTCCTGAGTTTACGTTCTACAATTCCGATCAACGACGGAGGTTGGCACACAATCAAGTAAGTCGGGCGGTGTTGGTTAAGGCTGTTGAAATATACCACATATATCTTTTTCCAAATTTCACATCTATAGTAATTAGGTTGTTAGGTTTCTTGAGAAACGCTACGTACCAAATTTGGCTCACTTCCGAGCAGTCGAAGCCGTGCAATCCAAATTTGAAATCTCTACCATTTTTGAAACAAACGGTAATTCCTACTGAATAATATATTCGTATTGAAACCAACCTGAATGTTTTCGGCTGCCACTTGTCAGAAACTAGTAGAAAACTCAAAGTAACTATTCTCTACTAATTGCCCACTAGTTGCTGACGATCACCCCTGACGAGTGTCAGCCGATAATTCTCTGGTTGATTTCAATAAGATTATATTATTCAGTTGTATATTGAAGTTCAGTACCTCCCAAGAGTCTCTCAAGGCAGTATTTACGGGGACAAACTGTGTCACTTCGCCATGACCAAACATCGTGTTGCAGGCGTGTCTGAATGGAGAGTCAAAGAGTTTTGATAAAAACATTGCTAATTAATTAAAATGATGACGCTGGTCGTGGTCGCTGTTTATCTTGAAATTTGTCTATTTCATTGAATAAACGTAGTGAAAACAATGGTGATATAATCTGTTAACAGAATAGGACCTACTTTTAAACAACCCTAGTGTCATTAAATATCGAACCGCGATTTCTGAAATACGTTCTTGCATGTAGATTCAGCTTCAGCTCCTCATACCTGGATATTCGAGTGGATGGCAACAAAACTAAAGCGTTTTTCGAGCAGAAAAACTTCGCAGACGTCGGTACTGGTCAACGCGTTGATCTCGATCTAGTTGGATATTTGTATGTTGGCGGGGTGCCGGAACATTTGCTGAGTACCGGGTCTATACCGCAGAGCTTGCTATCGCTTCGTATCGTGGACGGGGTGGCTTCTGTGGGTGGCGCTTTTCCTGGGTGCATCAAGAATATCAAAGTGAATCAAAGGTTGGAAGATTTTTTTGTCTACTGCCTACTGGTTGTTGGGTATCATAAGACTTCAATATGCGATTGATCTTGCATTTCCAAGTTAAAAGCCGGCCAGGAATGACGGCAACGGAACTACCCCGAAATACCCCTTAAAGTTTGAAAATCGGCCCGAACAATCGCTTGACGCAATTGACCATTGCCGATTTTCAAACTTTGAGGACTATTTCGGTGTAGTTCCGTTGCCGTCGTTTCAAAACGTCACGAGACTGCGATACAATTAAAAATAAGAAGATGCCGAAACGACAGTAGTCTTTGTGATCAGACACCCACCTGGGCCTAGGCGATGTAAAGAGTAATCATGCACACTGAATGAAAGGGAAAGAAGATATTAGAAAATGGCGAGCGACAAGATCAGGTGGCATGTGACGGAAGACGAGATCGATATGTCGGGCCGTGGTCCGGTAAATGTTGCTGGCTGACTAGTATTCATTTATTAGAAATTGTTTGTATTCCGACTTGAATGTGGACACTAGGGCTGTTCAAAAAAAACTTTTTCTTCAGATTACACTGGCTACTTGATGAAATTGTTAGGTTGATTAAAAAAACAACGCTGTACACTAACTTTGGCTCAATTCCAATTCCAATTTGAACAGCCCTAGTGGACACGGATTGTAAAGTGCGACCCTTACTTTGTTACCGAACTTCTGATTTGCAGTATCTATCTATATATGTCCATCTATTCTTTATCGTATGTGACATAGAAAACATGGCCGTCTTTGTATGTGAGGATGTTCGTTCGTTCTTACCGAATTGTGCATTTTTCAGGAGAAAGGGAATTAGCGATTTTGTCGAGACCTATGGCGTGACGTCTGGTTGCTCGTTAAAACCTTTCACAAACTTGATTTCTCCCGGGATGGATTTTTGGGAGGCCGACAAGTTCATGTCTGAGCTGTACGGCACGTTTTCGCAGCGACCCATCGCCACAACACCTATTTACGAAGTCACAACGTCGACAGGAGTTATCACGACTGCTGCTCCTGAATTTAAGCTTCCCGAAATCGAGTTATTCTCTCATCCGATCGAGGTTTCAGAAGGCGGTTTTGTAACGCTGACGCGGCAGCATTTATCATGGAAATTATCATCTTACAATGGCAACGTTTCAGAGACAGATATACTGCTTGTAACAGACATCGAAACGCGACACGGTAGTATCTTGAGAGGGGCATCATGCTCTAGTGATAACTCTGGCGTTACCGAATTCAGACTGAGTGATATTGTGTCCAGATCGCTGGTGTATTGCCACGATGGGACAGACACTGTTTCAGATTTCGCAAATTTCACGACCGTTTGGGATTTGAAAGATAAGACTCAAGCCCAGAGGGATTATATCATCAAAAATATCGATGTAAATGATGCGAGATTTGTCAGTACCGGCCTTGTGCTAGGTTCTGCTGGAATCCGACTCGAAATCGATATATCTCCGGTCGATGATGCGCCTTCGCTTACCATACCTCGTGATTATGTGTTTCGTCCTATCAAAAACGTACCGACTCATTTTCCGAGTCGCGTGCTTAACGCCACTGATAGTGACAGCGGCCGAAGCGATATATTTTATTCCATACTGGGAGAGGCGGATAACGATGAATTTTCTGTCGAGAACACAGATTATCCACGACGTTTTATCACTGATTTTACGCAAGCTGATTTAGACCACGGTAAAGTCACTTTCACTTACAATAGTGCCAGGGACAATACGAGGCTGATTCTCCGGCTGTTCAACCCCTCCCCTGACGGGGGCTACGCGTCTGGGGAACACAAGTCGCTCGTTTTGAGGATCGCGGCGCAACCTCTGAATATTACAGGTACAAATTTATCCCGTGTACTGTTTGGTTCGATAGTTTTCAGTTCGATTAGGTTTGACGAAATTAACTGCCTCACTGATTAGATTACACTGATCAACAAGTCGAAAGCTGTTGGCTTCCGACGAGAACACACGTGGTTCTTATCAATATTTGGGCGCTAAAACCAAAGGGGGCAATTAAAATTGCTGAATAGGTCTAGAATAAAACTCATGTCCTTTATCTTTTTGGTATGTGGATCAACATAGGGAAAATCTGGGTGTGCTATATTGACTGCAAAAGCTGCCGTATACGAACACTATACAGTATCAATTTTGTGAATTTTAACTTTGTAACATTGCGGCCGAGTGCTATTAATAACATTCATGATTTTTGAGGAAGGATGTGAACATGGAACAGTCGACACTGTATTGATGAAAATATTGCAAGATTTGTAGCTTTCATGCGCAATGTTGCTGATTTCGCACCTGATATATCAAGTTTGTGTAACATCTTTGATTATATCCTTCTAGATCCCGGTTTATTCACCCTTGAGAATATTTGGGTTGTTACGTGGGCCCGTAAACCGCAAACTTTTGAAGATCATGACAAAAAAATGAGGCCTCAAAGCCATCTGGTCCAGTTGACGCCTTAAAAGCTACCTAATACCTATAAGGAAAGCACGTATTGCCCGTGGTCCACAGTCCTTCTGGCTATTGTGACCTGTAGTGACCACTAGAAATCTGTCAAAAGTAAAGATAAATCTTATAAATATGGACAATGTAGTTTTACAGTTGTAGTTTCGACTTCATGAAGCCCTAAAACTTGACCACCCAAAGTTTGAGAGCCCCTGTTCTGGCTCAGAATATCGGACCCAATTTCATACTGTTCTAGAAAATATTATTCATTACCTATCTCCGACATTACCGTAACTCGTGATCTGATTTTTTCAATTCATTTCATTCACAGCGACCACGGAGAGGTTGAACCTCATTGAAAAATCCGCCATTATCATTTCTGATGACTCCATTCGAGTCACATCGAACGCGGAACCTAATTCTGTTCGTTACGCTGTCAAGATTGAGACTGCGCCGGCACTCGGGGTTTTAGAGGTAACTAATTTACATTTTTGCGTCATATAGGCATGGTGAAAGTAGTAGTGGTAGTAGAGAAACAGACACATGTAATCGCATTAATAGAAAAAATTAATGTTCCGAGGGTGGCCTAGCTTGCATGCCATTTCTAATAGTTTTGTTTTCCGATCTCAAGATTTCAAAATCGGAAGTTGCACTTTTATGACTTCTGTGCATCAGTTAGCGACACGCCAAGTTTGTCAGTAACGGTGGGTTTAACAAGACTTTAACTGGAAACTGAGCAGTCAACACAGTGATTTAGACTCGGACTCGACCCTCCGCTCGCTGACTTGGACTCGGACTTGACTCTGTGGTGAATTGAAAATGACTCAACTTAACTCAAGTCAAAACTATAAAATTGAGATTGACTTGCGATTCGGAGCCTTGTTACTTGATTACAACCATGCAGTAACAGTATACTTCTTCTTTTCGGAGTAGGCCAAAGTAAATTTAGCTCGTTGGTGTACTTACTCAAGTAACTATGTCCTCAGATTACTTCTAGTTCTACTCGGTCAGTTTTTAAGCAAAACTGCTTTTACTTTAGATCTCCTAAAATAGAAAGTAGTCTGTGATATCTCTGTGATGCAGCCGATGGCTCTTAGTTAAAAACATTCAAAACTATTTTTCATCTCCGCTTTCAGCTTCATGGTGTCGGAAACGTGTGGGCAGAGACTGACAATTTCACAATGGAAGACGTTTCGCGGGGTGCTGTGCGGTACAGGAACACGAACAGGACCAAATTGCCGAATGAGATTGATCAAGATAGGTGAGCAGTAGGGTTGTTCAAAATTTTTAATAAAATAAAATTTTCAAATTTTTCTGTCAACCCCTTGAAATTGTTAAGTTGCCTAAAAGAACGATGCGTACCCATTTTTGCTCCCTTCCGACCGGTAGAAGCGAAGATATTGCAGTTGAAAGGTTTGGATTCGCAAAAATAGCATTGAATGCAATAAATGGTGAGCAATCCCAAGAATTCTTCATGAAAAACTCTAATAACTTCGCTTCTACGGGTTGGAATTACGTCAGTTTTTGTAGATCACAGTTTCGTGGGGCCGACAGAAAAATTTGAAGCTTTTTTACTTGATTTTTTCAATAAATTCAAAAATTTCAATTGGATCTGCTTCGGCTCCTGCTGGTTGGAATCGAGCCAAACTTGGAGTGCAGCCTTTTTAGGCGACCAAACAATTTGATCAGTGAATCCCCGGAATCCGGGAAAACAAGTTATTTTTGAGCAAACCTAGTGACCAGTGCATACCCGGGCATCAACTTAGTAGTAGGCCTAGGCCTATATTTATTCGCTGATAGAAAAAGTTTGCTTGGCAAGTATGCCAAGTAGAAGGGATGTTGCAATCTTGCAAAAAGCAATCTGGTTTTCTTCCGTTTCAGTTTTGCTTTCTCACTATCAGCGGCTGGAGCGCGTTCACGCACTTATCAGGAAATTTCCATCAAAAAGGTCAACCTTTCATTGTCGCTGGCGACTATTGTTCTCAAGCAAGGGGTGCAGGAAGTCATGATGTCTTCCGACGACGTGAACATTACTGCTAACGATATAGTCTTGGACAATGATCGTATACAAATTCGGCTGAAAGCGGCAACGAAGCACGTTGAATTATTTTACAAGTGAGTCTTACGTTATTACATCATGTCTACGCTTTGTTTTGTGGCTTCTAACTTGACTCAAACTTATTTTGTGTTGGCCTCTATTGGAGTAATTTGAAATATACAAAATGGAAAGTTTTGACTTGTTTAAAGTAAAATTCTGTGCATTGAAATTAAATATAAGCTCGTCAGTTGGTCGCTTTTGTAAGATAAATTAATTCTATTTTGATTTCAAAAACTGTTATCACAAATTGGCTACATCTATATTTGATTTGAAAGAATCTCTGGAAGATACCTATTATCAGGGTTGTAACCAAGTCACGAGGTCCCTAGTAACAAGTCAATCTCAATTTTATAGTTTTGACTCGAGTCAGGTCGAGTCGTCAATTCACTACCGAGTCAAGTCCGAGTCCAAGTCAGTAGGTAGAGGGTCGAGTCATAGTGTTGTGACTCGAGTCCAAGTCATAGTGTTGTGACTTGATTCCGAGTCCAAATCATTGTGTTTGCTGGTCAGTTTGGAGTTCAATCCGTTTCAACCCACTTTTTTTAACTCTGCTCACTTGATATAAAACGGCTCGCATTCGTAATTTCGTAATTTCCCTCAGTTTCAACAGTTTCCGGCCGATCTTCCTATTATCAGGACTGATAGACGAAATACCAATCATGTGGTGACTTTGCTATTCTTTGAAGTTACAATGAAATGTCTGTCTTGGCAGTCCTAGTGTCGAGTCATATGACTTGATTCGAGTCATGCACGATGACTCGAGTACAAGTCGAGTCAAATCAGAATCAGGTCGAGTCATTTTACACATTTCGAAAAAATAACTCGAGTCAAGTCGAGTCACCAAAAGTTCGAGTCAATACATCCCTGCCTATTATGCATTATAAAGATATGTTGAGCTTGTAAAGCTTGGAAATCACTGCTCCTGGAGAGTTTTTTGATGTTAACGTTCCACTCAATTAACATACTGCAGACTGGTGTCCTGTTGAGTGTTGATATTTTTCACATATGAAATCGATATTTTAGACTAAAAGTCTTCAATGCTTCCACTTTTCTTTACAGTGACAGGAATTTAGTTCTGCAGCCCACCGACTCTTTTACGTATCGCGAGCTGTTGCAAGGAAGAATCAGCGTACGCGTGAAGACCAGGTATACGGCTCGAGGCTTACAAGAACTGATCCAAATGGACGCAGCCGTGAACGATCTTTACATCTCCCCTTTAAAAATGATGAACGTCACCTATGTTCCCGATTTGGACAGGATCAATGTGAGTTATGGAGAAATAAGATATTTCCTTATAAAGTAGGGCGATTTTTTTTACCTAAAAACGGTAGATTCTAACCTAAAAATCAAAATTTTGACATTTTTTGACCTAAAAAACTTAATTTTGACCAAATTTTGACCTTGTGTATGTAAATTAGGTGTTTTCCAACATGTTGGAATTGTGCTACTTATCTTCATTTCTGGTTGGAACTGTCTGTCCTCGCGAAGTAGTTTGGCCTGAAAGAACTTTTTTGACGTAAATACTGACAAATTTTTACATGAAAAAACTTTATTGTAACGAAATCTGGACCTATGAAGAATCCCAGTAGTTACATCGCGCATTGTGGTAGAAATAATTAGCATTTGTTGTAGTACAACGAAAGATACTTTCCCACATCTCGGGTAGCGGGTAGAAAGTGTCCGTCCTTACTAAGTAGCTTGCCAAGAATGGAGAAAGAACGTTCTACAGCAGCAGTTGTGGGCTGACAACACTGAAGCTGTGCGTGCACTGCTGGTGACCAACCGTGTTGCTTCATTCTGACAATGTCATTATTTCTCTTTTTATGCCGTAATAGTCATGTCTCCTATCCCTGCTATTTCTCATATTACACCGTAATAGTGTAACCCCCATTTCGGGAAGTACTGTTGTAACAAATTTGAGTTTTTCAAAACAATTCAAGATTTTTAAATGGACTCGGCCTTGAATTTTGAATGCAGCACTGCGTTTTCGTACTGTTTATGATTGTGTAATGTCTTCAGATCTTAACAAAAGTCGTTCGGGTAGACGAAGGAAGAGAGACAGCGATCGGAATCCGAGATCTGAAAGCCTCCCTGCCGACCAGCCCGACAAATTCCAGAATCAAGATATTCCGATTCGAAATCGTCAAATATCCCGAACACGGCGTTTTGAACAGAAAAGCTGTACCTTCTACGGTAGGTCGGAGTTTTTGTTGCTTGAAATCTGTTTTGTTGGAGTCTTGTAATTTTTTTTTAGGTGATTCAAAGTAACATATCGGAATTCTGGTCTACCGACTTGGAGAACAACGCTCTTTTATACGAGTAGGTTTGATACTGTTCTTGTGCTCTAGAGTAGCTACTCGAGCAGAGGAGATTACTCCTTCTGCTTAGTTCCACAGCTTGCTCGATTGATTATGATTTCAGGTGATTTCTACTTACACTTTTCAGCGTTCTCAGGCGACACTAGACCTAGAATACTTTCTTAACTGGAGATCACTCATTGTACTTGTCCTTGAGTGAAAATTTACGGCGTTACTTTTACTGCTATATGAGTACTTTGCCAACCTCCATATACCTGAGTAGTAGCAGAATTAATGTCGTAAGGTTCTGCTTCGTGCAGATTCATCCTTTTTGAAGTAGTATAAAATGAGCTCTACAAATTTCAAAAGCAAATTTAAAGCATGTCCGTTTACATGGTTGAATTTATTTATATTCTGTGTGGGAGTATTAAAATTATAATTTCACACGTTACATATTTGTTTTTTTCAAAAGCAAAATTTTATACCGATAAACTTCACTTTGTTGGATTTATTTTTGCTGCGTAAACGAACCAACAATTTCATGGGGTCCTTTGAAAGATATGATTTTTTTTGACGAATTCCAAACTTTTCTTCAAGAACTTTGCTTTTATGGATGATAATTGAGCCAAACTTGATAAGCAGCGTTTTTTAGGAAACTTGACAGTTTTATATGAAATTCTGAAAGCTCGGTGAAATTTGTGAAAAAGTTTATTTTGAGTACCGGTATGTATTAGCCTTGTTTCCATACTTTGTAATCCATATTGCAGGCATGACGACTCTGAATCTCTGAATGATTTGTTCACTTTCCGCGTCACCCCTGTTTTGGAAGGACGCCTGCCAGAGACCGTGGCCAAACTGTCCAATGTGTCGCTGGTCGCCAACCTTTCCATCCGTATCACGCCAGGTCAGTAATGCCAGGCTAATTCGATTCAATGGGGTACCCTGGTATATTTTGTCAGGGTTTATTTTACTGCTATTTCAAGGTTTTTAATCCATGCATGTTATGTGCCTATGTGCCTATTATACCAGTAGCTAACAGAGGATGTTTCTCACACACCTTAGGGCTTACGGCTGCTATATTGTGAGATTACCGTTATCTATGTCGCCAAATTCCTTCCAGTGAATGACCAAAGACCGGTTTGGGTCTCCAAGCGCGTGTTTCGGACGATTAGAAATGGCGAAAGACTCCTCACGACAGACGACCTTTATTACAAAGACGAAGACTCTGACTTTGACGAATTGGACCTGGTGATCACGAAGCGCGGAATCACAAACGGCGACATTCTCAACGCCACCAGCAGAAGCCACCAAAGAGTGAGTGGCATTTTTAGTATCTGTCATGACTAGGGCAATTTTAATTACATAAAAACAGAAGACATTGACCTAAAATATAACAATTTTGACATTTTTAACTTGAAAAAACAAAACGAAATCTGGACCTATGAAGAATTCCTGTAGTATGGCATAAATAATTAGAATCTGTTGTCGTACAATGAAAGAAAGATACATTCCTACATTCTCGGGTAGAAAGTGTTTGTCCTTACTATTAGCTTGTCGAGAATGGAGAAAGAACGTTCAACAGCAGCAGTTGTTGGCTGGCAACACTGAAATTGGGCGTACTCTGTTGGTGACACACCGTGTTGCTTCATTCTGACAATGTTGTCTACATCACACAGTTTTTCATCATGTGCTTCTTGATATAAGAACCAATGCCCACGCAGTCTTGCTTCAGTTAGGATATTGCGGTATGTTGAGCATAACACCATGTCAACCTATCATTTGACCGTTTATGATACACAATGAGCAGACAACTTTAAAGTAGACAGCAAACTGTAAAATGTCAAATGATTAGATCACCGACAGTGCAAAATCTACGATGCAAACGAAATGCAGGTTGAAAAAAAATTTTGACCTTGTGAACAATTTTGACAGTTTTTTGACCTGACGCAGCAATTATGACAAATCATGACATGTCTTGGCCACTTCTACCCATAATTGAGTGGAAACTTACGGCTTTGCCTGTATTTCCATTTGAACAACGCTGACCGCTTAGACACTTAGCTTCTGACTGCAATCCGTTGTGAATATACAGCTTTAACTTCTGTTTCTATTGGAGCATCGGATCTGACTACCCTGATCACGTTTGCTAAATAGTACTGTACGTTGAATTGCACAGATCAGCGTGTTTACTCAAAGGCAGGTCGCTAACGGTGAAGTTTTATTTCGGCATCGTGGCAGCGACGACGGACGTTTCGTGTTTTTTGTGCAGGACGGTAAACATCACATGCCGGGTAAGCGCCATTTATCGTTTTTCTTCCACGGATTTTGCATTCCGATTTATTCAACAGGGCTTATTACAATATCGGCGGCGCAGCCTTATCTGCGCAGGGAAAATTCTTCTGTCGTTACCGTCGTGAAGGGTGATGAAGTCTTGATAACGGCTTCCAATCTGGCTTATGCAACGAATGTGAAAGGCTCGTCGAATGATATCCTTTACAGGTACGCAATTCTATCGTTAGATCCGATTTGGTGTTTGGGAATTTAGGTCATGTGTGAATTGACGCGGCTCATACTCGACACTTGATGCTTGTATATGGCGTTACAGTTGATCTGTGAGTAAGTGTTTCTACTTTTTTGGAGTGCACCAGCAGATTATGCCTACTATAAACTATCAATCAGGTTGGTTAACTACCGTTTTTTGAGTAGGTCCACTTGTAGTTCCGCATTTTGAAAAATCCACGAGTTTGTGCAAATCTGCCCAAAAACCTTGTGTTGTATATTTGTAACATTCAAAAGATGCTTTCGAGCGCGGACATGGTTCCGTCTCGGTTTTACAGTACGTCACGTCAAATGGTGCCTCCGTGTTTAGGGTCACCGCGGGGCCGAGCAATGGACTCCTTTACGTCAATTCTTCAAGCATTGAAAAAAATCCAGTCTCAGAGTTTACTCAAGCAGCACTGATTCACCGTCAGATCGTATATGGACACCGTGACACTCCGACTTGGAACGACGAAATTCTATTCACCGTGCACGCTGGATCATTATCGACTAGTGGCAATGTAGGATATTAAGTCATAATTGGTGATGCAGCAGCGATGTACATCGTAAAAATCAGCTCATCATGGTATTTGTGCATACGTTTCTTCAAAGATCATTTTATTTGATAATTTCCATATGAGTGGTAGTTTTGAGATACACTATCACCGAAATGCCAGTTCTCTGCTTTTTTATTGTTAACATCCAGTTATTGTTAAGGAAACTTTATGTTTACGAAGATAATAAGGTTTATTTGTTAACACTCTCCAAATCTTGAGAGACTTCACCTATGTTGGTAATGTCACTACACCCACATCCATCTGTGTTGATTTTCTACTCAGGGTAATGGCATTTAATGTACAGATATCCATCAAAGTTCAGTTGGAGAGTCAAGCCAAGCCTCCGTCCGTGCAAAAGAATCGTACCATCACTGTGAGACAAGGCGAAAAGGTCTATCTACGCAAACAAAACTTGAGGTAGGAGCGTCTCAGAGGGTGGGAATGCTTGCCAAGCTCTTGGGATCGAGTGCTTAATTATGTGAAATATCACTCGTTTCAATTGCGGAATAAATTTTAAGTCGTGGAATCGTAAAAATTTTATGCTGGATTGTGAAACCTGTTTGACAGGCTTTTCTGCGGTACGGTGTTCAGTAATGCAGCGCGTTTACCTGGCAATGCTCTACAAAATGCTTGTTTTGCATTGATATTAAAAATACTTGGTATAGAGTTGTCCACCCTGACGTGAGAGCCGCTGAAATCAAGTTTACCGTCGTCCGATCGCCGCACTTTGGACAGCTGGTGTTCCTGTCCGAAGTGGACAATCCAGAATTCAACACGCATAAAGTGACCGGTGCGTACAAGCATTCCTATTCTGCTACAAAATTCGAAGTCTAAAAACCCCGGTCATAACCAAGTCGCAAGTCAATCTCACTTTTCTAGTTTTGACTCGAGTCAAGTCGAGTCATCTTCAATTCACAACCGAGTCAAGTCCGAGCCCAAGTCATCGAGCAGAGGGTCGAGTCCAAGTCATTGTGTTTACTGCTCAGTTTCCAGTTAAAGCCTTGTTAAACTCAATTTTTATAACTCTGTTTGATGATATCGAATGGTTCACATTAATAATATACTAATTTTCAAAACTTGTAGCAGTTGTTGGCCGCATTTTCAAGTGCGGATACCAATAGACAAAATGCCGATAGGGTGGTTACTTTACTACTCTTCGAAATTACAATGAAATGTCGGTCTTGGCCGTTTGACTTTCGAGTCATTTGACTTGGTTCAGATTGACAGATTGACTCGAGTCGAGTCATGACTCGAGTCATTACAACCCTGCTAAAAACTAGGTAGTTTTGTCTTGATAAATGTTAATTAGAAGTAGGAGTAGTACCAAATGTGACCACTTGAATAAGTTGTTCAAGTAGATGAAACTTGAGTGCTCCGATAAAGTAGAAGTACTTCGTAACTGATGGCATGTGATCGTAATTAATCAGGTTTTCAAATGCTGGTTGGTGACCAGAGGCACTTGGTGGTCCCTAATCCTTACCCTACCATAGCATCTAACTTCAAGGCTAACCTAACCCTGAATGCTGACCTGAATACATAAAGACATGCATACCAAGTCCCATATGCCACAATTCACTATCATATTCATTGAAATATTCAATTCCGAATTTTTTAATGCAATATTCCTGTATCGATTTTGTAATAATGGTGGTTATTTCATTTTCAATGCCAAATTCACTGGCGTCCATCAGGTTTTTCCGCATGTTGTATGACACTGAGCTGTTACAATCACATATCTTGGGAGGGGTCGCTGTCAATGATGAATAAAATTATATGCGTTGATCTCGTTCAACTAAATTCACCATATATGATCTTGTATATTCAATATGAATATACTATTCAATTGTGTGTTGAAGTTCTCTACCTCCAAGAAGCTCTTTAAAAATGATCTATGCCGTGAAAGAGTTTTTTTCTGCTTATTTGAGCCCATCTATTTTGTAACGCGACGAATTCTTGCATTCAGATTTCACTCAAGCTGACATTAATCAAGGCAGGATACAGTACGCACAAAATGGATCGTTTCAATACGACAATGTCGACTTTGTCGACGGTGTTCTGCTGGATTGGTTTTTCTTCAACGTTTCAAACGGTCTGATGAAGCTGCACGATCAAAAATTCCTTTTTGATATCAACCCGGATAAGATTCCATTACGGTACGTCTTGTGCTGGGTAGCATTAAGTACCTGAGTGATTTGGTGCTAGTTATCGGTATGAGCTTGAAAATCTTACACATATACTATATATATGTCTTGGAAATCTTTGAATATTTTTTACTTTCACAGAGTCGGAAATTTCTCGGTACGCGAAGGCAAGTCAAAAGCGATGATTCGCGACTTTTTGTGGATCGAGGGTGACCACTTTGATGTGGACAACGTGGAAGTACGTATCGTGACTCCGGCCGTGCATGGTATTTTCGAATCGGCCCAGCAGGATGACGTGGCCCTGAGAAGTTTCAACTACCGTCTGGCCGTGGAAGAGTTCTTGTATTACACGCACGACGACTCGGACTCGTTACATGTAAGTTAGAAGTTTTGTTCGAGTCATGTAATTCATGTAGAAGTAGGACCAAGGCTGTAAATTCCTGCTCAATTACAATTAGAAGTAACGATTTCCAAGACATGTTCAAGCTACTTCACGTGAAGTCAAAAATAAAAGGCCTGCTAGGCACCCACGTAAGTAAAGTGGATTTGGTCGCGGCTTCCCATACTTCAAGTGATTATAGCTGAAACAACAACCGCTTATCCTAGAAAGCTAGTTTTGGGCTTGAAAGCTGCGGAAGCAACCTGTTTCTACCTCACTTCCATAGAACTTTGTCTTGAAAATGTAATGTAAAAAAGTTACAAGCAAATAATTGAATAGAGTTGAACTGGAAGATACTTTTTTTCACCAAGTTCATATCATAAAGGTTTGTGACGATGTAATATATCGAAAGTTCAATCATTCTCCTCTACTAATCAAAATTATGTTAGGTTGGTATAAAAATCAACCCATAAGTCCGCCAAAAAAGATTTTTTTGTTATTAAAGCAGCAATCTAACAGATTGTAACATGCAAATTAGCATTGCAAACTTGGTAAAACCAACCGACATTTTTAATGGCGGTCTATAAATCAATAATTTGATTCTAACTTTTTTCTGTACGTTTTCAAGACAAAGTGTTATCGGAGTGGGATAGAAACATGTTGCTTCTTGCTTTTAAGCCCAGAACTAGCTTTCCAGCATAAGCGGTTATCGAGATATGGCAGAATTAGCTATTTTAGGCTCGTTCGGTGAAATTGCACGGCCACTAGAGGGTGCAGGCTCCTGATGATGATGATAGAAGTAATTCATTTGAGATTTGGGACCAAATATCAAAGGCGCTTTTTGAAATTCAATTTTTTTTCACTCCACCCTAATACAAACATATTGGTGGTTAGAGACGTTTTCTTGGGATAGTTTATAATAGAAAATCCTGAATTCCTTTCCTAATCTGTCGCAACGAAGGGATTGAAACCTCACCTAGATATCCATATTTTATCCTGTGATATACATAACCATTGAAGATGAGATGCTAGATGGAAATGACTAGGCTGTACGTTATATGTTAATTAAAAACTCAATTTTGGTGCCATATATGTTGCGATCGCACCAAAAGGTGTCGTCAGAAACGTTACGCTTTAATATTACATTCGCCAGCGCCTATCTTCCTGGAAACATGCTCGGCACTGGTTTATACCAAATCGAAGACGCATATTTTCAAGACGATAAGTACAGCTGCAAAATTAGCTTCGAAATGATAAAAGTCCACCCAATTTCTACATAAAGTATGATGTTATTTTTGCTAAAAGTCATTTTGTAGCTGTTTCTGAGAAGCTTACAGTTAATATTTGCACAAGACAGGCGACGGTTGCATGATAATTGAGCTATCTTTGATCGAAAACTTGAGGGGTTCCGTGACTGTCCAAAGGTTGAGAACGACTATATTACGCTTTCAGCTATGACAGATCACTGTCAGTGATGAATGACGTAGATTCATAAAATCGGATCTGATTATAGCACGGCCTTTTTATGGATAAGGGAGAGAGAAAGAGAGAGAGACGAACCGATTAAGTAAACGTGCATATTTGCAGAATAGCACAGCACAATGCTGAGGTTGGTAGTGTCTGGTACTTCGTACATGTGATGTAATCGTGACGACATTCGTGTCAACCAGATCCAGAGTAATCAATCGACTGTTCAATCATAATCACGTGCAATGATCTTTGTGAGATACAGCGAAATCTGATTAACCACGCTAATAGAAGTAGGAAATAATTTACAAATATCTGGTTCTATTCGATTCAAAGCAAGGTGTGGGTATTCGAATTGGTTGTGATTTGATTTGGCCCATCGCGAACAAAACGCCTTGTAAATGTTCTAAATTGCCCGGTTAAGCTGATACAGAGCTGGGGTGTAAATCTACGTTACGAGTTGTCATTGTACGATATTTATCGTACACAGGACAACTTCACTCTGCAAGCGTTTACGTTGGATGGGCGGAGAACCAGCGACCTTGTGACTGGCCACGTCGACATCATACCGGTAAACGACGAGAGACCCGTCATTGTGAATAATACAAAGCTCAGTGTAAGTGACCATTCTGTGCTGTGCACTAGTTGTAAGGGGTCCATAGATGTCCAATACTGAAACTGCTGCTATAAAACTAGATTGTCAGTTATATCGCCGTAACAACATCTGTTTATATCTTTGACCTATGTCCTTTTTCTGTCTCATTTTTTCCCTCATGAGATAGCTTTTTAGGCTACATCTACATCACGTTTAGGCTGCATCCACACAACCTACCAAATAATTTTAGGTATCGCATTAGGAAAAAGGTAAAGAAACACTGCAACAAGACATTTGACACCGACCCGATGCGTTTTATGTAGAATTGCAACACCAACAGTATTTTGAAATCAATTTTTCAGGTTTGGAATAATTCAGTCACGGTGATCTCGCCTTCTGACCTGGCTGCCGTCGACGCCGACAGCCCGGCTGCAGAAATCCGTTTTCAAGTGCTACCCGCCAGCAACGGGTTCCTTGCGTTAACGCAAGAGCCAACCGTTCCTATTTTCAACTTCACGCAAGAGTATATCGACGACGGAAAGGTCGTTTTTGTCCATAAAGGTACTGTGAAGAAATATGTCCTGATCATACAGGGATGAACCACTTACTAATACCAAAATAACAAACATCTTGTTCGGCATCCCGAGATATGTCAACCTACAAATTTTCGAGTTGATCGGACGATATTTTCATCCTCAAAAATGTTTCCCGGTACTCATACCTTGTGTAAAATCAAAATTTTGAGAAAAAGATATTTTAAGAATATCAAAAGTTTGAAAAGTCAGTAGTTTGGGCTAAAAAGTAGGAATGAAGATAATCTCAAGACATAAAAGCCAAACTCGAGGGCACAATCTGAAAATGTACGAATACTTTGATACAGACCACCTTAGGGCATATGTTTTTTTTCCTGCAAACAGGACTGCTGGTTGGAATTTCCTTCTAATTGGCACTATATCACTACATGTTGGTGCGAAAACGTGTCACGTAGGCACCGGCACATCTAAAAGAATTGTGCATTGCGAAATCACGCCTGTCGTCATGTTATGTTTGCACTCGCTCGGTATCTAAATATTTGCGGCCATACTGCAATGACGCGTCAATGTTCAGTTGATGTAATCTGTTGAAATTGGCATGGCGTGGTATGGTTTGCGTTATTCGAAATGGAGATGTAGTAAATTTTTACGAGTCATTCACACGTTGACTACCTGTTGACTTTTCATCTGAACCCACGTGCTACGTATGTCCTTGCCTGTGCTGGTGATTATGTAAGTCGTAATTTACGACGGTTTTATGTCCCCGGTCGTAAAGCTCTATTGATTTTATTGGATTGCGTTTAACGTTTATTTTGTAATGAGATTGTATCCCACATCTAGAAACCCTGCCCATTAAGTTTGTCGTGAGCATTGAACACTCTTCAATTATTATGTATTCAAGCAAGGTCATGTGAAAAGGTTTGAAATGAAAGTCTATTTGCGGATACAGGGAACTGCTTTTTATTTGTGGCCAAGTTCATGATATTTGAATTCGAATTTTAAAAGCGTAAGCACTCGCAAATAAGTAATTCTGATAGGATTATTGAATCGTCTGTGGTTTAAATTTCGCTATTTTATATTACAATGGCGAATTTTAGCAATTGATATGTACTATGTAGAGCTGTAATATCATCGTATCATGCTGGTAACAGAGTATTGTCAACCTATTTCAATTTGTTTGGAAATGAAAGTAGTATTATATGAATGCATGATGTGTGTAGGAGTAATAATCGGCGTGATCTGTCTTTGGTTATGAGCCAAACATTGAAAGTACCACCCATACATGCAATACCAAACCCAGCAATTTTCTTGCTACCTTGTTCATAACTGTAAAGATAATCAAGTCAAATGCGAAGAAATTCTCGAATTTTGCAAAGTAAAAGAAATATAACACTGTACCTAGCTACAATATTGGTTGGTACTTTCAAAGAACACTCTGTTTTTTTGTTGTTATCCACTACAAATTCTATACGGTAATATGTTTTATGTATGTAGGATACAATTTCTTATACCCTTTGTATGGCTCAAAGTAACGCATTGATTAACGTCATGCTATAGCGATGAAATTGTCAGGCCTAAAAGCGAGAAATAGTTTTCAGCCATGCCAATTGCACGTTTGTAATCAAATTGCGTTCATGTTTTCCCAGGTGCCAGTACGGGAGGCTTCACTTTTCAGTGCGACGATGGTTACGAGCCCACCAGAAAGACAATCTTTGTCGTAACGGCCAGGCCTCTTATCATTACCGTGAAAAAACATGGAGTCATACAGGCTAGTTTCTCGCATCATATATCTATCCCAATCTAATCCTATCATTTATGAAATTATATAAAATATTGAAACACAACAGGCGTTTCCCGGTGTCTCGACTCCAGTGGGCGTAACCGTACTCTCGTCTACTACAAACGATTTGGAGCATCCCAACCGAACGATTACCTACACGGTTACGTATCCGCCTTCCATCGGCAGGCTGGTCAGAAAGGTAATCTTTTGTTCTCTGTTGGGGGTCTGTGTAAACACGAGCTGTATTTGTTGTTGTGTGTGTTCAGATTACGTCGGCGTCTGATGATAATGAGAACGGGATATCTTCTTTCCTACAACGTGATATTGATGAAGGGTTAATTTTCTACAGTCAGGTTGGTGACGTTTCGAAGTAGTATACTGGGTATATCTCTTCAAAAGTGTAATCATGTATTAATAATTTGTTTATATCAGTGGTTCCCAAAAGCCCTTTGAAAAGTTAACAATGAATTGCAAATCACGCAAAATTCATGGTGTCCCTGCTTAAAAATGAAATTGTCAAATTATGTTTGATTGAAATGCAATATCCTGTGATAATTTACTGCGAAGCGTGAGGATATTCATTTTGCGCACTAATGAAACTGCTATTTGGTCACTGTTACGACAGGAAAACATATTGAAATTCAAATCTAGCCAAGCCAATAAATTGAGCGCTTCTCAAAGTGGGATCGGAATAAAGATCACCTTGGGTTCCCCGTAATTTAACTGCCCTAATTTATTTTGAATAATGTTAAGATGAGCAAACTTGTGTCAATAAAACTTTTGATTTTGATTTTATATGATCTATTCGCTTCCAATTGCCAGCCTTACCTTGTGTCTACAATAGAGAAATTCAAGTCTTTTCACAATAATTTGTGGCTTTTATGGATGTTTGTAGTCAAAGTTTCTTATCTCCGTCAATAATTGAGTACCAACATTTTTACAGCCTTAAATGACGATGGTCTGTCTTAAATTTTGCAGAACGTTGAGTTGGAGAAGTGGGGCGCCTCTGATAGCTTTGTTGTTTCCGCTTCATCTGCGCCGGCACGAGTTGTGAATGATATCAAGGTTTCGATCAACGTCACTTACAACGCCATTCCTGGCCGAAGCCCTATCCAATTGAATGCCGGTAAGCATAAGATTTATTAACTTATCCACTATTTATATGCTCAGATCTGTCTTTGCATAAAAGCAAAACTTCCCTGGGTTTAGTTGAGATTAACTGGATATTTGCTTCGGTAGTCATTCATCCGCTTTCAGGACTACATTTACATTCTTTGTATCATAATTTATAAACTAAAGGATTTTTCGTGTGCCCCTTATCAAGAGTTAACAGCACAATAAGAAATATGTAAACAGAGATTAAAAAGACAAGAAACTCGGCACGGCATCACATAAAGATGTAGTATTAAAAAGAACGCTAGATGAAGTAAACTGTACCATTAGTCATAACAAAGGTAACGAGACAAAATCAGATTATACAATACACCCAAAAAGGCTGGACAAGCATATAACACTATCTATTACAGAATTCTTTGTGCATATTGAAATAAACCAGAATATTTTCGGCTGACACTCGTCAGGAGTAATCGTCAGCAACTAGCAGAGAATTGGAGAGAACATTGTAGATCGACGACCGTATCACAAAATATGAAGTCATGCCGTTCGTTTTTAGGACAAACTGTTGTCGAGGGCGGTAATGTGGCCGTCAACTCATCTGTGCTAGACGCCAGCAACCTATTCAAGAAGATTCCGCCGCATAAGAAGAAGCGTATGTTCAGGCTGATGTGAGATTTTAGTTTGTTTTGTGCGCGGAGACAGCTTTTTAATATACCTCCGTTTCAGCTATGCGATCGAGATGCTGCCATCTCATGGAAATTTATCAATTTCCGGCAGAAATGTGACCGAGCTTAACACCACGTTTACGCAGTCCGATCTCGAAACCAACAAGATTTGGTATCGTCACGATCATTCTGATACTTTACAGGTATTACAAATCGGTGATATGCTATTCATGGACGGCTAAATTGTCAAATTTTTGGGATGTCTCCAAGTCGAATTTATGTTCTGATAAAATAATGTGTTTACGATTTGCGAGTTGAAATTTCGAAGATATTAATCCAACAATAAGACATCACTGTTTTTGCGTATCATGCTTCCAACCAAACTTGGGCGACTAAAAAATTGTCAGAATTACAATTATAGCTGCTCACTTTCAAATTGGACTTGAATTAGAATTACAACTACACAGTTCTTCCCAAATAAGAATAGAATTAGAATTACTATGACACAGTTCTTTCCAAATAAAATTAGAATTAGAATTACAGCAGCACAGCTTTTTCGAAATTAGATTAGAATTGGGATTACTGAATTCGGGAAATCCTAAACATTGAACGTAGTTCAGTATGTATCATATCATAGTTCACCCTCGTAAGCATTAGAATAGCAAACATACAATTGAATAGTATATTGATATTGAAATAAACCCGAATATTTTCGGCTGACACTTGTCAGGGGTAATCGTCAGCAACTAGCTGTACGACAAGCTTGGCTCGTTTTGATGGAGTAGCAACCCTGACCTACGCTCACAACCTTTTCAGACCGCTTAAATGTGCCTGATCATAATACCATTGTCATTTTCAGGATCAAATGTATTTACACATGTACTTGGTGGACACGCGTTTCAAGTCTAGCACGGGCTCGTACTGGGTCGTACCCCATACCTCATTCAAAGATTATTTCAACTTCACCATCGTGCCGTTAAACGATAATGCACCCGTTCTGTTAACAAAGGGGACAGTATTGAACGTAAGCTGAAGTTATTTATTTCCTTGGTACAGATTTTAACAGACTTACATATCTTATCTCTACTGTTGCAGGTTATCGACGGCTTTGAAAAGCTTATTACAACCAAATACATGAATTCTAGCGATCTCGACAGCGGTCCCGCTGAAATACAATATGAGATAATAAGACAGCCGTCGAAGGGTAGAATTGTGTACGCGAGCGACACGGAATTGCCCGTAAACAAATTCACGCAAGAAGATGTAACCTTAGAGAGGGTGCTTTTTGTTCCGAGCCAACTCAATTTAACGAGTGGGGAAACCGTTCGGGACGCGTTTTACTTTGGCGTGACGGATGGCATTCAACGCCCGGCGTTTAATTTATTTCAAATCAGGGTAAGGTTTATGACAATCTGCTGTGTTATTCTGATTTATAGGTATTCGACATGCTGATTACAACAGTGATTTATTTGGATTATCTGACGATATCTCAATCCTCATCAGATAATCCGGCAGGCTTAGGGCGAATTTAAGTAAACAGCTATTGCTCCTATTGATGAAAGAAATCAACCTGTTGATTGTGTGAAAGCGATTGAGATTTCGTTAAGATTTTCGTCAGAATTGAAAACACATCAACACTGTAATATGCTTCAGATTCATGCTGTCTACGTTGAATGCCAACCTGCAGCGTTGCGGCTACAACAGGGAACGTTTTCTGCCGTTGTGTCGACCGAAATCTTGAACGTGACTACCAACGGAAATGTGTCTCTGATTTCCTTCAACGTAACTCGCATGTCCGACATAGGATTGGTTCTTGTCGATGGTAAACAGGTACGATGCCGGTTTTGTCGATATAATGTCACTGTTCGGTTGTGTAACTCAGTGGAGGGCAACCTACGAGGGATTTGTTATCTGTCTGCGAAAAGTTATTATGGTTTCGCAAGTTATATGAAGGTTCAAAATTATAGTGGTCATGAGCGCTGATAAAAACTATACCACCACATTCAGGTTGATGTCTGTAATAGAAATACATGCGCTACTGCGTTACTGGGCAACCTTCTGTGACCTCCATGAACGTGAGCTGTAGTTTATTTTGGATGGTGTGCAGAGATAAAAGGTTGACAGCCATGGATGCAACTGGAGCCATGTATTGCCCGTGTGCTTAAAAGTTATTGACCACCTCTGGTGATATACTGCCCGTGAAAATTAATTTTATCCTCCCACCCGCAGACTGTGCAAATGATGTCGGATTTAACTTGCTGACAAATATTATCTGTTTCCAGACTGATTACTTTACCTACGACAGCGTCCTGAACAAGCAAGTCGTGTTTACTCTGGTCTCTAACGAGTCCCCGCGCGGCGCACTCCAGCTGGAAGTGAAGTATCATAGAGAATCGAGTCACATTATTAAATCTATCTCGGTCGACATAATTATTGAGCCTTCCATCAGGAAACCAGGTATGTCGGAATACTGAGTGTATGAATTGATTCACATTGATTCGTTGCACTCGTTCGGCTGCAGATTTGTTCTCTGTGAGCGAGAATGGTCTGACTAGAGTCGATTTGGAAGTTTTGGACGCGACAACGCTGTACGAAAAGGCCGGCTCCATGCCGATTTATTCTGTGATCAAGGGGCCAACAACGGGGGAACTGGTGAAAGTCTCGTCGAAAAGTATGTTCTGATCCTGCTAATAATGGCTGGTGTTACCCATAAATGCAGTGGTTTCCTCACAGTCCACCGATTACATTACAACACCATATGTTATTGAATAGTAGCTTATATTCATATTGACATGAACCCGAATATTTTCGGCTGACACTCGTCAGGGGTAATCGTC
Organism: Botryllus schlosseri; assembly: GCF_051294905.1. NCBI lineage: Eukaryota > Metazoa > Chordata > Ascidiacea > Stolidobranchia > Styelidae > Botryllus > Botryllus schlosseri. The sequence goes on along the minus strand of NC_137244.1, from coordinate 6,002,824 downwards.
AGCAACACCATATGTCAATTGCAAAAACAAGTCAGACGCTTGTCTGTTAATTGAGAAATGAAACATCAAATTTTATATTGGTTTAGATCAGGGGGGGCAACCTTTTTGCTATTCAAGGTCTCATTTCGATTACTTATATAGCCTACGGCCGCATTCCAGGACAGTCGTATTGAACTAACTGCACACCAAATGCCCATGTTGAACTGTCCACGCCCATTTCCGACGAAAGTCAGTCTAATCTGCTTATGTCATATCGCTAGGGGTCGTGTAATGAATAGCTATTGGGAGTGTTTTGGGAGAGTTATTTCAGATTTACGAACGAGTTTCGTCATGAATACAAGTAGTTTCACATATTACTATCAAACATTTATCCTTTCGCAGCCCATGTGATCAGATTCACCGGTAGAGTTGATGGAGGGGGTGTTTTCGAAAATTTAGGACAAGTTATAAATGTTGATGTATATTCTGGTGGGTCAATTGTTATCAGGCACTTAGTTCCATGCTGTCATTTCTTGACCTCACAACAGGATTGTCGGTATAGTGGTAAGAGATTGGAATCTTCCAAACGGACCAGAAACAAATTTATTTTGTGAGGAGCACACGATTCCAAGTTGATATTTCTATATGGGGTGCAATATTTTCCTCCTCTGTTCGCATCTTTACTCTGGAGCTCAGATTGCAAAAGGCGCTACTATATTAAGATCGAGTAATGAAGTCGCAATGAATCGCGCAGGGCGCGCAGAAAATTTCAAGATCAATTAAATCTCTCAAAAATCTAGGAGTCAATTAAATTAAATTTTTATGTCGACAGCAACCAACAATAATTGAATTACGTGTGCACTAGGGTTGTCCAAAATTAGGAAAATCTTACAAATCCTCCGTTGTAATGTCTTATTCTATAGATTATTGATAAAAAACGACACTGAGCCTGTAAGAAGCTCACAGGAAGGCCGTTAAGATTTCGTGCAAAGCGTTTGAAAGTAGCTGCCGAAGAATGGGCGTGCCACCGACCATAGAACGGCGAGAAGACTAGTAATCACGAAACCACGGCTCTTGATTGGCTAATCGGCTATGCTTCAATGACCACGGCAGCAGCAGCTTGCTGATTGGGTGATCAAGAAGTCTGCCACCGGTGGCGATTGTGAAAGCGCATTGTATGTAGGTTGACAGATAATGATTTAGGATTGATTCAGGGTATGTTGAGGTACGAAATACATGATGAACAAACAACAGCTGCTTCACAAAACCGTCTAAAGCATGACTTATTTATTGTGTAGGAAACCGCCGTAGCCTATATGCCTTGTTTTCAACGAGGGAAAGCATAGGCGCTTATACAAGTGGTGACGGATTCCTAGTTTCAGAAAGGATATACAAATATAAAGCTTAACAACGACACTATTATGTGTGTGATCTTATTGGGCTCAAGTTGTAGTACATAGTTGAAGTTTTGAATGATCTAGTGATCGGCTGAATCAGACGGTTAGGCTTGGCACTTATCAGATGTTTACAGCAAATTGAATTCACTTGTAAGTGTTTTCAAAGTCCCCAATGATGCCGCAGAAACTAGGTGTAAATGTAAGCATAGACTATGCTTGATATGATATACAAACTATGCTGGATACTATGCACTATGCAGCATTTTCTCTTACCTTTACACCCCTTTTCTGCGAAATTATTAGGGACTTTGCCATATCATTGACATATCCTATCCAGCATAGTATGTGCTTACTTTTACACCTCTTTTCTGCGTCATCATTAAGGACTTTGACAACACTTGCAATGTGAATACAATTTGATGTAAGCATCTGATAAGTGCCAAGCAAAACCCGCTGATTCAGCCGATCCCTAGAGCATTCAAAACTTCAACTATGTACTACAACCTGAGCCCAATAAGATCACACAAATTATAGTGTCGTTGTTAAGCTTTATATTTGTATTCAATAATGATATATCCATTTTGAAACTAGGAATCCGTCGCCACTTGTATAAGCGCCTATGCTTTCCCTCGTTGAAGACAAGGCATATAGGCTACGGCGGTTTCCTTCACAGTAAAGCGGTCATGCTTTAGAGGGTTTTGTGAAGCAGCTGTTGCTTGTTCATCATGTATTTAGTACCTCAACATACCCTTAATCAATCCTAAATCATAATCTGTCAACCTACATACAATGCGCTTTCACAATCGCCGCCGGTAGCAGAGTTCTTGATCACCTGATCAACAAGCTGCTGCTGTCGTGATCATTGAAGCATAGCCGATTAGCCAATAAAAAGCCGTGGTTTCGTGATTACTAGTTTTCTCGCCGTTCTATGGTCGGTGGCACGCCCATTCTTCGGCAGCTACTTTCAAACGCTTTGCACGAAATCCTAACGGCCTTCCTGTGAGCTTCTTTTAACCGATTGGCAACGGCTGCCATTTTCGAAAAATTTTACTGCATTTTTCAAAATCGAAAAATGGTACCTTGCTGGGACCCGAACACAGTGAACCAGGTATCGTTCGATTCAAAATGTCAACGCGCAACTGATTGCGTCACTCAAATCGACACCGACGGCATGTCTGATTACTTATATCAAGAGCAAGCCGAGAAAATGTTGGTTGGGAACAGAAATGCTAAATTGCGGACCTTATGAACCTTAGTATAGGTATTCGATGACGATAGAGTCTTATGTATTGTATAGGCACAGTATTCATTCTTCTAGAGAGCCCTAAGTCAACACTCTACGTCTAATAGGCGATGATTTCTAATCAAAACACTACCGACCGTTTTAGTCATCTCGCGGCAGGCCGCCCGAGAGAATGAGTCATGCTGCGAGTGACGCGCGCGCGTATAGTAACTTCGAAGGCTTATAACTGAAACTGTTGTGAACCTAAATCAGTCATTTTAGTCTTCCTAGACGGAGATTATACAGTCCTTACCACAATGATATACTGCAAATGCTTATCACTACTGCAACGTAAAGTTTATGATGTTATTTGGTAGCACTTCCGTCCAATATATACAACATTTTGCGGGTAATGCACACCGAGTAGTATTGCAGTTATTACGATATATACATGACTAATAACTGTTGTCTGATGTAGATATAATCTTATGGGCATGTACCCTTCACAGAAACAATCTAAGAATGTATATTACAAACAGAATTCAGGACATAACACTTTATGTTATGGATATTCGTCCCTGCGTTTGACACTACCGTGGTAGTCTGCAGCGATTCTCTTCGCGATTTTCAGAAGCGGCCTTGGGGTGACTTATTCATAACTAATGTTGTTTACTTTGGCCTTGTAGGTGGAGATTGACTAGTTTCATTGAATGAGACAAACCGCAAATGCTTATCATTACTACAACGTAAGATATATATCGATGTACGACAGCTCTTTGTATATCTAGACGCACGCTTTGGCGTAGTAATATTGTGCGTATTCCGAATTATACTTCGCCATTAGCCGGTGTTTAGAATCATATAGGTAACAATCCACAGACGCAATATATGAAGGTCTATGGCTATTAGAACACGATATATATCACATTATGTGACGGGTATTCATCCATCTGCTTGAAGCTGGTACGGTAGTCTGCGGGAATTAGCTTCCCGATTTCAAATGCAGCCTTGAGCGGTGTGGAACTAACTAGTATGGTTGTTTTAGCTAAAAAAAAATAGAAGCTGACAACCCCTATTTATAGCAACTAACTACAGCTGGTTATGACGACTAAAACCAAATGTACAACAGTATATATGACGGGTATGAGGAACGCGCGTCTGCGCAATGATGCTTCGGCGGATATTGTTGTCACGCGGCCTATCACATAGCTTTTGAACAGCTTATATGTAACTAATATCAGATATGTAGATATGTGTGGACTTGTATGAACACTAGCTATTCACATGAGAAACAACTATGCCCTAAGCCGGCTAGAACGAAACATACAGAACGTTATCTGAGAGTAGTCAATGACGCGCGAATTACCGAGACAGTGTATTTTACCCCATATTTATCTACGGTGTTTGATATACGATTTTGACGTCTTAAATATAATAAATATCAAATAACAAGGTATCTATGAACTGGTACGAACAATATCTATTCACAGAAATGAACAGCAACGACCTAGCACGATTAATATGTAATATATCTTGGTTTCATTTACGGTACCCTTCTCTCGTATCGGCATGTCGAAAAATAGACACGCCGGTGCCAAACGGTTAAGCCCAGTGTCGTTTTTTATCAATAATCTATGGAATAAGACATTACAACGAAGGATTTGGAAGATTTTCCAAATTTTGGACAACCCTAGTGTGCACGGCCGCAGGTGGTCCACCCCTGGTTCAGATATTTTAGAACATAATCTTGGAACGTAGGACTATTTCTTCATCTTGTGATAAAGAGTGCGTGGTTTAATTTGAATGTAGCAACTATAAAAGTAGCCTGCAACTATTTTAAGACGAATTACGCGTGAAAGCTGAGACGATTGTTTCCACAAATTCATTGCATTTATACTGTACCATTTAGAGACAATTGCCATTATAATGTAGGCTAGCCGACAGCAAAGTAACAGTTCTCCTCAATAAACATAACAATCAAAATCAAGTTACTGGTTTTTAGCAGGACCTTGCTTTGCAGAAACTTCTATAAAATACGTATTACATGTAGAATATCGAAAGGCAACTGTTATTTTTCCCCCCAAATTGAAATTTCCAAAAATTACTTTCGGCTGCAAGTATTTGTTGCCATTACATTCCGAGTTAATGTCGATTGATGATCAAAAAAATTGACCGCTGTCACCTGTCCATTGAAGTTGTCTGTGGAAATTGCCATCTCTGATACGATCGCTTTTTCGATCGAAATTTGCATCGAAGCTGTTTCAGTGTCAAGTACATTACCTCGCAAATTTCTTCAGCAACTGCTGTGTAATAAGAATCTTACGCATGGTTACACGCAGGGTCGACTAGGTCGAGGAGAAGCTTGGACCAGGTCCCGGCGGTGCTGGTTCATGCCCGAAATTTCACTCACAAGCAAGTGTCTCTCGGTCGAGTTTTTGTCAGAATGGAGAATGCTTCTTCTGATTCGAACGGGGACACCATGCAATTCCGGTACGGTAGTTATTCGACTGTGCATTCTCGCTGTTCATACGTTACCGCATGAGCTACATAACTCAAACTGCTGGTTCAAATTTAATGTCAACCCCCATGAAATCGGTAAAGTTGTGTAAAGGAATGATGCTTACCAATTTTTGCCCACTTCCAACCAGTAGAAGCGAAGTTATAGCAGTTGAAAATTTTAAATTTGCAAAAGGAGCCTGGACATCGGGTAATCGCAGAATTATGAATGAAAAACTCAAATGACTTTGCTTCTACAGATCTACTTTTGGCTGTAAATCAGAGGATGTATCTTCGCGACTAACATAAAATGTCCGATGACACCCTGAATAGGTGCACTTTTTGAAAATAGATTCAGTAACCGCGTTACACAATCTGTCACGACAATTCTAATTATAAAAGTGATGGCAGCATGTCCTCAAACTACTTACGACTTTGCAAAATCCAGATTGTGAAAAGGTAGTGGTTGTGCCTAAAAATTGAATTGGAAGTTAAAATATAGCCGCTTGAGACAGCAGTATATGTCGCCAAAACCCTCTTCAATTCCCGGAAAGCAGCAATACTTTGTAGCTAACTCCCCGTGATCCCAATAAACTTTTGTTTCAGACTGTCCGTGCGTGATCAGTCCGTACCACCGGCTATCGTGAACTTACATTACGCCGTGAGTGGCGTACAAGCTGAAGACTACACAGAATTTTTGAAAGGATTCCTCACCCAGGTTGAAGGTAATATGACTAGAACCGCAACGATTTTGATAATGGTGATTATTGACAGTTTGCCGACAATATTGAGACGATATGGCTCTTTGAACACAAATATCAGTATCGGCCATTGGAGATAAAAAAAATCAGCAATATTCGTGACATTGCAGCATAATTGCAGGGAGAGAGTATAAATGGAAGTATGATCTTCGAACTCCAGACTAGGAATTTTGGTATATAATTTATAGTTTACGGGTGTTCGGATGCAGCCTTTCTAGTTTTTCTCATCTCCATTTTCCAAGCGTGAGAATGGCTACAAAGCAGTTCAAATAAATGATCTGAATTTTAGTAAATGCGGTTTAAGCCGGATGCGATTTCTTTTGCATTATTGGCTGAATGTAACCGCGTTATCTGTGAGAGCGCTAATTTTCGATTGTATTGGTATCTGCTCTCAATTTAACACATTGCCGTTACCGCTCGCCACCCTGAGTAAGAAAGTGTAAATCTTTTATTAGTCTGTGATTATCTATTCCCAAATCTCGCTTACAGGATGTTGTTTAGTGTACTGTACAGTGTACACACATCTCTTTGTTTACTCTGGATTGTTAATGGTGAGGTCTCTGTAATTTTATCCTGAACGGGAAGGTTTCATTGTGTTCGCAAGCAATAGTTAACGTTCCCTCGCATATAATGGTGACGTGAGGATAGCGTCACTCACTATAGCACTCCATATGCTGCTATTTCTAGCGGGTGCCTATTTTGTTTTGTGCAATGGATAAGGACAGTCCAAGTAAGTCAACGTTTTGGATGTAATAGCACAGTTAGACGTGGCACCTTCTAGGATGGGTAAAAATCTCTAAGTATCAGTGAAGAGCGAAGAATTGAATAAGTGTCGTAGCAGGTAGCTGCGAGATGTCCATTAAGGCATTTTTTTGCCGCCATTGACCTGCAAGTAATACGATGTGCATAATTTTGAGTTGCTCGATTAGCCTACATGACATCTGTGCCGGTAAAGTATTTTGCGAGAAAACACCAACTATCCGGAATACCTGCACAATGCATTCGGCTAACTGTGTGGGCTACTTGTTGTATTGTAATGCGACCAATAATGCTGATCTCTTGAAATTTCGCGAGACTGTAGAACCGGTTCACACCGGCTGAATCCGGCCACTGTGAGTCGACAATGTACACATAAGCTTGGTTAAAGAAGGGTTAAAGACAGCATATAGTGGCTATAGGCCGATCTGCGTAAGACAAGATGCCATTAGATGTGGCCAATATCAGCATACTGACCGGGTCTATGTTTTAGGAATGTCTGATATCGATGAGGCTCTATATATCGTGACTGTGCCTCTTAGCAAGCTGATGCCTGATTTTCAATTTCCATTCTGATTAACAGTGAAAACGACAGCTTCTCGAACAATCAATACTTCCACCGCTATAACGTCGACCATTGGGGTCAACATGAACGGACGGGATTCAAAAAGGATCGATGAAACGACGGCTGCGAGCAAGCTCAGTACTAAGATTGGTAAAAGCGTCACTGCAGTGACAAGGACCACCACAGACAAAGCAGATGTAGAGGTACTCCATTCTAATTATTCTAACATTCATTTAACGCAGCGTTCTGCATGGTGAATCAGCAACGTAATGAAATTCAGGTTGTTTTACCTCAGACAGTATCGGTATGTCTTTCGCTTATGACCTGTGCTGAGCGCTCAATATAAGACAAAATAAGGACATATATGCTGTAAGGGTTATGTAGCCTTATAGTTGTAGTTTTACAGTTGGTCTTTGATGGAATCCTAAAACTAGTCCGCGGACTTCCAAAGGGTCCATGAACCCCAGGTGAAGAACCCCTTGATAAAATGCCAACAAATTACATAGTGCAAATTACATAGTGCTCAAAGGATCTCACGAGTCTGTTTCAAGCAGGGTTGTAAGTAAGTCACAAGGTTCCGAGTCACAAGTCAATCTCACTTCTATAGTTTTGATTCGAGTCAAGTCGACTCATTTTTAATTCATCACCGAGTCAAGTCCGAGTCCAAGTCGACGAGCAGAGGGTCGAGTCCGAGTTATAGTTTTGACTGTTCAGTTCCGAGTTAATGTCATGTTATACACACTGTTAACAACTCTGCTCGTTGATATCGACGACTTCGCATTCATTATATACTAATTTTCAAGCACAAGCACTAATAGACGAAATCCCAATAGTGTGGTTACTTTACTATTCTTCCAAATAGCAATGAAATATCGGTCTTTGCCGTACGATTCTCGAGTCACGTGACTTGGTCTGAGTCGTGCGCAATGACTCAAATGCAAGTCGAGTCAATACACAGATTGACTGGGTCAAGTCATATTCCGAATTTTTAAGAAAATGATTAGAATCAAGTCGAATCACTAAAAAATTTCGACTAGAGTCATAATAACCCTGGTTTCAAGCGTCTCAAACCAGAAACATTCTTTTTTCCAGGTCAAAACTGCGGTAATACGTTGGTGGATACCAGTCACTATAGCCGCCGGCATTTTTATCATCATCTTAATCGTAGCCATGCTGATACTGTACAGAAAAAAGTACAGATCCCAAGAGAAACGTTATGGAAAATCACGAAACATTTCAAAAGACTGCGACGAAAACAGCACGTTAACCAACCGAGACAGTTTTCAATTCCAAAAAACCGACAATACAGAACCAAAGCACACAATTACGTCGCGGAAGCCTTTACATAGTCCTGCGTGTCCCGGCGTTACTGTGACTTTGTTACACAGTAATTCAGTGCCGGACGCTACAGAGTCTTTGCTGCCTTCCATATTCGACAGAGAAGAATACGCGCCTAGTTACGTTCCTTCCAATTATGAACCTGCTTCGTTTCGTGACGGGCAGCAATCAACCCTTTATTCGCCTTCAACAGTTTATCGTTACGATGATGTAGGGTCTATCGATTTTCCTGACAGTGACATGTACTACCCCGGTCCGCATGGGCACAGAAACGGGAACCATAGACTTTACCACGCCAAAAGCGATAAATTCATCGATCCTGACGTGTTAGCGCTGTATTCCTCCGACGAAAGCATACCTTCCATGCTGGACGAGAAATATGCGGTGTCCCGCACTGGGGCTAACTCCATGGCGGGTAGTATGCCGTCGGGACTGCACCGGTCCGCTGGTAGGACCGATGAGGTTCAGGACGGTATTTCTACAAGTAGGTCGACGGCGTCGCTGTCGAAAATGCCGTATGCCCCGGAATTGTCGTTGCCGCCTGGCGCGGGTTTGGAGTCTAACCAGTATTGGATTTAACGGGGGTTTGTGGACACTTGGGTGGGGTTAAAAAAGCGGTCTTGATATATAGCCCCAATGTGTCATGAACTACTTCTACCATAGAAAAAGGCCCAGCTGCAAAAGTTTAATCTTGGCTTAGGTCTAACTCATGAAATAATTACACTCATGCAAATGTAATACAATATTATTATTTACAGAGTTCGGTAAAGCGGTATTGCCAAAAGCGATTAGTTAAATGTGTTTATTGTTCTGTTTCAATGGGAGGATTGACATTTTGGGCACTTCGTTTGCAAATCGGCGATAATGGTTTTGTTGAAAAATTAGGTCAATACTGAGACGGATGGGGACCAGATTGTTGAGACATTGAAAAGGTCCGTCAGTTTGGTGACATTATTTCGGGTGCTTGCATTCTCTAGTCACCGTGTAATTCCGCCAAACAATCCAGATATAGCTGATTTTTCAGTGTCTTGATAATCTATTGTGCTAGAAAGATAGTTTGAGGCTTAATAGGTGCGGAAGTAAGTTTTTCTATCGATATATGGGGCCGTATATCAAGATCGCCTTTTGAAGTTCAATTTTATATATTTATTCACTCGTCCTTAGTGAAAACCGGCCGTAACAATGAGTTGATTATGTCGCGCTGTATCGTTCATGTGCACTCAGAGGTGGTCATAAAACGAAGTATTTCCTCTTTTTTGGGGCACTTAAGTGGGTTATTTTTGGACATGTTTGTAGACCAATTGCGGTTTTCTGACAGTTATTTCAGGAAAAGCTGCGACTTTTATTAAGTGAATAGCAGTTTTGGGACACTCTAGCATCACTCGTGCGAGTGAAATTGTCATCGAAATCTGGCAAAATAACCCCTGTGTCACCGAATATATTTTCAAAAGCAGCAATTTGGGAAACTGCCACCTCTCATCAACGGCTAAAGTTATGCTCCCCCTCGAACAAATCTACTTATGAAACAACTTACCTGATTAAATGTCTTGGGAATCGCTACTTCACTAGTAATTCATTAAAAATGACAACGTTACTTCTACTTGACTGCCAAAGCTAACTACTTAGTGAAGCTCTGAGTGTAATACAGTCGTGATACTTCAATGCATACGAGGGACGAAGATAAGTCAATTGATTCCTCAGCCCGCATATGTTCTCCAGAGTTGCCATTGCCAGCCTGACTTAAATTTTTGTAACCTGCTTTCTGTGTCTTCGGCTGTTTCGATAATAATTTATATTCTGACCCTTTGGTGATATGGTATTCGGTGACTTACTAGCTTCTATGAACACAAATCAACGCGGTGTTCATGACCTCGGGTATCTTTTTTACCTCAATATTGAAAATGCATTAGGAAAATGATTTCTTACGATTTTTCAAGTTTCCTTTCTTGCTATGTTGACAATTCTGTTTGATACTTCGCTCATCACGTTTAGGCTCCATGGTTTGATCTGAAATTTTTATATGTGTCCACAAATTTCACGGTATTTTGTGCAATGTTGCGTTATATGCCAAGTTTCTATTAGTACAAAGTATATTCGCTTGCAGAAAAGCCTTATGATTTCAAAGGGAAATCTTTCTGTCAATTGCATTTGATTTCTTGCACGATCTTAGTGAATATTTGTGGGGGTGATGTACTGGTACTGGTGCCGGTTCGGTAGCACAATATTAATATTATTATCTTGGTTTAATTGATATTACTATTTTCTTACTACCTGTTTCTTGCTAGTACTATTAATAAATTGAATGACTTTTCTATTGACAGATATTTGCTTTTCTACTATGTTTCACGCCGCATTTACCTAAAACGTCAACTTTTCAACCAATAAACCTTTCTCACCAACGGTAGTGAATAGATTGGTCTGACAGAACCACCGACTCTATCCTAAGGAACAGGCGAACGCAGTTCTGAATCGCAGCGTTCGTTCCCTGTCTTCGCCCTCTCGGACGCTCATCGGGATTCTAGTTGATATTCCCGAGCCTCGGTGCAGATTGGAGCTTCGGCGTCCAGTGCGGCAACGCAGCTGAACTCGGAGACGCTGGTGTGAGTCCCGGAGAGAATTCTCCGTTCTAAAGGAACGGAAACCCTGCCCAGTGCTCTGAATATCTAAGTGAAGAAATCCTACCTAGCACGGATAAACGGCGGAAGTAACTGGCGGCCGTTCATGTTAATCAGTTGGCCTACCCAAAAATAGGGTTACCATATTTTGGAAATATGAAAAGAGGACACTTCTTCATAATTTTACGACTTGCAATACCGGAGGAAAATCCTGAAAAAAGGGTCAATTTTTTGCACTTCGTGGTCGGTTGACTAAAAAAAAGCTTTCCCGCTCAGCTCCCAATATAGCCGCCGGACCGTTACTTCATTGCTGATTCACTGTATCACAGAATTTTTACCTATATTTAACCAAGTTTCTCCAAAAAGGAGGACAAAATCTCAAAAAAGAGGACATTTGGGTGTCCTCCGAGGACACTTTGAAAAGACGTATGGTAACCTACCCAAGAATAAGTTGCCCTTAGTATCAAAAAGGTTGATGAACCCTGCTGTTCTTGAGGCCAAAGTTGTTGGCGGGATGTTCGCTTGAAAGACTACTCCAAGACGGTATGTCTCTTATCTTTTGATTTTAACGTAATCTTTCGGGTGTCTTGAAATGGTGAGATTATTACGAAACTAAGCTAAACTAAAATGCACATTACACGTGCGTCCTTTACATGTAGGCCTACGTACAACCAGGGCATGGTATATGCCTATTTGTTATGGAATGGGAATTTTCCATACTCCATACCCGCCCCAATCGCTCCATACCATAGTTAACGATTTCCATACCATATAGCAACCTTGTTCCATAACAGATTTGATACCTTTTCCATACTTTCGCAACCAGCCCAACCTCGCATGTGATATTCTATTCTTGTTGTGTGGAAATCTTCCGGCGTTTATATTCTGATTATTTTGGATGGAAACAGCCCTGATCCACCAATGATATCCCCGGTTTCTTTATAACATATTTAGTCAGCGATGTAGGTTAGCCTAATCATCGGAGACGGATCGTATAACATCTACAGCAGGGGTCGCCAACTCAAAACGGGTCGCGGGCCACTTTTCACATTTCGTAGCGGCCGCGGGCCGCATGAATTCAATATCGATATAAACCAGGCAACCACGTTTCAAAACTCTACGTCAGTACAACGCCGTACTACCTAACAGAGGCAATGGGCATAGTGACCACAAAAGAAGTAATATTCTATTAAAGGAATACAAATACAACAAAAAATTATCATCATCAATTTCATTTTATTTTGAACTCTGAGCTGTGCACGATATATGAAAACGCTTTTCAGCGACTAAGGAATCGATATTAGGGCTAGCGAGATACGTTACTAGCTGAAAGACGTAAAGCTCGATCTTGTGGGGAAGCCCTACGCCAGTGTTTCTCAAACTTTTTTAGACACGCCCCTCTTTATGATATTGAAAAATTTCGCTCTCCCCGTATCGTCATATCACAAAATGCAACCAGAATGCTAGCAACCTCAAAGGATAGTTTGATGGCATGGAAAGTTATGACTGTTGATGAGAGAATTCTGCAATAAGAATTCCGGCGTAGGCCTACAGACAAAATATGAATTTCATGTAACTCACGCCGAGCGCGGAAAAATTTCCAATTCATCGCAGCTCCGTGCCCCTTTCAGATGATTTCACGCTACTAGAGGTGCACACCGCCATTTTAAGAACCACTGCACTATATGCCGTTCTCCAAGCGTCTCAGTCTTGGCAGTGTTTGGCCATTGCACGTTAAGGCAATATGCCCAGCCCATTCATATCAGCTGATTATTCTCCCTCGTTGGAATGCTGTTTCCATCGCCGAAGCCGTTTTAGCTAGTGACGAATAGTGATGTTTGGGCACAGGAAAATAGCTTGTTTTGAAACAACAACAACAACAACAATATGTTGAAACTGTTGTAAACTTCATCATTTCAAAATGGTTTTCTTAGCTTTCTTTCAAAATCTCAAATCAATTCGCGGGCCGCGTGTTGGTGACCCCTGATCTACAGTGTATATTATACACTATAGTACTATACAGTAGCCTACACACGGGATTATTTGAAAATCTCAACAGAATCTCATAACATGTAAATCTAGTGTGGTAAACGCACTGCTAGCAGTAACATCATTCACGTAATTACATAAAACAAAGGTATTGTTAAATGAGAAAATTGGTTCCCGACCTTTTTTCATTCCCCAAAAACCTGAAATTTATATTTTGATGCACTCTTTAAAATTGCTCCCTCCAGTAAAATTTGGTCAGACTTTGTTTTGTAAAGACTTGCTATTGATGAAAGTTAGAAACCCCAGAATTAAACTGTACGCAATAAAATTAATGACCGTAAATGCAATGTTGCGCCTCCACAAAATGTATACGTAAGCCGACAGAATACAGGAAAGGTTTGAAATGTTTCCAAATGTAGCGAGATAGCATCAATTTACATATAGAAATGCCAAATAATGCATGGGTCAGATCAACTTCCTGATGTGGACGAGCTTATGCGTATAGTAGATATAGATATAATAAGCCGCCATAAGCTACGCTTTTGCACGCTACTATAACTCGAAAATAAATAAATATTACATTTCATTTGTAACGAGTCCGTCCATGCTGTCGATTACCGAGTCCGCGATCTCCCGTGAATACATATTTATATAGGCCTACGTATGAAGTCTTATTATAACGAATCAGGTGATTTCAATCACACCATTTCGTGTACGAATGAATAACAACATATATACAGAAGATCGCATATCGGTCCAGTCGATTCTCGCAAATTGGAGAGAGAGAGAGAGAGTCTTTATTTTCATCCAACCAAAATACATTAAAAAACAGACGGCAATGATGGTGGTACAGATAACATGCATGTAGGCCCACAGTATTCGGTATCAGATAGAAATGATCGATACGACCGCGAAGGTCAACTAGCCTGATAACACCAGCATCAAACGGGTACACTTGACTCTACAGTCAGGCTGTAAAAAATGTTGATTTAAAAATAAAAATAAAAAGTAAACTATGGTAGCAAATGATCCACGAAGCAATGTCTGGGCGAGGTAGGACAACAGTGTTAATATAACGAAAAAAGGTGATTAAGTAGGTCTTTTTTTAATCTGTAAGGCAATTCACGGATATCTTGTGGTAATGCATTCCAGATGATATAGGTCCTGAGTAGTAGATAGATCTCTTAGTTAGGTTGCTATTGGGTGGGGCGAGTAGATATTTCCCTTTGATGAGGATCTCGTGTAATGGGACTGGACATTTTTAGCAAGTACGAAAAAGTCATCAAACACATGAGACAAACTATTGGAAAATATTTGAGTATAACTTTTGATACTTACGAAGCGATATAGTTCGTCAACTCGCAAAATTCGATGCTTACGGTTTAAGACGATAATTCGGTACGTATAGATGAGGCACAGATGAGATCAACCGTACTGATAATACGAATTGCTCAATTGCAAATGAGCTAAAAAATATTAGAGATACAATGGGCATTTCATAAAGACGTTTATTAAACGAGGTTAATAATGTGAAGAAGTATTTTACCAGTGAGTATATTCCCAACCAGAATTCCCCACCGATTGAAAACCACTGCATTAAAATATAGCCTGATTTTACATCGCTTCAATCATTTTGCGACAGCAGATCAAACGTCCATTTTTCCCACCAATATGTGGGTCGTTAGCGTCTTTATAGCCAACATCAGGATGCGCATTCTTTTATCTGAGATAACCAGATTACTTCATGTTACAATGCGTTTCGGAGGCCGGCATATTGTAGCGTCGCTCCAAGACAGGCTGAATATTTTTGAATTACAGTGATGACTATGCCAAATAGATATTGCATTATGATCATCCTGCCAAAGCGCAGAAAATTATTTCCAAGTTTAACAAACTGAAAACAATATGTAACTTCTACATTCTCAGGGTCTGTGAGTTTGAAACTATACCTTGGAAGTTTAGTGAGTGGAAGTTACGATAAGCGAAGGGCAAGTTCTAACGCGACAGCGGTCGAATATCATTCGTTTTTATGATATTTAGATTGGAATAATTATCATTAATATTATTATCCTTCATATGCGCATTGCTTTATCGACCAGCATCATTAATTTCAATTTGACGTATGAACAAGACAGTGAGCGATATTCCGAGGTATGCAATCAATTTGACCAATCGAAAGTAGGATTATTGTCATGGTTCTGGCAAAAACTGTCAAAGTTTGGAAAAATCCCATACCATACATGGAAAATTTCCATACCATACCTACTTGCACATTTCCATATTCCATACCGAAATTTCTTTCCATACTTCCATACCATAGGCCTACCATGGCCTGGACCCAACTATGAACGATGATATGGATGAATAAAGTTGTTTCTGTCTCGTATGTTTTGATGCTCTCGAAATTATGCACCGGACAATGTGGGGCTGAAAGCCAGTGTTTCTTCAAGCAAAATGTGAATAATTCATTCCAGGCCAGGTTGCCAGCCATCTAGGCCTAGGTGGGTGTCTTATTTCGAAGACTACCACAAGTCGTTTCGACACCGTCCTATCTTTCATTGTATCGCAATCTTGTGGTGTATTGCAATGATGAAAATTGTAGCAATAACTTGAATTGAATTGAAATTCCATTCTGCAACGGCTTCGAAAGGGTTCGCAGCCCAAAACATACCAGGATTCTTTCGTGAAGGAAATCATAATGAATACGAACGCGAACTTTACACTGACTTTCGCGCAATCCGAGTTAATTTCACTGTTATAAAACGTCGTGTGTGTGTTACATAAGAACTGTTGTGATTATTTATAGACGACTTTTGTAATATTACCCTCATCCACGATTCGTGCCTTAGATCTATATATACTCATATTCGAGGTCAATGATTGATTTCCATGATAACGTTGAATCATCGTCGCATACACACACAGAATTTTCGTCACAACCAGCCACCATGTGAACCCCAACAACATGAAGTAAACAGTTTGATGCCCATTGCGTATGCTTCTGCTCCGTAACGATACACGTGCAATGCACGCAGCATGTATTGTATGTGATTGTGTCTATGTTGTATTGCGCTGCAGTAGCGGATCTACGAGTCGGCCCAGGGAAGTCCCACTATTTTTAATAAGGGCCCAAGGCCAGCTCACTCACATGGGTGACATTTGATATACTTGCATACTGTATGGATAACCTTAGTCGTAGTCTGCTGGGTGAAAATTCCAGGGTGTGGGCCGAAAAAAACTCCCACAGTCACGAGACGTAACTCAGAACGCACGAGTGTAAAATTGACGTAGAAATCACTTTTTGGCCTGTTTCTGCGTTTATATATTTATCACTTTCTTGCTATCTTGCGTTTTGTCTGCTCTGTTATTTCAAAGTGCGAGTGACTTATACACGAATGTCGTAAGCAAGCAACTTCCATAACAACAAATGCGACCGCGGACCTAAATTTACTTTAGCCTTTCGTGCAGGGCTGTTTCACACATCCCAAATTTTGGTATTGGGTTCCGCCATACGAATATCTAGTCTAGGGGAAGAAGCGTATGAATCGCCGCCGCACACATAGGGGTGACAAGCACACATTCCTTTCCCATTAGCGAGATATAGCATCACCATTTGACACGGGTGGTGGTGAATATTGTCTAGGACAGTGGTTCTCAACCTTTTTCGCCTCGCGGACCGGTAAAATTTCAAAAAATGTCTGGCGGACCGGTGAACTTTCAAAATTGATACGAGGCCAAAATGGAAAGTATGCAACCGTTTTTTGCAATTATATGGCGCTATAGAGTGACATTTAGAGGATTTTGATCGTAGTTAATTATATTCCCGATGGCATCCATTTGATTTTATGGTAGTGAGTCTTCCGAGTCGATGTAAAATTGACTTGCCAGATAAACGTGCTACCGCCGATATTCGTTTACGCAGTCTTTCGCGCCGAAGGCCGTGAGATTAAGCGACCACGCCAACTCCAATAATATTCTTCTCTTTGATAATATCGAGAGAAGAAGCGTATCGGAGTCGAACCAAGCATCCTGTCGTGCTACCTTGCTCATGCCCACTGCCACCAGACGAAGGCTACTCTGCCAACTACGAATACAATGCGTGCCGCAAGAAAACATATTGCAGCAGCTATACCGGCCATCCACAAATCCGGACCGAAAAGCCCTTCTTTAGCCCACCTCCAAAGACGTTGGTCTTGGGACCCCTACAGGGCGATAAGCCAAACTTCCGCGGGATTCGCCCCCAGACCCTACAGTTGGGTGGATATTTCACCTGTACTTGTGATCACATGTATTCTACTCAGCGTAAGCAGATAGTTTACGTAACTGATCGCGCCAATGGCTAAAATTTTCGATCATTCACAACCGGAGCGGTTTTTCGCGGCCGAATTTTTTGGTCCACATTTCGGAGTCCCATGTTAACCTAAACTTCATTATGGGTTGGTGCGTCGTGACGCGGTAATGGCTGACGCCGAAATGCCTATAAATCAGGTCGCCTATTAAGCAAGACATTTAGGCACACTAATTCGTGCAAAGCGCGAAAAGAAATTGAAAAATTCTGGAAAAAGTTTCAAATAAATATGCTGATTTATGTTCATTGGCGAAATAATTTTAGACTTTTTTCAAGCTCGGCCCCTCTCCAATTAAGCGGTTTACGATCCCCCAGTTATACGTTCCTGCACAAAATGAATGAATCGAAAACCAATGATCAAACTGCGCTGTTTAGCGATGAGTGAGCTCGTATCTGTTCTGTATTTGTCGCTCGCATGTCGTCAAATGAAGCATCTTGAACTTTAAGTCAAATCGAACATGTTTCCAGCCCTAATGTTACCTCACGAAGTTATGAATCAGTTTAAAATTTGATGTTTTATTTATTTTATCAATGGACCAGCGTTAAACATTGCATCTTGAAATTAAAGAATGAAATTGTAATATACCTGGCGGACCGGCAGGAATGTCGTCGCGGACCGGCGGTTGAGAACCACTGGTCTAGGACACCATAGTGGGGTATTTTCAGTTCCATACTATGCCAGCATACCATGCCACACCATAACATGCTATGCCTTGAATATCCTACTGAAAACGAATACGCAGATAGTTTATAGTAGTTAATTACATGCGCAAAATGCACAAGCACATTAACGATTGATCGACTTCCAATGACTTACGGTGGTTTCTGGTTAACGTGGTTGTTTGTAATCAATTGAATCACCCTGATGGCCACAATTTGCCCATTACCCATTGCTTTTCTGGGGAGGAACAACCTTCTCTTCAGAAAATCAAGATTGTTGGGTAGGCAAATCGCGCGAAACACGAAAAAAATTCAAGTAGAAAAGATTTGCCATAAAGTACTATATTTTATGTTGATTTGCGGGATTGGGTTCGCTCAACTGTGAGTTTGAGGTGAGGCAGCTACTGTTGTGCCAGGGTGACTTGCAGCCAAATACCCTGATTTGGGCTGCATCGAGCATTTTGTTTCAATGATTGCCATAATCCTGTCTTGAATTGAAATGGTGAGGACCAAAAGAGTTCGACCGCTGTCATGCTCGTATCATTTTCAGTTATATTCCCAGAATTATAGATATGAGCTAACGGACTCGTGCGTCGTATTTCGGACACCCCAGATCTACACATTGTCAGCAGGTACTGTATGAGATAGGCATAATATAACGTAGCGGTACGTTACCCCAGACCCAGAATGAGTTGATTTGTTAAGCTATCCCCGAACTCTTCCGGAGCGACCCGATGAATATAAGCCAAATAAAAGAATGTTCCGATGCAAGGCAATCACTGATCAAACAACACACGCGAGACGATATTACGGGCATGGGTACATCGATTGAACCTGCGTTGCACTATTTGATGAATGTATTTATTAATTAACGCCACACATCTCCTGGTACAGCTCTCCCTCAATATTAGCTTATTATATGGCAATAGACCCATATTATATCGGTGAGAGGTGCTGTCAATTGGAAACATAATCTGTACTATTGTCAGCGATAGCTGAAACTATGGAATGATTCTGATCATCGTGTGTTCGCTCATGAAAATTTACATTCTGCTGGATTATCGCATATCGAGAGAACAGGGCCAGTTTCGGAAATTAGTAATAAGAATTCGCTGAGACTATGAGGAATACCTGCATTTAAACCTGCTTGTTATACTTCCTTGCGACAGTGCTCCGACATAATATATATTGCATAAATAAGTATAAAGTTTTATAAGATGCAACGTGGATTATTCAGTCGATAACGAGATATCCATACGAATAACAACCATGCTGTACTATGTACTAGCAACGTCGTTGTTGCTAGCGTCAGGTAAGATTCAACGTATAAAACACTGTATATATGAACCATAATATAATAGTAGTATTGATCGCAAAATTAATGTTGCTGGGCGTGGGGATTTGTTAATTTGTACAGAATTAATTGCGTCAGCGAATAGTACCGCATCAGTGTCATATCGGCAAGTTTCGAGGAGGTTAGAAATCGCCAAGTTTATGTATCAGTTCCATTGCGGTCAGTGCCCTGCAAATCCAACGATTTCGTCACCTCAGAATCTGAAGTCTGCAAGTAGGACCACAACACACTCGCGACCTCGTCTCCCAACTTCCATATGTTCATCACAAATTACGAGGCAACAAATCGATATTTCAAGTATATAATAGACCTCAGCTGTGTAACAGTATGTCCTCGTCCGTTGTCCACATTCAAGTCGAAGTACATGCAGTTTTTACAAATTAAATACTAGACAGGGCTCGAGATTCCCGGGCTACGATCTGACTATCAAGTTCGCATAGCGACACATGTCCTTCACTTCATATTCGTCGCTTGTCCTTTTCATGTTATCTTGTGCAATCGTGCATGCCTCTTATATACATATTCTTGACCAAAATGTACGCTTAATTTAATAGACTGCTCGAAATCGTTTCGACACCTTCTAATCTTTTGATTTTATCGCAATTGTGGGCGTTTTGAATTGATAAACGAACGAACCAACCCTGGTGAATAATTTCAGTCACGGGCTATATCTACCGAGGCTTTTGCTAAATTGTATCACCACTTCAGGTATTTTGATATTCAACAGAGTGAGTGGGAAGGTTGATCTGCAAGAAATTATAAGATAACATTCTGTGATAATTGTAATAGTTTAATAGAAATTTTGCGACCTGCCGACTTGGCCATCGCAGAAAGGGTTAGGCTTGTGATCAGTCAGTCAGAAACTGCGATAGATCTAAACCAGCGGTACTTCAAACCGGGGTAAAAACAAGCCCCAGGGGCTCGATGAGCCAATCTCGGTGGTTCTCCGGGTCAAGACACACACCCGATGCATGTGATTCGTCTTGACGAGTCGTGGCGATAATTGGCTGCACGGAATTAGTCATGATTAATAATCGAATTTTAACTGTTGTTGTGATACCAGTACGTTATGTGTATAGTGCAGTTTGGATTGGAAATCGAATCCTTTTGATATGTCGATTATATCTTTAATATTCATTATCCCATTAGCAATTGATGTTACGCTGTTGCGTTCCGACTGAACAATACGATGTCATTTGGCAAGGCGAAGCCTCGCATTGCTGAATTGGTCTCTGAAAGAAAACGGAGGAAGTCATAATGATATGCAGTAAATATTCATCGTAATCTTGTCGTTTTGTTGCGTTAGCACTGTTGTTGATGCCTAGTTTATTGTGAACACCAGTAATCTATGGTAATGTATTAGACGTAGGCCTATAGTTATATGTGTATAGTGTGGTAGGTTTCTGCTTTTGTGACTCGATCTGTCATAATCTGAAGTTCGCCGAAGCCTTGCAGATTACAAGGGTACGACTGGTTTACTAAAAGCCTCAGAACCACTGATATGAATAGTGCATGTCACTAATGTTAGTATGCTGACGTTATACTATACTTCAACTTCATGATGTATCTTCAGGCGTGCGATCACAACAGACACAGCTTGACTGCGATTTCGAGTCGGATTTCTGCACGTATTCACCCACTACATCGACCGACCCGGTATACTTCCAGTGGACATACACGACAGGAAAAGGATCTGGGTCGGCTGCCGGTACCGGCCCATCAGGAGATCATACTACTGGCCTTGGTAAGACAGATTAAGTAGCCATAATAGATTGCCAGGCCTATTTAGACACTATCAGCTGTCTGAATGCGCGTAGTGCGATCTCTGCATATCTGCAATTGCCGTCATGAATTCGGTAACAGATGTTGTACAATGTACAACTGTATATACATTGTATTCTCTGTTCTAGGCGGATATGCATTGATGGAATCTCTCACACAAAGTGCCAACCAAAAAGCATGGCTGGTAAGCCCCGCGACGACCTTGACGTCGGACAGCTGCTTAGAATTCTGGTGAGATACGAAGGCCGTATTTTGAACGCCATGAATACAAATAATGCCGCATTTGTATCTGTTTGCACTAGGTACCATATGCACGGCAGCGGGTTGGGGTCATTGAACGTTTACATTAACGAAGGGTCGGTGCTGACGAACCCAAAGTGGTCCAGGACTGGTGCACAAGGAGACAGATGGTTACGAGGCTATATGGACATCACAACGAGAGTGAAATTCCAGGTGAATTTCAGAAATTCTTAAGCGAAAATATTTGATCAATTCAAGATCGAACGTTGTTACATCGGGCACTATAGGCCGGGGT
The DNA here is from genome assembly GCF_051294905.1 of Botryllus schlosseri. Lineage (NCBI taxonomy): Eukaryota > Metazoa > Chordata > Ascidiacea > Stolidobranchia > Styelidae > Botryllus > Botryllus schlosseri. The sequence goes on along the minus strand of NC_137244.1, from coordinate 5,981,027 downwards.
GGACGCTACAGTTAACGAGCCGTAACTGGTCGTTTCGGTATCCTCCCGCCTGTTTATTATGTTGCATAGTGTCTTGGGTATCGCATTGCGCTTCGTGTGTCTTACGCAGATGAAAATATAATGCAAAGATTATTACGTTTACGAATATTTGTCGCTGAATATGGGCTAGGCTACAGTTTTCTGACTATTGCAGTTAACTTCAATTTGCATTATTAGACTGTTTCCATTATTATTTTTTCACGCAAACTATGATCTATATTCTGTAGCATACTCTCCATTATTCGTATGAGAAATAATTAAGCTACAGCCGAACAATGACCACTGGCCGGTAATCCAACGGGCGCGCTTGTTCTAGCTCAGATCAGATTACGTTGTTCTATCGACCTCTTGAACACCAGCGAGAAGACGTGCAGTCGTGCATTTAGTTATGTAACTAAATCTGACATTGGTGCTTGGACTCTATCATAATGTCTGGCTATCTTCATATATCAAATCAAAGGAATGATGGCAAATGATGAGCGAATGGGCTAAAGTCGTCAATGTGTACTTCATTCGCAATAACAAACCATGTCAACAATTGGTAGTATCCACGCATGAATTAACCAGTTGTTTTCGCTGTGATGGTTATCGCAATTAAAACCAATACAAACTTATGAAAGTGTTTCAGTTACATTTCCCCGAATGATTCGACTTTCAACGACGCCACTTTTGTCAATTCATTCTACGGTTTTCACTTACATGATGCGCGCATTATTGCTTTCAGATAATATTCGAAGGTGTCATCGGCCAGCCCATAAACTCGGATATTGGTTTGGATGACATCAGAATGACCACAGGCCCATGTACCAGTAAGTTACACGAACTTATCATTGCTCTTTGAGATCTATTGCTATCTTCCCCTTTTTCAACAGGAGAAACAACGATATGTGATTTCGAGAATAGCGTCGATGTATGCTTCACGCAACTTACGACCGACGATTTCGATTGGAACAGACAGAATGGTCCTACGAGCTCTGTAGATACCGGACCTTCCATTGATCACACTCTTGGTACCGGCGCAGGTCAGTTAACGATACGGTTACCATATTTTGGGGTCAGAAAAAGAGGACACCTTTTACAAATCACAAAAGTTTGATTACCGGACTAAAAACGGGTGATTTGAAAGATTTTACGAGAAATACCCTTGTGTCATTTTTCAAACTCCCGAAAGATACGCTTTATAATAATAACAGATAATTCAAGATTTCACGTCATTTATGGCGTTTTTTAGTTGTGCCTGTCCGGTGACCTGGTTGTCAAAGCTATAAAGGATTACGAATTGCCAAAAGAAGGAAATGTAGGCGTCCTTGGAGGACATTTTCGATTTCCTGAAAATGTAGGACGTATGGTAACCCCCAAGGTTTCATTTAAAACAAAAATCAATTTAAAAGAAACATGCTTAAAACAAGGCCGTAATTTAAAATATGTTTTTTAAAGCCATGGCGTCACGGATATTCAATTGTGACGTCATCGTGGATTGACGTGATTGACAATTGAAAAAATAGGCTAAATATAGCTCCTTTGACGAACCGACTATTTTGAGGGTTCCAGCCATCCCATATCGCTATACGTCGGCTAGATCGGGTGGTAATTGTGCGTAGGCCCATGCAATTCGCTCTAAAATACTCCAGAAGCCAGATACTACTCATCAAAACCTCGCTATTACATCACTTTCAAGAGTTAAAACTCAGTGGAAGATTACCTATTACGTGACATTACTTGTTTCGTAGCTTATTTATATATTTAGGCAGGTCGGTATGGCAACCACTGGCATTATGTTGCCCCCTTGATGTATAGTTGGTTACATACTGTGTCATCTTGGGTATCTTTATCCATCTCAAATTAAATGTTGCGAGTATAAAGTAGTCGTAGCCTACGTTTCAAAGCTGTAACACAAATGGATTCTTGGGCGATTGGACATTTCTATTTCTATGGCACAGTAATCATTATATTCAAGTTGTTATTGATCTGTTCAAATAGTCGAGGCTAAATATGATGCTTATTTAATCTGACTTGTTAATGACATGATCGATAGCCTAGTTTTCAGGAGTATACCCGAGACCCGGATTAGGCTCCAATGCTCTGATATCAGATCAATCTTTGTAAAATTCTAAGATTCGACCTATAATTGCGGCACGTCAAATGTCCGCTATAGCTGCAAAATTACAAGGTGACAGCTTTTACGATGTCCTGATGCATTTGTACTCTCGCGTGATGTCTACAACTAATTATTTTTGACACTATGCCAAGTGCAGCAACAATTTTAAACAAATATCTAAAAATCTTATTTTTTCGTGCCAGGCATGAATTCACAATAGTAAATCAGATTTTTACGATGCGTGTGGAATGTCAGTCTGCAAGGTCCCGTCCAATAAGGCCTACTTGTAAATTAATTGAATTCCCCTATTATTGGGGCTGCGGCCCGCGGAGCCATCAAAATGTAAGAAATTGGCCCGCGAGAACATTTGAGTTTGAGACCTCTGATTTACACAATATGGCATAATTTTACAACTTTAAAAAACACATTTTTTAAAAGGCCTTTGTTCAAATACACCGTTTGTTTTAAATGCAACCCTAGTAAGGTAGTAACCCTAACCTTAACGACCAATCATTCGTTTATATATGGTCAAAGTACTTGCGATCACTACTCAAGCACAATTCGAAGTAGAGGTGATCGGTGACTAATGATTAGTGACTACATCAGCGTTGCCAATCAGTGAGTCCGTGATAGCGCGTAAATGCCAACTATTTACCATTTACCAATACGCGCGCTAATAATTGAATACGAAGCTTCGTCGGCGACGACGAACTAGTGCTTAAAACGCCACAATAAATTGTAATCCGTAATTAGTAGGGCAAGTTTTTGCAACTTTTGCAACTTTTGTTGGCAGCTTCATAAATACTCGAAAATAATGTAGAATTCTGTTTTAAGCTGTTTGAAGGAATCTTATAGTGCAACTTTTTACAACTTTTGTTCAGCTTTTTTCAGCTCAAACGTCGTGATGTCAGACTTGAGACCCCATTGTGCTGTACGCAAGTTGAGGAATTACTGATTAGATGCGCGATTTCCCGTTTGATATCATCTGTGGGCTACTAATTCGTGTCTGCTTTGTACACTCGTATTCCCTCGGTGTCACTTGTCAGTGTTTGATTTATTATTTATACTGCGCATTGTGCAGTGCACGGCGTTGAATTACGTTGCCAAATATTGATGCAACACGAGATTCTCGGTGGCGCAAATTCTGAATTTATTCGATTAGTTTGAACGGTTAAAGTTCATTGCTGGACGGACTCTATCGAGCCAACCATATCGCGGATCGACTTTCAAACCTTTGCGATATGTATTTCTATTGATAAGGTCGCGGCATGCGCCCATATTGCTCTTACTGCAATAACACGTGGACAATTAAAAGCGCACCATTTTACGATCAAATTCGACTGACTGATCGGGGCTTACGTAGGCCCAGGGTTGATATTAAACAGCGCTTTGTCGGCATTAAAACCCCAGAAGCGTAGCCAGAGAGTTTCTCATTTATAACTAGAAATATCGTCCATTTGAAATGCCAATTCACTAATACGTATTATCGATGCTGCGTACTGCAAATTAGCGAGAACCAGTTGTATGCGAAATGGATCATCGATATCTCATGTGCACTCTCGGCGGTGGTTCGATTTAGCGCGTCCGCACGCAGGCCTGCTACCGTCCGCAGAAACACTTTCGCCAAACAGTAACAATCTCTGAGTGCAATATTGTTTGTGTTTATGTATCTTTTCGATGAAATCTTATGCTCGCGTCTGAACAAATTGTTCGTTGCCATTGCCGAATCTGGGTATTTAGATAAGACACCCTGTAATTGTAATTATTTCAGGTTTGCGGCATGTCTGCAATTTCGTTATCAGCGCAACCTTGCCGGCCGATTGTGCAGTCCGATAAAATTGATCACTACTATGTATTTCGCACGGCGTACTGATGCTCATTTCAGGAAACTAACGATCCTTATTAGATGTACAAATTCGACCACACGTTAAAAACGTAGGTTTCATCGCGCACTGTGAGAAACACCATCTCCTATCGCGATTTGACGACCGAATATACGTTCACCTTCTACAAATTAAAGTGCATTATTTGCATCGATGAGGGCCTCAAGCCGCGTTTAAAATATTTTGTGAACCATTTTTGTGATAAATATTCTCGGAGCGCAATGTTGAACAGTGTTTTATTGTGTGTGCCTGCTAGTTGGAATTTATTGCAGTGCCCATAATATTAATCCGATTATTCCATTGTGTTGGCGGTAAGGGATAACTACTGATTGGCCGCGCGCGTTTGTGATCATAATTCTGGTCTGTCTTTCGTGTTCCAGAATTGCCGCGCCGCGTTACTGCTCTGTCCAGCGACGAATGCCAAGCCCGCGGCAATCAATGACCTAATTTCGTAATCATCTCAGCGGGAGATCGCGTCACGTCACATTGTGCGATGCGATATGCGTGCACGGACGAATCTCTCTAATTGGTCGCGGCTCCGCGTGACACTGATAATACGACTTGTTGAATTGCAACTGAATATTAGCGTCGGAATGGTCATTTCAAAAGGACGGGGTTTTGCGTTTCAAAAAGAGGGAGTTTCGACACCCCCTGGCTTCGCCCTAATTCCACTTTTTTGAGGTACTCAAGTATGTTTTTTCTAATTGCACTACTCAAGGTGTTGTGGTTTTAGAATACTTCCAGTGCTGTTTGAACAGTTTTTTAAGCAAAACTTATTAAATCTTGCAATTTCGATTTTGCACAGTAAACATTTGTTTTGGCATATGTTTGCATCGCTTTAACGTGTGAAATCTTCTCAGGAACGACGTGAAATAGCCATCCCAGTAAATGCTGACTATATTTTCGAAGATTCTACCCGTTGTTAGCGTTGTGCATTAGTCGCTAAGATTAGGGTTACCATATTTTGGAAACCGGAAAAGAGGACACTTTTTGAAAATCCTTAAAGTGTGTTTGCCGGAATGAAACTGTGAACAGCTGATTTTAATTACTGGAAATCTCAATGTGTTGATAAAAAAAAGGTCATTACTTACTTAGAATCAGCTCCCTAATTCCCTGCGTTATTACACTCATTATTATAATTCCAGTCCTGAATGACCTATTTCGCGTCATTTATACAGATTTTCAGTTGACCCTATCTATTAGCAGTTAAAGCTGTAAAGGAGGACGAATTGCCAAAATGGAGGACATTTAGGCGTCCTCCGAGGACACTTTCAACTTCCTGATGAAGTAGGACAAATCAAGGCGGACGTATCGCAGCCCCAACCAAGATGCATCTTGCAAACACGAATGTAGTCACCAACGCACACAATAGTATTGCACACTTGACTTAATCTACTTGTTAAAACTAATTCAGTACATTCCAAACCTGTACTTTTCCACTTCCACGTGAAGTACTTTTGACCAGTCATGAAAATCGCTAGTTCTACTTGTAATTGAGTACAAATTTATGGTATTACTTCTACTGCCACTTAAGTATCAACCCTGACTACTTTTACGTCCTCTGAGTGGACGTACGAATTCCATAACCGCTTCAGTTAGATGTAGGAAACAAATGGTATCTAAAGACCTGGGTAAGTAGCTCTATAAAGTATTTTTACCAGGCAAATCTCAGACTTTTGCATGTCAATTCAATTTGACAACATTTGAACATTTGGCTCCGCCACAACGAATATGGGACAGTAGAGCTATTCAAAAATAACTATTTCTTTTCTCAAATTTTACTGGCTACTTGATAATATTGTTTGGTTACCTAAAAAAACCTGCACACCAATCTTGGCTCAATTCCCACTTATAGTGACATTGCCGTAAGAGAAAAAGTTTTGGATTTATTTAATAAAAATAATTATGAATTTGTTTCAAATTTTACCCCATGAAATGGTTAAATTGCTGGAAAAACGATGGAATTTGATAAATTTAAATTTAAATGTAGGATTTCAAATCAAAGTATTTACGGTAGGGTGGATCTATAATAACTATTGACAGATTTTGCTACGGTAAAAATTTTGTACCTAACAACCTAACAATTTGATGGGGTAGCCAGGGAAATTTCAAAAATTCTTATGTATATTCCAAAACTTTTTTTGGAATTGAGATAAAATTGGTGTGCAGTAGATAACTTGACAATTTTATCAAGTATCCGGTAAAATTTGAATAAAAGTGATATTTGAACAGCCTTTTTGGACATTGTCCATTAGTAAACTATACGGCTACTTGCTGCAGTCAGATACCGGGCTTTACTGCGATTGTGATACAAATCGTCCTCGAAATATGTATTCTACGAATTAATATCCAAAAATGTAACTTGGCTTAAAAACTGGGTGTGGAAGCAGTCTGGAAAAGTCACTTGAGCGACTAGTTGAAGTTGGGTTGGTTAGACAAAATAGCAGGTTAAATAAAAAATCAATAGATGCTGAGAAAAACCAAGACAGGATATATAAAACTAAAATCGATCTATGAATTTTAATATATGTATCTTTAAATCAATATTATCCATCTTGAGTCGATTGAATCTCTGAGTTATCTCCGTACAAAATGAATGATTTCCAAAGAAATTGGAACTTTGATGCTACATAGAATACAGTAATTTGACTAATTTCCGATTTTCCTGCACGAAATTTTGCTATTACTGTTAATATGATTTTGTGATTTCAGGATATTATATGTATACCGAAAGCTCCGTAACCGCCACTGTAGTACCAGGCGCCATAGCCAGACTGCAATTCGGACCGTATCCAGCATCTTTGGTTGGAAACTGCTTTCGATTCTGGTATCATGCATATGGAAGCGCAATGGGTATGAATATAACTGTACAATATTACCAAACTAAATTATAGGTGACGTTAGGTCGAATGTGTCATGCTATTGATTCTGCAATAGTTGGTTTTGCACAACGATTGTGAAATCCCAAATGTCCAGAAAACAATGTACATCAATCTGCATCTAATTTGAAATTATAGTTCATACTAGATAAACCTGTCACTTTTATCTCAAGGAAAACAAAGTCCATTGTATCTGTAGTCTTGCAACTAGTCACCAATTCAAATAATAGTCAGGTGTCATGTAGGTCCAGGGTTGTAACCAAGTCACAAGTCAATTTTTACTTTTATAGTTTTGACTCGACTCATTTTCATTACACCACCAAGTCAAGTTTGAGTCCGAGTCAGGCAGCAACAGGCTGAGTCCGAGTCATAGTGTTGAGACTGGATTTCAAGTGCAAGTTATAGAGTTCACTCTCCATTATTGAGTTCAAGTCCGGTTCAAATCACTTCCGTGAAATACTTGCATTCATAATGTACTAATTTTTCTCACTCTTAACATGTCTATTTAAACAGATAAAATTGCGAAAATTGAGTTCAATTGCGGTTAGGATACAGCAGACTTGAATTACATAATACATAATGTCTCTTGCGCAATGACTCACATTGTCAACACACAAATAGACTCAAGTCGAGTTGAGTCATTTTTCCGTCTAGTTTTGGCAACTGTGAATGTCGAAGCAATAACAATGTTTAAATGCTGACAATAGAAATGATACATTTTCATTCTCATTACAGGCACACTGAATGTGTATCAAGTTGAAAATCAAGCGGAGAAGCTACTCTGGTCAATATCAGACAATTGGGGAGACAATTGGTGGCCGGCTGGTTTGGATGTCACCGTATCCAATACATACTATATTATAGTGGAAGGAGTAGTGGGGTCTAGTTTTACAAGTGACATGGCCATTGATGACGTATCAGTAATCGAGGAAGCATGCCACCCACCAGGTAATACAAATACTTTTGCAATCATATTGCTAGTCTCCTGTGGCAGACCTCTGATTTACAAGATATCGGCTACATTTCTGATCACATTATTACATACTGCTCTTCTGTAATAAGTAAATAACAGTTCACAGATTACAAGTATGGATAATAGAGGTTTGTGTAGTTTGTAGTTCATTCATTTGTTTATGAATAATCATCAATTTCCTAGCTGTCTTTTTGAGACCTAACGTCGGAATAGTTTGTAAGTGCAATTATTTTGCACTTGTTCTGTCCGGTTTGGTTGCAATGGTATCATAAATCTAAGAAATATCATTCATGTTGTTGAATTATGCAGATATACCAATAAAAACACTGCATTAGTTTGTCTCCGATTTTTGTTATGGATTGAATGGTTGTCTGTTACAGCCACTTGTGATTTCGAGGAATATATTTGTGGCTGGTCCAACGACGACGCTGCTGACTTTTATTGGACCCAATCTAATGGAATAGATTCCCAGGGACTCGGACCACCAACAGACCACACGTCTCAACAAAATACAGGTGACCGATTTTCTAATCTAGGAGGGCAAATTCTTGAAATTTAATTTGTGTGCTGACGAGCGACTGTTGCATTCCATCCCCTATAGGATTCTATCTGTATGCCTCACCATCTGGAAAGTTGAAAGGTGACACAGCGAGGATTATTTCCACACTTCTTCCTCCGACCTCCGAAGAAATGTGCTTCAAATTTTGGTGAGTCCTTAATTAAGCCTGTCTTCATTCTTCAGATTGGGATAGGTTTTTAAACCAGCACGTCTCAATTGTAGAACTGGAGTCATGTTTGAATGACGAATTGGCGTACACACGTGTGCTTTTCTATATAAATGCAAAGATTATTATGCATAAGAAATTACATTGCTACTACAAGAACTCTTTCAGACTATTATATTTACTATTAATATTACAATTCCCTTTAAGGTTTTATATGAGTGTCCTATGCAGCAGGTATCAAATTATTATGCTGATAAATAGTATATATATTACATTATTCTTCTATGTTTCATACCTTGTTTTATGTGGAGCGACAACATTTGCACCATTTCCATACCTTTATTCATTTTGTAAATTGTAAATTGTAATAGTTCTTAAGTGCGTAACGTTGCGATGATTGTCTATTTGGGGATCCATTTCGAGGCACTTGTTACATGTCCTCACCTGGTGTCAATATAGAATCAGTTAATTTAACTTACAGAAAGAAAATAATGATATACCCGACAAGATAGCGTAATGGTGAAGCGCCCGGCTTCTTGATTGGTAGGTCGTGGGTTTAATCTCCGGCCGGGTAGACCAAAGACCTGAATTGTGACACTGGTATCCATGACTTCCCAGCTTGGCGCTCAACATTGCCGGGATAGCATGAAGGGATGGTGCAAGACTTAGAAAGCCTTAAAAGGCTATTTCTGCACCTTCCTTGTCCAGCGGCATATGCACATCATGAACTCATGGTATGCGTATACGTATGCACATCAGATTTTACCTTAAAAACCCATTTAAAATTAAAGGGTTACAGCAAAGTCCCCGCATAACCGTATATCATTTATCTGATTCAGGTATTACATGAGCGGAGAAAATATTGGTGCGCTCGTGGTTGCGACAGAAGACAGAGCGTTGACAAGGTCACGCGTTTGGACTCTAACTGGCGATCAAGGAGACTCGTGGAAGCTGGGTCAGTTACCGGTGAATCACACTTCTGGACAATACAGGGTAACAAAACAACATTTCGCACACAACGCTAGCACAGAGCATATTGAGTTTTAATTTTCTAGATTGTTATCGAGACCATACTTGGTATTGGCGATGTTGGCACGATCGCTATTGATGACACTCAACTGACAATGGAATCATGTGATGGTACGTGTTATTTCCACTCTCATATTACTTGTAGACTCATTTTGGGGACTGTATCACCCTTTTGAAGTATTGGCGTGGTCCCATTTTTAATTTGAAGTGTATAGTGATTTTATGCATCAAAAGCACTTTGTGGCGATAGGCTATGTCAAATCCTTATGGTTATTCCATTCCTAGTTCACTTGTACACATTACTGGATTTTCTAGACTAGAACTTAACCGAGCGAGATAGTGTAATGGTGACGAGTCCGGCTTCTCGATCGGTAGTTCATGGGTTCGATCCCCGGCCGGGTCATACCAAAGACTCGGAAATTGGTATCCGCAGCTATCCTGCTAGGCACTCAGCAACCACGGATAGCATGAAGCACCTGTATCGCCCACCCCAAATGACGACACATGTTTTCTAGTTTTTCTACAACTAAATTATTTTTAAAATGCATAACTAGAACTAATCACTTTTTAAAATGCAAAACTAGAGCTAGAACTACTAAAATATCAGTAGTCAGTTGACCTTCAACTAAATATATTATTAGTTTGTACAAGACTGATTCCTAGTCATTAAGGTCAAGGTTGACAGCTATGTTCCTCAAATAGAAGTAGAAGTAATGATGTCAATTTCTATTCAATTACAAGTAGAAGTAGCAATTATGAAGACATTTCACAAGTACTTCAAGTTGAAACGAAATGCTTGATGACAATTACAGTAGTTTCAAATATAGACTTGGTCAAATCGTTGCATACTTTTATCATTAATACGGATGTGGTAGCTTTCGAAATTGCAAGTTGTATTTTTTCTCTAAAATAAATTGACTAATTCTGTTCACGCAAATTTTATCAATGCCTGTCATATCTGTCTTTGCGCTTCCATTTATAATGGTTTACGAATGATTTAATTTTAGGTTTACCGATCCCCGCAATCCTAACTCGTAGCGGACCGTATCTCTTCTACTCATACAACTACCCGACATACTTCATGGCCGCAAACGATCAGTCGGAGGCGTACATATCGCAAGATCCTACTCTGTCGCGTTTCTTTCTCACATCACCCGGTGTCAATGGAGTGGAAGGCACCGTCTCGTTTGAATCAGAAACACGTCCCGGATTCTTCCTTCGGCACAGCAGTTCGAATTTGTACCTGAATAAGTATGAAGACAATACGTTGTATCTGGAGGATGCTACGTATTATCCTAGATCAGATTTGTTTTATGATGTAAGTGTTTAGCTTTTCATCTCTTGGTTGTGCCATAAACTATATGCGTTTATTCAGGGTTACACGGTGTATGAGTCTTACAACTTCCAGAGTTACTATATACGACATTACTCATACCGTTTAATGATATCTCAAGAAGACAACACAGAACTGTTACACCAAGATTCGAGCTTCATTGAATCAACTGGTAAGGAATTCAAATAGGTTTCCGCTGTGTCATTGATTTCAATAATACCGGAATACTTAATGTTTTTAAAATGTTTCCGTTGACAAAACAACCATTTTTTCAGTTCTCGGAGAATTCGATTGTGATTTCGAGTTGAGCCTTTGTGGCTGGTTAAACCTACGAGATGACACGATGGATTGGACGAGACATTTAGGAGCAACCAGTACCGAGTATTCTGGGCCTGAACATGACCACACTGTTGGAAGTAAGTTTCGTTTGCTTCAGTATTTACATGAGGATCGTTTATTCCCTTTTTGGGTTGGGCAATACTAAGTATTGAACTACCTTATACTGTAGACTGATAGATCGAATCTCTTGTTAGTCTGGGTTAGATCGAACCCAAGCGATTTGGTGAGCCAGTCTCAGGGCTCGGCGGCGGTCAAGCATTTGGGATATTCATAACGTTTCTCATAGCATAATCTGGGCAATCGGCCATATGAGAGTCTGGTAGATAAGAAAATGAAGAAAAGCAACAGACTTTGTTGTAAAAATGATATGAAACTGGCATTTAACTGGTTGAATCGTGCAATCCTAAAATTGTTTCTTAAAAGCAGCTAGCTAGTGTCAATGCCTCAATGTTTCATATTGGTGCAATTATACTCTTAGGGAGATTTTGAGGGGTTTTCAGTTCCCTGAATAGATGAAAATTTACATTTTCAGTATTAAGCTTACAGATGGCTTAAAGAATGCCAATTTTATTCATTTCCTTACTAGGTAGGCAGCTTTCAGATTACCAAGAAGAAATTTTTTTGAATGCGAAGGTTTTGATGAATTTGTGCATGGTAATTGCGGGGTTCAGTTCCTTCAAAAAAAGTACCGCTGGCTTACAGGAACCGCTCTTGTGATATCATATAAAGCTTGAGAATGATTAAGTTTACCGTTCAAATCTAACCTTTCTTAAGATGTATGCTACGACAAACAGCCAGGTGTAAATGCGGTGGTGGGATTAATCAATAGTCCCAGTGAGGCTTCGCCACCTGACACCTTCAATTTTGGAATGTAAGTACCACAATTTGTGCTGTTACAGGGCATTGCTCGAAATTATTTTGAATCAAGGTTCACCGAAGGGCACGATGAGAAATGTGCTTACGAGTGTGGACTGCAACCGCTGTGTGCCGCATACACTTATGCACTCAATACCGGGTCTTCTTGGGATAATATGTGTGTAGGAAGGTATGCGTATTTTCTGATTTTCAATGTTTGGGAATACACATCAACTTAATTTATTTCTCTTATAAAGTTACTCAACTGTAATAATTTTACTTATAATGTCTATTCTGTGATTTTGTTACAACTTTATCAATTCAAGAATGTTTTTGGTGCAAAGTAGTTGTTCGCGAAATTGTGGTCAAGCAGTGTTTGACCAATAGACTTCAAAGTCAGCTACTACTGAACTACTGATAAATATCAGTGCTGCCGCTCAAAGTGTGCTGTTATGAAATACAGCTATCCTTTTTTTTTGTGATCTGTGAAACATGAATATGCTGTGATCTTTTGAACGAGAACCACTTTTTCATGAAGTTAGTTAACGTAACCAGCCATTTAGCTATATGCCCTTCATGTCACATTGTAGATTGAGTGTGATGAACAGACAAAAACCATGGTACAACTGGTCTATCGTTCGTAAAAACACAACAACCAAAAGTAACTTCAATGCTGTGAATTCTACTGAGGTAGAAGTGGTGGATTCTATGGAATTTACTGTGTGGAACTTGTAATAACCGTAATGGCCAATCCTCTTGTATGTAAATTGGACCAAATCGGATCATTTTAAAATTCTTGGTGTGCAACCAATAAGGGCTTGAGAACCGCATTACCCTAAAGTACGAATGATGAGTTTTTGCCTTGATTGTTTGTATGGGAAGTTCCAAATTGAGAAAAAGTTGTCTCTAACTGACATTGGGTCTGATACAACCATTGCATTACTTCGGAAATTGTAGACCTTCTTGGAGGTACAGAACTTCAATATACAACTGAATAGTATATTCATATTGAAATGAACCTGGATATTTTCGGCTGACATCACTCACGAGTGTAAGAGGTACCCATGACGAGTGTTAGCTGAAAATATTCAGAATCCATTCGATATGTATATACTATTCAATTGTATTTTGGAAATTGTAATAAAAAACGCCGTCATTTCAAAATAATTTGTGGACGTACTTGTGGACTCATTTCCAGGATAAGTACTAAATTACTAACTATCACCAACCACCACAAACTATGATTTGGCAATCTTTTCTCATCTACTGTCGACTACAACCAGATACTTATATTGCCAGATCCAACACAAGCAAAGTACAGTCTCCGCAGCAAAATTTCTTCAGTGGTTTCAAAGTAGACTGCATCGGCGGGCACTTTATGTACATGGAAAGCTCACCTCCAAACATACCCGGGGACGTCGCATTATTTTCCGGACCGTCGTTGAGAATTGCTTGTAAGTTTGCACAAATGAAGGATTGTTATCAGCAATATAAAGCAGGGGAGATAGTGTAGTGGTTACGATAAGCGCCCAGCACGCAGGGCGAACCGCGTTCGATTCCCGTCGGAGGTTTATCTGGGCTCCTCTTCCCCTGCCGTTGCCGTTCTTACGGCGACAAAAAAGCCCAGAAAAAGACCCGACGAAAGAAAGCACTCACAATGAATGGAAAAGAACTAGTAGAAAGGGCCGCGGCTTCAAACAGATCAACATCGAAAAAGAACTGTGACATCGGGCACTCTAGGTCCGAGGTGGATGTTAGAGTAAAGGATCGCTACTGATGCGTGTCGTTCTACATCCTCCTATCTGTTCATGACATCGCATTGTGTCTTATCGCATTGTACATTGTGTGTGACTTGTTCAGATAAAAATATTACCCAACCATGTTATGTTATGTTATGTTATATAAGTGCCCACCATTTCAGCGCCAATTTGTGTACAATTCTGGTACTTCATGCATGGTGCGGATGTGGGAGAACTTAATCTTTACGTGAAGACAGAAGACACTTTGCGGGATCCTGTTTGGAGCCGACATGGCTCTCAAGGAAGATATTGGCTACCTGCTTGGGTATATATTCAAAAATATTGAATGCTGAATATTTATAAAAGTTGATGAAAGTGGTCTTGATCAAGGCAATCTTTATATTCTTTTGCGAAATGATGGTTAACCAGAAGCATAAGTAGGCCTACATAAATCACATCTTCTCGTTATTCCACTTCTGGTCAGCAAATTGTTTGTGAATGACTGACTATTTCTTGTGGCATATTTTGGTATTCTTATGTTATAGCACTAATCCCTTGCTTTAGATATTCAAATAAAACTTTAAATATGGATGTATTATACCTACTGGTGATGAAATCTATCACACAGTCTACTCTACTACCCCATAAAAATATTTTGATAGAAATAGCTATCTAGAAAATTAGGATTTGACACTAGGTTGGGTAATATAATACGGAGGTTCTCAAAAACATTTCGACGTGATCTAAAAAAATATTCCAAAGTCTTGTGACGGAAGCAATTTGTCAATAATTTCTGGGAAACTACCTTGCAATTAAAAGAATGCCGATGACATTTGGTATTTTCTTGCACAAAATATAGTTATCACAGAAATCATAGGCCACATGGTTTATATTACAATAAGGGAGTCTGGAAATGATTCACACACACATGCATACCACATGCTTTGGGTCGCGAACCACAGTTTAAGTGCATTTACTGATCAGACTTACTTCTGTCTTTTCAATTTCAGATTAATGTTGACACATCGTCAGAATTCAACATAGTATTTGGCGGAATGTTGGGCGGCTATCATCTGTCAGATATTGCCATTGACGATATCTCAAAAACGGAAGGCTTGTGCGGGGAGGTGAAGTTTTGTTTTTACATATTATTTGACCATCACTATTTTATTGTTTATATTTTTAGATGTACCTTTTTTCTGTGTTTGGAGAAATCTTTATAAAATGATGATATTTTGTAGTCTTGCCACAGTTATATTATAGTGGCTTCATTTTTGAAAATTATTAAAGATGATTTTCTTTCACAGTTTTGTTCAAGCTTTCGAAAAATTATCTCATTACCATTTCTTTTTCACAATTTTGGCAATTGTGACTCATTTCACAACAGTTCTGTCCCAGTTATAACGCTGTGACACACTTATATTGCAATCTCATACTTACTCAAGGAAGGCACCTTGTCACGTGCGCGTGAGTCAAAAAATCTGCCTTCGAAAAGTGAAATATTTGTGCTTCATCAAAAAAATGTATTTGTTTATGCCAAAGCAGAGAGGCAAAAGCAAAGTGCGACTTTTTTGTTAATAATCTCCTGTAATGTTATTACTCGTTATTTTCTAAAACTTCAAAATCGTTGTTAGTTTGTGGAATGGAACCAAAAGCGAGTTACAGATGACTGAAATATTTAGCGACATATCCTGCATGACCGAGTTCCGTATTTAAATTTGCCATTTTTTACAGATCCTTGTGGTAAAAATGAATTACTGATCTCTTTCTATCTTATTCATAGAATGCGCAGTTTTGTGACTTTGAAAGGAGCGACTTATGCGGATGGGTGACTGATGACAGCGGTGACTTTCCATGGACATGGAAATCTTCCACCACTGGGTCCCTCTCAACCGGCCCTGAATTTGACCACACTCTTCAAACTGCAGCTGGTCATTATATGTATATCGAAAGTTCTAGCCCAAGGGTAGGTCAAGTGAATTTTTGATGACTTGCAATTGTAATTTTGCCGTTTTCTTAATGACTAGCAGTGAAGCATGTTTTATGAAGTAAACAGTGTCGAATATAGTTTCCTATGCCTAGTCATTATATGAATTCTATTCAACGATACTACTTTATCGCAGTTACTGCTGAAGTAATTTCCAGCATAACTCGTAGTGCTGTGCTATTGTTGACGCTATACAAAGTCAAGACTTTACATGGGCCAAAGACCCTTTTATTGATAAAATTTTTCGAATCTATCTCCAAAGGTCGTAGGAGACACCGCGCGTTTGTATTCTCCGGAATACGCCGGTTCATCGTCAACCACATCAAGATGCCTGCAATTTTACTATCACATGTATGGCTCCACAATTGGAGAGCTGTCTGTTCATATTGTAAACGGCCTTACTATCGGTAAGTGGATCTGTCCTTCCTTGAAACATTCAGTTTACTGAAAATTCATTTTATTAGGAAATGCAATTTGGCAAAGATCTGGCAACCAAGGAAACAAATGGCAATTCACGCAAGCAGAAATTTATTTAGAGGGACCTTATGATCCATATCGAATTTTACTTGAAGGCGTTGTCGGCACCAATTTCTATGGAGATATCGCTATAGATGACATCATTATATTGGACCACGGATGCAATATGGTTAGTATCGAGGGATACATGTAATTAGGCAAAATTACACCTCTTAACAGCCTGAATCAAAACCTTGAATGATTTACATTTACATTGCTAGTTCTCGTAAATTGCTAAATTGTAAGATTCCAATACAGTAAAAAACGATAAATAAATAAATGATAGGACTATGGCATAATGGTAACGGTGAAAGACAATTTCGCTAACTGTTGAGTTTCTGTTAAGATATGTGACTTTGAACATCCGGACCCTTGTGTGTGGTATAATGATGCCGCATTTGATGTATTCGACTGGGCCGATGTTAGAGGAAAAACAATGGATCAGGAGCTAGGACCGTTGGTCGACAGCACTACATCTACGGACAAAGGTAACGCATTTGTTGTTCAATGTCAAAAATTGTTCTCTAGTCTCAGGACATACAATGTTTTGCGTTTGGCATGCTTCTATAGTTAAACTTGGACTCGAATAAAATTCACCCATAAAATTCCCTTGCTTTTAGAGTAAGCGTTAAGTAAAATGATAACTGATCTGATGACCTGGTGGTTACAGCGATAAGTAAGTATGGATTCAACCCGTGCTCTGACCAGACTAAAGATATTCAAGCCATCTTGGTGGCTTAAAACCTTGTCTATGTTGTAATGACGGGTGTGGTCTCCTATTATATTGCCTGGGACGAAATTGCCACCCGTCAAAGCCTTCGAGAGAACGCCAAAGAACTGCTGTAAGTCCAGTGGACTGTGGTGTTCTTACGGACTCTATTCCATGATTCAGAACTGATGACGTGCTGTGTAATAGAAATAGATTCAGGCATGATATCGGTATTGTGTTTCAGGTTACTTTCTCTTCCTTGATCCGGTTGGTCGCACTGAAAATGAATTTGCCTGGTGGGTCAGTGAGACTTTGTCGTCTTCAAGTCCGCAGAAGTGTCTCACTTTCTTCTATTATATGACCGGTGACGATGTGGGGTCGTTGAAAGTCCTAGAGCAAAGTGTTAACACCGGATCCATGTATGTTAACGCGATTTGGAATGCCGTTGATTTTGATATATTCTGTGCAATGGAAGGTGTCTTGGAAATCACTACTCAAATCAATATAAATACAACAATATTCTTCATAATATTTTCATCCATCATCTTTTTCATGTTTTGATGAACAGTGTGGAAAGCCAAATTCGCTTTTAGGACTTGATTGTGAACGTATATATTTATAATAATCTTTCTTGACATCAGTTACAATATACTTTATCAGATAGCAATCGGCAAAAATCTTTCGAGAACATGTATGTATATCAAGCTGCGATGAATACTATTCATCATAATATCAATAGGTATTTTCATCACAACAATATTTTCCAAAGCTCAACTCTTATCCATTACAAATACCCATTTTACCAGCTTTGTACTCATGCAGACAATGATAATAATTGGAGTTATAATTATTCAATGTTATCAGCATTGCATTTTATCCAGTGGGTCAGAGAATAGAACATCGTTGCAATCTCTAACTTTTTCCTGTATTCAGATATTATCATTGGACGTTATCTGGAGACCAAGGAGCATCTTGGTACCAAGCAACCGTGCCTATCGGAGGCTCAAATCATCGGCGTATTGTTATTGAAGGCACTATCGGAGTGGGTGAAAAAGGTAATTTTATTCCCTTTTCATGCTGTTCATTGGTGTAGTTATAAGATACTGTTACTATTGAACCATCCTTTTTCAATTAATTTTATGAAAGACAAAATTTCATCAAGTATGTGTAATATTTATTCATTGCCGTTTTTCTGCAGTTAACTTACTTACTTGTTTACGCACTATGCAGTTGTGACATTTTTGCATGTGTGTTACAAGAATGATGACAATTAATAGATAATTGATTGGATAATCATTCTGTTAATGCTCAATTTACTGAACCCTCAATCTTAAAAACTTCGTTGTTTTTATTCAGGCTCTATTGCTGTTGATGACATTATCTTCACCACCACATCGTGCACCGTAATTCCACAGTCAGCAGCACCAACCGGGCAAGCACCCACAACTCCAGAACCAATACCAACAACGTTACCTCTGACTCAAGGCACGTCCAACTGTACTTTTGAAGATGATAATTGCAACTGGCAAGATGACAGCTCAGCTGAGTTGAAATGGAACAGGTAAATAGTGTTATGTATCCTCATACTGGATCACGGACCATGCCAGGTGAACGGTCGGAAAGTTTTTTTTTTTTTAAATATTCAGCTCAATAACATGTTGTAACTGATGACACACATCGATGTTATTTAACACAGGCTACACCATTTGCAAATATACAGCCGTTTTGGTCACTGACTGCCCACATTACATATACGAAGATGTTGTAAGATATTGTTTAGGACTAACTCGTACATGGGTATCTTTCATTAGAATTTACGACACCTGAAAAGTCTTTAGTGCCTCACACGATATTTTGACTGAATCAAGGTTGAATTTCACCATGGTACCCTTGTCCTAATGTACATCAGCATATATGTCTTCCCTTAGCTAAATTTCAAGCTGTTAAATTGCATTTTCGCCTCGCTTAATTCAGTCTTCATGGCTAGAGGTGTCCTGATTCATTCTTTCACAGAAATATTAGTAATACATCCCAAAAGTACTTTTGAACTGACAAAATTTAGTGTCTCTTGATGGCACAGAACTTCAATATTAAAAATTGAATAGCATATTAATATTAAAATAAAGCAGGACATTGTTTGTCAACAATCACCAGTGTTGGGATGACTCGAGTCACCTTTTTCGTATGACTTGACTTGACTCGAGTCACTTTGCAAAAATGACTTGACTTGACTTGACTCGACGTTTCAGAAATGCGAGTCAATTTCAAGTCATCAAGTAATTGATGTCGACTAGATCGCTATATCTTATATAAGTTCGGATTGTTAGCGATACGCTGGTGTGACCTGTGAGAGCAACCGATCACTCAATCATTGTGAATTTTACCGAGCCTTCATTGTTATACCACAAATAAATTGATCGCGAACGCAGTGATCAGTACTTACAGCTTACGTTGTCGTAAGCTAGTAATTACGTAATACTAGCAATGCATCTCTGCTCTTTAAACCGGTCACACAGTGCCCAGTGCTCACCTTAACCAACTCTCTTGTATGATTTAAATCAAACGAATATCGTCCATACATTTATCATTGAATATCATGGATGAGTAGGTAGGTAGGGTATTGCACCATATCATTTTTCAGCTTTCCGAGGTTTCGTATTTATCCTGTATTTTGGCTGATAATTGTAGACTGGGGCTATATTAGGGTTACCATACTTCCTCTTTTAAGAGGATTTGTCCTCTTTTTTGACTTTTTTGAAAGTGTCCTCAGATGACGCCCAAATGTTCTCTATTTTGAGATTTTGTCCTCCTTTTCGAGAATTTTGGTCAAATTTATGGCCAAATTCGACTGAGATGCCGTAAATCAGCACCATAGTAACGCTCCAGCGGGTATTTTGGGAGCTGAGCCGGAAAGTCGACCTTTTTTTTCTAGTCAACCGACCACGAAGTGGAAAAAAATTTTCCATTTCTTCAGGATTTTCCTCCGGATTTGCAAGTCCGAAAATTCTGAAAAAGTGTCTTCTTTTCAGATTTCCAACCCTAGCAGAGTTATAACCAAGTCACAAGGCTCCGAGTCACAAGTAAATCTCACTTTGTTAGTTTTGACTCGAGTCAAGTCGAGTTATTTTCAATTCACCACCGAGTCAAGTCCGAGTCCAAGTCATCAAGCAGAGGGTTGAGTCCGAGTCATGGTAATATGACTGGAGTCCGAGTTCAAGTCATTATGTCGACTGCTCAGTTTTCCAGTTAAAGTCTTGTTAAACGCACTTTTATAACTCTGTTCGGTGATATCGAATGGTTTGTATTTATAATATACTAATTTTCCTCACTTATAGCAGTTTCTGGTCGCATTTTCAAGTACCAGTATCAATAGACCAAATCCCAATAGTGTGGCTACTTGACCATTCTTCGAAATTATAACAAAATGTAGGTCCTAGCCGTCTGAGTCTCAAATCATATAACTTGGTTCGAGTCATGACAATGACTCGAGTCCAAGTTGAGTCAATACACAGATTGACTCGAGTCAAGTCAAGTCATCAGAAAATCGCGACTCGAGTCGGACTCGAGTCAAGTCATGACTCGAGTCATTACAACCCTGAACCATAGGCTATATAGTTTCGAAGTTTTGCGTCTGGGTGAGCGAAACAGCGCTTTTTTGAGCGTCTAATCAACTCTTTTTCGTTCCTCGATTCAGAATAAATGGGGACTCAATCTGTATTTAAAACAGTTAGCAGATGCTGTGACTTTGAATCAGGGGCGGGCAACATAAGGCCCGCTACTTGATTTTGAGCGGCCCGCAGACAGTTTCCGGTCGTACATGATAATGTGGCCCGCGGCCACAGTCTGCCTCAATCCCCCACTACTTATACTTACGCGTATATGTGTGTTCGTTCACGTGCAAGAGTAAGTCTTAAGTGTAAGTTCGTCAACACGACAAAACTTGCATTACTGGCATTTATGGATGAACTCAACACTAATATATTGTTATCTTGGTAAATTTGAAAAAATGCAAACCCCTCGTCCCTCGCTCATACGCAATGCATTTTACCAGAAGCGCGCAACATACCGTCGGCGAATGGTGTTTTGAGCGGCTTGCAGACAGTTTTCGGTCTTGCATGATAACATGGACCGAAGCCACAGTCTGTCGTAATTTTCCACTACTTGCTCACTATACGTCAAATTATTTTGACTGTAGGTTATTCTTTCTTTTTGTCGGACACAAATGATAGTGACTGATAACTATATTCTTTAGTTCTTTGTTTGCTTTGTGTGCTACATGCAGCCAGAGTTCAAAGAACCTGTTCACAACTTTGAACGACCACATATGTCACATTGACTACAACAGCTATTGAAATACATTACGGTAATCAATTCATTGAACGCGGTTTTGGTATCTATGCTTCAAACTTGAAGTTTATATTAATTACGATTTATCCTTTAGGTGGATAAATACGCGTTTAATGTATTGATTTAGGAATTCGACAAGCACTGCATTTTCCCAAATCCGGCCCGCTGACTGCAGAAGTTGCCCGCTCCTTCGAATCATATCTCGTACTTCAAAATTTCAACTTGACTCGACTAGTGACTTGACTCGAGACTTGACTTGACTTGACTATTGTCACTTTTGAAAATCGAGTGACTTGACTTGACTCGAGTCAAAATGTGTAATGACTCGAGATGACTCGTGACTCGAAGGTAGTGACTTGATCCGAACACTGACAATCACATCACAAAATATGACATCAAATACATGGAATTTTGGATAATCGATCAGAGCAGATAGCTAAAGCTCAATGTACTGATACACAAACTCCTGTTGTTGGCACAAGCTAGGTTTGACATATTTGGATAAAGTAAGCTCCAAGACACATAAATAAAAGTGCGAATGCCCTCTACCGACGGCGTGAAATCTATCATCTCGATAATTGTTCGCACAAATAGAATTATCCATCAAATGTTGGCCAATAACAGAGTGTCAATTGAAAATATTTGGGTTTATTGCAATATGATGAATATATTATTCAATTGGATAAAATTAAGTGTGCATAAATTAGTTATTTACGCAGAAAAATGCAACCTGTCCATCGTGAGATCACGGTGATTTGAATACAGTGATTAACAAGCTTTTGCGTCTTAGTTATGTCACAAGAGGAATGATTCAGCCATGAAGGGAGTAATAAGATAAGCGACTTGGCACAATGTTCTGTATGACAGAGCTTTTAGAATAGATTAATGGATCAACACTCAACCGGTATTTTCATATTTACAGAAACAGTGGCGAAACTCCCACAGGTGGTACAGGGCCAACTGCTGATCACACTTTTGACTCCAGCTTTGGCACCTACTTATTCCTTGAAGCAACCTCACCAAGCGTTCAAGGTAAATATTTATCTTTCAATTCCTATGACGTAGTTCAACATACATGTAGTAATAAGTTGATAACACATGTCCTATCCCAGTCAATAACTTATTCCAACAGAAAATGTTGAATTGTGTTCTGTCAGAGGTTCAAAAACGTTCACTTTCCCAGTTCACAAACAATTAGCACACCTACTGGAAATTTCATGAGAGCTGTGACCGTAAACCAGTGATAATAGTATTTTCATCCACTCAACATACACAATGTAACTCAAGATACGCAATTTAGGCCCTTTGGTGCATCATTCATAGGATCTTTCTCTTTACTTTTTGTAAAGATGCCATATAAAAAGTGATTTAGATAGACCCCCAACCCTTAGAAACATCTACAACCAAAACTTGAACCAACAAATCATGGTATCGTGGGAGTGCTATTAACAAGCTGCGCTAACTCACCCGATAATAATAATAATACCAATAATCGTTGAGTTATATTTTTCATCTGAACAAGTCACACACAATGTACAATGCGATAAGACACAATGCGATGCAATGAACAGATAGGAGGATGTCGAACGACACGCATCAGTAGCGATTCTTTTAATCTAACATCCAGCTCGGCTTAGAGTGCCCGATGTCACAGTTCCTTTTCGATGTTGATCTTTTTGAAGCCGCCGCCATTTCCACTAGTTCTTTCCATTCCTTGTAAGTGCTTTCTTTCGTCGGGTCTTTTTCAGGGCTTTTTTGTCGCCGTAAAATAATGCGCTTCCCTTTATTATTTAATAAGCGAAAATATTCGTTCTATTATTGTATGAATTTTCATAGTCATCATGGTAACATAGCTACGGTCTGACCATGCTTCATCATTTGATTGATACTCAATTTAGCCATTTCCTGAAGAATCAGAAGAACCTCTGTTGAGGTTCTAGTCCTGAATTTTCGCTTGGAAAGTTTTGTACCCTTCTCTGTCAAATAAACGTTGCGCTTAAACTGTGCTCATTATAGGTGACAAAGCAAGGATTATTGGACCCGTCGTCAAATCAGAAGGCGTCACTGCAGTAAAATGTTTTACGTTCTGGTATCACATGTACGGGAAGAATATGGGGTCTTTAAGAGTGTACCAGAAAACCAGACCGTTTATTGGTGATCCATCCTACGTCAGAGCTGGTCATCAAAGCAACCGGTGGCAGATTGCAATGATTGAATTTGTTGGTGATATTGACTACCAGGTTACTGAATTATACTTTTTTTCATGTTGGTTACTGATACAGAATCATCTTTCATTGTAATCTTAGTATGGTACCTAAACTACTAGGGATATTTGCAAGTTGATTGTGGTACTATATTTACCAAAGCAGAAATAATGTCTCTAATAAATAGTATTGTACTGCTTGTGATAACTCATAATTGGGGCGATTTTTTTGACCTAAAAAACTAAAGAGTATGACCTGAAAAATATTTTTTTTTTCATTTTAGACCTTGCAAAACTTAATTTTGACAGAATTTTGATCTCATGTATGAAAATTGGATATTTCACACATAATGTTAGAATTGTACTACTTATATTCATTTCTGGTCTGTCCTCACGAAGTAGTTTGACCTGAAAAACCTTTTTTGACTTGAAAACTGACAAATATTTACATGAAAAAACTATATTTCAACGAAATCTGGACATATAAAGAATTACAGTAGTTACATCATGCATTATGGTAAGAATAATTACAATTTGTTGTAGTAAAGATACGAAAAATACTTTCCTACATTCTTGGGTAGAAAGTGTCTGTCCTTACTAAGTAGCTTGTCAAGAATGGAGAAAGAACGTTCAACAGCAGCAGTTGTTGGCTGGCAACACTGAAGCTGTGCGTACACTGCTGATGACACACCGTGTTGCTTCATTCTGACAATGATGTCTACATCTCAATTTTTTATCATACTCTTCTTGATATAAGAACGATGCACACATAGTCTTGCTTCAGTTAGGATATTGCGGTACGTTGAGCATAACACCATGTCAACTTATTTGTTTCATTTGACCGTTTCTGATTCACAATGAGCAAACAATGGCAGTCTACAAAGGTAAGCCTACAAAGTAGGCTTAAAGCTGTAAAATGTCAGATAACAAGTTCACCGACAGTGCAAACATGTACTATAGGAAAGAAATGAAGTTTGCAAATTTTTTTTTACTTAGTAAACAATTTTGACCATTTTTTGACCTAACTCTACAAAATTGACAAAATTTTGACTTATTTTGACACGTCAAAAAAATCTCCCTTCTCATAATCCATTCTCGGGCAGACCATATGTCTGGTGCAACAACCAAATTAAAATATAAAGGTCTCTTATTTCTATACCTAAACCACATGTAGTGCTAAATCATTGTGTTGAATACCTGCCATTATGTAAGTGTCTACTTTCGATGTCTCTGTATCATTCAGTATATATTCATTTCAAACGTTTCTGTGACAAGATGACAGTCCTATATCATAGATTGATAATACTATATGCATCATTTGATTGATTTCCTACTGGAACACGGTGGTGGAATATCGACTGGCTATCGTAATACGTAAATATCATCATTATGTAAAGACTTCTCATTTTAGTTTGAAATTTTCCAGAATATTGGTTTTTATTCAGGTTGTTATCGAAGCGGAAGTTGGTAGCGGCACTGCTGGCGACGTGTCTATTGATGATATCACAATGTATGATGGGAACTGTGAGCAATGTAAGTACAGAACTGACATATTGTAGATGCTTTGATTGCCGATATATGTCATTATTTTTGTGTGGATGCTTTTAAGCGCGTACCAAGCTTTGTAATATTTGTTGGTCAGTGTGGAGTGGAAATGATATGGCTCCAACAATCAAATTTGGAACAGTATGAAAATATTCACCAGGGTGTTAAGTCTCTCGGATTGCTCACACCCCAAAATAATACACATGTACTTCGACTATTTCCCATACATTCCATGTGTCGCAATTATGATGATATCTTGATATTTCGAAAATTCGACTGTAGAATCATGATCTGAAAACGATATTTGTCTCCACACTACAGTAGAGTAGGTAAGTATCCAACCCTAAATCATAGAATGTCTCTAGGCAATATCTGAAGACCCATGAAGCTATTTGTTGTGAAGATTTTTCTGTTTTGAAAGTTAGGACTTACTGAAGTATTTACCGTTTATAGTTCTCTGTGTTTCGTGCACCTTTCATGAGGTTTAAGACATTTAGACACCATATTGTTAGTCTCAGGCCATTTATTGTCAGTGTTGATGGTGTGTGCTAAAATACGTTTTGAAACATATGTATTTTCAATTTTTGCACATTTGCAGTGGAGGCTGTGTTGCATACGTGTGACTTCCAAGACTCTTCTATTTGCGATTACCAACAAGATAAAAATGACAACACTGACTGGTCTCGTACTCGAGGTTCTACTGCATCTCTTAACACAGGACCACCGACCGATCATACCTACAGGACTGCCGAGGGTAAGTTGCTTTTATGTCTTAGTAGTATGTACAGTTATACACCTCACATTTTTTGTATCAGTGAATATTTTTTTTACATACACTCTACATTTATATCACTATTTTGTTGAACGACCCATTTCACTTTCATGAACATAGCAGAAGAGAAATATTTTCTGATACTGATTTCTAGTCTGAGTTGAGGCTTTTATGGCAACTTTATGTCAAATGTTATAATGAAAATGATTCCTGTTTGAGTTGAGATATTCTAACTGTAACAATAATAGGTTTTCCGGTTATATTAGTAAGGTATTGCAGTGGCTTCAGAGAAGTTCTATTCGGTGAATTTCCTTAAGGTTAGAGGGGTCATTCTCAAACTTGAAGTTCGAGACAATTTTCTGGGACCTTCCAAAAAATTAAGACAAACTATTCCCCAAAATACAGGTGTAAACCTATCATCACATCCACAATACAAAAACCAACGTGTTGTTTTGTGTTTAACTACGTTGATTTTTTTCCGGATTGTAAACTGTTTAAAAAAAGGATAGAGACCAGTATTTATTAGTTTCTGAAAAAAGTTCGAAAACGGCTGGGTTACAGATTTTTAATCTTCAAGTTTTAAATAGGGCGAAACTGAAACTGAAACTCTCCATGAATATGTGTATGGTTATATCTGCGAATCCTCAAGCGATTTGTACCTGGCCATGCAGTATGTTAGACCAGTGCGCTAGCCACTGAGAGAGAGAGAGAGAGAGAGAGAGAAAAAGAGAGAGAGAGCCTTTTGGCTTCACTAAACTGTGCGATTGCCAGCAGTGCCCACTGCTAAGAGAACCACACAATGATTTGGTTGAATTTTAGACATGATGTCCTCAATGCAACTACCCTATTTATCTATTTGCCTCGGCTTGGGACCATCATAGGACAGGGTATTCAAGCCGAGACATGTAATTGGCAACACCATAGGTGTAATCACTAAGCTCATGTGACATGTGCGTTTCTCGTCATGATATATTTGCAGGTTATTACATGTATCTGGAGACGTCATCTGGAGGTAGTGGTTGGAATGCGAAACTGGTTAGTCCAGTACAACCCGCGAGCAATGGATATCACTGTGTGGAATTTTTCTATCACATGTATGGACAGGATATAGAAAACCTGACTATATACCAACGCACGGTAAAATTTTGTTGAATATTTGACGATGAAACAATGAACCTATAACAATCACAAATCCAAATCTATGTAATTCAAGAAGGAGAGTTATTCATTTAGCTAGACATGACTTAAGGGCTTGTAAAACTTTTTAAGAAATTGTATTGTGACTTCATGCCCACCTTCATGTCTATTTATCTAAAGAGGAATGGAGTGGAAAAGTTATCTCTGACAATTAGTAGCGACTTGATGCTAGCAACATTAGTCATGATTGTTATTTTCATTCGCCCATTATATAGTTTTTTTTAAAGTTAGTGAGAATGTGATACATTCTGAAACCCCGAATGGGATGTAGACTATAGTTTAAGAAGCCCTGCTTATGTGCTACTATTTTTGACTTGATAAAGTCATGAAATTTCGATAAAATTGATCACAGTAGAAATCAGTGCTGGTGAAGTAGAGGGTAAAGTAGTGCTATAATTTGTTACTTTAATACCTGCCATAAATTCTAGTAAAGTTAGATCTCCAGTGCTTTGAGTGATACTGAAGGTAACAGCTTGAAAAAGTAGTTTAGGACGATGTATGTGTGTCTGGAATATTGCTATTTGAACAGCTTCGTGGAGGTACAGAACTTCAATGTACAATTGGATAGTATATTCATTTTGAAATGAACCCGAATATGAATATACTATTCAATTGAATATTACTATTGAAAAGTGCAATTATGCAACGAATCATATCTGATGTATGAATTCATATATGTAATCGATATCTCACTCACTATGTTATCAACCGAACCAGTAACATTCAATCCAAGGCTACCTGATGAATATGTCGTATTACCGATGTTCCAGGACACGGATGAAGAATTGTGGAAAATGTCCGGGGACCAGGGAGACCAATGGATGACTGCCAGAGTTGGTATCACTGCCGCCACTGATTACAGTGTTGTTTTTGAGGCAACTCGAGGGGCCAGTTATTATGGAGATATATCGTTGGATGATGTAACAATGTTGGACATTGAATGTTCAAGTCCATGTAAGAATTAAATTATGCAATAAATTATGTGTAGTGAAAGTGTTGATAAGCTTCAAAATATTCTGTCATGAATGCTAGCAATGAGATTTTAATATTTCTACAAATTTAATTTGGGTGACGGTGATAGTTTTCTTCCCATGACTATGACTAAGTTCCAAATACCTGAACATTGCACAATATGCTACCAGCATGAAAAAAATGTAGTCATAACAATTAAGTTGGTCGCTTATTCTGGCGAAAAATTTTGAATGGTCAGGTGCGTTATGCTATATTTTAATTTTCGAATTGCAGTCGATTGCGACTTTGAAAGGGATCTCTGTGCTTGGTCAAATGCTGCACAAGGAATGGATGAATTTGATTGGATTGAAAACAAAGGATCAACTCCAACTCCTGATACAGGACCGAACGGCGATCATACATCTGGAACAGGTTAGCATAGAGACTGACTGAAGGCAAAGATTACAAATACCATTACAATATTTTGCAATGTACTCTATGCGAGTGATGACATAGACATTGCATCTCCATATTCAAAGATTAGTTTTGTGTAGTGTTAGCTGCTTGAAAGCAATTAAGGCATTCCCTAATTGCAACACCTCTGCTGCAATGCAAGTTAAGCACAAGCTTGCTGGATATTGTTCTCTCCGTAGGTAAGTTACTACACATATGGGGAATAATGATCTTAGAAAGCTACTTATTGCCTCGTTTCATATTGAAATGGAAGAACTTTACCGGTTGTTTTCAATTAACCTTAAGGGAAGGTCTGGTAATGAATGCTGGATGTTTCATTTCCGTCAGACTTGTTTAATGTTGCCCATATTACATAATTATATTATCCATCAACATATTTTGGCTTGGACTCCATCCCGTCATAAATATTAATGTTTGAAATTTCAAATTCATCTAATGTAATCTGGTTCAAAATAGCACTATAAACTAGGGTTGCCATACGTCCGGAATTTCCCGGACATGTCCGGAATTTAACTGTCCAAACTAGAGTCCGGGAGGAATTTCTAAAATATGCCAAATGTCCGGAATTTCGAAGACTTGACGTAGGCTAACAATTTTTTCGTAAATCAACATAAAATCATTATTTTTGGGAATATTTGTGCTGATGCATGATATTTTTCTTCGCGCTGCGCGCGATTTGCTAATCACATTTATGGGTTATGTTATGGGGGCTACCACCCTCGCAAAAACTGAAAACAAATATAAATAAAAACACCCTTCATTTACTGGAATAAGCCTCATCGTAATCGCAATTATATGAGAACGGTATACTCGTAGATATCGTTAAGGCCGTTTAAATGCTCAAAGATAGTGGTTCCAAACGTGGGGGTCGTTTACCTTTATTCTGTGGTTCGCGGATATTTTGAACGTACTCGGCCCGTGAGTAGGTCTGGGCAAAGGTGCTGACTTCTTTTAGTTAATCAGCTCGTCAAATATTGATCGGGCCACGAAACATTTTCAAATTGGAGATGGACTCGCGACCATAAACGGTTGGAAACCACTGGATGTGGGGTGTTTATAAATCTCCGTGGTGCACACCGGCATAAGGCTGATAAACAATCTTATCTGTGGAACATGAACATGACTCAACATGTTCAATGACGCTCCCTTTATTTTCGAACTCATCATCCTCCCGCTAACTCTGAGATCATGTGGTCGGAGAGTAGTAACAATATAGTAATGTATGGAACAACCAATATTATTGACAGACATCATTCAAAATATTTAACGACCAGATGCATATAGAAACCATATTCATAGAGCAAGCTTCCCCCAGGAGTTGCAGCGATTACCCTATGGTGGGCTCAAAATCATTGTTTATTCTCACGGAAAGGGGCTGAAAATGTGGTTCCGGTCCCGGTTACACAACACACAGCCACATACTTCTGAACCGGATCGTGTGACCCCCTCTGGTTTATGTGCAAAGCTTTGCTACTGAGACGTCATAACTCATTTTGAAATCCACTAGTGGGCGCTGAAGAGTGTCCGGAATTTGGGTCACAGAAATATGGTAACCCTACTATAAACTGACGACGGAAGGACCATCAAGTTCATTACATTGCCATGATCAATATGAATGTTTATGTTATAAGGTGCCAAAATTTTAGGATATTACGTTTACACTGATGGAAGTTTTCCCCAAGAAGAAGGTGACAGGGCCAGGCTCACAAGTCAGAAGGTTCCCGCACTGGATGGCACGTATTGTTTCCGATTCTGGTTCAACATGAATGGAGCCTCCATGGGTCAACTACAAGTCTCTCAAGTGTACAAGACGAGCAATTTTACAGTGTGGTACTATGCCAGAAATCTCGGCAGCACCTGGACACAAGCCGCTGTACCGATTTCGTCAGCGGAAGTATTTTCAGTGCGTACCATCAAAATTTAATCTTGTTTTATAATTACTTTACTTACTGTAAAAAGTTAGTTGGCTTCAGTCCTGCACTTCAATTATCAGACATTTCGTTTGTTGGGAAATTGTTAAAATCTGAATTTTGTTTAAGGTCAATTATATTCAAGACCTCCCATGTTAAGGTTAGGAATTCACACTCATTAATTTGCAATTAATATAATCCAGATTATTGTCATGCAAATCTTTGTATTGATATTTATTGTTCTTCGATTTTTGCTTTCGTATAAACGTCTGGTATGAGCTACAATTCGACAGTAAGGAAACTGGACATACATTGTGCCAATTCCTTTTGCAAATATATTATTCAATTGAAAAATATATTCGTATTGAAATGAACCTATATATTTTCAGTTGCCGCTGGTTAAATGTAATCGTCAGCAACTGATAGAGACTTGTAAAGAACATTGTATTCTCTACTTGTTTCTGACAATTGCCTCTGACGAGTGTAAGACGAAAATATTTGGGTTTATTCCTTAATGAATGTATTACTCGATTGCGTATTGAAGTTCTGTACCTTCTAGAAGCTCATCAAATATTCTATGGCTAGTCATTTACTACTGTCAGAATTTCTGTCGTTACCACGTGCTATTATAATCCATTTTCTCCTTCAGATAACCATCCAAGCGACAGTTGGCTCTGACAATTTGGGAGACATTGCAATTGACGATATCACATGGACACGTGGTGACTGCCCTATCTTACCAGCAGATGCTCTACCACCTCCACCAACAACACCACGTAAGTTTACTGTTGTTTCTTTGTCATATTGACTTCTCTATATGATGGTGTTATGAATGCATGATGTCTTGAAGCAAGTTGCATTTGAAATACAATTTCATCCGATTTCTTTTGAAATTTTCGTTTTTGAAAAAATATCATTTTTGATATTCTTTTGTGGCAATTTATTGAGATGTAATTTTGATACTTACTATGCATTCTTGAATAGGCTGTGCTCTACCAGTCAGCATTTGTTTCGATCTATTCGATAAACTTGAAAATTCAATGAATTCATCCTCTCATGTGTCATGTTTTTTAGAGCTATAGTACCTAAATTTAATAATATCATTGCTTTCGGAACTTAATTTGCAATCCAGCTGTGTGAGATTATTCTATTGCATTCTAATTTATGTCTAACAGCCCCACCAACATTTGAGTGTGACTTTGATGAGGATCGATGTGCCTGGACTGACGATCCGACCAGTGACATCTCATGGTCTCGTTTGAACACGGCTACCGTTTCTACCGGTACTGGTCCATCAAGTGATTACTCTGGATCAGGCTACTATATCTATATGGAAGCATCCAGCCCGGCGGTATCAGGCAGCACAGCTAGAATGTTTGCTGAAAGAACAGTAACAGGTTAGTTTGTGTGGAATAAATGGCATACCTCTATGAGGAAAATGGTAATTTGACAAAGTTATACTCACCGTATGTAGTAGTTTGCTGATATGTAGAAATTTGTGCAACTTGATGTCATGAGCTTTAAAGTAATCGTGATCAAGATGAGCCTACAGACAGCCTACAGCAATTAAATTGTTATAACATTACAGTCCAACAAATACAATATACGTAAAATTATATGAATAAAAAAAATCGAAGTAAAGTCCTATTCCACGTCCAGGTGATGGACTCAACAATATTTACAAATTCTAAATTTTGGATTTCTAGGACAAACACCAGTTTTGTAGAATTCCCTGTCATGGAATCTCTGTGACCTCAAATCTCTTTTTTCTCGTTCTGCTTTAATGCACTGTTTGAATTGTTTTTTCAACTTCTGAGAAGTTATCATTTTACAAAGCACATCTGCTGAAACGGATTTATGCAAAGGATCTCCATATGTGTGGTGAACGTGATGATGTAGTTTTCCACCATATCTGGAAGGCTTTGATCCTTTCGTATACTGAATATACTTTACAGTCATGAAAAAGTGTTTTACGTCACGAATTGCTCTGCGCCTACCCCACCCTTTTGGCATGCGTCAGGCTTTTTTACCTTTTTTACCTATATAGTGGATATGGTCTGGCTTTTTTGCACCCTCATACAGACACCTACATTCTTGGTCTGTGAGTGGTGGAAACATGCTTTTGACAATTTTTTCATATTCTACTTTGCAAATTACGTGCATAAATGGAGTATTTTCTATCACGCTCTCATTTTTACAATATTCGTTAACAAGCTCTCTCAATTGAGCCTTTCCAGATAGTCTTTTGTTTGGAGTTTTTGTCCATTTGAATGCGGTTTTGTCACCCCCACTGTTCTGAGATGTACAGCTTTCCATGTCGACCATTCTTCCTTCATTCAAGTCCTCTTGAAATAAATGATACTGGCTTGCAACCCAGCCTTATTTATACTTGTTTGACTGGAGAAAAAATCCTCTGTCGGCATGACTTTGCGTTAATTATCGAAAACAACCACTCTTCTTCCACTTCTTCTGTCTTCTCTATACACATTTCACGCCCATGTTAAGCAATATTGACATATTTCGCAACCGAGAAATCAGTTCCAGTTCCTTGTTCATATTCTGTATACTCATTACTCATCCACAGGTTCATATCGTACAGTATTGACATTACTTCCCAAATTAGGCTTTTGGAATTACAGAACTTTAATATTGCAGCTAACAATACGTTCATGTTACCAAATTTATGACACAGAGTCGCGAACAGCAGTAAACAATGCACAGTAACGGTACAACATACGCGAAACTGGCTGTAAATCAGCCGAATGACAAAACAACACTAATGAAACATTCCCAGCGTGTAGAGATGTTCCTTCTGGCGTGCGTTGTTTACTGCCGTTCGCGACTCTGTGTACTTGTCATTATTACGTCACAACGACCAAACTTTCTATATTTCGAACTTGGTTAACCTCATTTACTGGTGTTCGCTCCTGATGAGAGCCAGCCGAAAAGCTTCGAGTGGAATAAATTTGGCAACATGAGCGTAATGGTTGCAGCGATACTTCCCACATTGTTGAAAACAAGCACTCTTCATTCAATTCTTTTGGCTTCTCTATACACATTTCACGTCCATGTTATCCAATATTGACATACTCCACAACCGAGAAAACAGTTTCAGTTCCTTATTCATATTCTGTATTTCATTACTGCTGGCAATTCTAGTCATTGGCAGAATCTATTTATTGTCATCGTGTTACCATGGAATATAAGTTTTTGCAGTTATAATACAATTGTAATGATCATTTTAAGACGTACATTGTTAACCTCACATGCATAAGCCATGTGACAGTTATGAGACCTTTGCAAATTCTGAATTACCATGATTTGTAAGTCACATTCCCTTGCTAATGCAAAAATGTAATTTTTTCCAGGGGCTCAATGTCTCTCATTTCGTTACCACATGTATGGCGTGGACATGGGTACATTAAATGTTTACGTACAATATGGAGATGAACTACCGGCATCACCTTATTGGACAAGAACAGGAAACAAGGGCGATAACTGGTTACTTGCAGAAGTGAATTTGAATCCAAGCCAGCAATTCAAGGTGAAATACCGTACGCGAAATACAATCGCGTACACAGGAGTAATGCCTGATTGGCATTGATTTAATCGCTAAAGCTTGGTGAACGGTTTTGGATCTTCTTTGGATCAATATTAATATATAATTCAATTCTATATTGAAGTTCCGAAACCTCCAAGAGTTTTTAAAGTAGATATTCTCAACATGTCAGAATCATTCAAAATAAGAGTAGGATGTAAGGAATCAATTTGACTTAACTGAGTAGTTTTAAGAATTAGCTTTGAACTAGCTGGTACATATTTTTTCGATCAATTGCCCTTAAAAACTGTTCAAATTGTATGCTTTAAGATCACAGCTCACACAGAACGATTAATAATACCATCACTTTTGAAATCATCCTTTTATTATAATGCAGGGGCTCCATTGCGTTATTTTGGTGAAAACGTCATTCTTTAATGTAATTCAAATTTTCCCCAACACTCCTTACCACTTGATGAAATCTAAAAAGTAGGTAGATGTGAGGACTTACCTTTCAGCAGCTTCTCCAATTTTCGGGGTACGAGCTACCGCCCATAAAATATGAAGGGGTCTGTGAACAAAATGAGATTTAAGAATCGCTGTTCTAAAACATGGACAGTTAAGTATGTACTGCAAGTAAACAAGACATACTTGGGTACTATGACACACAGAAGTGCTACATTGCTGCCCACCTTTTTAAACACTGCTTTTCTAATCAGCCCATGGCCATGAAACTAAAGTTAACGATGCTAAACATTTCAGGTTGTATTTGAAGGAGTAGTTGGTCTTACATGGGCCAGCGACATTGCCATTGACGAAATTAACATCGAAGCTGGCGAATGCACTCTGCCGCCATCTGCAGATACACATTTCTGTGCCTTCGAAGACACTGGCGTTTGCGGATACACGAATGAGCATGCGACAGATAATATGGATTGGACTTACCAGCAGGGCGGCAAGAGTTCGGGTCATCTTGGACCAACTACTGATCATACCTATGGGACAGAGGCTGGTACGTTCAAGATCGATATGTTTCTATGTTACAATGTAGATATCTCATTTGCCCAATAACAGATTAGAATGCATATTCCTATTAACAGTAAAGTGGTTGGTTTTCCTTACCTGAGCGATGTCGGTATCTTTGTCACACGATTGCATCCACTTCTTTTGTAGAAGTCCTTGAAAACAAATTATTCACCATCGAAATCCACTGGAATTATGTGGAATAAAAGTGGTTTGCAAGTAGGTTTGCATTCGTCACGAAAATTATCATCATCAGTATGAAGTATGGTCGTCCTGTCACAATCGCAGAGTATAGATCCGGTATTGCATATATTCAGCAACATTAGCCATTCTGCGTTAAGCAAAGTGGTTCATCTTTTTATAGTTATGACAGGTTACTAACAAATTTGTATCTTTGCGCCTTCATTCTAAACCACTTTCTTTGGTAGGACTTGTTATTGTGTACCGGTATCTATTTCCAGCATCAATTATTTTTCGCCTGATTTGGAAATTTCCGCTTCTAAATCTATTTGAGTGTCTTCTGCAAAATGCATTTTCATTATGAACAAATGCTTCTTTGGCAGCTAGCTTATGCGTGACACCACTATAGCGCATTTGGTGATAAACATGTTCTCGCATACTACTAAATGGATTCCACTCGAAGCTTTTCGACTGGCTCTCATCAGGAGCGAACGCCAGTAAATGAGGTTAAAATAGTTCGAAATATAGAAAGAATATTGTCATTGTGACGTAATAATGACAGGTACACAGAGTCGCAAACAGCAGTAAATAACGCGCAGTTACGGTAGAAGTGGAATAAATTTGCCAACATGAACGTATTGTTTACTAATAAATGTAGAAATCATTAAGTAATCATTAAAATACACGTTCTGAAGTCTACCAGACCGGTAAGGTGGTTGAACCGATGTGGTTAAAGTAGCATCCCATCCTACTGATATAGCAGTACAGGTAATGCTCGAAAATAGTGACAAGTAGAGGCTTACAAGACAAAGCTACTTTAAGTAAGAGTGGGAAGTGAGCGACACTAGATTCCTCTAGTACAACACTTGAAAATGAGGTTGGCTGCGATGTGTCCCACATTTGTTTGCAAACACATATGCACTGTACAAACACATATTCACTGTACAAACACAGAGTGGTTTACAGTGCGCGGTGAAGGTTTTGTTTCGAACTATTTTCCCTGATAGCAATAATACCTGATGGTTGATGAGAATATGTATCCATGAACTACTTACCACCTGACAAATATGAAGCGTTGAACGTGTAAATGTCTTGGACATCTGTTTAAGCTGAAATGGAAGTACTCATGGGAAAAACATATGAGAACTTACTATGGAAATCTGTTTCAATTCTAATAATAAGGAGAAACATTTCAATTCCAGTCGTGTCAGGTGAAAATATCTGATTCCGGATTTGGAACAATGGGACATCATGACGATACTGTCATATTTTCAATGCTGGAAATTCTCATGCTTCTCCAATAAATTTCTATCATGCAGGTCACTATTTCCTCTATCCTGGCTCCACAACCCAGCAAGTGGGTGATGTCGCTGTTTTATATTCCGAATATTATACGGTGACTGATCCAAATGTGTGCGTGGAATTTTTCTACCACATGACCGGCACTGATAATGCGTTGTTGGAAGTTTTGTACCGTGAACAAGGAGCAAGCGGCTCTGGGAATGTTATTTGGTCAAAATCTGGAGATCAAGGTACGTCAACAATCATATTACAGCTGTACTGAAGCCAGTGCTACTCTTGTGTGTATTTTTTTAGGTGTCTAGTGTGTGTTTGCGTGTTGTGTGTGTGTATGCGCTAACTGAATCGTAGAAGCCCTAAATATTTCTGGTTAAAGCTCTGTTACATATCGATTTTGCTGCAGCTGATATCAACCCCAGCCTCTTAGTTTTGACTGTTTTCCCATATTTTAAGCAATTATTCCTTTATTTCTCATCTATCAACCATTCCACTTTTCAAGAATGTTTTAATCACTATTTGTGTGACATTGATATGGAGGTATGTAGGTATTTTGCATTGGTGACGTCTTCTAATTCGAAACCTCGAATTTCGAATTGTACATTATTCTTACCCAACTCCACCACATTTTATATTTATGCCAGTGAAAGTAACGCTTAGATTTAGGTTATCACCAAACATTTACTGTTAGGTGATGTGTGGCTTGCTGGAAGAGGTACTTTCACGGTTAGCGGCCGATTCCAACTTGTGTTTCGGGCAACCAGACTGAGTGGTACTGGCTTTGAAATTGCCATTGACGATGTCTTAATCCGGGCCGGAGCTTGCAGTATCGATGGATCTTGCTCGTTTGACTATGGACTGTGTACTTGGAGACAAGTTTCCGGTGATGAAATGGATTGGTTGCTGAATAGCGTAAGTGCATAGTTTACTGCCAATATCGTGTACAATAACTTTTCATCTGAAAAATTGTGTCTGAGACCCATTCATTTTTAAAAAATATAGTGTAGTTATTTGAAACATCGATCACAACACTATCTCAAATGAGGGACCTATGTTCTACAAATCAGGACTTGTGATATCACTTCATATTTCTATCATTTATGCGTACTTGAGTTATTTCATATCGATGTATATATGTATATATTTTATTATGTATGTATGGAGAATTCTTTCAAAATTCTTCCAATCCTTGCCAAGCTTACAGTATTGCACAACTGTTTGAATCGATTACAGGGTGCTACACCATCATCTAACACAGGGCCGAGCCAAGATCACACACAGTCGGGCGATCGCAACTATTACTTGTATCTAGAAGGATCTACGCCGGCAGTTGTTGGATACTTTGCCCTTTTGTTCAGCGAGAAATACGATGCAACATCAGCAGGTAATTATTAAGGCAGAGATTGTCTTCTGCGTGACGTGTGAAGAAAATTCTTCTTTTTTGTATATGTATATCCTGAATGTAGACTATTTCAAAGTACCAGCTCGTAGTCAATCTTTAATAAGCAAAAATACCGACCGGAAGCTTCCTAGTGGCACACCACCATGTCAGAAGTACAATTTTCACAGCTGTACACTGAGTTCTGATTTATTGTTTCAAATCCATATCCTGTTGCAGATCTCAGTTTGAAAACCAAGTTGTCATCCAAGGTTGAATTCATTTCATATCACACTCAAGTGAAAATCTAAATTCAGTTCCCTAACAGCATGAATTGAATTTGATGGCAATCCAAATGCGACCAATGCGGCCAATGCCTTTGAATGCTTTTGAATCCAAATATATTAGTAAAAATACTGCCTAGTAGCAAAATCTCCATGCATCATAATCTATATTTCTTCTTCTAGATTGCTTCAGCTTCTACTATCACATGTATGGCTCTGAAACTGGCGGCCTGAAAGTGTACGTTCGAATGGAGTCTGGTAGTTACAAGCTGGTTTGGTCTCTCAGTGGTAATCAAGGAAATCAGTGGAGTGAAGGACAGATTTCAATTTTTTCTGACGAAAAATATGAGGTGACAATATAGATTTGTTCTTGACTCACACAATAGCAATTATTCAACGAAGGATCCGTAAGACCTAATTGAGATTCGCTATGGAAAACAGCAGTTATTAAACTGCAGTCTTTCTATATACAACTAGTGTGAAATAATACAACATGACTTAAAATTCGTCGAAATATAAAATAAGACTGATGAACATACATTTTTACTTTTTGATCAAATTTAATGCTTATTTATCAATCTGGTTTGAATTAAAGCACAAGAAACGATTCATTTGAGTTAAAGTTTCATTTTGCTCTCTATGTTCCTGCTGAAATCAACTTGCGCTTAATCGTAATCTCAATCCCTCTGACGTATGTCATTGCTTTTAGATAATCATTGAAGGAATAGTTGGGGGCACTTTTAGTGACATCGCCTTGGATGATTTCACAGTCACAATCGGCCATAGTTGCTCGCACGGATCTATCTGGCCAATGGAAGCATCACCCAGTGGACCCACCATTCCCCCTACCACGTTAGCCCCACAAGTTCCCGATATACCTGGATTCACGTGCGATTTTGACAACGATCAAGGCACATGCGGATGGAGTAATCAGTATGATGACAACTTTGACTGGGTGGTTAAGCCTGCTGGTGTACTGACCAGCAATGGTCCCGACAGTGATTACACAACAGGTGCTTAGAAATAGCCCTATTACCAGCACAAAACAATTTTTTTGACACTTTCTTTTATCAGGTACCGGTAAATATCTTTGGGGAATTGCCAGTGGGCAGGATACATTCCGAAGGGCTTATGTCACCAGTCCTACTATCACCACCGTTGGTCTTGGGCAAAGATGCATGGAATTTTTATATAATATGCACGGAGCTAATATCGATGATCTGAAGGTGAATTACGTCTCAAATGGTCAGAAAACAACGGCGTGGACCAGGGCTGGAGATCGGGGACTTAACTGGCATAAGGTTAGACGAAGACTGTTAGATGAAGTTGTGAAGTTGCCTGTCATTATAAATAAAATATGAAATATTTGGTATGTTTATCTTTTTAATATACTTGTAGAGCGCATAATGTGATATTGTGTACAATGATTACGTCCATAAAAACACATCCATTCATTCACTTTAATCACTAGACTTCAAATGAAAAATCTACCAATTTTTTTGACTTTGAATGAGATTCTCGAAATTTCAAAATCAAATCATAAATATTTTTCTTTTCCAAGCAGCTATAGTTTATATGAGGAAAGTCTGTATTCTACGTTGATGCATCTAAAAATAATCTACCTGTTGCCGATTCTTCATTTTGGATTAAATTTCTTTATTTTTCAATGGCCAAATCTTGTCAATGCTGCCTATCAACTTCCTGTGACTGGTAACTAAATAATAATATGTTTTAGCCGCTTGTCATTTACCAGTTCGTATTGGGATCACTTATCAAACGTAGCGACTGATGAACTACATCTCAGTCACTTTCAAAATCTTATATGATTTGTTAAAATAAACTTTAAAACAAAAAAGCATTTATTCATTATGGATATCTATGTTATTTCAGGCTAGGGTGAACCTGCCCACTGATGTGCACTCTTCACATGTCGAGCAAGTTCAATTCGAAATGCTGAGCCTGCGTGGTACCGATTCAGGGATTGCTATTGATGATGTGTATTTACATCCTGGAAATTGTGACGATTGTGAGTATCTTTTTGCAATTGAAACTGACTGGCTTGTATACCACGTATGACACAATAAGAAATGAGTTTGAAAACTTTATGATAACGCTTAGAAGTGGTAATTTAACTGCCTGGTTACGAGACAAGCAAACAGATTATGATTCTTGTTGTCATTAGTTATCATCTTGCTAATAAACCAGAAACCATCTAAGTTGGATGTATGCAGATGTGGTCAGTAGAAAAACAATTTTACGTTAGTAAGGCCTGTCGACTTGCAAGTGGTTGACACTTTTATATTACTTCCATTTCTGCTCTTCCAAATCCGTGCAATTTCTGAAAGTCAAGCAACTTACTTTTTTCAAGTAAGAAATAGTCTTTAGGTAGCTTAGAATCACTTTGACAAGGCAAATTGTCCTAAACAGTGGGGTGATGTAATGCCTACAACGCAGTAACAGAATATAATTTATAGGCTACATCTACTGGGTTCACCATCAATAGTTCTGTGCTAGTAGCGAAGATACATGTAGCTATTTTAAAGGTTGCTACCAGCTATTGACTAATGGTAGGCTGTGATACCTATTCCCAATATATTCGTCAAACTACTTACTTGAGTAATTTTCAGACCTGAGCAAACCTTCAAAATCACTGATTCTACATGTTTTTATCATATATTGTTATTGATGTAAATTATGTATCGACGCGGTGGTGTCAGAGTAGCTTATGTCCATTTTCACATTTTGGCAAAGTCAAGTTTTTGTATCATTTTCATTTACTTTCAGGCATATGGTTATGCCTGTCACATTGTTTCAAACATGGCCGAAAGAAAATGAAAATTATACAAAAACTTGATTTAGAGTGGACTTAAGGTACACTATGATCCACAGTCACCGTATATATCAGAGTGCTCAGTAGTTTCAATAGTATTACAATTTTGTGATTGTTGATGGTCAATGTATATGAGGTTTGTTTCTCCATTCAGATTCAGTATGTTGGACAACGACCATCAATCTGAACACTGTGTATGGTTTGATTCAAACACCGAAAACCGACGACAGACCAAATACTTTCTATTTCGGCGTGTACGGCGATGATGTGGTGCGTTGCGCTGATGCCTGCTCGAAAGCAGATGGGTGCACGTGGTGGACATTGTACATGACAACGTAAATGTTTCACATTTCCAAATGGCTGGCGTGGAATTGTGAAGATGTATGTCTCTTTCAGGCATACCGTATCATCTTTTGCTGGACAATGCTATGGACGTAGCAATTTTACGGATGTTGCGATACCTTTGAGTGGAGCTATCAGTGGTTTACTTATTGATTGCGTTGGTATGTGGGTGTTTGTGTTTATGATATGTTAGTAACAGTGGAAAAATTAACGATCCGTTTTAGATGAGCTTCCTTATTGGAGAGTATGCCAGTTTGACGATAGCACAATGTGCGGGTTTACCCAAGAATCGGATGACGAATTTGATTGGACGAGATCGTACAAAAATCTTCTGGGCAACACTGCTACCGGACCAACAAAGGACAATACCTACCAAACAACATATGGTATGAAAACATCGATTACGTTTTCGTTGTCAATGAATTTGATACCAATAATTATGTGATAAGGGTTGATATCTGCAGTTGATACTGTGATATGAACCACGGATGTTGCCAGCGTTTCATTTCACAGCCAAACTGTGTGTGAGAGTGTGTTTCACGAAATGCAATTGCCTCTGAACTGAGGCGGAACATCAATGGTACTTAGCCTAACCATAGTATCTTCAATGGGGAATGCAACATTTTAGTGATTTGTTTAGTATTTTAGATCCAAAATTTTAATTCAGACTGGAAATGTTCCTCTGTGTGCTTTTATTTTGTTTCGCTCAATTAAAACCATGACTTCGATGTCTTATGAAGGCCTGTATTTTAGTACATAGTACAATAGACGTTATAATTCCGGGATGCCAAATGGTACAAATGCACCAGAAGCTTTTCGGATGGTATTCAAAATGAAAATTGAATCTTAACTACAAATGGTT
Source organism: Botryllus schlosseri (assembly GCF_051294905.1). Taxonomy (NCBI): domain Eukaryota; kingdom Metazoa; phylum Chordata; class Ascidiacea; order Stolidobranchia; family Styelidae; genus Botryllus; species Botryllus schlosseri. Next base: position 5,938,791 of record NC_137244.1, on the reverse strand, counting down.
AGGCCCAATAAACCTTCACGTAATTGTACAAAACTCTCCTATCCCAATGTAAGGTACTGATATCGCCAAACGCAAATTGTTAGCTTTTCAATTTGTGCCGCAATTCATTTTAGGCTACTACATGTACATCGAAACCACGGGTCAAACGCCGGGCGACAAAGCGAGGCTCTCATCCCCGTTTTTCACGCCCACAACTAACGACGGTGAAGCGTGTGCCAGATTCCACTACCACATGGTCGGATCGACTGTGGGAAGGTTGAATGTTTATGTAAAGGACGAAGACGGTACCGTTACTAACCCGGCATGGACGAGGTCCGCTCAGAAAAGCTCGGAGTGGATACCCGCCCAATTCCCAGTCAATCCACTTGGAAAGAGATATCAGGTGACGATAATTATGTTGTATAGCTTGGCCTTTACATTCGGTATGCATAAAATTGGGAATTGCAAAAAAGACATAATTTATCTAAAGAGACTCTTGAAGGTACTGAACTTCAATATCCAATTGAATAGTACATCCATATTTAAATAAACTCAATTTTTTTGGCTGATGAGTGTCAGTTGAAAATAGTGTTAAGCTCGCGAAGTCCGGTTGGTTGTGATTTGTTGTTCATGATTGTTCGGTTTCCTTTGAATGCAATGTGACTTTGCTGTTTGCTATAACCTCCATTATACTTTCAAGTAGGCTTGATTGCGCAGTCAGAATTTAAGGCAGTCTGTCGCTTTCACATGTAACTTTTCCGAATCTTTTCAACAGTTTGGCACAACAATTTCACATTGTGACGTGCGCCCAAAGTAGACCATGCATTTTCCAACACAACACCATACAGTTAAAATGTTCCAAATCTATTTAAGATGTAATGTTTCATTTCTTTAATCAATGAAAAGCCGTCAAACTTCTTGCATTTTGGAATTGAGATATATAAAACTCTATTATATATGGCGGACCGACTAGAAACTTGCCACGGACAGGCGGTTGGACAATATTTGTACTGAGCGATCTCTTCTACTAGATTATTGTAAATTCCATGCTGATATTTGGTGATATGATTGTTGATATAAAATGTTCTTTCAAATTCTTTACTAGTTGCTGACGAATACTTGTAGGATGTAGGAAAAGGATGTTGTATATTTCTGTCTTTGATGTTATTGCGGCCTATGCACTGACTCACTTGACGAATGTCCGCCGAAAATATTCCAATTAATGTTCCCACTCCTGCGCACACTCACCAACTCTCTGCTCGGTCCTTTGGACAACAGTGCATAACGACTAAAAAATAAAAAAAAGTCATCAGTCTGTCTTTCTTGTGGCAGCTTGGATTTTCTGTGTGCAGAGACTGTGTCAGCACTGCGTAGAGGGTACACAGTGATTTCAATATGAACATACCATTCCAATAAATATTGAAGTCCAATAGTGTCTTATAATCTGCATTTGTCACCTACCGGAACTTCTAAATACCCTTTTCAGAAATATGATATACTTGAACTCTCTCTTAGATCATGTTTGAAGCAATTGTGGGAGATGGAGAATCAGGAGACATAGCTATCGACGATTTTTTCATGGTCGAGCAACCGTGCTCTTCTCCTGGGGACTGTGATTTCTCACAGTACTGCACCTGGCACAATACGGCATTACGTGATTCTATGCAGTGGTACCAGGGCTCTGTCAAGAGCTCAACGACTGGGGACAGCGGGCCGACTGCTGACCATACGAGCGGCGATTCACAAGGTCGGTATTCTTCAGAAATTTACCTTCCTTTCACAATAATACTCATTGCCCAATGAAAGTGATGCTATTTTCATGTTTACCATGAGATACCACAATATAGTGGCCAACTTCAGATGGTTGGAAAATGTTGTTACTTTGAAATTTTGAAAGTCATGTAATGCCTTTCCCAGATAAAAATGTAGTATTGTTGCATTTGCTAGATTGTCAGCTAGCACCATTGCGGATATTTTGCAAATGATTGAAATTTCTGTGATGATGCTCTTTTTCCAGGTCGATTCATGTACATTGATTCAATGTCACCGAGAAACCCGGGAGACAAGGCACGTTTGCCGTCGGAATGGTTCTCAGAAACCGCATATGCCGGTCGGTGTATGAGCTTCTACTATCACATGCAAGGAACTGGTATGGGAACTCTGAGAGTGTATATGGAGCAGGTGCGTCAGTAGGCGAAATAACAAAATTTTCTAGGAAATTTCTATGAATTCCAACTAGAACCTGGAAATTGGATCATGCCTAGTAATTGTGATAGCTTTTGCCAAGCCCTTGTCATTAGTACCTATTATGTGAGCTTTACGATGGAGAAATGTTTGAAGAAGAGATATGCGATATTTAATTGTCATCAACATCCAGTTGAATATTAGATATTATACTTTAAATGTATCATTGATATTGCTGTTCACTACCAATACAGCTATTTTGGTTGTGTTTAACCAGGCAATTTCAGCGTTTGGCACCAGAACAGCGTTCTGAACTTGACAAACTCACCTGAATATTACCTGTCTTGTAATTTTCAGCCACCACTGACCTTGAATAGCTTTTCCGAACTGTTACTTTGGGAGCTGACTGGAGATCAAGGCATTGGTTGGACTATGGGCCGAGTTCATGTCAGAAGTTACGACAGAGAATACAGAGTAAGGGGCAATCGAACACTAGTATCTAGAGATAGATCGTATATTATCGGTTTGCCAATAATATTTAGTCGATATAACACCTTGAAAGAGGTATCTGTATCGGCCATTAGAGTTACAAAAAGATTGGCAGTTTTAGTGACATCACAGCATGTTAGGAAGAGGGCAGATGCCATATCTTATCAATGTTGGCTGAAAAATCCAATATCAGTCGGTCTGTACTGGTAACAATCGAATCAGAAAATCATAAATAATATTTTGCAGGTCATTTTCGAAGCTGAAATAGGGGTTCAGTCATACTCTGACATAGCAATTGATGACATTACTTTTACGGATGGATCATGCTCAGTACTGCCGCCTGTGGCAGAACAGCCTACTCCGAGCCCACCACCCACCAATCAACCTCCCGTAACACAGCCTGGTGGAGGTTTGTATTATTTTATATTGGGAGTTCTCCACCAGTGGGCTATGGCCTTATATATATTGTTCATTCTAGACTTGTAAGGGCCTTGAAAATATAAATATGTACCGCTACCACAAAAGAAATAATATACTACATCTGGAGTTCACTTTCTTTTCTCAGAGATCTACTGAATAGTCATGACCAATTATATGTAATGCATTACTATGACGTTTCCGTGAACTGTCGTATATTCGTTTTAGAAAACACCTACTTGATTATATTGACACTCTTGCTCTACCTCAACCGGATACTGCTTCATTAATTTGCAGGGTTGTAATGACTCGAGTCACAATTTTCTGATGACTCGATTTGACTTAAGTCGTTTTCTCAATCTGTGTATTCACTCGAGTTGGACTCGAGTTATCAAGTCATATGACTCGAGACTCAGGCGGCCAAGACCAACATATCATTGTAATTTCGAAGAATAGTGAAGTAACCACATTAATGGGATTTCCTCCATTGGTACTGGTACTTGAAATGTAACCAGAAACCGTTAAAAGTTATGGAAATGAGTATAGTATAAATGCGAACCATTCTATATCACCAAACAGAGTTTTGAAAATTGTGTTTAACAGGACTTTAACTGTAAACTGAGCAGTCAACACAATGACTTGGACTTGGACTCGAGTCATGATACCATGACTCGACCTCAACCCTCTGTTCGCTGAATTGGACTTGGACTTGACTCAGTTGTGAATTGAAAATGACTCGACTTGACTCGAGTCAAAGCCATAAAAGCGAGATTGACTTGTGTCTCGGGCCTTGTGACTTGGTTGCAACCCTGTTAATTTGCTACTATTTACTTTTTCTGTAGTTTTTTAGCTAACATTCGCTCTAGCCAAATTGCATAGAAGCAATGTACCTGTTTGATGCGGGTGTGATCAGACTAGTTGATCTCCAAGGTTGTGTGACCATTTCTATCTGATACCGAATACTGTGCATGCGTATTTTTTCTGTATCATTGTTGCCATCCGTTTGATCTTTTTTCCGTTGGATGAAAATAAGGACTCTTTGTCTCTCTTTCTCCACCACCAAACCAGCAATTATGACATTGTGATAGCAAACACAACAGAATGTCAATGTAATATCATGTTTACTGTATGTGGCATTTTCTACTAAAATAACGTTTCTCAATTTTTGATCAGGCTGTAAAATATAGGGAGCCATGTTGTGAGGAGGTAGGAAACCCCTGTTTTATATCCTACAATTTTTCATTTTTGATATGTCCGACTTTACTTTGGCTGAGTAGCGTTCTTAAATCCTATTTTGGTTCAGACTCGTCACCCATGGATTGTACTTTTGAGAATGATTTATGCCAATGGGATGTAAACCAGCCCGGGGCAATCACGTGGACTCGTGTGGGGGCTAACGATGGTACCTACAACACAGCGCCGAAAATAGACGTTACAACTGGCACAGGTAGCTATTTGCAATGGTTGGTACTACCTACAATGGTTGGTACTACCTACTACCACTCTTTAGTCATTTTGCATTGGTCGATAAGAGGCATTCGATCATATCCGCTTTGTTAAATTTGTTATGTGAGTGCTCTTCATACCTTCAATTTTCTCCCAATCGAAGCAGTTTTAACATGTCTTGCACTTGTAATTAGGTAGGAATTCAGTGGTTACTTGTACTTCTACCTGGGTAGCAATGCTGACTACTTTGACCCCTCTGTTCCCGTCTCAATGCAAGCCGGAAAGCTTTATTGTGATTGAAAATGCCATTTGCAGATTTGGGATTCTATTTATACATCTTCACTGAGTCAAATTTATATGGCGCTACTGGGCAAATTGACAGTCCTTTGGTCGATGTGACTGGAGAGGAGCACTGCGTATCATTCTGGTTCCGTATGTACGGAAAGGTAAGGTATTGCTTATTGTTAGCGATTGGTATACAAATTCAAGAACTCAGTAGTGATTGTAAGGGTTCGGATCTAGTAATGTGAGACAATTTTTTTCGGGTCATGAAAGTAGAATCCATTCTTTATGAGAATAGCAGTTACTATAATCTTTTAACACCGTGGAAGTCTTGAAACCAGACCTGGACAACGAGAAAATTTTCAGCTCTTCTAAATTTGATTCGAATAAGAGCTACTCAGTTTTTCTTAACTACATTAGAATTATAACTACACTGCTAATTCCAAATTACATTAGAATTGAAATTACTGAATTATCAAAAAGTTGGCAATGAAATTCCGAATGAGAAACAAATACAACAAAATACAGTTCATTCTTATATGCATGGAAATAGCTAATATTTGTACACCGAGCTTGACTCGCTTATCACTATACAGTTCTTCTGCATGGCTGTATACTGTTTTCAATGAACCTAATGTTGCAGTTATACTTACGAGTTCTCAAGCAGCAGCCTTGCTGCGAAATATATTTCCACTTCATCTTCTAATATATTTTCCTTGGTTCGTTCTGAAGCAATCTTCCTCTTTTTTATTGGTGTAGTTGCGGGCATCAAAGAGAACAAGCGTGTGTTAACTATCTCTTTACCCTTCATTGGTCCTATCACAGCATCCAAAGAATAAGTATGAAGCTGTACAACATTTCTTGGAGGTAGTCAACCCGCAACATTGCCGCAAAGTGCAATGAAATACGTGTAGTGTGTGGAAAACTAGCATCCATTACTTTGCGGTCACATAAACAGTACATATGTGAAATTTACATATCAAACATACCTTATGACATCACATTGGTTGATAATAGAATACTCATCTTGACTCAATGCATTGTGATCGATTTGGAATTTTTCCAACCCCCAGTTATAGTTTGTGCATATTGAGACTATATCCGACCGTAATGTGGTTTAATGTATTTTAGCCTGACAATACTTTGACACTTCGAATGTCTCCGACTCCCACTCTTATGAGTGGCCAAGCGTTGTGGGTACGTACGAACAGCGACGTGCCAGACACAAGCTGGTACAGGCAGCAAGTGACTGTCCCGCCTCAGACGAGCCAGATGTACTTCTTATTCCACGCGAAGGTGTTTGGTAAGTCGTTAAATTTTGTATTATACTATTGAACATATATTCATATTTGGAATGAACCCAAATACTTTCGAGGTGACTTCAGGGCAATTTTCAGCAACTGGAAATTTCCAAAAACTTTGTAGATAAACATATTTATCATCAATTAAGATGCCACATACATATAAATTCGAATTATCCAGGCAAACATATCGTGCAGCTTCACCATACAAATTTTTATTCATACAAGAGCTTCTTCTGTAGGCACAAACTAGATTGACTGATCTCTATAAAAGTTGTAATATTGTCCTGTGCTGAATTTGTTGAAGTACGAACAATTAATGATGGCTAATTTGATGTGCATATTCCTCTTGTCGGGTCTAGTGCCGAATGAATAAAAAATAAGTATTTTAGATTGATTTAGTGCAAATGGATTGGTTATTGGTGGGAGTAATGAACATAAAAGATATTTCAAAATATATTCACGTGATGTCATTAGTCCTTCACACATGCGATGTAGAAACTAGAAGCAGCAAGTAGATGAGGATGTAGTCCAAGAAAACTGTCTAAGCCAATAAAAACAGAAATCTTGGTTTCGGTATGGTAAGAGTATTCTCCATTGCTGACTGCTAGAGGTTGTCAAAGTAGTTATTGTTCGACCTCAAGTAGAAGTAGAAGTTAAGCCGTAAGTTTCTATTCAAGTCCTGTCTTGTGCATACGACTTCTTGAATCCATAGGTATTACTCAACACAGATGTCTCATCGATTCTCTCGAAATTGTGTGCGTTTTATGCTTCACAAATGATCGAGTGACGTCATATCATGTGTTGCGTATGTGTAACTAATATCAGGGCTCAATAATGTGACACGTTATGTTCTTCATGAAATGATAACTAGGGCTGGGCGCAGTGATTCAGTGAGTATTTGAATCTAGATCGAGCATTAATATTGATGATTCGAGTACTGAATTTTGATGCCAATTCCCACGAAGAGTTAATTTATCGATCAGAAGTATTGTTTGATACTATTTTTTACTGTAGAAGGCTGTAAACCTGGATTGGCCGTACGACTGTTTACGAAACGTAGTATAAAGCTACCCACATTAGTAAAATGACATATCTATTCTTACATGGCGCCGACGCTCACCACTACACCATCTCGAATACTCAGCTCGAGCCCTAAAACTCGATTTTACGCAATGCTAATGATAACTAGTTGTGCCATAGTACCTACACTACTTTGCCACCTACGACAAGTATAACCATATATCCGGTGGCCAGTAATGAAGTAGGTCACTCTACTTTTATGGAGTACTCAAGTAGGCTTTGTCTGTGATTTTAGAATGCTTGATTACCTGCACTTCCACTTTTAGATTCTTTTGACAAAACTATATCTCTGCGAAGTATCAAAAGTTATACACAAATATTTTTCCAATAGTTTGCCTCATGTGTTTGATGACTTTTTCATACCTGCTAAAAATGTCCACTCCCATTACATGAGATCGTCATCAAAGGGAAATATCTACTTTAACCCACCCAATAGCAACCTAACTAAGAGATCTATCGACTGCTACGGACCTATCACCTGGAATGAATTACCACAAGATATTCGTGAATTGCCCTATAGTCAAAAATGACCTACTTAATCACCTCTTGACGTTATATTAACACTGTTGTCCTACCTTGTCCAGACATTGCTTTATTGATCATTTGCTACCATCGTTTACTTTTTCGTTTTTATTTTACTTTTTAAACTAACATTTTTTACAGCCAGACTGTATAGAGTCAAGTGTACCAGTTTGATGCGGGTGTGATCAGACTAGTTGACATTCACGGTCGTATCGATCATTCCTGTCTGATACCTAATACTGTGCATGCATATTTTCTGTACCACTATCATTGCCGTCTGCTTTTTATGTATCTTGGTTGGATGAAAATAAAGACTCTCTCTCTCTATGACTAAAATAATTAGTTGGTCCTCGCAACATCTACTTCTGCCACTGGTACTAATTTTGTCCATCTCTTTCACATATTAATTTGTGCAGGTGATATCGCTATAGACGACGTGTACTTGAGACCCGGAGAATGTACGACGCACGAGCTCAACCACTGTGACTTTGAAGACGAGGGTGTGTGCTCCGGCACAAATGACCCGGCTAACCTCCACGACTGGCTGCACGGCAGTGGTCTCGACACGGCGGTGTATCCAAATGCCCCTAAAACGGATCACACCTACGAAACACAATACGGAAAGTTCATGTTTGTCCCGACATTGCAAGGATATGGTTTGGGAGAGAAGATACGATTTTTCTTACAATCGACACCCGCTACCACCGCGAGTTGTCTGGAATTCTGGTACTACATGCATGGAGACTATGTGGGATCGTTGTACACTTATTTGAGACGTGATTTGAATCTCGGAAACCCGATTTGGGCTATGATCGGCGAGCAGGGCGACTTGTGGAATCTGGCGCAAGTTTCGATTTCGAGCAACAGTTATTTTGAGGTGAGTCAGTTGTAATAGAATCACAGGTCACGGTTACAATTTTAACTATTCCAGCTGTCCAAAAATATTTCATAATCTTTTATGACTTACCGTGACATAGGTTATGATTTTTGTGCCTGGTTAATGTCTTTTGAGGTGTATTAAGACACACTTGTCGGAGGAATGATTAATTTTTTACAATAAAAACATGAAAGATATTGAAAGAGGGTGATTCTCACCTCAACAGTATATGACTTTATGGTCTGTCTTTCAGTTGGGTATGTTAGACGTTACTTGGTGACTAACAAGTCCCAATGTTGCAACCTTGTCCACTGATATGATTATATTTATTGGTTTGCCAATAATAGGAGTCTGGAATTTATCAACACTTTACTATCAACATACGTATCGAATTCATGGTAAATATAATCCAATTTATATCAAAAGATTCGATATGCTTTGTTTGCTTATTGCCTGTACGTTGGTTGCAGCCTAGAACTTGGTCAAATCTCATCCAATTTTGTGTGGCTATGTTGCGAATATTGTGATCAAGAATACTCATATGTACAATTTCAGGTCACCTTTGAAGCTATACTTGGATCTGCTATAAGCTTTACAAATCCGGACATTATTGCGTTTGACGACGTTCTTGTGCGAGACGGCTCTTGTCCGGTGCAAGGAAATTGCGACTTTGAAAATGGAAGGTGTACGTGGCAAAATAATGCAAAGGGATCGGCGGCATCCGGAATTGCACCGGCTGACTTTGATTGGACTGTTGGGCAGGGCAAGCAGCCTGTCCAGACTGATGCCCCGATCATGGACCACACATTTGGATCTGACCTGGGTAAGTACTGATAAATCATAATATATATCGTCCTAACCTGCCTTTATTTATTATTTGTTTCGTTATAAATCACACTGTATTAATTCATCTCATATGAATATTTACTGGCAATTGATACTTTTTCCATGATACTGTACCAAGTCTGTCATTTGGTACCTATCTCCTAAAGATGTATTTATTACTATATTTTCATTTATGAAATCTTACAAAGGGTACTATACTTTAGTTTACCTTTAGCTTGACCTAAGTATTAAGCTTATTCAGACAGACCTGTTTTTCTCACCAAACCTGTTTTGGCCTATTTCTTCCATAGTACGCGATTGGTTACACTCATTCATTATCTTCTGCTTGTTTTGTAATAGGTCACTACTTGTACGTGGGAGATTCCATCGGTCATACGGCTGGTCAGAAAGCACAAATCTACTCCACCACGTTACCAGCGAATCACGCCAATTGTTTGAGATTCTATTACAGTATGGCTGGAAGCAGTACAGGTATGTTTTGTGAGGTTGTAATTATTTCCAAAATATTTAAACTACGATAAAATGTCACTCTTTCCATGAATTGAAAATATGCTGTCATTTCTATTTAATCACCAATCCATCAATTCTAAAGTACATTTGAAATATCTAATGTTTGTACTTCTTTATTTAACTTGCTGTGGAAAATGCTTATAAGTAGACTACACGTTTACAGTACAGTATAAGTCTTTTCATCAGCTCAGGGTATATAATGCACTATGAGAAACATACACAATGCCGTGTAATGAACAAATAGGAGGATGCCGAAACGACCGAGTGCTGTCCGTTAATCTAATATTAAGATTACCTGTGGTAATAATATTATTAACATAACAGTATTCTGCTGTCTATTTTTTGACCCTTCATTGTTCTTTCATTATATATCCGACATTTGTCATCTGCTGGAATGAGGAGCCCATACTAACCTACGACACTTCGGAACGTGCTACAGCAAACATTGGAAATTCAACCCGCTAACACTTTTGTGACAGGAACACTAAACGTGTATGCCAGTTCCCACGCCGGCGCGTTGATTCTCTTGGATTTGAGATGGACCCTCAGCGGAGATCAAGGCGATACCTGGCTGGAAGCCACATTGCCATTGTACAGCTCGATCAATCCATATAAGGTGTGGTTTGTGATACTTTAAATTAGGCAAGGATACTTCATTATTTTTCTTACAGATCGTGTTTGAGTATGTTTTGGCGTCTGGAAATACCGGTCATGTCGCGATCGACGACATTCAATTTCTGCAATTTGTGTGCTCGGTTCAACCCGTGGAAGCCGGCGAAGGTATTTACACCACGACTCCGCCTACTACCACTAAAGCTACGACGAGAGCGCCCATTCCGGATGGTCCGTACAATTGCGACTTTGAAAGTGGGATTTGTCAGTATACACAGGTGAGAGAGAGTTATATTCCATCTTTAATTAAATATAATCAGTTAGGAGTGACAAATACACATAGCGCAGTGGTATAATCCGCGGCTGCAACACCAATGGGTGCGGGTTCGAGTCCGACCGAGGTCGACTTCCGAATTCCGATACCTAAGTGTTGGAGGTTTACCTAGGCTCCTCCTCGCCACCTCATCCGCGTCAGCGGTGTCTTACAAAAAGCTTAGAGGTGGGCCGTGCTATAAGTCGGCAGTTACGGAAAAATAAGAGGAATGTCGGCCTGGTGTAAATGACCATAGTAGTCGACAAACACCATGAATACCCCAAAACAAACAAACAAATACACATTTCTGACACAGCTGTTCATGACACTCTACCATGGGAACATTCCAAATATGGTTCTCGACCACTGCAATAATACAATTGAATGTGGCCCACACATGAGTTTTCACTTCTCTGTTGGACATTAAACTTTCAACACCAAATTGAGCCACTCATAGAAAAGATGGTTTTCCTCTAATACTCAACATAAATACCCAATTGGATTGTAGCCTCGGAATATAGCTGGTAAACTTGATGAAAAGGATTCCTTCATGTTGTTAGGACACTACAGATATCATCAGAGTATGTATATGTGTGCGAGTTGACTATTCGAGGTTGTAATCCCACTTATCAACACAGGAAATAACTGGGAAAATACGTAATTACACAAGTGATTGATGTAAGTTAGAAAGACTTGAATGATTTTATGTGCCAATATGTTGCCGATCGTGTGTGACCCACATATCTGCCTATTTTCAGTATTTTGATTCTCTTAAAACACCCCGACTCCACCAACCTTGAATCAGGCCATACAAAAAATGATTTATCCTTGATACACAACATCGATCGCAGCTGATTGAGAATAGTCAAATTCACTATTCGATTCTATAATACACGCACCCAGTAGGAAAAGCAACATAATAAGAAAGCGTCTCATGTGTGAATAATTTTGACGCCCTAGGTCAGGTTACTGCATCTTTGCCTGTTGTTTTCAGTCCAAACTTGACATATTCGATTGGAGTCGTCACAAAGGAGGAACTTCATCTTCAAGCACCGGTCCTTCGTTTGATCACACCCTCGGCAATGCTAACGGATACTACATGTACATAGAAGCTTCGGATAACGAAGCTGGTGACTTCGCATGGTTGACAAGTGCAATTGGACCGTCGACTAGGGGCTCTTGCTTGCATTTTTGGTGAATCTTTTTGAACTTATACTCGATGTATGACATGCTTACCTTCTTCACTATACCTTTTTAAGGTATCATGCGTACGGGAGTCAAATTGATACTCTTTCGGTGTATTTGAAGAAGACAACTGACACCAATAATGGAACGGTGATCTGGTCTCATGAAGGATCGCTGGCCAATGTTTGGTTCCCGGCCATTATTGATATCATAAGTGACGTCGATTATCAGGTAACCCAAAATTTTTTGGCTTTGATTCACCACTGGTAAATGTTTCACCAATAATGGGCATGGGTATTGTAGTAGCTTATTTTTCACTCCCGTGATTGTCTGGACACAATAATTTGAGTACTGGTTCCTACGTTGCGTATCAATGAAAGTCATTTCAGTCTTCTAATGACTATACTGAAGTGTTATATTTTTAGATAAGTACAATTTCACTACACAATAGTTGTTAAAGCCCGGTCTGTATCTTGGTAGCGTCTGACATGATGCAACAGATTGCGCGTTTTCCTTAAAACGTAGTTTCTGTAAAGTCGAGAGTGATATGCAACACCGTTATCAACATCATGTTCGTCAGTTGACTAATGTGCTATATTCTTGGATTTTAAGAATTATGTATTTTTCATCTTACAGAAGAGACGGCATTGTTTTGTGTTTTTCCATGCATGGCATCACAATGATTAAATACTCAAAACGCTAATTTCCAATTCAATAAAGAATCAGTCACAAGTAATTTTTTCATGCCTCAACTATTAGTAGAACAGAGTAAATATTACTTACGATATATATGATAAGACTGATGCATTAGAAAGCTAAAACTTTGAAATTGATATTTCGAAGTTTATCAAAAATATAGAAAAGGAATCCCTAATTTTCTGTACTAGTGTTATTCTTTAAACCCATAGTGTATGCCGCATAAAGTCGTAGATGTTTATGAGCCTTGAAGCTTTTGAAATATTTGTTATATCTTGCTAAGTTGCAACGTAATAGCTGTGAATGGCGACAACAACAAAATCTCTTCGTGTTCCTCTATCCCATACAGGCATTACTTATAAAGGTTGTAGTAGAAGAGGTAACGGTAACTGTCAAAACCATCCTACCCCTTTGTAAAGATGCAATCCTTGATATTGCACAGTATCTCTGACCGTGTACATATTTTACAGATCGTTTTCGAAGGTGTCCGTGGTGCCTCTTATTATGGTGACATATCCATTGATGATATTGAAATGAAGCCTGGACTCTGTCCAGCACCAGACGACGCTGACCTATACTGTACCTTTGAAGACGATTTAGCTTGCGGCTACACGCAAGATCCTACTGACGACTTCAATTGGCTGCAGAATTCAGGAGGTATAAAAATTACAATAACTTTGGAGGTTTGGACAAATAAAACTATGCCATGGTGGTTTGTGAAGAATCATTTTCAGATAGAAGATTTTTCGTTATTTGAGAGAGAGAGAGAGAGTCTTTATTTTCATCGAACCAAAATACATAACAAACGGCAGTGATGGTGGTACAGAAAATATGCGTGCATAGTATTCGGTATTAGATAGGAATGATCGATAAGACCGTGAAGGTCATCTAGTCTGATCACACCAGCATCAAACAGGTACACTTGACTCAGAACAGGAATTGAAAGCAAATAAAACTGATCACAAAATAATGTGTTTATGTTATAAGAGAGTGTGAGAAACCCCATCATAACCACAAAAATCTTTCAAAAGGCACCGGAACTGTGAATTCAGGACCGTTTTACGATCACACATATGGAACAGAGTACGGAAGATACATGTACATCGAAGCGTCAAGCCCCAGGGTAGTCGGGGAGAAATCTCGTATCATAAGCCGTTCCTTCACCCAATACTCTACAACGGGCGGCGGCACCGAATGCATTACCTTCTTCTACCATATGTATGGACAAGACGTTGGCTATCTTCGATTGTTTGGGATGCCTACTGGAAGTGACACGGTCACGCTGACGGATCCTATATGGATGAAGTCCGGTGATCAAGGGAACGGTTGGCGTATTGCTCAGGTTAGATTGGATATCATGCCATGTACTTTTGTACCTGTGTTCAAAATATTACATGGAGGTACTGAAACTAAATGATTAAATACCACTTGCTATGTTGACTTCTACAAGATCCACTGAATATCGATAATTCCGTGTAATAGTGATGAGACGCATTCAGATTCAAGTGGAATTCTAATGTTTTGATGGTATTTCATTGCATAAAAGCTTCGAATTTGATACGATAATTAAATAATATCTTCTAATTCATAATGGGGCAAACACGCAAATCTACCAGGCAATTGCTAAGCTATTATTAGCTGATTGGATCACAAAAGATATCTACATTTGCCTATTACCTATGATATAATCATTAGTAGACAGTACGGCCAATCAAATGACTTTTGAATACACTCTCTCATTTAGGTTACTACGCACCTGTGCCAATTGCCGGTTAGCTTGGGTTTTGGTAAAAACTCTTTACTCATATCATTTGCCTGTGTAGGACTGTAGGTAGAACCTTTTCACTATAGCAGGAGTCACCAACTCACGGCCCATGACTTAATTTGAGATTTCGGAAGAAAGATAAGAAAACCATTCTGAAATGCTGAAATCGACTACAGTTTCAACATATGGTTGTGATTGTTTCAAAATAAGCTATTTTTCTGTGTCCAACATCAGTATTCTTCGCTGGCTGAAACGGCTTTGGAGATGGCAACAGTATTCTACCGAGGGAGAATCAGCTGATATGAATGCGCATATTGCCTCGACGTACAATGGCCCAAACAATGCCAAGACCGAGTCGCTAAGAAAAAGGCTTAGGGCAGTGACTCTCAAACTGGGGGGCACGACCCTGTATGGGGGCGTGAAAGGATTTGAAGGGGTGCGGAATTGCAGTCAACTGGAAATTGTTTCGCACTCCGAGCGCTTCACCTCAAATTCATAGTCATTGCTCTGTGTATAGTCCGAAGTTCATTTCATATAATGCTCTTATCAACAGTCATAACCTTCCATGCCATCAAACTATCCGTTTGGATTGCTAGCATTCTGGTTGCATTTTGCGATATGACTATAAAGAGATCTCAAAAATTTTCAGTATCATAATTGGGGGCGTGTCTAAAAAAGTTTGGAAACCACTGGCTTAGGGCTTCCCAACAAGATCAAGCGTTACGGGAGATGGTCTTTCCGCTAGTAACGTATCTTACTAACCCCAATATCGATTCCTTAGTCGCTGAAAAGCATTTCCATGTATCGAGCACAGCTCAGAGTTCACAATTAAAATGAAATTGATGATGACAATTTTTGTTGTATTTGTATTAGTTCAATAAAATATTACTTCTTATGTGGTCACTGGTCACTATGTCCATCGCCAACGTAAGGTAGCACAGCGTTGTACTGTCGTAGAGTTTTAAAACGTTGCCAATTTTATATCAATATTGAATTCATGCGGCCCGCGGCCGCTACAAAATTTGATAAGTGGCCCGCGACCCGTTTTGAGTTGGCGACCCCTGCACTCCAAGTAGCTTGCATAATGAAAAATTATGGGTACCACTCGTTTAATACAAAAATTACTTACAGTCATGTAACTATTTCAATTGAACATTTTTGTGTGTAAGCACATTGTACATGTAAGTAGTTTTCGCGTTTGATTTATAAGCACTAAAAATATGAAATTTTGCATGAAGAGCATACTTTAGTGGCCTGGGATTATCATGAATATATTAGTTGACGTAAATTCGGAAGAACTTGTTTCAACACCTTTTTCCCCTTTTTGTTTTTTGTATTTTTCATTCAAGTGACATCTGTCCTGATCAAATGTCTACTGACTGTCCGTCTGTACGCACACATTGTCATTGAACCCCCTTTCAGGTTACCTACATCAACACCGGGCCATACCAGTTGGTATTTGAAGGAGAAATAGGCAAAACCTACTACGGAGACATTGCCATCGACGACGTCATAATTACCACATCTGGAGCTTGTGAGGCTGTGGCCTCTTGCGACTTTGAGAAGGTATCCGAATATGTCATGACATAAACTGCATCGAATGTGAACATTTTAAATTTTAGGGATTGTGCACGTTCGTAAACGATAAGCAGCAGGACTCCATTGACTGGATAATCGGCTCTGGATCTGCTGTTGACCCACTGCTTGCACCGCCTATTGATAATACTCTAGGGACTGACAAAGTAAGAGCAATCTTACGTTGATAGTATAGAATTTTGAGTGTTGATGATGGAACACAGCTGAGTTTAGGACTTCAACTTTGAATAGCGTGAGGCTCCATTACCCAAGTCACAGTTGCATGCCTTTTGCCAGTGACGCGGGTGATAGTGTGCAATTTGAGAAATCCGACTGTTTCAGTGCATCCTTCAAGTTTTGCGCTCTACGTTATGAATGATGTTGTATTATATATATTATATTTCGAAATATATTCTGTGTTTCGAGCTTGTCGAAAGTATGGTAATTTCAAACCAACGCACTGCTCCATTTTAGTCGGCCGTTTTGAATAGGTAAATGACATTCAATTTGATTGTTGTGTGATACCATTGTTTTTTACCTCCGAGAAACTCTTCAAGCATTATTGTGTGACTCCAAATTTACCAATTCCTAACGATGTCACAACTCTGTTCACGCCCTTATGACACTAGCAGGCAAAGAGGCTATACACCCCAGGAGTAATCATTTTATATTTCAGTAGTAGAATCCTAATATATTGTATATATCATTGATAAGATTCCGTTTCCCAACGAATTGGTACAAATAAATTAATCGATAGGTTCATCGTTTTGTTTGTGTTTATATCATATTGATATGTAATCTTTAAGGCGAAGCTTCTTTTCATTACATTTATCATCAATTTGAGATCTGTTCTGTGCACAAGCGTTGCAGGATTTGAAGCGCTGAAGCAACTAAACGAACACCAAGAGCTTTACCTGCTTGTCATTGAAAATATATCCCGTTGACACCAAGTTTCGGTCAATTTCAGGGACACTATCTCTACCTACAACGATTGGGGGCTAGTGACCATGAAGTAGCCAATTTACTATCAACCAACATGGTGCCTACGTTTGGAACGGCCTGCCTCAGTTTTTGGTACTATCTCGGCGGTTCGAGCACCGGGGATATAGGCGTTTGGATGTCTCAAGGTATCCCAGGAACTCATGATATTTACGATGGGACAGAGACTTACGTACTCTGGGAGCAAGGATACAATCCAACTAACGGTTGGGAAAATGGACAGGTAGCTTCATTAGGGCATAGTAGCCTACTCATTTTCTTTATACTCCTATCATTAAAATTTGTCGAAACAATGTGTTATCTCAATAGAGCTTACTTTACCATGGAAATTTCTTTGACGGGATCAGTGGTTATCAATTGTTTTAATTGAACATTGCCGTCTTTCAGAGATTTTCGTATTGCTCATTAAGCAGTTCACGTCAAAATTCCTATAAATAATTATTCAAAGATCATCCAGACGTATGTACAATTGCACATGCTAATGCTAGTCTGATGATGTAAGTGAGATAATGTACAAAGGTGACAGTTTCTGGCATCTTTGTTTGTCCATACTTCCTGTACTCGACTTATTTGAAGCCATTTCCGCATAAAATATTCTTTCAATAGACGCCCAGTTGTCTAGGATGTATCTATTGCCCAAAAATATTGATATATCAATCAATTAATCATTTATTTTGTCATACCAGCGAAAACCCGGTACTGACCAGGATGACGACGAGGGGCCGCAAGGCCTTAGTACACAGTCGCCACCTGAAGGAGTATAACACATTACAATCAACGGCGCATAACAAATGAAAATAGATATACAAAACTGCAAGAAATGCAGAGATAAATTTTTACAAGGATACATCGAGCTATATAAACAACACAGCGCAGAACTGAGTCTGCATCAGTAGCAAATCTCATGGTACTTAACAACACAAGACAGTCATTTCATTATCAGCATTTAGTCAGTATACTCATCTAATATATATTTCCGATAACGTTTTTTAAATAGATGGTCGGGCAGATCTCTGAGGTCTACTTGTAGAGAGTTCCAGCCCCTAAAGCACAGAGGACTTGATTAAAGAAACACTGATTTTGGTGAATATGGTAGTAAACAACGGCATCGCTTCCGTTTTAGAATAAATTTTCAAACTTGACTACCTTATGTGTGTTTTCTGAAAACCTGTTCAGCAAAGTTATTACACACTTATACCTAGGAACATGATTTTACTTAAGTTCTTGATTTTGCGTCTGCTGTAAAAATATTATGTGTTCCAGACAACAAACCCCATTTGCACTATATGTCTGTTATTGCTTTTCCATTCTTTTATGCTAGTGCTAGTGTTGTACTTTCAGGATATATTTCCAATTGTATTATTACACTGGTTTATTACCCTGCTTATAATTACTTTGCCGCCACTACTTGCGAATATATTTACGTTCACTAAGCAGTACTGTTCCATTGAATTCAATTTACCTTCATCTATAATGATACAATATTCTCGTTAGAGCATCGAGGTTTTCGTATGCAAACTCGTAGCAATTTTCTTTTTTCGTGAACACAGGTTACGTTATCGAGCAATGTTGAGTTCAACTTTGTTATCCGCGGTTCAACAAGCTATTCAGCTGGTGGGATGATCGCTATTGACGACATCAGATACACGGATAACGCAAGATGTGAACAGACTCCTGCTGATTCCTACCCTTCTGGGTACAAGCTCAGTATTGCTGATTGTTCATTTTACTCGGGTAGCATATGTTCGTGGATGCAAAGTGACGAAGGTAATTTTACCATTGGATTTTGATTACAATCTGATGTGGTCAATGTAGTCACTGATGGTTTTATAACTTTTTCCAACTGTGTCAAAATTTTGTGTTTATGACCAGCGGCGGTCAGCAACGAATTACTTCTACTTGTTTAGAGTACTGAAGTAGGTACTGCGTACTTGCACTACCTACTCAATTGGATATGTTCTCAGGCTGCTTCCACTTTTACTAAAGTCTTTAACCAAAACGAATTACTTTTACCTTTTTGTTATGTTGAATAGTATATTCATATTGAAATGACCCCGATTATTTTCGGCTGGGGCCGACTTTTATCGAAATACACCAGCAGTTTGTGTACCATCTAAATATAATACATTTAACGCTCTCTTATTCGAAATTTCATGCTGGTGACGTCATATTTTGTGATACTATTGTTGATATACAATGTTCTCTCCATTTCTCTACTAGTTGCTGACGATTACCCCTGACGAGTGTCAGCTGAAAATATTCGGGTTCATTTCAATATGAATATACTATTCAATTGTATATTGAAGTTTTGTACCTCCAAGAAGTTCTTTTTATATTGTAAATTCGAAATTAGTTTTGAAATTAGTTTTCCATTTAATTGAAAAGCAATTTCGGTTGGCCACTTCTGAAAATAGGAATATGATTACGCTGGAATCAGTGCAATAATGGAGTACAACGATATTTCAGGCCTGTGATGTTGATAGGCCTAAAGCATTAATTCTTAATCTTAAAAACATGATGAAATGAAAGGACGTACCGTAGTTTATTTTTGTCCTTGATGTTTTTTGCGGCATATACACCGACTCATGATACACATACATACGATCTGTGCATATGCATACCATGAGTGCATGATGTGCATATGCCGCTTGACAAGGAAGTGCAGATATAGCCTTTACGACTTTCTAAGTCATGCACCACCCGTCCATGCTAACCCAGTAATGCATGAGCGCCAAGCATGGAAGTCATGGATACCAGTGTTACTAATCAGGTCTTTGGTCTGACCCGGCTGGGGATCGAACCCACGACCTACCGATCAAAAAGACGGACGCTTCACCATTACGCTATCTTGTCGGATCATTTGAATCATTATGCAAATCTGCAAGCCGTCCGCAAACCCCAAATTTCCCCCTAGTCACAAAACAAAAATCTCCCTCATCACTAGGGTTACCGTACGTCCTCATTTGGTAGGATATGTCCTCGTTTTTGAAGAAATGTCCATCCTCCTTCCGAATGTCCTCCTTTTTAGTCTAAAATGCTCAAAAAGACCACAATGGATGTTAAATTTTGGCGTAAAAGATAGACAGCGGGTTACGCGGTAGTCATATCGGAAAAAAATACGGTTTCCTATTCAGCTTCAGTAACTTTTGGAGTCTGAGAAAAGTGTGCTCCTTTTTCAATCTCAAAATATGGTAACCCTACACATAACACATCTATTACATTACTATATAGAATACTGTTGCACGAAATGACAGTGTTAAAAGCAAAAAAGCATTGAAGCATGATTTTGATTAATGTAATTCAGTGTGACTTGGACTATTGGCCCTGGCGCTAAACTGATAAAGGCACTTTCCGGTAATAGTTAGTTATTCGTGTCTTGTTTCAGATCAATTCGATTGGACTCTTAGGAAAGGGCCCACGTCGACGGACAACTCTGGGCCATCTGGAGATCACACAACGGGCGACGATTATTATATCTATATCGAAGCTTCTAGCCCCAGACTACCAGGCGAAGCGGCCGTCATCTATTCCGGATGGCTTCCCCCAATGTCTGAAGGAGCGTGTCTTACGTACGTCAATAATTCACAAATTTATTTACTGACTACTTGATGAATTTGACTTTAACCGTAAAAATAATTCCCACGTTACCACCATATTTGTGAATTATTATTGATGTATTTCCTATAGCTTAACACTAGAACGATCAAGTGGCTTTTTTGACGCATTTTCATTTTTGAAGAGCTGGCATTCAGTCATATCTTAAGCTGTTCGTCTGAAACTTCTTGACTTTTATTTATTTTATGTAGGCCACCTTACCTATGATTTTCATCGCCCATCTAGTACAAGTAAAAAAGTTATACACAGAACTACCTAGAAATACCGAGTGGCCTTTTTGACGTATTACGGTTTTTCTACCGCAAGGCATCGCAGTTTCATATTATTGAAAGTGGTTATGTATCTACTAAACGCAGAAAAGTCGTTTATAACAACAGAACTTTGTTAATATCAACTTGGTCTATCTGTGTTGGCAACAACATCCCTTGTAATAGAAGGCTTTGGATCTTCCTCATTCCGAGTTACCAAAGCTCTGTAATATTATATTTCTGAAGCTCAGCGTGTTACAGGACATGACATTTGAAATGTACCATTAGACCAAGCCGACATCTGTATTGTCCATACTAATATACTAGGGTTGTGCAAGGGCAAAGGGCCTTTGCTCTGGTCCACGAGATGGATCTTCGGGGGGAGAGGGAGCTGGATTTTGTAAATTGAATGCATATGAGGACTTAGGGCATGAGTGCATTATGTTTAGTAAGACCCTCTCGAGGAACAAGTTTATGGAAGTCATGAGCTTTCTATTGACATAAGGAGTAAAAAAGGTGTAGACTCGATAAAGATAATATTGTTTTCGTTGATTACATGGTCGCAATGCCAGCAAATAATTGGGGTAAATGTCAGATGGTGGACGATGCTGCTACTAAGTATTTGTACCAGGGCGTCTCATATTTAGGCGAAGATAGGACAGGACAACTCATCTATAATCTATACATTTACCAAGCATAGTAATGTGAAGAGTCCGATGTAATCCATCTTGAAACAATGTTACGTGAATGTGGCTGTATATGCTTCGAGAAGCAAACGAAGTCCCAGTTGACACTATTGTCAAAAGTTGCATGAAGCTACCAAGGACCAGAAGGAACACAGGCAGCTTCATTTAGCCACACTTTTCAAAGCTATCATCTTGTTGATAAGCGTAACGGCGAGATGCCAGTGTAGAGATCGAAGTTGTACACATATTTATTGAGTTCACTCCAACCGGAAGTAACTGTTTCCTTCAGAAACAACACAAACAAGAAACCAGTGACGGTTAAATGTTATAACGAAACAAAACTAGGGAAATATAATTGGCCAGGTTGCAAGGCAGTATTCTATGAGGGTACCCACAAGTCGACGATGGTCCTTGCATGTTTTCTTAGATTGTGATTTATCTTCTACTTGCAAAATGCCGATACTATAGAAATATGCAAATCGAGGATTAGTTGCGAGCTTGCATTATGCAATTCTTATCTGATAAGCTTTGTGATATGCCAGCAATAACCAAGAATGGTGATGTGGCTAAAGTGGATCTGGAACCTACTCCAAATTTTTAAAGAGCGTGCTCAATTACCAAATGCGCACCAGAACAACAGTTATATGTTACACCCAAAAACGGCGATTTGTTATATAATTATTGCACTAAGGTATGTCTAAAATATGGCAAGTAGCTGTGAGCGCAATAAACCATGGTTTCTGATGCCATTTGTTGAGATTTGTGCTGATTTAAGCTCCGTTGATTGCATTTAATCGAAGAAAATTTAACATGCGTCAAAAAAGTCACAATGTAGTTCTAGGTAGTTCGAAGTTCTGGTAGTTCTAGTGTTAAGGGGTTCCTGGTGTCCGGATGGTACCTTTCTAGGTTATTTCATGTTCAAGCATGGAAATGGATGTAAAGTTGTTCAAAAAAATGCTGTAAAGTTTTGAAAATGCCCCTTAAGCTAGATGCTATATCTTTTGAATATCGGCCGAATGTATCGGGGTAATCGTTGATGGTGGTATTTATTGGTTTTACAATTATTATCTCAAAAATTGCTCGAGCTCCAGTTAAAAGCTTGCAATTCTATGAAGTGTCGAAATATCTGAACAGCATTCAGTATCAGTTTCAGCTTAATAATATTTTCATCATTTCAAAACAATAACTTCATATTATGTATATTATGTTAAATGAAGTTATTGTTTCGTGTTATTCTGAAGTTCTGTACCCCATATAACTTGTTCATTTCAAAACACCACAAAAGTGTGATACATTGAAATATGCAGCAATGGGATCCTACCAAAAATAATACAAATTATGTGTTCTCTGTAAATGCCGAACAGAGTCACAACTCATTTGATTGACAGCATTGACAAATGACAATAGTGTTTGTTTTAGTGACATGTATTTCGATTTCAATTCATTTCCTTCGAGCAATATTTCACGTTGTTGACAATTTCGACCATGATTATCTGGGGGACGACAAATTCTAGTTTGGTTAGGTTCAACTTTATTTGGGGGGCCAATTATGATGAGTGACAAATGCCAATAATGTGTTCTGGTTCAGATTAAGTGAGGAGTTTATATGAGATTAAGCTTGGGTTACAATTGATTCCAATAGAAAATACCAATGCATGACTCGAAACAATTTATATCGTTCACCACAATGAGTTGTCAGCCAAACGATTCAAACAGCACTTTTAAATGCGTCACTCAAGGAGCTGTTCCTCAGTTGATAATTTCTGTTTTCCTCACATTTTGCATATCTGCCATTTTCAGATTCTGGTACCATATGTTTGGCGAATCCATCGACAACCTCAACGTATACCTGGAATACAACACCGGGGACATGATTCATCTCTGGAACCGACACGGACCACAAGCTAATATATGGATAAAGGGGACAAGGTCCTTGGAAACGTTCAGCCCTAGTAGGCTGATATTCGAAGGAATAGTGGGAGAAAAAGTGACAGGCGATATAGCCTTGGACGACATCAGCTTGGTCGCGGGCTTGTGTGATCCTGATGTGAGTGTGATTTCTTTTTTCAGATTTTAATTTGGATTAGCAATTCTTGCTTTGCTTTTTCGTTTTGTTTTTCTACTCAACATGCATTATAGTTAGTTAATCTAAAGGTTTAACGGTAATGAGTTCTTAGTAGGATGATTCTGGCCTGTGTGGCTTAGCTTTGAAGGTTTTGGTATATCAAGTCTACCATCTATACCTTAGTTAACTGTGTATCACATTTCACCCAGTTGCATTAGTAAAATTTATGCTATTGGCAAATAAAGATTCTTTCTCTCTCTTGCCTTCAGGGTACGTGCAACTTCAACTCAGGATTCTGCCACTGGACGCAAGATAAGACAGATGATATGGATTGGTATCGAGGCAGAAACGGCACAGCTTCTTCAAACACAGGCCCGGCACATGATCACACCAGCGGTACTGAAACTGGATTTTACGCCTACATCGAAACCTCAGTGTAAGTCGTCGGCTACGTTATAGTATTGATAATTTGAAGAGTCAAATTAGTTGGTTTTTGATGATAGAGACTTTTGCTTTCACCCAATCGAAATACATCACAAACATAAAGAAACAGTAATCACTAGGGAAAGTTTTTGTTGCACTAAAATCGCGAGACAGTTGCACTTAATTTTGACAAAAGTTGCAGTGAAAAGTTGCATTTATAATTTTTGTTTAATTAGCAGGGTATGAGATACCCGAAAGGTTCCGTTGTTCAACCTTGTTCCTGCAGAGCTGTCAAGTTTGTTACTTTGCCATTTCACCGACATTCCAGCGAGACCGCCCAAAAATTACATTTTTTCCCGGTACACAGCAAGAAAATTACACAATGGGGAATAATATCCCCCCAAAAGTCAAACAGCATGGCGATAACCCCCTCCTACTAAAAAAAGTCAAGTAACACACCCCAAACCCCTTAGGTACTTGACCCAAGGCGTTGCAGAAAAACTCACACTAGGCGACTTTACCAAAATCAATAGCCTTAGAAAGGTGACCCAGTGAAAATATTATTTTCAGTAGTCTCGCCTGGGCGATCGTGAAATGGGAAAATATCTCAAATTTAAACGACAGAATTAATAGCACGATCTATTAGCATATTGTTAGGGCACGGTCGTGCTTAGCAGGAGTAGTTGAGGCAGGAGCAGGAGTAACTTCTTGCTTGCAAGCCATTGTGTCACGGATAGTTAGATGCAGCTAACCCATCACATAGCTCTTTGTTATGCAAATCAAAGAGAATACAACCGTACTAGAAATAGTTTATCTTTATAGCATGTTTTTAAATCACTCCTTTACGTTTTTACGCAATATTTGATAAAAGTTGCAGTAAAAATTGGGTATAAAAAATAGAGAAAAGTTGCAAAGAGTTGCTCCATAAAATCCCTCCAAACATCATAGTAGACCTACATAGATTCCAAGTATCTAGGAAGCTGTAAAAAAGTTGCAAAGTAGCAAAAACTTTCCCTAGTAATCACATAGAAAGAAAAAAACAATACAGTTTTGGGCTATGGGATATGAATGATCGATACGACCTTCAAGGTCAACTAGTCTGATCATACCCTCATCAAACAAGTACGTTGTCTCTACATAATATTGATTCTAGATAACATATAGCAGTAAAGTAAACATACTTCTAGATAACAAATAGCAGTAAAGTAAACATACTTCTATTAAAGTGTAGTGTTTACTGTGCTTCCTACAAGCACTTGAATGCTTACTTTTATAGTAAACTCTTATCTCAAACTAAAGTGATGACACAATTTCAATTGAGGTATTAATCACACACTGGTAATTGCGGATGATAGATCTCACGTGGTTTAAATGCGCCTCTGATGCTCAAGTACTTCTTGACCATATTTTACAGACCTGCTGTTCAAGGCCAAAAAGCTCGGCTATTCAGCGAAGTCTACCCTGCAGGGTCTCGACATTGCTTTGGATTTTGGTATCATATGTACGGCAGTACCATTGGATCGTTGTCTGTTTACATCAAGCCTGTGTCACAAGACCTGTCCATCGCTTTTCTGGCTTGGAAAAAGGCAAACAACCAGGGTAATCTGTGGCGATACGGACAGATTTCGGCTCGATTTAGTCTTCAAGAAGATTTCCAGGTGAAATGCCGCCGCTGATTAAATTCGGATAATATTCAACGATTTAATCCACAACCATTGTGTGAAAGTAGGAGAAATTTTCAGATTTCATTTTGTATCATGTCTGCATTCAAATCTATTTTCCTAATTTTATTGAAGCCATTTGAAACTTGTCAATTATAATCCAATTATGATTTATTTTCATTCTCAATTTCAAATCCATATCTGAAGAACTTTTTGGAGGTACAGAACTTCAACATACAATTCGGTAGTATACTCATATTGAAATGAACCCAAATATTTTCGGCTGACGAATATTGACGAATATTGACCGACGCATATTTAATAGACTATTCATTTGCAAATCCATATCTAGCCTATAAAATATCAATAATTGAAATCCCGGCCATAGTCTTTAAATCTACTTTTTTAGGCTGATGCTCATATTTGAAAAGTAGGTAGAATACTTTGTGTTGAACTTTCAAGAATGCCTTTAGTTTATTTTTGCTAACATATGAACGCCTGGTCAATGTTAAGATAATAAATGATTGCTCTGCAGTCAAATTCAAGATACTCGCATTATCTATATTACGATATGTAGATATTTTTATGATATATGACCTTTTTTTATCCCTAATACTTTTATCTGAATTCCCAAACAATTTAGGGTTACCATATTTTGAGATCGGGAAAAGTGGACACTTTTTACAAATCGAAAAGAAATTTTTGACTGGAAATAAAGTTGTTGACTACAAAAATGATTAAAAAGGCAATTTTGGTAAATCGACTTCCGCAGTTATACTGTTATGTTGACTAAAAAGCTCATTTTTGCAAATCGACTACTGGACATTTGGGCGTCCTTGAAGGACATTTTCGATTTCTTGAAAAATCAAATGCAAATCCTCCTAAAGTAGAGCATATGGTAACCCTACCTAACATACATTCTGCAATGACACATTTTTTCAAAAAATGTAGTCACTAAGTCTATTTAGTAGGCAGACTGTTCTGTACAGGCATAATCATGATGACCGAACCTGTGAGGAAGCAAATCGATCATAATTTCTTGATTGATATTGACATGATATTACGTGACGCTTCGATGCACAGATTGTGATAGAAGGAGAGGTTGGATCTTCGTGGACTGGAGATATTACCATCGATGACTTGAGAACTGACGTCGGCGAATGTCCTCCGAAAGGATATTGCTCGTTTGAAGAAGGCTTCTGCACATGGACTAACATTGAGAACCCAGGTTTGAATGGATCAGCTCATCATGAAACTTCTATTCATTGATATAGTTGGTCAATAGGGCTGTTCATAAATAACTTTTTTTTCCAATTCTATTTGATAAAATTGTTTGGTTTCCTAAATAAACGCTGCACACCAATTTTGGCTCAACTACAACCTATAGAAGCATTGCTACATGAGTACTAACCACCCACCACTCCGATCACATCCTTACAAATCCTTGGATTGCAGACTACGATAACTTCGACTGGCTACGGAACACGGGAAAAACTGGTAGCGTCGGTACTGGGCCGTTGCTGGATCACACCACTCAATCGAACACAGGATATTATCTGTATATAGGTCAGTGAATTTTTTTGGTGTTCCCATACTCACTTCCATATAATACTTTATAGTGGATCAGTGTCGATAAGATTTTAGTTTAATGAAGTTAATTTTTTGGGATTAGGTACTATTGCTATTATATTGTTGTTATTTCAGAACTGTTTATTGCTTGTGTCAAATTGTTATTGCTTATAAACTCCATGAATTTAACTACTGGTATTAGGTAGCTGCCGTGAAGATTGTACCAACTCACTTGGCTTGTTACAACATATGTCCTTGAGCTTTATGAACGTTTAACCGCATTTCACACAATTATTTTTGCATTTTCTCACTCACTATACTTGTGTGTCTTAAACTCTATTGTGCATCACTAGTATGGTAAACTTCTGCAAGTTAACATTCACCTCAAGTTGTTTAGGTATTGACGTTGCTACAACTTTTTGAGATAGCACCCTTTACATTAACTAATCCCACTTTAGTTCGAAGAGTTTTACATTGAATGTATGTGTCATTGAACCAAGTTCGCATTCAATGGGTGGGTACAGTAATGAGTTTCTGCAGTTGTTTCATTTGGAATACTTGAAGAATTCTAAGGCCTTTGTAGGCTTGGTCCTACACCTACTGCCAATATAAAAGATCTATTTAGCGCCTTCTGTACTGAATTTTGTACCCTTCTATAGAAACAAGCCCAACGCATTCGGTTGGTGGCGACAAAGCCTGGCTGATGAGCGAGGTATTCAGACCGACACAGGAAATGTGTTTAACTTTCTTCTACCACATGTTCGGTGAGCGCGTTGCAGACCTCAGCGTGTACATTGCAGTCGATCAGCAGGTGCGATAACGATATATGCTTGAAGAATTCGCTGTGTGCCTCACATCGCAACTTGATTATTCTTAGAGCACGTTGGAACTGAAAGGTCCCATATGGAAAATGAGTGGCGATAAAGGCGACTATTGGCTTCCGGCAGCGGTGAATGTGTCTTCCGACCAATCGTTCATGTTGGTGTTTGAGGGTATTACTGGAGAAGGCGGTTACACAGGTATGTTTATTGTAAATATGGTACAGTATTTCACTCACACTATGCATGAAATCTATGAAAAACCTAGATTTTCTTCTTGAATGAGCTAGTGCAGTGGTTATAAACCTTATTGACGTCATAGCACCATATTGAAGAGATAAATCGTTTTCCCTAGAACCTGATGTGTTTTTCTATGATTAAGGTATTTGTAGTAATGATTTTAAATAATGCAGAATCAGTTGATTGTCTAATGATGCGTTAAATGCTATTTTAGCTCAACAAAACCTACTTGCAGATCTGCAATACCTCTATAGCTCACCACACTGCTACTCAATCCATATACCACACTTGCTGGGAACCACTGGTTCATTACCAAGGCAATTTTTTTTACATGTCAAAAAAAGGCCAGAATTTTGTCAAAATTTTGTTAAAAATGTTCACAAAATCAAAATTCTTTTGCAACCTGCATTTCGTTTGTATCGTAAATGTTTGCACTGTCGGTGATCTTATCATTTGACATTTTACAGCTTGTAGCCTACTTTATAGGTCTATCGTTGTAGACGGCCAATTGTCTGCTCATTGTGAAATATACACTGCACTGACTTCATGCTTTGGTCTTAAAAAGCCATGTTGACCCAATTCTGTCTTTTGAAATTATAACAATATCAAAATATGACACAAGCTCATCAGTGTGGTTTTATGTGTAATCTACATCGTAAAGTACTCGGACAACTGTCAGCTCGATTTGGGCTGGAAACGTCCGGATTTCGATTAGATGCACTTCAGCTACAAGCACCGTCAAACTATCACTAAACCACACCCGTAGTTTCAGGTAATTAAGTTGTTTTGAGATATTTGAGATATAATATTTGTCTGCCATACTGGAGTTAGCTGCAATCTCATATTATCTGAAACGAACCCCTCTCAAACACAATCATGCTGAAAGTGAATTTTAATCTATTCATTTTGCAAAAGGTGACATAGCTTTGGACGATATCGAAGTCCTTCAAAGTCTATGTGTAGCACCCGAAGTACCTACAATTCCTCCCATCAACGGACCGACGCCTGAGCCCACACCTTGGGACTGTGATTTCGAAAGTTCGGACCTGTGCGGATGGTCCAACGATATCTACAACACCATGAATTGGACCAGAGCGAAAGGCCAATCAGGGAGTGTACACATTGACCACACTACGCTCAGCACAGAGGTGAGATAATTATTGGCATTCTGTGTAATACCATGGTAATCAGATATGCGCATATTGGAATTTAGCCCAACTGGCACCTTGACTGATAAACCCAATGCATTTAGCGGACATTCAAAAGATATGACAGCTAGCTCAAGGTGCACTTGTCTAACTCCAGAGAATCTAATTGAACAGCTTTGCAGCCACTGCTATGCTTTGGCGTGAAATAAACTAGAACAGCTGCAACTGGGCACAGGTGTAAGCAATAAGACATGTATCAAATATACCAAGTCCAACAGTCACTGATTATGGTTGAATGACGATAAAAGTTCATATATGTAACTTTTTACAACCCCAAATAAAATCTCGCCAGTTCTACATCACATTAAAGATTATCTGATCTGAAAAGAAATTCATAGTTTGTTGTACACTCTGACAATGCTGTGGCTTCAACACGAATTCACAGAGATGCCATTTCCGTTATAGTTCAAAGCATTGTAGCCTACAGCATGTTTCAGATATTGTGATACGACGAATCGAGATTTTAAGGATTCCACTAACGGAAAATAAAATCGAAAATAAATTACCTATTAGTAGAATGGGGATTAACACTTGATTCCGATTCAAGTATTCGTATACCAAACAAGAATTTAAAATTTTTCACATTTATACATGAATTGAAGTAAAAACCTACATGGAAATGGCCAACCGATAAACATATGTTTGGATGCATGTACAGATATCCACAGTGGTAACGGTCAGTTGGTATCCAATTCATTTATCCATTCCCTTTGTTATTAAAAAGAAACAACTTTGGAACAGTAACTGTATTCCCGCCATTAATTTTCAGGTGACTGTGGCACACTTTACAGTACCATGTCTTTCCATTCACATGTGAATTACTGTGCAGGGCTACTACATGTACACCGATCTGTACGTCGATCAGATCACTGGCTCTGTCGATGACGAAGGGCCGGCTAAGTTCAGAAGTCCGGATGTGACCGCTTACGACAGCGAAGGCCTGTGCGTCTCGTTTTGGTACTACATGTACGGTTCGCAAGTCAGTCAATTGCGGATTTTCGTCGAGCAAAGAGACGCCGTTACAAGCACTGTCTGGACCCGATCCATGTCGAGAGATCAAACTTGGCATCACGGACAGGTACATGAGAGATCATACTTCATTACTAACTTTATAACCCTATATCATTGACAGAGGTTGGAAACCTCAGGCTTGGGCGAGCCATGTAGTACCATATGCTCTTTTGATGATATTATATGGCTCTCTGATAAATTTTTTATTTGAACCCAATTAGCGTCATATTTATTAATATTGCGTACTTGACTACCACACTGGTTAGCGCAATTATCGCCTTGCTACACTACAGTAATTATACAGTGTAGCACGCTGAAGCTTTTTCTTTACTTCCGCTTTTGTTTATATTTATTCTATGTACGGTAGTCATAGTATTCATCGTTGGTACTCAAGTAGAAGTTGAAGTAATGTAAATTTCCATTGGAGTGCAAGTAGAAGTGGGTATTTTCAATTTAGTAAAAAAGCAAGTATTGTAGTCCTAGTTCTGCCTAAAAAAACTGAAACTGTGAAGTAGAAGTATTCTACAATCATAATCAGTTGAGTGAGTAATGGGAGGAAGCAAAACCTTTTTGAGTAGTCTCAAGAAGAGGAAATTCTTCGTTACTGACCACCTCCAATGACACCACATGTAGGATAATTTTAGTAAAAGGAAATGACAGATGCAGCAGTCCAAAAACCCAAATCAGAATACCATGATCTGGTGATCGCTATATCAGTCTTTATTCTGCCCATACGTTCATTGGATATGTAATTTAATATGCTTATGATAGCGAATCATATCAAAGTCTACATGCCACACATGTGTAATACTTTAAACCAGTGGTTCTTTTTTCTTTCTTTCTTTTCACCTTTACCATGCTGGAATGAGTCAAGCATGGAGTCGCTCATCTATCGATTTATTCATTGAACAGTCCTACATTTTTCCCCACAATCGACCCATTTGCTTCCTTTGGGAACTCTGCTTTAAGCCGAAAGATGCACTCTGTTCCAGGTACATATTCGTCGCGCCGGGACTTTCAGAGTAGTGTTCGAAACAAGCAGGAAGATGGGAAACGTAGGCGAAATCGCTTTGGACGACGTGAAGTTTTACACGGGTGCCTGTCCCGCGTCTACCCTTTGCGACTTTGAAGATGGAAATTGCGGGTACGAAAGTGATTCTGGCAATGATTTCAACTGGCAGAGGAACAAAGGCCCAACACCCGCGCTTGATACAGGTATCGTGGTTTTTGTCGTTGTCATCCTCAACCCTCTCTATCTGTGATCATCTTGATGCATGCCTGTGATATATATTTATATTTAAAATAATTCTGTTACATCCAAGCTCCTTCGTGACACAGGTATGACGGTCTATACCGTTCATGAAATAATTTATTTCGGCTATATTATGGTTTGGTCTAATTTGTATTTGGTGGTTGACGAATAAATTTTCTCTCTCTCTAGATTAGTTATTCACCAAAAGAGCAGTTCATCAATACTTCAAAAGATTAGGATAGCGCCAAAGATCTGACATGTCACACGTAGAAGCACAAATATCAAATGAAACTGCACCTCTAAATAGTCTTGCCATGCCTCCTGCCTCCAGTGACAGCTCCTTATGTAGACTTGAAACAAGTTTCTAGCCCCTTACTATCCAGAAAAAGATTAGCTTAAAAGATTGAAAGATAACAATAGCTGTTATTTGGTAGAGCAAACAAAGTGTAGTCTCGAATTTCGAATGATCTCCAAAACTACCAATCTCGACTGTCACGTTTCCATTTCTGTGATACATGCAATCATATAATTGTTGATAACCGATAATAATCGCTGATTAACCCTGGTCATTGTCATCCGAAATATGCGGGTTTATTTCAATAGGAATATATTATTCAGTTGTATATTGAAATTCCGTACCTCCAAGAGTCTCAGCAATCATATTGCTGTTAGTCTTGAAAATTTATCATCATCTCAGGACCTGATGTTGATCATACTACACGAACCGACCTCGGCTATTACATGTATGCGGATTCAACAACGTCGCAATCTTTCGGAGATGTTGCGAGACTCATAAGTCCAACCCGGCCAGCTAGTCCAAACGGCGCCTGCCTATATTTCTGGTACGTTCTTCCATCAAAATTGTGGTATTATAGTATTGAGGTAACAAGTGACAATGTTTCAGGTACAATTTGTACGGACAGAATATGGGCGAATTAAGGATCATAATCCGCGAAAACACCGTCGAGAAATCGAGATTCCATGTCAGCGGAAACCAGAGCATGGAATGGAAGAGAGGTAGTGCCGAGATTGTGACTACCGGACCGTGGCAGATCATATTCCAGGCTACTATGGGCGATGGCACCACTGATATCGCGTTGGATGATGTCATGGTCTCGGAGAATACCGAATGCCTTTATCCAGGTATTAAATATAGGCATGGGTGGTCAAAGTTGCCAAAGTTGGTTCTGAAACAGAAGTAGAAGTGAAACTGAAAGTTTCAACTCGATTACAAGTAAACATGATGATTTCAACAAACTAAATCGAAAAAAAGAAGGTCAGAAAAATACTGTAGTTGTAAACTATATTTAGTCCGGGATCATTTACTTTTAGCAGTTAATCGGAGTATGCTATTTTGGGATTCCTGGGTGGATCTTCATTACTAATGCAAAATGACAGTGGGCGCTTATTTTCGTTTTAGAATGGAACAGAGGATTCTCAATAACACATACCTTAAGTTGATATAGAGTTGGTGCTGTAAATTTGCGTGTGAAATAAATACATTTTTTATGCATATAACTTTGAGCTAAATATGTTTTCAGGAAATTTTCAGGAAATTTTAACGAAATTTGCTTGTGTCATATCTTCTGCTCATATAATTGTGCTGCCAAGGATGCAATTTCAAGATAAACTATTTTCCTAACACCATATTCCGACGTCTATATGATGTAGGAGTTATTATTGAGGCGTCCACATTACACTCGTGAAGTGAGGTCTATCGATTAATTGAATACTTTGCTAGATTGTAAAACGAATAAAGAATCAAATAATAATACTCAGTTGTATAACGAAAGCACTTGCGTTCAACTTGAGCCAACGTCTTTGCTGCTTATCTTTAATTTCTTGGTGCATCAATCAACACAGTGTTGCAAACTATGTTTTACAAATTTTGTTAATAATTCCAAAAAAGTTTCAAAGTCCTAAAAATGAAGCCTATTCTATTATGTCCATTGTCCAGTCTCTTCTAAAATGCTGACAATATGTGTCAACTGCGCAAAGTGTATAGGAGAAGATTATTCATTGAGAAAAATTCCTGACTCAATTTCTGGCTTCATGGCACTATACATGCGTTCTCTTCAAGGGATAGTAGTTTGGGAATACTTCTGAGATTTGCCGGATGAGAATATCCGATCTCAATGTTTATATTTTTCCCCCTAGGCAACACCGATTTCGAGAGCAATATGGGCGGGTGGATCAACTCGTACGGTGATGACCAATTTGATTGGATCTTGAGAAGTGGTGCCACTGATACTGCCGCGACAGGGCCTTCAGGCGACCATGATACTGGAAAAGGTGAGTAATAGTTAATTGTCAATTGACAAGCGCGTGCATCGAAACAAAATATTTGGATATTTACTTATTTAACATTCACTGCAAACAAGGTGGATTTAAATTGCTAATCCCAAGCAAGCATTTTTTTGACTTGAAAATTAAACAGTCATCAGCGTCAGTCAACGCATCAGTAAAGAGTAAACACGAATTACCGATTTAGTTGTTTTCTGAATATTGAGCAAGTACTCCATTTCAGTGAGATCTGCTCCTTCTCAAATATCATTTGAACAGCTTCTTGGAGGTACAGAACTTCAATATACAATTGAATAGACTAAACATATTGAAATGAACCCGAATATTTTCGGCTGACTCTCGTCAGGGATAAGCGTCAGCAACTAGTTGTGAGTTCAAAAGAACATTGTATATCAACAATCGTAACACAAAATATGACGTCATTTGGAGCACAGTATCATATTTCCCCCTCTTGGAAGATACCTTCAATAAATTGATAGTTTGCACCGTGGAATTCGTTACGCTGGGTGTATGGAGCTCGAACCTAACCATCATAACGAGCTGTGAATGCTGCATCTTTTTTCAAGAATGACAGCCATTGAATTTCCTGCTGCTCATTCCCAATAATAATGCTATCATATCAAATGTGTAAGTGTGTTTGAACACGTTCTTCTGTTTTTGTTGTTGTATTTCTAGGTGTTGCAAGTGGACAGTTTAATTGACTGATTTCACCAATTTGTTTTGACTTCTTTTTATTCTCTCCACTGTGTCGCGATTCTTGTGGTATCTTGCGTTAATGAAAGTAGTTATATAAAATTGACCCAGCGAGAGACTTCGACTGTAGTTCAAGGCCAGGGTGTGGCACATGTTCACGTGTTAGATGTAAACCTTGGCTCTGTCTACTGTGTGCACTTTTCTTATAGTGTCATTACAAAAATGCCAAGAGAAATAGTTAGGGCAGGATAAATGCATTGAAGAGAATCGTTCAATGAAATACAGCCCGAACATGATGATCCGACATTGATAAGTCGCACATAGTCATTTTGAAATCCTCATTTCTGTTCATTACCTTGCATTTTGTCTTATGTGGTGTACATCATAATATGTATTTCTTGAACGGATGAAAATATTGGAACCGCAGATTTTGTTTAAATCGGCGTTTTTTTTTCAGGGAGTTACCTTTACATCGAAGCATCGAATCGACAACCGGGCGACACAGCTCGTTTGGAGGGAGAGGATTTGATTCATTGGAGCGAAACCTGGACCGACGACCATTGCGTCAACTTCTGGTATCACATGTACGGCGCCGACGTCGGCACTCTCAGGTTGTTGATGGTGTACGGATATAATATGGGAGATGTTGAGAACAAATGGGTGATCAGCGGAAATCAGGGGAGCGAATGGAAATTTGCGCAAGTACGGTCGATTCCATACTCTTAGACAAAATACTGGCGTCTCTTCTTTTTCAATTCTATATAAACCAAGTTGGCCGAATTCTGACTAATAAGGAATAACTTCAGGTTTAATTTCATTCTCTACCCAAGGGAGATTCCATTGGCATAAACATGCTTTAAAATTTATATAGAGAGTATCTTTAAAATTGCAACTGATTTTCTGTATGCTACATTCGGAGGCAGACCCGTCTAGATTAAAATGTAGCGTAAAATGATAAGATATCACTGTTATAACTCTAATATTGAATGCAAATGAAAATAACGTTATTATGTGGCTTGATGTATTTTTACTCCCGCTCTGATTATATTCATATACTGCAATATTGTGACAGGTCCAGATCATTACGTATGGTACGTTTTTCCTGGTATTTGAAGGAGAAATTGGTGCGGGAGATCAAGGAGACATTGCGTTGGATGATATTGTGATATGGCGAGGTGATATTTATTGGGAATTTCAGTCACGAGACATTGAATGTCACTTGACTTTTTACTGGAATAGCACGACTATTTACACTGCGAATTTCTGTTGTTTCAATCTTATCTGAGAATTCTTTTGGAATTTGTGATAAATTTTATGACAAGAAAATCTATGCCATTCTTTTATTCCAGGCAGTTGCTCGACTGCTCCACCCCCTACTTTGGATGAATGTGGAAATGGTGATGACACTCAGAT
The DNA here is from genome assembly GCF_051294905.1 of Botryllus schlosseri. Lineage (NCBI taxonomy): Eukaryota > Metazoa > Chordata > Ascidiacea > Stolidobranchia > Styelidae > Botryllus > Botryllus schlosseri. Next base: position 5,902,504 of record NC_137244.1, on the reverse strand, counting down.
AATGACCACTCAAATATGCGACTACATCCAAGGTACTCTACTCAATGCTGCTCATAAATTTTGCATAAATGATAACAGGTTATCAAATTATTGTGTCAAATCACACACTTCTGGTTATTTTTGTCATATCACACTCAATTTTCCATTAAAAATACATTAAGAGAGCTGTGAAATGGCATCTGTATTTGATGAATTGAGTAAAGTGATGGTATTAAACTTCAAGGAATACAATACTATGGTATATCATGCTATGACTTTTGTTCGGTTTGGATTTAATTGTTATATTGTTTAATTTATATTGTTTAATTTATATTGTTTTATTGTTATATTGTTTTAATTGTTATATTGATTTGATAAAGACATACGAACACACTGCATACCTGTGCAACCTAGACAGCAGACAAGAATGAGTCATGCAACTGCTACCACTTACAACGTATCCAAATACGAAACAAAGAATTGCCGATGACTCACTTTTGCTTCACCACTGGTCAATGTTGCCAATGATGCTTTCTAACTAAAATTTGCGACTTAAAGCTCAGCCTTCTAAAGGAAGTCGAAACTATTTGAAACAGAAAAATAAAATGAACGGTTTGGAAATTACTCGTGTGAAATATTTTCTTGCTGGTAACTCATTTCGACCTTTAAATCCCAAGATGCGACCCTAGATCATGATGCTATGGCCATACTGCTTGTCGTTCTTGACAATTTTACAACACAATAATGTAAAAATATCAAATACATTGAAGTGTAAGAACGAATAATCAAAACACTTGAGCTTGTACCATATTTAGAGGTGATTCATCCGATGCTAGGAAATGGCGTATTTAATTGATCACTGATGGTACCTATTGCTGTTATCAGACTGTGCGAACAATTACGACGAGGGCTCTTGCGGGGCTTGTACATTTGAAGACGACGCGTGCGGATGGGTCGATTTATCTCTCGGTAGCTTTGTATGGAAGCGAGACCGCGGCGGCACTTCTGGAATTGCAACAGGACCATCAATCGACCACACCCTAGGGTCCTCGGAAGGTAGGTTGTGTTTAATGTTGATTTTGAATATACTTGTATATTGGGATGGTACTGTTACTTATTTTACCATCTTTATTAGGTTATTACATGGCTGTCGAGGGTAGCGATGGAGATAGAGGCTCTCAAGCTATCATGGTGACACAAACATTGAGACCAGCAAGCGATACCTGCCAGGTAATTATACAATTGATATCAGTTTCCTCAGCAAGATGTAACTGTGGCATGTAATGACTTTTTTGCCGTTTAAAAAGAGCTAGTGCCTATCGATGAGACATATTACTTTGAAATTAGTGGTGACTGAATTGAAATAAAGAAAAAAATGAATTTGCACTGCTGCTATCTATCAGATGCATCGCTTTCAATCATTTGAATGTAATTAGATAACAATCTAATTCTTGAGTACTTATGGTACTTAAAACTGAGTATTGAATGAAACAATTGAGGATGACTGGACATGTTTTTTGTTCCGTCAAGCACTGAAAGCACATTCTATCAAAAAGAATATTACTTGACTTACAGCATTAGCTAGCTTTTAATCGTTAATCTCAGCCTCTAAATCTGATTACAAATCGTTAAAAACGTTGATATCAATTCTATTTCAGCCAACAATCAATGTCAATATTACATTGTATATGTATTACCTTCCCAAAGTGGCAAGCTCATAATTTGATTTGTAGTGTGATTGGATCAGTTGAGTTCTCAAATACAACTTTCAGCTCAATACTCAATTTCATCTATTCCCAATGATTTAGCTATCTTTCGCATTACATATATTTCTCAAATACATCCTTCGCATACTACTTTTTACCTTTTTATATTTCTTTTAGCTACTGTTTTGGTATCACATGTCCGGCAGAGGCTTCACTGAGACGCTGCTAAATCCTAACCCTGGTAGACTGGCGATCTATATTACTTTGCTGAACACCGGAAGGAATTTCTTGGTGTGGGAACGTAGTAACGATGAAGGAAACGAATGGAAGCAGGGAAATGTCTATATAGGTATATTGAATTGATTTAGAACTTGGAACGTCTTTTTCCGCATCTTTGGTCATATAATATAGGGCTCTTGGTTTAGCTTGGACTTAAAATACTGAAAGTGTTGTACTAAACCAGTGGTTCCCAACCTTTTTCATCTCGTGCCTCCCTTGGCCAAAATTTGAGTCAAAATTCCCCCCTTAGGAGAAATCTGCCCAATGATTAAGAAAGGTCATTTTTAACCGCGCAATCACCGAAGAATAAGACGGGTAGTATAGCGTGTTTGTTTCTGGCAGTAACAACACTTTGTTGACCTCCAAAAACAAATGGTATTGGTCCCAATCAAATAAATTCTGGAAGACTTGACTCAACAGACCCTCCTATTTCCCTTTGTGTTTTTGCCTTATCATGGACCAATCGCTAATATAACTGCTGCGAAAAATCAGTATGCATAGATTTACTGGTCTCGCGATTTTTTTCTCAAGTTTGCGTATGCATTTGGCCAATAATATTGGTACTTTCATATATAGCAGGATTGACCACACTCGAGTCGAACTCGAGTCAGCATTTTCTGATGTCTCGACTTGACTCGAGTCATTTTCACAAAATTGGGAAACGACTAGACTCGACTAGAGACAATCTGTGTATTGACTCGACTTGGAGTCATTGTACATGACTCGAACCAAGCCATATGACTCGTGACTATAAGACGGCCAAGACCGACATTTCATTGTAATTTCGAAGAACAGTAAAGTGGCCTTCCTATTGGAATTTCGTCTATTGGTCCTGGTACTTGGAAATGCGACAATAAACTGCTCAAAGTGAAGAAAATTAGTATATTATAAATCAAAATCATTCAATATTACCAAACAGAGTTATAAAAAGTGAGTCTAACAAGACTTCAGCTGGAAATTGAGCAGTCAACACAATGTCTTGGACTCGGATTCGAGTCATAGTACCATGAATCTGACTCGACCCTATGCTCGGTGACTTGGACCGTCGGACTTGACTCAATAGTGAATTGAAAATGACTCGACTTGATTCGAGTCAAAACTATTAAAGTGAGATTGACTCGGAGCCTCGTGACTTGGTTACAGCCCTGATATATAACATACACGTGATCAGATATCCTGCTTGAGCTCATTGAAATTTAGGACTCTCATTCTGTTTCGGCAACATTGCACCAAGTTTTTCATGCATTTTTTCGATCGAGTAGCTGTTCACTAAAAATAAAGGCAGGCTAGCGATCACTTTGACTTGAACCGATGGCGTTGGAATATTTTGTCACTTTATGAAAATGTTGACTTGAAAATATAAGATAAATACTTTCGTTAGAGGCCTTGTTGTGATAGATTCGGCAGGACATTTGCTCGCTTAGAATATATTTGATTGAGAGGCCGTCTCTGGCCTACAAAATTGTCTTGCGAACTGCAGCACATCTGAACTAGTTTAAAAAAAACAAGGGGGAACTGGTATGTGAGAAAGAGATTTCAAATAGCATTTGACCATACTATCAGCAAAAAAACAGCTATAAGGAGCATACGTTCTGATATAACTGGTTGACTACATGACAGTTCGGACATGAACAATTTGGGAAATCCGTTATAATTCTAAAGTGGAATTCCTCCCTAAAAATTGCAAAATTCCCCCCAAGGGGGGAATTCCTCCCCGGTTGGGAAACACTGTACTAAACTGTTTTAAAAGCCAGTCAGTAAGTCATTTATTGATATATTTATTCATTGAGTAACACCGCAAGATTGTAATATAATGAAAAGGTAGGAGGGTGTCCTATTTAAAGGGACTTGGAGTATTCTTTTAATCAGACACCTACTTTGGCCTTCAGCGTGTAAATAAGAGATATGCACATGCACATTGAGTGAAAATAATCGAAGATAATAAAAGGACAAGCCATGAAAATGAATTTGGCATTTGTCAGTGGGTGAAGTTGATATATCAGATTGTGGGACCGATAGTCTCGAGGGCTGACTATTAGCCTACAACTCGCTCAATACACAAGCTATATGTTATGGCTAAGATTACTTTTTAGGGAAATTCTCAAAATTCCAGTAGTACACTTTTGAGACATTTGACAAAATAATAGAGGCTAGCAATTCACAGTTGTTTTCTAAGAAACCGAACAATCAAAATAAAGTTGCTAGTTTCAACAAAACAAGTTGTATTGCTTGTTGTTCGCTACATTTCAGTTTTCCTTACATCATAACTCCCATTTCTGCAGGACGGATCTCCCAACCATACCTTCTCACCTTTATTGCATTCAAAAGTGTGACCGGACCCAGCGATCTCGCGGTGGACGACATTGAATACAGTGCTTGTGCGCTTCCCCAGCCTGAGCCTTCCTGTGCTGGCGATGAATACCAGTGAGTACAAGTATATTACGGGGAACTGCTCGAATTTTGTGAGTCCAGTGGCATAGTGATCAATCAATCAATCGTCAGATTATATTTGCATCTGGCCAAGACACACACACAATGTGCAATGCAATATACAGTACACACAATGCAAATGTGATTTTTGTTACTCCTTGCATATTCAACGAAGGTCGGATGGCTCAACCCGAAGGAAGGATGATTTAATAGTAAAATTCGGATATCGATACATTACCTTGATTTCTCAGGTGTGCCAATGGAGCTTGCGTTTCGGTCGACACTGTTTGTGATATGACGGATAACTGCGGCGATGCATCAGACGAGGCGTCTTGCGTTCTTTACACTAAATGCGATTTCGAAGACGACTTATGCAATGGTTACAACTCCGCGGAAGATGATTTCGATTGGGAGCGCAGACGTGCAGACTCGCCGACAAACACCGGGACTGGACCGACGAGAGATCATACCACCAACACTGACGCGGGGTAAGTGGATCAATCATTCCTGCATAACATGTCACGATACGTACAGCTGAATAATTAATTCATATTGATATAAACCGGAATATTTCCGACACACTCGTCAATGGTACTCATCAGCTCAAAAATAGTCGATATTTCAATATAAGTATATCATTCAATTGTATATTGAAGTTTTGTACCTCAAATCGTCTCTTAAAAGATTATTGTTGACGAGAATCTTGTATCAAAAACTTGCCACGAGATTTTAGAAGTCTCAATTTCTTTGCTAAACACACAGTGCTGGAAGTAATTCTGCATAAGATTAAGGTCTTCTTAGCTTTTGATATATCCGAACACGACAATGAAAATATTTCATATAAACTCCCGTTTATTTGAATTCCACAATATTGGCATTGTATCAGATATCCATCAAATTTGTTACAAAGTTGTAATCCGTTATCAGGAAGGGAATCGTCTAATTTGTAGGTACAATACGTATCGATTTTCGTTTCTTTACAACATAGAATGTTATACCTTTTAAGTACTTAAATTTTGTCAATTCCCACAACTAAGACAGCATTTTGTTTTCGTCGGTGTACGCCAGGGGTGGGCAAACTACGGCCCGCGGGCCGCATGCGGCCCGCAACACCGTTCTGTGCGGCCCGCGAAAGTCTACAGAAACTTATTAAAAATATTGATAAAATGCGTACTAAAAATCAAATTAGTGCAGGGACCTGATTAAACTTTTTTTAGTATAATTCACCATGATAATTCTAAGGCATTGGTTCTCAATCTGGGGGACGCGTGCCCCTTGGGGTCGTGAAAGCATCTGAAGGAGATCGCGAAGCTGAGCTCGACTGAAAATTTTTTTCGCGCTCTGCGCGATTTACTTCAAGTTCATAATTATTGCTCTGTATTTGGTATGAATTTCATATTCAAAAATCTCTCATCAATAGTCGTAACCTCCCATGCCACCAAACTATCCGTTAGGTTTGCTATAGCATACTGGTTACGTTTTGTGATATGACGATAAGGGGGCGCGAAATCTTTCACCATCATAAGGGAGGGGCATGTCTTAAAAAGTTATAGAACCACTTTTCTAAGGTAAGTATTTCCTATATTATTTTTACTGTTTAATTTCTGGTGCGACAGCCCGATCTCAAGGCCCACGCAGTTTGAAAGGTTTCAACTGTTAAACATCACAGAAATCCTAAACGAGATAGACGTAATTCGGATCACGAGTGTGATTTCAGATTGGCCACTCCAGTTTCAATTATTTCAGTGATGTGCTTATAAAACACGATTTGCGCGTGTCTTAAATAGATTCGTTCTCTGTATGCGTAGAATTAGGGTATATATATTTTATCTACAACAATAGTAGAAGCGTGTTTGAAGCTAACATGGTTATGATGCTGTCAGCATTGTTTGTCCTGGAACTGAACCAAAAGTGGAATTAGTAAATCTAAGCAGATCACTGCTCACACATTTAAATTTCAATCCTGTTCTAAGAATCGGGAAAACATACTTTCATCTCTATAGTTTAGACAAATTGGTTATTGAGGTCGACCAGCCTATGAAATCTCGCCATTATTTCTGGCGCGTGTACGATGTCATCATAGCAACGTTTAGTTTGTTTTAAATAAGCATATATATTATCTCCATGTCCTCACTATAATATAATCAAATACCAGCAATATTGCGTTTTGGTATATAATCCCAATTTTACATAGTGCGGCCCGCGAATGGATTCAGATGTTGAATGCGGCCCGCGAGCTCAAAAGTTTGCCCACCCCTGGTGTACGCTATACCTGACTAATCATGATGGTGGTCAAACAATCCTGTTTCTTCAAGTTCTGTCAAGCTTTTGCTTCCTAATTATGGTGGTCATATTTAATTTCGCACTGATATATCTGAACTGGAGATTTTCACTTAACAGACGGATATGTTATATACAGAGGTGGTCAGTAATGACGTACTTTAACCTTTTTTGGAGTACTCAAGTGGTTATGGTTTTAGAATACTTATATTTCTACTTGAATCGATTCGAAACCATAGAAGTGAGATTGGCTTGTGACTTGGTTACAACCCTGTTGCGCATCAACAGCTTTGACCACCCCTTGTTATATATATATTGTGATTATATCAAAATTCATGTCTAGATTCTACTTATACATGAATGCGGCACGGCCTAACTTCCCCGGTGACACCGCAATCTTCACATTCCCACCGTTACGTAACATTGTTACTCTGCCGTATTGTACGATGCGTTTTTACTATCACATGATCGGTCGGCATGTCGGAGAGCTCAACATATACAAGAGAACTGCGGTAAGATGACTTATTATGGTTTTAGAATGTATCCTAGAGTAATCAGCTATGCTTCAGGATGGCGGACCCTGGACCCTGGTGTGGTACAGACGTAATGCCTTGGAACAAGACTATTTTGCCAGGGGTGAGCTGACGCTTGCCGATGCTAAAGACTTCCAGGTGGGCGACGTTTTAAACCAGTGGTTCACAAATTTTTAGAGTGTGACCCAAAACTGAGTTTTATAGTTGTCTGAACACCCAAGTCTAACTCATCGAATTTAGTTTCATGTTAACTGCCTCTGTTTTTTCTGGACATGCCTGAATAGATGTGGCTAACCAGTTCGTTGTAGGGTGAACTCTTCACAGTTCTATAAAGCGCATGACTTATCGCAAAAATATCAGTGCCGTTCACATCACTGAAATTTATCCTTCAAAATATACTCAATCCCCATTTCTGTTTTATTGAGTCAAATACAAAAGTGGTCACCAACTTTTTTCTCGTCATTTTCACGCTCATAGATCACTAAATCTTTAAATTTTACGCCAACGCAGAGAACGTGAAAAGCTATATGATGGCTGTAGTTGAGGTCACAAGAACCTATAAATTTTTTAAATATTAGTTCAACTGTAATAATTATAGCGAACCAAATTTCTACCCTCTGTGACCTATGTTTGGGTTTAGACCCATACTCAGTTAACCACTCCTTAAAAACCTATAACTTTCAAAGTCTAAAATGCGCATACAGAATTTCAACGATATTTTTAGCAGTATATAATGCAACAGTATTTGTGGTGGTTGATACAAATTAAAAGAATTGAATTCACTCGTTTCAAGTACATGATGTTCCCTTTTTTTAAATCAAGAAGTCGTATGAGTTAAAAAGAGAGTGTCCTTTACTCAAGAAGTTGTAGAGTAGCATGTTGATACAACTGGCGTGGTTTGTCCTCAGGTCATGATCGAAGGAATAGTTGGTGACGGTCATGAGGGTGATATCGCAATCGATGATATTGTGTTCGGCGAAGGTTGCCTGTTCTATGACGGATCCCTGCCACCTGGTACTATGCCACCTACCACGCCGTCGCCTTGCAGTACCGGTCAAACTGTCTGTGACGACGGCTTTACCTGCATAAGCACGTCGCAGGTATGTCTCTCTGATCAGTTTTTATTTAGTTGAATACAATTCAGTAGTGGAAATCAGAATGAAATCCGACTTGTTATGACTTTCGAAACTAAATTGTATCTGTCAAAATACAATATCCGCATCTATCGATATCTTTTCCTATAATATTTATCTGTTGTAACAATACCGAGGGATTTTGAAATAAAAGCTTCGTAAACCATGGAAATGTGAAAAATTTTTTCTGTAAGACTGTAGTTGATGAACCCAAGAATGAGATACAGCATGAGTGAAGAGCGTACGTTTCAAATAAATCATCATCGGTACTCTAGTAGACGTAATGTCGTAATTACTACGCAAGTACAAGTAGGAGTTGAGACTTCCAATTAAGTAAAAATATTCTAGGTTTTGTTTTGCCTAAAAACATAAAACTGTGAAGTAGAGGTTGAAGAACTCTAAATTATTACCAGTTGAGCATGTAGTGGATGAGCAATAGTAGAAGTACTAAGTCACTGAGCAAAAGTTAAACCAGTTTGTGGCCTTTCCAAAATCACTTCAAGTCACCAACCTAGGATAGAAGGTCGTGATGTTTAACTGCTGGAATGGACTGACTTTATTGACTGCGAACAGGTTTGCGATTACACGAACAACTGCCCTGCCGGTGCGGGCGATGAGAACATATGCGCAACGTGCGATTTTGAAACCGACACTTGCGGATGGGCCGATATCAGCTCTGGAACCTGGGCTTGGTTGCGAGAGACCGCACAATACATTCTCGATCCCAACGGACCACAAGGAGACCACACCACAGGATTGCAATCAGGTATTGCGATCAAATTTATCAAACACTCGTAACTTTATGAAATGGCTGCCATTCGGTCGAACAATGTTCCAGCTTTTGTCGACAAAAGAGTGTAATAGTGGAGCGTCCGGTTTCTTAATTGGTAGGTCATGGCTTCAATCCTTGTCCGGGACAGACCGAAGACGTGATCAGTAAAACAGGTGTCTGTAGCTTCCCCGTTTGACGCTAAGCATTTGTGAGTTAGCATGAAGGGGTGGTTGAAGACTTAGAAAGCCTTAGAACGCTATATGTGCACCATCCTTGTCCAGCGGCATATGCACATATTCTACCCATGGTATGAATATTTACAGGTATGTTTATCATGTGGTGATGTATATGCTGCAAAAATATCAAGGACAGAAATAGAAAACTTCCTATTCCTTAGCAACTTATCTGACTCACTACATGTTTTGGAGTTACTAGATGCTTTCAATTAAATCAAAACCCTTTTTTATTTGTACCTGTATTCCAACTATTCCAAGTCCAGTGTTCATTCTTTCCCTACAGCTATGCACTCTATTTTTATACATATAGTTATACTTTCTATGTGTTATTGCCTTTATGTACAGCACCCTAGTGTAGCGGTGACCTATTGCTATATTCGACACTATAATTATAATATTGATATTATTATTGTTATAATATGATTCAATTCGTTATCAGGGTATATGATGCGTATCGACAATACTCAATCCTCGTTTTTGGCTAAAGCAATCATGCAGACCGTGCCGATGGGCGAAACAGGCTTGGCCTGTCAGATGAAATTCTACTTATGGCTCGCAGGGACTGGTAATCATCTGTCACTTATCGGTGATCAAATTCTCAGACCTGAGTATCTTGACCTTTGATCACAGGTGATGCCGGTGAGGTGTTTGTACGCGTGTATCCTGACGCAGATAACGATAATAACTATAGAGACGTTTGGTTCCGTGTCGGCACTGAGGGAAGACAATGGAGTCTACAATATGCACCCGTTGGCAGAAGACCAGCCGGTTTCAAGGTATGTTGTAACCTGAGGTGGTCAGAAATGAGGTGTACCTGCACTACTCACTAAGATGGTCAAGTTTGTTTACCATTTCCTCTTCTACGTAACAATTTTGCAGGCAAAACTACATACTTCTGACACTATGAATTTTCACAAGTAGACTACAGTTTTTTGGATAAGTTTGCATCACTTTAAGTAACCAGTTCTGGTAAACTGCTAAAAATATGCGACCCTTGATCAGTTTACTTTTTGAAATTACTCACCACCTTTCATTTTCTGCTTCCACTTGAAGTAATTTTGACACATCTTAAATATCGTTACTTTTACTTGCAATTGACTAGAAATTTAAGATGTTACTCCTAATTCTACTTTGGTAGCAACGCTGATTACTTTGAACGCCTCTGCTTGTAATACTGTTATACTATTATACTGTAATCAGCCTCATTACGATATTCCAGCTTGTTGTGGTCAAATTTTTACCTTGTACAATCAACTATTATTGATTTTTACGCCATTGGACAATAAGAATTGATAGAGTCTTGAGTTAGTGTTAAACTGATCCACTGTATTCAGTTCCTTCTGTTTAAAGGTTGAGTTTCGCGGGGTCCCGTCTCCACTGGCGGTAGGCACCACCGACATCGCAGTGGACGATATTGAATTCGTAAACTGCAGCCCGGATTACGTGCCCGCTAACCAATACAATCTAACGTGCGACTTTGAAACTGACTTGTGTGGGTGGTACCAAGAACAGAACGATGACGATTTTGATTGGGGCTACGGCGAGGCTGTAGACTCTATAATTGTTCACAGCGGGCCAGGTACATGTTAAATTTAATCGGGAGAAATTTTGAACTAAATTCATTTACTATTTCGTAGGTTACGATAACACTCTTGGACCGGGTAACTCTGGACATTTCGTGTATTTTGACTCGTCAAGAACTGCTCCAGCTAATACGAAGGCTCAGCTGGTCACCTATTTGCAACCACCATCAACTGATGACGCCAATCGAGTATGTGAAAATATGGGCTTATTTTCTAGTTTTACTGCATTTTAAGTAGGCACTATGATATAATTAGTATAGTATCGGATCTGCAGACGTTATAGGCACTTGGGCTGATATAGACATTTGGATTCACTGGACTGGGGATTTTGGTCACTTGAGAGCTTTAGGGCCGGTATTCTTCGAAATTAAAGATGTATACACTTTGTCATGTCTGATGGATTATCGCGTCAACCTACTTCGAACAGTAGTTACCCAAGAGAAACCTTCCCTTGTTTGGCAGATTGTGGCTATGATTTTTTCTTGGGTACACTTGATCAATCCCAATCAAAATTCATGTGACTGTTCTTGCTACAGTTCAAACAGTCGTAGAAAATGTAAATATATCTCTGTAAAAGTGGGTTCTGTTGTGAGTAAAGATATATCTGTCCTGAATATTCATGAAATCGCTGTCTCACGTATGTTATTCTGTCAACATTATCTCTAATCTGTGCAGATATGTGTCGAATTCTACTACCACATGTTTGGTCCTAACGTCGGAACGCTGAACATTTACCGATTGATACCGAACGGAAATAGAAAGTGGAGATTTTGGTCGAGAACTGGCTCATCTGGAAACAAGTAGCATATAAACTATTATTTCTGAATCAAATCTGTATTAAATGCGTTGTATTACAGATGGATGTATGCGTACTTCAGCCTCGATACCGTTGAAGCGTACACACTTACATTTGAAGCTATCCGCGGTGGATTGGATGGTGATATCGCCTTGGACGATATCCGCATCACGCAAGACGAATGTCCGCAAATGGACAACCGATGCGATTTTGAAATTTCGTGCCACTTTTCACAAGTTAGCATGATTCCTCTACGTGATATTAAATTATTTTGTATAAACGTGTTCACTCGCGTAGAAGACAAGGTACCAAATATTCCAATAAGTACGTGTTTTGCAATAATTACTATAAATGACAACAAGATAACGTAATGGTGAAGCGTCTGGCTTCTTGATCGGTAGGTCGTTGGTTCAGTCCCCGGCCGGGCCAGACTAAAGACCTGATTTGTGACACTGGTATCCATCCTGCTTGTCGTTCAGCATTACCAGGATAGCATGGAGAGATGATGCGAGACTTAGAAAGCCTCAAAAGGCCATATCTGTACCTTCCTTGTCCAGCGGCACATGCTCATCACGCACTCATGGTTTGCGTATGCACAAATCGTGTGTATGAGCATCATGAGTCAGTGTATATGCGTCAAAAATCCTCAAGGACAAAAATATACATCGTCCTATTCTTAATAATGAAATACCCGGGCTGATGTTTCAACATGAACTCTCTTCGTCATAACCCTTCGTGTCAAAATTAACTAGATTCTCTTGTTCATATGAACTTCTTTTACATAACTGAGTATTTTTTTAATCTTACTCACTGCCCTATCTTTGACTATAATCAGAGGTGTTCAGTAACTAAGTGCTTCGACTTTTTCGTAGGAATCATTTAGACTTTGCCTACTTGCAGTACCTACACAAGTGTCTATGCTTTTAGACGACTTCAGCTTCTACTAAACGGTGTTGAAAGCAAAACTACTTACTTTGGTAAAGTAAAGGGGTTTTGGGATGGGATTACATCACTTTTACCAATGAAATTGTAATGACTATGGAATGAAATGAGCCTGTAGCATGGGAAGTCAGCTTTTTTTTTTATTAAATGCATTGTCAATAATCATTTTGTGTGGGATAATACATTGTGTGATTTCAAAAGCTGTCAATTATGACTATCTACCAAAAGTATGCGACACCTCAACCTAGTCTATTTTTTGAAGTCACTCATGTGAGCGATCATGAGACAACTCTTTTTCTGCATGTACTTCAAGTAGTTTTGGAATATCTTGATCATCCCTATTTCTTGTTGAAATTAAGCCGAAGTTTACGCTAGCCTATATTTTTACATTTACTCGAGTAGCAATGCTGGCTACTTTGACCACATCTGGCTGTAATTAGAGCTGGGCAAATTCGAGTACTGAGTGGCTTTATTCTGGATCCAGGTAAATGGCTTCGAGTCGTGCCGAGTATTCTAGCACCCCTCAATATAACGTCACTACAGTATGAATGACGTGGAAGGTTAAGATATGTACCTTTTATGTGTCCACAGAAATGTAATGACAGTTCTACAGCCTTTACAGAGGAAAATGGTATCGAAACCATAATTTACGTTGAATAATTTCCTATTAGTGGCAAGGAGCTTATGATTTCAGTACTCAAAAAGTTCATGTCACACACAATTCCGATACACCAATATTTGTACCCAGTCGTAGTTATAATATTCCAGTCCATTTCTATCAGTCTCATGCTACAGTTATCGATATCCCATCCCGAGATCAAAACTATTCGCTATTATTCTAACATGAAACAGTTAAGAATAATAGCCTTCCATTTTTCAACGTTTGACCTTCTGTTCCAGACCAACTCTGATGACGGTATCAATTGGGTAAGGACTAAAGGTATAGCTCCGAATCCAAACACTGGTCCGTCCGCTGACCACACCAGGCAGACAGAAGAAGGGTTTTACATGTTTGCTAACATGTATAATTTCGAACCTGGGATGACAGCCGTTCAATGGACCCAAACCTATACTGAGACAACTACCAGCAATTGCCTTACTTTCTGGTACGTGGAATAACATGCTTTTACTGCTGTACTTTTGCACTCAATTTCATAAATATCTCTTGTTACCCTCGTACTCGTACTCGTTACCCGTATGTTCTAATTTACCTTCCCTTGTTAGGTATCATATGTATGGTGCTGGCATGGGAACTATGAATGTTTACACGCAGAAATACGAGCAAATTCCTTCAAGAATTCTGATCTGGACTCGTACCGGGAATGAAGGGGATGTTTGGAGACATGCCAAGGTCACAATACCACCGACAGCATACGGTTTCAAGGTGATAACATAGGTTTACATCGATGCTGTTGTATGGGGTTTGCAAATCAAGTCATAGATGTTGTGCAAGTAGTACTACTGTGTGTTGTGAAATTTTATTCAAATACAGGTAGAACATGACATGTTCAAAAACTACCTGTTTGAGCAGAAAGTTGGCACATTTTGTTCGGGTCCGACTATGGACTTTTGAAAATTTGATCCAACAGGGAATAACGCAGAATGTCATGTACAGATACAAGGGCGTGATTTGAAAATTGTTGTTTGGGCCATGAATACCCGAACGTATGGCATATTGTTTTGTGACTAGTGAAATTAGTCATATGTTCCAGCAATGAATCATTGCACAAATTACAGCTTTTGAAACATGCCCTCGCACCTCTACGCCTGTATGTAAATGTCTTACCCTTTCCAACATGGGCCATGCAATGGTTCTTTGGAAGATTGGTTTCATCCAGGAACCAAATTCATATATTTTAGTTTCATTTGTATTAACTATTTTTGTCTTGGTATTTATTTTGTCATATTGTAATAAACGCATCTCATATACACCAAACATTTGATGGCGTCAAGGGTTTGACAATTTCCTCGCTCAATTGTCATATTGATCCACTTGCTGATTTTATTTTCATATTCAAGTAAAATATACGATATCATCATACTTCATTAAATGACCTGAACAGATTCCAAATAAATAGTCGTCTTTCTAGGCACAGTTTCAGTGAGCACTGGAGACATATGCTTACTATTATCTAATGTTTCATTTATCATCTATTTACTGCTTCCAATTTCATATTTTCACTGTTGATATATTGCCACAACTGCCGTTATTTTAATTTAGTTGCTATTTCTTCTTTCCTATATTTGTGTTTTGTCACTGCGAGTAATAAGAGCTTAAGAGATCCTATCGCCAATCCCAGTCAAATTCATGGTTATATTTTACAAAGCTATAAAGTGCCGGTGCGATTGTCTGTATGTCTGTCTAACACTTGCGCATCAGTATTCCATATTCCTTTTTTGATTCAGCTTGTCTGGGAGGCAGTGCGTGGCACGACGACAACAAGTGATATGGCCATTGACGACGTAGTTTTACTTGAAGGGGAATGCCCACCTGCAGGTAATGTTACCAATCATTTCGCAGAATGTAGCTTGACTCTGACGAGTATCAATCTTTTATTTCCAAAGGTTTTTGCGATTTTGAGCAAGATCTGTGTTTCTGGGCGAACGAACCTCAAAATGACATCGACTGGATCTGGTCGAGTGGTGACACACCGAGTAGATTCCCAGGTCCAGCAAACGATAAGACGACCGGTTCTGCTCAAGGTATTGTATGCTTTCATAACCCTGAGGTGTAATAGTGTAGTTAGGTTTTCTTTTTGATGCCTCATAATCCGCACAAAATTTGTGATAGGGAGAGAATGATTGGGAGTCGTTCATTTCATCAACCTTGATATAAAGAAGGCACTTCTATTATTTATGCAATTTTATGCAATTATCAAAACAATTTGTTATTTATAATTCCCGAACTGTCATTAAGATGGCAATGATCGAGAGACCCAATATGACTTGACTGTGCAAGTCTTTCATATTTGAATGTAATAATCAATTTCTTTCCTCAGGTAAGTAGGAAATGTAATCAACAGAAAAAACGAAATCAAAGCAACACTGACGGGTGACAGTGTGAACTTGTGTGCAGCAGACAATATCATTTAATTTCAGCTCATTTTAGCGCTAATGCTGAATGTATTGCAGCAGCACTTTTTCAGAATTCGCATCGCAGTAATTTGTTACATGATTTCTAACTATCATATCTAGTCATAAACGATAAGTCGTGTGGCAGTCTTGCCTTATTCATAACCATGTGAGAGAGAGAGAGAGAGAGAGAGTTCTTTTATTCGTCAACCATGAAATATAGTAAAGGCAATGTCCACAAACATTCACGACCAATAGTATACATTTTTTAAATTTTTTCCTCACTATAATTTGCACGGTATAGACTGGGAGACCCGATATGACCGAAGTCTTCTAGGCCGGAGTCACCCAAGCATATTGGCAGTATTAATTATAATATGGATCAATTTTTTCTCTCAGTCAAGTAGCACCGCAAAGAGTAACGAAATAAACAAAAGTAAATAAAAGACAGCAACACTAGTGAAGGACGGTTACCATAGTTAACAGTGTGACATGTTAACATGTTACCTACATGATGCAAATATTTTCATTTCTTGTTCGATATAAAGGAAAGAACGTAGTATATTTTGGTCCTTGATGTCTTTTTGCGGCATTAACACCGACACTTGATACACATACACACGATCTGTTCATATGCATACCATGAATGCATGATGTGCATATACCACTGGCCACGGAAGGTGTAGAGATAGCCTTGTGCGGTTTTCCAAGTCTTGCGCCACCCCCAATACACATTACATAATTACCACCGATATATTGTGACATCATTATACTAGTGATTTGTTTACCTCATGATTGTCCACTAACCATCATAAAACTTGCTTGTAGTTAAATTTTAGGTAAGGCTACAACATTGAAATTAAATAATCTCTTTGAATTCCTGTGCTGTGAGTTAATTTGTTTGTTTCAGGCCACTTTGCTTACGTGACGGGTGTTGTAAATACTCCGAGTTACGCATACTTAGCCAGTGAAACGCATGAACCGACCAACGCTGCTTGTTTCCGATGGTGGTACCACATGACGGGTCCGGCTGTCGGAACCCTGAAAGTCTATATCCAGGAAGCGGACCAGAAATTGCAAAACATTGACCCGGATAATATGCTTTTCTTCGATTTCGGAGATAAGGGCGATTACTGGCTCAATTCGGCGTTGGACATCAAATTCGACAAGCAATGGAGGTTGAAATGTGTTTTTGGTTTCACCTGGTGTGGTTTTACATCAATTTGTAGTTAATTGAGACTTCGCCACTAATCTTCATGAATTAGTATCGTATTTTTATCACTGTGGTAGCCAAGATCCAAGTCTGTCCTATACTTATGAAAATCTTATTCCGACTCCGTTTTAAAAATCCAAAATCTGTACTTGTTTACTATGATTCTTGCTTCAAACTGTGTATCAAATTTTATTGATTGGTGTAACTGATTATATCTCCATTGGCAATGCAAGTTTTGTTAAGCTGGTGCGTGTTTGTCACATTTGTCCAAGCATTTGATAGCATAAAAAATGACCTTTGTTATCTACACATCTCCTAGTTGAGTCTACTGGTTGAATATGATAGTTGAAACAATACACCCTAGGTACTCTGAAATTTCGAAATTATAATGATCAGACCTGTTCGGAACTACATTTATGACAATCATTGTAATGGATCCATTTCTGACTTTGACTGATTTCTTCAGACTTGTGTTCGAAGCTTTCAAGCAGTCGTCTGCGGATCTAGGCAGCATTGCTCTTGATGATATCAGCCTGGACATGACAGCAGCCTGCAATGGAACCGTGATACCCACCACTACACCTGCTGTAATTCCAACCACCGCGGTTAGATTGTTTTTTCAGTATTTCATTGGGATATCACTACAAAGATTGCATATAGTCTTGCAAATACTTATATAAATATGTTCTATCTTGGTATTAACACGTATCCTACATTCCTAAATTCCATTTTTTAGTTTAATGTATGCAATCATACAGTTACATCGTAACACAATAAGAATCTTATAATGCAACTGTATACCATATTTACTTACTGATAAGTGACTTTACCTGTCACGGTCTTAGCCTATATGCAGAAGTAACGGATTTTTTATAACTGTGTAACATTGTAAAACTTTGTCATATAAATATATAAATGTGTTCCTTTCTGAAATCCAGTGCCAAAATTTGCTTGCTGCGTTCTCCAGTGTGTTTTTCGTTTCACTACTCCGTCCTCCGTAAAAATATGTTTTGAATGTTTTTGTGTTGGAGTAATTTCTGATAAATAGCAAGTATTGATTTTTATAACAAGTACAGCAATTAGAAGTGCAATATTGTGATGTTTTACTTTATTAGGCACCAACACAATGGGATTGTAATTTCGAAAGCGGTACAGTGTGTTCCTGGACAAACGACAATAGTGGAGGGGCTACATATACGATCCAACAGGGTGAAACACTGACCCCTGGTACGGGACCCCCAGCTGATCATACGCTACTCAGTTACACAGGATACTATGCATATTTGGAAAGTAACAATATCGCTCAAGACGCAGCAGCAAGGTATCTAAATCTCACCTAGTATTATTTGATGTAGGGAGTATGGATTTATGTGCGTTCCATTGTAGTATTGTTGTTAAGACAGCTGTGTTTGTAAGAAATGGTCTGCTGGAGTGGATTTTCTAAAAATATCACGCCTACGTAGTCTTGGCAATTGTAAGCATCCATGTAGTGTGTTGGTTACTTTATTATTAATATTATTTAAAAAAAGGTCATCACTCCGGGTTTCTTGTGCGCGACACACGTTTTTTCGAGCGCGGCGACTTTAAAAGCAGTATGCGCCCGCGCGCAGCTTAAAAGGATTAGTGATCATGACCATAAAAATCGATTAAAAGTTTTCATGTAACATGTTTTCATGTAACTAGTGTTGTCATATCATAAATTCAGTAGGCCTATATACATGTGTACCGTATACTTGGGCGCTTCAAAGAATGCCGTTAGTACTAACGCTACCTTTTACAAAGATTGGTGAGTGCCACTATTACTGTGGACTCGGAAGGACGATGTCTTCAATTCTACACATACATGTTTGGTGAAAATATTGGCGCATTGAATGTCTACTCAAGAACATCGACAGCATCTGGCGTCGGTACGAAAATCTTGACTTACGGAACTTCAAGGGGACAGAAGTACTACATACCGGTTTTTATTTGTTGATTTTACGGGACTCATAAATGCCTTTTTAGATGGTATTTGGTGAAAGCTTTCATGGGTACTCCTGGATCATACGTTGCTACAATTGAAGCGGTGCGCGGAAATGGCCAGTACGGAGATATCGCTATTGATGACATCATTTTCCCGGTAAAGTTATGTTTGTTTGTTTGAAAAATTTCAGCACAGGACGCATTCGTAGGTTCCTGTTTTCTCCACAGTCATTAAGTTGTTTATTCCTTCACTAAATTGATCATACTATGCATCATTATATTGCTACTCTACCGAAATACATGTAAAAATGACCATGTAAAAATGAGTTATTCAAGTACATTCAATTAACATTCCCCCAGTATAAGTACTTAAAGTAAAAGCCATTGATTTCTATGCTACAATTGGATTGGATATCTGATGAATTAGAAATAAACATATAAGAATGAAACTGTATTGTAACTTAGAAGCATCAGAAAAAACAAGTGTAACCATAAAAAGAAAAAGTATAAAAGAAATCTGCAGGAGTGTAATATGCAATAAAATGATCGTGATTATTTTAAATGAACCTTCGTAACAACCTGAATGTTAATGTAGTGAGAGTGTAACAATACATGTATACTTGCAACAGGCCGGACCATGCCCGAGCACGCCAGACGTGTGCGATTTTGAAGGTGGAAACTGCGGCTATACGCAAGATGACGTTTCTGATGACAGGGACTGGGTTTATAAGACTGGCATTAGCAGCGACACATCGACTGGTCCACAGTCGGGGGATCACACGTATGGCACACCGGCCGGACATTATTTCTTAGCAGGTATGACACTTACACATAGGTGTCATATATAAGTTGACATTTGACTCTAAAGTATTTTCACAAAATACACTCATTGGAAGTGCAGTTAAAATCACATATGAAAAGTAATTTCTAGTACCTAGTCCCATTACCCAAGAATACAACGAAACAGAGGTGTTCAAAGTAGTCAGTGTTTGTACCCAGGTCGTAGTAGACGGGACTCCGTAAATCACTCCATATCAGTAGTGGTGATTTCCAAGACATGTCAAGACTATGTAAAGTGGAAGTGAAAAACAAAGGTATGGAAAGTACTCGACTAAGTACTTTCAAAAAGTAGGTTTGGTCGTGAGGTCGCATACCTTTATCAGCGGAACGGAGGTGCCTTATTTTGGGTACATTTTTGTGACTGAATATAAATGAGCGATGACACTACGAGCAGGTGCTACTATCGTTACCGTGACACAGCGGGCGATTTTGCCAAGGTGTAGAGAAAATTTGACTCAGAACAGGGAGGCGAACATATCCCAAAACGGCTTTCTAGTTTATAAAATACAAACTGTAGTTTGCCTATCAACAGTATTATAGAACTGAACACTTCTGAGTAGATGATGATATATTTTTGGGTTGCACGACATATGAGCATTCGACACAATGGAAGACGACAGTTGAGCATGGGACACTTTAGCATGCGTAACTTCAGCATGTGACTTTATATCCCCAAAAATCGCCCTGACCCGAAACATAACCCTGAAAATAATCCCTATATATCCTAACCCCAAGCCCTACCCTAACCCAGCCATGAAGCCAACCCTAACCCGTAATTTAACCCACATGCTCATTTTCCGCATGCCCAATTGTCGCATGCCGAAGTGTCGCATGCTATATTGTCTCATGCTCATATGTTCTCGGACCATATTTTTAAAGTTCATGTCATTGAATTTATCTAGGAAATGTCGATTCAGTCTCTCCTAATGAATATGTTCATAAAGTTCAGAAAATATGCCTGTGCGTGTGAGAATGATAACTTAATAATGCTGCAGATGTCGGAGTGCACGATCCCGGTGAAATCGCCAGGATTTCGAGTCCCATGTATCCGTCGTCTTTCGACACTTGCGTACAATTCTGGTATAACATGTACGGGGATCAAAATGGCTTTGGCGACTTGAATTTATACACGAGGACGCAGTCCGGTACTATGTCTAAAATATGGTCCTTGTCAGAACAGGTAGGCCCAGCCAATTTTTCAAGCATCAACAAGTTTTCATTGAATAATTTCTTAAGACTGGTAAGGACTGGAGGCTCGGCCGTGCGACGGTTGATTCGGCAGTGGATTACCAGCTTGTGTTTGAGAGCGTCCGGTCCACGTCTGCGTATGCCGATAAAGCTATCGACGATATCGAATTCCTTCCTGGTAAATGTCCGACGTATGGAACTTGCGACTTTGAATTGGATACTTGCGGCTGGACTCAGGTGATTAACGAAACGTTGCAGTTATGTGATTGCAATGCAACTATGGTGGATGTACCTAGGTCGAGGCTGAAGCAATGGATTGGGTCTGGGTGTCGCGGTCGTACTCTGGTCAGGGACCGACCGGGGATCATACATCGGGAAGAGGTCACTTTATGGTATTGGAAGTGACTGGGCAATCACAAGGAGTTGGATCGTAAGGGATATTTTCTCTTTGCTGACTTTATTTGGGGTTATTATGCCACAATGAAACGGGGGTTATAAATAGATCAGGGCGAAATTGTGTTTATGGGGGATTTGATTCCGAGCATGAGGTATCACCATTCTAGTACCGCTCATCATGACGCCTTAACAGTATAAAAGGCAAAGTTCAAATATGTTCCTTTTATGCTACCACAAAGAGCATAATGCCACTTCTCGATCACATTAATGATAATTTGGTGTTTTTCCGACCATGTCTGTCTCATTAGACTTCGTGACAATGGTGTGGGTTGATCATGACTTCCCAGAAATGTGATTTCTACTGGCTTTGTACTACATGTTTCTTATGCTGCGGTACGACCAATCAAGGTTACAAGGATCCCACAGGGTAAAATACTATCGAATCTGTAATTTTCGTTGATAAATTAACCCTTAGAGCGGAGACCACAATGTTTGATTACACTGGTCGACACATATTTTTAGGCAGACAAAGTAAGAGTGGTTTTAGGGGTTCTGAGGGACATTGATTTCGAATATGGCCTTAGTTTTTTCAAATTGGCTCTTGTTTTGGAGATAACCCATGGGTCTATTTTGACTAAATTCTCATATTTCCGCTTTATGGGCTAGATAAAAAATCAGCTCAGTCGTACTATAAAGTTCAGAAATTCAATCCACTTGTTAATTTTACGCGCTAAAGACAGTTTTAAATCAAAATACACCAACATAATTATATTTCGGGGGATTAGATTTATCATAGCTGGAGACTTTCACGGATATCATGTACATAAATAAACTCCAATCATGTATATAAGTATTTACCTAGATTCTCAGATAACGTTGCATTAATTGCATCAGTTTTATGTAAACCACCCATTTTAAATTCAAAATAATCAGTTGGAATATAATATTAATAACTTGACTTAAAGCAAAATTGGTTCTTGTACTATTTTTGCTTGTAAGCAATTTTGTGCAGTTTTTCGAAAGGTTTCGGCAATAGTCTGCCATAATATGTTCGTCGAATCTGCACTGATATCTTTCTTTTGGTGTTTTGATGTATTGGTGGAACCTTTCACCTTTCTATTCCCTCTAATCAACAATATTACCAGAAAATATATCAAGATGACTGAACAGGAAGCGAGATTTCATCCTAACGTTTGCTCCAAGGTTTCCATATGCAGATACCAATCCTCGGACCAACTGTTTGTAGCTGGGGGCTTTGTGATCTTCCAAAAATTTTTATTTACTACATCCTATAAGAGATTCCATGCACTGAGCACCTCTCTTAATATTGAATTAGAATCCTTCATCCGTATCCGAATCTGAGGTCCATCAAAGATTCCAGATTTAAGCTTTCCGTTTGATATGGATACTAGGTATACCCACTTTGTTGGCTCAGCGGAAAATTATACAGTTACAAGTCAAAAGAGATGAGACGCATATGAGTATTGTAGTTAAAGCTTTCCAGGGACAAATTTGGTAGCTTTATACTCTTAACTCTTGGTAGAATGACCAGTTGGTACAGGTGAAAATATATTTCCGTTGTGCAAAAGTACAATTTTTAGGCTTGACAAACTGCTTTTTCAACAAACAAAGTTCTCGCATCAGGCCATGCTATTATCGATGGAATGACTGAGAACGACATGAGGGTTCATCATAGTCAATTATCTATTTATGCGTAGTATAAAAGTAGAAAAATCGAAGATTTACTTCCTACCAAGTGAAATTGTTTCTGCGCGGCACACGAAATGAGTGTGTGGCGACTAAGGCGCAGAAGCCTCTCTAATCTCGGCGGTATAATGTAAGGCCGGTGTAAATCAAACAACCTTTTAATCCAAATTAACGCTTAGTAGAACGTAAACGGCACAAATGGCAGCACGAGTATGCAGAAATATAAGGTATAAAGTAGGTACAAAAGTAGGATTTACAACGATGCTTTATCCCAAGAATCTTCCAACCGTCTGTTCAGCAAAGTAACCAACGAAAACGAGTTTAGCAATTGAATATATAAGGAGAGAAAACGAGACTGATAATGATGATCAAAAGACGCGACAACTAGATTAAATACACCAAGATCTCACGGGACAATGCAAAGCCGTACGCGCGCGCTAACAGAAATATTCGAGAGTAAATACAGTTATTTTAGGCTTTTTAGGTCCAATCTGGCAAAACTAATGTGATATTTTTAATCAGCAACCTTAACCTACAAAACTCCGGGAACGGCTCCTAGATGTTTAGCCCATTTTTTTTTTTCATTTTGTTGACCATGCAGTGTTATCGATAAAGTCAATTTTCGTGTTAATCAGGTTTTAACAACCCATGATTAAGGACACCGGTACATCGCAGTGCATAAAGTTTGTTTTAATCTCATGATTTAACAAACCGTAGCAAGCTATAAATAATAGTTATATATAAAAACTGCGTACAGTGCATAACATTCCTACGCGCAAATATATCCGATAATGACAGTGACGATTGTCTCCAAGATAATGGCTTCACTAAACAATCAGACAATCAACGAGCTATTCCCACCATAGCAGAGCCTTGTCACTTATAATTTTGCCAAATTTTGTCCTAATGTGGTAAATTACTATATCATCAATAATATGATTGTTGCAGGCTGTTATCAGAAGTATTCCGGGCGGAAGGATTGGTCAATGAACATTGCATCTCATTTTGGTGGTACACTAGCGGCTCCAGCCTTGGCTTTTTGACAGTATGGACTATCGATCCCCAGGGGAATACTGTCGAAATATGGCATAACTTGGGAGTTATCAGTACGTAATTATATGCAGATAAACTTTATACTCATATTTATTCATGGATTTAATTTCTAAGCCAACGACTGGTCGTACACGGCAATGGATGTTTCTGGCGCTGGCATTTTTAGTGTTATCATTCAAGGCGAGAAGCCAGGATCTTCAATCGAATTCGGCATTTACGCGATTGACGATTTCAAAAGCATCCCTGGACGGTATGTAGTACATATGAAAACATTGTTTACGAGAATATGATTGTCATTTTAGGCTTGATTGAAATCGAATGTTGTACATCATATGACATATATATATATATATTGTTATGTGCATTATTTTTTAGCGTCATTGTTCGTCACTTCCACCCGGCCGTTAATGGACGACTTTTCAATCGTACAATGATTTTATTGGAAAATTTGCGTTTAGGGGCTAATATAGCGATACACAAATACTTTGGTATGCAAATTTCTATTTCATACACAATGTACTTGTGTATGACACCACAGTATTTGTAGTATCGTGCACATAACACTAATACACGGAAGTACTCGCATGACATGCAGCATCTGAAGTTCTAAATTTCCTCAAATGCTAAAAAACTACATTGAAAATGCTATACCACATATATACCCTGAACAAAACTCACTTTTACAACAGGTGCTCCGACACAACCCCACCTCCGCAAACGTTCACGTGTGAGGTGGCAGGGCCCGGAGATCCGGTTACGGTTCCAATCGACCAGAAATGCGACTTCTTGAAAGATTGCAACGACGGAAGCGACGAGGACCAGTGCGGAACTTGTGACTTTGAGGACGGGCCGTGCGGACTTTACGACTCCAGTATCGGGCAATATAAATGGATTCTGACAACAGGTAGGAGAATAGGCCTTCATCTCAAAATTGGTGTCTTGGATTACAGTATATCGTTTCCGAGTTTGATATTTATTCATATTCGCCACACAACAATCATCTCATATACATTGCGCTAGGGTTGCATTTGAAACTAACGGTTTTTTGTCTAAAACATGTTTTAAACAGTGTTTTAAACAAAGGCCTTTTTTAAAAAAAAAGACAAGGTTGCAACAGTGGCAATATTGAATAAAACTACATTTGCTCTCCTTGAGTTCATTTCTTTTGTGTCATGATTGCGCATCGACTGTTAGTCGTTTGTGACAAGATATATTTTTATGTGATATACACGTTCATGTTGTTTTAGTGTTCATGGTGATTTGACACAGGTCTGGTATTCGTGATTTTCATTCCTGATCTAGGGTTTTGCAGTAAAGCCCAATTCCGTTATAGGATTTTGTAGAACACCTCTTGTATGTTCTATGACACTTTGCTTTGAGCTGCAAGGAGTTTTTACATGTCACTAGTAATGTTTTAGGTGCGGACTAGCCTGGATTTGACCAATGTAACCGGATATGAAACTAAGCTATGTTGTCACTTACCACATATCGCCTCATATGACATACGAATTAATTATTCCGAGCTGCGTCGGGGTCGCATCACCCAGGCATATATTTGGGCATCTAAATAAATATCCATAGAAATATATACGGATCCCACCCCGATACATCTGATGTGGCTGTATTTTAAATTGTTACTTGTCGCATGCAGCAAAAGACGCTGGCGGAAACGGTCCCTCAATTGATGCAGACACTCAGTCTGAGAATGGGCATTACTTTGCGGTTGAGCCGAACACGGGAACAGCAAACTCGCCGGCAAGACTACAGACTGCGGTGTTGCGCGATGCAGCAGCTACTTGCGAAATGGCGTAAGAATATGAAAACGCTTGCATGTCGTTTATGTATGTATGTATGTATGTCTGTATGTATTAATGGGCACAGCACAGTGGAACTTATCGCCTTTCTAGGTCTTGTGCTCCACGACATGAATTTCATAAAGTTCATTGGTCTTTGCTGTTTGTATTCTTGGGAACGTCTTTCAATCTCTCTCGCAGTCATTCGTCATTCTCTCTCGCTCCCATGCGTCCCAATCGTGGTCTCTGCTGCCGACTCATAGCACGGCCCACTTTCAGTCTGGGCTTTTCAATGCACCACCGTGGTAGTGAGTTCGACGACGAGGAGTCCAGATAAACCGCATGTCGTTTATATGATTTAATGAAGGTCATCCACTCATGAGTACATACTATATACGAACCGCACCATCATCTTCCACTAGAGCTGGGTTTCTCAAACTTTTTTTAACTGCTTGCGTATAGGCCTACCCTCTTTGCATGATACCTTACTTCCTTAAATATAATGTTACATAACAGAAGAAAGACAAAACACAAAATGTTCTGTATTGACACTCTCAAACATCATTTCACTACGGTGGATGAGCTTGACACTACTCCATGAGTACAGTGTTTTGGAGGGGGGACACGCGTAAACTATATCATAAACTACAGCCTGCTTATGCAATATATAAGCAAAGCACTGACGATTTTAATAGTGGTAATCAAGTATAGTCTTCCGCATAAAAGATAACACTGGGTCTGGCAGAACTAACTCGAGATCTAGGCCTACGTTTATAACCACAACCTTCAAGTATGTATAATTGGCAGGCAATACGTGCCATCGGATTTTTACAGTTTTCAAATTCATTCACCCTTGATGGAACGACGGCCTCCACCCTAATACTTGAATATGCTTGAAATATTAATGAATGATGAAAAATTTATTGTATGAAAATAATAGGCTACTCCAAGTATCTTTGACGATCACTCTAATATTATCAGGTTCTTTTTCCACATGGCGGAGAAGGACATCGGTTGGAATTGTCCTGGCTGGTCACCGGCCGAGTGCTTGGACGGAACTTGCCAGGGCCAGCCCATGGGGTGCTGCTACGACTGGCTGGACGTGACGTGCTATCCATGTTGGGAGCCGTGCGCACCTGACGGGTCACGCGGTAAGACTGATTGATGAAATTCTTTGTTGATAATGTTGCCGTCGTGGAGAAGGATTTGTCTACAACGTTCAAGTAGCCCTCCCGGTATGCTCAACTCATATTCTCAGTGGTATGAAGCATGGCATTTTCATCCAGGCCAAAAGTATTCAAGTGAATGAACATTTCACCGAACACGTAAACGATCCTGAATCGATCGAATACATACTCAAATCTAGCCTACGATTAATGCGTTATCGGCTATTCAGCAAGGGTGTATGTATAGTCCACGAAGACGTTTCAGGGGTGCGTGGGTTTCTCGTACCAGGGTGTAGGCTGCAGTTAAGCGCAAGAGTGCTAATAGAACGCACCAAAGCACTGAAATCGATATAATAGGTATATGCTGACTCGACATGTGAATATTTCTGATAAAATATTCGATAATCTGAGAATTTCGTTTTCGCGATTCGCGAGACTCATCTCCATGTATTGGTAATTCGTATCTGCAGTCCGATATCGATTTTTATTGATAGGCCTCGCCACCAGTGTGGCTGTAAAGAATCTTTCTCTTCAGATCTCTTTTCAATATCGTTCAAATTGTCAGGCTCCCTAAATGAACGCTGGACGCCAAATTTGACTCAATTCCCACCAGTAGCAGCGGCCCAGGTTCTATTTGAAATTTCGCTATTCTTACAAAATTAATGCATTTACTGTGGCAAGTATCGTCACTTAGCCATGACCAAACATCATGTTCCAGGGTGATGCTTTTCGCGCGATTTCATCTTGAGCAGTGTCTGTGGTAGAGTATGGATAAATATATCGATAATTAATTACATATATTACGACGCTCATTTGCTGGAAACTAGTCCACTTCGTCGAGGTAGCCACGTTAAAACGATGGTGATGTAATTCGCTAATGTAATATTTTCCATATTGAAATCTGCGCACGGTGAAAGAGAAGTAAACAAGCGGGTTAAAATACATAAACTATATTTCCTAAGTGATGGTAAATATCTGCAATTCATACTAAAGCAGATAATACGGAATGTTTTCTTCGTAATGCATTATGATGTTTTCGTTTTAAGGCCTCCTGTGGCAGAGTAGAATTATATGCACTGCTCAGTGCACATGTGGTCCAGATATATAGAGAATATACTGCTTGGCATATCAAAACAGTTATGTCGTTCCATATCATGAAACCATACTTTTTTAATGTTTTTGATTTGAAGATAGTGTGGTACGTTGAGCAGTTTTACTATCGTCAATGGCTCAAAACGTTCAAGAACGACTGATATGGATAGAATATTTGAATGCAGGGGAATGGTTTTCGAACGCCATGACGGATTCAATATATCTATGCATATAGTAAAGCCTATAGGGAGCTTACAGTCGCCCATGTGGCGTTGAAACTGTTTTAGCGCAGGTTTGCCGCGACCTTAATTTTGAAGGCTGCCATGTGCCATCCCTCGTCAGGGTCGCGTTTAATTTGGTGCTATTTCAAACAGCTGTGTACCGGTAGGGGCGCGCCTGTGCCATGCATTGAATGTCGTTTACAAAATACGCCATTATGCCACAATGACATCGCTCCCAAGAAACCTTTCTCCCTTCCACATTTTCTTCTTTTTGTGCCGGCCCGTGATTTAAAACCGTATCGATTGATTTATTAGCATCTATTTACGTACACATGATATTTATTTTTCATACTTAGCAAGTCTGGCACCTGTCAGCATGCCGCCGTGTCCTGAATTCGACACTCGTATTGTGTTGCAATGGGCCATGGTTACTGACCTACTGGTTTTCATATTACTTGGCATATTGTTAAGCTAGTCCATATTCTGCTATATAAAATTGTGCACTCCGTCTGTTCTGCTGGTGTCGTGATGCATCGATATATATTAGCGATTTGAAGATGTGTATCAGATTGAATCGGGCACAACACTTATGCCGATTCACTTCGAATCAGATATTCCTCGCGGGTGCGATCAATGTAAACAAAGCGGTAAGATAGGTTACGGTTAAATTCGTTCAGGAATTTCACCCGTGTTGTATGGTTGATTAATTTCGGAATACATATGGAAAATTATTCCGTACACGCGTCTGCGGGCCAACGCCAATGTTTTTCGACCTTGGAAATGCAGCGGCCATTTCAATCGGCGCGCACAATTGACATTGCAACGGACTATGTACGCGTCCAATGGTTTACTGTAACTGCTTTGTCACGGTCTGCCTTCGGTATAATGACTCATTAAATCGGTCGGGGTTCGCTGAGTCAGTCTCAGGAGTTCACTGGAGGTCAAGACACACACCCGCTCATAACATAACATAACATAACATAACATAACATAACATGGTTGGGTTATATTTTTATCGGTCAAGTCACACACAATGTACAATGCGATAAGACACAATGCGATGTCATGAACAGATAGGAGGATGTAGAACGACACGCATCAGTAGCGATCTTCTACTCTAACATCCACCTCAGCCTAGAGTGCCCGATGTCACAGTTCTTTTCGATGTTGTTCTTTTTGAAGCCGCGGCCCTGTCTACTAGTATTTTCCATTCCTTGTGAGTGCTTTCTTACGTCGTGTCGTTTTACTGGGCTTTTTTTGTCGCCGTAAGAACGGCAACGGCGGGGGAAGAGGAGCCCAGATGAACCTCCGACGGGAATCGGACCCGGTCCGTCAGATTGGTGGGCGCTTATCGTAACCACTACACTACACTATTTCCCCGCAGCCGAAGTCACACTGGTTCGCAGTAAATACTCATTATATTCTTTTTGTTTTGTGCGATACTCACGTTTTGATGGATTTTGCCTTTTCGTTTGGCCACGCGTTGCAAATGTTGACATAGAATACATTTACAATGCTATGTTTTTCGCAATAGATATTGCGAGGGAAAGTAGGCGGCATTTTTGACTGTTGACGTAACAAAGCCTCTTGCGTGTGTCAGGACGTGATCGAAATAATTCGTAGTTGTTTGTATTCATAATTGCTGTGTCAGTGTAAACATGGCAAGGTCATAAGCACTTCAGGAGGTAACGGTACTCAGCGTTGCTATCTTGCTAACCCGGTAGAACTGGTCAATTTGACTCTGATATAGCCTAGAATGTCTAACAGTATCTTCACATACCTATACAGTCTATACCAGTGGTTCTTAACCTTTTTTCCTCCAGCGCCCCCTTTCAAAGATTATCGGGCTCCAGCGCCCCCCAACCTCATATTGTAAGGAATGTACCAAAGACAATGAGTAAGAGGGAGGGCCGTAACAGAACTTCGTCAACCCCCCTAAAAACGATTGCCTTGCGCACCCATAGCGTGATAAACCAAACTTCTGAGGGCTTCGCCCCAAGAACCCTGTAGCGTGATTTCGATGGTCAGCAAAGTTTGTGTGGCCTAGGCCTGGTCGCTTTAGGTGCCAAAATATTCTATAATGCATGAATGAATAGGTGGTAATTACATATATATGTCGCTATAAACTTTTTATCCTCTCAGCCCACGTAATCAGATTTACCAGTAGCGCTGACTGAGATGTTGTATTGGAAAATAAACGGCACGTAATTAATAATAAACATATTCGGGCGTGCCCGTAGGTACAATTAATTTGTTACCAGGGCCGTAACAGCACTTCGTCAGCCCCTAAAAAAACGTTGGTCTTGGCCCCCCCCCGTAGGGTGATAAGCTCCCAGAGCCCCCTTCAGCTATCCGCTATTTGTTGATACTGGTCATCTACATTGAGAGTGCATTTACTGAGCCAGCTATTCTCGCCTAGACGCGCGAATCGCGAAAAATTTCAATAATTATTGATTGAATTGGTCAATATGATCGGGAAGTGCATATATATTAATATCAATTTTTATCCTTTCTCTGCTCACGTAAACAGATTTACCGGTAGAGCTGAGTGATGAGTGATTGAAAGGGTAGGACCCCTCAATAATAATTATACATCTTAGGGCGTATACCCGTTGGCAGGAACGAAACGACACTTCGTCAGGCCCGCCGAAAAAACTTGGGTCTTGGGCTTCCATAGGGTGATAAACCGACCGCCCCCCATCACGTTGTTCGCTTTTTCCAAGAAATCAGCTGTACTGTTTAGCGAGACAGTGCGAAGCGCGAAAATTTTCCATAATTCACGATAAAATCGGTCAATAAGATCGGGAATAGCATATATATTGCTAACAATTTCTTGTCCTCTCTGCTCACGTTACCAGATTTACCGGTAGAGCTGAGTGAGGTGCAATGTTGCCTCTAAGCTGCGCACGTGCGCAGTGCTGACACGGTCTCTGCGCCCAGAAAATCTACGTTGCGCAAAACAAATCCGAAGTTATGACCTTTTTTAGTCGTTACGCACTGTTGTGCAAGGGTCTGCGCAGTGAGTTTGTGAGTGTGCGCAGACTCGTCAAAACGTAGAGGGAACATTGTGAGGTGTCTTGGAAACTGCAGGGCCCGTAAGTAATAATTAAACATAGCCGGGCGGGCGGACCCGTTGATATGACTTCGTAGCATGATGTTATTTCGTGACCTCCTGTCTGCTATATCAAAAAATATAGAATCGCCCAACAGGGATATCGCCCAACGGGGATATCTAGTTCTATATATCCCTGTCGTCCAATCGTACTAAACTAAAAGACGCACACGATTTCAAATTGGTATTTCTTCACTGGCATATTATTTTTCCCTTCCGGATGGAATTCGTCTTCTGAGGTTCAGATTGCCAAGACAGGAACATTCGGTGCCAGTCATTTAGGCGCCTATGGAAAATTAAACCTATATGTCTTTTCTAGGCTATAACTAACGAAGTTTTCGGTGTTAATTCGCTCTGAATATAGTCATTAAGGATATGTCCTACTACCACATCATCTACTGCGAAGCCATTTTTCTCCAGCGCCCCCCATACCGCCTCCCTGAGCCCAGCGCCCCCCATATCGCCCCCTGAGCGTTTCCGCCCCCCTTCAAAATCGCTAGCGCCCCCTGGGGGGCGCTGGAAGCAAGGTTAAGAACCACTGGTCTATACAATGCGCTGTACCGTAAAACGGCACGTATTTCATCAGAGTTTGTCAGTTGAAACCTAGCTCGGAGACACCTTCTCCACCGCCCACGGAGACATCATATTCCGAAGAAGTTACGTCATTTAATCTAATGGGCGGGTGTCTGATCGATAAACCAAGTGGTTTCGACACCGTCCTATCTTTTCATTTCATCGCTCTCTTGTGATGTTCCGAATCATTAAAAGTTTAAATATACGAATAAATGATGGACGAGTGAGGGGCCGACTCAAAAATGCGTCAGTGATAGTTTTGGGGTCAGAATACACTGTTTTTTAAAGTCATGATATGGAAACTCTGTAGCTATAACCACAGGAAGTCAGTCATGATATCATCTATCATTGGTACACATGCGTCGCATGCGTCACATGGAGAAGGATGTGACGGACCGATCTGTAATGATTCTATAATTGGCTCACACTCACTTATATTACGACTAGATACGATCTAGGCTCCTCATCGCTCATCCCTGTAAGCGGTGTCTTTTAAAAGCCTAGAAGCGGGACGTACTGCAAGTCTGCAGCTACGGGATAAAAATGAAGAAAATTGTCCTGGTGTAATTGACCATAGCAGTCGACAAACACCATGAATATCACAATCAACAACAGGAGACGATTAGTTGTTTAGTTTACAAAAAATTACCCGTAATTTTACAGTATAGTACGCCCCCATGTATAATTTGCACTCTTGAAATGGCATGTAAATTCTGGGGAAAAGCCTGTACCCATGAAGAGTGCGAAGTACGCACCCTGCATTCGCAGTACATGAATAGTTGTGTTTTAGTTTACGATGTCATTCTGTTTTGCGATGTCACTGATGAACAATGATGACATAACGATCGCTAATCATTATACAATTAACGGCATTGTCTCTAAACCAGTGGTTCTCAACCTTTTTTTAGACACGCTCCCCTTTATGATAGTGAACAATTTCGCGCCCCCTTATCGTCATATCACAAAATCCAACCGGGATGCTATCAACCCCAACAGATTGTTTGATGGCATGGAAGGTTATGACTGTTGATGAGAGAATTCAAAAACATGAAATTCGGTCTATATATAGAGAAACACGCGTGAATTGGAGGTAAATCGCGCAGAGCGCGAGAAAACTTTTCAGTTGACCGCTTCTTCGCGCCCCCTTCAGATGCTTTCACGCTCCCCAGGTTGAGAACTACCGCTCTAAACGGTAGTTAGATAGCAGCCAAAGCCTTCGAGGCCGGCGACGCGATAGTTCAGGCCAGAAACACGACATCTTGCGCACGAGGCGTATTACAGATTAGCGTTGGGACCCCGGGAAATCCCGATCCCGGGATCCCGGGATTTGAAGCAATCCCGATCCCGGGATTGGTCCCGATGAAATCCCGGGATTTGTAAACAACATCTACCTGGGCTTATGTAGCGCCATATCTCTTATTTTGGTAATAAAGCAGTGTCACAAACTCGGCTGATTGTCTAGAACAGTGGCCTCAAACATGCGGCCCGCCAGAACTTTTTTTGCGGCCCACGTCGGCGTTTTGACTTTTCAAGCATTCGACAATATTAAACTCGAAAATTTCAGATTTCGGATTTGAGAACTTGAAATTTCATTCTGAAACCACTCCAAAAACCTGAATCGCTATCACACATCAAACGTCCACTAGCTATTAAATTATAATGCGACAGCTTTTACAATGACACGATGCATTTGTCGTCTCGCATGGTTTCTGACTGTGTATATAACTCCTTATGTCACCAAATTATGCCAGGCACAACAATATTTCTAAATGATATTGAAAAATATGACTTTTTCGTGGCCACCGTGAATATTACAATACTGTATTACATTTTCACAATGTGTATGGAATGCCAATCTGCAAGGTCCGACAAAAAGGCGTACTGGGAAATACATAATATACCCCTATTTGATGCTGCTGCACGCCGCGTCATCAAAAACTACGAAATTGGCCCGCGATAAAATTGGAGTTTGGGACCCCTGATCTAATCGATGATACTCTTGATGCTCTTATGTTTTGCGTCAATTCAATATCACAAGGACTAAATGTTATTTGTGTAACTTGTATGTCTATTTTACTACTTTTCTAATCCCGGGGAATCCCGGGATTGAGGAGCGAAAATCCCGGGAAATCCCGATCCCGGGATTTCAAATTTGATCCCGAAGTCCCAACCCTATTACAGATGCGATTGCTTCCTTAGGTCAACGGTTATGTCATGCTCACCAAGCCTTTCGTAGATGCGACTGATTACGCAAGCGATTATGTCTTGCGCATATGGTCTGTTGTATATGCGATTTTCAGGCCTGTCGTTGACGCGATGAATTAGCGAGGATTGCCGCGCCCCTGTGCAGCAATCATTGACCTGATATCGCCGCGTACAAACGGCAAAGTAACTCAGCTGGAGACCGCGTGTTGTGCAGACGACACTCGTTCATTGGCAACATGCATCTCGCTAATTGGCAGCGCGTTTAACTGATAATACGAATTACTGGGCAAGTTGGCTGAAAGTGATGCGCGATTAGAACCTGAAGAAAAGTGTGATTTCAAGTTTTTTTTATCGACGGAGATTTTTTTCAAGGCTTGTTGTACCCATGTACAATACGCATTCCCCTATTTTAGGGCAAAAAATCGCTGACATTTTGCGCATTATACATGGAAAATTACGGTACGCGGTTATCATAACGGTCGAATATAGTGTTCAAAGAAATGCATTTGTGCAATACAAAAATGAGGTTTCCCGAAAATCAAACCTGGAAATTCATCTCTCTCCATCAACCGCGATGTCTTTCCGCAGATTCTAAATACAGCGCCGTCCACGCGCGCAACGACACTCACATCGTACGAGACCCTCTGACCGGCGGATCGACCTCGTACGCCAATCAGGACGTCGGCGAGCTGTCGGTGTTCCTACGGCAAGGCAATCAGGAGAGCATGATATGGAAGCTGGTGCAGGAAGACTTCGGAAACGGGTGGCACCTCGCGCGGGCGTTTGTTAACAGGATGGAAGGGGAATTCGAGGTGCTGTTCTACGCGACGAGGTAGGGAGAAAAATATTTTGTGAAAATGAATTGTCATAGTCATGATTGCCATTGTGATTGGTAGCGTTACGGTTGTTGAGATCTTTGAGACCATGCCCAGTGTCCGTATCACAGGCGGTCAGTAACTAACTGCGTCTACTTTTCTCAAGAAGGTTCTGCCTACCTGAACTTATTACTCAAGTGGTCGGGCTTTTAGACTGTTTACACTTCTACTCAACGGTCTTTAATGGAAAGCTACTTAGTTCAAACACTTTTCATTTTGTAAAGTATGAGGTAGTTTTGGGCGTATTTTTTTCATCGTCTTTATTTGTGAAATTGTCATGGAGACTGACCGAAATAGCCTCTGTAGCACTGTATCCGAATTTCTTTAAAAAAAAAATGAACCTGTTTGCAGTGTTGTTAATCATTTCCCCTTTCTCACTGAACTTGCAATGTCGGAAGAAGAACCCTCTCATATACTGCTATACTGCCATTCAAATAAGTCAATTCAATTCAATTTATTGCTAACAAGGTCGTCATTTCAATATCCCACAAGAATGCGCTACATGAAAGGCGATAATACGCGCAATACGTCTGATTTTATCTTTTCAATTCAAAGATATAAACCATCCATACCTCGTGGTCAATATGGCGAAAGACTATTGTTGAACCAATTCGCTTCCAGTAGCATATGTATTACATATCCGGAGCATATCCAGTTCTAAATGAGTTCGAGTTGAATTATGCAGAAATGTGAAACAAGATATACAGACAATAAGACACCTTGTTTAAATCGCTTCGACCATTTTTTCAGGAGTTGCATTTAATAAAACTTGGGATATGTTGCGATATCTAAGGTGTTATGGCGGAATCGGGATTTAGCTCGCTTCCGTGCCGATATTAAGCTGCTTCCCTGTCCAATGAGTTTTGCGGTTCAGGCTTGACGTAGTATTGTCTAGTAATCTTAGCGATTGCGCATATGTTTTTGTCAATTAAGGACTCAGTTCTCGCTACCGGAATACCATAATACGTACATGAAAACAAACTAATCCACCGTCAATCTACCTATATGTTCCGAGTGATGTTCAAGTATACGCTCTTCAATTAACGTAGATGCATGCAGCATAATTCGGTGATCCATGACCATCGCTACTCCGACCCTGTAAACAGCTCCATTAGTTTTGCCGCTATCTCCTGGGCAGGTGCGACGCATTGAAATCTCTCGCGATTGATGTTCTTCTTCCTACCTGTTAACAGAGAACGTATCCATCAACGAAGCACAATAAATGATACACGAGCGTGACCAACAAAATATATAGATCAGAACAGTGACTTCAAACAGGCGTGCTATATCACAATTATCTATAATAATTTTATGTCCATCCACACCGCCGTGAGTGCACTTGGTGTGATGTAAAACCATAGTGAAGTTCCTAATCTCAGAATAGGTAGTGTCATACTTCATTACCGCAGTTTACAATGGAGATGTACCGGGTTAAAATGCGTGGAAACGCAACATTTCCGTTAACTGGATGGTATATGGGGTGACGATGTGTGCGGTTTTCACGATATTTATGACCATTCGCCATACACTTGCAAGTGCTGGATTTTCAAACTGCGTAACTAGAACTACTCACTTTCAACCTCCCTACTAGAAGTGGAACTATATAGAACTACTCACGTAATAGTTTAAAACACATACCTGTTAACAAACAAGGTTGGAACTTGAATTGGAAACGGTGTCTTGTAACTTCAATTGCCACGGCCATACTTTGTATTATTGGCATTATTTTGAACCTGGATTACTCATGCGACGTACGTAGGTTACGTAATCACGGTGAATAAGTAAACCAGGCTTCAGAGTACACGCATTTCCAGTTCTGTTTATACAGCGTATAGTTTTTGTCGACGCATTAACAGTAATAAATAGATTTCAAAATCTGAATGCCACGGAACTTTGTTGGTGGGCCGCTCAGAATGGCGTCGCGGGCCGCATACTAGTAGAACTAGGAGTTGTTCTGCTAATTTTTCAATACCCGCAACTGAAACTAGAAGTAAAACTACTCACTATTCAATACCCGCAACTAGAACTAGAACCAAAACTACTCACTTTTCAATGCCTGCAATTAGAACTAGAACTAAAACTACTCACTTTTCAATATCCGCAACTAGAACTAGAACCAAAACTACTCACTTTTCAATGCCTGCAATTAGAACTAGAACTAAAACTACTCACTTTTCAATATCCGCAACTAGAACTAGAACCAAAACTACTCACTTTTCATTGCCCGCAACTAGAACTAGAAGTAAAACTACTCACTTTTCAATATCCGCAACTAGAACTAGAACCAAAACTACTCACTTTTCATTGCCCGCAACTAGAACTAGAACTAAAACTACTCACTTTTCAATATCCGCAACTAGAACTAGAACCAAAACTACTCACTTTTCAATGCCTGCAACTAGAACTAGAACTAAAACTACTCACTTTTCAATATCCGCAACTAGAACTAGAACCAAAACTACTCACTTTTCAATGCCTGCAACTAGAACTAGAACTAAAACTACTCACTTTTCAATATCCGCAACTAGAACTAGAACCAAAACTACTCACTTTTCATTGCCCGCAACTAGAACTAGAACTAAAACTACTCACTTTTCAATATCCGCAACTAGAACTAGAACCAAAACTACTCAATTTTCAATGCCTGCAACTAGAACTAGAACTAAAACTACTCACTTTTCAATCTTGCCATACTAGATCTAGAACTAGAACTGGTCGTTTTTCAATAGCCGCAATTAGATCTAGAACTAGAACTAAAACTACTCACTTTTCAAATCTCGCTATACTAGGCCTAGAACTAGAACTACTCACTTTTCAATAGCCGCAACTAAAACTAGAATTAGAACTTTTCATTTTTCAAATGCCGCAACTAGAACTAGTACTAAAAGTACTCACTTTTCAAATCTCTCTATACTAGATCTAGAGCAAGAACTACTCATTTATCAAAATCCGCAACTGGTAATACAACTAAAACTACGGTACACACGTTTCAGAATCTGCAAGGAGAGGTAGAGTTATAATTAATCAATCTTCCATAGCTGCAACTAGAACTAGAATTAGAACTAGTCAAAAAACAGTAGTTAATTGACGGTCAACTAACTAGATTGGTAGCTTATACAAGACTGCCGTTCACGTACCTTTTTGCGATCACACCTTGCCTGCTTTGTTTCTACACATTTTGTCACAGGGCCAACGATGCGGAAGGCAGCATAGCGGTGGACAACATTGTTTTCTTCAACTGCGGTCTACCCGACAGTGACATCGTATCCTGTCTCTCGAACGAATTCAAATGCGCTCGCGGGGGATGCGTCTCCAACAATCAGGTACGTACTATCGCTTATACATGGGGCTTGTGGAATGGTGGGTGGTGAATGCTCGTGTTGTTCGTTCAGTACTGAACTGTGGGTTACCAAAAGCGGTCAGATTCGTTAATCAAGTAAATCTAGAATTAACGCTGTAAGAACTAGAGATTTGCAAGAAATG
Organism: Botryllus schlosseri; assembly: GCF_051294905.1. Lineage (NCBI taxonomy): Eukaryota > Metazoa > Chordata > Ascidiacea > Stolidobranchia > Styelidae > Botryllus > Botryllus schlosseri. The sequence continues at coordinate 5,863,884 of NC_137244.1, read as the reverse complement.
TCAAACTGCTTCAAGTGGAAGTAAAAAAATGATATAAAATACTCAAACAAGTAGTTCAAAGCATTATATTGGACCGGGCGATCGCATAATTTAAGCAGTTATTGGGAGGAGGCTATACTCTCGAAATAGGACGGACGCTAAAAGATTATTAACGTTACAAATAAGCGCGATTTTCGAACTTTTCAGTTCACGGTATACGGGGGCTATTTCGCCCAGTTATTTTGATAATTACAATCAGAAGTTAAGGAAACTTATCCAAAACGACTTTCAACTGGAAAAAGTGTAGAGAATATATAGTTTTGATTTCGACATCTATTGTCTGGTCATTCTATACCTGCCCAATCTTCTATATCAATTTTTTTCTAGCAACGCCGCACTGAACCGCAAGTCAGGTATCTTCCCCCCATATAACCTCTCCTATTCCCGAATACGCTTGTGTAATCTGACCCCAGACGGTTTCCTGTACAATTGGCTGCGTATAGCTTCCTTTCGACGGACTGGCGTCCATGGTAGTGAACGGCTCGTTGACTGACGTACCGCAGAGTCTCTGTCTTGTTCACACGTATTTCAAGATCACGCGGACAGCTTTCTTTGTTCATGTCTCCAAGACTTGTAATTTTATTGACCCAGTCTTACCAACGATATAAGAGTCGTTTCCGAAATGTAATGTTGAAATATTATATAAGGTATCACACAAATGTACGTTGTATCGTAGAAACACGAGTTCGTACACGATGTATCTCGAACGTATTCCTTCCTATCGATTTTTCATATGACACAAATAGTATATCACACCACATGTCCTATCGGGTTTTCACTTCCTGTATAACGTTTCAGATACTATATGGGGTTTAATCTATGAGATAATTATAATAACGTTAATTAGAAGCTGTGTCAGAGTCAGATTTTCGTAAGTATTCCCGGACCGACACAATCAGCGAAAATAATCGTACAATAAATGTCAATGAATAATTAGTCTGTTTGTTGTTTGATTGGTGTTTTGTTGGTTAGAGAACTCAATGTTGCATAACAAAGAACATATGCGTAAGGCGTTGTCTGCGATTTTCGATTGAATGCATCTTGTACGACCACGGACGACGTGAAGACATATTCGTAAATATGACTTTGGTACACAGAGAAAGCAATTAATTTACGGATTTTCTCAAACAGTTTCCCGTGGTTGATACCGCCCACGTTTACTTACAGCGCCCCTTCTTGTTAGGGATGGTGTGAACTTGAGGTTCACGTTCGCGTTCTGTGTGTGAACCTCGGAAATTTAGAGGTTCGCGTTCACAACAGAACCTTGGTAGGTTCTGCACTGTGAACCTTTTTCATATATTGCAATTTTCACTTCATTATAACATCATTGGTTCAAATTTATTGCATTTCAACTGCGGGCCACTCCATGCATGGCGCTGGCAGCATTCAAAATCAACACGAAACGAGCATGCACCTTGACAATCTCAAATGTTTTACTTGCTTTGTTACAAAAGTTTGGTCGAATTATCCAGTTTTCCGTTTGTGAATATTTAGTGACTCTCTGCTGTGAGTTTGACCCGCAATCACACAACATCACGAGCGAAATACGTAGTCAGCGAAGGATACTTATTCAACCAATCAATAAGATTGATATCGTTTTCTGATGTAAAAATTCGAGAAGGCGTATGGGGTCACTCTGGACTTCATATCTTTACTGTATCATTAAAACCAAATCTGTGCGATTGAGGAGTTGGCTACTGTTGTATAACTTCCTAATGAGGTAATATCGGTAGCAAATATAGAAACCCATTTTACACTCTGATCAATATCAATGTAGCAATACTCAGACACTGAATACATTGTCCGGTCTGGCCTAGACCGATAAGGGATAAGCGTATATTCCCTGGTAAGTCCTCGTCGAAATTGTTGGCAAACCGACGAAAGATATTGATTTTATGGTAGCATTATATCCTTTGATTGCCTCAGTTGATACATTTAGCGACGTTTAAAACACAAATATGTACTTCAGAATTGTTGCATTATGTGGCCCAAGTCGTCGCTAGGTATCGTGTACATTAATATAGGCTATCACTTCATTGAAAGATAGGGTTGGAATTAGCAATATCACGTCACGTGACGTCATGAGGTTCACGTTCGTGTTCACACAGAACCTTTTAAAAAGGTTCGCGTTCACACGAACCCGAACCTTTCAGGGGTTCACACCATCCCTACAGTTCTTGTATCAGCGCCTCCGAATCGCCCAATTTGTAGCGAGTTCATCAGTCGAAGTCGTAAACGCCACCAGTGGGGTGCTGGTGCCCACTTTGGCAACCACTGTTTTATATTGTAATTCATGAGTTGCCGGCTTCCAGCACGGCATATCAATACAATTAATACGATGATATACATTTGTATGGAACATTCACAATTATGATTTCATATGCCGAAACCACCTCACTATTGATACCTTAATTAGCTAACGAGTGTTATCGTGTGATGCAGACTCCGAAAACTAGATAATTTGTTAAAAAATGTCTGTAATCCATGTCTAATGTAATTTTTTGAATGTTTCTAAGCTCTAATTTTAATTCTAATTTAATTTCTGGTTTTCATGAAAACGCTACAGGAGAATTGTATAGTGCGAAAACTAGCCAAGCTTACTTCACAGACATTTTCTATTCTCGTACTCGTGAGCGTGAACTCTAATTTGATGTGAACTGAAAAACAATGAATGCTCACATGTTCGCGAATTCAGTAATTCTAGTTGTAATCTAATTTGAATAAAATAGTGTAGCTATAATTATAATTCTCATCTAGTTTGGGAAGAAAACTGTAGTGGTATATCTAATTCTAGTCTTAATTGGAAAAAAGTGTGTAGCTGAAATTTTAAGTCCAATCTAATTCGCAGAAGCTGAAGATATTTTAATTGTCTAATTTTTTTTATGATGATCAGCTTTCTGGTATCGAGAAACGCGCCTAAACGGCCCGACAACGAACACGCCTGTGTAACGCCCACCTATTTTACCCGAGACATTCTCATATATATGTGAACCGGCGAAATCAGCGTCGCGCGCAGGTATTGGGGTTAATCTCGGTAAATACCGCATAAAGCGGCCCTCGCTCCTGGCTTACGTTTCGTCACGGGCGGCGTCAATAGCGTCACGACTGCTTTGGAATCAAGTGCAACAAGTGGTCTCAAATTTCATCACAATACGGCATTGTGTTTTGAGATGATTTTCGCCTCCTTGAATTTCAATACTCATCCTCGCAAGTTTATTTGAAATGAATCCGCAGGGATCTCTAAATCGCAGCCGGTGCCACTTACCTGAATGCATATTGTATAAACTGAAATATACCCATATCGATAAAATGGCGGAAACATTACTGTCGGGCTAGGTAAAATCGAGTAGCTTAGTGACTCGAATCTGGATCGACTAATACTCATTATTACGTTATTACTATGGCGATTTTTTGTCAAAATTGTAGCGTTAGGTCAAAAAATTGTCAAAATTGTTTGCAAAGTCAAAATATTTTTCCAACCAGCATTTCGTATGTATCGTAGATGTTTGCACTGTCGGTGAACTTATGATTTGACATTCTACATCTTGTGGCCTACTTTTTAGGCCTAGCGTTGTAGGCGGTCCACGGTCTTCTCACTGTGGATCATAAACGGTTAAATGAAACAAATAGGTTGACATGGTGTTATGCCCAACGTGCCGCAATATCTTAACCGAAGCAAGACTGCGTGGGCATTGGTTCTTATATCAAGAAGCGCATTTTGAAAAATTGTGATGTAGACAACATCGTCAGAATGAAGCGACGCGGTGTGTCACCAGCAGAGTACGCACAACTTCAGTGTTGCCAGCCAACAACTGCAGCTGTTGATCGTTCTTTCCCCATTCTTGGCAAGCGACTTACTAAGGACAGACACTTTCTACCCGAGAACGCAGGAAAGTAGCTTTCGTTGTAGTACAACAATTTTTTTAAAAATATTTCAACCATAACGTGTGATGTAACTACTTAAATTCTTCATGGGTTCAGATTTCGTTGAAATAAAATTCATTCGTGTAAAAATTTGTCAGTTCTTAAGTAAAAAAAGTTATTTCAGGCCAAACGACTTCGTAAAGACAGACAGTCCTTAACAGAAATGGCGAAAAGTAGCACAATTCCTACATTATATGCGAAAACACCTAATTTACATACATGAGCTCAACATTTTGTCAAGATTAGGTTTTTTAAGGTCAAAAAATGTCAAAATTTTGATTTTTTCCGGTCAAAATGTTCCGTTTTTCCGGTAAAAAATAGCCCTAGTTATTACAGTAAGGGTGAATCGACAAGTTCAAATATCTACCTTTTAGCGATGACAATGAAAATGGAAATAACAATGAAAATAATTCCAGTCAGATGCCGTATTGAAGAAAAGGTAATATCTCATTGCGTATAATAAGAATGTTGCGGATTAATCACTATTTCTTAAAAACGTCAATCCCGCTACGTACGTAGCTTTTACAACCGCTCTATATTTAAAGGCTTTCACGGTGATAATATAGTTCTACTAGCCAAAGTTGTTTGATTTCAGTTTTCGAAAAAAATAATCTGTTGGTACTCGACGCGAATCATTACAATTAACACTCGATTCATCGTGCCCATATTCCTAACTGTTAACGGCGTTTCTTCGTTTCGCACTATTTTACATATTGCAAAAATTTCATCACTTTATCTTTACTGTTGGATGTTGTATGGAGACAATGTTTCTGAATGATAGGTGTACGTGATTCGCGTACTCGAAAGTTAGTGTAGTTGAGGTTTTCCGAAGTCATACATGAAGTTACTGATCGAATTATACACCACACGCTAAAACGTTGGGCAGACATTATTGAACTATTTTCATACTGTAGAGAAGGGGTGTCAAACTTGACTTGTGTCGCTTTTTAGATTCAAAACTTCTATCTCTTGTGGGCCGGGTCAGTCATGATTCCAAAATGTTACCTCCAAATCCATACAGTCGATTTTCATTTGAATGCGATATTATCATGACCATATAGGTCTACATAATATTATACTACATATTATTACGGATCATTCTGACAATGCCTTCATTCGGAAGCAACCGGATTCGCGAAATACTATGATCGGTCGTTTTGAATACAGTTATAAACCACTAAACAGTGGCTCTAAGGGCGATATAAGTTGGCATATTTCTATGCACCCTCTATTTCAGTCGAGATGTGGCGTTAGCCCCACATATGTCTTGTGAGGAATACAGGAGATTCAACTGTATACGATGACGTTGTAATTTGGTTCGCAGTTCCTAAATCACCAATCGGTTTCGCATTGGTGTTATCGCTCGTTTGAATAATTACTTTTGGTCGATTTCTCCGAAAACTCTGAACTCGGCGTGCCCTTTTCTGCCTTCTCGGAATTTGGCGCGAAGGCTTGCTCTCAAGTGGTTATAATGTGACACATGCTCATGGTCAGCATTTGCTGGTCTTGAAGGATTATTTGATTATTTCATTGAAGTATTTATCACTAAAATTCTCAATGTTTTTTTAGAAATTTGCTGGATACTACATGCATTTTAAATTTACTCAAAATTGCCTCGTGGGCCGAATGTTTGACGCCCTGCTGTAAAGGAAGTCCGCACGTCGGCAAAAATCTGGAATATTTCGCTTAATAATGTTCAATACAGATAAATGAAAGACTTGTGTGCCTTAGGATGTATAGACATTAGACAGCGTACTCCATTGATATGTGATGTTACTTTAGATTTGTGACTTCACTGACGACTGCGGAGATCGATCCGACGAAGCTGCCTGCGACGCCTACACGAGATGCGACTTCGAACTGAGCCTATGCTCTTTCACTCAAGAGCAGGTAACAAACACATTAAATATTCGATCCTCGTCGGATTTTACATTTCACATCCTTCTGGCAGGACTCCGGTGACATAGATTGGCAGAGAAGACAAGCTTCCGAGGCGAATAACTTGAGCCCCGACGAAACAAGTCCAAACAGGGATCATACCATCAACTCTGACGCCGGATTTTACTTGTCTGTGAGCAACAGCCGACCCAATACAGCGGGTAAGGTTTCATATGCGTGTATCAACCGCTGCTAAGTGTTAATTACAAACCGGAAGTCAGACAACTATCACAAACAGTTTCAGATCGACATCATGTTCTGGTGGTTCGTACTTCAATCCAGGATGTGTTCGGTGATTGCGTAACGTACGTACGTAATTGTGACGTCACAGAACCATGACGTTATCGTGTCTAGATTGTAGCAGAGCTCGAAAACTGGAAACTATTCAGTTCATCCAAATTAATAGATTATAATTAGTATTTACCGAATTCACATCTACTCGGAAATTGAATTAATTTCCGAATCGGAAAGATATACAACACAACTCAAGTTCAGTTCATATCAAACCAGAGGTAATTCACATAAGCATGAGAACGGCAAATGCCTGTACGTGTGCACCAAGAGTGGCTTGTCTCGCACTGTATAGTTCTCCAGTGGCATTTTCCGGAAACCAGAAATTAGACTAGAAGTACAATTGAAGCATATAGCCATTTCACAAATTAGATTAGAATTAGATACCGACGTTTCGCTTTAATTAAACAGCCAGAATTATTTGGATGGTTGTATTTTCAGCGGTTAACATGCGAATTTGCGATCGTTGCGCTGTTTATGTATCGTTGTTTTATCATAATCTATACTGACCAGTGCAGGCAGGAGATAGTAGGTATATAGGTTTTCAAACTGCAGTAATATTCATTCGATTTCGTCGCACAAAATAGCAAGCAGTATTGCATCAAGGTGTACATGTACATTGTACAATGTGTAACTCATCGTCTTTGCACAAAATTTAACTTTTCTTCCGGATCTCGGGGATTCGCTGATTAAATTGTTAGTTTGCCTAAAATAAACGCTACAAACCAAATGCAGCTGAATTCCTATTAGTGGAAGCCTGCACAGAGCCAATTGAAATTTATGTATTATTAAAAAAAATCATTTTGTTTTCGAAATTTACTGTAAACCTCATGAAATTGAGTTGTAGAGTTGTCTACAAAAACGATGGAAATCAAATTTGACGCAATTCTAACTCGTAGAAGCGAAGTTATTTGAGTTTTTCATTCATAATTCTGGGTTTCCCAACGTCAATGCTATTTTTGCAAATTTAAAACTTTCAACAGCAATAACTTCGCTTCTGCTGCTTGGAAACTAGCAATAATTTTTATGCATCGATCTTTCAGGCAACCTAACAATTTTATGGGGTTGACAGTAAATTTGAAATTTAAATTTTTAATTTTTTATAACAAATTGAGAAATTTGAATCGGCACTGCGTCGGCTTTTACCGGTTGAAATCGAGCCGAATATGGTGTGCAGCTTTTTTTTAGGCCACCTAGAAATTGAAGCAGTGAATCCCAGGAATACCGAAGGAAAGTTAGTTTTAACAACTCTATTGTACAATGTGCACACCCACATTGTACACAGTCGAAGGAGCTAGAATCTGAGAATCCCAGTTCTTATTCGATTCGTTTCGGGTGAACGGCATCGTAAGATGGGCACTGCTGATGGCGGCGACCTCTGTGGTAACACGGAAAAGGGACAATACTTTGGGTTTCACTTCACATTTCCTACGAAAATACAATCAATCATTTACAATTGCGTGTGACCACAGGGATGTTGGATCGAAGTATTACAAGTGGTCGCACATTTTTGCACGTAATTAACTGAAAACTTCGGGCAGTCCGACGGGAGTGTGCCGGGTCATTTAGCAAACAACGCACTGTTCGATTTTATCACCCCGCGTTTCCATTTCCACCTCCCGCGGCCAATGAAGGGAAGCGTGATTGAAATTGTTTAACTTATGTTGTAACATATCTGCCACGCGTGATTATGTAGCGTTAGACTTCAAAAGCGCTTTATACGCTGGTGGCCTGGCGCCGGGAAATCAGTTGCAGGTTGGCGAAACAGTTGGGCATGTTGGTGACCCGTGGGATATGGGCGACCTCGTACATCGGTTCGTTCTGCTGTAATCATCACTTTCTGACATGAATACGTGGGTTTTTGCGTTTTCGATTGTATGCGAGGACTCTGTATTGCTGACTCAAAAAAGCTTGTCCCGCCAAGACGTCGTAAATCAACCATGCCTTCTTGTGGTAATCGCTAATTCGATTATGTCTGTAAAGTAAAAAGGTTTATTGTTGACTACCACAAAAATATTATTATTATTGTAGTGGCGGGCTCATTGACAAAAGATTGAAATAATTTAAGTTACTGGTAGTGGCGTAGGCAGAATCGGAAACCCCTTCCTTTCGCATCCAAAATAAAGCACTAATAAATATTTCTTAGCATAATAGCCAGGGTTGCCATACCGTCCTTATTTCTAAGATTTGTCCTGATATTAAATGGCCACGTCTTAGAAGACTCAACAGTCCTTATTTCTAAGAAATGTCCTTATTTTGCCTTATTTTCAACCACTACTGGAATTCGATCGGATCCCTCTGATATCTGTGTTGCATGATATTCTAAAATTATCCTTTTGCGTCAAGATTGTACTACAAATTAAATGAAATGAACTCTCGTGACGTACACACCATAAGATTTTACTTCTACGTGGTGAGATAGCTAGGGCAGTGGCTGGTATAGCAGTTTCGTCTGTACCGAGCTACCGCAGCGGACATCATTTTAGCAGTAAACAGCAGCACCAGGTTCCTGCTGTTTTGTTTACAGCAGAATAAGCTCAAGCTGTGGGGAAGGCGGCATATATTGCGTAGTGAAGAAATACGCAGTGCAGTCGACACATTGGTTAAAAAGTAGTAAAGCTCTAATTCATTGATAAATTTCTCTAACTTATATTGCACTTGCGCATATAGTTTTAGCTCGTAATAAGGCTAAATCTGATTAGTTAAAATGAGCAGGCGTAAAAACGTTTTTCGTGGCGATTATGAGAGAGAATTCAAAGGTATCTAACGAAGCCTGAAGGGCGAGTGTTTCTCACATTGCAATCTCTGCAATTGTGACATTAACCTGGAGGCCATAGGTAAGTCCGCTATATCGACTCACGTTGATACCCCAAAACACAAGAAGTGTGTCAAAATGATTAATTTGAGCCAGTCGATGAATAACTGACGAAGTGTTGTTTCGGCCCCGAGTAAAGATAAACCTAGACCTGAGCTGTCGTGAGATTCATGAAGCACATTCTAATTACACGGAGTTGCTGGGGCAGATTACTTCTGGCGAAAAGTATGGAATTTGATATGCCACGCCTCGTATAAATACAAAGTATGTACCAAAACGATTTTTCATGCTAATCTAATTTTTCGACTGTCCTTAGTTTTCGGTCCATGTCGATGGCAACCCTGATAATAGCTCCGTCGCAATTAGAAGCAACTTGAGTATGCTTCCACCAAACAATGCGGCGATGCACTTTTTCCCATATCCCGTGAAAACGACAGCAATTAACTTACTGTCGTTGTTCTGAACGCACTCGGGAACATCATAGGGGAAAAACATAAGTCAACTTTCGATTTGCCACTCATAGCAGTGCTATCAATGTTCGATGTAATGTGACAATGACGAGACGAAGTTATTATAATCCTGGACGAGTCGCAAATATCACTTTTGCAACCTCAATCTAACTAAACTTTTGCCTTTGCGATTGCAAGCCTAAGCTAGGCTAATTTTTTGGACGGTTGTATGTTGGGTTGCATTTAAAACAAATATTTTATACAGTGTTTTAAACAAAAGCCTTTAAAAAATTGTTTTTTTTTAAGTTGTATAATTATGCCATAATTGTGAAAATACTTTCCAAAAAACATTTAGTATGGGGCTACGGACGATTTACACTCGATATGACCGACGCATACAATATCGAATGGTTGGAACCCTCACAATAGTCGGCCAAGCAGCTATAGTACGTATAGATCATTGATACGGAATGAATATTCTGATGATGGTGACCGCCGTAAAAATGCTGCATGACGATGTAGTCCTAGTTAAAAATATTTTTGGTCAGCATATGACAGGGGTTGGAAGCCTATTGCGTCAAAGGAGCTATATTTACCCTATATTTTCACTTGGTAATATGAAACGACTATGACGTCACAATTGAATATTCGTGTGGTCATGGCTTAAAAAACAATAAAAACAAAGGCTTTATTTTAAACATGTTTGTTTTAAATATATTTTTGTTTTAAATGTAACCCTAATTGTATGTCGTAACGCACACATCTCGGACGTTTATTGGTATTTACCATCTCAAATCAAGGACGGGCCACGCCGTTGATTTAAAACCGGTAACGCGTATAGGAATTAATTCAGATCTGCAAAAGCCTCTGTGAACAATTGATACGAATACGCTCTAATTCCTTTTTGCGTATAATGATACGTGACAATCATTAGATAGATGTCCTATTGGCCTGAGATAACTAGAGTAGAAAGGCCGGAAATCGTTACTGACATTGAACGTTATCACCACAAATTGTATGATTTCATAACATATTCCGTCTCGGACATTTTCATTAGTAGAATTTTGCATTATTTCAAGTAGATAGTAGTAGCTTACTTATTTGAACGGCACATGACACGATCTTCTTGCTGTATTGTTGCATTTCCAAGCGCGTGTGTAGACATCGCTCCCCATATTGAATAACGAACTTATATCGCACGAGCTCTATCAGGTTTTCAAGTTGAACATGTTTATTTTTTGAAGAAAAATATGATAATATGAAATGATTTTGTTGTTGTTTGTGGTATCCGTGGTGTTCATGTTGTATTGTTCTTCGCACCGAGTAGAACGTAAAGATATTCTACGGCAGAGGTCTCAAACACGCGGCCCGCCAGAGCATTTTGTGCGGCCCGCGACGACATTTTAGATTTTTAATAATTTGAAAATATTTTAGTATCACATATCTTTTCAGGTTATAAAGTCAAAATCCCCTCTTAAATTGCCCCGAAAGCCTGAAACTATTCATCAAACTTCACTATCACATCAATTGCAAACGCTACCATGCAGTGGAAGATTCACTATTTCGCCACATTTCCAATTCATGATGACATAAGCTGACCCTTAGACGATTCGTGACTGAAATTTGTGAGTTGGACTTGGACGCGATGTTTCTTAGAATTACTCAGACCCGGGCTAACTCGATGGCAAAATGAAAATGACTCGAGTGGACTGGGAGTGACTCGGAATGCCGTGAATTTGTTAGAATCATGGACTCAACAAACAAATCACGTGTCAGGGTAATAGTAATAGATCAGAAGGTCGCAGCTTGGTATTTCGCTAACTAAGCAAGTAGTTATGGCAACTATTGGCAATCTGTCAGTTACATCTTTGGTCGCTAAACCAGCTTACTAGGGCCACTTACAGGTACCGAGTACCGTAGTGGTACGCTCCAACGATGTAACAACAATGGGCCATTCGGCGTTCCGACATTTCAATCACTAGGACACATTCATTAATATAGTTATATTATATTTATATTTGTTTTTGCTCCTATATTTGAAGATATTTGGCCATGAGATTAATAGCCTGCTCAGGCTGATTGGAATTACAATGGTCAACCTAAAAATGTTTTGATATCAGATCAGTCTCTATTATCAATTTGTTAAATTCAAAACATTCATAGTAGCTGCAAAATTATAACCCGATAGCTTTAATGATGGTATCATACATTTGTCCGCCCATATGGTGTCTATATGTTATAATTAATATATATCAAGTACAACAACAATTCTATTCAAATAGTTATAAATATGATGATTCTTTTCTTGCCAGGCCTAAATTTATAGCAGAGTAAATCACATTTTGACGATGTATGTTTAGTGATAGTCTGCTGGATCGGCTCACTTTCAATAGGACAATTCATTCCCGCCAAATAAGGCATACTTGGAAAGACATAGAATACCCCTATAAATGCTGCGGCCCGCGGCGGCGTCAAAACTGGAAAACTGGCCCGCGAGCACATTTGAGTTTGAGACCTCTGTTCTACGGTATGGCTCTCGTGATTGAGATAGGCTCGTATACGTGGTGTCGGTAATCGGGACATCCACATCCCTGGCTTCGCATTTTTTTCAGTTTCGATATAATTTAGAATTACAGCTACGAAATTATTTCAAAATTAGATAAATTCTATATTTATATCTACACATTTTATCCAAATTACACTAGAATTATAATTACTTAATTCGTCAATACTTTGATATCCAATCAAGTTCCGTTATTATCAAATCATATAGCTCATTTTATCAGCATCAGAATAGCAAATGTCTGTACAGCTAGCTTGGCTCGTTTCGAACTATATACCGGTCTCATGTAACATATACGGGAAAACCAGAAATTACATAAGGATTAAAATTGGAGCATAGAAACTTTTCACAAAATAAATGACAATTAGATTGCCGGCATTTCGGTCTAATTATTATAACTAGACAATTTCTTGAATTATCTACTTGCCCAAATCTGCCTTGAACATTGAGCTTAATATATAAAATATCATAATCAGATCAAATAATTCACAAAGTTCGTTGCGTTAATCGAGAATACCATTGTGAATTAGACGCAACTTGACAATACGTAAATCACGTAAAACTACGATATGATCTCTCAACACTCTAAAATCAAAACCACAACACGAGACCCGGAACGGATCCTGTTTCGTACAAAGCAAATTATTTTGTCTCCGATTTCGGAATAGTTGAACCGAACACCGACTATATACGAAGGGTATCTGATAATACTAGTTAAGTTAGGGTTGTATTTTTAAGGAATAATAATCTGCGTCAATAGGACATCATTCGTGCATGCGACCTCTATTATCCATGGATTTTCTCAAGTTCTCAACTTTACACATTGTTATGGTAGTATAAGTTATCACAGTGTTCAGATACTGGGCTCAATGCCAGCATAATACACTTTGTTGGGCTTGTGTCAGATTTAGTTACTTAATTTCCGATTCATCGTGTGTCCAGTCCACAGCTGTTATTAACCGGTGTCCCTCGAGGCAGTCGTAAGTGTTTCCTCGATCTTGAAACCTCACCCTTATGAAATGCCCATCCTCGCTCCAATAATATTTAAGGCCATTTGCAGCAGAGCAATTGGTATCACTCTGTTGCCTTTCGATCGAACAATAGTATAGCAATTTCCAGGTGAAGCCTCGCGTTTCTGAACTGGTATCTGAAAAAGAACAGCATTATAGTCAGGTCGATTTTCAATCAATATTCATTCTAATGTTTTCGGTTTGTGTGAAAATCTAATTTGAATAGTTTGTTCACTTAACATTCGGTTGATGCGCAGTTCAATTCGTGCACCAGTAATCTTTCGTAATTTATTTTATGTGTATTATGGTAGGTTTTTGTTTATATGACTAAGCGAAAAGGTTTCGCTACCTTTTGCGGTTTAACGTAAGTGTTCGGCAGAGTTGGCTGCAAAGAGATGAACAGCGCCTTGTCGGTTCAGTTCAGCAGTGCATTCACCGGCACTTGTCATATTTTCACCCCACTTCGTAATATCTGTTTGTTCATCATATAAAACCTATTGTAAGGTCAAAGTTGGTATCCATCTGTGTCAGGCATCATGGGATTAACGGCGTGAAGAACACTGCTAATCTCCGGTTACACATACGCAAGGGTACCACCGACGATTATTCTGTACCAATATACGCTTTGCTGATCATAAACTTACTGTCTGCCCTGTTGAGTTATATGCGGATTAGTCAAGTCCAGTACAGGTTATTGTCAGTTTTATGCAACATAAGCTGCTACTCGTTTTACTGGTCTGTTTATTTTACGAGCATGAAGCCACTGTGATAATCGTTGAGATTATATATGACATAGCTGGGAATCCTGGGATCGTTCTTGGTTAGCTATACGACTATACGCTACGTTTCATTCTAATCTTGTGAATTCAATGGATAAGTCTACTAAGAGAAAAATAGTCACTATACAAACGATTCCTGTTACTAATATATCCAGTATCCACGATTGACAGACGCTGCACGCGTAAATACAGTCCAGTCCGCTCAATTTGACCGAATTATGCGGATAAACGTCTTCGTCCGTGTTAGCTTCATGATCGTTGGTGGGTGAAGGCACACAACGCATTCAAAACACGGTACTATTGCGTAATAAATGAAATGCAGCTGCGCTATACTGCAGTAAAAATTGCTACAGATCACATAAAACACACATTAATTATACATTAAGTTATTTGTACTGTGCAGTATTTTAGATACTAGAACATTCAACAAATATTGTATATTGCATTGCTTCATAGCACACGCGTATAGGGCTCTGGCAGTACTTTGTGGTATCCCCACCAACGTACCTAACTGCCGAACTGTCAAGGAAGCGTCTTTACGTTTTTTCTTCGTTTACTTTAGTGAGCCGTTTCGTTTTTTCCGCTAAACTTTTTGGTACTAATTTGTTAAACAATACGCACGTAATCGCACCCGATTAAGCGACAATGAAGCTGGCACGGCATTGTATCACTTCATTGTCGATTGTTACTGCATGGATGGTCATTGTATCGCTATAATCACTGATCTTGTGTTAAGACTACAGAATACTAACCTACGGGTATATACGCAACTTCGGCAAATCCAGTCATTACGTTTGGGAGGGCAGTGTCTCTTACTACTAAGCAATCTCAAAGCGGCATAGTTGGGAGTGGTATAGCTGGCGACCCGAACGCTGAAAGGGAGTATAACTGGTTTTAATCGCAAGCTAGTGTCACACTCATTCCGAAAATACAAATTAAAATCTTGTCAGGGCAGTTGAACCACTCGAAACAGCCCGTAAAAAGACCGAAATACTGTTTATCGTGTCATAACAGCATAAGCTAACGATAGGAATTGCGAGTCTGTGCCTGAATAAACGTAGATTTTGCCGTGCAATTTATACTTTTTTCTGTTCCTGAGCATTGTAACCAAATAAAACGGTTGCCCGGGTTATCCGGTGTTCGAAGTAAGCGGAGGCAACTTATGCGATACTAAGAGTACTATTACAAAAGATTATAAGATCACAGTATCTATTCTAAACTTGCAGGTGACCGAGCTGTCATGTACAGTCCCATTTTCGAACCAACAATAGGACGCAGTCGGTGCGGCTTCATATTTTACCTGCACATGTCACAGCAGACGAGAGGCGGATTTAGGGTGTATTACCGTACGACAATCGGCGGGCCGATGACTCAGATGTTCGAGAGAATTGAAGCGACCGATCCGACGTTTGTCAGGTGAGAATTATCAAGTTTCGACTCGAATACAAATGCGAGGAAATGTCTCGCGGAAATAAGTTGCTGGAGACGCCCTGCTGTATCATCGGAATTTGTGTCATGCTGTCAAGGAATAACTGACCACTCACTAACGGACAAACAGTTTCCTGAAATAAGCCTCGACGTGGACCGTGCTACAAGTCGGCAAATACTAAATCACAACAAAGAATATTGGTCTGGTGTAAATGAGCAATGTAGTCGAAAGCACGACGGACACCACAAACAACAACATCCGTCGCGCGCAGTCGATTTTGCTATAAAACTGGTTCCAAGTTTGATATGCCGACAAGCATCTGGGTCGCGAATTTCTACGAATCAGAATTCAATACTCATACCATCACACCCGTTTTTCGTCTAGCAATTTAACTCTTATACGGGGATAAATGCTGTTAGATATCAACAGAGCTGTCGGTAGCGGTACTTATCATCATTCGGGCCTGTCCGCTAAGACAATAAGTGCGGGCAGGTGCACGGGAGGCTTTCTTGTACAGTTAGGTTATGTCGGTTCAGCATAGCGAGGGCGAATGCGAATATTTTTACCAGTTACAATCATACGACTTAATGGAACGCGTAAACGAATTTTCCGACCCATCAGGAAGCTATGAATGTATTGGTCATGGTGGGATATTCAAAGTTCCTCCACATTATTCGGTACTGTTGAACTTTTCTAAGAAAAACCTTTACATCTTGCCGAAAGTCCCGACCGCCCGCTATGCTTTCAAAGTCACACATCAAAATTGATTTCTGAGCGGTATTCCTGACGACGAGAAACGCGCGGTTTTTATTTTGCACCAATTCTGACGTCGAACAGTTTGCCGTGATCATTGATGATGCACCCGGTCGAAAGTACGGATAGGCCCTATACCAGACTTATCAGAGAGAAATGTCGTTAATGTAATCTAATTTTTGGATTTCCTGTAACTGCTCCAGGAGAACTGCTGTACAGTTTGAAACGAGCGAATTTAGAAAAAAACTAATGCTAGAATTCTGATTATAGTATAAGTTGGAAAATGTATGTAGCTTTAATTCTAATTCGAATCTAATTTGAAAGAAAAGCCTGCAGCTGTAATTTTAATTCTATTCCCATTTTTAAAAAAATTTGTAGCTACGACACTAATTTTAATCTAATTTGGAGAGAACGCGTAGCTGTAATTCTAATTCTAGTCAAATTTGGAAAAGAAAATTGTATTGCTATAATTCTAATGTAAGTTGGAAAATATATGTGGCTATAATTCTAATTCTATTCAAATTTAGAAAACAACTGTATCACTAGAATTCTAATTCTACTCTAAGTTGCCAAAATATGTAGATATAATTCTAATTTTAATCTAATTTGAAAAAACGTGTAGCAGTAGTTCTAATACTAGTCAAATTTTGAAAAAAATGCATTGCTAGAATTCTATTTCGAATCTAATTCGGAAAAAACGTGTAGCTGTAATTCTAATTTTAGTCAAGTTTGAAAAAAAAATGTATTGCTGGAATTTTAATTCTAGAAAAATTTCTATTTGTCCGGGTCTGCCCGATCTCCGAACTTCAATCTTCAAACGGCTGGTTCGAATGGTAATGAGACTTTAAACTAATCCTTTATATAACCAATATCATGCAA
Organism: Botryllus schlosseri; assembly: GCF_051294905.1. NCBI lineage: Eukaryota > Metazoa > Chordata > Ascidiacea > Stolidobranchia > Styelidae > Botryllus > Botryllus schlosseri. The sequence goes on along the minus strand of NC_137244.1, from coordinate 5,847,015 downwards.
TACTGGTAGCCCTCGTAAGTGTAGATTATCGCCGTTTCAGGTTGAGTGAAGATAACTGGTTTCAACCGCTGGCTACAACTGATAATGCAACATCGTTACGTATTTACACTAATATTTTTTTACAGCCAATATCATGTAATACTGGTCGCCCTCGTAAATATGGATTATCGTCAGTAAGCGTATGGTTATTGTTTTGCTTATGTGATTTGGGTGACTATGCTACTCGCAAAACTCATATAGACTCCGCTGATATAACTCCTTATACATTTAATGCTAAATACTTTGCAAAAGACTTTTAATCGTAATGTCGATAATCCGTATTTCATAACCGGGATATTCCGTGATGTAAAGGGATCAGTTACGTTTTCTACGCAATATACACTGCGTCACCTGTTTTATCATTCTGATAAATGGGAAAGCAATCCTACGTTGTTGAACGTGAACGTATATTACCTTTTTGGCGTCGTGCCAGAAAACGTGACTCCACGAGTTACCGCGTTAGCAAGCTTATACAATAATCAAAATTGAATCATTGCACTTCTATTTTACTCAGTGATCCATGCTCGATTCCTGATGTTGCGTGAATATGATTATCTTGTAACAACCGTATATGATTTTTAGTGTTGAGGACCTGTTCTGAATATACGATTAAAGTCGCATTTCGACAATTAACTGATAAATTATTGTTGACTCTCTGGATATCAGGATTACCCAGCATTACATTTCTACTTTTTAAACAAATTAGCCTTTAAGCACTGTCTCAGGATTCCAAAAGAAAAATAATACTGCTCTGTTACTATCTGTTCGTTTTACATCGGGGAATTTCGCGGTTTTGAAACATGAAGTATCGGCATAACGATTAAAAGTCGTATATAAAGTATTTGGAAATGGACATATTAGGGCTATTGGAGGTACAAAACTTCAATATACAACGGAATAATGTCTTCTCCGATGTCACTCGTAATATATCCAATTGAATAATATATTGATAATTATATCAACTCAAATATTTTCGACTGACACTCGTCAGAGGTAATCTTCAGCCACTTGTTTGGGTGTGTCGGCCGAATATATTGATTTAAATATGTATATTATGTATTCGATTGTATATTGAAGTTCTTCCAAGGATGCATTATTGTGTCCATTGCTAAATGATTCACACATGACTTTACCCGTTATGTCGATAAGCAATACTTCAGAACCGCGAAATTCCCCGAAGTAAAACGAACGGCTACGTTTCGCCCCTCAATAAACAGTCATCCACTTGATATATTATCCTGATAAATGGGAAACTAATCCGTCTTTTTCGAATGCGAACGTGTGTTGCGTTTCTTCCGACGTACCTGCAGATCGTGTACGAGAAAACGTGACTGGCAGTATTGCTGCATTACGCAATAGTTTATGTTGCTTCAAGGAAACATTGAAAAATTGCCCCGATAGTAGTAATAGCTAATTGGCGGAAATGCTTCGCCTAAAATTCGGCGAATTTGCGTGCTTCCACGAACTGAATACTTGAAGCGTACTTACAGAATCTCTACCAGCGAAAACGCATTCGATTCTCGCGCTTCGATTCGCGGTTCTCATCGCGACTGGTTTAAAGAAATTTCCTTTCGCTGCAATGTCGGAGGTCTAATGCCGCGCTTGTACGATGTACATTTCTCGGCAATCTTCACCGCTAATGATGTCGAGATGCCGGTTGTCATTTCCTGATTGGTCCTAATTTCACTTTCCGTTTTCTGCACGAAGTGCGCATTTGCTATTCACTATACATTACAGAACTTACATCATTTTGTTGTGTTTCGTTTCTGTAGTGAGTGCTGGACCAACGCGACGTGTTTGAAATCGTGGCTATCTTTTTCGCCGGTGTGTAATTTATCGTCCGAAATCTGCTACAATGGATTTTCAATCTTAACACTAATATTACATGACACATACACAATACTAATCATATAGCCATCAGTCGTGAATTGAACATGAAATTCCACATTCCTTGTACGAACAGTGAGCGCATCGCCACCACAGCAGGTCGGTTTGTAGATATTATACATTTCACGCAGACATGCGACATCGTACATAATTTGTGCATTCGAATTTTCTCCGGCATAAGAATGGATATGCCCGGCACAATGTACGTTAAAAAGCTTTATGATGCACGCCTGCAGTTGAAATGTCTTCATATTGCGGGGGTTGAAGGGGGTTTCATAAAACCTTTTACGCGTAGGCCTACGATCTTTTGCGATGTCGCAACCTGCAGTTGATTAATTACTCAAGACTGCGAAGGAATGCCATCGGCGTGACCTATACTGCTATTATCCCATTATTACACAATTATACCATTATACAGGAGCCGGGGATGAAATGTAAACTGTAGTTCCTCGTGATATCATGGAAGGTAGGATACGTGTAAACCTTCCGCGGTGCATGATATTTACTGAAAACATGAGGGCATGCGAAGTACTATTTGCATCATACCAGATGCTTGTCCGTGTGTTTTGTTGGGTTAAGAATATGCATACTATGCGAATCTTCGAATATTTCAAGAACCGGGTGCCGTGAATAATCGTGTTAGCTTAGCCAACTTGCAAATGCTGCAAACACACTTAGCGTTGTACTGGAGGATATACAATTCATATGGAACGTGCTAATCGCTACGTATTACATTTTTACGGTCAATGACGAACATTTTTTAATTTCATCTCATGAAGATAGTCATTGACTCGTCAGCTGGTGATCTTGTTTTGGAAATGGTGGCATATTCCTTCCAATCAATTTAGGCATGTCTTAGTAGTCCAGAAAATCGGAGAAATGAGACAATCACAGGGGATAAGAATTGACGCTCTCTTCAGAATAGAAAGCATGTTGCATTTAAATCCATCCAAGTGTTGGTGCGACACGTTAGTTGTATTGTACGTATTTCGATATCAAACGATTCACCAAACACTGTATACTATACTACTATGTGACACACAGGCATATATATGGTTCATATAGTACAGTAATTCTTCAAATACACGATATGCAGCAAGGGCTGAAACGATGTTTTCGCTTGGTAAAATAACAGCTTGCACGGTCTTACATGAGTTCATTGTCGATTGTTGCTTCATAATTCGCCTTTGTCCCCCCGTAATCGCTCGTCTTGTGTGAAATCGAACGAAGTACATTACTGTATATTTTGTGATAGCAATAGCCGACAGCAACAAGAATTGCAGCTATGTGTTGAGTTGACCGAATTAGCATGGGTCTTTTACGTCCAGTTTTTACATTTGTTCCATTCCCGTGCGTTTTGGCCGAATAAAGCAGCTGAAAATTTTCTGTTCACCCCATGAAAGTGTTAGCTGGTCTATGGAAACGATGTTCACCAAATTTGGTTCGATTCCAAACAGTGGAAGCGGAGTTATTGCCGTCGGAAAAATTTGGATTTGAATAAAATAGTATTTACGGTGGGCACCACTATAATAAATAATTAAAGAATTGGTCTCCGTAAATACTATTTTATTCATGATCCAAAGTTTTCGACGGCAATGACTCCGTTTCCACTGGTTGAAATTGAACCAAATTTGATGAACATCGTTGCTATAGACAACCTAACAATTTCATGGGGTGAACAGAAAATTTTCAAATTTTTTGTTCTTTATTTTTATATCATAAATAGAAACTTTCTTCTCCTGTAGCAATGCGACTACTGGTTGGAATTGAACCAAATTTTGTGTGTAATAGGCTTAAATTAGGTAACCTAACAATTTTATCAAGTAGCCACTACGATTTGAGAAAAAAAGTCATTTTTGAAGAGCCGTAATAAACATACCGGCAATGTATTGAAATAAGTTCCGCTTGCTCAATTATCATAATAACTGAACTCTTTCCACTGCCTGACCGTAATCCCGCCACTCTACCGCAGTCATGAACTTCCTGCAGGTATATAATTAAGTCATGGGATTATACTAAGGGAAAAGTGTAAAAACATTTATAAACATTTTCTACTTTTATTTTGGCTCTTGGTGTCAGTACGAAGAACTTACTGCTTCATAACGCATGGATACATAATCCGTACGAAATCACATTCCCGGTACCTTTATTTTCATATTATGTTAGATTTCATTATAGCTAGTCCACGTACTTGGGCCGTCTGTCTACTACAGCAACATACAGATCAAGCCTTCTATTCCTTCCTATGATGTAAAGCACGTGTTTAGGTATTTATTATTGTGAATGGTACGCAATTATTATTTATCTATGGTATTTCCAAGAGGTTATCTCAAATTCTACATGGTCAAGTAAAATCTATATACGAATTATACGATGTGTGACATTTATCTCATTGTGTGATATTTGATGGTCCCTAGACCAGTATATCGTCGGTGGTCACATGAACCGGAGAGTTTATCCACGAATTTGTAGATATTTAGATATGAAATGGGAAATTTCTAATTGATTAGACAGGACCATGCGGAACAAAGTGCGGTAAAGTAATATCAGTAAGTTACTGCAATTAAGAATCTCCAATTCTCCATGCATCATGTAGGCCTAGGCTACTTTCGAGACTTACTAGCGTTCCACGATTCGCGCAATCTGTAATGTGCCCCGAAAGTAGATTTCCATGCACGCTGTGCATTTTACTAAGAAGCACTATCAGCTCTTTCCAGAAACTACATGTAATTTCCAGTAATTGCCTTTCAGCTCTGCTAATGCATAACCGAAATCCAAACTCGGATATTCCAGTTGATTCCCCGCGTACGATTGCCAGTTCGCGCCATTACAAGACAAAATCGCTTCTCTGAGGTTTTACAAAGTGCGGATACACTGGAATTATGTTGAATCGCATCACATCGCACCTTTTAACTTGCCAACTCTACCCTGCAAATAGACAACACCAGGAGCGCAGCGATTAGAAATTTGCTGTTATATCTTAACATTGTTTCCACGATCAATACCGCTCAAGTTCAGAGAAGCGCACATTCACAGCACCAAGAGTACTGATCTTTTTCTCATTGTCAATATAGACTTTTCCTTCAAATGTCAACAATAAACTGGTGGTTCCCCAACCTTTTCCGCTGTGGCACTGTAGTGGCACACTAGAAAAATTATAAAACGCTCGCGCCGACTTACAACAGAAATAAAATTACACTGAACCACTCGAATGGACGCCCGTCGCTTTTCGATGTCCAGATATACAAAACTCTGGTTGGAATTTACTCAACAAAGCTCATCGAAAATTTCATTTCATTGTGACTCTTCGCTTGGAAGTGGCAACTCGCTGTAGGCTTCCTGAAACTTTATAAAATTCGTCCGGTTCTACTACAAAGTGCACATCGAAATCGGTAGATTTTTTATTCCAAAAGATCAAAAATATTTTACGTTATACGAAACTGTATTGAAAAAAACTGTAATAAAATAGTATAACTTGAAGAGCTTGTGCATTTGATCTGTCACATTATCATGAGCCATAGGAAAATTGACACACCGCACCCAATCAATCGTGAATCCGCTTCACAACGTTCCATTTATGATATATCTAATGTATGAATCGACGATTCCTTTCCCTAACCAGCTGTGAAGTAATAACAATGTTTTACAGCGTGCATTACATCATAATATGAGTTCATCGATTGATTCCGTTACTGCAGAAGATAACCGGTATTAATTTACGAATTGAAGCAATTAGGAATGTTTTCGATGATGCCTTAATCAAAACCTTGGCGAGCTATGTGTTTTCGGTTTTGCATGTTATGCAAATTGTTCTTTCGTGAAGATACCGCATGTATAAGGTAAATAAATACCGAAAATCTCATTAGCAAGCAAGAAACTCTTGCTGGAATAATGAGCATGCCGATGATTGCTGGTGGAAAACTCTTTATACAATTTATAGTGAATATTACAACCTTCAAAATGCACCAGATGTAAATAGTTACGCGTGTTCGTTACATCCTACAATATTCCACGCGTTGGCATTAGCGGTATTCCAATAGGAGCATCAAATCCGCTTCGTACACTTTGAACGCACACAGCTGTAAGCGATGTGGAGGGTCTATGGCGCTATGCGTATAGTTCAAAATCAGCGCAAAACCAGCAAAGTGCAAATAAGCGGAATCCACGCTACTACAGTAAGGAAGGGGGATTAGGCATGCACATTCCACCAGGCTTGACTTCGCCGCAATATAGCGAGCATTAAAATAAATCTCACGATATCTAGCACTCTGAATATTCCGATTTTTCATCACACATTGACACGCACTCAACCGAACCCTTGGAATTCAGCGTCCAACAGTAAATAATATTAACGGTATGTCCTTATCGGATACCGATTTGACGCCTGGCGAAGACCACACCGCCGGCAGCGACACCTCGTTCATTATATCATGCGCAGGAAGTTTGAATCCCCTTACAAGCGCGTTGGCAATCCGCCGGTCACCGGGATATTCTCGCCTGTGATGTATGAAGCGTCGGACGACAGCAGGAACGACACAACCGACGCGCACTCTTTAGGCTCGCCGAATCTGTGCTGCGCGATCCGCCGTAGCATCAGTTTTCGGAGCGTGGCGTCTTCCGTGATCACGCTGCCGAATTTGGTCGGAAATATCCCCGCCGCTATGCTGTTGACACGGATGTTGTCGTCCACCAGTTCGTAGGAGAGCGCTTTCGTGAGGCCTAGCAGCGCGGTTTTACTGACCGCGTATATCCCCGGCCAGCCTTCCGGTATCAGCCCGCATACGGACGATATAAAGACGATCGATCCTCCGCCGTTTTCTTTCATGTGCGGCTGGACTTCCTTTACCATCAGAAAGCCTGACTTAACGTTCACGTTCATGATTTTTTCGAATAGGTCTTCGCTAGTGTCGATAATCTTTTTGTCTCCGACCGGGTTTACAGCTACGTTGAGGATGAGATAGTCGATTTTCCCGTGTTGCTTGATAGTGTGCTGTATCAGCTCTTGTCTCTGCTCGTTGTTACCGACGTGGCATACTAAACCGGTGCAGTTGTACAGCCCTTCGTCGTGCAGATTGTTCAAGGCCTCGTCTACGTTCTCCTGTCGCCTGCTGCTGATTATTACGTGAGCGCCGTCAGTAGCTAGTCGCTTTGCAATTGCGAATCCGAGACCCTGTGTGGAGCCGGTTATTACGGCTACCTTGCCAGCGTGCTTTCCCGGGCTACAATAGTTTTCCATGTCGAATATCCCTTTCTTGTGCGTTGTCTTGACTGTGCGGCGAAGTTGTGACTTGGTACTGGCAGGCAGTCTGATTTTATAGCTTTACAAGTACTCTCGGATTGTAAATATTTTGAAGCCTTTTACGTCCTGGACTCCCCTTATGCTGCGGTCATTTTTACGCTGCCGCATCGCGTTTATGAGAGATCATTACGTGGCGTCCGTTATCTATTGTCTCACGATGACGTTTTCGGCGTACAGGATGCCGAATCTCGTAACCCGAAACTATTTGTTACGTACAGGAAGACGTCCTAGCACATCTCGTTTATGTACGTACCCAATTACCCATAAAAACTATTTTTGCCGATCTCCTTCTCATAGCGCGGACGGGAGAATTGATCTGTTCGCACTAGAATATACATTTATGTTTTGAATTATTGCGATATTGCAAGGCGATTATGCACAAAGATAACCGAAAGCCAGTGAAAAAATGATCCTTCTCCGAGCCTAAATAATATACTGACAAAGGAATCGTCCGTGTTTTTTGGACACTCAAACGTGGGTTTGAAACATTTACGTCCTAACAAGCGATCGGTAATGGAGTCCTTGTATTTTGATTTTATGTACTTGCAATACCTGTCCAGTCCGTACGTGAGTCGGGGATACTTGTAATATCTGAATTTTCTAAGTCAATTTTCCGATGTGTCTACAAAGAATGGTACATAGCACCGTTTTTCGGAATTTTACTCATTCATCACTCCAATAACCGCCGCACACCGGCTTAGCGAAAAGAGTATTTGAAATCTTTCTTTATCTGCACTCGCACGCGAAATAATTTTATCGTGCTTTGCGAATGACTATATCAGCCAATGCTACATCTACGTAGCATCAGCGATTACAATAACGACCAATGTCTCTAAAATACTCGTCGTCCGTACCATCCAGAACACAAATGCAGTGCCGAACAGAAAATATTAATGACGACAGTTCATCTTTCGCATCTAACGGTAGAGATGCATGGCACATTGCCATCGGCTTGAATTTAAAACTGGTCCTATAGGCTGGTTGGCTGCATGGTCGCTAGTTCGAGCTTGCCCTTCGAAACGCGCGTATACATTAGAAGTGATTCCATGATGCCTTACAAGGTGACCTAGAAATGCACACAGCGCAGGCTAGAATATAAACTTTGTGCATTGATTTTTCGACGCAGCCTTATAGGGATTCGCGTGAAATCGTGCGTCTTTCTCGGGACAACTACTAATTTAGTAAAATCCCGACCGAGTCATGGCATTCGCACCGCAGTGTGTTACTAGGAAGTTAAATTCAATGTCTGCGGGTTTGTGGACTTTGATACTCGAACCCAAAAATACTAAAATCCAGCGTCCGGCATTTACCACAGTTAGTTTTAAGAATTTACACAGCTGGTAAAAGATATGTGTTTTGATACGAACGCGTTGCAGACTATGTAGATGTGGGCGGCAATGACGTAAACGACGTCCCGACATTAAAATTTGCCAAGAATTGTCAACGTCCGTCCGCTCTCTCTGACCAGAAGGTTTACCAATTGCGTAATTTCGTCAAATCACTTTCTTATTCTGAGAAACAAATGCATGAAAGTGACAGGGATGGCTCTGAAGGCAGTAATTTTTCTACCATCAAATACTTGATTCGATAACGTCCAACAATTGAGCATACGTTTTCGAAACGTGGATGGATGATAGCGTTCACTCTTCAGTTATTTCCTACGTAAATCTCGTTGCCGCAAAATATTAGCGGTATGAATCATCCCCCCGTTACGATTCACACATGTAAAGTCTAGATCGCAATTCCCTCCTACCCGACGCGTCGAATGCGTTATTGGGATTACGTGGATAGATAGTATGACTCGAGTAGCTATTTTAAACGAATACCTCACGCAAAGGGTGTTAGATGGATGGTTATTCAATGTCGGCGGCTTGATTATCGAGGAGTGCGCGATTCACTTATAGATAGTGCCCACTCGCCGCCAATTACGAGTGACCATTATATTACGAGGTACTTTTCGTTTATCTATCTATCGCGACGTTAATTTACCTTCTAACGAAGTTACCTGTTGCGTTTAAGGTGCTCTGTTATAGATTGCACGAAAGTTTGTAATCGAAGAATCTCAGAGCCTGTATGACTCTATAAATCGTATTGGTTTGTTGGCTATAATTTCATCTCGATTAGTTATTAATACAACCAAATCCATGAGTTTTTCAAACCCGTAACACGTGATTGAATGGATTTCGCTATACATGAGATATGTCTCCAAAATAAACGAAATGTATCATTTATAAAAGCGAGATGTATTTCTAATTAAATAATAACTTGTCGAGCATTAAGTTAGCATTATGGTGGTGATTGCCCTGTTGATGCAATAGAAACACACTGACTGACAAGACTACGTGGAAAGTACAATAAACGCAAGATTTTATATTCGTTTTATTGACGAATCATATTTTCCTGACAGTTTAAATATCAAGTCCTGTGTCATAGTCCCCGGGTCCATAATAAAAACTCGAAATCCTGCAATCCCACATGGAACATTATCGGTTTGTGCGAGGCGTAGAAGGTCTGATGTGTGTACGTTGGATCCAAGTTTATATGAACCCAATTGCCACAATGTCAACTGTAAGATACTCGCAAGTATATGGTCTATTCCCGAACACAAATAATACGCAAATTCTGCGTTGAGTGCTTGAGCAAGTATCAAGTTAACAAGCCTTCGCCTGTCTCCTCTCATGTTATTGCATCCCGTTTTTCGTTACAGATTTCAACTCAACTTCGATAATCTGATTGCGGAGAGATGGCAGATCGTGATTGAGGCTGAAATCGGCGCCGGCAACATCGGAGATATCACCGTCGACGATCTCGTGTTCCAAGACGGCATATCGGTAGCGGTTGATGCTACACTGCCGCCCGGCTCCACGCCTGCGCCGACGCCGAGCCCCTGCCCCGACGGGCAATTCGCCTGCCAAGACTCGACCTGCATACCTTCATATTTCCAGTGAGATCAAAGTCTTTATTGGGATCTACTCAAAAATTGTTCGCAGATGAATTTTCCGTCGCGAGTGATCTATGAACTGTGTTTAATTTGATCGACTAATGAAGTAATAATATCGTTCAAAGATTCACAACTACCGGACTAATGTGTTACTAATTCATTAAGTACTTTTATTATGTTCTACATTAGATGCGGGCACAGTGCTGCCCACGACAACATTCTGTGCGGATCCCGAAAGCCTTAAACGTTACAAAAATATTTTAAAAATGCGCAGGGAAAATTTAATTACTGTAGCGACTTGATTTTAAGCTATTTCGTCGTATATTAGCGGGGGAGATAGCGTAGGGGTAACGATAAGCGCCTACGAATCGGGCGGCCTAGTTCGATTCCCCTTGTAGGTTCATCTGGGGTCCTCTTCCCCCGCCGTCGCCGTTCTTACGGCGATAAAAAAGCCTAGAAAAAGACCCGACGAAAGAAAGCACTCACGAGGAATGGAAAGAACTAGAAAGGGCCGCGGCTTTAAAGGATCAACACCGAGAAGAACTGTGACATCGGGCACTGTAGGCCAATAGTTCCCAACCTTTTTGTCTTCATTCCCCACTTCAGATTTAATCCGAGCCTTCATTCCCCACCAGGACCGTAACAAACAGCACTTCGTCAGACCCACCAAAAACGTAGATCTTGGGCCCCCACAGGGTGTTAAACCTAACTTCTGCGGACGAAGCCCCCCCAGAAGCCCCGCTGAGCCTGTACGCTTTTCCCGCTACGCATCAGCTACATTGGGTATACTGTTCAGTGAGTCGCCATATTTGGACTAAACGCGCGAAGTGCGAAAAATTTATATAGTTCGTGTTTGACTCGGTGAATATGATCGGGAATTGCATATATTTTGCTATCCATTTTTGATCCCCTCTCTGCTGACGTAATCAGATTCACCGGTAGAGCTGAGTGAGGTGTGTTGGAAAAGGTAGGACCCTTAAATATGTATTAAACATTTTCAGGCGGACCCGTTGGTATATTGACTTCATTACATTATGTTATTTCGTGACCTCTATATCTGCTATGTCAAAAGATTAACATTATCTGTAGTTGAGCCCGTCTGATTGAAACATCCCGGAAGTAAAAACCGAAATGACTTAACTTGGACCGCTAGTGTAACTTTAGATTGACATCCCCAGGAAGTTTATTCCGTTCAGTGCCACGCTTGGAAAAACCGATTCGTGTATCGTTGTTTGGTATTGATTTTCATCTATATGTACAGTACAGCTAGGTGTCGAAATAAAAGTAACTGTATTTCAGTACTGGTCGCGTCGAAAATTGTCACATTTGTGGAATCATTTTACGCGCAGGTGCGATTTCGAACCGCAATGCGGCGATGGCTCCGACGAGGCCCAATGCGGGACATGCGATTTCGAGGACTCCGCGTGCGGCTGGACAGACGCGAGCGAGGGCGCTTTCAAATGGCGCAGAGAAGACTCCGCCGCTGTAACCGACCCGAACGGGCCGCAAGGAGACGCCGATTCAAACCCGTCCGGAATGTAAGTGGTTTTATGTGAGTGTACAACGCAGATATTCTGTATCAGGCGATACAAAATTACACTGTAAATCAGGGGTTACCAACTGTTCTGCATCATATTAAAGTTGATTTGGTATTTTTTATACCATAACTATATTCATTGGACTTTGTGTCAATGACGTGAGTTGATAACTTCACTGATTTATCATTTTCATTAACGCACCTATTGCCTTTTACTTAAGGTTAAGATGTTTTGGAATCGGGAAATTAGGACGCTTTTACCAAATCATGAAAGTCAGTTTACCGAAATTTGAAACGGCTGATTTTGAAATATTTACCGGAAATCTTGCTGTGTTGACTAAAAAAGAGGTCATCACTTTGACTCGACTCCCGAATTACCCACTTCTTACGATAATTCTATGGTGTTGACTAAAAGCAGCGACAACAAATTTTAATTTGAAGACGTTGCGCGATCCATCGCCCAATCTGGCGTGCTGATTACTGAAAAAGGGTCAACACTTTCGCCCAAACCTACTCACTGCCAATGTGCCGAGCTGGACACTATAGCTGTGCGGTGATAGTAATTATTAGGGCAAGTTTTTGTTGCAGTCAAATCCGTGGAAAGTTGCACTGAAAAGTTGCATTTAGGAAAAGCTTCTTGAAATTATTAGGGTATGAGATACTAGAATCGATCCTTATCCAAGGCACTGTCGCAAAACTCCGTGTTGGCGACTTCAACAAAAGCAATAGCCTGAAAATTCAGTGAAAATATCATTTTCGGCAGTCTAGCCTGAGTGTACATCTAATCAGAAAGGACCTCAAATTTAAACGACAGTGAAATAATAATCAAGTTATTTTTTACATATAGCGCCAAATATTAAAGTTGGTTGCATAAAAAATCAAAAAAACTTGCAAAAATTTGCATGATAAATCGAAAAATATGACAAAAGGTTTCATGAAAAAATTGAGAAAAGTTGCAAAAAAGTGCACTATAAGATTTATACAAACAGCCTAAAACACTATACTACATAACTTCTGAGTGTTTGGGAAGCTGCCGCAAGCTGTAAAACAGTTGCAAAAGTTTCAAAAACTTGCCCAAGTAATTATGCAGTTAAGAATTCGTGAATCCCCGCCTATCAAGACTATAGCAATGTACATATAGGTCTTATGGAACGATTGCCATCTATGTCCTATCCATGAAGTCAAGTAAACGCTTCGTGAAATCCTGCTTCCCATGAAATGCAGATCACGATAATGTGAGTTATTCGGCCGCGCCGAGCATGTGCGTATGGCATATGCAGCTGTATAGTTGTACACTGTTAACGCATATATACCGGCTGACATATAGTTTTTCTGGAGGAAAAAATTAACGCCGACTGATTTGTATGCACAATTGCAAACGACCCAGTTAATCCTCTAAGTCGTTGACAGACATGGTTATTACGTTGTAATAGGTGGCGCCTTAAAATGACGCTGCGGCTGATCTAATATCTTGTTTGTCGGGGGTTCGCATTCCTCAAAGGTCGACTTTTCTATATTCGAAAATGAACTAAAATTTTCAACCATAGAAGGTGATTCACCTTCCCCACCAGTTATGGTGGAATGGTAGTCCTCCCTCCAACATGATGGAAGTGCTTTATAAATAGTATACCGCCCACGCAATGATCCTGGCTGATTACGCAATGCGATTGACATTTTCAATACTACTGTATATGTATATGTCTCAAAATCCTACGGCAATACTTTGAAAATATCACCTATTGACATCGTGGCGACCTCTTGTTTCACGCGGCATACTTCCGCCAAAATGCACCGCAAGTGCGTACAAGGGCGATGGTATGGACGTGATCAGAAATGTGTTATTTTATAAAAAGTAACAATGCTCGGACTACGCTTGTGATAGGTTTATTGATACATACATTGTATGTTGAACCTTCCAATACTTATGTATACAATTAAAAGTGTATTCATATGGAAATGAATCCGAATATTTTCGACTGACACTCGTCAGGGGTAGTACAATGTTGCTGACGATTACCCCTGACCAGTGTCAGACAAAATATTCGGGTTCATTTCAATATGAATATACTTTTCCATTGTATATTGAAGATCTCTTGTCTTGTCACTTTTTATGCTTATAATTCTGGCACGTATATGTTTTTGTCGTTTTATCTTTGAACCTTTTTTCGACATTTACAAGATTATATTTTGTAATTTTATTCTTGCAAGGTCAAGCATGGAGTTTACCGGCGTAGCAATATTAAATCCGATAATATCCCTTGCTCTCGTGTCAAGTTTGAATAAACTTCCCGATGTTTTGATAGTCAAAGTTTATGTTTTGATTAAACCAAACGATTGTTGACGTGTGGCCATACTCTGCGAAGTAACTCAAATATTCCGAAAGCGCTTTGTTTCATGCTATTTAGTTGACGATATTTCATAATTTTCCCGTATTTAAAGTTCTGCCGTAACGTAGTGTTTTCGTCTGGAACCAATTTGAGTTGTGTATCCAGAGCTGAGCTGGGAAACGTTGTACTTTATCACGCTTGACTTTTGTATGGGAAGGGGGTACGATAATTCTATACTAGGGCACGTAATTGTGGTTGTCGTTGGTCGTATTCACAATTGAATTCAAAAGTGCCATATCCCATGAAGTCTGAGCTATATCAAATATAACAAATGTACTGCTCAATGGTAAATCATAACCAATCTCAATAAAGGCCTTTGAAGACTATATTTATTGGCCCTATTTCGAGTCAATTTTTCACAGTCAACTGAATCGTATTGAATACGGACCGGTCTGGCGGTCTCGCGTTTTACGCGTCGGCGATATCTTGTACTCTGGGTGGGAAAAGGATAGGAATTCCGTCCAATGAATATTAAATCTTTCGTGGTATCCTAACCCACTGTTTTCCAAAACTCTTTCATTGTGTGAACATTGTCGTAGCCAATGGGCCGACAGACGCCTACGACAACAAAAATTCGGATTTAAACATTGCGAGTCTTGATGTCCACTATGCTTCAACAGCTGCATGTTATATCATTCTTCAAGAAAATTTATCAGCCCGAAATGTCCTATTTTCTTTTGCAAAGTTTAATCTTAGTTGCGTCTGTAGGCATACATAATTTACTCATGGAGGCATAGGCCTATATGTATCATAGCAATCGACATAATGCTATATGTCTTTTGTGGGAGTTATATATAATATCGCAGACCGTATACGCTCACGATATTGTTTTTACAAAAATAGGGACATTTAACTATGCACGCGTTTACACTCCATTTCCAAATTATATTGGAATTAGCATCATAACTATGTAGTTTATTGCAGATTAGACTATAATTTTAACTGTGTTTTTTAAATTAGATTATACTTAGAATTACTGAATTCGCTCGTTGAACGTTGCTCGTTTTGAACTATACAGTTCTCCTGTAGGATTTTCAGGATAATCAAAAATGAGATTAGAAATACAATTAGATAATAGACACATTTCACAAATTATATTAGAATTAGAGTTAAAGCAAAGAAACATTTCACATATTAAATTAGAATTTGATTGCCGCCATTTCGCTGCAATTGATGTAATAGTAACGGATCCTGGACCATTGAAGCGGCATGAATTTGTATCGGGGGTATCGTTTCAAGATGATCAACCGGCTTCGATAGCGAATTACGTGTATGCATTTCGGAGCGGTATCAGAACTAGGATGGTCAAGCCCCTGAAAACATGTCCTGCTTCGTCTCGTAACAAATCGGGTACGATTCGCCACGACTCGTATAGCTGGCTTTTCTGGCCCATCGGATCGTGATGATATGCGGCTGTGATTTATTTTGTATACATCGTATATTGCTTTGGGTAGTAACATACAACGGGTTTGCAACAGTCGTATGAAGTATCCGAAAAGGTGGTATTGTGCGGTGTATATTGTAAACTTTCGAAGGAAACTTTGACATAGTTAGCGGTATAGAAATGAGGTAATGCCGGCGTAAAAGCATCGAGTTTCAACTTCACCTTTCAACCCACTAAGCCGAGAAATCATACATTGCCATAATATGATTTTCTCTGCCCCAGTGACCAGGTATCTATAATGATACAGCAGAAGTGAAGGCGGAATTTCAAATTATCACCAAGTTGTTTATGCCACAGATTTGAAGTGATGATATCATTTGTTGCATACTCTACCCACATAACATGAAGTCTTTGTGTGTTCTAGGTATACGCCGATAATTCTGTACGTCTATAATTTGTTTGCATCCACGGGCGGCCAGCCTTTTTGTTATTCACGGCCGCTACTCATGTGGCCTACGGCCGCATTCCAGGGGATAGTCGTAGTAAACAAACTGGACACCAAATATTCACCTTAAACTGTCTATGTCCTTTTCCGGTGAACTCCCGACTAATCTATATATGCATATCGGATTATTATACGCACCGAAATCGCGAGTAAGCCTGTTATTAAGAATGATATGGATTAGTTGCGGTGGCGTCTGGCGCCAAATTTATTTCAGATTCACGAATGAATTTCGTCATTAATAATAGTAGTTTTACATATTACTATCAAACATTCATCCCTTCTCTGCCCATGTGATCAGTTTCACCGGTAGAGGTGATAGAGGGGGTGGGTTTTGGAAATTTATGGCAAGTTATAAATGATGATGGATCATCGGGTGGGCCTATTGTTATCAGTCACTTTGTTCCGTGCTGTTTCTTCTTGACCTCCCATCAGGATTGTTGATATAGTGGAAATATATCGGACTCGCCCACATTTACCAGAAACAAATGTCTTTCGAGAGCACCACAGAGGATGTATGGTAACCCTGGGCTCATCATCGCCATGTGATCTGCGTAAGCGGTGTTTTATATGAGCCTATAGCAGTGGGCAGTGCTGCAAGTCCGTAAATATGGAATAAAAAAATGAATATCGGCCTGGTGTAAAATGACCAATGGAGTCAAAGCTCCATGAATATCAAGCAAGAAGCAGACCGGCGCGAATGGTTGCATTTTGTGGTATTTGCAGTTGGCCTGATGATGATCACACCAGCAGAACGTTAACCTTGATACGGCCTTGTCGATAACGGATTACATTCTTTAACTTCTATAGCGAATCTTACTGTATCCTCATACATTTCTCATGGTCGAAAAACGCACCAAACGACTCTAACGCGATATATTGTTCAGGTTCATGCACGTCGACTCAGCGACCAGCACCTTGCAGGCCACGGCACAATTGCTTTCTCCAAACTACCCCGAATCGTCGCTAAGTTGCCAAGTTAGCTTTTCATTCTATATGGGTGGAAGCCAGAATCAAGGAACTTTGAGCTTGTCGGTGAGTTGATACGAAGTCTGCGATGGCCGTGTTAGATATCTCATCCCACATCTCACGTATCACGGTAACTGAATATATTTTCGAAAAATTGCAACTGTTTTAGTGCCATTTATCATTTTGCTTTAGTCGCGAATTGCAATTCAGAAAATATCTACTTCCGATAAACTGCTGAAAGTATGCGAGACCCGCGACCAAATCTATTTTTGAAACTTTACACGGAGCGTCTGGCTTCTTGATCGGGGGGTCGTGGTTCCAATTCCCGGTCGCGTCAGACCAAATACCTGATCTGTATAACTGGTATCTTTGGCTTCACCGATTTGGCGTTCAGAATTCCGGGGTAGCGTGACGGGGTGGTGAAAGAATTAGAAAGCCTTACAAAGCTATAGCTGCACCTTCCTTGTCCAACGGCACATATACATCATGCACTTATGGTAAGCATATGCACATATCGTGTGTATGTATAACATGAGTTGGCGTATATGCCGCGAAACTTTAACAACAAAAATATAAAACGTACTCTTCCGATTACTAACATACCTAGGTGAGTACGTTCAGGTAGTTTTGACATGTCTTGTAGGGATGGTGTGAACCTCTGAAAGGTTCAGGTTCGTGTGAACGCGAACCTTTTTGAAAGGTTCTGTGTGAACGCGAACGTGAACCTCATGACGTCACGTGACGTCATATTGCTGATTTCAAGCCTACATTTCAGTGTAGTGATAGCCTATATTAATGTACACGATACCTAGCGATGACTCTGGCCACATATTGCCACAATTTGACGTTTAAACGTCACCTGGGGTAATCAAATGATATATTAAAATTCTGTAATCAATATCTTCCGTCGCTTTGTCAACAATTTCGACGATAACTTGCAAAGGAATATAGGCTTACGTCTTAACGGTCTAGGCCAGACCGGACAATGTATTCGGCGTCTGAGTAGTGCTACCTTGATATTGAGCAGAGTGTAAAACGGGTTACTACACTTGTTACCGACATTACCCCATTATCAAGTAATAGCCAACACCTCAATCGCACTGATTTGGTTTTTATGATACATATAATTATATGAAATCCAGATTGAATCCGCGCGCCTTCTAGACTTTTTACATCAGACAACGATATCAATTTCATTGATTGGTTGAATAAGCACAATTCGGTGACTACCTACAGTCCTACATGTAGTGTATTTCGCTCTTGATGTTGTGATTACGGGTCAAGCTCACGGCAGAGAGTCACTAAATATTCACAAACGGAAAGCTAGATCTTTCCAGCAAACTTTTATAACAAAGCAAGTAAAATTTTTGAGATTGGCAAGGTGCATGCTCGTTTGGTGTTGATTGTTTTTTTTATGCTGCCAGCGCCATGCATAGAGTGGCCCGCCATTGAAATGCAATAAATTTCAACCAAAGATGTTATAATGAAGTGAAAATTGTAAGATATATGAAAAAGGTTCACAGTGCAGAACCTACCATGGTTCGTTTGTGAACCTGAACCTCTAAATTTCTGAGGTTCACACACAGAACGCGAACGTGAACCTCACGTTCACACCATCCCTAATGTCTTGTATATTGCTACTTCTAATTGTGTTTCACCTTACCTCGCTATCTAAATGGACAATCGGGGCCACTCAAAACACTTATGATCTACAGCTGGCTCACTTGTAATTTCATAGCTTACACAACTTTAATCGCAGATAACCATAATATCATGCGCAATGTCTCAATATCCCAATCCGTCGCGTTAGAGCACGTGAAATCGTATCCGCCGATTGCACTCTTGATAATCACGGGATATTGTGCGTCGTTTAGATTCTCATAGTTATCTTATCGTGCGGACATTTTCAAGGGTCGTTTCAAAATTAACCTTGGGTCAACGTCAACGCGTGCCCATAACGGCCCGCGAGGGATTTAAAACAGTGGTCAGTAGGTCAAGTTTTTGTTGCACTAAAACCGTGAGGAAGTTGCGCTTCATTTTAACAAAAGATGCATTTATAATTTTCCCTTTTCGCGGACGGCCGCAAAAATTACATTTTTTCCGGTACACTACAAGAAAATAAAGCAATGCGGAAATAAGTTCCAGCGAAAAGCCAAACAAAAAGCGATAATCCATAAAAAACAAGTCAAATACCTTACTCCAAACCCCCTAGGTCTGCAAACTTGACCCAAGGTTTTGCCGCAACACTCAGTGTTGATCGCTTGAAAAGCCCGCGCGTCCGTTAAATGGGGAAGGACCGCCAATTAAATCGACAGTGAATCAATCAAGCGATCTATTTACATACAGTTCAGGTAGTGTCTAGCAGGGCTGGGGTTGTAGATCAATCAGATAGCTCTTTGTTAGGAAGCTCTAGGAAGCTGTAAAAATAGTTGCAAAAGTTGCAAAAGTGGCCCTCGTGACTAGATGTTGAGGAGATAGCGTAATCTTCATTATCTATGATTCGGTCGGCTTGTATATTCAGCGGCACGTATACCGCGGACTCGAAAAGATAGGATTTAAAGTTTTAAACAGTTTTGGGTACGCGCTCGTATGGTTTGATGATTGGATTTAGCTTCTGATTAAGAAGACTTGCTTCTCCAATGTATGTCTGCATTCCTGGGTTCGCTATACGGTTTCAGCGTTGCATTCAAGCGAAACGTACAACAACGGTTGAATTTAATATACAACAGTGCATAGAGGTGTTCTGCTTTGAAATTTGGGTGTGCATAGTCGCATGGCTAACGTAATCTGTGATTTGTGACCACATTTGAGCATTTTACAGCCCGCGGGCCAGATCCAGCCCGCGAAAAATTGCTTGGAATTTATACAACAAAACCTGCTTTTGAACATAATGCGTGGACTAAAACCATATCGGCTGTATGAACTGAACCAGAAACGCTTTTACTTATAAGCCTGTCCATTTATATACCATTGTCACGTATAGCCTACGTATGTCGTATGCGTTATCCAGATTCAAAATAAAGCCAATATAACAAAGTTTGTCGCAACAGATAAAGTCACAAGTCAATTTTTCCACATAAGATAGTTCAAAGATTTTCAATTCAGTTCAAACTGCTTTCAATTTAGAAATGGAATTGATTCGCCCCAGAATATTGTTCGAACTTTTAGCTCGGCCCGCCAACATTTTTTCTTCTGCACTGCTTTCATTCCGTGTGCATGTCTCCTTTTTACATTGCCTATGCAAGATGGGGTGTCTGAATTCGACACCTTCCTGTCTTTCCATTGTATCGCAGTCTTGTGGTGTTATGAAATGACGAAATTGTTAATAATAAATTGAATTGAATTGAATTGCGAATTTAGCCCGCCGAAAAAAGTAATTGCCCACCCCTGTTTTTGACACTCGCTCTTCTACACACTAAAATCTAGACGATCTCTAGTGTAGGCCTCACACACGCAAAGCAACAAGATGTGGGTGTGCATAATTTATAAACCAGAGTACATGCCATTAATCATGCAGTTTACAACTATTGAGCATGAACGCCTAATTTCACATGGAGAATTTCTCGCCATTTGGGTGACGTCACGCCACGTAGTTCGGCGGAATCGACATATCTCAAGTCATGCTCGAAACATTCTCCCCGCAACAACACTTTACGATTGCCAATACGCATTGGTTTTCCACGTCCCTGTTTTCAAAGCGTCACGATTCATTGTCACCCGGCGTCGTGACCCATAAACGTTACTACGAACTTATGGAATTGGGATGCATCTTATAGTCCTGACGGTTCGGCATGCCTTCCGAATCATTTGCGGTGAACATTCAAGAGCCAAAATTAACCCTGAATTTATTCACGACAAGTGTATCCAACTGAAGAAAACTTCATTTACTGCGGTCTTTTTGTATTAGACATCCATACGCGGTTGTATTGAAGTTTCTGCAGGGCCAAGCTCGCAAAGTCCTGTTAAACACCACTATCTTGATTTTGATTGCCGGTATCACTGCTGTAGCCTTTAATATACTGCCTAGTGCTCGCTTGATTGTATACTTGTCGGAATTTTTTGTTTGAAAGTCTCAATAGCTTCCAGATAACTTGTCAGAAACGAGCTGTAGGCTAGTTTTAATTAAACAGTTTCGTACAACACTTGTACCATTGTAAGGTACGCCCAATGTAGTTAGGAACTCAATATCATGACACCATGTAGAAGAATCCGTTCCAGACTTCAGAATTAAATCAAAATTCGATGTATTATATCACTATTGATGGACGTAAAGCACCCAACTTCTTGCATTTTGGAATTGAGACCGGCAGAAAACTCGCGAGAGCGGTTTAGAACTACATATTGAAAATGCTACTGTTACTGACTGAGATTTCTAATATTGCCATTCATAATGTATGCTGAGATTTCAGGTATTAAAAGCCTACGAAACAGCAGTCTTGTGTATGCTGGTACGATTGGAATCAGTTGCCGCGTGCGGTCATGCGTCCACAACGGACGACCGTACGCAACGCAAACTATGACGTCACAGCACAACACAACCAACATGCTATCATGTTTCCGTCCGCAGGTCGGTACGTTTGACACGATAATCGGGCGAGGTGGCGATCCGATATGGGCTACCCGCGGAGGACATCTAAATTCGTGGAACCGCATCACAGTGACAATCGGTGTGTTTCATGTTTGTTTAGGCTGGTCGCTTTTGAAATGGTGTTTAAGAGCTACTTTATCAACGAGAATTGTAGTCTCGCTACTTTTTGCACCTGTGGAAGCCTTTTAACCACCATTTGTCGTATCGTAGCATACGCAATATGTTGCAGAAAGCTAGGTGCGTTAGCGGAAATGAAATATATGTGAAGTCGCGATAAACTCTCATCATTGTTGCAAAGTGCAATGAGATGGTCGAACAATTTTATCTTTATCGTGATGTAGAAATGGCTTTGTATTCTTTGTGGTCGCATCAAAGGTATACATTTGAACTTGTCACGTCGTTCGTGCTTTTTTATGGTGTCGTGTTGAGTCATATTAGAACGTTCGATCGTAGCTTATACTAGATTACGAATGTAATCAGTCAGGAACATGATTTCCCCCAGCCCCAGTGTTCAACTGTCTGCTCTGTACGAAAGGTGACCAATCCGAGGGCTGGAGGTTGAGGTTTTCTGCGCTGCCTTGCGTGAGAGTGAACCAGTGCAACGACATCTCGGTGGACAACGTCGTGCTGCAGTACTGCAACATCAATGACCAGATACCCAACGCCGATCAGGTTGGTGTTTTCGATTACGATATAAGGGCGGAGATCATAAAATAGGATTATCGATAAAGTCGATTGTCATGTTCATCATGATTTAACAACATAGGATTAATGAAACCAGTTGATCGCAGCGCATAAAGTTTGGTTTATTGTCATGATTTAACAAACCGTAACAAATTACAGATAATAGTTAACATTCTTATGCGCAAATCTTTCCGATAATGACCGTGACGATTGTCTCCTAGGCAATGGCTTCATTAAACAATCAGATAATCAACGAATTATGTACCCCCCCCCATTGCAGAGCGATATATATATCAGTAGGCTATAATCCATTTCTTCGCTGTACATTACTTATTAGTGATTTTACACACTACTTTCATTTCGTGATGATGATAATTCTATTACAGTCGCAGTATCTTTATCAGAGCCTGCCGTTTCCTTCAGTAAATTGCCATCTGACAGCCCAAACTGCGTTTTCGCATTATGATGCAACAGATAACACATCTCAATTGAACACACGGGACACCTCGAGTAATTATCGCGCGTAACTTTTCCCAAGATTATGCGTCGCCATTAGCAGTTTCTAATCACACGATTAGCATTCTCCCGGATCAGCTAACTTTATGATATCCGCCCTAAACGTACGTTGCTCACGCGACGCTTTTCACTAGGAATATGTCATCATCGCCGTATAATTGTTACACTTTATGGATCAGTTGTTCCCTAAAACTACTACTTTTTTTCCCACACCACAAGTTCAATAAAAAGGTATTTTACATTATTGAATAGTATATTCATATCGAAACAACGACTAGTAGATAATTGGAAAGAACATTGTATATCAACAATCGTATCACAAAATATGACGTCACCGGCATGAAATTTCGAATGATTACTCAGTGTAGTATTTGTAGATGTTGTACACACAGTCCTTCCGTAGGCACAGGCTTGATTGGCGTACTTTGATAAAAGTCGACCCCAAGGCACCCAAATGAACGTGTGAACGGCCTCTCCCGACAACACGGAATCTGTCCGATAATCTTTCGCGCAAACAAGATTATCCAACAAATGTTTGCCAATAGAAGAAATTATGTACTTTATGGTCAGAAGGAGTTCGTGTACCATCTGAATGTAGTACATTGAACGCTCTCTCATTCGAAATTTCATGCTGGTGACGTCATATTTTGTGATACGATTGTTGATATACAATGTTCTTTCCAATTCTCTACTAGTTGCTGAAGCGCTCTCTCCGCTCCGATCATTCGAAATGTCATGAACTTGACATATTTTGGGGATGAACTATAATTTTCAAGTTGCTGATTATTATAACATCTTGACGCTGCTTTCAAACACATTAAATTACGCCGTGTGTCATCCGACTAATGCGTAATACGTAGTCGCCAGTGTCATATCATAATATTTTCATCGTGAGTTTCTTTAATTTTACCGGTATTGGAACGCATGCAGAGTTGGATGAGAAAATTTTCAGCTTCTCGAAATTAGATTAGAATTAGAAATATAGCTCTTTCTAAATTAGATTAGAATTACTGAACTTATGGAAATTTGACATTAAATGAAGTTTACTTCATATCAAGTCGGAGTTCTATCTCAAAAGCACAAGAACGTCAAATTTATGTACAGCAAGCTTGGTTCGCTTCGTAGGCCTACTATACAGTTTCTCTGTAGTATTTTCAGGAAAACCAGAAATTAAATTAAAACTCAAATTAGATCATAACGCCATTGCACGAATTAGATTAGAATTACAGATTACTGTTATTTCGCTTAATCAGTCTAATTTGACTACTAGTATTACCTAGTTGTCCAAGTGTCCAAATCGAACAATGAGCTTGCCAATTCGCATATTGTGACATCACACATCATTCGAGTTCACTCAAAGTTGAATGATTCATGCGGCTTGTTGAACGTCAATTATTACTCGTGAGAGACGAATGCATCTTCTCATCGCATATCCTTCACTTATCGCGCAAGAACTTCCACGACAGTGTCTGCCTTATTATGGCCTTTTGCGCTGCAGCAAGATTGACATTCGTTGAACAGATTCAGTTCAAGAGTACACATTCCTAGGAACCCGGAAAGTAAATGATCCGGCATACGTATGGAAATGTCATTTGTAGTGTGAAAAGGTGTTTGTGTTGTTTCGGCGCGATGATCATAGTCACATGAGTAGTGAATACTTGAGTATCGCCAAATTCAGCTGCCTCAACCATACGAAACTTTCAGGGTGGGTTTCAAAAAGTTGTCTTAATTTAGACCTGGCTTAAGGCCAGTGATTGACTTGCTCAAGACGCCAGACGTCGGCGGTCTTAATTCGGTTTCAAATGTCAATTTGGCGCCGCGCTCGGCCAAGTCCGTTAGTTGCGAGTAATTACTGTCTACTTCGTCGCTGTAGCGAGTTCAACACGGAACCGAGGCCAGTTGTTATTGTTTTGAGTTGCTTGCTGATGTCGTATAGTATGGTAGCGATGCAGTGAAGGAATACGGAATTGCTTGAGTTGTTGAAATTTACGGACGGATGATCAGAACGGAACCCCGAGGAAGTATCTGGCAAATGATCAGCACGTTATCGCAAAGTATTCGAAGAAATAGTGCGGCTGTGATACCGATTTTTGAAGACACAACTGCCCAGCATTTTGGCATATTAATCGATGAGGATTATGCTCTTGGAGATGCTGAATATCCACTGAGGACTTATTACTCACGCCACTATTATGCCCAAGAACTTTGACCGAAAAAAGTCACTATTGTTTTCATGCATATTGTTACCCTCTGGCAGAGCGCAGTGCTTTGTGTTGAAGAAAATATCTCGCGCATTGGCTATATTCATGGAAGAACCTCAGAATATCGATATGACAATAGCCTGCTTCTGCCTTTACAATCATAGCAATGCTGACAAGGCAGACGGAGCTGAATTTGATGACATACTGCAACTGGAAGCGTTGACCGCACTCCCACAGTATCGACTCCTACAGAGAAATCTGCACGACAACGCATGATCTAGAGATTTTTGCAATACATTTGATTACATTCCAATACATACTCGTGCTTTATTTCTTGTGACACGTTAAAATGAGGTAAAATGTGCATTATGGCTTTAAGTAAGTTCAAGTTCATAAATTTGGACACAAGATAGCGAAGTTATTGCAAGGGGCTTGGAAAACTGGAGCAGGCGAACATGAACGGCTGAACAAAATTGAATCAAATGTACAAAAGACATGTTTTGACTCTAGATTCGGCTAGCGTCAAATTAATGTTGTTCAGCATCTTCTAAATTATTAACGTTGAGACCATGCTCAACTTGTTTCATTCTCTTCTGCTTTATCACTGATTTTCAAATCTTCTCGGCTTCATAGTTGACTTCGGGCCTGGACTTCGGTGAGCTGTTGGTAGAGATATAACTAATAAATTTCGAACGAATTTTTCAAATTTTATACTGTTGCTATCCATACAAAACTCAATAGTCTATTGTAATACATAGCATCAGCAAACTATACGAATGTTAATAGCAATAATAATGAGATAATAATTAATAGCAATAATAATGAGATAATAATTAATAGCAATAATAATGAGATAACAAACAGACAATTGATGGCCTAGTAATGAATGCAAACTTACCTTGATCTGGTTGGAAATGTTGCCCAAACAACTAGCAGATGCAGCTCCCAACTGCTACTCCATAAGTTGGCACATCAGATGGGTCAGCATCTATCACAAAACAAATTATCAAGCATGGTATGAATATGAATGGAAATGACATACTTACAGCCCAGTGTTGGTATCATGGTGCGAGGAACTGGATAAAGCTCGAGCAAAGTGCTTTCAGAAAAACCTTAATATAAAAGGAACTGGATATTGGTATGCGCATTCACACTCACATATACGGATAGATAGATAAATACCTATTTGATGGCTTGGCACATCACTGCTCGTTTGATTTTCTCTGTGTTCCAAAAGAATGGTGCTATCATTTGTTTCACAGCCTGCAGCTCACTCTGGTGGCACATTGCACAGCTATATAATAATTTTTACATGGACTGATCATGCTGCTATGTCGATACTATGACTGGGTAGCAAATCTGTGAAAATCAATGTTGAATTGACATATATCTCAAAACATTTGGATTACTGAAGCGTTAGCATTTACTGCACTTTGAATATTATTGGCATATATCACTTCACATCAATGGCCCCTTTAAGCTGCATACATGCGCAAATGCGCAGTGCTGACACGGTTTATGCACACAGAAAATCTGAAGTCATGACCCTTTTTTAGTCGTTACGCACTGTTTTCCGAGGGTCTGCGTAGTGAGTTCTTGAGTGTACGCACAGACTTGTTAAAAATTAGAGGGAACATTGCTTCACATCTATAGCAATTCACTAACAACTTCATGCAAAGTCATGTCATTTTTCTTTCCGAAACTTCTGGATCTTTATCCAGTATGCTGAAATTCGGTGCGCGTGCAGTGAACGGAATATCAATACAATGCTGGTTGAATAGACACATATTGATCAAAGTTCCATGTAGTCGGCACTATTTCTAGAAAGTAGCAGTTAAACATATTTATGACAATGCTCATAGGGGTGGAGCGAAAATGGATGTTGAGGGGAACCCTGCAATCAATCACAGTTGCGTGCAAGTGGTGCAACATTGATTAGGCTCAACAAAATGAGCATGATACATATTTTCCATTTTCTGGTGATGCGTCATGTGTTCACTTTTTGGCTATAACCACAGCAAAGCCAAACTGTCAAAACGTCAACGTGCCTAAGTTAAAAGACGTAACCAGTCGAGAAAACTATAATGATGAGTTGACGTAGCATGTAGGCTATCAATAAAGGATCTGTTGATCTGCCGCAACCTAAAATCTCATCTTGGGGCTTCTTCGATACATGCGCTATATTAACTGATGTTCCCCATGACCACTGATCAGCATCATTACCCGTAGCGGATTCTTATCGCTGACCTTTCTTTGCCAAAATGGGCGGGATTCGCAAGTCCAACGCTAGGCACCTTTACGCCTTACCCCAAATATCACTTCACGTGTCTCGTAACCATAGTCATATCATATTCGTAACCGAATCGATTGGAGCCAGCGAACGCGGGTTATGGTGGTCATGGGGAACATTGCTTGATACTATATGGTGCGGTTATGGAAGAAGTGCTGATGTGTCCTGTGTGCCTCAGGGCTCTGGCTATCCATTTGAATTGAAATCCGTTCAGTATACGAAGACCCCTGCAGCATTCCACTGTAAATCCCACTATAACGGTATATGATACCAACTTGTCACGTTTGTGATATAAACATTGTTCCAAACTGCCTGACATCAATATAAAATGATCTAATCTGATTTGCCAAGCTATACATCAGAAGAACGGCCAGTATCCTTCAACAAACAGCACAGCAGTTATCAGCACTGTTGACTTCAGCCTACCCCCTAGCTGGCTTGGATATCTGTCTTAACAAAGCGCACGCTGGAGGGGAAATCCCCTCAAGTCACAGTTTTGAAACCGACTTCAGCCTGAGGCGTGTAGCTTAAGCCCGACGACGGGCCTAAGTCGACTATTTGAAACCCACCCTCAGTGTTGGTTTCATATCAAACTAAATACAACGAAACACCCCATTACCAAGACGAATTCCGATTGTCCTGGTGCTATGTAAATCCAGGATGGGAAATAGGTGTACTGAGATTTACACCATAGCATTGGGTGTACACAGGTAAACTTCGCCAACCTGATTGTGCATTCTCACCCTTTCCAACGGGTGTAAATGAGTCAAATACACAAATTCCAGTGGAGATATATCCCAGGTGAAATCCAAAATCATGGTAAACGCACCGCGCTCGCACTGCGCGCTTGGGATATATCTCCATAAGGATTGGTGTGTTTGGCTCATTTACTTTCGTTGGAATGGATCATGACCATGAATGGCTATGAAAGCACTATTTGGTACATGAAAATGGTGTTTACCTGGTTCACACCCCATGCTATGGTGGAAATCTTCTCACTTCACCTATTTTAACATCCATGGATTTACAGTGAACACTCTCAGCGAGAACAGAGTGTATTTCCCCCTTGTACCACCCCTGATATACGGGTGTGAATATACACCCATGGCACACGAAACCATAACATACCCCAGACTTATACCGCGGTATAAATCGAGTGTAACAATTTAATCTTAATTATGCTAGCACGTAGGAACGAAGAATGTACGCACGTATAGGCAAGTAGAATTTGTAACCGCGATATAATTCTCAGTTAGGTTCTGTTCTCGTGTACCACCCTTTTCGGCCCTTCGATTGCGAATACGCACTCTTTTCCCTAGGAATGTAGGACTTAGCTGATATAAAGATTAAGTTGATACAAATCAGTAGATTAGAGCGCTTTCTCGTCCGATTATCGAAATTGAATGATACTTGGAAATCAATGTGTGGCACCAGGCAGAGAAACCGTACAAATGGTTATCCAACTCATATATAGTAAGCAGGCAAATAAAATTCAAGATTTAAACTGAAATACAAATCAAATACCGTTTAATTGAAGACATATTCGCTGAAGCAGGCGGTTTTGGGTACATATATCGCTTTTACCTTGAAGGTGGCTGGTTTTAAACCTCTTCTATATGATTGCTGAAATTTGTTACTCTGGCTAGTAGAACTTTGCACACCGAATTCGACTCCATTCCGACAGGTAGAAAGGAATTTGTCGGAGTATCAAAATTTTAAATTAATTTGAAAAAAAAAAATGAATTCTATTTCTTCAGAATTTTACTGCCTATCAATGAAGTTGTCAAGTAATCTAATGAAACGATACACAGCCAATTTGGCTTAATTCCAACCGGTAGAAGCGAAGTTATTGGAGTGGAAATCTTGGATTTGAAAAAATAGTATATACTGTGGGTAATCCAAGAATTATAGTAGTAACAAACTCGAATAACTTCACTTTTACGGCTTGGAATTGAGTTAAATTTGTTTTGCATGGTTTTTGTTGACAACTTAATGATTTCATGGGTTAGCTATAGTAAAATCCAAAATTTTCAAATTTTAATAACTTCGTTTGTACTCATCGGAATTGAAACACAAATTTGATGTGCAACTTTTTTTAGGCAACCTCACAATTTTGGCTGATAGCCGCGAAAATATGAAAAAATTAAGTTATTTTTGAACAATCCTATTGTTCAATCGAGCATTAAGAGGTAATTATTTTCATTTATCCGTTAATGTTTACCAATCGCAGCTCGACTGTGACTTTGAGAGCGGAACTTGCGGCTGGCTCAACTACAAACATGACGACTTCGATTGGATACGCTGGAACGGGGATACGGCCAACGTCGCGGCTAGTACGGGACCCGCCTATGACCATACTCTTGGTAAAGTGCATTTGAAACTTGATATTCATCAGCTGATATGTTTTCCGCATGATATGTTGTGGATTGGATCCGAAAACCGACCGAAAATCAGCAGTTTTCGTTTCGAAATAGCATACACAGTTAGCAATAGAAAGTGGATGGTTAAGCCATCGAATTGGTGTAGACAAGCTGTATGCTGATATAGCCTACATTTCAACAGCAGCTGAAATATCTCGAAACATCAAAGCAAATTGTGGATAACCACTGAATTACCTCAGATTCTTTGTAGAATTCTAGATTGTGTAGCTTTAACTATTTTCTCTTCCTCATTGAAAGTACTATTAAAACGTATTATATGCTTCGTTGAATTTGTGCTGTGATGGCTTTTGTATTAGCACCTTTTCAAGCGTAATAGTCTCATGATCGCGAAAGTTTGCCTTTCAGAGCAACCAACCAGAATTTACCTAACTTGCGGTCGATTATTGATAAAAAGTACTACGAACTTCCATGTAAGACCTCAAAACCAAACCAATTCCATATTATTCGTGGTTAATGTGTTCTAATCGTAATTAATAGTAATTGATTGTACTGCAGGCGCGGGTGAAGACGGCCACTATATGCTAGTCGACGCCAGTTCCCGCTTGAGAGCTGACACAAAAGCCATTTTGACGTCGCTCAACCAAACCGGAACCGTGTCTCAGGGCATCTGCGTGTCGTTCTGGTACCATATATTCGGACCGAGCATCGGAAACCTGGGTCTGTACGTGATCAAACACGGCAAGGAAGGCCACGAGGGAGACTGGCACCCGGTCTGGTCGAGAACAGGATCACAATCGAACGAGTATGGTTCTCTTCCGAGCATTGCACACGCTCTTAAATACAGTGCCGAGACTGTCACAGCTACACAACCGCATACAGTCCGTTCTTCAAAATCACATCGAAAATGTTGTTTAGTCAGTGACTATTCTATTGATAGAGCTGCGCAGGGTTGTAATAACGCGAGTCAGGACTCGACTTGACTCGACTCAACTCCTTGAAAATGGAAAATTTTTGTATTGACTCGAATTTTACTGGAGTCATTGCGGATGAGTCGACCAATTCATATGGCTCGACACATTCTATATGGCATATTCAAGTCCAGTGAATCAGGACCGATAATTGAAAAATGGGCCATGAAACTGTCTTTTATCCATTTCGATAAAGATGTTTATAGTGAAAAAATGGTCATGTTATGAATCCGAAGCCTTCTGTGTCAGTGGCTCTCAACCTTTCTGACCTCGCGGGCCGGTAAAACTTGAAAAACGTAAATTCACCGTGTTAAATCCAATTACATCAACATTTAATGCAATATTGGAAACATCATTTAATGGTGCCTTTTTGATACAAGTAATATTGATGCGTGGTTTTATTGAAATTTATGCAAGGCGAAGTTCGCGGAGTCCTGTTTAAGTCAAGTAACTTATTATGAGTGTTCTGTGTCCTTTGGAAGAAATGTGACTTTGATAGGCCTTATCATACTGCAAAGATTGAAGTTTGTTCAAATGTCTTCGTAGCTTTCACATAAAACTTGTCAGAAACGAATTGTGGGCTACGTTTCGACAGTTTCGTCTAACACTTGTATTATTTTGACGAATGCCTAAAGCCGACCACGAACCCTTTATTTCAGTGGTTCCCAAGCTTTCTCGGCATGTAGCACACTAGAAAAGGTATAAAACTCTCTGGGCACACTAGGGCGAGAAAAGATGCCTTGAAAAAGAACATAAACTGAACATATGCAATAAAAAGGAGGTTGACTTGTTCGAAAACTTACCCGCATTTTGTAACGTACATCCCTTGATATTACAATAATATTGGGATATGGCGAAAAAACACTTGTGTTGTAATCGCCAAACAAACATAATCAACAAAAACATCTCGCATTTTTTCATTGATTCCAAACAAGTGTATCTTGTTTAGAGTTTTTAAATTCACTCAAAAAAGAAAAGCCATGTCCATTGTCCACCTAGCCATGAAGATGCAAATTTTAACGCAATATTGGTTGTTTTTGCGCCGATCATGGGGTAGGTCTTGCTAGCGGACTGATAAACATAACAAAATTTCATTGGAAGAATTAGCTTCAAATTTCCGTCAATCATTTAGCTGCTCTTCTGCGGAAAGATTGCTTGATGTATTTGAATGCCATAGCTGATTTCATTGTCACTTGCGCTTATTTGTCAGCAGTGGAAGAAGTTGAAGCGTCTGTAAGTCGCGTGTTTCAGGCCTTTTTCAAAATACTTATAGTTTTTTTCCAAAAATGTTCGTGGCACATCTGAGAATTTGCGGCGACACACTAATGTGCCGCAGCACACAGTTTCTGAATCACTGCTCTATTGCGACACCATGCAAAGTACGTCCCAGACTTCGGAATAAATTTGAAATTTTATTTTTATTTTTCACAGAAGTGAATTGAAACTGCCCCGACTTGTCTCGAGTCAAAAGTAGAAATGCCAAATTGACTTGCGACTCGGTTACAACCCTGGTGTTGAGCGGCATCGAGTGCCTATGAGCGATTCGATTCTGAATCGAGTATTTAGGCTTCTAGTTGAGTGTTCTAGTATCACTCATTATAATGTCTTGACAGCATGAAATTTGTGCGAAGTTAAAATATAAATACCTTCTATGTTACCATAATTATTGTGGTACATCACATTAAAGGCAATTTGGAATTTTTTTCGACCAGTATTTCATTGCATTTTGTTACAATACTGTGTATCGATCACGTCTTCACACATATTTCCATATGCTGAGATACAACCAGTTGAGGTCTTATGGCATCCATAGTGTAATATAAAGTCAAAACTATGATTCTGTATGCGCTCTTAGTGACACGAAGCGTAAAATCTCAGTAATTGAAAACAGCGTCTTCCTAGTCGTGGATAAACCTTAATACAACCAAATAGGGAAGTTTTTTGTTTACTGCCGATTCATCGTTTACGGTAATTTCAAAATCATATCTACATTAAACGATTGGTATCTAGATGTAGGTAGCTGCACTTCTCTAATATATAATATTTCCTTTCAATACTAACTTGGTTTGGTTTATTCATTATGTACATTGATATAACATTACGTGTATTCAGATATGTAATTACCTTACCGTGGCATTCAGTTTGTAATTGATGCATTGTGCTCTATCCTAATGCCGTAAAATGGGTCCTATGACTTGTCGAATCGTGATAAATTATTTTTTGGGGAGAGATATATTCCCTGGAGGTATCGGTGATACATGCTTATTTGTCTCATGTTTATTATCCTGTTGTGCGCAAAAGTATAATCATAGCAAGTGATCAGTATGGATCAGAATTTGAAAACGCCCCAATCTATATAGGTGGATGTTGGGACAAACCTTCTTCTGGTCCACAGACTTTATGTGGCAGATTCGATTCCAAGCCGTCAGAGGGGGTTTCGACGGGGATATAGCGATCGACGATTTCAAGATCACCCCGGGACCGTGCCCGCAACCGACGGACCAATGCGACTTCGAGAGTAATTTATGCAACTGGTATCAAGACAACACCGATGACTACAACTGGTGGAGAGCGCTGGCTGATGGCGCTGGAACTGCAAGGCCGGCGGAAGATCACACCACGCAATCGCCTTCAGGATATTACATGACCAACAATGCATATAGTCATAATGTACCAGGTAGGTGTTCCCGTTTGGAGCAGCTATTTTTGTGTCACTGCAGTATGCTTACTTTACTCTCTGCACTGGTCACATATGGCCGACGAGTAGTGTTCTGATCATTTTATGTTTGTCAATTAGGATGTAAGTATTGCTCAAGTTAAGTTAAGTATATAACCATTTACGCCTGTTTTTTGTCGCTTATATTTTCATTCACGCAAATCCAGACAATCTTTATCATGTAACGAATCTGTGGTATTTGCATATAACTTTTAAACGTAGCATGAAATTTTTAGTGTCGTCGTATACGGCATTACTGTGACCAGAGCGATGGGATGCTTAGAGCCGAGTTAATTTATTGATAAATATTGACTATTTCATTTGTATTATTCACTGATTCCAAACATCTAAATGCGATGACGTGCTATTACGCAGGCTTAAGTTTACGTTCTCCAAATTTGCGGACGACTGCTTAGAAAAATGTTAATGTCATGTATACATCAATGCTTATTCGAGTATGAATATGCATATTGCTTTGCATATCACACTTGGAAGTTATTTGCAACTCCAAAGGTATATTACTATAACTGTTGAAAAACCTTAGGCTAAAGCACTCGGCTAGGATTGGATTATATCTCACGATATTTCTGAACATGGCCATGTCTTGCAAAAATTTCATTCTTGCAGATTTGATGGCAATCGTTTGTGTGACTTATAATAATTAATTTACTTGATTTTTAGGAAAAACCACGCGATTCCAAACGCATATCTTCCCAATGTCGGACGCCGACTGTTTGCAATTCTGGTATCACATGTATGGAGGGGATGGCGATCCGGGAACGTTGAACGTCTACGTTCAGAGAGACGGAGAGGTTGGAGAACATCGTATTTGGACGAAATCTGGCGGACAGGTAACTATATTAATTATGCATAATGTTAATATATTATTTAACCCCCTTCATAAATCTGTATTACCAATGCGAGGCCATTATACTGATTGGTCAGTCTTTTGCAGACTGCTGGAAAGCTATTGCGTTATAAACACAGTATCCGACCTGTTGTGCTAACATGTTTCACAGCTCACAGACAAGGTCGAGAAAAACACCATGTGAAAATGAGGATTTACATAGCATATAATTAATTGATTTCCATTCAGTATACCATAATGCTGTAACATGTGTCCTATGATAAAATAGGACAGGAATCAATTGCTTTTGTTGTCAATGCCATGGTGTTATTTTTTATTCAGTTACAAGCTGTGATTTACTGACGGTTTTGGGTCAATGCATTATTGCATAGCTTGATAAACTCACAATACGGAACTGCTGACGCAAGCCAGAGGTATAAGACAAATCCGAACATTAGTTTGCCGTATGAGATCTATGGAAATGTCATAAACAAATAGTTCAAATCTCGAAGGTCACTTAATTAGTATAGACACAATATCAGTTTACTAACCGCAACAGTTGTTCATCTTGGCAACAATGCTAGTCCACAGTCCTTCTCTAAAAGAATTGTGGTCATTGACTTGTGATCTGTGACAGTTGACCAGACCAGACAGTCTTCGTGCCATTGACACTAATTGTATGAAACAATCACATACCAAGCGATTACAACGTTTTAAATAAAGAATGTCAATAAATCACTTGAATAGTATATTCCTATTGAAATGAACTCGAATATGTTTGGCTAACACTCATTTGGGGTGATCGTCAGCAACTAGTAGAGGATTAAATCGATCGATTCTTACAGATTTCAGAATAGGCAATGCCAATTTGGCGTCTCGATTCGAACATTTATATATTTTCACTTGAAGGCTGACTTTCGGCTCTGGTATAAACGTAATGTCAGCTGCAATCGAAATGCAGATAATCCTTGAAATGATCTCTAGTGTTTGGAGTAAAAATACATTATTGCTGTAGTAAACCGTAAACACTTTTGTCTTTAATCGCTTATTAAGCGATTAAACTGGTTCAAATCTCTTTTATTTTAGGGGTCTCGCTGGTTGCTGGCTGGAGAAACTGTCTCCAGCTCCGCCGGGTCGTACTCCGTCATATTTGAAGCTATCATAGGCGTTACAGATGAAGCAAGATCAATCAGCATTGATGATGTAAAGATATCCAGTGGGGCTTGCCCGCCCAAGGGATTTTGTGACTTTGAAACGGACCTCTGCGAATGGTATAATTCCATTGGAGAAGGTAATACCAGGGTGCCTGTACCATTTAATGCTCTAAACCAGGGGTCACCAACACGTGTTTCGCGGCCCGCATGCGGCCCACGAGGTCGTAGTTTGCGGCCCGCGACTTGATTTGAGATTTCAGTTTCAGCATATTGTCGCTGTTGTTATTTCAAAATAGACTGTTCTCCTGTGCCCAACAACACTGTTCCTCACTAACTAAAACGGCCATAGCGACGGCGACTATTGGCAACAGCATTCCACCGAGGGAAATCAGCTGATGTGAATGGGCTGGGCATATTGCCTTGGCGTGCAATGGCCCAAACACTGCCAAGACCGATAGATGCTTAGAAAACGGCTTAGGGCTTCGCCATAAAATCAAGCTTTACGTGGAGATGGTCTCTCATCTAGTTACGTCACTCGCCAGTCCCAATATCGATTCCGTAATCGCTGACAAGCGTTGGCAGATATCGTGCACAGCTCACAGTTCAAAATAAAAGGATATTGATCATCATGATTTTTGTTGCATTTGTATTCCTTTTATGGTAACTATGCCCATCGCCTATATAAGATAGCACTGCGTTGTATTAACATTAAGTTTTAAAACGTGGTTGCTAAGCTGTGTAGCCGTCGTGGGGCCCGCGGTTGCTACGAAATTTGAAAAGTGGCCCGCGACCCATTTTGAGTTGGCGATCCCTGCTCTAAACCTAAGAACCAAGGCCTAATGACAAATTACAGTATTATATGGAATATGTAATTAGTCATGTATTTAATGTGCAGTTAGGTCAGGGGTGGGCAAACTTTTGAGCTCGCGCCGCATTCAACATCTGAATCCATTCGCTGGCAGCACTCTATAAAATTAGGATTATAAACCAAAACGCAATATTGACATTTGATTATATAGTGAGGACATGGAGATAATATACATGCTTATTTAAAACGAGCCAAACATTGCTTGATGATATCGTACATCGTCAGAAACATATAGTGGCGAGATTTCATAGGCTGGCGGACCTCAACAACAAATTCGTCAAAACTATAGAGATGAAAGTCGGTGGGCCCTATTCTTAGAACAGGATTGAAATTTAAATCTGTGAGCAGCGATCTGTTCAAAGATTTACTAATTCCACTTTTGGTTCAGTTCCAGGACACACAATGCTGACAGCATCATAACCATGTTAGCTTCAAACACGCTTCTACTATGTGTAGGTAACATATAAAAACACCAATTCTACGCATACAGACAACGAATCTACCTAAGACACGCCCAAATCGTTTTTTATAAGCACATCACTGAAACAATTGAAAATGGAGTGGTCAATCTGAAATCCGACTCGTGATCCAAATTATGTCAATATCGTTGCAGCTATCCCGCTCTGATATCAAGTATTTACAGTGGCTCTCAAACTTTTTATGACACGCCTCCCCCCCCCCTTATGATGGTGAAAGATTTCGCCTCCCTTATCGTCATGTCACAAAACGCAACCAGGATGCTAGCAAACCTAATGGGTAGTTTGATGGCATGGAAGATAACGACTGTGGATGATAGATTTTTAAATATGTAATTCATACTAAATACGGAGCAATAACTATGAATTGAATGTAAATAGCGCCAGGCGCGAAAATTTTTTTCAGTTGAGCTCAGATTCGTGCCCCCCTTCAGATGCTTTCATGCCCCCAAGGGTGGCGCGCCAACCAGTTTGAGAACCACTGTCTTAGAATTATCATGGTGAAATATACTAAGAAAAAGTTAATCAAGTCCCTGCATTAATTCCATTTTTAGTACGCATTTTATCAATATCTTTGAAAAGTTTCTTTGGACTTTCGCGGGCCTCACAGAACGGTGTGGAGGGCCGCATGCGGCCAGCGGGCCGTAGTCTGCCCACTCATGGTTTAGGTAATTCATTTTAGAAATGAGGCATTTTCGATAACTTCTGAACTTTTGAATTTTCCATTAAGTATCATTATTACTACTTGTTAGCTTTTTTTGAAATTATATATTCCTTTCTATTAAAATTTGTCATCAAATCAATCTTCCACAAGAAGGGTGATGCAATAAAAAGAAAGGTGAGATATTAGTCCATATTGAAATAAGACTGTGTCTATGATTATGTCTCATATGAATTGGAACTGGCACTTTTGAAAGGAAAAATAGCTGACAGTAACTCACATTGCATTTTAGGATTGATCATGACCAATGGCTAACAACCCCTTTTCAGATTTAAACGAATTTGAGTTGAAATAAGACTTCTAAATCATTGAGCACTTACTGATGAATAAATTATGGTATCGCAAATGTTATCGTGAGGCTGTTTCATACCAAGCCAGCGTTGGAATTTAAGTACTTGTAAAGTTTTGATGCAGACTTTTTAGATGAGCGATCTAGATGTAGATGTAGAAGTAGTAATTACAATAGTAAATGTGCATATTTGCACCAACCCACATTGTATCTGTAACATTCAGGAGACGATTTTGATTGGATTCGAAACAACGGAGCTACACCATCTGCCAATACTGGCCCCTCTGTAGATCACACATTCAACAACCAGACTGGATATTACGTTTACATCGAGTCAACTTCTTTGAGTCTTGCGGGTAAAAAGGCCTGGCTCTCATCCGGCAGGTAATGCAAACCGATTTTTTAAAGTAAGCAGCGATTAAAAGCATATGTTTTGTTCAGTTATGAACCCACAGTAGGGTCTTGCTTTAGCTTCTGGTATCACATGTACGGATCGAACACTGGTACTCTGAACGTGATTTTGCAAAGCGAGAGCCGTCTCACAACAGTGTTTTGTAAGTAACACTTTTATCGTACCTATTCACGGCCTTTGTAACGTTGCGCTCGTTTAGCTGCGAATCAAAACTTGGGAACTGCCTGGAACTATCAAGAAATCGACATCGTAATGGATGAGCCATACAGAATTCTGTTCGAAGTCATCAAAAGTGCGGTTGTAGATCCATCGGATGTGGCTCTTGATGACATCATGTTTGTGGCTGGTGTCAGTTGTGCTGGTACGTGTTATTGATATGAAACGACTTTAGCCACAACTAAACTAAACGCAATACAATGTAATGCATAAAAGTTCTCGCATAACCCACGGGAACATAGGGAAAGCTTGGATGAAAATTTTTTATATATAAAATTCCATAATAACACCAATATCTCATAAACGGCATTAGCCATAATCGAACTAATACATGACCTTGATTTAACTCTGGGAGCTATACAACATAATACAGCAAACTTCTCATATAACCCACATGAACATAGACATAATTTGGATGCCAAAAATTTTCTACATGAAATTCCATAATAACGCCAATATCTCCATTATCAAAACAGCTTTCCAGGTACGCCACCAAATACAATCAATGTAATTATCTTTGCTACACAGTAGAATTGAAAGTATCGACATAAGCTTTTACTCAATTTTACTCAAGTCATAGTAGTGATGTCAAAGCTACTTCAAATGGCAGCTTAAAAATGAAAATTCAAATGTCCCTGCTTTCGAATTAATAGGGTGCATGTTAACGACAAGTTGGTGCAATTTTCGAAAATATATTCAGTTACTTTCACACTGAGGATATTTCACTCAGTTTTTACAACAATTTCTCTTCTAAACGTGATGGGAACAGATCGGGAACACAGATCTCTAACAAAATAAGAAGTCTAAGTAGTTTTGCCTAAAAACTACGGAGTAAATAAGGATGTAGTCAAAAATAGAGAACAATTGAACCAAGTGTTGCAAGAAGTACTCTGAAATAGTACTCTGTTACTGATGAATTGGTCAATTATGCGGAATTAAACATAAAGACAAGACTGGCTTCAAATTTAGGTGCGTTGAATGCTCTGCTCCTTTACTGTAAACACACTGAGTAAACAACAACATATTTAACCTTTAATCCAAGTCTTGGGTAAGATTCAGAAAGTAAATTTCCAGCAAACATCTCGTCACATGCAGGTCAATCACTGACAAGTGCGCCACCAGTGACATATGATCCATACCCGTCGGTCAGCGATGTACCACGAAACTGTACGTTCGATACTGAAACCTGTGGTTGGATCAATTCAACAACATCACAATTCGATTGGACGAGGGAATCTGTTAAAGGGCCGGGATTCGATGCTGGTACACAGAATTGTGAGTCGTGAAATTTTCAATCGTATATCAACTTATACAATTAAGCAATGTATTCGTATTTACATAAACTCGAATATTTTGGGCTGACACTATTTTAACAGTACGGCGAGTGAAAGCGATTACTTCACCTCGATTTTTCGAAATTTCATGCCAGCGACTTTATATAGTGATACCATTGTTGATATACCATGTTCCATCCAATTCTCTACACTGTAAGCCAAAATATATATTTGGGTATATTTCGATATGAATATATTATTCAATTGTATATTGAAGTTCTGTACCTCCAAGTGTCTTTTCAAATATCAAGTTATGATAATCATAAACCAGTAGATGGCAAGGTATACGGTTTGTGACTCTTGAGTATTGTAGATTTTAAATAATTGCATTTTTGTAGCACTTTTTATGTTACTTTTTAGCAGTCTTTTGTTTCAGTCTTATTGATTGTTTTTACCGTTTTGAAAACTGCAACGGACTACAAACAATGGCAACGACGCAGTCTTTCACCTAGAGACTTTGAACTAGAGCTCGACAGATATCACCGATGAAGCAGATGGTTTCTGCGTTAATGAAATTGGACATATATCAACTAGAACTAGAGCTAGAAATTGGTGTCTGGTATTTGAAACATATATCCCGTAAAAATTTCCATTCAAATACAATAAAGCTTCAGCCGAGTACAAAACTAGTACTTGCAGTTCATTTAACTCAACCTTTTGTAATTTATACCATGATGTAAACTATTAAAGTCCCCATAAATCAGTGTTTCACAATCGTTTTCAGCTCACTGCCCTCTTTTATTGCGAGTGTTATTGTGCGACCTACAATGAGATATGACCAAACGAATGAAAAACAAGTGGATGAGAAAAGGAACAACGGGTACACAATTACACATCCAATTTACTCGTATTGCGAAAGTTGAGATTTCATTCGCTATTATCTTAATTCCAGGACTTATCGGTTTGGTTTTCCTACACGGAAAATATCCAGAAATGCCTAAAATTGAAGTCCACCTGTTTCTGACCAATATAAGATTGTCAGTATATTGATAGTTGGTATTTATACCTTCAAAATTGATATCACATCAATAAGAAGATTGCTGGCTTTCCAAAACAACCAAAAGCAGCCGTCTATGACATTGAATACAAACTTGTAACATTTAAAAATGCTTCGCAACCCACTAGTTGGAAAGAACTATCATAAATCGATTCAAGATTACAGAAGACCGTTATAAGAATTGGAAATTGCAGGGCAGGAGACTTCCTAGGTCAGGCTGATGAATTTAGAGCAGAGCGATATTTCTAATTTTAACACCTACGGACCACCAGTTCTAATTTGTAATCGGTAAATGGAAAACTGCACGGTCGTTTTCAAATTTATATTCTTTGTTCAGCTGCAATATCCAAGTATGTGTTCCGTCTGGAATCAGCCGGTGGGGACGACGGAGACTATTGCAAGATCAACATCAACGGAGTGAATTATCAGCAGGGAGGCCGGGGACATAATGTTGTTATTGTGGATATGGAAAAGCAAACGTACACATCAGTAACGTACGACACATACGATCGAGCTGAAGAGGTAGGCAGATGTAGCACAGGGTGAGGCGTCAATAGTCACTGGCGATTTAATATTAATTGCTTAGCATTTGATAATGACAGCTCATTGAGTGTCCGGATTATTGATCGGTAGATCACGTGTTAAATGGAACGGGGTTAGACCAAAGACCTGATCGGTAATACTGGTATCTGCATCTTCCCCACCAGGGATAGCATGGAGGGTTGGTGTAAGATTTTAAGTCTTACAAGACTATTTATGCACATCATGCACTAACGGTATGCATTATCTCAGATCGTATGTATGTGTATCATGTGTTGGTGTTTATGCTGCTAAACAATCACAGCTAAAAATACGAAGATGCTATTCCTATTCTTATTCATATTATAATTCCACTTTTCATGGGCAAAATACAAACATGCTATTCCTATTCCTTTTCATTCCTTTTCATCAACATCAGGAGTTGTCAAAGTATTCAGCATTGCTACTTAGTAGAAGTTACAGCAATACCATAAATTTATACTCGGGTACCAGTACAAGAAGCCGTTTCCAAGACATGCCAAATCTCTTCGAGTAGATGTAGAAACTGATTGAAAATTAGTCATATCTGTAGTTTTAGAATTAAGATTTGGTCGGAGGAATTGCATAGTTTTAGTGGTAAATCAGTAGAGGGGTTCGTGTGGCTCCTGGTTATAAACCACTGGCCTGAATATATCTGATAAATGTTGGGTTAAGGTCGAGTGCAATAGGAAATACTGGTTATTTCGTTGAGTTGTTTGTTTATTGCAAAATTGTACAATTTTGCGATTTATTTTAGGTGGACCGTATGATTAGTGATATTGACGCAGCCCCGTACGGTGTTCTCATAGCAATGGCGGTTCAGGATTCTAGTCGAGACGTAGTGTTTGGTGACGACGATGTCGGTTACTTGGAAGACTTGGGTGCCGGTGGTCAACAATGCCCTGTTCGACTAGGTGGGTCAAATGACATTTTATAGAATACATGTCTGAAGCATATTCTCAATTGTAAGGTCTCCGTGACTCGTGGACATTTGTAACTCAGAAGGTCGTGCCCGGGTCTCCATTGCCGAAATGGGTCAACTGTACGTACTCGCCACGGTTTGGCGGACCCGCCATTCAAGATACAATCGCTGAATTTGGTTTGTGTTTTGACTTGTTGCAGTTGATTACCAACAGGCAGTAGGTACATTAAAGTCTTGGTCATAGTATAAAATAAATCTTACCGCTCTGAATGGTTTACAAGCATACTTTTTCCATACACTATATCAGGGACGAGCAACATACGGCCCGTGGGCCGGATCCTACCTGCGAAGGAATTTTGACCTGCCTGCAGAGAGTTTCTACCCTGAAAGTGAAAGTATCGACAAATTTTATGCGTCACAGAATTAATCCAAATTTGCCAACCTGAGATAGCGGAACATAAAACTATCTGCTCTGTTCGGGTGTAGCGTACATATATTTTCGAGCATGAGCATTAACAAGATAATGCTGCGTTCCAATCTGACTGATGGTCACGTGCAGTCTTTACTAAGGGTTTCTACATAGGACATGCAACCAGAGTTCAAAGAACTTGTTGACAACTTTGACCGACCACAGATGTC
The DNA here is from genome assembly GCF_051294905.1 of Botryllus schlosseri. Taxonomy (NCBI): domain Eukaryota; kingdom Metazoa; phylum Chordata; class Ascidiacea; order Stolidobranchia; family Styelidae; genus Botryllus; species Botryllus schlosseri. Next base: position 5,804,293 of record NC_137244.1, on the reverse strand, counting down.
TGATTGACTTCAACAGCTACTGTTAATAAATTAATTCAATACTGTTTTTGGTCTCTATATGATTTAATCTTAAAGTTTACATTAAATACGATTTATTCCTTGTATAGCTGGGTAAATACTCGATAAGTGTTTATATTCAGTTATCCGGCCGGCCAAGTACTTCATTTTCCCATATCCGGCCCGCCGACCGGAGAAGTCCCAGCCCAAGTGATAATGTGTAGGACACATACTATGCATGAGTAATTCCCGTCTTTTTACATTTCTTGTAGGTTTTTACATGTACGTCAACGGAGAAACGAGCAGCGATGGTAGCAAAGCCGTGTTGGTGACAGATCAAGTGTATGCGCGGCCGTCCTATTTTGGATTCTGCATGAGTTACAATTACTACATGTACGGAACGAATGTTGGAGACATCACGCTCTATTATATGGATGAAACAAGCGGAATAAGACATGATGTAATTTTGTTTATTTTGTAAATACTGCCCTTTTATGCTAGTCGTGTGAGCCTTTGTATTGCCAAAGATTGCTACTACAGTATCTGTGACTCACTTGATATAGAAATGTGTTTATAGGTCAGCGTCGGTAATCTTGAGTGCATTTTACATATTGCGCTGCTCTGATGAAGGTTGGCCCCTTAATACGTTGTTCTTGGTCATTGCCACTTTCTACATCACATTCACCATGACTCGATTATATACAGTTAACTAAAAGAATTACGTCTTTCAATCATCATTTATTCAACAAATGTAATCTATTTAAGATAGAAATCTAGAATGAACTGCACCCAGCTACTGAAAATAGTTATTAATAACAGCTGAAACCATTAAGTTAAAGGATCTTAACCCTGCCTCTACCTGAAACTTATGTAGAAGCTGATGCTGTTTTGCTATTCTCGGCTTACTCTTAGTACAAATATTCAAAATTTCATGCCGGTCAAGACATATTTGGTGATACGATTGTTGGTACACGATGTTCTTTCCAATTCTCTACTAGTTGCTGAAGATTACACCTGACGAGTGTCAGCCTAAAAGATTCCAGTTCATTTCAATATGAATGAACTATTCAACTGTTTATTGAAGTTCTGTCCCTCCAAGACTCTTGTGCGATTCATTTCAAAGAAATATTCTTGGTAACTCTTGGGTATCTAGGATCTTCCCTGACAAGATGAATTCCATTGCATTTAAAAATTTTTCTCCAGATTTGGAAAAGATCAACAAGCGCCGTCAATTCGTGGCTGTATAATTCTCACCGATTCCGTATGTATGTGCCTTACACACTCGCGTTTGAAGTAAATGGAAAGCAAGGATGGTCTGGCGATATCGCCTTAGACAATATCAACTTCCAAGAGGCACCTTGCACACAACCGGCCGGGGCTTCTGGATCTTGCACGTTTGAAAGTGGATCTTGCGGATACATCAACGATTATACGGCCGATTACATGTGGCAGTATCAACATTATGACCCAACAGGTGATATGATGCTTGCGGTTTCTTGAAATGAGAGTAAATGTATATTTACTCCGTGGTTGCTATATCATTTCTTACTGTATCCAATCATTTATTGCACATGATCGCGGTATCATGATCTTTATGTGTGTAAAGTGCGAGAAATGGAAAGCTGTTTATACTGGTACTGAAACCAATGTTATATTTTCCTTGAACTTTGAAATAACAATTACCAGCTTCCTTTATAAATATAATTTCTTTCGTGTTTACTATCTGAGACAACAACGGAAATTTCAAGAACGAAAGTCTTCGGAATGTCTATCACTTACAGATGAATTGATTTCACTAATTCTGACATTGATTAAATTTCAATTGATATCAGCTTTATTCTTGTAGTCAATGTCAGGTAGAGTAGTTGAGCGAAAATTCTCACAAAAATAGGTGTCAGCTTTTCTCGTCATTGATTCCTTATGTGATGATGCATACCACCACATATAACTTCCTATCTAACCGTTTTGCAAATCATATCATAGATATTAGATTTCTCTTGAAGGACATATCCAGTTGGGCAGCTATGTTTTTTCGTCCCCGATGAAGCTTTCATTGCTGCTTTTTATTCAGACGAATCCTGGGTTGGTCCTACTTATGACCACACCACAGGAGTAGCGGCTGGTTTCTCGATGTACGCCCGCTCAAAAGATGCCCCCGTTATCGGATCGACTGCACGAATCAATTCGGAAATACTGTCGACTAGTGTCATTCAACATTGCGTGTTTCCTTTCGAATATGAGGTCAGTGCCTTGTGTAAATCCATTTATGACACTCCAAATTAGATCCCAAACTTATGTCATAAGTTTGAGGCGATATCTAGTGCTACATTAAAACATATATTTTGCGCTGGGCTGTGTTGTGTTGCAATAATTAGATTTGTAGCTTTTTTATCGTTCATGATCTATTTTTGAAAATTCATATCTCACTCTTAAAATGCCTATTAGGGCACACTTTATGACGAATGCATTACGGCTGACAACGACGGTGTTCTCTGGTGCGCGACGTCATCGATTTATGATGGTTCCTGGATTAACTGCTACGAGAATGGAGTGGTTTACACACAAGGTGGCACTGGAAATGGACAGCAGTGTATTTTCCCATTTACATACAATGGAGTCAGTTACAATACTTGCATAAGAGATGATCATGACGCACCATGGTGTTCCACCACAGCGGAGTACAATGGATACTGGGGCAACTGCATAGGTTTGGATCTTATTATTTTATGATACATGGTGTAGCTGTTGTTTAGAAAGAGATAGACTACATAAGACACAGCTTATATTGTAGGCAATGATCACATTAGATATGATAATATGATAATATGATGAATTCACATATTGGGTTTGAAAATGTGCTTTTCTTCCGTTTGAGAGAATATGTAGTTTTATTTTGAATTTCAAGTAGTAGATAATTTATTCTTTTTCACCAAATCTTTTGATTGTTTCTTTCTCGTGGATTCTTGTGGTATATTGAATTGATGAAAATGGTAATAAAATAAAATGATACTGATTGTGACTACAGGAGTGTGTGTCTTTTTTGACAACGCTAAATTACCCAGTTTAAACCACAGAATAACGCCAGACGCAATGCCAAGCTTACGATAATCAATTAAAAAATAATTCTTTTGTTGCATAGGTGGTAACTGTGCCACTTTCTGGCACAAGGTGGACATTCAAAGCACTGGTGCGTTGAGAGTGTACCAAACACTTGAAAATGAAGACGGTGTGCGCAGCAAAGTACTCGCTTGGCAGAATACCATCCAACAAGATCCGTATTGGAGAGTGGCCTATGCGGAAATGTTTGCGACCGACATTACCTGGACTATCGAATTCGAAGCAGAATCTGGTAATTGAATTGTTTTTGTAGACCAGTTCGTTTCAACTCCTTCCTTTATTTTCATTGCATGGAAATTCTTGTATCTTGTATTGTAATATCTTGTATTGATAGAAATAGGATTAAAGTGTTAGAGATACTGATACTTCATTCGCCATCCTACTTTGTTTGTCTATATCTGAATTCGTCAACAGTACTCATAACATGACTGCATGTTACTCATTTCTTCCCACATCCGTCTGACGTAGAATGAAGAAATGCTGATCCGAAAATCATCTTAGGAACTACCATTTGATTCCAAGACTATCTACTCCATGACTACAACATTTCAATATTAGTTGCACCAGGAAAAACTATTTTGATCAATGAAGTTTCACATTCAACTGACATCCTCCCGTATTATTACTAGCTTCACATGAATTCGCATGCCCCAGCTATAGTTAGATTAACTGTCCCCACAGATCGTGTACAAAAGACATACAGATAGCGTAATGGTGGGACGTTTCTTGATCGGTAGGATATGGATTCCATCCCCGGTCGGGTCAGACCGAAGGGCATTAAAATCAAGAACTCACCCTCAGTAATAAAAATGCAAGCAAATTCATTCCATCGTATTCAGTTTGCCGACCTATATTTCTCAGGTTCCAGTGTTCAAGACTATGTTGCGGTCGACGACATCTTGCTAATCGAAGGAAGTTGTCCGGTGCCAGGCGAGTGCGATTTCGAAAAGGGATTCTGCGGATTCAGCAACGCTCCCGACACGCAAGACAAATTTGACTGGCTCTGGGATAAAGCCGCAACTCCAACTGATTACGATAAACCTGTTACTGATCATACAACGGGTATGCCGAGTCTGTACATTACACTCGAAACGGTGGTCATTTGTGACAATCAAGTACTAGTAGCCATAAATCACCACTCTACAGCAAGCTGGAGTGCTAATTTTCATGAATTATCAAAACTACATAAAGTTCAAAGCACGCATTCTGTCAAGTACTCTAAAAGCTTGATTCAAAACAGGTATAGCCATAAATTCTGCGATTGGTGAAAATTTGTTGAATAATCCTGTTTTCGTGAAAAATTATCTAGGTTTCGTGCTGTTACTGGAGACCGTTTGCCATTCGCATTTCATTTGGGTGCCCTGGAGTCGACTTCTAGCAAAATACGTCAACCAAAGGTGTAACCTACAGAACAGGGGCGGGCAACATACGGCCCGCGGGCCGGATCCGGCCCGCGAAGGGATTTTGTCCAGCCCGTGGACAGTTTTCCATCTTACATGATAATGTGGCCCGCGGCCTCAGTCTGCTGAGGTTCCCCACTACTTGCTTACTACGCCATATTTTAGTGACTGTATGTTATTATGTACGACGTACGTGTATGCGCACTGCGCAGCGTGCGAGAGTGGACCTTACGCGTAAGTTCGTCGAAGCGAGAAGACTTGCATTATCGGCATTTACGATGTACTCAACCCTAATGTCGTTTGTGGTAATCATGGTGTTTGTCGACTACAGTGGTCATTTACACCAGGCTGATATTTCTAATTTTTGATTCCGTCACCGCCGCTTCGTAGCACGGCACACTCCTAGGCTTTTGTAAGGCACCGCTTATGCCAGGAGTCGCCAACTCAAAACGGGTCGCGGGCCACTTTTCAAATTTCGTAGAGGACACCGGCCGCATGAATTCAATATCGAGATTAATTAGGCCACACAGTTGAACAACGACGCTATCCCATCACCTACTCAACCCCAATGAATTGATATCTTGGTAAATTTGGGGTACCGGGCTTATCGAACGCCTTGAAATCTTAATTAAGGATTACACCGTGTGTTGATTGATCAGGGAGAAGCAGACATGCCGGCGCCTGTATGACAATTAGGGCTGCGCACAATGATTCGAGTACTCGAATCTGAATCGAGTATTAATTTTAATGATTCGAGTCGAGTAGTAAAATACGATTTTTTCGAGTACTGAAATTATAAGCTTATCGTTACTGAAAGTTAATTTATTAACGAGAATTATAGTTTCGATACTAATTTTCACTGTGGAAGCCTTGAAACCTTGATTGGCTGTATCGTAGCATACGAAACATATAGTTCAAAGCTACGAAGGTTACTGGACGTAGCATATTTCCAAAGTCATGATTGTCCCACAACATTGTCACCAAGTGGAATGAAATCGGTACGATCGAAAAAATACTAAAGTATCATTTATGAGATGGATAACAGGCATTACATTCTTTGTCGTGGCATAAACGGTACATATTTGAACTTTGACGTATTACATTTTGTTATGACGTCATAATGAGTAATACTCGATTACTCGACTCGACTCGAAGCATATTACGTGATTCAGAATCGAATCACTCAGGTACTCGATTTTGCCCAGCCCTAATGACAATGCTATTCTCAAATCCACATTGTCTTCATCGTTATCGGCGAGAAATGGCTTTGAAGTGACATTGTTGTCGTTAAAATGCATTCATTAAATACGATTTATTCCTTGTATATGTGGATAAATGGGCGGTTAATGTATCGATTCAGCAATCCGGCCCGCCAAGTACTTAATCTTCCTATATCCGGCCCGCCGACTGGAGAAGTTGCCCGCCCCTGCTACAGAAGGAGTTCGTGTACCCTCTAAAAATAGTACATTAAGCAAGAGCTATCTTTGCCCCGATTATTCGAAATCTCATACCTGTGGCTTCATATTTTAAGATACGACTGTTGATGTGCAATGTTCCTTCCAATTCTCTATTAGTTACTAATGATTACCTTTGACGAGTATCAGCCAAAAATATTCGGGTTCATTTCTATTTGAATATACCATTCAATTGTATATTGAAGTTCTGTACTTCCAAAAAGCTCTTTTAGTAAGGAGTCGTGAAAACAAGATTAAAAGACGATGTCACAGGCTTTTGTTAGTTAATCGGCTTTGATGAACTTCAAAATGGCAAGATGCGTCTTTCCGATTGCTATAGAACAGTGGTCGGGAACCTTTTTTGTCCGAAGAGCCATGTTGGACTTATTTTTTCCATTTCACCTCCTAAAGAGCCATACAAGTCAATCAGGTGTTGGGTCACAATTGAAAATTCCTGACGTCATGGTAGCTAGGGTTACCATACGTCCTCTTTTAAGAGGATTTGTCCTCTTTTTTGAAAGGGTCCTGGGAGGACGCCCAAATGTCCTCCTTTTTGAGATTTTGTCCTCTTTTTCGATAATTTTGGTTAAATATCGGGCAAAATTCGACTGAGATACAGTAAATCACTTGTAACGCTCCGGCGGCTATTTCGGGAGCTGGGCTGAAAAGTTGACCTTTTTTTTAGTCAACCGACGACGAGGTGCGAAAAATGTATCACTTTTTCGGGATTTTCCTCCGGTATTGCAAGTCTGAAAATTTTGAAAAAGTATCCTCTTTTTACATTTCCAAAATATGGCAACCCTAGGTAAATATGACCTTATTTGTTATAGTCAACACCGCTAATATACGGTAAAAGTAGGTCTCATCCGCTCAAGCTTGATGCTCAGCGTTCAAAGGCTGTCATTGGGAAACGTCTGTTGGATAATCTTGCTTGTGCGAAAAATTATCGAGACGGCAGATTTCGCGTCATCGGGAGGGGCCGCTCACACTTTCATATGTGTGCCTTTGAGTCGACCTTTATCAAAATACATCAGCTCAAGCTTTGTCTACAAAAGGAGTTCGTGTGCCATCTTAAAATAGTACATTGTACGCTCTCCGATTTGAGATCTCATTTCATGCTGGTGACTTCATATTATGTGATACGATTGTTGATATACAATGTACTTTCCAATTCTCTACTAGTTGCTGACGATTGCTCCTGATGAGTGTCAGCCAAAAATATTCGGGTTCATTTCAATATGAATATACTATCCAATTGTTTATTAAAAGTGGGTAATTCGATAGTCAAGTCGGTAAGATGACTTTGTTTAGTCAAAACCACAGATGTATCGTAAAAAATACTCGAAAAACATTTTTCCGGTACTATGGCTTTCACAATATTTCGAAAGTGTCCTCTTCTTCGCCGCTCAAAATATGGTAACCCTAATGGTAGCACTATAATTCGAACTCACTATACATGGGATTCGTCGTGTGCGCCACATTTTCTCTGTAAAACCTCGAACTAATCATGCTGGCTGCCTTACTTGAGCATGCGAAACTTGACTTACGAGAACGTAGGTTCGCCGTGGTGATCCTTCGAAATGCGAGAACCCATGATCACATGCGTAGGTGGAGCCAAACATGCTGGTCACTACCGCAATCTTTATAGGCCTACCCTCTCTAAGCTGTTAACGAATATTTTGAAACCTTCAATTATTATTGGTATTTTCTAGTGATGCTCATGGATGACTAGATTTTGAACATTTTTCTCCCAAATTCACACAATTTGCATTTTATTGTTCTAAAATAAAGCTTGAACGAGAGGTAAAGCACAGACGGGCCAAGCCTCACCATTGATAATGCAATTCATCGTAAATAGCTTGGAATTTATTATAACTGGTATTAATCCAATGTAACTGTCGCACTGATTCCGAAAATCTAAAATCTAAATACTGATCGACTGCTCAATTCTTAAAGTATTCGGCGGTAACATATAACATGCCTATTTTATCGCAGGTAGAGCTACTTGCCAATCAAGAACGCGGATAGCTATGGCGTTGTTTGTAATTCGAGTTTGTAATTGTCGTCCACGGCAGTTCATTTCGCGCCGTAGATCAGGATGAAAATGTGTATTTGAAAACTATGTTGTCATTGGTGTCGCCATGTCTGTTATTCTCTTTGATCAATCAACGTATCGCGCAATCCAAGATTTCGAGTCGGGTAGGCTACATCGAATTTGGGAGTGATCGTCGCCGGCGTGACTGTAAACTAAATTTGAGGATTTCAAAAAGAGTTCGAGCCCCTAAACCTGAAGATAGCATTGCCTTTACCTCTAAAAGCCATGTTTATACTGTCATGGGAATAACTATTCTGGTTGTGATGAAAATTTGCCAACAAGTCGCGGCAATATAGATCAATTCAGGACAAAAATAAATATTTGGCAAAGAGCCATATCTTATACCCAAAAGAGCCATAGGTTCCCGACCGCTGCTATAGAATGACTAATTGTGCCACAATTAGGGGAACTTTACCAAATTGTATTCTGTCAACATGACACAGGGGCTGCATCACTCAGTGGTTATGTTGATTTCCCATGTAATAGCTATTGAAATCCATCTTAATACTACTTTTTACTATGCCAATTCTGGAATACAAAATGAATTAGTTTCCCTATAAAAACCGCTGAAGCAGATGTGGAAGTATTCCTCTTACACAAGTGGGCAGCACACACTTCATTACTAAACAAAGGACTACCTTTGCGGATAAGCCTTCATGCTTGTGAATGCATGATGTTTATTGTGATATGTTTTGCAGGTACATCTCAAGGCCATTACGCATACGCAACGTTGTCATCAGCTAATGCAAATGATTTTGCATACCTCTTATCTGACATTTTCACGCCAACCGATACTTCGAAACGGTAATTTTGAGTTTTTAACGAGAAAGCTCAATATCATGATGAAATACTCTTTTCAATAGATGTGTGTCATTCTATTACAACGTCTACGGATTTGGAGTCGGAAAGTTCAACATATTCACTGCTACCATGTCCGGTGGTCTGTCTACTGTGCCCATATTCACGGTAGAGGGATCGTACGCAAACGCCTGGATTCTCAAACAGCAGGAGTTCACTGCGAATGAAAATTTCTGGATTGTCTTTGAAGGTAAATTCGCCAACATCAATCACTGCCATTTATCCATTGGTCTTGCTGTTTTGAATCAGATTCCCGCAAAAGTTTTTATGACCAGGGCTCTCTTCATATCCTCACCAGATTAAAATTGTAACATTAGTCTTGTGGTGATGCATTATGTGGATGTTTCAGTATATAGTGGTATGAATTTTTTTCAAACCAATCAACTGTTGCTAACTAATTTGCTGAAACTTTGACATTGCTTTTGGTTTGGTAGAATGAAACGAATCGATAGGGTGGTACAAAAAAAATTATTCAAATTTTTCTAGCTATTTGATAGAATTGTTAGGTAGGCTAAGCACACGCGGCTCTCTAAATTTGGCTCAAGTTCAACCTGTAGAAGGTAAACTATGGGAGTTCGAAAATTATTAATTTATTGAAAAGAAAATGGAATATTTTTTTGGAAATTTTACTGGCAACCCCATCAAATTGTCAAGTTGACTGAAAAAAACAATGCATAGCAAATTTTGGAAAATTCATGCCGGTAGAAGAGAAGTTACTGGTGTTCAAAATTTTGGATTTACGATGGGTAGTTCTACAGCTCATTATTGAGGAATTTTCCACCTTAAATACTAGCCAGTGAAATTCGAATAAAAAAAGTTTTATTTGAAAATCTCTAATATACAATATTTTCCTATTCAATTCAGCCACTGCTGCCACATCATCCGCGAAAGGTCACATCGCTATCGACGACGTTCAAATCACCATGACGCCATGCGCGGAAATGCCAACCACAACACTGCGGCCCTGGCTCACTCATCCCGACCAGTTGCCAACGAAGGACGACTGCGATTTTGAAAACGGATTTTGCTATTACGTTCGCGATCCCACCGCAGAACTGCAATGGCTGCGTACCACAGGGCAGACTGACTCAAGTGGTACCGGTCCTGGTGTAGATCACACCCTACAAAATTCCGCGGGGTATTACTGCTATATTGAGGCTTCTACCGGGTCAGATGGAGACGCAGCACGCTTGATTACGGAAATGTTAACTCCAGGTAACGTGCGACAACATAGTAGAATAAGGCTACTAAACTATAATTAGCAACTGTCTGCTACAGAAGCATAAAATTTGCTTAGGTCTGTTATAACACTCTTGAAATAATTTACACTCATACAAATGTAATACAGTATAACTATATGCAAAATCCAGTAAAGCGGTATTTGCAAAAGCATCAAGCAAGATTTGGTCAGCAGGTAATCGTAAGTGCCTACTTTTGAAATTCCTATAAGCATTTTCGCACGTATTACAAAGTGACTAATGACACTCTAAAAAGCCGCAATCTGCCAAAATATATTCAGTTACTGTGATATAGGGACAATTTCCAGTAGTTCTCAGGACAATTTCACACATAAAATTGATATCAACTATCCCGAAAATTCATACTGTGAAAAGAAAGTCGTTAAAAAATAACTGTGTTTTTGTCAAATTTCATTGCCCACTTTTCAGGTTGGTTAAAAAAACGCTGCACACTATTCAATTACAATCTATAGCAGCATTGCTATAAAAGAAAGTTATGGATTTATTATATCGATTTTTTTTATCCACCCCATGTTAGGCTGTCTAGAGAAACGATACTCACCAAATTTAGTGCAATTCCAACCAGTGCAAGCAAAGTTATTACAGTAGAAAAATTTGGATTTGAATAAATTAGTATTTAGGGTGGCCAGTACCATAATAAATAATGAAAGAATTTGATTGTTCATGTGAATATTTCATTTACAATGTTTCCCATTTCAGATCATAACGGTGTTTGCATGGAATTCTACTACTTTATGTATGGGCGTGACGTTGGCGAATTGAATCTGTACTGGCAGGATCAGTCGGCAAAGGAAAAGATTTGGACTAAACGCGGTACGCACGGACCGCATTGGATGTACGGCCAGGTATGAAATGTCTTTTTAATTCCATGACTTACATCATATTGAAGATTTTCGGATGCATGTCTAGAGAGCCTGAATATTTCCGACTGACACTCATCAGGGATTATCGTCAGAAGATAGTATAGAATTGGAAAGAACATTGTATATCAACAATCCTATCACAAAATAGGACGTCATCTTCCTGAAATTTTGAATAATCGGGGCCAAGAGAGCGTTTAATAAGCTCAGTGTACTCTTTTTAGTTGGTAAACGAACTCTGTGTGTTGGTGCAAACTTGGTTGGCATATTTTGATATATGACAACTCGGCCGCACAAATGAAAGGATGAACGAATTCTCTTGGCATGTCAAAATCTGAAATAATTTCTCACACAAACAGAATTATCCAAGAAATGTTTGCCAATGGCAAAATTCATAGCCTTGGCCTTTTCTGAATCAACCTTCATGGGAGTACACAGGGTAAGGAGGCAAAACGAACTCCAAAGAGCAGGAGTACTTTGCTACTCACCACCTCAGATTTTAAATGAATACACACAAGTTTATTAAAAGCTCAAAACATTCCCCTGGGCCGATTGCATATGACATTTCCCGAGACCACTTTCTACTTCTCAAAATGCAGAGTGTAAAAAGCAGGTAATTTGCCTAAAATCCGTTCCACCAGAAGAGGAATTAGTCTCAAAACATAATATTGAGAAGGTGCTACAAGTATGCAAAACCTACCAAAAATCGGAAGTATTTTGTTGATGAATTCATCACTGATAGGTTTTACATGACCGCACTTGAATTTCTAAAAAGCCCAAAACTCCTCCTTTTAACTGGTTTCCTATTCGTTCGTGTTGTGTCAGGTCCACGTCCAGCGGTCACACGACTTGCAGATTGTAATCGAGGCTGTCCGAGGGATATCATGGTCTGGAGACATCGCTATCGACGACGTTAAGTTCTTCTCTGGATTCTGCCCACCGTCGCCGGAATGTGATTTCGAGAATGGCGACAAAATGTGCGGTTTCACACAAGACACCGGTGACAATTTCGATTGGAAGATAGGATCTGGTGCTACTGTGACTGCCGGCACTGGGCCTGACTATGATCACACTTACCTGACATCGTTTGGACATTATCTCTACATGGACGCTTCTGACGTAACGTTTGAAAACAGTATCGCACGCGTTGACAGCCCACAATTTCCAGCCACTGACGCAGACTGCTTGACGTTCTATTATCACATCACGGGAGATCATGTTGGTGAGTGTTGTTATATTTCACATTTTACCTGGATAAATATTACCTAAATGGAATGACTTATAGGTGCGCTGAAAGTGTACAAACGCGATCAGAGCGGGATACGTACTTTGCTATGGTTTGTTGATCAGGATATGAATGATCATTGGCGACCGATGCAGCTTACGGTATCTTCTGCAACACCATTCCAAGTGAGAATCGTATTTTTTCAAAATCCGATTATCTGTTTGTATTACATCACATATTAACTGTACCATATTCTAGCAACTATGCTTGTCCAGAGCTATACATTTTCTACATGGTCTCATTTTTTAGCTTGTTGTACACTGGAAAAATTATAAATTGCTTGTGGCGCACTTAGGATGTGAAAATTTGCATGGAAACAAGGTTACACTGTTGGCACACATACCCGCATTTCGTCATTAATTCCAAGCAGTGTCTCTCGTTTAAAGCTTTCATTTTCAGTAAAAAAGAATAGCCATGTCGACATCATCATGAGGATGCAAATAGTAACACAATTTTCATTGATTTTGCACCGATTATGGAAAAGGAATGGGAAGCAGACAGTCAAAACGCGTGCAATTTATTTTGTAGAAAAATCTTTTATTAAATAAGCATTTTCATAAATGAAAGATGCCATAGTGCAGGGGTTCTCAACTTTCCTTGTATAACGGGCCGCATTTTGTCGGCAAAAGACGGCGCGGGCCGCAGAACATAAATACCATGTATTTGTGGGCTACTATTAAATTTAGGCGACTGTGGCCCTAAATGACAGTCGTATACGGGCATTTAGTACATTTTGCAGCATTATGAAGGATTAATGGAGAGCGTTCGTAAGTTTGCAGCTGCTGCTTTCTGTGAGAATATGTATCTTCCACGGCGAAAGTGAATTCCTTCATGAAGCGTGCATCACATTCGCTACCTGGTCGGCATATGTACTTTCAAACCCTTCCACCAGAGAACCGCGAACTATCTGTTTCAATGCGTGAGCGAGCAAATATAAAATTACAGTAACTTTCTCGTTTTGTCGTCACGGAGGCCATTATCATATTGAGCTCTCAGTGATATGAGATGTCTGGCCTTCGAGGTCATTTCTGAGCAAACCAATCTACCCTTCTCCTTTCCTACAATGACGGGGGCCCTGCACCAATAGCTACAGAAGTCAGCTTTGTCAAGTTGATGCTTTTCGCTAGTCACCTTCCCTACGTTTGCCCAGCCAGCATTTGCTCTGCAAATACGTCCATTGTCCACTCTGATAACATGCACCCCGATAATTAGCTATGCAATGTCTGTGGAGTCGGTGGATTCGTCCAATGCTAGGATAAAGTAGTCTACGCGACAACGTGTTTCAGAATGTGCGATAATAGATCGACTGACATTGCTGGTCACTCTTCTCTTCACGGTTTAATCAGACAACTATAGCTTCGAAATTTGTTAGGTGATAAATATTCGCACACCATGTCAAGGTTTCATTGAAATCACACCTTTTCTAGCAGATTTCTTTGGTTTAGCGTTATTCCCAGCAATTTTGAACGATGCGTCTGTAACGTCGTCGGCAATTATTTCAACAATGACTCGAAATATGGATTGCCGGGCTTGACACCTAACCACCAACGTTTGTTCTAAGATCAGGTGATATATGTACATTGTACAACTCCGGAAGAGATTGGCGTGGTGTCATTTTAGGCTTTTGCGCTTCGTTACGACATACGAAAACTGTTCTTCGACAAATATGACTCATCGGTTTTCCATTTATATCTGAGAAAGCAAATTCATTATTCCACGCAGAGTTACAAATTCAGTTGTTGCTGTTTAATTTCCCGTTCCTTGTTCTTGTTTCTGTTCAAACCATTCGCGGTGAGTGAAACAATCTTTAAATAATATACTACGTAACGGGATTCTCTTAAACCAGAGTCCAGCCGAATACTGATTCAAAACAATAACAATCTAAACTGAGCATATTTCATGAAACCAGAACATATCAAAGAATGACTAATCAAGAGAAACAGAGACGGTTCGGTAAGAGAACTAAGTAGCTAAATTAATATGTAATAATACTTTGTCAGCAGCAATTGCGCTCATAATGAAAGATGTCGCGGGCCGCAAAATAAACGTCTGCGGGCCGCGGGTTGAGAACCCCTGCCATAGTGTGTTTCATTGTCACATGTGCTTATTTATCTGTTGTTGAAGAAGCTTGGATCGCCTTTAAAGTCACATGTGTTTGTCTTCCACGCATTTTAACAATATTTACACAGCTCTTTTCCAAAAATCGTGGCACAACTGAGAATCTGTGGTAGCACACAGTTTGGGAATCACTGATTTACGTGATCGAAATGAATTTGTTTTTTGCTTGACTCTGCAAGATCATCGACATAAAATTATCCAATATATTTGTTACTCACTCTTGTATCGTGACATCATTGTAGATAACATTCGAGGGAATCCGTAGTATCGGGGAGGAAGGCGATATTGCCATCGACGATATCCTGCTGTTGCCCGGGGCCTGTCAGCCGCTGGGATCTTGCAACTTTGAAAACAGCTACTGCACTTGGGAAAATTCGGAAAACACCGACGATTTCGATTGGATACGGGCTGCTGGTGAAACGGCGTCCGGAGGCACTGGGCCTTCAATTGACCATACGCTTGGAACTCCACATGGTTAGTTTTATAAGTAGTCTTTCCTTAATATTAACAATACCTTCTGTAGGTTACTTCAGACCTACATCGGCGCCAAAGTGAGATAGACTAACAGCATTGCTACTGCTTCGAGTTCATGATTTTTTTTATAAATCGTTTGCGCTTGAAGATATTCCAAGGTTATGTTGTCTGTATTACCCTACTGTAGATATATGTTTCACGTATCAGCTTTGGAATCGTCATGCATCAAACTGAACAACCTGAACCTTTGCTGTCAGAGGGAATTCTTGTAAAATTTCAAGATCTCACACTAGCTCCTGTTGTGACGCGGTTGTCCATCCATGTTATTACTCCATGCTCGATTTTTTGCAGTACTGTGATTGCTAACTGTTTATGCATCTTTTCGCTTTCTGTTGTTATTTTTTAAACCTGTCAATGTGGCTTCATAATTAGCCTTTTGATTTTCAATTCAACGCCGTGTTATTTCGTGTATTGCACAGGTGCACGTAACTCTTGATAAGATGCACAAGAAAAGTCTGGAAGACAATAAACCTTTATTATGAACGTAGCCTACTTTTGAAAGCTTTTTATTGATAGTCTTTAAGATGATAATGCTGAAATCATGCATAGTTTTATATCTACTTCTATATACTTTCCTGCACAATTTAGCTCATTTTGGCAAACTAGCCTACTTACGTACATCAAAATTATAGAGTAGCTCTACATATACTACTACAATATATTTCATCAGATAATACTTACTTTAATACACTGGAATATGAGTGCGGCTTCCAATGTTTGTGAAACAATCGTTTCATAAGAAACAGAGTTGATGTGAAATTAATAATTTTCAGGTGTTTATCTTCTGATGGAGGCGTCCACACCGCAAGTGGAAGGCGATCTTGCAAAGCTTTTCTCGATACGTTTTGACAGTTCTGTTCCGCGATGCATGCAATTTTACTATCACATGAAGGTAACGTGTATTTCATTTTTTGCATAGTTGTGCAACTACTACAGTCAGTCACATGGGACTGACATCTATATTTTACGCAGTGCTGCAAGGGTACTTGTTACGTTTATAGCGATCTACCAGAAGATCGCAATATATTTTCAGCAGACCACGAAGCATTTCTCATCATGGATCATACATAGTTGGGGCTGGACAAATTCAAGCACCTTGGTTATTCGAATCTGAATTAAATATTAAGCTTGAAGTATCGGAGTGTCTCCTATTATGATGTTATAGCAGTAAAAATTGTCAGAAATGTTGAAAAACGTATCCTTAACGACAATAGAAACAAAACTGGCAGTAACACATCATGGAAAATAAATTTGTGCTAAAGATACAACCACAGAGGGCATGATTATTCAACCCATAAATGTTGTGTTTTAGGCTATGAAATCTGAAATTGATTTCCATGGCAATATAGCAAAACTATGCTAAGATCTGGAAAGGTATATATTGCTTATTGTAAGAGAATGTATAAAATATTTCCATCTAGGGACCAGCGGACGACAGCATTGGCACGCTTCAGGTGGTTCAGTATTGGAACAGCGACACAAACTACGTTCAATTTCAAGACGGGGCCAATTATGGAGACAGATGGATCGAGGCTATGGTTCCTTTACCGAACAACATAACCGATGACCCGGAATACAATGTACAAATTAAGGCTTACAGAGGACCGAGCGCTTACGGTAATTATATCCACTACAGTATTGAAGAAGTAAATATTATCCATTGGGCTGCTATGCTCATACCCAGCCATATACGAAAGGCATTGCAACACAGAAAAATGAGGAAATCTTGCTCTTGATTGAAGAATGCAATGTAAACAACTTTCGCATGCATGATATCAAGTAGACGTTAATTGATCATATTAGTGTTGCTTCTCATATTTTAGGAATCATATTCTATATACTTAATCGCTTGAGCAAGCCAATCCGGGTGCACAATAGTAAATAAGTTGTTTCAGTGGGACGATTTTGTGATATTTTTAAATCATGAAAAAGCACTACCAATGAATTGGTATGGTTACCACGTTTCATGAATTTCAACTACTCCTTGTTGGTATCACAAGTGTTTTTTTGTACATTGCAGGTGATATTGCCATCGACGACCTCTATATATTTGATGGCGACTGCCCATACGAAGTGACCCCTCCGCCATTTTGTGGATATCAATGTGAAGGGTCTCTCGCCCCTTGTACAACGAAGGAACAAGTCTGCGACTTTACGGTTCATTGCCCGCTTGGTGATGATGAATCCAGTTGTGGGTAAGCGAAAACTGTTACTGAAAAAGCGGTTTAAAAGAATATCAATTATTTAAATGCTGGGCCATAGTCTTAATCTTCGTGGAAATCAGAGATTGTCCACATCCTACTATAACCCTATGTACCAAACCAGAATGAGAACCAATAGTACAATTATATATTGACTGATATTGGATTGGAAAGCAAGTTTTCCTCTCTGTAAGAGTAGATGACGGCCATAAATTGAGACGTTTAGTAATAAAGGATTCCTCTCGCCACTTTTCTCCACTGTTGTCCGTTTTGAGATGTTACTTCCAACAAAAGTGTTAGAGGATCTTCTGTGTTGCGTTCTGAGACAATAGGTGAAGTCACTTTTTATAATTTATTGATGGATTTGGGTACATTCCAATCTTTTTTAAAAATAAAAACTGTCTGGTGGTGCAGCTTTTGCAACAAAAATTTGGTATTAGTAGAGACTCACGGAAATACAGAACTAATACTGTTTTCATATTGAAATGAAGCCGAATATTTTTGGCTGTCACTCGTCAGGGGTAATCGTCAGCAACTAGTAAAGAATGTTCTTTCCAATTCCCCACTAGTTGCTGACGATTACCGATGACAAGTGTCAGTTCAAACTGTTGGGGTTCAATTAGATATGAATATACTATTCAAAAATATAGTAGTGTTTGTTATGTGACACATGATTGTTACTGGGAGCACTGTATATCTGTCTTGGATATAAAATCTCTCGATAAATTGATCAATTGTTTCTCAAGGGGTATGGTGCAATATTTACATACACACCTGGTGAAATTTACACTTGATTTTTACACTTGATATGACTACTTTTATTCAAGACCAGTAATCTCTCGGATAAAGGCAATAATATTGAATTCTCTCCTAATCTATGGATATTTTGAAACTCAGATTTGACTGCGACTTTGAAACAGAGGACTGCTCTTGGAATGATGTCAGTGCTGGCGCATTCAAATGGAGCGCAGGAACCGGTGCGTCATCAGCGGACAATACAGGTAATTCTCCTAATATGTTTTGGTAACTTTTTGAGGTTACGGCTTTTGTGTAACTTACAAGGGCCAACTGGGGATCACACTACCGGTAGTGGCACCTACATGTACGTCGATGCATCAAGTGGGAGTCAAGGTACCCAGGCGCATATGGAAAGTGGGCTGATACAACAATCTTCATCTACCTGTGAAATGACAATCTACCATCACATGAACGGTGAAGATATCGGAATACTGCAAGTATGATATATTTATACTTTGGTTCAGATCCTCGTTGATGGATGCTTGAGTCTATCTTAAGCATAACAAATGTTATTTATATCATCAAGTATGGAGAATATAGCCTGTGTCTTAGAAATTGGATATAGATTCAAGCTAATTTCTACATCTACTATGTCTCCTTACTTTTAGGTTGCTAAGCGAATTGATAATGAAGACAGCGTGCTGTGGAGTCGTACTTACTCTCAAGGCGATAACTGGTACCAATCAACCATCAGAATCGGAAGAGTGGCAAGACCTTTTAAAGTCGTAATCAGCGCTACCAGAAGTTATAGTGTACTCGGTATTGACACCTCCTCCATATTGTGTCAGTGGTTTTTCTCATGCTCATTCTGCTTTAGGAGATATTGCGATTGACGATATCAAGTTCCAGAACTGTGAAATGCCGCCAGTCGAAACCGAGTGCAATGGTTTCAGCTGCGCTAATGGCGCTTGCGTGCCAGGCTCGAGAAAATGCGATTTCACTGATGATTGCGGGGATTACTCAGATGAACAACAAGGTATTGTGTTTTTGTACTGCTGAGAAGATTTGTTAGTAAATGATTGTGATCTGATTGTGAACAATTAGATGGCCCTATATCTGCTTTTTCAGTATAGGAGGTAATACGGAATTGATATTGACATTGCCTCACATCTTATTTATATCTCTTAGTAGGTACAGTGATGGTTAATGAATGGTTCAAACATGAACGTATACCTTTTATTTCAAAATGTTCGTGCAAATATTGGTGTTGTGTATCTTAATTATGAAAAATCATTTAAATTTTGAGACTATTGTCAAATCCCCGATAAGTCTGAAATTTCAATGCACGGCATTGAAAGTCATAATCTCTTTCCTTGCGTTGAATTTGCTCTCCGTTTGTGACCAGATTGTCAATCTTACGCTGGCCGATGTGACTTTGAAACTGGGCTGTGCGATTGGCAACAGATGACTGATACTGACGATTTCGATTGGCTTCACATCAATGGATACCGTTGCCGCTCAGAAACAGGGCCTTGCCTTGATCACACCAGAGGAACCAGGGACGGATTCTACCTTCTGATCGACTCCCCACGACACAATGACAGTAAGAAGTCTTTAAACATTGTATATGAATTGCATTGCTGAATTATCAGCAGAGCAGTTCTCTTTTGTTGTGTTGTTAGCAACACTTGGGTAGGAGGATATTGGCAATCATCTTGTGCTGTTTGATTAGATATTAAATTTAAATCCAGTATCTTCTCACTTCAACGTGTTTCCATTGTGTGGACTGAATGGTCATGAATGAAGTACTTTTACGTTTTGGAGTTCTGAAATACGTTTTGCCTACTTGCAGTACTTGAGTGGTAATGATTCAAAGTGTCACTCAAAACTTTTTATATTTTTATGTCAAACCAGGCATATAGGCATATGTATGCATGTGTTTGCGATATTGTCATTCTAACATGTCTGTCTCAAATTGTCACTGCGTATTGCATAACCATGATGTAAATGAATTAATTATTCACACAACATTCTTTTTAGACGAGGTTGCCCGAATAGTGAGTCCTGTTTTGAAAGCCACCAGCGAGACCTGTAGCTTGAGACTCTACTATCACATGTACGGCTCGGATATCAGGTCGCTCAGGATATATACGCAAATGCAGAATGGCGGGCCTTTGACGCAAATTTGGTCGAAATACGGAACACAGGGAGAATTCTGGGAAAGAGCCGACGCGAATTTGAAGGTTGTCACTGGAGACGTGTTCCAGGTGTGATGGATATACTCACAATTTGATTTCTTGCAGATGTAGGATATGATGTTGACTATGTCATTGCATGAGGCATAAATGGCCAATAAACCAACAAAATACTGATGAGATATTCCTATAGTCTTACACCAGTCCTGAATCTGTTTACTTGTCATTGTTGTGTATTAATGGCATGGTTGGTAATGACTAAAATCATTGTGATTTCCATAAATGATATTAATTTTAGCCTTCCGTTGGTCTTATCTTCATTTCAGGTTATCATCGAAGGTCACTCTCCTGATGATGATGCCGGTGACATAGCCATCGACGATTTGGTGTTCAGCCCACAGTGCGTGTACACTTCTGAGACATTACCAATCGGAACTACAATTCTGCCAACTACCATAGCACCGTGTCCTGAAAGCAATCAGTTCCATTGCGGAGACGGAGTCTGTGTGGATCTTGATCGATATTGCAATGGTATATTTACGAATGCTATTGTATTGGGGTACAAAATAGAATTGCTTCCTGTTCCAAATTTATTCACTGTGAACGATCGCAAATATGGATTCGGAAATTGATTGCATTTGATGTCAAAGTACTATTGAAAAGCTGATAGCTAACTACTGGTGCGAATATTGCATTTCATATTATTACCAGTTTACCATTATGGAACAGTGAGTGTAACTGTTTATGGTAACTAAATATATCTGAATACAGGTTAGATTTTTAGTAAAATGATGTACAATAAAGATTTTCCAATTTCAAGAAAAAATCTTGGTTATGCTAAAATGCACGGATCCAATCCGGATATAGTATTGTGGCAAGAGTCTGAAATATGGTATTGCAGAAACCTGTAATGAAACTGAAATTGAAGTTATGTTCGATTTTCCCCATCTCTCCAATGACACAGTTCCAATCCCGAGATTGTGGCCACGAAATGAATTGAATTAGCTAAACAACACTAGTTTGTTTCAAAAGTTTGCAGCCTGTCATTAAGAACGAGAATTGTTGGCCAAGCTAAAAATCACAAATGCTTCCAGGTGTCACTGATTGTACGGATGGAAGGGACGAACAATACTGCGGTGATTGTACATTCGAAGACGATATGTGCGGATACAGGGACGATAGCTCTGGACTTTATTATTGGAAGAGAGGACAAGCATCGCAAGCCAGCCAGGAGACCGGCGCTCCAACTTCCGATCACACTCTACCATCTGAGAGCGGTACTATCATATTTTCACAAATACTCAACTTATAGCCTTAGCTGTATCGCAGCATTTCAACTACACAAACAATGAAAATTAGATCCAGAATATTCAAAAATTGTGTTCTTCATTTCATTATGATTTGGCTGGGTCGGCGCCATGAATTTAATGTCAGACATGGAAGATATATTTTTGTGTATTTCACAGTAAGTTAACTGCAATATTATGATTATGCGATTGTACGTATTTGAGGACCTTCTTCGAGGTACAGAACTTAAATATACAATTGAATAATATACTCCAGTTCTCTACTAGTTGCTGACGATAACTCCTGACGAGTGTCAATGGAAAATATTCGGTTAATATAAAGATATGAATACACTATTCAATTGAAAATTATTGTTGATTATTATCATTCTCAGCTTTTACTCCCTTTGCTAGCATAATATATCACTTGTTTATACACGCTATCATATTTGGTGATGGTACATGCCCTATATTTGCTCCTGATAATATGTATAATATGTACAATGATTTTGTAGGATACTATGCTTATCTGGCGCCATCTACCGGAACTTTCATGAACTACGCGCATCTCATAAGTCCGCCGCTGGCAAGATCTGGTTCCAGCTGCATCTATTCGTTCTATTATTTCCTCGACTCGCCCAACGCAAATTCAGACGCAAGAATGGCAGTCATTCTCATCACAGCTGAAGAATCAACGGTAAGTATGTTGTTGTAATTCGTAGCTCGTCATGAATAATTGATGATTGAAAAGTACACTCGTTTGTCCGTGACAGCGTTAGTAAGTTACCGACAGCTATATAAATTGTTCTACGTTTCCAAACTTGATCTGAAAGCAAATTCTTATTACTGGCATGCGTTATCATAATTACAAACTAGATTTTGTTTATAGCATATGGATTTCATCAAACTTGTGCATCAAACTGTTCTTCTTCATATATTTTCCTGCTCAGTGTATATGACTGCTTCAATAGGTTATAAACATACTGTAGTTTAATGCTGTTCCGATCTGCCTGGACATGGCATTTCACAAGGCCCTTTCAACATATTCATATCTATTCCTAATTATGCAGTCTTTGAAAATACAATCAACATGTAAGTTCCATTTACTACATTGTAGTTAGGTATTTGCAATCCTACGAATGAATGGCATTTAGTTCAAACACCTGTTCAGATATTTTCGCATAATACAGTTCCAAACCAAAGAATATAAGTGTGATATTCTTCATACATGTAGTTTTTTTCGTGTTGCAATGTTCATTTTGACGACACATCTGTAATTGATTCGACCATTATGACAAAAAAACAAATTTGACTGTGCTATGTGACTCTGTTATAACACCGTTGGGTGCTTATCATATTCTCTGTAGTACATCATTCATAGTTGCAAGTTTTATGGCACTGTCTTGAGTCATACTTGTATTGTTGAAACATAGTCATTGAGAATACCAATCGAACACTATTCAATTTGAATCTTTTATGTGTTCTACTCCTTGATGTTGTATCAGTTCACATGAAACTGTGTTACTCGTGGTAATGTTGTGAGATCGAATTACAGATTGTGTGGTCCAAATACGGGCCGCAAGGAAACTCATGGTATGCAGAAGAGATTGTGATCGGTCAACAAGACCACGGATTCCTTATCATGTTTGAAGCATATTATGGAAATGAAAATGGTACTGCGTCACTTTGATAGAATATGCACCGAATTTAACTATACCACTCGGTTCAGGTCCTGTTGGAATCAGTGTTGACGACATTCAACTACGTGACTGCACCGTCTCTACCGGTGGTCAAGGACAATGTAGCATCGGACAGTACAGCTGTCTCAACGGAAATTGCATAGATTCTGATTCGTTGTGTGACTTCACCGATGACTGCGGGGATTTGAGTGATGAGACAAGCTGTCCGTCGTATCAGTGAGTATCCAGTACCTTGTAGATATTCTAATCAATTATCTTGTATCTGTGTTTATCAGTGTATATGATTCGGATACTTGATTTTAATAGCACATTTGTATTTTGGAAAAGCTTAATGACGTGTAATAGGCAGTGCATGATTTCCGCTATATCTTTGCTGATCCACCAGTAACCTGAGTTGGAGAGATTAATGGCTGATCTTCCCTAGCAAAATTAGATTCAATAAAATGAGACATTAGCAGGAATAGAAGAAACATATTTTCTAGCCTACTAAATATACAGTATTAAGGTAGAAAGTCCACGCGATTTTAATCAGTAACGGCATCTTGGCTAGTCTTGACCTTTATGAAAATAATTTCACTCATAAAATCCAAGGTAAATCCATCCACAAAAGTAACATTTTTATTGGAAGTAACATATTTTAACATTAGTACCAGGTTATAACCGATAAAGTTTACTGGAAACTTAACGAATTTTTCATTCTTTACCTTTAGAGCATGTGAGTTTTCAGCTAACATTTGCGAATGGGCCATGCCACCTGACAACGAATTCCTTATCAACCGGGGCTTAAATCCATCTGGACCACAAGACCACACGCCATCGAGTTTACTAGCAGGAACTAGTGGTGGCTATCTCTATGTGAATGCTGATACCACTAACACCAACAAAATGGTACGCTCACAGCTATTCTATGTATGTTTAATTGGATACTTCAGCTACTGTTGGTTCATTCACATTTTTGATTCTATTAAATCTATTTCTGATATTAAACTTTATGAATTCTTTGCATCATTAGTCCTGCATTGTGATTAATTAAATAGATTTTCTCGATCTATGTAGCCTGATTTTTTATGAATGATTTCAATTTCACACTGGTGAAATACTAACAACAATCATTATTAATACTACGTTTCTTTATAGGCTCGGCTGATCAGTCCCGTGATTGCTCCGGTTCAAAACGATGCTTGTAAGATGAGATTGTACAGAAATATCGTCGGATCGAATGTGGGAGGAGTCAATGTTTACATCAGTACAGGGGTATTTTGCAGTCTCGTTGATAACGCATATTATATGCTATAACAACAAGATATTTTTAAGGCTACTGGACCTTCATTTGAGTATCCCATCATTGGAACTAATGCGGCAAATGAATGGGTTATGGAAGAAATTGGATTCAGCTCCATTTACTATTTTGAGGTGACTGTAACTAATTTAGTTATCATATGTACATTTAAAGTGTAGATCTTAAGTGTCAATATGTGCTTTCCTATTATATTATTTGTAATTATTGAAGTCTTCATGTATACGAGAAATACATCCATAAATAGTGCACACTTCAATGATTTCTATAAATTGTGAACACGGTACTGTCGTAAGGCTCATATTTATATGGTTTGCACTTCACAAATCATAAATGGTAACATATAATCCTATATCCATTCTATATGACTTCAATATGCTGCAGTTTCCAAGCTATAAATTGAATTTTACAGGTTGTTCTGGAGATAGCTAGGTTAGGTTCGACCACCGGCTCCATATCAATTGACGATATCAGCTTTTCGCCGAGTTGCCGTATCGATCCGGACGCCATCTTGGGCTGTCCGACTGGTCAAATGTCTTGCGCCGACGGTACCTGCATTGATTCCAGCAAGTTCTGTGATTTCATAGTAAGAACTTATTGAGATATCTTTGCATTGCATCTGCTTCAAATAAAGTTATTACCGGTAGTTTATGCGATAAGACAAAGATAAGATGGAGCAATATAAAAATAACCAATCCTTCTTCAATTTCACTTTCCCCATTACAATGTGCATCCTGTCATTCCTGTGTGCTAGTAATGAACACGGAAAATGCTCTTTAACTTGGAAAATCGGGTTTGAACAGAAAACCTGATTGCTCAACTTTTTACAAAGCCAATTATTCGTCAATGTCAAGCCGACCCACTCAAGTAGTGTAGTAGAATATTCTGGGCAACGCAGAGACTGCTCTACCTCGTAATGATAAGACAGAAGTGGACAGTAGCCGAGTACTCCAACTATTTCGGAGCTGTCAACTATATTCGGTCTACTTTTGCAACCTGATAAAATACTTATCGTTTTAGAGACTACTTAAACTAGTTTCTGACAAAACTACATACTTTTTACACTTTAGTAGATTTTAAACTACGACGTGGTTTCTGGATAAGTTTGCATACTTTTATGAGTAAAATTGTCATAAGAACTGCATGAAATAATCCCTGTGTCAGAGTCACGGAATATATTTTCTGAAATCACACCTATTTGTAGTGTCATTCGGCGTTGGTTGTCAAGATAGACCCTGCAATTTCATAAATAGGCACATTCAATTCACCCCTTAAAATACTCACCCAACTACTTACTGGAGGACTTTACATACCTTTTTTCTACTTCCATTGAAGTAGTGATGAGATCACTTGGAAATCCTTACTTTTGCCTGCGATTGACTAGAAATTTACATCTTCTAATTCAATAGCAAAGGTGACTACTTGAACCACCTTTGCGAAATGGAATCTCAATATTGTGCTTACTGAAAATCTGTACCTACAGATCGATTGTGCCGGTGGAGATGACGAAGCGGCTTGTCCATCCAGTTGCGATTTTGAGGATGACACCTGCAAATGGACGAACGCCGCCTCAAATTTAGTGACTTGGACTCTGCAAGACAGCGCCGACAGCAGTGGCGTCGTCGGACAAGGCCCTGGTCAAGATCACACTTATCCGTCGGGCTCAGGCCATTACATGGTGGTCAAGAACCAGGCTGGGAATGTCGGGCAAAGAATTCGTCTGGAAGGAGTAACATTCGGACAGGCAGGACAAACGTGTACTTTCAGGTAGGGAGACAACTTTTCTATATGTTGCCATTTGTGCATGTAATTGTGTCTGAAGTAGAGTCCAACCGATAATGGATTTTTAAACAGATACTGATTGAACCGATAACTAGCACCTCATCTGATCACTCTGATGTATTCTATACTATCCTATCTCATCTTGATGCTTGTCGGAGAATTATTATAATTACTACATAGCCAGGCGGTGTGCGTGTTTCGATATCTAGAGCATGCTTTGTTCTTTCCAGCTTCTATTACTACATGAATTCCAACCTTGGAACTCTCCGGGTTCTTGCTAAATCCTCAGATGCCGAACAAGAGCTTTGGACTATCAGCGGAAACCAAGGGAGTGCATGGAAGAGCGCGGAAACGACCGTACCATCATGCCTGGCTGATTTCCAGGTCCGGCAATTTATCATAAGCATGCGCATTCTTTTTCGCGTTTTTACAATAACATTCTATATTCTGATGGTTTATCAATAGAAATAGAATATTATTATGGATACTATATAGTTTCGAAATGTCATTAATGACTTTCATGACTTTCAATGAGGCTCAAAATTCTGTTGTTTTTTCTCTATGAAAATCGGAACGCCGTTTAAGCTTTTCAACCTGAAAACGCACTCTGGCATATCTCTCTTGTCCTCAAGTCTTTCGTTAAGAAACCATGACCTATGTCATATGCTGAGAGATTGCAAAGTCTTTTGTAGTTGCAAATTTCCAACATTTCTTTAAACTCATTGTTGTTATTTATATTAATAGGATTTTCAAGATATTGAAACATAACCACTGAACTATATGAGAGCCTATGATTATAAATATTCACCTGAACTTTCGAACTTTCAATATTGACTTGCGGAGAACGTGTGAAGAGATCTTGGTGCATTCAAGCAGATCAGATAATTTTGGCTTTCTCAGATCATATTCGAGGCTGTCATTGAGCAAAGCGTCGCAGGATCCATCGCAATTGATGACATCCTATTTAAAGACTGCGGATACACGGATCCTCCACCAGGAGTATGTGCCACTGGCAAAAAACAGTAAGTCTTATACATAATTTCACCAGGACCCTTACCAAGGTGTGACAGTGTCGGGAATTGCAATAGAAATATACATTGCCTAAAATACTGTATACTTGGTTAAATTATACTTGATTGAATCTCTTTCGAGATTTTTTTACAAGTGTGCACAGGATTGCTCTATCGTATGCTTCTCTTATATTCAGCGACCAGAGCATATACCTATTAAAATATGATCCTATATTCATAAAACGAGCTGGTAGAAATAACCTACTCTGTCATTGAAATCATAGTAGAATATAAAAATCGACACTAGCTATTCTTCTAATCGCTGTTTTGACTCTCAATTTTGAACACAGGTCGGCCTAATTCGTCAAGTATATTAGCAAAACCCACAAGGATTTTGTATAAGCGATTCTGACAGTAAATATATTTAACTATGAATGCTGTGGTTTTGTTGCCCATGACAAAATAGGCCCTAAGTTTTCAGCCCTTTTGTTGCTTAATACATTCCGTTAATCTATTCTCCCTACTTTCAGGTGTGACAGCGGACATTGCGTGCTCGACGAACAATGGTGCGACTTCAGCTACGACTGCTGCGACCAATCGGACGAAGACGCTTTCGAATGCGCAAGCTACTCGCGATGCTCATTTGAGAAAGATTTCTGCGATTGGAAAAAAGAGAGAAGTACGACACGACTCGCCTAAATCAGTACAAATATCTTGCCATGACTAATCATTTTAACGTTTGCCATTTCAAATAGACTCTTGGAGGTAAAGAACTTCAATATACAATGAATAATATATTCATTTCGTGTACAACAGCAAAAAAATCAATGTAAACGCGCTTGTGTTACAGGTAATTCGGAGTGGAACGTGGGTAGGACGCCTTCGGGAGTTCCGACCGTAGATCACACTACCTCATCACAACAAGGCAGCTACATGTACTTGGATTCTCTGATGTCTCCAAGCGGGACAGAGTCTACGTTGTACAGTTTTGTGTTCATCGAACCGGAGCAATCCTGCTCAATCAGGTGATTGGAATTAACTTTATGTGGTGTGGACGAATCGACATTATTTTTCCTCAAGAGCGAATGTTGATTCTCAATTTCGTTATACCGCATATAATATTGTGAGATGGTTGGTAACGAAGTACTTTTAATTTTTAAGAGTACTCAAGTTGTTTTTTCTTACTCGTATACTCAGTGAAGTGGTTATGCTTACTTCTACTTCCACTCTGATAGTATTTTAGGCAAAAATACATCTATTTTACACTTAGGATTTTTGTAAGTAGAACATAGTTTAAGGTTTAGTTTGTATCACTTTGACGGGGGAAATTGACGGAAGAGCTGCGTGAAATAGTTCCAGTATCACAGTAACAAGGTATATTTGTGAAGATTGCAACCGTCTGTACTGTGATTAGTCATTTTGCGTTCGTAGGGAATAAAAACCTTGTAATTTCTAATGTAGTTGCCTCGAATTAACTGATAAAAGTATGGGCACCTCAGTCAATTTTACTTTTTAAATTTAATTACTTGAAACCTCTCGGATCTTTCATTGTTTACTTCCACTGTAAGTAGTATATACGCCGCATTGTTGCTATGCTCTGGCTGTGGTTATTTATAAATTCGACATCATTGCATCATGATACTCCATTTGGTTTTGAATTCAACTCAGTTTTATTTCCTTTATCGTTCCGGAAGCTCTTGATAAGTGATGCGCAAGAGTTCTTTAAGTTTCAATAAACAGTTATTATGAGCTTACTTTTGAAAGCGGTATTCAAATTTTATACCATTAACTGTAAGTAGTTTTCACATGTATTAAAAACAGCTACTGCTACTTGTAATCGAGTCAAAATTGCAGGAGGTAATTCTACTTTAGTAGAATATTCGAGTGCTTTTAAACATTCTGGTAATAATGCATCTTTACATTTTTGTACTTGTCCAGATTCTATGAATATATGACCTCACCTGGCGCTGATCGACTGACAATATCGGTTTTGACCAATGATGGAATCGTGGATATGGAAAGTTTCTATCCTGAAAGCGGGACGGCTGTCTGGCGACGGCATGTAGTGGATTTGTACCCGGTTTTCGGCGCCTTCCAAGTGATATTGACGGGAGTGTTGAAATCGAATGCCCAAGGCGTGATTGCTGTCGATGACATATCATTCTCTGAAGGTAATTTCATTACCATAAACATAGAATTTTATAATTAGATGGTCTTTATCTCTTCGAATTATCGAAATGTTATCAAAGCTGTGTACATAGGGCTGTTTAAAAATAACTTTTTTTACCAATTTTGCTGGATACTTGATAAAATTGTCTGATTTCCTGAAAAATACGCTGCACACAAACTTTGCATCAATTCCAGCCTATAGACACATTGCTATATCAGAAAAGATATCTTGATTGATCTTATAAAAACTGAACATAAAACTTTTCAAAATTCACAAGATTTGGTGCAATTCCAACCAGTTGAAGTGAAGTTCTTTGAGTAAAAAATTTTGGATATGAAAAATATAATATTTACGGTGGCAAATTCTTTATTTATTTATGATAGATTTACCCACCGTAAATACTACGACTCGCAATCCTAAATTTAGAATATCAATAATTTCGTTTCTGCACGTTAATAAGGTGTTTTGTATCATTTTTTCAGACCACCTAACAATCTCATATAGAATTTTAAAAAAATTGTTTTGAATAAATAATTCCAAAACTTTTTCTCTTATAAAGCAATGTTTCTATAGGTTGGAATTGACCCAAAATTTGTGTGCCCTCACAATTTTATCAAGCCGCCAGCAAAATTTGAAGAAGAAATAGTTACTTTCAAACAGCTCGACCGTACATTGCTCTCTGAACAAGGCCTGGAACGACTGTAGACCAACTACACGTTGGCAGTACTGACGTTTATCAATCAGCTGACAGAGATTTGAAGCTCCCACTATCGACATTATTCCACATCAGCGTCATTGGAAGCCTAGGGCAGCTTTGACGCATTTGAGCATTGTTTTTTTTTTCATTAGGTTGCCTTCGAAGTCCGTCGAACACGCCGATTCCTCTGCAAACGACTCTACCGACAAAGCCACCAGTGTCGGGCGGATCGGGTCATGCGTGTGATTCTACCTACACTGTAACATGCGGCTCGGTTTCTGGGGTTTGCTTCAGCCTCGCCCAAAAATGTGACTTTGCTTACGACTGTCCTAACGGCTACGATGAAAGCACGTGCCGTAAGTATCATTTTCAAAGTAGATATGATTACATCGTGGGGTTTTAGCTAGATGGATTCCTCAGTTGAAAACGACTAATGACTAAGGCTAGGCAAAATTGAGTACCTGAGTGATTCGATTCTGAATCGAGTATTCAAGTAAATCTCATTATAATGCTTTGTTGCGCCGATAGCAGAAAATATATAGCTACCAAAGTCTCATTATAATGTCATAATTAGGGCGATTTCTTTTTGACATGTCAAAAAAAGTCAAATTTTTGTCAAAATTGTAGCGTTAGGTCAAAAAATGTCAAAATTTATCACAAAGTCAAAATTTATTTGCAACCTGCATTTCGTTTGTATCGTAGATTTTGCACTGTCGGTGAACTTATCATTTAGCATTATACAGCTTGTAGCCTATTTTATAGGCCTACCGTTGTAGACGGCCCATTGTCTGCTCCTTGTGAAGCATAAACGGTCAAATGAAACAAATGGGTTGACATAGTGTTATGCTCAACGTATCGGAATATCCTAACTGAAGCAAGACTTCGTGGGCATTGCATGGTTCTGATAGCAAGAAGCGCATGATGAAAAATTGTTATGTAGACACAATTGTCAGAATGAAGCAAGACGGTTTGTCACCAGCAGTGTACGCACAACTTCAGTGTCGTCAGCCAACAACTGCTGCTGTTGAACGTTATTTCTCCATTCTTGGCAAGCTACTTAGTAAGGACAGACACTTTCTACCCGCGAATGTAGGAAAGTATCATTCATTGTACTTCAATAAATTTTAATTATTTTACCATAATATGTGATGTAACTACTGGAATTCTTCATAGGGTCAGATTTCGATAAAATCACGTTTTTTCATGTAAAAATTTGTCAGTTTTTTAGTCAAAAAAGTTTTTTCAGGCTAAACTACTTCGTTAGGATAGACAGCTCGAACCAGAAATGAAGATAAGTAGTACAATTCTAGCATTATGTGGGAAAACACCTAATCTGCATACGTTGGGTCAAAATTTAGTCAAAATTAAGTTTTTTAAGGTCAAATAATGTCAAAATTATAATTTTATAGGTCAAAATTTTTCATTTTTTAGGTAAAAAAATCGCATTAGTCATGATATATGAAATAAGTGTAAAGTTCAAATATGTACCTTTTATGTTTCCTCAATGAATGTGTTACACCAGGTAATTTGTAGCTTTGTAATAATATTGTAATTTATAAAAAGGTTTGTAAAAATAATGTTTTTTATGCTATGACACGGCCAATCTGGTTTTCAAGGCTACCACATAGGAAAATACTAGCGAAAATATAACATTTATCATTTACTCTTAGTGACATGGAGCGTATAATTTCGTTACTCGAAAAAATCATTTTAATACTCGACTCGAACCATTTGAATCGATACTCGATTGATGTTCGAGTACTCCAATCATTCTGTCCAGCCCTACTAATGGCATAACAAATAGGTACAATCTTCATGCTATATTCTGTTACCGTGACACAGCCACACACAGCTATTTGAAAAGCTTCTTGGAGGTACAGATCCTCGATATACAGTTGAATAGTATGATCATTGATCATATTGAAATGAACTTGAATATAACATGTTGCGTTTGATTCCTGCATCTGAAGCAACTTCTACGTGAATCTGGTGTCTCGTTCATTCTGTTCCAGCCGTGTTGAATATTGAGGCAAAATTTGTTACCTTTTTAGCGGCTACCTACGATTTTGACACCACTGAGATCCGATACAGTTGGTCCGAGTCAATTGCTAGTGACCTCGATGGCTTCAATTGGCACCGTTCTGTTGCGCAAGATTCGTTTTCACAGTAAGACATAAATTTTTTCTTTATTTGGTGTAATATATTGTGTGCTGTGCATCGTTAATTTAAATTATTGCTGAAGGTTAAAACTTCAAGTCCAATTGTTGTACGATCAAAAAATTAGTCTTTGATCGATTTAATGGATTTTCTGTTTGAACAGTTTACAATTGAACATGTTTGATCAACCATCGATATTTGTATTTTGCCATGATTGCTCTAAATATATTATGTTTTAACCTTCATATTAGTATCATTTTGTTCAACTATAGCAGCGGTCTGAAACCGATAGCCGTGAATCTGTTTGTGTTAAATTTGTTGCATATGCTCACATATATTAGCAGACAGTTTTATACATGACCCCATTTAATTACGATATTTGTTATATGCTCGGCACTGCCAGTTTTGTTTTCAATGTGTCTCATACATATGATTTTTCTATTAGACAATATACTTTGTGGCTATATATAATTTAGTAACATAAACGCAGCTTTTAATGCAAACTGCGTTATTAAAGTTAGAGAAGCACTGGTGTAAAGCCAAAAATGATGTTTATATATGTGGTCAGTTCTGCGGCTTGTGATGAGTAGAATTTTTGATTCGCATTGTGTAGACTGAATTTTTTAAGATTTCGTATTTTTAGTCTCCTACGATACGAACAGTCAGAACTTAAATCCTCGTTTTTAGGTTTGGACCACCAACAGATCACACTACTTTATTACCGACCGGCGCCTACACTTACATTGTCAAATATGATGGTAGCGCGGAAGATACAGCTATTTTAGACGGACCTGTGTATGAATCCTCTCACTCAACTTGTCAGGTACTGGAAGACACTTTCTGTGCATTCTGTTCTATTTCGTCTTTGTGTATAGTGTTGTACACTGTCTGTCTTGAGCGGATGAATATAATATAACTGCTAATCATTAATATTATTATTATGGTACTAAGCAGTCGCATTGCATCTACGACTGGACTCTCTTTCTTTGGACTCGATAATATCAGCAGCCTGATGTGATTGTTAGGTTGACAAATCACTAGTTGTTGTTTTGATATCCTCCTATATTTTCATATTATGTCATGTCACATGTCATGAGTGGATGAAAGTAATGGTAAACCTGATATTGATGTTGACTATTGTATCAAACATCATGGTCACTCCATTTTTGCGTGTTAACACAGAGTTTGAAGGGTGTTCTGTTACTTTGGTCAATGATTTCTACTACTGATGGAAGGAGGCTTAGCTTTAAATAAGATTAGAATTGGATTTGATTGGATTTTTCCCACAAGATGTAAGACTAGGATTAGCATTTAGTATTGTACTAGATATGAGAATTGGCCAAGGCTTTTATTTAATGCATATTTTGTTTGGAATTAGAAATAAAGGTCGTATTATATGTTGCCCTTGATGATTTTTGCGGCATATACACCGACTCTTATTACACATACATACGATATGTGCATATGCATACCATCAGTCCATGATATGCGTATGGCGCTGGACAAGGAAGGTGAAGATATAGCCTGGTAAAGCTCTGCAAATCCAATTTGCATCACTTTCGATGATAAATGCTCATTTTATCTACACAAGGCAACCTATATAGTTTTATATTGTTAAGCAAAGTATGGATAGGTATCCTAGTATTGGACATCATGATTTGTGACTAAAATCTCCACCATGCTGTGGAGGTATGCTGTAATATGAGTTTTATGATATTTCTGTAAAGATACCTTAGAGATATTCTCCCCCTCTGATATCGGAACAAAACGTGTATTTCAGATTGAGTTCTGGTATTATCAAAGCGGAAGTGACGTTCGCGATACAGAGGTGACGATGATAACCGTTGGCCGCTACCATCCTATGGCCGTGATTCGTGGCGACCAAGGAACGTCCTGGAAGAGAATGATTCTAGATGTAGGCAAGCGTACCACCTCCTTCCAAATCTCATTCGGTAAAGTCGACGACGGCCAATACAACGGACGTACGGCTATAGACGATATATCGTTGATCAACTGCGCGCGACCAACGTTCACTCAAGCTTGCACGTCTGACCAGTTCCAATGCACTACTACCGGGGCTTGCATCAGCAAAATCGATGCGTACTGTGACGGTGTGGATGACTGCGGGGATAATTCGGACGAGAGCGGATGTGGTAAGCTCATCCCTAATTCAACTTGCTGGTGGCCTATTGGTGATTGAATTTTTTTTTTCGTTTTACTACGTGATCATTAATTCTTATTTGAGAGAATTTTCACATCCATTGAGCCACGTCTAAACATATTTCGCAACCCTAAACAAAATTTTACATAGGGTGTTTGTAATTGAAACGGCTAATAACTTTGCCAAGTTTGGTTTTAAAGACCATCCCGATATTAATGTCCTCTTGTCCTATCTCAATGAAATCATAATCCACCCACAACTTTCTATAGGGAAAAAATTTTACTATTTGATGACCTTGTTAGAACTGAATTCCAGAATCTTGTAGATTTACTCGTATTTGGTCAGTAACTTGTACTTATACTTTAAGAATGTTTTTCCTACCTGCACTGCTCCCTCAAGAATTAGGTTTTTAGCGTACTTCTTCGTCTACTTTACAGTTTTCAGTTTTCTAGGCAAAACTAAGTGTAAAGTATTATTTATTTGTTAATCATTAGTTCTACTTCTATTTGAGTATAAATATATGACGTTACTCCAACTGCGACCAACGACCAACAAGTAGGCCTACCAACGATGACGAATTTGACCAGCTCAGGATTAGTCAGTGCTATACTTTTCTTGTACAGGCACGCCTACATGTTATACCTGTGTAAAATAGCAAAGCTCTTCTAGCGAGCATGAGCTATTTATGAACATTTCATTGGAAATTAGCGTTCATTAGGTGTTAACTATAAAATGTGTCATAGATTCAAGCAAATGGTGTACCTTCGAGAACGGTATTTGCTCATGGACGCAGGAATCGCGGTATGACAACTTCGACTGGATGTTATCAACTGGAGAACCAACGCCTACTGTAGATACAGGTATGAGTCAAATTGCATTATTCCTCATCGAATATTCACTAATTTACATGAATTTCAGGTCCATTGCGTGATCACACCACTGCTTTACGAACCGGTATCTTTGCTTACATAGAAGCTTCATCGCCGCAAACTGCGGGCAACAAAGCTTGGATTGTCAGTCCGGTTCTGTCTGCAAATCAACCAGCGCAAGGATGCAAGGTAACGTTCCCACGCATTTCTTCCTCTTGTATATTTTCTGGATGAGTCTATATGAGCTAGTGTGCTCAAGACGAAATATTTTTATTGCCAACTCCATAATCATTTCACATGTACCTGGTCCAAAATGAATTGTAGACTACTTTCATGCAGTATTGCACAATAATTGCTGAATTGTGACACACGCCAAGTCTGAAGTGTCCGTGAATTCTATATTATGATGTAAATAAATGTGTTCCAAGTTTATAAATCAATCTCAAATTTTATTTCTCGAAATAATTGACAAACGTCCAATTTCTTGCATTTAGCAATTGAGATATAAATCTGTAGTGTGTTTGCCTGGCTACTTGGCGTTGGGCCACGGACTGGCCACTGATCGGCCGATATATATCTCAGTAACTACACATACTTCTGTCGTAATTGGAAGTAGTAGTTTCTTGCTCATCTGGAGTTCAATTGTAAATTAATTATATCGATATGAGATATATTTTACAGTTCACTGTCACGTGTAAGAAGTGCCAATTAAATTTTCTGACATGGTAATATCACCAAAATCAGTTTAAATATTGATATCAGCAGGATTCCAGTTAATTTTTCCCATTTTACAACTTTCTTGGTAGCCACATGATAATATTCATCCATATATCCACCCTAAAACTTCTGTTTTCAGATTCGTTTCTGGAGATACATGTTTGGCACCGATGTCTATCGACTCACAATATACACTCGCATCTATTCAAACGGCGGTTACATCCACGTCAAGGATTACATAGGACAGCCGGATGACAAATATCTCTGGCAAAAGGAGGCCCTCATGCTTTCAAGAGATAGCAGCTTCCAGGTGACAATAATTATGTAATCCAAGATATTTTGGAATATTTTGCAACATTGCAATGTAGAAATAGAAATTCTATGTTGGCCTGTTGTGTAATGAAATGGTGTTCATGTTCAATCATATAAATTCAAGTTCTGTATCATCTGAGATTTTATGAGCTCCTATCAAAGTTAGCCTGTCAATATCATTTTCTGTTGATGCTAATTATCACCCCGATGTACTTGCTCTATATTTTGGTATTTGGTTTTCAATGTAACAATGTCTTATTTCTTTTATCGTGCCGTTAGCTCTTGATAAGAGATATGTCAAAAGTTCTTCGTACTGAAAACTTTTTAATGAAAGTTCTGAACGAAAACACAAAAAAAACTATATTTTTATTTTATTATTCTAGGTTGTCATCGAAGGTGTCGTCGGTAATAATGTTGCGGGAGATATAGCCATAGACGATGTGTCGTTCAGCGACAGCTGTCGTTTTGCACAAGGTTAGTTGCGATCCATTTCTATCAGATATAAATACTCACATTATGTTATGCTGCAGGTCCTCTACCTTCGGATCCCAACGGACCGGAACCTCCGATAGACATGACACCACCTCCCTCTTGTGACGAGTCAACACACTTTGCCTGTAGATCCTCAGTCGGGTCGTACTATCAAACGTGCATCGATACAGACAAAGTCTGCGATTTCCGATACGACTGCGCCGATAAATCTGACGAGAGCGATTGCAGTAAGATTTAATCAAAACGATAGCAAAGGCAATGCGCTCTAAATATGATGTGGTCTTGAAATGCAGGTGTATGTGTTTTAAACATTTTTGCAGCAGCCATTTTCCTCAGAAAGCCACTGTTGTCGCACTGCAGCTAAAAGATTTTTCAAGAAAGACACCATTCCTATCTTGCTATCTCTGTAGTATCAAAGTGACGTGCCATTACTTCTTCACCCGTTGCGAACTTTCTTGCGTGCATTTCTTCAAGGTCGCACTTTATCAGCATGATAAAGGCTGATCCAGCATATTGCTATATCATACTTGCACACAAAATGAACTGTGCATCATTAACAGCGTTAAATGAACAAAACTATCAAAACATGATTTTCAAACAAATCAACCAAAATAATGAGTATTTACTTCAAATCAAAGTGGGTTCAGCACAACCCTGGGATTCCATAAACCGTGGTTAAGAACTGCTTTTGAATTAGGCATAAACTGCTGGCGTGTAACGGACGACATGTCAATGATGACTAAAAAAGGGTTGATACCAATACTAACTTCACACACTAATATACCGGACAAAAGTTGCGTGCAAGAAATTTTGTAAACGGTTAAGAAGCGACACATGTGACTTCGATAACACAGAGTTAGCTAGCTCGGAATGGTACCTATCAGGAAAATCTTGTTCCTTCAGTTCGAATACGGTGGCTTTGTGAGGAAAATGGCTTCTTCCAGAATGTTTTTCATGCCTTCAACTTTAATTTAAGTTGACCTTAAGTTTGAGTGCAATGTCCCTTTAATAACAACTTTTATTACAAATCCAAGTGGTGCATTTTCACAGCTGACGGCACTTGCGATTTCGAAGACCCACAATTGTGCGGGTGGACATCTCAAACCACCTTTGATAGTAATACAAGAGCAGGCAGCTTTGTGTGGCAGTCCGGCCGCGGGTCCGATATCACCACAGACGAACAGGGATCAAGGCCCAATCTGGACCACACGGACTCCTCCAGCGACTCTTCTTACTTGTACGCGGACAGCTCGAATGCCATTTATGGCGATTCCGCCACGATTACTTCCAATACCATATCCAAATCGGGTCCGCAGTGCAAGTTGCAGTTCTACGTTTGGATGACGCAGGTCAGTCACGGGGCTCTGCTGGTGTTTTTGAAACATGGCGACGATCAACCGGAAGAAATCTGGGCAAAATCAGGGAAGCAAGGCAATGACTGGGTGTTAGCGGAAGCGTATATCGGCAGCCGAAATAGCTTCCAAGTAAGTGATTTTATACTGAGACATGAATCTTCAAAATCGATATTTTAGATGTTTTCATTCACTGTTAACGATTAACAACTCCTGTCTTATGAGTAACCCTTCTCTTTTTTACTTCTTTGACACTCTGACAAAACATGTTTTCACAAAGTCCTAATGGTTATCAAAATTTATTTTGGGAATTTTATCAAGTTCAAAAGTTTTAGATCTGCGGATCCAGAGACATTGTAGCCACTGTAGGTTAAAATAGCAAGAACAGATTTTCGTAAGAAGAACCCATTTTTCAATTATGTCGTAGAGAATATATTCAATGCTAGCCGGGAATTTCCAACCTTTTTTATTTTGAACCTCCGAAAACACCGTTGATATCGTTATTTTGATAGTAAAATTTCACACCGACCGTCTCACTCTTCAAAAATGCTTATTATAATTTCTTGTCTGATCCTAATGCATCCAAACACCGCAATATTGCAACAAACATTATAGAATGAACAGGAATCAATTCAAGACGTAGATATTAAAGATGACTAATAACGTATTTGAAAATGACAATCACTTCTGAAACACTAGCTGTCGAAGAAGCTGAAATCAAAACCTAATGCTGGTTAACAATATGACAATAATATTAAAGATGATCAGCAACGTAGCAAACTACTCATGACTGATGGATCACATCCCATGGCTAGACAGTTGTGTTAGCTCAATGGTAAAGAATGATGGTCTTGCAATCTGCATGCCTTGTTCAAATCGCATCAGCAACTGTCATCCCAAAAGCCAGCCACTCACGGGCAAAATCCATTCCAGCGCCAATCCGAATTCCGTGGGAATGGACTGAGGAAGGATAAAAATATCAGTCAAACTATCATATGGATCACTGATGCCCTGTCGCAGCCCCTACCGGCCTGCACAAGATATACCGAATTTGGCGTAGCTCAATCTATTACTTTCATGTTGTTTTGCAGGTTGTGATAGAAACCAGACGCGGAAATAGTGCAGAAGCCGACGTCGCGATTGACGATGTAGGTTTCGTCGACTGCGCACCACCGGTATCATCCGATCTTAGTTGTGGATCTAACGAGTTCACTTGTGCCAACAAGGTAGGCTTTTATTATTTGATCAGACGCATACAAATCACAACGCTAATTTTACTGTCGTGTCTTAGGTGTGTATTCCAGTATCGCAGAGTTGTGATTTTGCCGATCACTGCGGCGATTCGTCAGATGAGCTATCTGCATTGTGCTATCAACGTGCCCCAAGGTAGTTGAGTTTCACTGTTATTTCTAATTCAACTAGTTCTACCGTATAGTTGCCGTACCGATAGATGAAAATTACTAAAAATTTGGTTCGGAATACATTTTTTCGCAAATTTTTCTCGTCAGAGTACTTTCTTGTTGAATGTATGTTTGTTGTATTTGATAGTCTTGATAACAGTTTTCAGCTAATTGGCAAAATTTTGGGAATTCTCTATATTTGATTTCCGTCTTCAAACATATACTAAATACTTACTCTTCATGATAGATGTGACTTTGAGTATGATCTCTGCGGATTTCAACGCGAAAGTGAATCCGAAATTCAATGGCAATTAACTAGCGGCGGATATATGGTCGACGGAAGCACTGGACCATCGACAGATCACACGTCACACTCGACCACGGGACAATATCTATTCGCGGACCCAATGACAAGTGTCAATTTTGACTATAATGGCTTCGCAAGGATAAGCGTGCCAGGTAAAATTTAATAATGCGACTGATTTGACATGTCATGAAGTCCGGTATTTTATACTGCGGTATGCAGTGCGTTTCTTTGAGATCATAAATCTTCTTCATTTCAATATTAGGCTGATAATGTTTTGTTTTCTCCGTTGAAGACATTTATTTTGTACTGATACACAATCCCAGGTTTATTCCATCCGATGGAAAGCACATTAAAATGCACAGTACGATTCTACTACAACCTGATGACCGATCAATCAGGCGTGTTGAACGTTTACACAAGAACAGCGTGGGGTAGCAACGCCGAGAATGGACTCAATCAGATATGGACAAGTGTGGGATACAAGTTTGGCGATTTCTGGCAAAGTGGTGTGGCGGTGTTGTATGCAGCCCAAGATTTTCAAGGTCGGTAGAACGGCAATTATGGATTTAATCTCTTGTATTTAGCGCTAACTGTACTGACACTAACTGATCTGTAACGTACGTCAAATCAAGTACGGTAAAATTGAGATGATATCAAAACCGCTTCAACAATGATATATGTAGCAGAGATCTATGCAGTGTTAAGTTAACTTTTAGTAATAATTTCATGATTTCAAATCGCAAGATTGCTATAGAATAGAACGACAGGAATTGTGGATACAAACCAGTAAATACAACTAGAATCGAAACTTGAGAAAAGACTGTTTACATAATGAAAATCGATTGTGTAATTAATACGATGGCTATCTCATTCAGCTGCTGTCAATTTTGAAGTTTTATAAAACTCAAGGGTTGAAACGAACAAAAATTCGAAATTTAGAATTTGGATTGATATTCCTCTTGAGAAAATTATGGATTCCATTTCAAAACCCCAAAATCCGTAACTGTCAAATATGCAAGTATAGTATTTGACAAAGACATTTTTATTATTTATCTTCCACATCACACCACGATTTTATTGCACTTCAAAATCTTTACATCTCTCTCTCTTTCCTACTTTATTTCCTTTACTTATTATTCATTAAATATTCTGTTTCAGTTGTTTTTGAAGCGGTCCATTCATCCGGAGGTTACGAACCATCAATCGCCATTGATGACATCAGCTTTTCTGAGAATTGTCTTTATGACATTGGAGGTGTCCCCGGTGGCACATTACCTCCGCCGGTGACGAACCCCCCGCAATGTACGACTGGACAGAGCCTGTGCGACAACGGAAATTGCTATTCATCCTCGGAGAGATGCGACTTTACCGACAGCTGTGGAGATAATTCGGATGAGAGATCGTGTGGTAAGTTTTGCAGCAAATTAGTTTTTCTATCATTTTCCATATTTGCTTCGTGCTTCATCCCACAATTTTTAACTCAAAGTATCAACAGTGTGGGATTGTTTTTCCATTATTCATATGGGTGACAGAGATGAGTCAGAGGTCGCCAACTCAAAACGGCTCGCTGGCCACTTTTCTAATTTTGTTGAGACCGCGGGCCGCAAGAATGCAATGCCGAGCAACCACGTTTTTTTTATAACTTTTTGTCATTGAAGTGAAAAATGCATTTTCATTTTTGAAAGTCGCCTTATACTTAGAGGTAGCTAATATATACCCTTTTTACCGTCCCACTCATTAAACTACCTCCTTAATAATTGAAATCATCCCATGTCTGCTTCTCCATGATTCGATACTTCCCAATTGAATGATTCCAGCAAGTTTTGATTTTCCTAGTTCTTCTAATCATCATCTTCTAATTTAGGCACAAGCTGTACCTTTGAGAACGACCAATGTGGATGGGTAAACTCGAACAGTGTGAGTTACGACTTTGATTGGGTGCGACAAATGGGAAGTGAGGTCACTGGAAGCGTCACGGGACCGCCAGATGATCACACCAGGTATGTGTTAATTTATTTATACACTTACAGATAGTTTTCAATCAATTTCAGAAAAATAAATAAAAAAATAGTTTTTGCTCTTCAACATATAGATGTTAGGTAGGTGTGATCATTCAAATGATATGATAATTTTTCGAGATGTATAGAGACTGATATATTTAGGCACATTAGTCACATAAAATGTTTGCGATCAATATTGGTAGAATCTCATATATAGGCCTATTATTTTCCTGAAAATCTATCCGACACCAAGATTGTCAGGGCACATAGCCTCTTCAAATATTCCTTTTCTAAATGTTTACAAATTCCTATTGTCCTTTATCACCTATACTCTAAGGTAGAACTGAACTTTATTAAATGAGTATATGGTAGCCAGTAAGGGGCATGCTTAGCAATATAAACATCACGTAATGATAAATTTCGTCAGTGGAGAGTAATCAATCGAATGGTTTGTCTTCCAGTACTGGAAACGGATATTATATGGTCGTTCACACTGATGAATACTCTGGACGCGGCGCAAAAGCACATTTGACAAGCAACATTTACCATGATTCGGCAACATCCTGCTCAATGTCGTTTTACTACACCATCAACTATGCAGGCAGTGCTTCTGTAAGTTATGTAATGTTTATATATAGCTCATGCTTTAAATTGCAGCTTACTTGATACCTATCTAGATAAGAGGTTCTTAACCAATGAATCCAACAACAAAATAGAGTCAAAGCGTATATTAATTTATCAGATTTCATTTTGTATTCAGTTTGTC
Organism: Botryllus schlosseri; assembly: GCF_051294905.1. NCBI lineage: Eukaryota > Metazoa > Chordata > Ascidiacea > Stolidobranchia > Styelidae > Botryllus > Botryllus schlosseri. The sequence continues at coordinate 5,761,707 of NC_137244.1, read as the reverse complement.
CATATGTGAAGCACTGTGTTTTACTATCAACTTGGCATTTCAAGAATGCAATGCCTCTAGATCAGGGCGTTGACCTTCACCAATTACCTTGACGGAAAATGGAAATTTTTCAAACATATCAATGAGTTTTCAAAGCTGAATTGTGACTCGTTCGAGTTTTTCGCACATAGTACTGCTGTAAATTGTCAACTATGATACCTGCTACACACAATCTTGACATATCATGTACAGCCTGTTACCGTGCAAGACACAACTGTTAACATCGTAGCAAACTTGCTGGTCTTATGAATATTCTTGCGTTTATTTCAGTCAAACGTCGGTACCTTGAGAGTGCTCAGGAAATTGTATACAACCGGTTCTGGCGCTTCCGTGCAGCTGTTTGAATCAAGTCGAATATCGGATTGGGAGATCGCTAATGTAAATCTCGGGCATGAAAGGTGACTGCTTTAATATCGCTGTCATTTGTTCTTGTTTTATCACCGTTGACCTAGTGTGCGACCATTATGAACTCTAAGCGTAAATCATGAAATCCGTGTTTCTAGGGACTTTGGTATCGTTTTCGAGGTCGAAAACGCTGTGGACGGCTCTGGCTATGTGGCTATAGACGATGTGCAATTCAGCAACTGCGAACCAACAGCGGGATCTTGCGATTCGAGCCATTTCTCTTGTGCAAGCGGTAATAAGTGTCTGCTGAAGGATGAGGTAATTCGGAAGTCACCTGTAAATATTTGACTTGTATTGAGATAGTGTAAAAGATGGAGCATCAAGTTTTGTGGGTAGAGCCATACCAATATTGGATTTTTCAGCCTATACCGCTAAAATCTATGGCTAGTATCTTCACCGATAACCCCAATATGTTCAGTCGATGTTCAACAGATATGGCACATTACCAAAGCTTCAGAGCATATTGTTCTATTTCCCTACGACCATGTTGTGACATCGATAATTGGTTCTGGCTCTAACCGTACCACCATTTGTACTCGACAGGTCTGCGATTACAGAAGCGATTGCCCAGATGGGTCGGATGAGATTTCTTGCGAGTTACTGCCAGGAGATTGCACCTTCGACTCGGACCCGGTCTGGTCCACTGTTTCGGGCGGTTCTTCTACTGGTTGCTTCTATCTGCAAAATAGCGATGACAACGGCGATTGGAAAACTATGACCGGTCAATCAAGTGTGTATCGTCAATATTGTAACACTGCACTTAAGTGTCGACTCTACTGTGCGAACAATATTTTCAAATTCTACTGTCAACCCTGTGAAATTGATGAGTTTTGTATAAATACGTTGCAAGACAGATTTGACGCAATTCCAACCCGTAGAAGCGAAGTTACTTGAGTTTCTCAGTAATAATTCTGGGATTTCCTATGTAAATGCTATTTTTATAAATCCAAACCTTTCAACTGCAATAACTTCGCTTCTACCGGTTGGAATTGAGCAAAAATTATTTTGCATAGTTTTTTCAGGCAAATTAACAATTTCCTCGGGTTGACAGTAATATTTTTTTTAAATGAAATTATTTATGATAGAGTCAAAATTTTCAGACTCCTTCAGACTACTAGTTGGAATTGAACCAAATTGGGCGTTTGACGTTTTTCTAGCCGACCTAACACTTTTAGCACATAGCTGCAGAAATTTGAAAAAAAAAACAATTAAACGTTTGCATAGGAATATCATGTTCAAGCTATTAGCAAAGTGGAAATAATATCACATAAAGGCCATTGCTAATTAAAGTTGGACTGATTATTGTCGGGGGAAAGCAAGTTACCACTGGGCTACTGTAGAGAAATTTCTGGAATATGCCAATCGTTTTCCAAATGGTGTTAACTTGAGAACCACCGAATGAAAATCACCAATTAGAATGCTCCCAGGTGTGAAGGTGCCTTGGTACTAACGTCTTAGCTTCAAAAGTGTTGATCATCAACTACAACTGGCGCAGACAAAGTATTTCCTTACCTGATATTTAATTCCTTTTTCAGATGTACAATCTCTAACAGACGTCCCACCTGTGAGCGATCATACTCAGCCTGGACCCGGTCGGTACGCGTATGTTAATGTCAAAAACATGAATATTGGGAACGTGGTCAGATTCACGACACTCACCGATTTCCCAGGATCCGTCGATCAATGCAAACTACGCTTTTGGTATTTCATAACAGGTTCGTAATGATATACTTACATATATACAATTATACATTCATCATGTTCAAGCTTCTACCTCTGACTTCTGGTCAATATTTCTATTTGTTGATGTAATATTGTTATTTTATCCACAAACTAACCAATAGTTTTTATTATGAGTTTGACAGCACCACTGCCCATATTCTGTATTAAGATTCTATATTATTGTGTCAATTCTAATATCAAGTTTCACAGTTACATAGATACTTGTCGTTGTTTTATGCTTCTTTCTAATTCGTTCAATCTCCAACATTACTATGTATGATAGAGCTGTGAAAGACTTGACGATAAACCAGTTCCGTCACTGCTGACTAGTCTGTTGATATGATCAAGTTATTTGCATTTATTTGGTATTTCTTTATGGACAAAGCAATAAATCTCTCCATCTCCGGCATTCAATGTGCTTAGATGCCGCCCGGAGATTTTGCACTGACGATTGATACAATTTAGAGCTTTTCCCCTACGCTTCATTAATATTTTAGTGTATACATTTTAGTTTCTCCAATTCGCTATACATTGTAATTGAGTTGGTTAAAGAAGTCAACATTGATACTCTACTAGAATTAGAGGTATTGCCGTAAATTTAGATATGAAAATTATTAATACAATAGGGATTTCATCGATGTTCCCGTGTCATAGATGGCTACTTTTGAATGGAATTATGCATTTTGAAATCCAACTAAAACACTGCAAATAGGTGAAAATTTTAATATATTGTCATAATTTAAATGGGTTATTCCATCTGGTTGTTATGACAAATGCTATAAGTAATTCAAATCTTTCCCCGAAACTACTTAATATTTTCCGTAATCCTAAGTGTAACTAGTTTTGCTTGAAAAACCATGAAGTAGAACTGGAAGTAGTGTGAAAACATGACTGCTTGAGTAAATATAGCAAGTTGATCAAAACAACTTTAGCACTCAGAAAAGAAGAACTTCAGAGAAGAAGATGAAGCAATTCTGTACTAACTGATTGTAATGTTTAAAACAGTATCCTTCTGTGATTTGTATTTCATCATACTTTGTGATAAATGTTGATTTTATTGCCACCTCATCTCGATACAACTTTGTCTTCCTTCGTTGACCAAATTTTTTTTCTTCGGCAGGGTCAACTTCATCTACTATTCTCAATGTGTATGTCTTGGAACCCTCCGGATCGAGACACCGTGTGAGTTCCATCGTAGGAAACGGCGGTAACAAATGGCAATACATCAGAGTGTCGATTGGCAGCAACGCCAACACGTATCGCGTGCAGTTTGAAGCCAAAGCCGGAAACGGAGCTCCTGATCTTGGAGGATATGTCGCATTGGACGATATTACATTCTCGGATTCTTGCTACGGAGGTAAAACAGTGCTTTGCTATTACTGATGTACAGGGTTGTAATGACCCGAGTCACGACTTGACTCGAAGTATTTCGTTGAGTCAACTTGACTCGAGTCATTTTCTATTTTTAAGAAAAATCGACTCGACTCAAATTGTGTATTGACTCGACTTGTACTCGAGTCATTGCGCATGACTCTACCAAGTCATATGACCCGATACATTCGATATTATTTGATTCTAGTCTCGTATATCAGGACGTATACTCGAAGAATAGGCACAGAAACTCAATTTGATCTGTCATTATAATAATTATAACTATTGTTTTTTTTAAATTTATTTATACAACAATTATTATAAACATTGTACATCGTTTACAGAATACACGACAACAACTTGCTCGCCGGGACAGATCTCGTGTCCCGTCCGTGATCAAGACGTGTGCATTTCAAATGTATTCGCGTGCGACGGATGGCTGGATTGTGACAATGGAGTGGACGAGCTCGGGTGTCCCACAGTTACTACGAAACCTGGAACGACGCCCGATCAAAACGTCGGATCGTGCAAAGAAAATGAAGTACGATGATCGAAAATGATTTGTAATTTGGAGTGTTTTCTTGAATAGAGAATGTTGTAGTTGGTAGTTGTCAATGGTAGTCACTAGTGAAGTACTCGTGATTTTACAGACTATTCAATTGAGTTTCGCGTTGCGATGCATACTTAAGAAATTTTATCTACAGACTTTCAGTTCTATTTTTCACACTTTGAATTTTAAAGAACTTTTTAGACGTACAGAACTGCAATATACAATTGAAGAGTATATTCATATTGAAATGAGCCCAAATTCACACCTTACTTTGGGTTCTTTGGAGTCGACTTTTAACAAAATACACCAAGTCCGTGCCTGCAGAATGAGGTCGTGTACCATCTAAAAATAGTTCATTAAGATTAAGCTCTCTTTTCGCCTCGATTAGTTGAAATTTCATGCCGGTGACGACATATTTTGTGATATCATTGATGATATACAATGTTATTTTCAATTCTCAATTAACTGACGATTACCCCTGGCGAGTGTCAGACGAAAATATTCAAGTTTATATCAATATACTATTCAATTGTATATTGAAGTTTTGTGCCTCCAAGAACCTCTTCAAACCATGACTTCAATGATATTCTCTGTTCCAGTTCCGGTGCTCAGACGACACGTGCATCCCAAGCCTGTACAGATGCGACGGGGTTGGAGACTGTGCTTCAGAAGAAGACGAGAACGGATGTCCTGCCACAAGCAAGTGTCAAGCCGGACAGTTTTATTGCTCCGCCACGCAAACGTGCCTGCAATCTACGCTTTTGTGCGACGGCAATACGGATTGTGCGACTCAGGTGAGACAATGCGCAATTTGTCATTCTTAATACGCGTAAGAATAGACACAATATCCAGAATTTTGGAAAACACACATTGATGGCGCCTTTGAGATAGTGATGTACAGTGTGCACTCATCACCAATCTACCTTCTACTTTTCCAAATTGTAACTGTGAATGTTAGTGGTTTTGCGCAACAGACTGTTTATGGAAAAGTTGATGTAGTCTATAACATAACCACTACTTGAGTAAGATGACAAGGCAACTCATTACTGACCACCTCTGGTCGTATGTCTGACGAATGGAGAAAGGTAATTAAAAATGATTGAGCCATGTATTTTAACTTGCAGTTGTATTTTCTTTGGGGATGCTTTTCCGTAAAAACTCTGTATTTGGGCAATGTTGCCATATTTTGGAAATCTAAAAAGAGGACACTTTTTAAAAAATCTTCAGACTGACAATACTGGAGTAAAGTCCGTAAAAATGGTAAACTTTTCCCGGGCTTTGTTAATAAAGGGTCAACTCTCCTGCTCAACTACCAAAATGCCCGCCGGAACATTAAATGAGTACTGATTTCCTATATCGCAGTCGAATTTAACCTATATTTAACCAAAATTTTCAAAAAGGAGGACAAATTCTCAAAAAAGAGGACATTTGGGCGTCTTCCGAGGACACTTTCAAAAAAGTCAACACAGATCCTTTTAAAAGAAGACGTATGGTAACCCTATATTAGGGTATACTGCTTAGGTGGTCACTGGTCATGGCAGTAATGGAGTATGTATATCACTCCTTGATTTGTGCAAGTCGCAAAACCTCAATGGGCATTGCAGCTCATCACTCTACGAGATTTTTATTCTATATTCGAATTTCAACCCGCAGGCATAACTTGACCTGACATTATCTGACACGCGTCGATTTCATTTCAGTCCGACGAAAGCCTTTGCTACTGTCCCGCTAACTACTGCGGTGACGGTGGTACCTGTACGCTCACTGGAACATCTGGGCCTGTCTGTGATTGCAAAGTCGGGTACACTGGAATGAGATGTCAAACGTTCAGGGCTGTGAATCCAACCGTATCCCCAGACGGTGGTCTGAGTGGTGGTGAGTGCAATATCGTTTGAAGTAGGCCTACAATGTTCTTGTATTAATTGCGTGTGCTTTCTTGCAGGAGCCATAGCAGGAATTGTTATTGGTGTTCTGGTATTCGTTGTGGCGGTTGTCTTGGGAGTTCTTTACGCAGCTAATCGACGAGGGTTGTCACGGTAAGGTCTAACACAGATATATCGAGACAGATTTATCTACGAGCAAATGTCCCGGTATTGTTCTGAGTTAAAATGGAGCAGGACCTGATATCAACAAATTATGCGATAGAGGGGCGGGGGTGCACTCTGGACTATAGAAAACAGTTTGGGGAAAATCCGTTAATTGATGGCTTTAATAAAGTTACATTTATGAATATATGGTCATCAGAGTTGTTCAAAACTTACGAATTCGATGGATTCACTGAATAAATTGTTAGGTTACCTATAAAAACGCTTCATACCTAATTTGGTTCGATTCCAACCTGTAGATGTGAAGCACAGGAGTTTCAAAATTTTGAATTTATTTTATAAAAATTGATGAAAAGACTTCAAATTTTACTGTCAACCCCATGAAATAAAGCGCCTTTCATCGAAAAGCGTCAGCAACGCACTCAGCAGATGTTTATTGTTATGCAACATTGCAACAAGCAACGAATCGACTAATTATGCATCGACACTTATTGCGCTCAAGTTATCAACACACATTCAAACGACGACGATGAAGTTTTAAGTGCGTATCGCACCAAAACGAAGTACGATGATATGTAAGACAGATTCTTTCGCGCTATTGGTTCACTGATTGTGTGTGTTCTAAAATTCTTACAAAGTTGTGAGTCTTACGGCCATATAGCGCGCAGTTAATGAATTAGATCACAAGTTCTCGAACCGGCTTCTACATACCCCGCGGGATGCGCGAGAGAGTTTTTGGGTGTAGAATATTCGCAGTTAGAAAAGTTTGATGAAACCATGAATTACAGCAATATAAAAGTCTACGTGCCAATTTAGTGACTGGACAAAATACTTTTTTGTCGGAAGTAGGAGGGGGTTACAACAATTTGATATCTGGTATGTGGTCTAGGGGACGTTGTATAAAAATGTTTGGGTAACACAGGCCTAGGCCAAGGTCATTGTCTGATTTCAAAGACTACTCCAAGTCGTTAGGGCATCGTTTTATCTTTTCATTGTATCGTAGTCTTGTGGTGTATTGATCTGAGAAAATTAAAACTAAGCTAAACTGAGCCGAGTTATTACAACCATGTCCAGCAGCCAGCGTGTAACATTTCCGTTTAGATTCCAAGGGATTTTAGACGACGAGAAAAACGCTCATAAGTCGTTCGATAACCCGACGTTCGGCACAACAGCACGCGCGTCCACAGATTTCACGATGCAAACGTTCGGCGCGCCCACGTCGCCCGGATACTTCAACGAATCATCGCGCAAAGGCATGGACAATCCGTTATTTGATGACGGCAGCGGGAGCGATCCCTCTGTGTACGCGACTTTCGGCACGTCGACCGAATCGAAAGCTTGATTGTGACTTTTTCGTTTTGTATTCACTTATCTTTCGTCAACCATTTTCGGTAACAACTCGAAGTATTGATTCAATGTGCAATTTCGTAACAATCTATATAAATTATTAAATTATTAAAACTTTGAAATTTCAATGTTTTCTTTTGAATATTTCAGTTGTTTTCTTGTTACTGACGTTAATAAACTATTTCATTGGTAAAATTGGCTATTTCTGTTTGCTCTTTGCGGATTACTGTACTTGTATAGATACTAGGGGTATGAGCACTAGGTTTCCCACGAGACAGTCTCATGGATTCCGTGGAGGTTCAAGACACACACTGAACTCGTATATATGATTTCGGATGATACGCCAACAGTCTTGGTTAGCATTGGTTGTAGGCTAATCAGTAGTCTAATTGCGACTGTTGTGGGGGTAAAAAGTGTGCAGGGAGAGGAATGGGGTTCGAAACCGAAGCCCCAACCATCTAAAATGCCAATTCTATCTTCGGATTCGGATTCTCAGAAAGCAATATCCGCACATCGCTCATAGTACTTTAGGCTACAGGGGTGTATCCAAGTCTCAAGGTTCCGAGTCACAAAGTCAATCTCGCTTTTATAGTTTTGACTCGAATCAAGTCGAGTCATTTTCAATTAAACACCGAGTCAAGTTCGAGTCCAAGTCAGCTAGTAGAATGTCGAATCCGAGTCATAGTGTTTATACTCGAGTCCAAGTCATTATGTTCACTGTTCAGTTTTCAGTTCATTTCGGTTCAACTCACTTTTTTCAACTCTGCTCGAGTGATATAGAATGGGTCTATTCACAATGTAGTAATTTTCCTCAGTCTCAACAGTTTCTGGCCCTATATTTTCAAGTATATAAGGACTGATAAACGAAATGCCTATAATGTGGTGACTTTACTATCAGTTCAGTTCGGTTTATTAGCAATTTTTTTCACGACTTTACTTCTACGTGAATACCACCGAGGACTACCTTGACCACGTTTGCTAGTCGGAGAAGAAATATTTGGCTAATGAATCTGACAGCGAGGTTTCGAGGGTGTAGACCAGTCACTCTTCACCTTTTTTCTTACAGAGCCCCTTTTCAAAGACTTCCTAGGTCTGACGCCACCCCACATTTAAGAACTGTGTGGTAAAAAAACAATGGGTCAGAGAGGTCGAAGTCCTGTCGATTTTTTCGGGTTGGGATATTAGTATTGGAAATATTTCACGCTCATTAAATCAAGGTTGTTATAACAACCATCGGGTACGGGCTCATATACCATCTGGTATGACCCTACATACATCTATAACCTCACAACCCTACAATTTGCATTGTACATATAGCTACGACACAGGCTGCATTACGAAAGCTTTAAAGTGGCATACAAGTACGTATAAGTAGGCTACGTATAAGTACTTTTTTATCATCACCAAATGTATTAACAGGAACAATCAAATGCTGTAATATTTCCATATAATCGATATCTCCCGTCGCTTTGCAAACAATAGACACTTACGTGACCTTTGACACGAACCAATCAGGTTGCAGCAGAATGTAAACAAAGAACAAGGCCGGGCAAGCTTACTATGAGCTCTTATGGGAAATGGTTGAAAAATGATGGTTTTAAGCAAATTTACGTTGAATTGGCGATGACTGGCCTTAATAAATAGTAATAGCGTAGAGCTAGTATGTAGTTGCAGCTTTTAGTCTAGGATGAACATGAATGGTGGTAAGTACGCATCAGCGTGCTGTGTCCAAATGCATGGTTTTTTGACAACTTTTCGGATTAAGCGATGATTGTTGTATACTATACTATAGGATTGTTGTAATGCATATTTTGACGATTTCATAGCCTGCCGGTCTCGAGCGAAATTTTCAAGCATATCTCATGGTCAGAAATATATGCTATAAAATACAGCTGCTGCCACACATCACAATTTTGGTGTATTGATTATGAAACTTGAAAGCTATGGAGATTCTATCGAATTTCTGGATTTGAGTGGAACAGCATCTACTTCTAACTCCGCGGGGAAAGCTACGAAATATTTCATGGAGCGCTACGTACACGACTTAGGGACAAAGATTGAGGAGACAATCCACTCTTTGTGGAAGCAATATTCTAGTGAACAGCCAATGTTATCGCAACTTGCGGAAAAGTGAGATATACTCAATGGAAATACACATTCTCAGAAAATCCATTATTGATTCGTCTTGCACTTGTAAGACAGGGTAAGTAAAGCAAAAGACATTTTTTTCAGAGATTCCTGCAATAGATGTTGTGACCATGATTTATTTTCACATTAGGTTCTGATATATGCTCTCATGCATATATGCATTGATTAGAACAATCCAGGACCTGAAGCTACAAGGACTACATTGTGATTTGCATCAGCCTTAGTGAGCTCGATCGTGATTGACAATCAATTTCTCGACCGTACTCGCAACCGATCAACTCCTGCCTCAAGGTAGATTTTGATGTATCTGGTGTCTTCAGTTTTATAACATTCCACCAAACACAAATAATCCTAGTACATTTTCACCTGGAGAATTGTTCATTCAACAAATTGGGCCTCTAAATGAGCTTCAATGCACACCACTGGAGTATAGTATGAATAGACATGCACTGTTGGTACACATTGACCATGGCACCACACAATTACGATCCGTAGCATGCTATTAGGCATTACGGTATTAACAATGGAACTGAATTTCCACAATTGCCGAATATGTTGCGTCGTTCATTTTTAATTTTCAATCTCGAATTAGAGTAAGCAATTAGTCCATATTTGGTTATAGTTGATACGTAACGCTGCATCCGATCAGCTGTTCAATATGAATATGTTGTCTCGCCATCTTTCTTGTTGTGGAACAGTCTGGCTCAGGCATTTAACGGTGTGCCAAATCATGTGCAGGAATATTTAAATCTAGATTCAATTTCTTGATTTCAGACTCAATGTTGAATCCCTTTTCTGCCATGATAGCATCTCCTGGTTCACCATAGCTGAACTCCATCATTGTCTCACATTTCTTGTCGAATCCACATATTTCACTAATATTTCCATCTGAAATGGTCCCTGTGAACAGTTCCTGCACAAAAGTAAGTGCACCACAATCCATCAATCCTTTCAAAGTTGTATGTGATTTATTGACAGTCAATAATCATTCTAGTTTTGAGAAATCATGAATGAATGCAAATGGTGCCTTTTTAAGAACCACATATCTACATGGCCAAATCGAAATCTAATGAAGCAGTTATATACGGTTGACCCAATGGTTTAATACTATGCTTACAGCTATACTATAAATTTGACGTCAGTAGGATAAGTCGGCCAATTCAGAAAGAATTTAATGTAGTCTAGCATAAAATTTCAGCTTCTCCGCATCCTTTGACATTATGATGCTCCTCTGAGAACTAAACTTCACTAGCAATAATTGTCCGTCAATTTGTAATTTTCCTGGACGGGTTTCCTGTTTTGTGCTTCTACTTCTTCCAGAAATTTGATTTTCTTGTGTTTTATCCATCAAATTCCTCTTTCTGCAGCTTCATATAAGATATCCATCAAGCCTGCACAAAATATATAATATGTTTATTTTACAGAACAACACTGCTGTGCAGGCACCTATCAAGGCGTACTCGTCCGACTCATGCAACGTATCAGTGCTACCAATTTCAACTATTCATCTCATTATTGATTATATTGCTCTCACCAGTTTCAATCCAAATCACACCATCAAGCAACAAAACTGGAGTGGAATAAAACGAGACACACTCCAAGTCGATTGTGGCATCAAGTGTGACTGCATTTCAGATTGGACTCATTTTGAAACACAGAATTGTTTCATCTAAATTATGTCACGATTCCATATATTTGGTGCAATAATAGATATGTCATTTTATTAATAAAATGAGAATTCAGATGACTACAAGGAAGTCCACATGCCTTTATCCAGATTTTACATTCTTCCATGCATGTTATTGGCTCTGGGAAAGGTACAAGCGCACACCAGGAACGGTCTGAGTAGCCATCTCCAAGTTACACAGGCTATTAGCGCAGTGGTTATCCGGCATTTGTCCTGATTGATTCAAGCCATGAGCTAGAACAAAAAATGACGATTACAGCTGGGAACTGATCATGTTGCCTAACATATATCATATTAATATGATCATTGAATATGCAGAGAAGTGTCCAGTGTAACAGTAATTTGCTAGATAATGATGCAGACTGTAGACTGTACTATACGATTTCATAAATAGAACGCTTATAACGCCAAGCCCAGATACTGAATACCCCACATATCCTGACTCAAGATTAATCCAATACATACGGCAATCCCATTGTGTACGACTAAGGACTAAGGATAATACAGCAATAGTTGCTTCATCCGAAAAGTTGTCAGAAATCCATTCATTTTGACATACCATGCTGATGAGTGCTTCCCACCATTCATGTTTATTGTAGGTTAGAACACTGCAAATACATACTAGCTCTACGTTATTACCATTCACCAAAGCCAGCTATTCCCAATTAAATGTAATTTTGCGAAAAACCTTCATTTTTCAACCCTTTTCCATAAACGCTCATAGTGAGATTGCCCGGCCTTGTTCTTTGTTTACATCCTGCTGCAACCTGATTGGTCCGTGTCAAAGGTCACGTAAGTGTCTATTCCGACGACGGCTGGCAGGGGAATATAAGCTCATTCCTTAGCGATCTAGGATAGCCGTTACAATGTATTCTGAAGGCGGCAGATTACTGCTAAATTGAAATTGACCAGAGTGTACCGGATTCTTTACTTTCTACATATATTACCGCAAAACAAGCTGTGTGCCGATCAGAGTGGGATCAATTGTAATTTGTAATTGAGCTGAATGTAATTAACTACATTTTTTCATGTAATTGTAATTGTAATTTTAATTGAAGCATTTCTATTTTGTGTAATTGTAATTGTAATTGTTATTTGATCAAAATTTTGCTCAATTACAATCTCAATTACATTTTCATGGAAACATGACAATCACAACATAAAATAATCATTTAATCAATCATTTATTCGTCGCACCAGTGAAAATCCGGTACGAACCAGGATGACGACGAGGGGCCTTATGGCCTTAGTAAACAGTCACCACATGTGATAATTGGCTTATTTACATCGGTGTTCTATGCGTGCTGCGTTATAACTAGATAATTCAGTCACGCTATAAACTGTTTCCCATACTTCAGTAGCAACGGAAAACTTTGTGAATTGCAATAGGCTAAACCAGTGGTTCTCAAACTGGGGGCGTGCCCCCTTGGGTGGCGTGAAAGCATCTGGACGTGGCGCGACGCTCCAGTGAACTGAAATCTTTTCCGCGCTTGGCCCGATTCACCTCCGTTTTGTGGTTATTGTTCGGTGTATAGTCTGAATTTTGTATTGGAGAATTCTCTCATCAACAGTCATAACCTTCCATACCATCAAACTATATGTAAGAATTGCTAACTTTCTGGTTTATTGTGTGCTATGACGATAAGAGAGGGGGTACGAAATATTCACTGTCATAAAGGGCAGGGCTTCGGAGCAGCCGTAAATTTAAACTGCTCCAGTTCCGGCTCCGGAGCTCTCTTCTATCATACATTAGCTCCGGCTCCAGCTCCGGAGCCGCATTAATACCACTGCTCCGGCTCCAGCTCCGGCTCCGGCTCTGAAATTATCGAATGGGCCTATCTATATCAGGGGTGGCCAACCCACAGGCCACATGTGGCCCGCGAGAGATTTTGCGTGACCCGCGAGGTAATTTCCTATTATATCATCGAAAATGAATTGCTCAGATTGTGAACTTGCAATGCCAACCAAAAATTACAATTCTTGCTGCGACACTTGGGATGTTGATGACTAAAATATCAGTTCCGACGCATTGGCAGATCCAGGATCCAGTCACATTTTCAGTAAATCGTCGTACAGTACAATAAACTAAAATAGTAGCGACATTTTTTTTCTTCACGCTTCGCGTGTTAAATTGTCACACGATCTCTTGCTTGGTAGCCTACCCCCTACTGACAATGAAAAAAACGCCCAATTTACCCGATTGAGTCTAACTGTATTCGCAATTACGCGAGAAAGTCTTTTCGCGTTTGCGCTCGAATAAAGATCGTCGACGGTGAAATGTAGGCACAACATTATCGTCGCATATTATCGGAGACCTTCGATATCGATGTGACCAGACGCCGAATAGTCGTGTCCTTGCCAACTGAGCCTAGCGGGCGGTATACAATAGACCCGCAATACTCAAGTAATAATATTACTGACCTAGTTTATTTATAAACTTGGAAAATTTTATCCGCTTGGCGCGGCTAGTCGACCGCACACTCGTTCGTCAATTACATGTGACCCTTTAGCCGAAAAGGTTGGCCATTCCTGGTCTTTATAGATTACTAATCTACCCATAGGTTAGTTATCTATAGTAATCTAGAGTCTGTCAGCCGTCAGTAACATCCGATGTAGCAACGAAGACATATAGGTGCCGCCGTGCCGGCTTGTGACGTCATACTGGATACTTGTCAATTGTCGACAACATCATAGTTGCACTAGAACGCACTTTACTCTACGCCATTGCTGTGCACAGCATTAAAATTCAGGTCTGCTGTTCAATTATGATAAATCAGCAGATGTGGTATAGTTGCATGTATATATAATGGCATCTTAATCGGAGCCGGAGCTACTCCTCAAATAACGGGCTCCGGCTCCGGCTCCGGCTGAATTTTATGTAGAGCTCCGGCTCCAGCTCCGGTGAAAATGCACGGCTCCGGGGCTCCGGCTCCGAGCTCCGGCTCCGGCTCCAAAGCCCTGATAAAGGGGGCGTGCATGTCTAAAAAAGTTAGAGAACCAGTGGGCTAAACTAAATCCCAATATTTCAAAAATGCATGAACAGCAAATAAACTCTTCTAAAACCGGTACTGAACCATGCATTTCCTACACCACGGTCAAAGTTTTTTTAAATCTCTGACCAGTACCGAGGCTTTTTGCAACAATAGCAAAAGAAATTCAAGTTTCCAACTAAGGCTTCATCAAAAACTTGATCACGCATTTGTAGAGATGTTATCCCAATTTTACCTCCAATCTTGGCCAAATTTACTGGGGCCAGAAACTTTTCGCACCCTATGTTCATCAAATGCAATCTAATAGTTTCCGAGCAAGTGAAAATGTAAACGCGAACCAAAATATTGTAATTCTTAGTTATCAGGAGGTTCTTTCCTTTTGCATTTATTCAATTTTACGCATCTTATCGGTATCATCCTTATCGCTGACGCCTTACCAATCACATTTCATTATCCTGACTCAGCTCTGAGTAGCCTAATCGTTTGACTACATTTCATTGACTGTCCTGTAGCCTATTTGCTGTTAGTCGCCCAAACCTTTGGTTCTTAACAGTAGCTTGAAACATTTTTCTGTGCTTGTAGTTTCAATACTCATGATTAGGAGTAGTTCGAATACGTTCGAGTTTTGTTTTAATTAAAGGGTATTCTACATATCAGGAATGAAACATTTATAGCTTGATATTGTTGCTAATTATGTCGCTACGGTTGTCAAAAACACCTCTTTACTGAAACAATTACCTGTTTAAAAGTAATTGTATTTGTAATTGTAATTTGATATTTTCGCATTGAGTAATTGTAATTGTAATTGTAATTGATCCAACTCTGATGACGACAGCAGTCAACGCACCAATTGGCCGGATTTGTTTCTTCTCAATTGTTGTGCCACGGCACACTAGTTGGCAAATTGGACTGCTCTGGGTAACCGCGAGAAAATTGGGTAGACAAGGTTGACGTATAGCATAAATTCGGAGTACGGCATAATCGACGGTTCTATTATTATTCCGCTCAAGACACAAAATGTACAATGCGATTAAGTTCAACTAACCTTGCCAAGCACCACCGTACCCTTACAACATGTAAATAGATCGCTTTATTAATTCTGTCACTAAAATTTGAAATAGTTTCCCATTTCACAAGAGCCCAGGCGAGTTCGCCGAAAACTACATTTTCACTGGGTCCCCTTTCTCAGGCTATTGATTTTGTCAAAGTCGCCGAGAGCGAGTTTTTCTGCAATGCCTTGGGTCAAGTTTGCAGACCTAGGGAGTTTGCGGTGTGTTATTTGACTTGTTCTACGGGGAGGGGTTATCGCTATGCTGTTTGGCTTTTTTGGGGGAAATTAACCCTGCAATGCGTAATTTTCTTACTGTGTGCCGGGAAACATGGTAGTATTTGCCGGTTTCGCCAGACCGAGATCGTGCGTTAAATGGCAAAATAACAAATTTGACAGCTCTGCAGGAACTAGGTTATACAACGGAACCTTTCGAGTATCTCATTATAGATAACTAACCTACGGATAGGTGCGCATCAGGTGATTCACGGTCGAGTGATGCTACAGTCGCAGATTTGTCGTCGCTTCATAGCATGAAACTATAGAATGTAAACATTCTATAATGAAACGGCAACGTAATTGCTAATCCGAGACGGACGACCCGACGACCCGAGCCGAGCCGACGACCTGACGACCCGAGCGCTCAAATTTAATAAAGTTGATCTTATTTTAAAGCTACAGTCGAGCTGATTCTGATAATATGCATCAAAATCTGATCAAGGCAATGGAACCACCCCGAAATAGCCTTCAAAGTCTGAAAATCGGCATTGTTCTAAACCAGTGGTCCCCAACGTGGGCGATAAAATGGACAAAGGGGGCGATGACGCGTTAAAAAGGTTAACTTTTTTTTTATACAACCCACGGAAATCTGGTTGCAAAAAGTGTCAAATTCGACACCGATCCGAAAAGTTGACTTTTTTAGTCAACCCGCCGGTGATTACAGTTGGTATGTCCATTTTTCGGTACACAAAATCTGGGGGGCGATGATCGGTGTTGAGCTTGAAAAGGGAGTGATGGGTCGAAAAAGGTTGGGAACCACTGTTCTAAATAATCGCAACGACGCAGCACAATGACCATATATCAATAATCTCATACCCTACAGTTCAACAAAAATTATAAATGCCACTTTTTGCTGCAACTTTTGTTAAAATTAAATGCCACCTTTTCGAGATTTTAATGCAACAAAAACTTGCCCTCGTGATAACTAAACAAAAGATCATCACCTTGGCAATTGGGCAGTGATGTTGAGGTCTGGCCGAAGGTGTTGACCATTTTTCTAGTGCCCACCATCAGAACCTCGGGCCAAACAATGACATGGCGTAAATGATTCTCATTTCATTTTTTAATCATCATCCTACCATAACTCTTGCACTCAGAGTGGCCTACTCATTGTTATTTAACGTTTGTTTGTGGTTTTCATGGTCTTTGGCGACTATTATGGACATTCACACCAGACCAATTTTCTTTATTCTTATTCCGTAGCTGCCGACTGGTAGCACGGCCCACTTTTAGGCTTTTTATAAGACACCGCTTACACGAATGGTATGGCGAGGAGGAGCCTAGATAAACCTCCAACACTTAGGTAGGAATTCTGGAGTAGAGCTCGGTTGGACTCGAACTCACAACCCATTGGTGTTGTGGCTGTGGATTATACCACTACGCTATCTCGCCACTCATTTAACGTCCGTGGCATTTGGACATAATGTGGTCATTTTATACCTGACTAATATTGCTTATTTGGATTTCTGATACGCTAATTTATAGCACGACACACTTTCGTTCCTGACTTCGTGTAGAACACAATAGTTACGCAGATCGGAGGGCGCGGAGGACATTTTAGTTTAATTGAAAAAAGAGGATAAATACTCTTAAAAGAGGACATATGGTATCCCGGGCCGTAACAGCATTTCGTCAGCCCCCCCAAAAACTTTGGTCTTGGGCCCCCCATAGGGTTATATGCCGAACTTCTGGGGGGTTCGTCCCCCAGACCCCCCCCCGGCGATACCCTGTTTACCACTATTTCTCATATTGTTGGGAGTTTGTTTAGTGAATCAGCTTTTGTCGCCTAAGCGCGCGAAGCGCGGAAAATTTCTAGAATTCATGATTGAATCGGTCAGTATGATCGGAAATTGCATATATATTGTTATCAATTTTTATCTTCTCTCAGCTCACGTAATCTGATTTACCGGTAGAGCTGAGTGAGGTGTGTTTGAAAAGGTATAGGACGACTCAATATTAATTAAACATCTTCGGGCGTACCCATTGGCAGGAACGAAACAGTACCTCGTCAGGCCCCCAAAAACGTGGGTCTTGGGCTCCCATAGGGTGTAAAACGACCCCCCCTATCACGTTGTTCGCGTTTGTCACGAAATCATCTGTACTGTATTGTGAGGCAGCGCGAAGCGCGAAAATTTTCGATAATTTATGATAAAATCGGTCAATCAGATCGGCGATTGCATATATATTATGCTATCAATTTATTGTCCTCTCTACTCGCGTAATTAGATTCACTGGTAGAGCCGAGTGAAGTGTTTTGAAACGGGAGGGCCCGTAAATAATAATTAAACATCTTCGGCGGGCGGACCTGTTGATATGACTTCGTTATATAATGTTATTTCGTGACTTCCAGTCTGCTATAACAAAAAATATAGAATCGCCCAAACGTGAGCTCCTAAATTAAGAGACGCACACGATTTCAAATTAGTATTTCTTCACTGGCATAAAATTTTTGCAAGCGGGATGGTATTTGTCTTGTGAGGTTCAGATTGCAAAGACAGCAATATTCGGCGCCAGTCATTTAGGCGCCTCTGGACAATTAGGCCTATATGTTATTTTGTATATATAACGAAGTCTTCGGTCAGCATAAGGGCATAGACCTTTTCGGCCTAGGTTTTCTCGCTGCCGATCGTTCTGGCACACTTCTTGGAGTCGCATGTTATATGGCCCAAAACTTGATTGTATGTCTTGGTGGGTCGTGGCGCGGTAATGGCCCAATACCCAATAAAAAAGACAAATGGCTACATCAGTTCGCGCGCAGCGCGAAAAAAATTTCAAAAAATTGCATAAATTTTCAAAAAATACTCTATGATTTATGCTAATTCACGAAATAATTTTTGGCCCCCTTCGAGCTCGGACCCCCCCAATTGGGGGGTTTGGGGTGCGGCAGTCACGGTGCTGATGGTATCCCTAGCCAACGTCATGTTTTACCAAGTGGACAATGAACGAAAAGGGTCGAAAATCCTGTCGTAGACTCTTTCGTGAATATGATTGCGACTCACAAGAAAAATTTGTACTTGACCCATTACATTAGGGTTACGATATCTTGAGATAAGGAAAAGAGGACACAAAATTTATATTATCGGGCGATAAAACGGGTAATTTTATAATCTTTGAAGTAAATACTGTTGTGTTTGCTAAAAGAAGGTCAATTCCCAAGTTGACTCTCAAAAGACCCGCTCGAATGTCCAGATTCAACAGGTTTCGCGTCATTTATGCCGTTTTTAATTGTGCCTCTGCAATCGCCTGGCTGTCAAAGCTAGAATGGCCACTGGCCAGATGGCGAGGAGCGGCCTAGATAGCCTGCGTGTAAAGATGACTAGTGTGATAACAAACAGATCGCAAACACAATCAGCTAGCCTTGTAGGTTTCATATATTGCGAATCCTATTCAAAGGAAATCTGCATCCCCAATCACGAATATAACCCTCAGTTTCCACAGTCTGAATGATGTTTTCAATCATTTAAGTTCGATGTTAGTGAGTGATATATTCACTTTTATTGATCCAGTGTCCATTTGAAACTTGTGAAAAAATATTGGACGAGCAAAGGACATTAGAGAATACAAAATCTGCGAATAAAATTGTTTTTTTCCTTCCATCGTTATCGTTGAATAATCTGCATTAAATAACTGAATATTTCACTACAGAAAAAATTAAAATCTGTATCGTAGAATTGCAACGGCCAACAGGGTGCAGAGAAAACGCTCTCGCCTACCCACTTTCCCTTGCTTCTGTTGTTATTCACATTTTTGTGTATCTTTATCAGGCAATTTACGTGTGTATATGTATATATATATGTGTGTGTGTGTGTGTGCGCGCGGGGGGTGATGTGGGGTCAGTACCAAACCAGCCATGAACCTCATCGCTCGTCACTGAACCAAACGAAACCTAAAAGTCAAACGCTTTTCTTACGCGCGCCACTGTCAAGCGAGCATATACAAACGATCCTGACGCTAGCAAGCCAACCGATAAGGAATCGCTGATCGCCGCAAAGCGCTGCTGGTACACAATAGAATGAATATTACTAATAGTAGCTTCACTAGGGAGTAGGGACTTACATTCGTTGGATTTATATTTATCTAACAGAGGCCTATATTCTTTCCTTTCTTAATGACGCTGTCTATCGCGCGCTTTGTGTGACAAAACTATTATCCTGATGTCCGCTGTAGACCTCCGTCTTCCAATACACCTGACCATGTTGTCATATGAGTCGACAAGACGACAACATTTACGTCTCGCAGGGGTGCCGCGAGAGAGTTCTCCGAAATCTTGAAATTATGTGCAAAACAATTCTATAGTCTATAGAAAATGATCAAGAAATCTTATTCTGTCTCTTGTGAAGTTTGTACAATTGACAAATCAAAGTTGCTCTCATGGCCGCAATCATTATCCTGTGCGAATTCGCTTTACCCGACATATCGCTTGCCTTGAAGGCTGAATTCAATTTTGCACGATACGTTGATTCATTGCAGAGAAGAGCTGGCGGCGTTGTGCGACAATGCAGTTTTTAAATCCTTATCGTCTTCCTAATCACCAGCGACAAATGAACTTACATATTCGAATTACAAACACAGCTATCCACATTACGATTGTTAGGTATCGTTCCGGCACTGCCGTTAAAATGTAGGCTCGTAGCGCAACGTTATGTTACAGGCGACTGATTCGAGAATTGAGATTAAGTTGATCAAATTATATCAGTTAACAAATTTCCTCGCCGCTGAGGTTATTATTCGAGTTTGTTGGTTTGTTGGAGCTATAATTGAACTGCGCGTTACTGCCAGTAGAACTATTGAGGTGTTGCTACTTGCTATCCCCATTGCATCCACGTATCCGCCTCTACGCCTTTGCTTTCGTTAGTGGCGATCGTGCTTGGCCTCTTCGATTCGCTGGTTAATTACATCGAAAATACGGTAGCGGCAGAGTTATGTTATTGCTAAACAAATATTATAAAATAGTATCTAAGCGCAGCCCGAAGTTTCAAATAGATCGCAGCAAGCCAGTTTTTTGGTAGCAGAGGTCGTAACTAAAATTGAAAACCTCACACGGAAGCGTGAAAAGTTATTCTTTCGGCTTGCACTAGAATTGTAAGAATAATGTTTGGGATTCAAAGCAGCGGAAAAATTGAAAACAATTCTAATGTCAAATGATACCATTTGAAGATATATTTGTGACATGTGTCCGCATATAATAGGGGATGAGCTTAATTTCTTCTTTGAAGCAGAGCAAAGTGTACTTGAGCGCGCCAAAAACTTTGTAGTACTTTGTCAGAGGCCACCTCTGTACGATGCAGCAACTAAGGCTAAGTGCCTGTGGTGATTTGTATTAGAAGTATAGCTGACCAAATATCTTGGGATTTCTGCTATACTGGAATACTCAACTCGAGAAGTCCTGTTGCTTTGTGGTGAAGTTCTTCGTAACAGATATACTCAATACAATCCGTTTATTCAAACGTTGCTGCAGTAGTTACGTATAGAGCAGGGGTGTCAAACTCAAATTGCTTCGCGGGCCGGATTCATGCCTTCAAACCACTCGCGGGCCAGACCAGTCAACTGATTCCATAATGTTACCTCGTGCTCTTGCTTTTTACTTGAATACTATAAAAGCATGTATACATGATACACGGATCATAGCGTTTTAAAAGGAGAAAGTCGCAAAATCTTTATTCGCGAACAATGGAAGTGGCAATAATACGGTGATTGTCCGGTTGAAGACAGTTAAGAACCGCGAAAACAGTGGCGTTTACAATGATATATAAGTTATTGGCATATTCTATGCTCCAATACGTTATTGGGATATTGTATGCTCCATTTGATTTAGTCGTAATCTTGCGTTAGCCCTGCATAGCATATGCGTTATGAGTAGGGCAATTTTTTTTTGACATTTCAAAAAAAGTCAAAATTAGGTCAAAATTGTAGCGTTAGGTCAAAATTTGTCAAAATTGTTTACAAAGTCAAACCTTTTTTGACCTCTGCATTTCGTTTGTATCGTAGATTTTGCGCTGTCGGTGAACTTATCATTTGATATTTTACAGCTTGTAGCCTACTTTATAGGCCTACCGTTGTAAACGGACCATCGTCTGCTCATTGTGAATCATAAATGGTCAAATGAAACAAATAGTGACATGGTTTTATGGTCAACGTACTGCAATATCCTAGCTGAAGCAAGACTGCTTGGACATTGCATGGTTCTTATATCAAGAAGCGCAAGCTGCAAAAAATGTGATATAGACAACATTGTCAGAATGAAGCAACACGGTTCGTCACCAGCAGTGTGCACACAACCAGCACCGTAACTGCCGCACCCCAAACCCCCCAAATGGGGGGGGCCCGAGCTCAAAGGGGGCCCAAAATTATTTCGTGAATTAGCATAAATAATAAAGTATTTTTTGAAAATTTATGCCAATTTTTCAAAATTTTTTCGCGCTGCGCGCGAATGCAAGAAGCCATTTATCTTTATTATTGGGTATTAGGCCATTACCGCGCTACGACGCACCAAGACCTACAATCAAGTTTTAGGCAATATAACATGCGACTACAATAAGTGTGCCAGAACGATCGGCAGCGAGAAAACCTTGGCCGAAAAGGTCTATGCCCTTATGCTGACCGAAGACTGCGTTCTATATATAAAATACACATAGGTTTAATTGTACATAGGCGCCTAAATGACTGACGCCGAATGTTCCTGTCTTTGCAATCTGAACCTCACAAGACAAATACCATCCCGCTGGGAAAAAATTTACGCCAGTGAAGAAATACCAATTTGAAATCGTGTGCGTCTCTTAGTTTAAAAGCTTACGTTTGGGCGATTCTATATGCTTTGATATAGCAGACTGGAAGTTACGAAATAACATCATGTAACGAAGTCATATCAACGGGTCCGCCCGCCAGAAGATGTTTAATTATTATTTGCGGGCCATCCCGTTTTCAAGACACTTCACTCAGCTCAACCGGTAAATCTAATTACGTGAGTAGAGAGGAAAATAAATTGATAGCATAATATATATGCAATCGCCGATCTGATTGACCGATTTTATCATAAATTATCGAAAATTTTCGCGCTTCGCGCTGGCTCATAATACAGTACAGATGATTTCGTGACAAACGCGAACAACGTGATGGGGGGGGGTCGTTTTATCACCCTATGGGAGCCCAAGACCCACGTTTTTGGGGGCCTGACGAGGTGCTGTTTCGTTCCTGCCAACGGGTATACGCTTGAAGATGTTTAATTATTAATGGAGTGGTCCTACCTTTTCAAACCGGCAAATGTGATTACGTGAGCAGAGAGCAGATAAAAATTGATAACAATATAGGCAATTCCCGATCATACGGACCGATTCAATCATGAATTGTAGAAATTTTTCCGCGCTTCGCGCGCTTAGGCGACAAAATCTGATTCACTCAACAAACTCCCAATAAATATGATAAATAGCGTTAAACAGTGTATCGCCGGAGGGGGGTCTGGGGGGCTTCGCCCCCCAGAAGTTAGGTCTATAACCCTATGGGGGGCCCAAGACCAAAGTTTGGGGGGGGGCTGACGAAGTGCTGTTACGGCCCTGCACACAACTTGAGTGTTGTCAGTCAACAAATGCTGCTGTTGAACGTTCTTTCTTCGTTCTTGGCAAGCTACGTAGTAAGGACAGACACTTTCTACCCGAGAATGTAGGAAAGGATCTTTCGTTGTACTACAACAAATTTTAATTATTTCCACCAGAATACGTAATGTAACTACTGGAATTCTTCATAGGGCCAGATTTCGTTAAAATACTAGTTTTTCATGTAAAAATCTGTCAGTTTTTGAGCCAAAAACGTTTTTTCAGGCCAATCTACTTTGTAAGGACAGACAGTTCCAACCAGAAATGAAGATAAGTAGTACAATTTTAACATTATATGCGAAAACACCTAATTTGCATACGTGAGGTCAAAATTTGGTCAAATTTCAGTTTTTTTAGGTCAAAAAAGGTCAAAATTTAGATTTTTTAGGTCAAAATCTTCCGTTTTTTAGGTCAAAAAAATTGCCCTAGTTATGAGGAATACAAGATATTTAATTGGAAACGCGGACGTTGGAATTTGGTTTATTATTGTTAAACCGCGAGTCTATTGGGTCGACAGCAGTGCGACCATAGATATCGAAATTATATATTTTCGCAATTAATATATTTTCAAAGTAAACTGCATATAACGGTTCCGCATTGGCGTTTTCGCTCCATATTTGTATAAAACTCTGCACTTTTGACCTTCTTGAGATTGAGATGTAAATTTCACCGACTTATTACTAGCGGCAACTAGAGTGGAACCACGGCGCCGTAGTCGGGTGGTTATAATCAGGGCTATGGAGCAGCTGAAATATTGCATTGCTCCAGCTCCGGCTCCGGAGCTTTCTTCTATCATACATTAGCTCCGGCTCCAGCTCCAGAGCTGCATTATTACAACTGCTCCGGCTCCAGTTCCGGATCCGGCTCTGAAAACTATCGAATGGGCCTGTCTGTATCAGGGTTGGCTAATCCGCGGGTTATATGTGGCCCGCGAGGTAATTTCCTAAATTTGTTATATTATCGAAAACGAATTGCTCAGATTGTGATCTTGCAGGGCCAACCAAAAATTTGATTAGTCTGGCCGCGACAATTGGGATGTTGGTGACTAAAATTCAGTTCCGACGCATTGGCAGATCCAGGGTCCAGTCACATTTCTAGTAAATCGTCGCACATTACTATAAATTAAAACAGAAGTAACATTTTTCTTCACGCTTCGCGTTTCTAACTGTCACACGATTTCTTGCTAGTCAGCCTATCCCCTCCAGAAAATGAAAAAACGCCTCCTAATTTACCCGATTGAGTTTAACTGTATTCGCACTTACGAGAGAAAGTCTTTTCGCGTTTGCGCTCGCAGAAAGATCGTCGACGAAATGTAGGCACAAAATGATTGTCGCATATTAGCGGAAACCTTCGATATCGATATCTCGAGATGCCGAATAGTCATGCCCTTGCAAACTGAGCCCAGCGGGTGGTATGCAGTAGACCCGCAACATACTGAAGTAATAATATTATTGACCTATAGTTCATTTATAAACTTTGAAAATTTTACGCGCTTGGCGCGGCTGATGGACCGCGCACTCGTTCGTCAATTGCAGGTTGCCATTTAGCCGAAAAGGTTGGCTCAGGCGTAATACATAGTGATCATTATTTTCGAACCGTACAATAGGCCAGCAAGGTTGTGCTGATGACAAAATTTCGGGTATATGCCGAATACTCACAATATTCACAGGCATACCTAGCATACCGAGGTTCGGCGCCCATGTATGAATGTTGAACATTGAACATATGACTGCTCTGCTGTTAAATCCCCATGAACATGGTTAGTCAGAAAAGGTAGCGCCAAAGAGGCAAAGATTCTTAATTTCGCGAAGGCCTGCTGTTGAATTATGTGAAATCAGCACACATGGTTGTTGTATAATAGCATCTTATGAAATACGTCGGAGCCGGAGCTACTGCCAAAATATCTGGCTCCAGCTCCGGCTCCGGCTCCGGCTAAATTTTATGTAGAGCTCCGGCTTCAGCTCCGGTGAAAATGCACGGCTCCTGGGCTCCGGCTCCTTGCTCCGGCTCCGGCTCCAAAGCCCTGGTTACAATAGGGCCTATGAACATGGAAGTATTTCCTTGCTGCAAAATATCTCATCATTTGTACCAAATACGATGGAAAAAATAGAAAATTTTCAATCTACTGAAAATTGCTTCGCGGGCCGGATGAAATCGTCTGGTGGGCCGTATGTTTGACACCCCTTGTATAGGGTCTCATAATCCTTAAACACGTCTTACAGACACTTATATACGAATCTCGAGTAATCACAACAAGAAGTAGTTCTCTTCTGCTAGATATAGTGAAGGAATATTAATGGGCGATTAATCACAGCGGGATAGCTGCAACGACTGTGGAGTGTGGTTGCTGTGTCTGGTAGTTTGCAGGTGCCCTAAGCGAAAAAGTGGTAAAACCACTTCGCTAGTGTGTCGCGACTATTTTTTTAATTTTCAAATGGTGCTGCAAGGTCAAAAAGGTTGAGAACTACCTGACTAACTCATTGCTCTACCCTGTGCCACAACTGGGCAAAGGTTGAAAGATAGATTGTAAATACACGGTTTTGTTTCCTATAGGATAAAATATCATTCAACGAATCAGCCTTATGAATAGGTCGCGTTGTTTTTATTCTTTAGGATGACTGGCAACAAATAGCCTACTCGGAAGCTGGGTTAAACAGAGAGTCTTCTTCAATAGTGACTATGGCTATAGCAGGTGCGGTGGCGTCCCTGTTACAGCTCACTAGGCCGTAATAGAAACGCCGCTGTCTTCCAAGTTTCAAGATCTCCCATTCCCCTTTCGCGATTATTACACTGGTTCACGCTATTTTTGCAGCAGATTGCGTTTGGGTTATTTTTGCCTAATTTAGGATCGCTGAAACAGAATCTGGCGTTATTTTGTTTCTCTAGCGTCAAGTTGTGAGATAATAAATATGTTAATTTTAATAAAGTTAAAAATAACTAATATATCATCTTCCAATGTAAAGGTTGTTTTAATCAAGACATAGCAATTCTTCGGTTCGTTTTTTTTATGTTGTATAATTATGCCACAAATCTGTAAATACTTTCGAAAAAACATGTATAGTATGAGCCTATGGACGATTTGCACTCGATATAATCGGCGTAGGCTTATCTATACGATATGGAATGGTTGGAACCCTCGAAAGAGTCGTCGGTTCAACAGTTATTGCAAGTAGATATGGATTATAGATCAATAGTACGGAATGATGCATATCGATGTAGATTTGGTTAAAGTTATTTTTGGTCCGTTTATGACAGGGGTCGGACGCCTCTTTCGTGAAAGGAGACATTTTACCCTATATTTTGACATGTCAATTTCAATCCACTGTGACGTTACAGTTCAAAGATTCGTGCCGTCATGGCTAAAAAACAAGCAAACAAAAAACATGTTTTAAACAAGTACCGGGTTTTAAGCATGTCTGTTCTAAATTGATTTTTGTTTTAAATGCAACCCTATAGTTGGGGTGCCTAATCAAATTAGTGGTGTGCGGTGAGCTTATCGGTTGGTGACGAGGCATCGACCCCTTTCGAGTCAGATTTATAAATACACTCTTTGCGAAATGAGTGCGTCTTTCCACCCCTGTACTACCCCTGATATACGCGTGTGAATATACATTATACACCCATGGCAAACGCAACAAGAACCTATCTCAGACTTAAAACGCGGTATAAATCGAGTACAACATTTGACCGCGATATAATTATGAGTTAGCTTCTGTTTTTGTGTACCACCCTTTCGGCCCTTTGGGTGCGAATACACACTCTTTTCGAAAAGAGTCACACTCATAATGGTACATGATCCAATTGGATAATTGTTTCTTATCGCGTTAGAACTTTTCACAAGCTGGCTACGTCCGAAGATTTTATATATATATCCACATTTGAAAGTAGGTGTGGATGAAAAATACATAGCAACTGAGTGGTTTTTGCTCTGTACTACATGTTTGGCGCGACAATTACACGAATCATACTGCATTGTCGGTTTGCGAAGTCGATAGAGCTTTGCATCATTTTCACTGCGCTGCGATTTGCGGATCATGAGCCAGCAATGAATGAGTTATGATTAAGGCAAGTTTTGGCAAGTTTTGCAACTGTTATTTCTACAGCTTCCTAGATACTCAGAATCTGTGTACTATGATGTTTTAAGCTGTTTGGATGAATTTTATAGTGCAGCTTTTTCCAACTTTTCTCTGTTTTTCATGCTAATTTTTATTTCAACTTTTATCAAATATTGCGTAAAAATGTAAAGGAGTGATTTAAAAACATGCTATAAACTATTTCTAGTATGGTTCTATTCTCTTTGATTTGCATGACAAAGAGCTATATATACTATGATGGGTTAGCTGCATCTGACTGTTATCTATGCCACAAGTCTGGCCGCAAGCAAGAAGTTCAACTACCTCTGTCAAGCACGACCGTGCCCGAACAATATGTAAATAGATAGCTTTATTAATTCTGTCGTTTAAATTTGTGATAGTTTCCCATTTAACGAACGCCTAGGCGCGACCGCCCAAAATTACATTTTCACTGGGTCACCTTTTTCCGGCGACTGATTTTGTTATCAAGTCGCCGAGAGTGAGCTTTTCCTGCAATGCTTTGGGTCAGGTTTGCAGACCTAGGGGGTTTGGGGTGTGTTATTTGACTTGATTTAGTGGAAGGAGGTTATCGCTATGCTGTTTGGCTTTTTTGGGGGAAATTATTTCCGCATTGTGTAATTTTCTTGCTGTGAACCGGGAAAAAATATAATTTTTGGCGTGAAATGACAAAGTAACACATTTGTCAGCTTTGCAGGAACTAGGTTATATAACGTAAACTTTCGAGTATCTCATACCCTAATAATTCAACAAAAACTATAAATGCAACTTTTTACTGCAACTTTTGTTTAAATTAAGTGCAACTTTTTCGCGATATTAGTGCAACAGAACTTGTCCTACTTATGAGGAATTTCGCTGTGACAGTTGAGGCCTCGTCCGTCTTCGCCTCCCCTCTCGTTTTGCGCTATATTTTTTATCAATAAATATAGAAATTGTGTGATTTTGGGTGTAAAGTTGTTTGAAAGTTAGATATTCAAGAGCATCGACAGAAAATACCCATAAATATGGGTGTTTTAATCATTGGAGGTTTCACAATTTACTTTTACACATCATGACACTGCCTCTCTCGCCTCCCCTGACCGCATATTACTCAACCAAATACATACATATGTACATATATGTAATACATATATGTGAAAAGGCACATTGTGGTGATCTCGAGCAGTTGCAAAACGGCTGTCAAAATATAGGCCGAAGGGATAAACGTAAATTACCTGGTTGCTTGTGATATTAGTAGGAGCCTGAGCTCTTTCTTGGTGGTAGACTTATATGGTATACTCAGGATACAGAGAACTCATACTTGTATACTTCTATATATTCCCGGGTATACTTTACGTGATGATATGTAACAATGCCGGCGTTAAGTCCCGACAGCCTGACCGTCGCACGAAGGTAACACCAGTACGTCTGTGCCTATTTCTAATATATTGGTGAGATAAGTTGCAAGCGCAATAGGTATTAATAATGAGTCACATTCTGAGACGACAGATTAGTAGGGCGTTTTTTTACTTAAAAAAAAGGAAAATTTTGACATTTTTGACCAACTAAAAACTATATTTTGACCGAATTTTGACCTAAGGTATGCATGTTAGGTATTTTCCCACATAAAGTTACAATTGTACTACTTATCTTCCTTTCTTGTTGGAACTGTCTATTCTTACGAAGTTGTTTGGCCTGGAAAAACTTTTTTGACTCAAAAACTGACAAATATTTAGATGAAAAAGTTTATTTTTACGGAATCTGGCCATATGAAGAATTCCAGTACTTACATCACGTATTATGGTACGAAATAATTAAAATTTGTTGTAGCAGAACGAAAGATACTTTCCTACATTCTCGGGTAGAAAGTGTCTGTCTTTACTAAGTAGCTTGTCAATAGTGGAGAAAGAACGTTCAACAGCAGCAATTGTTGGCTGACAACAATGAAGTTGTGCGTACACTGCTGGTGACACACTGTGCTGCTTCATTCTGACAATGGTGTCTACATCATAATTTTTCATCTTGCGCTTCTTGATATAAGAACCATGCAATACTCACGGAGTCTTGCTACAGTTAGGATATTGCGGTGAATATTATGTCAACCTATTTGTTTCATTTAAATGTTTATGTTTCATAATGAGCAGACAATGTACCGTCTACAGCGGTAGGCCTATAAAGTAGGCTACAAGCAGTAAAATGTCAAATGATGAGTTCACCAATAGTGCAAAATCTACGATACAAACGAAATGCAGGTTGCAGAAAAAAGTTGACTTGGCAAAAATTTTTAGCATTTTTTGACGTGTCAAAAAAACGCCTCAGAGATAATTGTGAAGCAAGATAAATATTGAATGGAATGACGAAGGTATAGAAGCCGGACATGCTATTGTGTAATACTCTGGGGACAGGTTTATATACATATATAATCCGTTTAGTTGGTGTCTAGTCCGTGACGCACCTGACCTCACAGGCGAAAAGCGTCACTCGTCTTTTCATCAATAATAATAATAATAATAGTAGGTGTCGAACGATATAGGCGGATCCACTGGTTTGGATGAAGCTGGTGTTTCAAAATAATCATTCAAATTTGAGAAATCATCATTATCTAGTTGTTGAATAAAATCGTAGAGCTCCGGCAAAAGTGACGGAAATATTTTAGCAAAACAGGGCCAGACGTTATCGCGGCAGCCCTTGAAAAGTTTCCTCAGCTCCTCGTAGTCGTGGTAATGCTCTCCTGTATTTCGTATGAATCGAAGAAGATGCGTAGTTCGATCGAAATTGTAGTTCGCCACCTTTAGTCCTGGTTTGACATTATTTTTTTTATCACCCTTTGCTATTTTGTCCACAACATCAGCACTTATCTTTTTTGATTGTTCGATCGTTGTCCTCCAATCCTGTATGTTGATTTGTTTATTGAGCTTTTCGGAAATTTTACTTTTCGTTTTTAGGAATTCTTTCACTCGACTTATGAATGCTAATTTTCTCAGATTATCCCAGAAAAATGGGTGCGTCAGGACTTGCTTCGAATTCGCAGTGTCATACTTCATCATTTTGAGGATCAGATTAGAGGCAAGCTCCTTCTCTTCACATGCCAGTGTTGGTAGCGCAACAGGTTTTCCAGCTGTATTTACAATTTTCCACATATCCAATGAAATATCGTCTGCATTAGCGCCAGACAAGACGTAACAAAATATCAATCCTGCTGACAATATGTCGAACTCCTTCCGTATCTCTCCACTTTGAATATAACCCCAGTAGTCTGTCCAACTTTCATGATTGGGTCCAGCCGTTTGTAATTGCATTTCGCTAATTTTTTTGCTCATTCCGATATCAGCTATTTTGAAGTATCTCCCATCCAATGTTATATGGATGGTCTCCAATTTTAGGTTACCATGTACAAAACCTTTCTTGTGGATATGATCCAAACCCAGCATCATGTGTAGCAATGCAGTTTTCTTCAATTCGTTTTTGAAAAAAAAATTATGTGCTATTACCCGGAGAGTAACTCTGTGGCATAGTTCCATAACGAAGAATGTAGTCTTTTCGATCGCATCCTGCACGTCACCTGACATTTTGTAGTACACAATGTGTTGATGACCGTTTTCAGCCAATTCTTTCAAGTTATTAATATCGCTATCATCAAGATTGGCTATCAATTTCACCGCCACTTTATCAAAACTTTGTCCGGCAGATTTCACGTATCCTTCATAAACTCTGTAGCCTGTCCCAAGTGGTTTTGAGGTATCCAGCAACACTTTACCGTCTTTCGTTAACGGTTTATCTGTTATATAAGAAATAGTAGGATGATAACCTGAAAACAGGGGCTGAGAATGAGATTCAACCCTCTATGCCGACAAGATGGCGTAATGCTGAAGACTATGCGATGCCGTCGAATATAGTGTTACAGTCGCACCCAGGCGTATGTCTTCTATTTTGTATCTATCGATGCCTACGTTTTCCTTATTAATCCCAAGTCAAAATAGTCGACCAGACGCGTTTTTCCTTGACCACAAGCTCAGTTGCGTGTAAAAAAAGAGTGCAAATAACATATGCTGATGCCCAGGGCCATACCAGCACTTCGTCAGCCCCCCCCCCCCGCCAAAACGTTGGTCTTAGGCCCCCATATGGCTTTTTTCCCAGATCCCCCTCAGGCTAGACGTTGTTTACCGCTATTTATCATCTACATTGGTGTTCGTTTAGTCAGCTTTTGTCGCATAATCGCACCAGCGCGAAAAATGTATATAATTCATGATTGAATTGGTCAATATAATCGGGAATTGCATATATATTGCTATCAATTTCTAGTCCTCTCTGCTCACGTTAGTAGTATAGTACATCGGTCGTGACGGGCTATGGGGTTCTTATGGGTGCGGCGGTGATGCGCCTGGAAACTCGTGGTGGTGATGCGCCTTTTTAGACCCCCCTCTCGGCGGTGATGCGCCATGTGTTCTTATGGATGCGGTCGTGATTCGCACTTTTGGGTATAGGGTGTGGTCGTGATTCGCCGTGAAAACTCGTGGTCGTGACTCACCTTTTTTGCTATAGGCGGTGGCGGTGATTCGCCTGTCGTGTATTCTTACGGGTTCTGTGGTGATTTACCATGCATTCTTACGGGCGTGGCGGTGATTCGCACTTTCAGGCATCTCTCGCGTGGTGTTGAATATGCACGAGTCACCAACAATAACCGCACAACGGAAACGTGGCTTGTTGTGAGGATTAAGCAGTGCGACCTATATTTCGAATGACCTGCGCGCTGAATTGTTTCCGTCCAGCCGCTACTATCGATTATTACACTATTCCTGAATCGTAATGAAAACTCGTGGTCGTGATTCGTACTTTCCCGTGATTCGTAATGGATTCTTATGGACGCTGTCGTGATTCGTACTTTCGGGTATAGGCATCTCTCGCATGTCGTATTGGAAACTCGTGTTGGCATGCGGCTCTTATTTCTTACGGCGGGGGTCGCATGCGGCTATTGCGTCTTATGGATGCGGTCGTGATTCGTACTTTCGGTATAGACTGCGGGCGGTATGTCGTACTTTCAGCAAAAAAGGTGTGAAATAGTTTGCAAAACCCCGCAATCGCTGACAAGGAATCACTTCCAAGGTAATATTTTGGTAATTAGTTTACCGCAGAGCCGGCGTAGACGGCGTTTCGAACATCAACAATAACCGCGTTCACAAACTAACACTTCAAAAATGTGTGAAATAGTTTGCAAAACCCCGCGATCGCTGACAAGATAATATCTCGGACATAACCATCTTTCGCGACTTGGTGTTACAGACATATCGATCGCTCACGCGGTGAAATATTCGTAAGCATCACTCGCAGAATTATATTTTGGTAATTATTTTGTCACAGAGCCGACGTAGACGGCGACTTCAACACCAACAATAACCGTGCACACAAACTAACACTTCAAAAAAGGTGTGAAATATTTGTAAAATGCTACGATCACTCACAAGATAATGTCCCAGACATAGCCATCATTCGTGACTTGATGTTACATACATACCAATCGCTCACAAGGTAATATTTTGATAGTTTGGCACGGAACTTGATTTCACTCGTAAGATTTAACAAGTAACGAATAACAGACCGCCAGTGTCGGTAACTTGAATAGCGACAAATTGTCACTTATTTCCGCTCTAACCCTAATCCTCTGTGAAGTGAACGCTTATTCAAAAGGGTGTGATATAATTTTAAAATCCGACGACCACTCACCGGATAATGCTAGCAATCCCTCATGCCCGCTCACAAGGTAATATTTCGGTAATTAGTTTGTCCCAGAACCGTCGCAGGCGGTGATTCGAAAACCAACAATTTGTCACTTGACCGCGATCGC
Source organism: Botryllus schlosseri (assembly GCF_051294905.1). Lineage (NCBI taxonomy): Eukaryota > Metazoa > Chordata > Ascidiacea > Stolidobranchia > Styelidae > Botryllus > Botryllus schlosseri. Next base: position 5,728,575 of record NC_137244.1, on the reverse strand, counting down.
TATATGTTTCACACCTCGCGAATAGTGGCTGACTTTAGTTGCGTGATAAGATCCATGAAAATATTCAATCAATGTGTTAGTTTGTCAACTTGAAATGTAACTCACTACACAAATCAAGTCGATTCGTATCTGAATGTTTTAAATCGGTACAACTCTAATCCTTTGACAAATCCCTTAACGCGTTTTTGCTGAATCGAACGTAACCCGAATATTACTGACGCCGACTTTCAGCCACATCGAATTATTCGCACATTCCGCGCCACTGTTTTCACACTTATAGAATCAATACCAACTATAACTCTACAAGAATCAAGAATCACAAGTATGTGCATTACACAGTTATTGTCTTTATTGACTTGGAATCAAACTCTTAACAAAAACACACATCTTATCACTCGTCAACTCTAGCATTACCAAAAAATTCCAGTATTGTTGATTGAAAATCCTTGAGTCATTATTATCAAAAATGTTATAGTACCGCATCGGAATCCATTCGCGGGATGTACTAAAGATAAATCCAGATAATCCAAAATGAAATATTTGGACTTTGACAAACATGACTACCAACTTTGATCCAGTCACATTTCAAGATCATACTTTGAAACAACCCTTGAAACTTACAACTCTATTCACGACTGAGTTTTCCGTTTATCAAATAGAGTTTCAGTAAATACTATCGCGATATTTTAATGTGTTACTACACACAATAGAATCAATCAATGAAATAGCACCTGTTGTAAATATTTCTAACTTGACAACCACTTGTGCATACCGCGATCGACTTGTGACGCGATGAGTTAAATCGTAAATCGGAATATTTCAATCTATTTGTCGAAACCTTGAACAAACTATCAGGTTATTTTTTGTTGATGTTGTAATCGAGTGAACGGAAATAGTATTACGTCTCAACATTTTAACATCTTCCCATACACAAAAGAGTAAAATACAAAAAACCTTGTCAAGTCAATCCGTTTGTAACTTACCCAACCAAAACAAAAAGTATCCTTACGAAAAGTAGACAAGACTACGCAAGTAATCACTACAACCAACAAACATATCAAGTTCGGTTTTAGGCATATACCACCAACTCGTCTTATTGGAATGTCAGCAACTCTTTACGGTCATAGTTACAACCACATAAACTAATTTACCCTGCCCACACGTCATGATCATTCCTGAAATCAACACAAACTCGACCACTGACTTGAGTTAACCACAAAAACGACATCAAGTTTTTAATCCACTTATAGCTGACAGATTATTCGAATACATCGATGGAGAATATTATTGAACTCGTCGGTATTGTTACTTCAACAAATTACACCGACTGCGAAAGTTAATATCGAATGGTAAGACTTGATCACATATTTGTTGAACACAGACATGACAAAGAACATGATCGGGATTTTATAAACTAGTCATATTACTTTTCGCATCTATCAATATCAGAATACAAGACATCAAACTTTTTGTTAAATGTAACATAGCACTTTTGGAATCGGATTCGTTATAGTCGTACAAATTGTATTAAACCCAACATCAAAACAAAAGGACTTTTTTAGTTCATTGAAATCAAATCATTCGTCTTCGACTTGTGCTTTTTTAGATTGCTCGCGACAATTCGTTTCGAGTGAGTTGTAACCAAAGTCAAGATATCTTTGTGTCCACAGATATGGAAGATGAATATAGCTAACACAATCACGAATCGACGTTTCAGAGTATTTCACGGATGTAATAAACTTGTTAGTGTCACCTATCTAAAAGTACGCATGCGTTCGATTTCCATACCGACTGTTCCGATGTTTAGGATTCACTTACAATAACCACGGGTGAGGATTTAACATCAACGTCGTTACTGGTGGTATTCACAACAGAGAATCGAAACATTACACAGTGTGAAAATATATCTTTGATATCAAAGCATTATCCCAAGTATACGATTAATAGTCAACTCCGTTCACACTTTCTATAGAACGTGCTAAATGTAAAATATCACGAGGTTGCACTCTAAGACTTTGATCATTACAAAAGTAAATTGGAATATGTTTGCTGGATGCATTCAATTCAGCTAGAAATGTCTAGTGCACAACAATCGTAATATCAAGGAAGTACTTGCTATCACTAAACGTGTTTTGTATCGTTGTTCATTTGTAGTATTGATTGAAATTGTTTTTGAACACGCAAATAATAATTCCCGACATGAAACCAAGTCGCTGAAAGTCGTTACCATAACAAAGAAACAATTTGTACGATGTTTGGCAAATGTACCCTATAGTTAGGTGTACTAGAATTATTTGTGTAACACATACACCGACAATGCAATCGAAATTTTTTCCGTTGTCATTCGCTAAAGTAAATGTCATCACAATACTCTGTCACTAAAAGACGTTACTCGGACGTGCTTGAATTCTAGGCATAGTTCTGATTTACCCAACACAAGACCCAAGGACAACCCTAGTTTCAGTCGAACACAGATATCCAAAATATCGCACACTTCGCTATTCCTAAAGCGCAAACACCCGATACAAAATATTACTTGTTGTGTTGTTGCGGCATCATCTTCACAATATCACCCTCGATACAAATGATGTTTATGTGTAACATGCTATTGATTTGAATCACACCCACCTGACGGAAGAGGATTTACTCAATCTTTACAAAATGGATATTGACCAACATCACATCGCCGGATTGTATCTGTTTTGCTGGATACGAGTTATGTTAGTTTAACAGTAAACAAATTTCACCCTCTTGTATTATGAACTCAATGCGTTAGCAGTCATTCAATATTTTGTTTGTGTCAACTAGTTACTTGGTATGTTACTCCACAACTCTTACAAAAGTACGACGGATATTAACATCACACTAAGTAATTAACTTTACTCCGCTTTCACAACAAAACAGCTAGTAGATATTATCATTCAAAATATTCCTAACCCTTTACACATCAGTAACAAATCATACAACGAATATGTTTTGTGGGTCGAGTTGTTGTTCAGTGTCAAGTCTACCTGTTGAAACGTACATTAAAACAACACAGTCACAATCAAATTAAAACCGCGAATCTATTTTCATTTCCTCGCAAACTGTCACATACAGAAAAATAAATTTAATTTCCCAAAACATACTTGTAACCAATCGCTTTCATTAAACACACAACACTATAATAGTATTTACTTTCTACAACATAGACATTCCGGTGTAGTCAAGAAATCAAAATCATCGACTTCTGTTTACGGTGTTAGTGTGTGCATGTCATACATGTGGGCCCGTATTAAAATGGACACGACACGACTGACTGTAAGGAGATAGAAGTCTATCGCATAGATTTACATGTGGTCTTCGCTACGGTTTCAAAAAACGAATCATCTCTTTTGCATTGATCTAGACCGAGCAAGTTAGTTAATGGCCATGATTGTGTTTGTCATATGCGAATGATAGGGTTACTGTCAAATCTACATACAACAATCTTCTGACGATCATAATAGCAATTTTATTTTCCGCCCCTTCATAATTGTAAAACTCGGTAACTACGTTTAACAAGACCAATCACACTACCAGCGTTGAACACAAGATACCTACCCAAGTAAAATTATCATTTTCACCTAGAGGTCCACCATCACCTAACTAAAATACCATTGTCCTTTGGAGATTTATCGTTTACCCAGTGTAACAATCCCCTTTTCACTTGGAAATCTATTTTTGCCCTGGATAACAAACCTCTTTTCACTTGGAAATCTATTTTTGTCCTGGATAACAATCCTTTTTCACTTGGAAATATATTTTTTCTCTTGGTAACAAAACTTTTTCACTTGGAAATCTATTTTTTCTCTTGGTAACAATCCTTTTTCACTTGGAAATATATTTTTTCTCTTGGTAACAAAACTTTTTCACTTGGAAATCTATTTTTTCTCTTGGTAACAAACCTTTTCCACTTGGAAATCTATTTTTCTCTTGGTAACTTTCACTTGGAAATATATTTTTTCTCTTGGTAACAAACCTTTTTCACTTGGAAATATATTTTTTCTCTGGGTAACAAACCTTTTTCACTTGGAAATATATTTTTTCCCTGAGCAACAAACCATTCTCACTTGGCGGGTCGTCGTTTACCTTAGTAAAAATATCATTTTCCTTTGGAGATCCGGCGTTTACCTAGTGTAACAATACATTTTCTCTTGGTCATCTAGCTTTTCCTAGAGTAACAAAACCATTTTCATTTTGAAATCTGACAAACACACCTGACAATTTGGTATTTGTTGTATTGACGATAGTTTGAAATAGATTACAACGAACAGTGACGGAAATATACACGGACTACCGGTTACAGAGTATACCTCCATCAGTCGTATCACATCAATATCATCGGTTAACCACATACAATATACTCTTGTACACAGAAATGTATGTTTCGGAAAATTGGACAATAGGCTTCGATAGTTCTGTGATGTCCGGGTTCGTGCTTTGGATTTTCCAGAGTCAAAATGTCTGAATAAAACACCTCCTCGACGATGGGTGGTATGTGGATAACGGTGTTCGGAAAACGGTTGGATTTATGTTACTCATCGTGATAACTACTCCAGGTCGAGTTTTCCCACCTGCATGTTTACTATATTGTATCTTTATTGGTCAGTGTATGTCTCGACATTCAGTTTGAAATCGGAAACCCTGATAAAGTACGTAACCGGATCCGGATATCAACTCTGAATCGATAAACCAATGAACAATATTCAAAGTAAACATGTTACACCCTGTGTTTCCACGAAAAAAATACCATCCAGACATATGTCGCGCTTGTTTGCCCACACCAGTATACGCGTAAATGGAGGTGTGTGACATTGCATACAATGTGTTGGTATACAAACATCGATCCACAGACATTATCATAGCCGGTAGTTTTGATACAGATCGAATGTCATCACACCCGATAACAATGTCATACCAATAAGCCACATTGCAATGACTCTGAGTCAATCTGAAGCAGGACATACAGACACCGTTCCCTGATTTACTCGATGGCGTTGTAACATTACAAGATAGTCATGACCCTATCTCCGGACAGACGTCCCAGATCAATTGGATACATGGGTCAATATCCATCGTGTTGTCGAGACCGAAGTTTTCTGTTGAGACTGCAGCGTTTCACCAATGTGAACTATCGAAGTACGGTGCTCGAAATGATTGTGATCAGTCTTTCAGTCACGATGCAAGGATGTCGCTACTCCCACATAACGACTCCAGATAAATATCGTGAACAGTGATTCTGAAAATCTCGGTCTGATACTGTGATCCAATAAGGTATGTTTCTGTGGAATGAAGACTGCAATCGTACACCACAATAGAACACTACCTCGCGATTTCACACACAATCATAAAACACATCATCGTAAGGGTCCAGTTCGTCCGACAACATTTCGAAACGGTCATCGCCACAAGAGATCGGTATCATTTTGAAACGACATCGTCACAAGTCTATTGACGTCGATTCTGTTGGTCATGTCAATCCGTTTCACAATCCACCGTTTTTCAACTCCCCGCACCATAGTGTTACGACACAGACAAGAAGCGTCGGTGGAAATAATAAAACACGGAAATCACACTTTGGTGTTATTTGACATGGATTTTACACCCGACGAACCTTACATTCGAGCGATGCATTGGAATGGCGCTTGTATTATTGACGTTGAAGGAAAAGAAATGTATCGATTTATCGGTTTCGTACATATCCAACAAAAATCTGGGTATATGATTGTGCATGGTTCGCATATTCGACTGTGAACGCCCAATTGGTATATGTTGTACAGTTCACTTTCACCGTCGTGCGAATAACCCATGTTAGGGTTCCATGTTTGTGTGTCTGTATGTCCTGCTTCAGATTGACTCAGAGTCATTGCAATGTGGCTTATTGGTATGACATTGTTATCGGGTGTGATGACATTCGATCTGTATCAAAACTACCGGCTATGATAATGTCTGTGGATCGATGTTTGTATACCAACACATTGTATGCAATGTCACACACCTCCATTTACGCGTATACTGGTGTGGGCAAACAAGCGCGACATATGTCTGGATGGTATTTTTTTCGTGGAAACACAGGGTGTAACATGTTTACTTTGAATATTGTTCATTGGTTTATCGATTCAGAGTTGATATCCGGATCCGGTTACGTACTTTATCAGGGTTTCCGATTTCAAACTGAATGTCGAGACATACACTGACCAATAAAGATACAATATAGTAAACATGCAGGTGGGAAAACTCGACCTGGAGTAGTTATCACGATGAGTAACATAAATCCAACCGTTTTCCGAACACCGTTATCCACATACCACCCATCGTCGAGGAGGTGTTTTATTCAGACATTTTGACTCTGGAAAATCCAAAGCACGAACCCGGACATCACAGAACTATCGAAGCCTATTGTCCAATTTTCCGAAACATACATTTCTGTGTACAAGAGTATATTGTATGTGGTTAACCGATGATATTGATGTGATACGACTGATGGAGGTATACTCTGTAACCGGTAGTCCGTGTATATTTCCGTCACTGTTCGTTGTAATCTATTTCAAACTATCGTCAATACAACAAATACCAAATTGTCAGGTGTGTTTGTCAGATTTCAAAATGAAAATGGTTTTGTTACTCTAGGAAAAGCTAGATGACCAAGAGAAAATGTATTGTTACACTAGGTAAACGCCGGATCTCCAAAGGAAAATGATATTTTTACTAAGGTAAACGACGACCCGCCAAGTGAGAATGGTTTGTTGCTCAGGGAAAAAATATATTTCCAAGTGAAAAAGGTTTGTTACCCAGAGAAAAAATATATTTCCAAGTGAAAAAGGTTTGTTACCAAGAGAAAAAATATATTTCCAAGTGAAAGTTACCAAGAGAAAAATAGATTTCCAAGTGGAAAAGGTTTGTTACCAAGAGAAAAAATAGATTTCCAAGTGAAAAAGTTTTGTTACCAAGAGAAAAAATATATTTCCAAGTGAAAAAGGATTGTTACCAAGAGAAAAAATAGATTTCCAAGTGAAAAAGTTTTGTTACCAAGAGAAAAAATATATTTCCAAGTGAAAAAGGATTGTTATCCAGGACAAAAATAGATTTCCAAGTGAAAAGAGGTTTGTTATCCAGGGCAAAAATAGATTTCCAAGTGAAAAGGGGATTGTTACACTGGGTAAACGATAAATCTCCAAAGGACAATGGTATTTTAGTTAGGTGATGGTGGACCTCTAGGTGAAAATGATAATTTTACTTGGGTAGGTATCTTGTGTTCAACGCTGGTAGTGTGATTGGTCTTGTTAAACGTAGTTACCGAGTTTTACAATTATGAAGGGGCGGAAAATAAAATTGCTATTATGATCGTCAGAAGATTGTTGTATGTAGATTTGACAGTAACCCTATCATTCGCATATGACAAACACAATCATGGCCATTAACTAACTTGCTCGGTCTAGATCAATGCAAAAGAGATGATTCGTTTTTTGAAACCGTAGCGAAGACCACATGTAAATCTATGCGATAGACTTCTATCTCCTTACAGTCAGTCGTGTCGTGTCCATTTTAATACGGGCCCACATGTATGACATGCACACACTAACACCGTAAACAGAAGTCGATGATTTTGATTTCTTGACTACACCGGAATGTCTATGTTGTAGAAAGTAAATACTATTATAGTGTTGTGTGTTTAATGAAAGCGATTGGTTACAAGTATGTTTTGGGAAATTAAATTTATTTTTCTGTATGTGACAGTTTGCGAGGAAATGAAAATAGATTCGCGGTTTTAATTTGATTGTGACTGTGTTGTTTTAATGTACGTTTCAACAGGTAGACTTGACACTGAACAACAACTCGACCCACAAAACATATTCGTTGTATGATTTGTTACTGATGTGTAAAGGGTTAGGAATATTTTGAATGATAATATCTACTAGCTGTTTTGTTGTGAAAGCGGAGTAAAGTTAATTACTTAGTGTGATGTTAATATCCGTCGTACTTTTGTAAGAGTTGTGGAGTAACATACCAAGTAACTAGTTGACACAAACAAAATATTGAATGACTGCTAACGCATTGAGTTCATAATACAAGAGGGTGAAATTTGTTTACTGTTAAACTAACATAACTCGTATCCAGCAAAACAGATACAATCCGGCGATGTGATGTTGGTCAATATCCATTTTGTAAAGATTGAGTAAATCCTCTTCCGTCAGGTGGGTGTGATTCAAATCAATAGCATGTTACACATAAACATCATTTGTATCGAGGGTGATATTGTGAAGATGATGCCGCAACAACACAACAAGTAATATTTTGTATCGGGTGTTTGCGCTTTAGGAATAGCGAAGTGTGCGATATTTTGGATATCTGTGTTCGACTGAAACTAGGGTTGTCCTTGGGTCTTGTGTTGGGTAAATCAGAACTATGCCTAGAATTCAAGCACGTCCGAGTAACGTCTTTTAGTGACAGAGTATTGTGATGACATTTACTTTAGCGAATGACAACGGAAAAAATTTCGATTGCATTGTCGGTGTATGTGTTACACAAATAATTCTAGTACACCTAACTATAGGGTACATTTGCCAAACATCGTACAAATTGTTTCTTTGTTATGGTAACGACTTTCAGCGACTTGGTTTCATGTCGGGAATTATTATTTGCGTGTTCAAAAACAATTTCAATCAATACTACAAATGAACAACGATACAAAACACGTTTAGTGATAGCAAGTACTTCCTTGATATTACGATTGTTGTGCACTAGACATTTCTAGCTGAATTGAATGCATCCAGCAAACATATTCCAATTTACTTTTGTAATGATCAAAGTCTTAGAGTGCAACCTCGTGATATTTTACATTTAGCACGTTCTATAGAAAGTGTGAACGGAGTTGACTATTAATCGTATACTTGGGATAATGCTTTGATATCAAAGATATATTTTCACACTGTGTAATGTTTCGATTCTCTGTTGTGAATACCACCAGTAACGACGTTGATGTTAAATCCTCACCCGTGGTTATTGTAAGTGAATCCTAAACATCGGAACAGTCGGTATGGAAATCGAACGCATGCGTACTTTTAGATAGGTGACACTAACAAGTTTATTACATCCGTGAAATACTCTGAAACGTCGATTCGTGATTGTGTTAGCTATATTCATCTTCCATATCTGTGGACACAAAGATATCTTGACTTTGGTTACAACTCACTCGAAACGAATTGTCGCGAGCAATCTAAAAAAGCACAAGTCGAAGACGAATGATTTGATTTCAATGAACTAAAAAAGTCCTTTTGTTTTGATGTTGGGTTTAATACAATTTGTACGACTATAACGAATCCGATTCCAAAAGTGCTATGTTACATTTAACAAAAAGTTTGATGTCTTGTATTCTGATATTGATAGATGCGAAAAGTAATATGACTAGTTTATAAAATCCCGATCATGTTCTTTGTCATGTCTGTGTTCAACAAATATGTGATCAAGTCTTACCATTCGATATTAACTTTCGCAGTCGGTGTAATTTGTTGAAGTAACAATACCGACGAGTTCAATAATATTCTCCATCGATGTATTCGAATAATCTGTCAGCTATAAGTGGATTAAAAACTTGATGTCGTTTTTGTGGTTAACTCAAGTCAGTGGTCGAGTTTGTGTTGATTTCAGGAATGATCATGACGTGTGGGCAGGGTAAATTAGTTTATGTGGTTGTAACTATGACCGTAAAGAGTTGCTGACATTCCAATAAGACGAGTTGGTGGTATATGCCTAAAACCGAACTTGATATGTTTGTTGGTTGTAGTGATTACTTGCGTAGTCTTGTCTACTTTTCGTAAGGATACTTTTTGTTTTGGTTGGGTAAGTTACAAACGGATTGACTTGACAAGGTTTTTTGTATTTTACTCTTTTGTGTATGGGAAGATGTTAAAATGTTGAGACGTAATACTATTTCCGTTCACTCGATTACAACATCAACAAAAAATAACCTGATAGTTTGTTCAAGGTTTCGACAAATAGATTGAAATATTCCGATTTACGATTTAACTCATCGCGTCACAAGTCGATCGCGGTATGCACAAGTGGTTGTCAAGTTAGAAATATTTACAACAGGTGCTATTTCATTGATTGATTCTATTGTGTGTAGTAACACATTAAAATATCGCGATAGTATTTACTGAAACTCTATTTGATAAACGGAAAACTCAGTCGTGAATAGAGTTGTAAGTTTCAAGGGTTGTTTCAAAGTATGATCTTGAAATGTGACTGGATCAAAGTTGGTAGTCATGTTTGTCAAAGTCCAAATATTTCATTTTGGATTATCTGGATTTATCTTTAGTACATCCCGCGAATGGATTCCGATGCGGTACTATAACATTTTTGATAATAATGACTCAAGGATTTTCAATCAACAATACTGGAATTTTTTGGTAATGCTAGAGTTGACGAGTGATAAGATGTGTGTTTTTGTTAAGAGTTTGATTCCAAGTCAATAAAGACAATAACTGTGTAATGCACATACTTGTGATTCTTGATTCTTGTAGAGTTATAGTTGGTATTGATTCTATAAGTGTGAAAACAGTGGCGCGGAATGTGCGAATAATTCGATGTGGCTGAAAGTCGGCGTCAGTAATATTCGGGTTACGTTCGATTCAGCAAAAACGCGTTAAGGGATTTGTCAAAGGATTAGAGTTGTACCGATTTAAAACATTCAGATACGAATCGACTTGATTTGTGTAGTGAGTTACATTTCAAGTTGACAAACTAACACATTGATTGAATATTTTCATGGATCTTATCACGCAACTAAAGTCAGCCACTATTCGCGAGGTGTGAAACATATAGCGATCGCGGTCAAGTGACAAATTGTTGGTTTTCGAATCACCGCCTGCGACGGTTCTGGGACAAACTAATTACCGAAATATTACCTTGTGAGCGGGCATGAGGGATTGCTAGCATTATCCGGTGAGTGGTCGTCGGATTTTAAAATTATATCACACCCTTTTGAATAAGCGTTCACTTCACAGAGGATTAGGGTTAGAGCGGAAATAAGTGACAATTTGTCGCTATTCAAGTTACCGACACTGGCGGTCTGTTATTCGTTACTTGTTAAATCTTACGAGTGAAATCAAGTTCCGTGCCAAACTATCAAAATATTACCTTGTGAGCGATTGGTATGTATGTAACATCAAGTCACGAATGATGGCTATGTCTGGGACATTATCTTGTGAGTGATCGTAGCATTTTACAAATATTTCACACCTTTTTTGAAGTGTTAGTTTGTGTGCACGGTTATTGTTGGTGTTGAAGTCGCCGTCTACGTCGGCTCTGTGACAAAATAATTACCAAAATATAATTCTGCGAGTGATGCTTACGAATATTTCACCGCGTGAGCGATCGATATGTCTGTAACACCAAGTCGCGAAAGATGGTTATGTCCGAGATATTATCTTGTCAGCGATCGCGGGGTTTTGCAAACTATTTCACACATTTTTGAAGTGTTAGTTTGTGAACGCGGTTATTGTTGATGTTCGAAACGCCGTCTACGCCGGCTCTGCGGTAAACTAATTACCAAAATATTACCTTGGAAGTGATTCCTTGTCAGCGATTGCGGGGTTTTGCAAACTATTTCACACCTTTTTTGCTGAAAGTACGACATACCGCCCGCAGTCTATACCGAAAGTACGAATCACGACCGCATCCATAAGACGCAATAGCCGCATGCGACCCCCGCCGTAAGAAATAAGAGCCGCATGCCAACACGAGTTTCCAATACGACATGCGAGAGATGCCTATACCCGAAAGTACGAATCACGACAGCGTCCATAAGAATCCATTACGAATCACGGGAAAGTACGAATCACGACCACGAGTTTTCATTACGATTCAGGAATAGTGTAATAATCGATAGTAGCGGCTGGACGGAAACAATTCAGCGCGCAGGTCATTCGAAATATAGGTCGCACTGCTTAATCCTCACAACAAGCCACGTTTCCGTTGTGCGGTTATTGTTGGTGACTCGTGCATATTCAACACCACGCGAGAGATGCCTGAAAGTGCGAATCACCGCCACGCCCGTAAGAATGCATGGTAAATCACCACAGAACCCGTAAGAATACACGAGAGGCGAATCACCGCCACCGCCTATAGCAAAAAAGGCGAGTCACGACCACGAGTTTTCACGGCGAATCACGACCACACCCTATACCCAAAAGTGCGAATCACGACCGCATCCATAAGAACACATGGCGCATCACCGCCGAGAGGGGGGTCTAAAAAGGCGCATCACCACCACGAGTTTCCAGGCGCATCACCGCCGCACCCATAAGAACCCCATAGCCCGTCACGACCGATGTACTATACTACTCACGTTGTCAGATTTACCGGTAGAGCTGATTGAGGTGTGTCTTGGAAACTGTAGGGCCCGTAAATAATAATTAAACATCTTCGGGCGGGCGGACCCGTTGGTATGACTTCGTTATATGATGTTAATTCGTGACCTTCAGTCTGGTATATCAAAAAATATAGACGCCCACGATTTCAAAATGGTATTCCTTCACTGGCAGATAATTCTCTCGTGCGGGATGGTATTTGTCTTGTGAGGTTCGGATTGCCAAGACAGGAACATTCGGCGCCAGTCATTTAAGCACCCATGAAAAATTAAACCTATATGTATTTTGTATACAAAACGAAGTTTTCGGTCATCTTAAGGGCAATCCTTTTCGGCCAAGGTTTTCTCGCTGTCGATCGTTCTGGCACACTTCTTGTAGTCCCATGTTACAAGGCCGAAAACTTTATGTCTTGGTGCGTCATGGCGCGGTAATGGCCAACGCAGATATGCCCATTACTATAAATCTTGCGTATTTTGTTTTGGTGTAAGAGTACCCAAAAATTAAGATATTCGGAAACTTGAAATCGCGGACATTGATTTTCACACAGATCTATAGGAGTAATGTTCATAGCTGCAAAGTCCGAACTTAACGCCTACTCGTACTCACTAATAGATCATCGCATGGTCATGGGACATATATCGGACACCGGGTACCGTAGGATATTACACCAGTGTAATAATCTACTCGGCTTATTTAAGAGAAGGTCGTCTCCATCGTTGATTTTGAGTCGATGGGATAGAACAACACTAATACGCCGTATGCGAATATTGAGGAGTTAAGTGGATTCCCCACAGTCTCTTTTGTAAGCTCGGTCCGCGCTCTCGCTGGAGCATATAATAATGTACGTCCAATTGCCCGTTACAACTCAAATCTTATGAAGTCAGTTAATTTGTTGATGAGTCCCCCTGCATTGAAGGTATAGTGTGAGCATGTAACTTACAGAATATGATCTCATTTGATCGCGAATGTAGACACTTGGGTCTAACATGATCCATTGTCACGACCTCGGCGTAGTACTTTGTGAATGCGTCCCATACTTTTCGTGGAAATGCATATTGAGCGGAATCAGTCATGTTACTGTGTACGAGCTTTACAATATCTCCATCAAGTTTGTAAAGTTTCACTTCATACTGGTAAGGCACTTTGTTTGGCGGAGGCTTAGACCAAGTGATAACGAGGTCTTCGTCTGTGAATTTCAATTCGACTTTATATGGTACAGGTCGTGTCTAAACAGAAAGATAGCATATTGTTACTAGGTTATCTGTGTTGGCAAACAAACAATATGAAATGATTGAGTCTCTATAGTTTAGTGTTTCTAGACCTTTGACTTTGAGCGGACCTCTAAATATTTTGGGTGGTCGTGTGGACCCGTAATCGCAAAATGTAAAATCTGATGACTGATAAAAGGAAATCACCACATCATGCAGTCCTAATCGTGATCTCATATTGCTTCCCTCCACGTGGTCTAGATTTTCCCTTGAAGCTTGATGTGACTTAAGAGAATATCGTCACATTCAATTGCGACCTGTAGTGAGCATTGGAAATCATAAAATACGTTTTGTAAAACATCATAATTTCATTATAGTAGTTTCAACACTGACCTTTCCATACAAGTTTGCGAACCGTAAAGGTTCCATGGAGCCCAGGTTAAGAACCCCTGCTCGGATTAATTAGGTTGAATTAGTATGATTGCGCGTGGTTACCGGGAAATTCGGTTTAATACACATTTACCTGCTGCAGTGGGACTGCAGATGGTATATTATCGAAGTCTGATGTCATTGCACAATGCCTGGCATAAATAAACGATTTATTTATCAATTCAACATCAAATGCAGTGACGAGCATGTGTTTCACGCAATCCAGAACTATATTGTCACATTGACGAAGAGGTCATTGCTACAGAGGCGATTAAAAACTAAAGTGATAACCATTGTCGTTATTTCCGGATGTTTGTAATGGTAACATTGCTTCAGCTTATACATGACTAGACTAGAAATCAATTTATACCTTTGTAGCTGCAGATCCCATATCGGTCTTTTTTTAAAAATCAAAATACTGTAATCTGAAAACCAAGTGAGTTAGCTTGAAAAACATTCATTCATTTCAACTTCATAAGACAAGAATAGCCGAAATTCAAAAATTCAAAATCAGAAACTTTTTCATAAAAGTCAGCCGATGCTTTTTAAGCTGTGACATTCAGCCAGGTAATGGAACCAAAATTTTAAGTGACCTCGTTCGAGGCATAGATCACTTTCCGTACAGTCACTTCGTCAAAAATGGAGTCCGGATATACCTTCTGTTCAGAGGTGGTCAGTAACGAAGTACGTCTATTTTTCGGAAGTACTCAAGAAGTTTTCCTCTACTTCTGGTACTTAATGAAGTAGATCTGATTTTTTCTACTTCCATGTCGTAATATTTTGGGATCTACTAACTCACTTTTAGCTATTTTCAGTTTGTCAAGTAGAAGTAGTTTAATCCCCCGAAATGAAAAATAGTCCGTCGAATTTCGGGGCTGTTTTTTTTTTGAAGAAGTACCAACATTTAATATTCATAAACGTCAAGTAAAGCCCAAAAATTTTGTTACGATTCGCGCACATTAGTTATGGAGTGACATATATGTTTTCACGAAAGTATCAGTGAATATAATTTAGGTATCGGATTGCTTATGGTTCCGCTCACGCATCTAGCAATTACCTATCCTATCGTTATCTAGCCGTCCATGACGTGTCCTGCTAATCTGGAAAATCCGGCTTTTTGGAACGTTACACCTATTTTAGCAGATCATCTTTGAAGATTTATGGACAAAAGATATGAAATATATTTTCCGCTTTTTAAAAGTGATACTTGTATTTCACTTTCAATTCCGAGTATGATACGTTGAGTTCTAATTACTTTCAATTCTTTTGTCTGCAGAACATACATGCTGAAGCATACAAGCCTCTATTTTCCGAAAATAATGCTACACTAAATATAATTTTACGATCCACAGTATTTGTTAACGTAGACTATTCGCGCAATGTGTTGAAACCGTATCCGATACAACTTCTTCGTATTGCTCCACGCCTAAACTTGGGGCCTTATAATATGGGGTAGGCCGCCATGCCATGATATTCTCTAGAACGGGGTCTTCCAGTAAACAAAGGGTTAGTATCGCATTTTCATATCAATGCTATAATTTGCTCCCTACGATGCGAAAGAATGCTTATTCTGTCGTAAGTTGATGCCTACTGGGATGCATCAATACGAATCAAGCTCTCTGCTCCTTCCGCATAGCTCAATTTGCAGCTTTTGACAGTCCATGCGAACGAATTGAGACTGTTCTCAAAGCTACCTGCTTACTTGAGTAGATTTAAAATCAGTCAATTCTACTTCTACTTCAAGAGGTTTTGGGCGGCTTACGGAAGAAGTACTTCTACTCGTACTTGAGTATATTTTTCGTCGCTACTTCTACTTCTACTTGAGTAGCTTTCTTGAAGACTTTGACCACCTCTGATTATGTTCCACACAGGGCTGTGGAGTCGGTAAATCTTACCACCGTCTCCGACCCCAGACATATTCATTGACCGACTCCAACTCGACTCTGACTCCAAAGTGCTCACACGTATCACCTCCGACTCGAACAGTACTACAAATTTACTTCGAAAATTTTATGCCACGGTGAGGGTGAATTGACTTTCACATAACCATTAAAAAGATGCAAATATAATATCCACGACGGCATGCAAAATTGTTTCATTGTGGTACTCGTCTGGAAATATTCTCTGTGTAACTAACATGGAAGTATTCACTTCAAAATAACCTTCCTTTTATTCATATGTTATAATTTTTATAACATGGACAAGCGACGCATACTTTATTAGTCTGATATAGTGGTTCTCGACCCTTTCCGACTCATCGCCCCCGACAAGCTCGACACAAATTTTGACCCCCAATATTTACGGATCCGTAAAAAAGGACATGACATGTATGGGGAAATTTATTCACTTAACTCTCATCTCTGGTGAATTGACTAAAATAAGGTGATTATTCTCGAGTAGGTGCTATGAAAACCGGTTTCCACGTCTACTTTCCGTTGATTTGACTTTTTTCTTTAAATCAACTTTCGCGTCATATGCAGAATAAGCCGTCTTCACGTGCATTTTTGGTCGTGGTAATCAAATAAATCTCAAAGGACGTTCTAACATTTTCGCCCCCCAGCAGTCGCTCCCTTTGTGTCTCAACATCGCCCAATGCGGGGCGATATCGCCCACGCTGGGAAACAATGGCTAATATGCATGAATTATTCAAACATGATATATATATCCCATCCTGTATCACTAAACTGTAAGGGTAGCTCTTGGGTATGAGTCAGCAACAAATACAGATATCTACAGATTTCATGACTAAACACAATACTGATGACAAGTACAAATACACACACTCTCACCACCAATGAAAGATGGCCAGAAACGAAATCTTGCGAGTAGTCAAATAACATGTGTCTACATGCACTTAGTCAAATATTCATGTAGTAGGACTATTGTACTCGTTCTTAAACATTTGTTCGGCAGAAGTCGCTGAGCGACTTACTAGAAATATTTTTGATTTTTTTCAAGCAGTGTTTGGTTATATTTGCATCAATGTTACAAGTGATCTCGTCACTTACAAAACCAGACAATATATTCGCTATTTTATAATATCACTGTTTAATTCCGAAAAATCCCACCAATTTGTAACTACATTTGTAATTTTGTGTTGGTCGCGATTTGGTTGAAATTTCTTTCGTCTAATCAATTGAATTGCAATTTGCAATAAATGTCCAATTTTATCAATATTTCTACTAATATTGTTGGTGTAGCCAAATCCCATTTTATTTATTTTTAGCAATTTTAAGAGAACTTTGAAAGTACTTGTTTTCATATTAAATAGAGTTGAAGTCCGAGTCAGGAGCATATTCTCAAACTCCGACCCCGACTCCAGCCAATATTTTTCTTGGCTTTCTCTCCAAGGCGTGGTAAAAATAACTCTGACTCCAAATCCGACTCCATTAGGAGAGAAATGAGCGAAACTCTACAGCCCTGGTTCCACTCTATAGTTCCACATAAGTTTCAATTCCTAATATGCACTTTCTAACCGAAACGGACTCGGGATTCTTTGGAGCATAAAGTTGGCATGACAACGGGAATTTATTACGGATGGTGTTCGTTTGATCGCTAACGTAGACGCCAACCCATGACCTCACAACCTTACATATATTTCCAAACCTATATATCGCTCTACAATGTACGTTATACCTATAGCGACGAGTCACGTTACATTATGAAAGCATCGAAGCAATGTTTACATTCGCTAATGAAAGCATTCCAGTGACACATAAGTAGGCTACAGGCCGACTTTTTCAGCATCACCAAAATATATCAATTGGAACAATCAAATACTATATTAATTCCATAAAATCGATATCTTCCTTCGCTTTACCAATAATTCTGAAGACGGCTGGCAGGGAATATAAGCTCACGCCTTAGCGATATATAGGTTAGACTGGACAACGTGTTCTTAGTGCGTCAGACTAGTGCTACATTGATGTTGATCAGTGAGTGAAAGTGAGTGAAAACCCGGATTCTCCACTTGATACATTACCTCAGACATAGGCTAAGCTATAGTCATGGTTGCCATCGATATGGACTCAAAAATAACGACAGTCAAAAAATTAGATTAGCATTAAAAAGCGTTTTTGTACGCACTTTGTATTTTTACGAACCGAGGCATATCACATTCCATACTTTTCGCAAGAAACAACATCGCTCAGCAACTCTTTGTTACTAGAAAGTGCTTCATGGATCTCACGACGGCCCAGGTCTGGTTCACCTTTACTCAGGGCCGAAGCAGCACTTCGCCAGCCATATAAAAACGTTGGTCTGGGGCTCCCCATAGGGTGATAACACAAACTTCTCTCACTTCGTTCTGATTAGACGCGTCGACCAAGATGGAAAATGGCTTTACCGTGAAAGACAAGTTTAGAAAAAAATATTTTTTGAGCGTATGGAGCAAGAACTCCAGTAACAATACTTGTTGTCTTGGTCCTGACCGAAATAAGCTCCTTCGAGATGTTGGAATTGGGGAATATTCATTTGATCAATTGCGATGTGTAGGCTAATCGTTGTAGAGGAATAATTGCTGGTGTTTGACAGTATGAAATGCCCAGGTATACCCGCAGCAGCAGCTGCCTTGTGGTCTGATGGTCATTGGTGCTTATCGACTTGTGAAATAATTTTTCATCGACTGGCTCGAATCAATCACTATTACAGACTTCTTGTGTTTTGGGGTATCAATGTGAGTTGAGATAGGGGTCTCTCCCATGGCCTCCAGGTTAATGTCACAATTGCAGATATTGCAATGTGCATGCGAAACACTCACCCTTCAAGCTTACTTTGATACATTTCAATTCTCTCTCAGAATCGTCACGAAAAACGTTTGGACGCCTGTTCATTTTAACTAATCGAATTTAGCCTTATTAGAAGCTAAAACTATATGTGCAATATAGGCCCTAATTTAGATACATTTATCGATGATTTATATACCTTTACTATTTTTTAACCCAAGTGTCGACTGCACTGGCCCTTTTTCAGTACGCAATAAATGCTGCCTTCCCTACAGCTTATTCTGCTGTAGACTAAATAGCAGAAACCTGGTGCTGATGATTACTGCTAAAATACCGTCCGCTGCGACAGCTTGGTACAGCCGCAATGGCTATACCACTTACTGCCCTAGCTTAGCTAGCCCACCACTTGGAAGTCGAATCTTGTGTTGTGCACGCCACAATACAACGATCGGGCGGATTTGTTTTTTCTGGCACGATAAACTAGTGGTTCTCAACCGGTGTAGTAAACAGGTTCGACGTATAGCAAGAAGTAATGAATCCGAATTAGGAGTATGGCATAATCGGCTGTTCTATTATATTTCCGCTCAGGACAGAAGATCTACGCTACAATTCGATGTGATGAACAGATATTATAGGAGAATGTCGAAACGACGTAGTGCAGTCTGTCAATCTCGCATCCCCCTAAGGGCCTAAGCCTAATGCGAATTGTAACATTGATCTATAGCAGTGCTCTTCAACCGGGGTTGTCGTACACCCTATAGGGCAGTGGTTCTCAACCTTTTTCACCTCGCGGACCGGTAAAATTTCAAAAAATATTCGGCGGACCGGTGAACTTTCAAAAATCGAAATCAACTCAAAACGTGTAGTATGCAACTGTTTTATGCCAGTATATGATGCTAGAGATTGACATTTGACGGGTTTGATCGTAAATAAAGATGTTCATGATGGTAGCCTATCTATCTGATTAGTGGGTCTGCTGAGTCGAGGTAAAATTACCCTGCCAAAATAAACGTGCTAGCGCCGGCAGTCGTTCACAGTCTTTCGCGCCGAAGGTCATGGATTTAACCGAACACGTTAACTCGAAAATTGATATTCTCTTTGACAGTATATCGAGAGAACAAGCGCTTCGGAGTCGAACCAAGCACCTTGTCGTGCTACTTTGCTCATTGCCCACTACCACCAGTCGTCGGTTACTCTGGCTATACTATGAATTATTAGGAATGGTGAGAACGTGAGGATCACGTTCGCGTTCTGTGTGTGAACCCACTGGCGTAGCAGCATGTGCTGCCGCCCCTGGCTCTCACCTAAAATGCCGCCCCCCTCCCCCAAGTAGACCGCAGCAAATTTCGACAAATATTCATGTTCAAGCAACCTTGTCAATAAAAATAATTTACAAACAATATGCCGCGTCCCAGCCTCACCGTCTCAACGTTAATAAGGCCGAAAATAATAAAGACAAGAAATAGCGAACGATTGTATTGTGCAAATAGAAAATCAATAGCCGCCTCAGAGCAAAATCAGCGATAATATCCTCAAATTCAAGTTTTTGAACGTAGTCTCTTTTTATAGACAGAATAAAAATAGATAGAGCTGATGACCGATCATCATTCATGGTAGAACGTAAATAAGACTTCACCAGGTTGAGCTTTGAGAAGCTCGCCTCACACGGCTCGCAATTGAAACCCCAATGGTCAGATAAAGTTTCAGACACGAGCATAAATATGGTGTCAAATCAAGAAGCTTTGCATTAACTAACCACTGTAAAACATCAAACGCTGTTGCACTACGATCAAACGTCGTTTCACTGCTCCGCATCAGCCTCTTAACCCTTTTAAAATCTCAAGTTGAACAACTTCATATAATCATATCTTAATTTGTGTTCGTCCTAGAGGCCTCATATTGGTTTGTACGAAAAGCTAGTAGTCTTCTGATTTATATGATCCCTAATTCGAAGGTATAAGGCATGACAATTTTCGCAGCTAACTCCGAAAAGTCCACCTCGTTGTCATAAGTGGTTCTAAAAGCGCTGGTGAATGAATTATGACTTTCGCTTTGCAGCAGCGCGTGGGAATTCAAAAATCCAAACATATCATTCAAGTGTATGCCGGTAAACCTAGTTTCAGCTTCAAGTTTAAATCTGTCCAAAGCTTGAAACATGCATCGTCTAACTTCTTCAACAACATTGAGGCCAGCATCTTCTGATTGTGCGCCAGGCGTTGTCCTTTCTTTGCGAACTCTCCGAACAATCGGCATTGACGGCTGCTTCGGAGTGGTTTCATCGCCATGTTAACATATTAATTGGTGTTTTCGGAATCAGCGTGACACTAGCTTTCGATTGAGATCTGTTTGATTAAATTTTAGCTCATGGGACGCCAGCTGTAGAACTACCAATTTACGCTCCTTTTAGCCGCCTGTGTACACTGTGCCGAGCGAGATACTGTAATGGTGATGCGTCTGGCTTCTTGGTCGGTATAGGTCGTGGGTTCGATCCCCGGCCGGGTCAGACCAAATACTCGAAAACTGGTATCCGCGGTTATCCCGCTAGGCGCTCAGCAATCACAGAGGGAAAAACGGGGGTGTAGACTAGATGACCTTATTATAAAAAACAAGTCCCCTTATTATAAAAACAAGTCCGTCTCGCATCTCCGTCGTCAGAGCATCTCGATGGTGCAGGCGAAAAAAATACCACATCCGTCTCTCTCTCTCTCACTGTGCAGCCTCATTTTGCCGCCCCCTTGAAGCCTGCCGCCCCTGGCGCAGAGCCAGAGCCGCCAAGTGGCTGCTACGCCACTGTGTGAACCTCGGAAATTTATAGGGTGACGTTCACAAACGAACCTTCGTAGGTTCTGGGCTGTGAACCTTTTTAGTATATTACAATTCAGACATAACATCATTGGTTCAAATTCTTTGCTTTTCAACTTCGGGCCACTATGCATGACGCTGGCAATATAAAAAATCAACAATAATCGAGCATGCACCTTGTCAATCTCAAATATTTCACTTGCTTTGATACAATAGTTTTCTCGAAATATCCAGCTTTTCGTTTGTGAATACTTAGTGACTCTCTACTTCGAGCATGACCCTCAGTCACACAACATAAAGATGGAAATACGTTACATGTAGGTAGTCAACGAATCATGCTTCTTATTCCACCAATCAATATAGTTGGTACGAAGAATACATCACTGTCTACTGTAAAAAATCTAACAGGCGTGTGTTTATCGTATCGTAAAAACCAAATCCGTGTGATCGGGGTGTTGGCTACTGTATAACGTGTTAATGGAGTAATATCGGAAGCAAGTATATAATCCCGTTTTACACTTAGCTCAATATCGGTATATCAATAGTCAGACGTGTCAGACATTGTCCGGTCTGGCACAGATCGTTAAGGTGTAAGCTTGTATTCCCTTGCAATACCTCTTCGAAATTGTTGGCAAAGCGACGGAAGATATTGATTTTAAGGAATTTATATCAATTGATTGCTCCAAATGGTACATTTCGTGACTTTTAAAAAGTCAGCCCGTACTTCAGCATTGTGGCATAATGTGGCCTCAGTCGTCGCTGTACATTAATACATCACTTCTCTGAAATATGTTAGGTCGGAATTTGCAATTTGACGTCACGTAACGTCGTAGGTACGCGATCGCGTTCACGCAGAACTTTTCAAAAAGATTCGCGTTCACACGAGCCTGAACCTATCAGAAGTTCATGCGATCCCTACTATGAATGCAATGCGCCGCACGAAAACACCTGACTACAGCTATACCTGGCCAGTGGCCATCCACAAAATCAGGGCCGATCGTCAGCCTAATTGCCCCAAAACGGTAGTCTTATGGGCAGGGCCGTAACAGCACTTCGTCAGGCCCCCCCCAAAACTTTGGTCTTGGGCCCCCCATAGGGTTATAGACCTAACTTCTGGGGGGCGAAGCCCCCCAGACCCCCCTCCGGCGATACACTGTTTAACGCTATTTATCATATTTATTGGGAGTTTGTTGAGTGAATCAGATTTTGTCGCCTAAGCGCGCGAAGCGCGGAAAAATTTCTACAATTCATGATTGAATCGGTCCGTATGATCGGAAATTGCCTATATTGTTATCAATTTTTATCTGCTCTCTGCTCACGTAATCACATTTGCCGGTAGAGCTGAGTGAGGTGTGTTTGAAAAGGTAGGACCACTCCATTAATAATTAAACATCTTCAAGCGTATACCCGTTGGCAGGAACGAAACAGCACCTCGTCAGGCCCCCAAAAACGTGGGTCTTGGGCTCCCATAGGGTGATAAAACGACCCCCTCCATCACGTTGTTCGCGTTTGTCACGAAATCATCTGTACTGTATTATGAGCCAGCGCGAAGCGCGAAAATTTTCGATAATTTATGATAAAATCGGTCAATCAGATCGGCGATTGCATATATATTATGCTATCAATTTATTTTCCTCTCTACTCACGTAATTAGATTTACCGGTTGAGCTGAGTGAAGTGTCTTGAAAACGGGATGGCCCGCAAATAATAATTAAACATCTTCTGGCGGGCGGACCCGTTGATATGACTTCGTTACATGATGTTATTTCGTAACTTCCAGTCTGCTATATCAAAGCATATAGAATCGCCCAAACGTAAGCTTTTAAACTAAGAGACGCACACGATTTCAAATTGGTATTTCTTCACTGGCGTAAATTTTTTCCCAGCGGGATGGTATTTGTCTTGTGAGGTTCAGATTGCAAAGACAGGAACATTCGGCGTCAGTCATTTAGGCGCCTATGTACAATTAAACCTATGTGTATTTTATATATAGAACGCAGTCTTCGGTCAGCATAAGGGCATAGACCTTTTCGGCCAAGGTTTTCTCGCTGCCGATCGTTCTGGCACACTTATTGTAGTCGCATGTTATATTGCCTAAAACTTGATTGTAGGTCTTGGTGCGTCGTAGCGCGGTAATGGCCTAATACCCAATAATAAAGATAAATGGCTTCTTGCATTCGCGCGCAGCGCGAAAAAATTTTGAAAAATTGGCATAAATTTTCAAAAAATACTTTATTATTTATGCTAATTCACGAAATAATTTTGGGCCCCCTTTGAGCTCGGCCCCCCCCCATTTGGGGGGTTTGGGGTGCGGCAGTTACGGTGCTGCTTATGGGCCCCACAAAGCGATACACCAAACTTTCAGCTAGGGGGCATCGCCCCAGACCCTACAGTTGGTTGTTTTCGCCAGGAATTGCGAACACATTCAATCTACTGAGTATAGGCAGATAGTTTTGTATAGGTAATTCATGACTGAATCGGTCAATAGAATTGTTAATTGCATATATATTACTGCAAATTTGTACACTATCAGACCCCACAGTTGGTTGTTTTCGCCAGGACTTGCGAACACATTCAATCTACTGAGTATAGGCAGATAGTTTTCTATAGTTAATTCATGACTGAATCGGTCAATAAAATTGTTAATTGCATATATATTGCTGCAAATTTGTACACTATCAGAATTATCAGATTTTCCGGTAGAGTTGATTGAGGTCTCGTGTCGGAAAATTTAGGGCACGTAATAGATAATAATTAAACATATTCGGGTGGGCCTTTTGGACTAATTACTTCATTACATGTCAATATTTCGTCACCTACTGTCTGTTATATTGTGACTAGATATTGAAATCACCCAAGGGTACTAAACTAAAGGAGGTACACGATTCCAAGTTGGTATTTCTTCACCGGCAAATAATTTTACTCTGGCCTTTGTCATTTGTGCTGTGGGGCACAGATTGCCAGGACAGTGAGATTAGGTGTCAGCCAGAGGCCTATGGACAATAAGACATATATATCTCGAACTTATCGGTCAATAAAGGGCAGTCTGTTTCGGTCAAGGTTATCCCACCGGCGAGTTTATCGCACACTGTACGGATTCCTATGTTAGCCTGAACTTCATTACGCGATGGTGCGTCCCTTCACAAAAGGAATGAATCGAAAACGAATGATCGCGTAAACTGCGCAGATTAGTGAGTCAGCTCGTATTAGTCCTTGCCGCTCATATTTCGTAAAATGACACGGGTTGAACTTCAAGTCACATCGAACATGCTCCCAGACCTAAAATGTTACTTCACGACATTCTGAATGAGATTAAAATTTGATATTTGTTTTATTTTATCAATGGACAAGCCTTCAACATATTGCATCTTGAAATTTTGTTATAAAATTGCAAAATACCTCGCGGACCGGCTGGAAAGTCGTCGCGGACCGGCACCGGTCCGCGGACCGGCGGTTGAGAACCACTGCCCTAGGGTGTACCAGAATTTGCAAAGGGTGTACCACTCGGATGGGGTGTACAGGGGTGTACCAGATCCGAATTACAATGAGCCGATGGCTAGCTATCACAAAGGCAGGTTTATGGGTCAGTACAGGTTGACGCACTGGTTAATGAGCAATATGATACGATGTTATCTCAAGTGTGATACTGTACACCGCTTGATTGTGATGTCATAAGCAAATATTTCTTCTATTCATTTAGCCGTCGGCAATAGGGCTGGGCAAAATCGAGTACCTGAGTGATTCGATTCTGAATCACGTAATATGCTTCGAGTCGAGTCGAGTAATCGATTATCACTCACTATGACGTCATACCAGAATGTAATACGTCAAAGATCAAATATGTACCGTTTATGCCACAACAAAGAATATAATGCCTGTTATCTATCTCATATAAGATACTTCGATATTTTTCGACCATACCGATTTCATTCCACTTGCTGATAATGTTGTGGGATAATCATGACTTCGGAAATGTGCTACGTCCAGTAACCTTCGTAGCTTTATAATAATGTTTCGTATGCTACGAAATCACCAATCAAGGTTTCAAGGCTTCAACAGTGAAAAATAGTATCGAAACTATAATTCACGTTGATAAATTAACTGTCAGTGGTGAGAAGCGTATAATTTCAGTACTCGAATAAATCGTCTTTTACTACTCGACTCGAATCATTAAAATTAATACTCGATTCAGATTCAAGTACTCGAATCATTGTGCCCAGCCCTACTCGGCAATAGACCAATGGTTCCGTTTGGTGTTGGATAGTATGCAGTTACTGTTCAGCTAGTCATTTGTCTTGAAGTGATTTTTGAGGAAACCGCCGCGATAGCTCAGACTTTTTGAATCTGTACTTCCTACCCGACGTTAATAAATACCGCAATGCACATAAATGAAGTGACGTAGCCAGCCAGGATCGAAACCCTTTTGTTTTAAAATGCCGATTGTATGTCCAATATTTCGCCATATATTTGCAATTTAGTATTTTGTTATTAGTGATGTAAATTAGCGACAATAGACTGTGTATAGCGGCGTACGATCTGAGGTTACTGGCATCTCTTGCAGCCCATGTGCTACTGTCGACTGTGTGTGGGGCAGGCCTGATACGCAGTTGGCTGGTGCGCCTGCTGTAATCGCTGATCTGAATTACCGCTTCTGCAGCAGTAGCTTTACCTACTCTCTCCCCAATACTGTTACATTTAGGTTGATTATCGTTCGTAATGTCATGCTGTCTTTGCTCTGACACGAAATAAATTCCAATTTGCGTGGCGGGGGGCCTAACTGGCAGCGAATAGACTCTGTGACCAAATACTATTTTATTCAAATACAAATTTGTTGACGGCAATAAATCCGCTTCTACTCGTCGGAATTGAACCAAATTTGATGAACATCGTTTTTATAGACAGCCTAATACTTTCATGGGGTGAACAGAAAAATTTCAAATTTTTCGTTATTTATTTTTATATAAACTTTCTTCTCCCGTAGCAAGGCGACTACTGGTTGGAATTGAACCAAATTTGGTGTGTAGGCTTAAGTTAGGTAACCTAACAATTTTATCAAGTAGCCAGTACGATTTGAGAAAAAAAGTGAATTTTAAAGACCCCTGATGAACAGGGGTGTACGAGTTTTGAGCAAACGTTAAAAGGGTGTACCACGTCGAAAAAGTTTGAAGAGCACTGATCTATAGCTTGAACTTTCTTGATTTAGACTTCATCGCTGTTTTCATCCATTATTCCTGGAACTTGTCCTTGATGGTATCTATATGTCTGATCCTTTGTTGCAGTCCGATGTAACTTCACCGACGTATAATATAGGGAGGATATACTCCGATAAACATCCGACGCTTCGGTGCGTGCTACTGCCAATCAATCAAACCGGTCCCTCCACTATATCACCACGTCAACTCACCAACATATAGTAGCATCAAAGAAGGTGATAACAGAAGAACAGGCGTCTGGCCGACGGTGTTGACCATTTTTGATTCATCATCTTGCGATAAATCTCGCACTCAATAAACGTCCGTGTCATTACGACACCTATGGCCATTTTACAGCATTGCTTATTCAGATTTCTGAGACGCCAATTTATTGCACGACCCAATTTTGCTCATGACTTTTTCTAGTACACCAGTTATTGAGATCGGAGGGCATTGACGACATTTTAGTTTTATTGAAAAGAAAGGAAAAATCATCTCCAAAGAGGACATATGGCAATGGTATCCCTAGTCCACGCCATGTCTTACAAGGTGCAGGTATAGTAGATCATAAGCGACAAAGGGTTGTGCACCCTGTCGTAGACTCTTTCATGATCGAGATTGCGACTCACAATAAAAGGTGTAGGCCTACCACATCATTACTTAATGTGATCATATTTTAAGATACGGAAAAGGGGACACTTTTTACAAATCCTTAATTTATAATATCGGACGAGAAAACGGGTAATTTAAAAACATTTAAAGGATATACTGTTGTATTTACTAGGAAAAGGTCATGTCCCAAGTTGACTCTCAAAAGACTCGCTCGAACGTCCTGATTCTCCTGCTCTGGTACCTGAAAGAGTAACCAGACGAAGCCTAAAAGTCTAAGTCTTCCGTACGCGCGCGACTGTCGAACGAGCATATACAAACGATCCTGACGCTAGAAAGCCAACCAGTAAAGAATCGTTGATCGCCGCAAAGAGCTGCTGGTCACGCAATATAATGAATATGAGTTATAGTAGCGTCACTAAGGACTTACATTCGTTGGATATATTTACTTAACATATAATCTTTTCTTCCTTAATGACGCTGTCTATTGCGCGCTTTATGTGACAAAACTGTTATCTTGATATCCACTGCAGGCCTCCGACTTTCAAAGCACCTGCCCCCGTTGTCAGATATGTCGTCAACTGACTGCCTCATTGCTGTACCCTGTGCCACAACTTGCCGAAGGTTGAAAGATACATTGTAAATACACTGTTTTGTTTTCTATAGAAAAGAAATTATTATTCAAAGAATCAGTCTTATGAATAGGTCGCGTTATTTTTATTCATTAGGATGACTGGCACCAAATAGCCTACTCGGAAGCCAGGTTAATATTTACTAGCCTACTCGGAAGCCAGGTTAATATTTACTTAACAAAAAGTCTTCTTCAATAGTGACGATGTCTATAGCAGGTGCGGTGGCGTCCCTGCTACAGCTCACTAGACCGTAATGGGAGCGCCGCTGTCTTCCATGGTTCAAGATCTCACCCCTTTCGCGAATATATTACACTGGTTTACAATATTTTCAATGTTGTATAGTTAAGCCATTAATCTGTGAATACTTTCGAAAAAACATGTAGTATGAGTCTACGGACGATTTGCACTCGATATAATCGACGTGGGCCTATCTATACGATATGGAATGGTTTGAACCCTCGAAATAGTCGTCGGCTCAACAGTTAATACAAGTAGATATGGATCACTGGTACGGAATACTGCATAAAGATGTAGTCTTGGTTAAAGTTGTTTTTGGTCTGTTTATGATAGGGGTCGGAAGCCTTTTTCGTGAAAGGAGCCAATGTTTACACTATATTTTGAATTGTCAATTTCAATCGACTTAGCATACACACTCTTTTCGCTTAGAGTGAGACTCAAAATGGTAACTGATTCAGTTGGCGAATTTTTTCTTATCGCAATAGCACTTTTCACAGACAGGATAATCCACAATTGAAGGTAGTTGTGGATGAAAAATACATAGCAACTGAGCAGTTTTTGCTGTGTACTATACATGCTTGCCGTCGCCATTACTCGAATCATACTGCCCTATCGGTTTGCGAAGTCAATAGCGCTTTATATCACTTCCCCTGCGCTGCGATTGTCGGACCCGTGAGCCAGCAATGAATGAGTTATGATTGATTCCGCTGTCACAGTTGAGGCTTCGCCCGTCTGCGACTTCCCTCAAGCTTCGGGTATATTTTGTTGACAATGCATATACAAATTATGTAATTTTGGGTGTAAAGTTGTTTAAAATTTAGATATTCATGAACGTCGACAGAAAATACCCATAAACACTGATGTTTTAATAATAGAAGGTTTAACAATTTACTTCTGCACTTCATGACACATCATGGCACTGCCTCACTTGCCTCCCCTGGCCGCAGAGCACTCAATCAAATATATACATATGTACATTCTACACACATATATATATTTATGAAAAGTCACATTGTGGTGATCTCGAGCAGGTGCAACCGGCTGTTGAAGTATAAGAGATAGACCTAAATTACCTGGTTGGTTGTGATATTAGTAGGAGCCTGAGCTTCTCCTTGGTCATAGATTGACCTGTGTTGGGATCAAGTCACTGCCTTCGAGTCACGAGTCATCTCAAGTCATTGTATATTTGTACTCGAGTCAAGTCCCGTCACTCGTTCTTTGGAGGTGATTCGAGTGAAGTCAAGTATAGTAAAGTCGAGTCAAGCCACGAGTCAAGTCTCAATTCAAGCCAAATTGCATTTTGGAAGTGTGACTGATCATTCAAAGTTTGACACAGTCGTCTAGCTGTGTGAAAGACAGATTAATTGGCCATTTATCTTGAATCAAAGTTAAATATCCATGCAAAAGTAACTGTATCGCTCCCGCACATGTAGAACTGCTAATAAAATACGTGAGTAGCTGCATAGCTACATGCTACAGTCTTCTATTATCAGCCAAAATAGAGGATCGAATACGAAGCCTCGAGAAGTAGTAACAAATTCACATGTTAGCCCATCTACACATCCGTGAAAATAAAAACGCATGAACTATATTCGTTCGATTACAATTATACTATTATTATTATTAATGATGAGTTTTAAGTGGCGCGTGTCGCCGTTTCCGGCCTTGTGCACCACGGACAAAATATGTTATCCAGGATCGAGTTTTGGTGCTCTGGGACATGGGCTTATAATAAGTTTCAAACTATATAAACTTTCAAACTATATATACAAGTTACATGCAATAATAAACTCGGCGACCGGCGTAAATAATTGCGGCATAGTAAGTAAATTGGTTAAAGTAAGCGGTACATTGAGCGTGGTACAAGCGTAGGCAAGAAATGTTCGGTGAAAGTCATATTTTTCGCAATGCAAGAGTATGTGGTCAACCGTGTCGGGGACGTAACACACATTACAAAGGGGGGAGTCGGCGCAACCTATTTTGAATAGGTGAGCCGCCAGGCGACAGTGACCGGTTTGGAGGCGAAACAGGATTTTTTCAAATAGGCGATTTCGGCAGGAATCTGGCGCCTCTGTTGCTATAGATGGTCGCAACATCCGGTATATAGTCGTGCCCTCTCTCCTCTGCAGTGAACTCGGCCTGTCATTGGTCTCTGCAGAGCTTTCGGGTGACCGCTTTCGCCTCTGATAATGTTACGGTTGGGATATCGATACCGGGTTCCCGCGATTGACTTGATGCAGCCCGAGCTAGTTGGTCAGCCTTCTCGTTGCCCTCTACTCCGGCGTGACCTGGTATCCAGGCAAATGTTACCATGCCACCCGTGGTCTTTATCTGTGAAAGAATATCAAATGAGAGATATATTTCCTTATGCGGCTTACGGGTATGCGGGGATGACAACGCCCTCAGGGCCGCCAGGCAGTCGGAAAAGATCACATAGCGTCGATTCGTGGAGCTGCTGTGTTGTAGTATCCACATCAGCGCGAAGACTATAGCTTTCAATTCGGCTGAGAACGAGGAAGATAGAGTCGGGCAAGCCCGATTTTAGCAATACGAATATTCTGGGACGTAGACCCCAAGTCCAGCACCATATTCAGTCTTTGAACCATCAGTAAATATATGGACGTGTTCGCCAAATCTTTCAAAGATAAAGTCGAGACATCTACATTTGATGTACTGGGGTACGTCCTGTTTCGAGACTAACCTAGATAGGTCGATATCAACGCATGGGATCGGTAAATCCCACGGAGGGGAAGGGGAATCGAATCGCTCGATCACCATGTTTTCAAAACAAGCTGCCTTCGTTAGCGTGTTAAAAGTATTGAATCTCGGATTTATAACACGATATATTTCATGCCCCGAGTCTTCGATAATGTGCCGAGATGAGTGGCTGCTCGCTGGATGACTAAGCAGAAGACATCGGTAGTTTAGGCTTAGGTATCTATGGCGGATGTGCGGAGGCATTTCGCAACAGGATGCTTGCAATGCGCAAATCGGTGTACTATGCATAGCTCCGCAGATAATTAGAAGTGCCTTGTTTTGGATTTTCTCCACCTTCACCAGGTGGGATTTCGGGGCGAAGAAGTATGCTGGCATTCCATAATCGGTAAGTGATCGTATCATTGTCCTATAGATTATCAGTAGCGAACTCTTGCCAGCGCCCCACGAGGTTCCAGTCAGAAGACGCAAAGCGTTCAATCTGTTGCTACATTTCTTCTCGAGATACTCTATATGGCATTTATATGACAACAATTTATCGAAAACAACCCCAAGATATTTAAAATTGTCTACAAAGCTGAGTTGCGTGCCGCCGATACGTAGAGACACGGATGGCAGTGATCGCTTTCTTGTGAATAGCATCGCCACCGATTTCGTGTGCGATATTTTGAAACCCCACTGTTTACACCACAGTTGAATCGATGTGAGGGCTAACTGGACCGCAGAGATGTTGGATTCCACGGATAATCCACTTTCCCATATAGCACAATCGTCCGCGAATAATGCATGCTCACACTGAATAACTGTAGGAAGGTCATTAATCATCACGGAGAAGAGTAATGGCGAAATAACGCAACCTTGGGGTAAACCATTTTCTAGAATGTGATATCGCGACAACGAGCTACCCACGCGGACTTGGAAGGTTCTGTTTTTTTTGGAATTCTGAGATCCACCTAAGCATGTTTCCTTTAACCCCCATTTGTGACAGCTTGTGAATGAGGCCAGTTCGCCAAACCATGTCGTATGCTCGTTCTATATCAAGAAAAACTGCCGCCACCGATCGTTTATTATGTAACGCTTTATAAACAGTGTCATGGACTCTCAGAATATGGTCGAGCGTGCTGCGACCTGGCGAAAACCCGATTGACATCTATTCAGAAGATTCTTGGATTCCAAGTACCATCGTAATCTGTTCGTGACCATAGTTTCCATAATTTTACAGATGTGACTTGTGAGTGAGATGGGGCGATAGGACTCCGGCCTAGTTGACTCCTTGCCTGTTTTCAGGATTGGGATGACGATTGAGTGTTTCCAAGCCCCCGGAACGCATCCTGTTCCCCAAGAGCTATTTATAAGGGCAAGAAGCTTGACAACAGCAGCGGATGATAGACGTTTGATCATAGCATAGCAGATGGAGTCATCTCCGGGTGCCGTGCTTTTGCGTGACCGTAATGCAACATTAAATTCTTGTAGCGTAAATGGTCTATCGAGAGGACTATTTAGATTATTTTCATTAACCATGTCGCTGATGGGGTGTGATTTTTCGAAATCGGTTTTCGTGAGCAGGAAGTCAGGGTCGTAGTTTTCGGAGCTGCTAACGGAAGCGAAAGTCGATGCCAGCATATTTGCCTTGCTCAAGTCGCCGATGGCGTTACTGTTATTCGAGATAAGAGATGGTATAGACATGGTGTTATTCGAGATAAGAGATGGTATAGACATGGAGCTGTATTTACCCGAAATCGAACCAA
This sequence comes from Botryllus schlosseri, assembly GCF_051294905.1. NCBI lineage: Eukaryota > Metazoa > Chordata > Ascidiacea > Stolidobranchia > Styelidae > Botryllus > Botryllus schlosseri. The sequence continues at coordinate 5,695,887 of NC_137244.1, read as the reverse complement.
TCGTTTTCCAGACCTTCGCCATTCCCGAATGACTGTTGAGGGTATCGCAGAAACGTTCCCAACTTAAGCGTTTTGATCGCAATATAGTTCGGCGACATTCGGAGCGGCGTTTTTTTGCGGCGGATGGCGCGAGCGCATTCCGGTGTCCACCACGGTACTGGGATCTTGTCTGTGGATCTAGAGCGCGGAATTGTTTCGGTGGCTGCGCGATTTAAAGCGTCGACAAACGTGGAATTTAATGTTTCCACATCATCCTCGAGTACACCCGCCAGCGAATCGTCGACACATATTGAGAACCTCTCCCAATCAGCTTTCCCAAGCAACCACTTCTGGGGTCTAGGCGAGGAGCGAGTTATTCTGTCATTGATTGTTGTAAAGATAACAAAATGATCGCTTCCTATGAGGGTGTCGGAAACGGAAGTGTTGCATCGCGCGGCAATATCACCAGAGGCTACGGTCAAGTCCAAAAGAGACCAACTGTTCACTGCCGTTGTGGAGATGTTCAGACGAGTGGGCTGGGATGAGTTCAGCAAAACCAGGTTGTGTTGGTCGAGGGAATCGTAGATCGCTTTGCCTCTGGCGTTCGAGCAGTGGCTCCACTGTAGGTGGTGGGCATTGAAATCGCCGCAAATGAGTGACCGAGAGGAAAAGTGACGTAGGCATGCAAGATCGTTGCTGCCGATAACAACGTCGGGGGCCATATAAACGTTACAAATGTTTATTCCGCTAACGTTGACGCATAACATTTCAAAACACGCCGATTGAAAACCATAGCCAATCGAGGATGACAATGACTCGTGCACAAATGTGGCGAGGCCACCGGAGTGTAATGTCTTATCTCGTCGATACAGATGGTATCCCCGTAGCTTCGGGGAGTATTTCGCAACGAGGTGCGTCTCTTGAATGAGTATAACATCCGGTTTAATGGTTAGGGTGGATACAAATTGTTTGAACTCGTTCAATTTCCTATATATGCCGCGACAGTTCCATTGGAGAATAGAGAGTGTTCTATTGAACTTTGCTGCCTTGCGAGACCGGAGAAGATTTATCGACGGAGGGATCTGATGTGTTTGATGCTTGCTGCAATAGATCGGATTCGACTGAGTAGCCGAAGTATTTACTCGATGCCTTAGCCACGATGTCGAAGATGTTGCTGTTTCCAGTTTTGTATGCTGATACCGTTAGCTGTACAACCTCCGCAACAAGCGCCAACAGCTGAATTGGGTTGATATTCAAGCTGGACATGGATGTGGTTTGTTTCTTTCGATCTTCACTAATTTGGCTGGGTACGACAGTTGAGTTTGACAGATATCTAAGGTCGCCGTCGTTTGTGGCGGGTGAAGTATAACAACTTGGTTTTTTATTGTTTGTTGAAGACCGGGCTGTAGTTTTACGACGATGATGCACTTCGGAATACAGTGTCTTAGCAGAGGTGGTCTGAGAGGTTTCAGAGGTTCGAGATCGTACGATTTCCTTCGCCTCTGTGAAAGACACGTTTGTGCGTTCTTTAACAATTTGAATTTTAGCTTCCTCTTTGTAGACGGGGCATCCTCCATACCCTGCGCTATGCGGTTGGTTACAATTAACGCATTTTTTCAAGTTAGGGCAATCCTTGTATTCGTGATCACGACTGCTGCATTTCGCGCAAGTAAGGTTACCGCGGCACGAATTCGCGGTGTGACCGAAGCGGTTACATTTAAAGCACCTAGTCGGGGGTGGATTATAATGTTTTGTCCTAAAGCGAAGATATCCGAATGAAATGAATTCTGGCACTTCCCTGGTACTAAAACAAAGTAACACCGAGAGACTGTCGGAGACTCCGTCTTCTGGCCTTCTCTTCTTGAGTCGCTTGGCGTAAGTCACATGATAGGTGGCGAAGCTGTCCAATAACTCGGCGTCCGTTACGTCTAATGGAACACCCGTAATTACAGCTCTGCTGGCGAACGGCCTCGGTGTAAATTTCGACGTTTCGATTGGGATATCGGTAGGGCTGGGCACAATGATTCGAGTACTCGAATCTGAATCGAGTATTAATTTTAATGATTCGAGTCGAGTAGTAAAACACGATTATTTCGAGTACTGAAATTATACGTTCCTCTCAACTGAAAGTTAATTTAATAACGAGAATTATAGTTTTGAAACTACTTCCACTGAGTAAGCCTTGAAAACTTGATTGGCCGTGTCGCAGCGTACCAAACATATAGTACAAAGCTACGAACGTTACTAAAAATAACGCATCTCCGAAGTCATGATCATCTCACAACATTGCCAAGAAGTGCAATGAAATCGGTATGGTAGAAAATATACCAAAGTATCTTTAATGTGACGGATAACAGGCATTATGTTCTTTTTGTTCGCATAAAAGGTACATGTTTCAACTTTGATAAAGTACATTATGTTGTGACGTCTTAATGAGTGGTACTCGAATACTCGACTCGACTCGAAGCGTAATACGTGATTCAGAATCGAATCACTCAGGTACTCGATTTTGCCCAGCCCTAGATATCGGTATGCGTCACTGGGTCGCTTAGACTACCGCATGACAACAACTGCGTAACCTGCTTGTGATTGTGACAGGTGATGAGCAAAGAACCGGATTTGTGAAGAGGTTTGATGTCTTGATAATTGGTGATCAACGTGGACAACGCCCTGTTCACCACTGTTGGGTGATAGCGCAGAATAGACCTTTGTTGTCCTGAAATCACCAATTTCCTATCTATGTTATTTTCGTTGTTATCGGGAACAATGCTGGTTTGTGCCGCTGGCGGAGAAACTGTGTTTGCAGGAGGTCGGGAGACACTCCCGGACGTGGGAGAACAAACAATATTTGCATTAACATTAGCAGTGCTAGTTTGTAATACAGAATTCTCATCCGCTACTGCATACTTTCGAGCGGGGATTTTGCTCCCACTCGGTTGAAGCCGGTCACTAACGCCATCACTAGGCTCGTCACTATCCGATGATATAGGATCGGTCGGTTTACGCTTTGCCCTCGTATGTTGTATGCCCTCCATTTACCACGCTGTGGTAGAGAGGGAGCTACCTCTTGAACCCTCTATGTATATTGACCTATCTATCTATTTGTTATACGTAACACCTGAATGAATAGCACTTTTCTACACTACACTGCGTACTAGGCTATAGTACAATGAAACGATCTCACCGCTGATTCTTCAAGTCGAGCGCCTACCCCGTGCATTAATCAGAGCTACCTCGAGACGTCCTCACTCGACGAAGGTCGGATCGGGAAATAGTTTCCCACTGATCAGAAAGTGTGACTCAATATCGATCAACGAGACGGCATCAATTCTGCAAGCCCCGAAGGGTAAACAAATTAGTTTGATTCATACAAATATCAGAGGATTGCAATCTAATTCCCACCATGATGAGTTAAAAGACCTTATCGTTGACCTGAAGTCACCTACCTTCGTAGCAATTTCAGAAATAAACTTTTCAACCAAACAAAGGCAACACGTTGATATATCGGGCTACAACTTCGAGTATACTCCGGCACCGAAGTCAAAGAAATCTTACGGAGGTGTTGGTCTTTACATTGAAGAAAAAATTCCTTACGAAATTTGCAAGGACTACGATCTGAATGTCAAAGATTGCGAAGAGCTATGGCTGGAAGTTGATCACCCAATTGGAATTCACAAATCTTTTCTTGTGGCCGTATTATACCGTCATCCCACGAAAAACATGAACCAATTCGCAAAAGCGTTGGAGCGCTCACTGGACAAAGTCAACAGCGACAAAAAGATGTGTTTCATTGCGGGAGATATTAACATAAACCTTCTAAAACACAAAGGCAACGCATACTCAAACGCCATCAAATCCGCCGGTCTCTACCAAATGATCACCGAGCCTACACGCATAACCGAAAAGTCAAGGACTTTGATCGACCACATATATACCAACTCGCGCGACATGGAAATCATTCCATTTGTCATTTCGGCAAAAATCAGTGACCACAACCATATTGGTTTTCTATCACAAGAACAACAAAGGACAACCCCCCAAAACATATCACCTCTGCAGACGACGAGAGTTAGTGGACGAAGAAGCGCTCGATGATGCCGCATTCAATCAATTTAAAACATCAGCCATCCCCCACATCTCGGTAAACAACTTTGACGAAAAATTTGTCGAGTTTATGTCTGCTATCAAATCACTGCTGGAACAATTTGCACCTCTACAGCGCCTTTCGAGAAGTCAAAGAAAATTGAAGCGAAATCCGTGGATGACCACAAAGCTGATTCAACTTATCCGTAAACGTAACCGGTGGCATAACCGAATAGACACCAAGAACTGCCCAGAACATGAACGAGAAAGATTTCGACGTTTCAGGAATCGCACCGTGCATCTTATTTCCAAGGCAAAAGCAAAGTACAATGAGAGATTTTTCAACAGACACATAAAGGACACTCGAAAAACATGGTCAGGACTTAACTCTCTCCTACATCGAAAAAAAGGCCATAAGTCTGTTTCGGAAATTGTGAATTCGGATACCGGAAACAAACTTTCAGACCCGGCGGCCATCGCGAATCACTTCAATGAATATTTTTGTAACGTAGGCTCAAATATTGCTTCTTCTATTACAAAACCTGTGTCGGCCAGGTCAGAGGTGAGATCGATATCCCAGTCAATTGTGCTTGAACCTACGACCAAATACGAAGTAGAAGTAGCCATCCACAAACTGAAATCGCACAAGGCCGACGGCTATGACCAAATCCCATCATGGTTTTTAAAAATGATAAGCCTGCATATCGGTCAATATATGGCCCATTTTTTCAACTTCATGATAAAAAATGGAGTCTACCCAAGCTATCTAAAAAAAGCCAGAGTAGTCCCTGTACACAAAGCTGGGGATAGAACTAATGTCACCAACTACCGTCCGATATCTGATCTCCCATGCATCGGGATTGTATTCGAAAAGTTGCTCCTCTCCCGCCTGTCCTCATTCCTCGCCAAAATGTCTGTCATTTCCCCTCAACAATTTGGCTTCCGAAACAAACACCAAACCGCTCATGCCCTCCTAACAGTGGCCGAACAGTACTATGATATCTCAGAGAAGCGAAATGTGGGATGTAGCATTTTTCTCGACCTAAAAAAAGCGTTTGACTGCGTAGATCATAAAATTCTCATCTCGAAATTGGCGCGTTACGGACTTCGGGGCCCACAACTTGAGCTCATGAAAAGTTACCTCACTGGACGCCAACAAATGGTTGCGATCTCAGACACCTTGTCCTCTCCTCACCCGGTGACCTGTGGTGTGCCCCAGGGCTCAGTACTTGGACCGGTCCTTTTCACCTTATATGTCAACGACATTTTTGAAACCTCCTCATTGAACACCACACTGTTCGCTGATGATACTCACCTCCTCTCTTCCGCATCTTCGACGGCAGAGCTAGATGCCCTGACTGGTGACCAAATGCCCAAAGTCCATGAGTGGACGGCCCAGAACAACCTTTGCATAAACGCCTCGAAAACCCAATTGCTGACAGTAAATTCAAAAAATAACCTAACCGTTAATATCGCTGGTCAGCCCGTTTCCAACACAGATAATGCCAAATATCTCGGAGTTTTACTGGACTCGAACATGTCCTGGAAGAGTCATATTCAGTCCCTAGAAACTAAATTATCACCGAAGTGCGGCCTGTTCTACAGCCTTCGGCGCTTCATGCCAGCATGGGTTCTTCTGATACTCTTTAAATCCTTAATCCAATCGAAGTTACATTATGGCATCCTATGTTGGGGGGCTGCCAGTAAAACTGCACTCAAGCCACTTCAGAAACTACAGAATAAAGTACTCCGAATCATAGCTAGGGCCCCAAAGGGGCCTGGCTGCCCATCCAATAAGTCGCTGCTGAAGAGATTCGGCGTCCTAAACATAGAAGATATGAGGAAACTAGAAATCGCCAAGTTTATGTATCAGTTTCACTGCGGTCGTTGCCCCGAATATTTCAATGACTTCTTTACCTCTGAATCAAAAGCGCACAAGTACAACACACGCGCGTCCACGTCGTCCAAATATCATATGATCGACCGAAAAGATCATCGCTCCATCAAATATGCCGGACCTGATGTGTGGAACAGTATCCCGCCGGCCATCCGACAGTCGACGAGCATGTCCACATTCAAGTCGAAATACAAGCAATTACTACTAAATAAATACAGTTCATCCTCAAGATTACCGGACCACGACTGACCTATCGATCTCGCTTCCCATGACATGCCGCCCTATTTCTTGTCGCATTCTTTTTTTATACTATCTTCTTTACTTTCATTCAGTGTGCATGCCTCCTCTTTACATCGCCTAGGCCAAGGTGGGTGTCAGATTCCATAGACTACTCTTTGTCGCTTCGACATCTTCCTGTCTTTTCATTGTATCGCATTTTTGTGGTGTATTGAACTGATAAATTTGCTAATAAACCCATGATGATGATGATTATACCTGACTAATATTGCTTATTCAGATTTCTGATACGACGATTTATTTTGTGTAACCTTTGGTTCCTGACTTTGTTTAGAACACTATAGTTAAGCAGATCGGAGGGCACGGAGGACACTTTAGTTTAATTTGAAAAAGAGGATAGATACTCTTAAAAGAGGACATTTGGCATCCCTAGCCAACGTCATGTTTTACCAATTAGGTGGACCATGAACGAAAAAGGGTCGAAAATCCTGTCGTAGAATCTTTCGTGAATATGAATGCGACTCACAAGAAAAATTTGTACTTGACCATTACATTAGGGTTACGATATCTTGAGATACGGAAAAGAGGACTCAAAATTTATATTATCGAGGGATAAAACGGGTAATTTTAAAATCTTTGAAGGAAATATTGTTGTGCTGAAAGAAGATAAATTCCCAAGTTGACTCTTAAAAGACCCGCTCGAATGTCCAGCTTCGACAGGTTTCGCGTCATTTATGCCGTTTTTGGTTGTGCGTCTGCAATTGCCTGGCTGTCAAAGCTAGAATGGTCAGATGGCGAGGAGCGGCCTAGATAGCCTGCGTGTAAAGATGACTAATATGATAACAAACAGATCGCAAACACAATCAGCTAACCTTGTAGGTTTTATATATTGCGATTCCTATTCCCAGGAAATCTGCATCCCCAATCATGAATATAACCCTGATTTTCCACAGTCTGAATGATGTTTTCAACCATTTAAGTTCGATGTTAGTGAGTGACATATTCAATTTTACTGATACAGTGTCCATTTGAAACTTGTGAAAAAAGATTGGACGAGCAAAGGACAGGACATTAGAGAATACAAAATCTTTGAATAAAATATTTTTTCGTTTTTCCTTTCATCGTTTCCGTTGAACAATCTGCATTAAATAACTGAATATTTCACTACAGGAAAAATTGAAATATGTATTGTAGAATTGCAACGGCCAACTGGGTGCAGAGAAAATGCTCTCGCTCATCCACTTTCTCTTGCTGCTGTTGTTATTCACATATTTGTGTATCTTTATCAGGCAATTAACGTGTGTATATATGTGTGTGTGTGTGTGTGTGTGTGTGCGTGTGTGCGTGTGTATGTGTGCGCGGGGTGGGGTGTGCTCAGTGCCAAACCAGCCATGAACCTCATCGCACGTCCCTGAACCAAACGAAACCCAAAAGTCAAACGCTTTTCTTGCGCACGCGACTGTCAAGCGAGCATATACAAACGATACTGACGCTAGCAAGCCAACCGGTAAGGAATCGCTGATCGCCGCAAAGCGCTGGTCACACAACAGGATGAATATTACTAATAGTAGCTTCACCAGGGACTTACATTCGTTGGATTTATATTTATCTAACATATATTCTTTCCTAATGACGCTGTCTATCGCGCGCTTTGTGTGACAAAATTATTATCCTGATATCCGCTGCAGGCCTGCACATGACCATGTTGTCATATGAGTCCAACAACTGACTAACTCCGGTTCTCAACCGTTGTGCCGTGGCGCACCAGTGCGCCATTTACGTCTCGCAGGGGTGCCGCGAGAGATTTCTCCGAAATTTTGAAATCATGCGCAAAATAATTCAAGTATATAGAAAACGATCAAGAAATCTAATGCTGTCTCTTGTGAAGTTTGTACATTTGACAATTCAAAATTTCTCTCATGGCCGCAATCATTATCCCGTGCAAATTCGCTTTACCCGACATATCGCTTGCCTTGAAGGCTGAATTCAATTTTGCACGATACGTTGATTGATTGCAGAGAAGAGCTGGCGGCGCCTGTGCGACAATGGAGTTTTTAAATCCTTATCGTCTTCCTAATCACCAGCGATAAATGAACTTCTTCGGAAGTGATGTTCACATTTACATATCCGAATTACAAACATAGCTATCCACATTGCGATTGTTAGGTATCGCGCCGGCACTGCCGTGTAGGCTCGTAGCGCAACGTTATGTTACAGGCGACTAATTCGAGAATTGAGAAGTAAAGTTGATCAAATTATATCAGTTAACAAATTTCCTCGCCGCTGAGGTTATTATTCGAGTTTGTTAGTTTGTTGGAGCTATAATTGAACTGCGCGTTACTGCCAGTAGAACTATTGAGGTGTTGCTACTTGCTATCCTCATTGCATCCATGTATCCGCCTCTACGTCTTTGCTTTCGTTAGTGGCGATCGTGCTTGGCCTCTTCGATTCGCTGGTTGATTACGGCGGACTGAGTTATTGTCAAACAAATATCATGAAATATTATCTAAGCGCAGCCAGAAGTTTCAACAGGATCGCAGCAAGCCAGTTTTGTGGTAACAGAGGTCATAGCTACAAATTCAAAACCTCCCGCCACATGCCACCTCATTTTGTCGCTTGCGTCTTATATTCTCTGCATTACTTTTCATTCAGTGTGTATATGCCTCTTATTTACTTCGCCTAGGCTAAGGTGGGTGTCTGATCCTAAAGGCTACTCCAAGTTGTTTCGACATCTTCCAATTATTCATTGTATCGCAGTCTTGTGATGTTTTGAAACGATGAAAATATTAATAACCCTGATTGATTGAGTGACTGTGGAGTGTGGGTGCTGTGTCTGGTAGTTTGCAGGTGCCATAAGCGAAAAAGTGGAAAAACCACTTCTTTAGTGTGTCCCGAACTATTTTTCTTAATTTTCAAACGGTGCTGCAAGGTCAAAAAGCTTGAGAACTACTGGACTAACTCATTGCTGTACCCTGTGCCACAACTAGGCAAAGGTTGAAAGATACATTGTAAATACACTGTTTTGTTAGGATAAACATATCCTTCAACGAATCAGCCTTATGAATAGGTCGCTTTATTTTTATTCCTTAGGATGACTTGCACCAAATAGCCTATACTCGGAAGCTGGGTTAATATTTACTTAACACAGAGTCTTCTTCCATAATGACGATGACTATAGCAGGTGCGGTGGCGTCCCTGTTACAGCTCACTAGACCGTAATGGAAGCACCGCTGTCTTCCAAGGTTCAAGATCTTACCTTCCCCTTTCGCGATTATTACACTGGTTCACACTATTTTTTGCGGCAGATTGCGTTTGGGTTATTTTTGCCTAATTTATGATCACTGTAACAGAAACTGGTGTCATCTTGTTTCTCTAACGTCAAGTTTTGAGATAATAGATATGTTAATGTTATTAAAGTTAAAAAAAATAACTAATAGATCATCTTCAAATGTAGAGGTTGTTTTAATCAGGACTAGCAATTCTTCGGTTCGTTTTTTTTATGTTGTATAATTATGCCACAAATCGGTAAATACTTTCGAAAAAACATATAGTTTGAGCCTATATGGACGATTTCAGTAGTAGTATAGATCGGTCGTGATTTGCCTGGGGCTCTTATGGGCCCGCTGGTGAGGTGCCGCGAAACTCGTGTTGGTGATGGCACCCTTTAGACCCCCCCTTCCGCTGGTGAGGTGCCATGTGTTCTTATGGGATCTCTGGTGATGTGCCATTGGTTCTTATGGGATCTCTGGTGACGGCACCATTTCAGGTATAGGCTGTAGCGATGATGTGCCAACGGATTCTTGTGTCGTAATGAACTATTGTTGTTGGTATAGGCTGCGGTCATGAGGTGCAGACATGGGGTGATTACTTTATGAATGTAATCGATTGCAATTACGATTACTTCGGAATCACGCGATTACGATTACGATTACGATTACAGCAAAATCAGGAAGTAGTCGATTACGATTACGATTACATTGGAAAAGTAATCACGATTACTCACGATTACATTTGTTTTGCTTCTTAGGACTATAATCTTAAATGATATATTGGAAGACAATACAAGGATTGCGATGAAAAGGCCTAATGAGATATCAACTCTCTTCATACATCATGCCTCATTTGCTTATTACGTCATAATATACCAATTGCCCAACTTCATAGTGGATGATTTATCGCATCCAACGATTTGCATTATTGCCAGGTCTTTACCTGCCGCACCCCAAATTCCTTAATAGGGTGGGGAGCGTGCTCGAAGGGGATTCAAAGTATTTCGTAAACCAACATAAATTATAGAGTATTTTCGAGAATTTAAATAATTCTTGAAATGTTCTTCGAGCTTTGCGATTCAAATGTCTCTAGTACAGGGGTCACCAACGCGGACCAAATGAGTCACCCGCGGTCGCTGTAGCAGTGGTGGCTTTTGGGGTGGGCGAGGTGGGCGGTCGCCAGGGGCCCCCTGGTCGAAGGGCCCCCCTATTTGGATTATGCGCTTTTTTCAAGGATAATAACGAATAAACATGGAAATCCGCGTACCAAGCAAGAATAGGAATCCGTACAGATGTGTCAATCATCATCAAATCTCTGCATTTGTTAGAAAAGTACCATATCCCGATAATCATCACGTCTCTGCATGCGGTAGAATTACTTAGTTTTGATGTAGTCTATCATTGCACACATGAAAAATAGACATGGCCGAATCCAGCACCTGGCCAAACCTTGCCGGGGTGACGGATAGATAATAATAAGAGATGCGAAAGGGGGGTCTGGGGGGCGAAGCCCCCATAAGTTACGGTTAGATACTTATAGGGGGCCCCCGGTAAGTCTCGCCCAGCCCCCCAGTAGTATATATCAGCTAGTTTTCATGCGGACCAATTAAATCGCAGCATTTAATCACGTGACCACTTTTGAATTTCCAATCAAACAGAGAAAAGCGCGCGAAAGAGTTATATCAATAGTGCTTCAATAGGGACAATGGGTGACAATATATGTCAATAGTGCTTCAATAGGGACAATGGGTAACAATATATGTCAATAACGGGCGTGACCGTTATTGTATTGACAATGATTACGTCAGCTGATCGCATAATGGGTGTTAATGGGTGTGGGTTAGGAGAGCGAACCCTGACAGCATAATGGGGTGTGTGCTAGCGAGCGTTGCGTCAGGGTGTAAATGCTAAAATGCAGATTCGTCCGGGATTTGAACCCGAGACCTCTCGCTCCCAAAGCGAGCATCATACCCCTAGACCAACGAATCTTCTGAATCACACCTGAAGAGGTGAAAGTTGAATCACAACGATATATATATGTATGTCGCTTATGAGATTATACCATAAAAGAAATCAAGGATTGCAATTGGAAGATGTCGGGGATTACAGCTTTTGATGTATACGACATTATAGATAGGGTTCATTACAAGACTTGGAAAAGATTTGCCCGAGATCAACTTAAGTTAACAGACTTAGAAATTGCTGATTGTGAATACACGGATCCCAAGAACTTAACTGAACAATGTTATCAAATGATACAAATATGGATTCGTAAAAATGGTCGATGTGCTACAATTGACAGACTCGATGAATTAATTAATAGTTGTATGTATGATTGTACTACCACACGGAATTAGCTCGAGCAGAAAAAAAAATGAGAACAGTCCATTTGATTTACCGTTACCAGATTTGAATGTCTCAGTGAGTTTACCGTTGGGAATTAACGCGCCAAAAGTAGTTATTTAAACACCACTACGAGTGAGTGGGACATGAGAAATGGATATACTTCTGAGTGAAGACTCCGATATCGCGTTCTATGTGATATTATGCTCTTGCATTAAAAGCTATTGCTGCATCGATATATACAAGAAGAAAAGAGATTCCGAGATTGCAGAAGCTTGCAACGATCTTAAAGCTGCTATCTGTAAAGTCTTCGGGCAATGAAGCTAATATTCATACTATTCTTGCTGATGCTAAATTGGAAATCAACGGATGCTCCCGAATTGTTATACCCTTTCAGCGTGAAATATCACGAAGAGGACTGCTTAGCTACTGACCAAGAAGCAATGAAATTGATTTTACGTTATGCCGGAGCATATTCTTTGACTAACTGTACGCATACCGAAATAAACTATTGAATGATGATTTGTATTGTCTTGTCTCGACTTTGTTAGGTTGTGCTTTCAGTGCATACTCGTTACTCTCTCGTTGCGATATAGTGCTACTAGCTTCGTGGTTTTGACACAATTTTTTTTCTAACACTAAAGCTTTGAGAATAGAGAAAGAGGCACAAATGTAGGATGAGATTTATTATTCAGACCAAATAGGAATTTACCATTTTATTTTCCATTAACACATATTCAACCAGTAATTTAAAATTGCTGAGAATTTTGCATCCACCCAGCAGGGCGATGTCCGTATTGAGGTGGTGGTGGTGGTACGCCAGCATTCATTCCATAATAGGCGTTTTGCGGCGCTGCATTCATGGCATTAGTCGCGAAGTTCGCTTGAGGATGATCTTTCGATTGGATTTGTCCCGATTCTGCGATGAAGCGAGATGTTTCCTGCAGAATGAACGATAGCGTCCCACAGTCAGGATCCCGTACCACGTTACCTATATAAAAAGATATAGTTTATTAGTACAGAATTTCATTAGATATTTACAATCTAACATACTTGGAGAATAAATTGTAAATTCGTCTGCTGGGTTAATCTGCTGGAAACATTCAACACCATCACGAGTATAGGTCGCGACGAGGCCCCCTTTGTGTGTGAAGACGGCTTTGTATCGTTGAATGGCACCCGAAGTACGATGTAAGCGCAATTGATGATGATCAATTACATCATCATTTATGCTTTCAAGTCGTAGCTTCGATATGTTATTAAAAACATATAACTCTTTCTTCATTGTTGGACCACCAACAATTCTACTATCACCTCTTATTGCGATGCTCATATTGATTCTAAATTAATATAGAAAACACAATATAGTTATTATTCAGTGAAAACATGAATCCCCACACGAGAAAATAGATTAAGAATGAGTCTTGTTATTTCTTTTACTTAGTAAAGCACAACGACTATTCACTTGTTCATGCTCAACCCATACATTATCACAATGACAGAGATTTTCGAATAGTTTTCCACACATATAGCATTTGGCTAGATTTTCGAACCCGATATGAAAATAACCACATTCTGCTAATTGATAGGCACTACTGTTGAAATTTTCTTTGTAAGGTTCGAACGAACGTAATCTACGTTCAAAATTCATATTAAAAAACACAGCTTCGTTCTGCTTCGCATTTCGATTACAAATTTCATAAACGATATCACCGACTTCATTCTTCATTGCTTGATGTACACCTAACGGCTTAATAGACACCATCTCGTTATATTGAAGAACTGAAATATTTATAAGAATGGGAGCTTTTATAGCTGTGTAGAATGCGATGCTGTATTCTGATTGGGAGATTTTCAACTTTGAAATGCTTGGTGGTCGTTTGATTTAAATTTACAACATTCCAAAGTTCGAATATGTTGTTGGTTAAAAAATACATTGAAAGTATTGGTCTAGAACACGATACTGTATTCTGATTGGTAGATTTCCAGCTTTGAAATGATTGGTCGTACTTTGATTTAAATTTATGACATTCCAGAGTTTGAATATGTTGTTGGTTAAAAAAAAATACGTTGAAAGTATGGGTATGAATTGTAACGAACGTTACTTTCGCACACTTCCATTTATTTGAGAGTTCAATTTGAGTTTACTTTGTTTTAATAAATTTGATAGAGGTTCGTTTTACCGTCTACTATTCATTGCTTTTCAAACACTCAATGCATTGTTTGCTCTATCAACAAAGCGAAAAAAGACGGTTGGGAATGTCTTTGTTCGAATGGACTGTTACTATCTATCAATTTCAAATCCAAACGGTTAATGTTTGAGCGTTAGTGAGCGAACATTTTTCTTATGTGATTCTGGCGCGAGACATTTTCGTATAAGATAAGTCGAATGTGAAATGAGGTATCACTAAATCTGAGCGAATCAGTGGAAAGTATTCGAGATGTCTTTGCAAGTTGAAGTAATTATGGATGATGATAGTCAGCAGTTGCCAAGCCATCAATCAACCGGAGAAAGCAGTGACCATGCATTGAGTGTAGAAATTCCGAATCATATGAAATGTGATCAAATGGATAAAGATGATGAGGAACTCGTCGCTATGAATCGATACTTTAGACCCATAACGAAGATCCCATCTGCTAAAGAAGTTCTTCTGAAATCTTTGAGCGAAGAAGAATTTCGCGATCGCGTTGTCATACGTCAGATATGTCCCGCATTCAAAACTGATTCATCCCCATCAAAACAACAGTCTAATGACATCGAGCTAATTAGCAACGAGACCCAACTTAAGGATCAATTGATACCTCTGAGTCAATCAACACCAGTAGGTGAACAACCCGTTTATGACGTTGAGAAAGTGACTAGCGATCCGACCCCTTCTGTCAATCATCAAGCTTCGGGACAAGCAGTAGGCAATCCCGACACGGAAATGGATTTGGCTCTTGGTGCGGAGGCGATTGTCGAAAGTAGCGAACCGCTAGGTGAAATTTCTCGTGATAGCAATGAGATCGCGAAGCAAATCCTACTGCGACGTATAGAGAAGAGCACATCGCAAGTTACAGAGCAACCTACTTTTAGCGAGCTTGTTGCCGATTCCACTCATATCTCAAGTGGTTTTTCCGACTCTAATGTTGGTTCTATACCAAAGCCGAATATACTATCATCGCCAGATTCGTCAATAAGGATCTTTCCTAGATATTGGATCCAGCATAATCGCCCGGTCATTAACCCATCGCAATGGCATATAGGTGACACTACCAAAGCAGAACAGAAGTATGATGAGAAGAATCGCGTATTCATGCGTTGGCTAGTTGGATTTAGAGAGGCGACAGAAATACATGAGGGTTATCTCATGTATAGATATCTGGAAGAAAATATTGTTGAAATACAATATGGCGGACTGAAACGAAGTCTCAATTTTCTTCGCGCCGCTCTGATTGTAGCTGTCGGCGAAAGCTTGACTCATGAAAAATTACTTGCTCCACACTTCTTTCTGGAAGGGGATTGCCTTTCTGGAAAGGAAGCATTGCACGAAATGCTTTTCGGTAGTGAAACAGCAAATTATTTGTTGTCGAGTTTGGAAAATTTGAATGCTTTCAAATATTATGATGCTACAAAATGTGTTTCTGTGTTTCCCAACTGCGGAACGCTTTTCTTTGAAAATACTGCTTTACAGGAAACAATTCTGACTATACATCGTACAGCAGTGCAATGTGAATACGGGATTATTAATCCATCTTGCTGCTTCATGCTTTGTGATAAACAAAATGGCTCTGACTTGATGACTGTCAAACATCCTATATCATTCAAGGCTAAAACGGTCATTGTAAAATTTGGAAGGGGGATTTACGCACCTTCTCTGGCCAGTTTCAACAAACATGCCCGTCGTGATGTTCTGTTTGATTTAATAAAGAGAACTAAAACTTCAAATATTAAAGAAGTTAATGGCTGTGTTGAGAAGGATCCCTTGGCTCAAGTACTGTATCTCAGAGCATCTAGCTTCAGAACCAGAAAAGAAAAAGCTGATAATGATAGTCTTTGAATAATATGTTTTGCTTGTATGATTGTTATTTGCATGAACGATTGTTACCAATTCGAATTTTGTTTGCACCTTGACATTATGACTGAAAAAACTTGACTGATGTATATATTATTTGCATGAACGATTGTCACTAATTCGAATTTTGTTTGCAGCTTAACATTATGAATGATAACTTAGCCGATATAGCTGTATCCAGCACTCAGAGAGATATGACACAAATTAGTGATATGTCGGCCTTCTATCAAAGTCTCCTGGATCCACAGGAACCTTCACGAAAGCGTCCTCGTCAAGATATTGGTTCTTACTTCGAACACATGATGGATGATCATTTGAAAATGCAAGCGATGTGGAACCGCCTTATTTCGATGGAAGGATTCGAACAAGACTGGACAAAAAATTTTCTTGTCATTGCAAAAAACGCGATCAAAGATATCGAAAAACTGTTGTGTGACGATAAAACAGACTCGAATATTCGTGATACTGAGATTGCTAGATTGGACAGAATTAAGTTCATGTTTCTGTACGGTCTAAACCAGTGGTTCCCAACCTGTGGTACGCGTACCACTAGTGGTACGCGAAGGTCTTCCAGGTGGTACGCGAGTCGATTCTGTCTTTTTTTTCGATCGAAGGGAGTTATTAGTTCAGGTTAAGAACCGCTAAAACAATGGCATTACCGGCGATACAAGTGAACATATTTAAGTGTTCCCTTTGCTTCAGTTCAAGGGTGGCCAACCTGCGGCTGTAAGAGGGAATTTGTGAGGCCGTAGCCACGCAATTCAATTAGTATGTGTTGGTGGCCGTCGACTTGCAACTCGAATTTACGAATTGACTCCTATTTCTTGAAAGATTTCAATTAATCTTGATATTTTCTTTGGGCTGCGCACGATTCAATGCGATTACATTTTTCGATTTTAATATAGTAGCACCCTTTGCAATCAGAGCCCCACAATACAGATGCGAACATCAGTGGAAAATGATGCGACGTACATGGAAATATCAGCTCGGAATCGTGTGCTCGTCACCATACTAAAAATCCTGATGGGAGGTCAAGAAATAACAGCATGCTACAAAGTGACTAATACCAATTGGCCCACCCGAAGATGAATCATAATTTATAACTTGCTTTAAATTTTCGTAAACACCCTTACATCAACTCTATACCAGTGAATCTGATCACACTGGATGCGAAAAGATAAATGTTTGAGGGTATTATGTAAATAAACTACTGATATAAATGACGAAATTCATTGGTGAATCTGAATTTTTTCGCGCTTCCCGCGACTATGCGAACTTCCTTCCTTAACATTACCAGTGACCACTCGCGATTTTGGTGCACATAGTAAGCCTATCATTAAATACATTAGTCCGGAGTTCACCAGAAATGGACATAAACACTTTAACCTGGGTATTTGGCGTCCAGCAGCTCGTTCATTACGACTATGCCCCGGAATGCGGACGTAGGTTACACGAGTAGTCGAAATGCGGCCGTGAATGGCAGAAAGGTTGGCCACCCCTGCTTTAGTCATAATCTGGCGTTAGCCCTGCGTATGCTTTGTGATGAATACAAGATATTTAACTGTCAACGCGGACGTTGTAATTTGGTTTATTACTGTGGATGTGATGGATAATATAATATTTTTTCAATGTACTCAGAATTGCTATGTGGGCCGGATAAAATCGTCTGGCGGGACGTATATTTGACATCCCTGGCCTAGTTCAATAGAGTGTGTTACACCTCGCATAGGTCAAATACGTGATTATGACGTCATAAGTGGTGGAAACGCGAGTAACTTTATAGGTGGTACGCGAGCACTGCATAAAACCTCAAAATGGTACGTGGGTGGGAAAAGGTTGGGAACCACTGGTCTAAACCAATCTAAATTACGCTTGAGATATAATTTCGTTTTCTAGTAAGTGAAATTGTACTTGTTTTACAGATATAGAGTAAATATAGGTAATATTTTTCAATACTTTGTTGACACACGACTTTACGACTGGATACCGTATCATACAAGCGCAAACGGTAAGCAAAACTGCGATTGAAATAAGCTTCTCAATTTCTAATGTTCTATGTTTTACAGATAGCATAAATGACTCTACGCAGGCGATATTTGGATCGAGATTGGATCGTCGATGAATCCTTGGGCTTTGAAGATGCCGCCGTCGAAGTAATTGAAGAGCACTACGATTCGATCATTGACTCAACGTGGACGTCGAGAAATCGCGTGCGACATATAGTCAATATTCGGATGATTGAACGAGACCCCGCCGACATTCACGCGCGTATCGCAAGTATATACCCGCAACGATTTAGACAATTTAAAATAAATTATGGCTTTGGGCATCTACTATATAATCGTGAGTCTGAGCGATATACGTATTTTCACCCCCAATCATCGCAAGCTGTCCTCGATGTCCCAAGAACTATCATATCGCGTGAAGATTTTGATTCGTTTAGAAATGCAATTGATTTATCGGCCGGTTACGATTATGCGAATCGAGTCAGACCGAACACAAAATTTGTTTGTTCGGATGTGCTACACATTACTTTATTCCTGTATGAAATGGAAAGACCTTTACTTAGCGGAGGCGTTGTCTCAGAAGAAATGGAAAGATTATCCAAATGTAAATTTATCAGTGCTTTTATTCGTAATCGTGAAGGTGTACCATATACAGATAATCTCTGTTTGTTTCGATGCCTATCATATAGTTTAATTAAAAAACGTGACGAAAGTCATGTTTCTCAATTGACTACGCAATTTGAAAATCGTTACGGAATCTCAGCTGTTAATGGTATATCCCTCGAGCAACTATCGAAAGTGGAAGCATGTTTTAACGTTAGAATATTAGTTTACGAAAAACGGGAACAAACCACGGTCTTGCGACGAACTTCTAATGCACCTGGACTCACAATTCATATTCACATGTTTGAAAATCACTCTTGCTTAATATTGAACATAGAGAATTATACGTCTACTTTTATGTGTGATTCGTGTAAAACATTCTTTACCTTGAAAACTAGTTTGAAACGGCATATTGAAAATCATTGTGATTCTTCGAAAAGGTATCGGTACGGTTCTGGTGTTTATCGTCCTAGAGCGACCGTGTTTGAAGATTTGGAAAATGAAGGTATATTTGTTAGTAAAGAAAAACGTTTCTACAAATTCAGAATTTGCTTTGACTTTGAGAGTCTCTTAGTAAAAGAAAATCTCAAGCCCGATACAGCCAAAGTAAAATTTACCAGTAAACATATCCCGCTCTCGGTCTCACTATGTGATAATGTCACGAACGAAACAACTACATTTATTTCCAATGGCAACCCGCGTGATCTAATTAAAGAAATGGTCGATAAGCTTCATGAAATTCAAGAAATTGCGTCTTCGCAAATGCGTGCTATATATGACACCGAGTTGACTGCTCTTCGCGACTTGATTGAAGAACGTAAAGTGATTGATCCGATTAAAACGCGATCGTACCTGGAGTTGTTGTATCATCGCTTTGAAACGTGGTTAGATCAAATACCCGTAATCGGATTCAACTCGGCTCGCTACGATTTAAATCTGTGTAAAAAATATTTGATCGCTCTTTTGCGAGAGGAGAGCGGCTTTTTTGTATTGAAGCGAAACAGCAGTTATCTCACTATCTCCACAAATAAATTGAAATTTCTGGATATATCTCTATTCCTCGCTCCGGGATATAGCCTGGATGCGTATTTGAAAGTGTACGGTGATGGAGTAAACAATAAATTTTTCTTTCCATACGAATATATGACGCATATTGATAAATTGAAAGAAACATCACTACCGCCACACGATAGCTTTTATAGTAGTCTTCGCGGGCATAATATTACAGCTGAACAATACCAAGAATGCGTCGATACTTGGAAGCGTCTCGATATGAAAACAATGAGGGATTTTTTAAAATACTACAATGAATGTGATGTGGTCGGCTTTCTCGTCGCGGTAAATAACCACTTCGAGTTTTATAAAAAACTAGGGATTGACATGTTCAAAAATCACGTCAGCTTACCGAGTATAGCTAATCGACTTATGTTCGAACAAAGGTGGGAAATCGCTTTATTCAATAAAGCCAATGCCGATCTCCATCACACTGTCATTAATAACTTAATTGGTGGATTGGCACAGATTACAAACAGGTATGCAATGGCAGACGAGACCAAAATTCGCATTTTGAAGTATGGAGACGCGGCCAAAGACGTGAAATCTATAGTAGGGTATGATTGCAACGCATTATACTTGCACGCCATTGATCTCAATATGCCAACTGGATATGTCACCCGTTGGCTGTATGATGAAGTGAAACAGAAATTTCACAGAAAACAGACTTATCCGTCCATGATCGAACTCGAGTGGTTAACTTATCAAAGCATTGTTCGCGGTATTCCGATTCGTCACGCTTGGAACGGTCCGCAAGTTAAACTGGGAGCCCGTAGAATTAGCGTAGATGGATACTCAGCGGAGCGGAAGTTAATATTCAACATGGACGGATGTTGGTGGCACTCGTGTCCTTGTATATCTAATAATCAAAATATTAATCATAATCGACGCATTAAAACCGAAGAAACCACCGCCTATTTTGAACGCCTAGGATATCAGGTCATTCGAGTGCGCCAATGTGAAAGGAAAGCAATGAAGCGCGATCCAGACATTGCGCGCCTCGTTGCGCATTTACAAAGGAATGTGACAAAAGAATATTTACTCTCGCAAGAACAAATACTCGATCGAGTCGTTAACAATCGCTTTTTCGGTGCGATAGAATGCGACGCGCACTGCCCAGATCATTTGAAATCTAAGTTTGAAGAGTTACCGCCTTTCTTTAAGCACATCGAAATTAATGAATGTGATATCGGTCCACATATGGCTCAATACGCAAGGGAAAACAAAGTCAAGTTTCCAAAAAAAGCGCTCGCGTCCAGTTATTTCATCGAAAAGCAATTGGTTACTACCGACTTGTTGAGTTGGTATTTGCGTCACGGAATGGTGGTCACACGTGTTTACCAAGCTTTGGAATATGAGCCTAAGAGACTATTTCGCAACTTCGTAGATCGCGTAACAACGCTACGGCGTAAAGGTGACGTCATTCCTAGAGACCATGCACTTGAAATACAGGCATTAACCTTCAAGAACCTTGGAAACAGCGCGTTCGGAACTACTATACAAAATCCAGCCAAATATAAAAATCACAAATATGTGACTCGCGATCAAGTTCAAGCGCTCATCAAGAAACCGAATTTTATCGACGTCGATGAAATTGATTCGGACTTAATTGAAGTAACCTCTCGTCCCGATACGACTCGTCTTGATCAACCCGTCATCGTAGGGTTCTTCATATTTAATCACAGTAAGCAACGGATGTTGTCGTTCATGTATGACTTCCTCCACGTGTACATAAACGATTGTGATCAATTTCATCTTGAACTTGACACCGACAGCTGTTACCTTGCGATATCAGCTGATTCTATCTACTCATTGATCATACCTTCAAAGCGCAAAGAGTTCTTTGAAGTTCATGATCAGTGGTTGGTTCAGCAGGCGTGCGTTAAGCATAAAACAGACTTCGAGAGGGACCCAGTCGCTTTCAAAATCGATGAACCGTGCTGTATCGCTGCTCATAATTACTCGAAGCGAACACCGGGTTTGTTTAAAGTAGAATGGAGTGGACGGGGGTTTGTTGGCCTCAATTCAAAAACCCACTATTGCTCGGGTGATACAGATAAATATTCATCAAAAGGTTTGAGTAAAACGGCCTGCAAAACTTTCAAAGATTTCAAAGGTGTATTGCAAAACCGTTCTATCTCCGGTGGATATAACTCCGGATTCCGCTGCTTTCAGGGAGAAATATTCACATATCATCAATATCGTTCCGCTTTATCATACGGTTACTATAAAAGAATTGTACTGAGTGATGGGATTCATACTGTACCGCTTGCGTTGTAATAAAATGTTGACTGTTTTGTAATAAAAAATGGAGCGTGCACGTGTCTTAAATTCTCCGTTCAGGATGATTATAGCTGGACCTTCGAGCTGTGGTAAGACATGTTTTGCCTATCGACTTGTGCAAAATGCCAAGAAGATCATCGCGCCTTATCCAAGGAAGATTATTTGGCTGTACAATAATTATCAGCCGTTATACGATAAAATGAAGGGTGTGAAATTCCACCAAGGTCTAGACGAGTTAGAACATTTACAGCAGGGTGGTAATGGACACACTCTGATAATACTAGACGACATGATGACGGAAGCACAACAAGCGAGGGACCTATTCATACGTCATTCCCATCATAATAATGTCTCAGTAATCCTATTAGTCCAGAACATATTTCACCGAGGTGGAGGTTTTCGTGACGTCACTCTCAGCGCTAGCTATATTGTGGTGTTTAAAAATCCACGTGACGTTTCACAAATACGTTACCTGTCACGCCAAATGTTCCCGGACAATCCTACTATGCTTACAGAAGCATACAAAAGAGCAACTCGCGAACCTTATTCTTATATTGCCATTGATTTAACCCAAGAGACACCGGAAAAGTATCGACTTCGTACCAACATATTTCCGGACGAACGCTTGACTGTGTATTTGGAATAAATAGCGCGCTGCTCGAACGATAATCATCATTCGGGATGGCTAAGGACGCGCGAAGACTCATTTTGAAAAAACGTTTAAAAGATCATCTTACCAAATTGAAAACTTTACGGAGGGCTAAAAACCCTGAACGTATTCAGTTATTGAGACATAAGGAATTTGTCGTAGTGTGTGCGAGTGTCTTCGAAACCTGGTATCGGGCGATGTACCTATTTCTAAAGCAAGAAAATCTAAATTGAAAAATCACAAATCCAGTATACGGAAGGTCCTGTGTTGCAAAACTCAAAAAGGCAGACGAAAAGTTTTGCAAAAGGGAGGCTTTCTTTCGGGTAAATACGTGTAACTTTGATTCAATACTGTATCTAACGTTATTCCGTTCCTAGCCATTTTGAGTGCCGCTATTCCGATACTGGGAAGCCTCTTGGGCGGACTGACGAGAAATGCGTGAGCTCTATTTTCCACCGCTACTAACAAAAGATGGATACGAAAGGAAATTTGACAAACATATTGCCAAAATCAGAGACTCGGATTTGACTCGCGTGCAAAAACTAGCGCTTTACAAACACGGTATCAATGTCTTGAGAAACCTGAGAAAGAATGACGCGGCGATAAAGGCGCTCGCAAACGCTTCGTCACTCGACGATAAAAACGCGTCGCCGCCCGTCATTAAAGCAGACGCAGCGCGCGCGCCACCATCTGATGACACAAACGCGACGCCGGGGCCCCCGCACGCGTTTAATTGGAGCGTTACTAAACAGGAGGGAGATACTCCAAAGAAGAAAAAACCCAAGAAAAAAGCAAAGAAAAAGGTCGACCTCAAACCTCCGCTTAACTGGAAAGAACTCGATACTCCGCGTCAACAAAAGCCCAATCAACGCTACTTTGGAAAGCAATGGACAAACTAGACTACTTCGATCCCAAAAAACCCAATTCTTATAGGGGTGCTTACCTACAGAAAGACAGCGAGTGGTTGAAGGGACAAGATAGTTATACCTATCACTTTCCCATTCGAAAAAGATTTAAACGTCGCCAAGTTGTTGTGTCAGGGATCGGAGCGCAGTTTCAAAGCGATTTAATCGACGTACAGTCTATTTCGAAATACAATCGTGGATTTAGATATATTATTCTTATTATTGATGTTTTCTCCAAGTATGTGTGGATGATTCCGATTAAAAATAAATCGAGTGACAACATGATATCTGCTTTCAAAAAAGTTTTCAAAGAGAGCCTTCCATTAGTGCTACAGACAGACAGAGGTACAGAATACACGAGTCGAGCTTTTCAGAATTTTCTCGGAAAAAACAAGGTGCGGTACTTTTACACGAAAAGCGAATTGAAATCTTCGATTGCGGAAAGGGCTATCCGTAGTTTCCGTCAAATCTTCTACCGCTATTTCACGAAAAATAACACCGGAAATTATATCGATGTGCTATATGATATGGTCTATTCGTACAATCACACCAGACACCGCTCGTTAGGGATCCCTCCTAGTGAAGTTAATAGACATAATCAAGAAAGCATTTGGCAAAAAATGTATGGATTTCGCGACTCCAAACTACCCACTTTAGCGGTCGGGACCCCTGTACGCATCTCGAAAATTCGCAATCTGTTTGAGAAGTCTAGTCGGCCCAACTGGCAACCCGAGATATTTTACATTGTCAAAGCCATGAAAGGAGATCCGCCAACCTATCGCTTACGTGATTACAATAACGAAATAATTGACGGACAATTTTACAGACAAGAAATTCAACCCGTTACTGAACCGCAAAAATGGCAAGTCGAAAAGATTATAAAGAGGCGACGGCGTGGTAAACGTAGTCAGTTTTTAGTGAAGTGGTTGAATTATGGACCGGAATTCAATACCTGGGTCGATCAAAAAGATATCGTCGAACCGTAACTTTTATCAATTCATTGCTCAAGTTATAATTATACTGCTCATCGTGAGTTTTTCGCTGTATAATTTGAGTGTCGTGCAAGACAACAAAGAGCTTTGGGTGTCGCTGTTATCTTCGTGTGTGGGATATATGTTACCGGCTCCAAAGATACCCAAACTATGAGTTATATTACGTTATTTTCCAATACCTCCATGGGCAGGTTTCCACAAAATACAGCTGCGGTTTACACCAACGAACTAGACACCCCAAGAAATGTAGAAAGAAGCGAAGTCGCGTTGACTGAGATTGGCTTCCCAACCGATTTTAACGAACGGATCGCAATCACAAATAACTACTACGGTTTCGACATTATGGGTCCCAGTGAAGTCACAAGAAGATTGAAGTTCAAAATTGGTGAATATGAATCTGTATATGACATGTTTAAATCGTTGGAGAGCATTAATCCCGATGTGAAAGTCAAGTGTTTTCCTGAAAGTGATAGCCTGACGGTTTCGATTCCACACAAAAACATTGCAGCTAGTGCAACACCGGGAGAGAATACGCGATATCGAATCGACACCAGAGAGTACGATTATACTGGAACACTTGAGCATCTAGAATTGGCGGTAGTTACCCTTACTCTCCTACGTTTCATATTACCGAAGAATAGAGCAGACCTATCCGCATACTTTTTCACTGACAAGACAATACATCTCAATTTTGATGTACGACCCTTGTCGAAAATCGATTTCGTATACGTTCATTGCCACATCATTGAACCCCAAGAGTCTAGCGGTTCACTACAGCGTTTATTACGAGTTGTAAAAGTCGAAGGAGATAAGAAGGTGTTTTCAAAATATTACGTAAAACCTTTCTTTCTTCCGCTAAGTATAAATAGATTGGAACGTGTAAAAATTTCCTTGCTGGATCACAAAGGTGGTGAAATTCCGTTTCGAAGCGCTCCATCGAGCGCTGTACTTCAATTCCGAAAGCGCGGTATCGCACTATGAAATACATTCACATTAGCAGTTTGGAATCAGATTTTGTTCTCGAGCTAGCACGTCCGATTACAGGAAAATACGAACTGGGCCTAGCGGAGTTCTCGATTCGCAACGAGTTCCAACCTACTATACCCGCTTTCGACGCTCTGTTATGGCAATTTCAGGATGAGAAAACATCGCCTCTGATTCAAGTGGGAAGTAAAAATCATTATTATTACCCCAAGGGTAATTATTATGACTTCAAAAGTTTGATTGATAGAATCAATCGCACGCAGGACCAAGTATATATTAACCAGCTAGGAAGTTCTACTGGTATGTTAGTCATTCCACCTTACAAATCGGGTGCGTTTCCTAATTTCCTGAAGAATCCAACCGGAGTCAGAAATCCGGTTTTCGTGTATGGAAAGCTTCAGAAGAAAAAGCTGCTAGGAGGGAATTATTTAACTTCAGAGATCACTCTGAGGGATTCCATTACGCCTATCACCAATTTATTAATTTATACCGATCTCATTCGACCGCAATCAGTCGGCGACACGAAAGCTCCGCTATTACGAAACATCCCCATTACGAGTAGTGTCAATGAATATCAACATCATATATTCGAAAAAATATACTTTTTCCCTATGATTACGGAAGACACTCGTCGAATTCAGATTAGTATCAAAGACGATAAAGGTACGGGTATAAATCTGAAGGGGTCCATGATTGATATCACACTTGCTTTACGTCATCATGAGAGCACATTACTGTTGTGATCGCGATGCCTTTCAACAATACTATCGTGTGCAAAGTGGTAATGGCATAAACTATTTTCGAGGACGAGTGCAAAGAGGACACGGTTTAGGAAATCTGTTTCGTAGTTTGGGACGAAGTGTTGTACCATTGATATCAAAAGGGGCGAAAGCTCTCGGCAAACAACTACTCCATACAGGAGCAGAAGTAGCTTCTGACGTATTGCGTGGGCAAAACGTCGGTGAAAGCTTCAAAATAAGAGGTAAACAAGCAGCTAGCAAAGCTCTTGGCAACTTCCTAGGCAAGAGAAAGGCACCTAGAAAAAAGACCACGAAAGGGAAAAAGCGGCGACGGGACATTTTCGATTAAATAGAACTCTCCCTACTTTATTTTTCATTAGCTAGCAGACTCGCGAAAGATGACGGAGCTAATTCACGCGAAATCTGCCGAAGGCGTACATCCTAGCTTGGATCTTTTTCAACTCCCACCTACCCAAACAAGCGTGGAGAAGAAACGGATCATTAAGATTCCACCTGTGTCGGACAACGCAAGCGTAATTATTTACCGCTATGAAGGATGTGACGATTTTATTGATTTAAGCGAATCCTATTTTTTATTTCACTTGAAACTATTGAAAGGCGATGCGGATCTAGCTGCCACGGACAGCATTGGAGTTGTGAATAACATTCTTGATTCTCTAATTTCTCAACTTCACATCAAAGTCGGGAACCATACCCTGAAACAAGACGTGAAGCTACAATGTTATTCAGCCTACTTACACTATCTGTTCACACCTCACGACGTGCAAGAGACAACACTTCTTACACAAGGATGACTCAAGGACACAGAGAAGCAATTAGATGACTCGGCCCTAGGCAATGATGCGGCTAACAAAGGTCATAAGGCGAGAAGTTTGCCGTATGCCGGGAGCAAAGTCGTTGAAATTCGCGGTAAAATACATCATGGGTTGTGTTTGCAAGACCGCTATATTTTGGACGAGGTTCCGTTAGAGTTCGAATTAACATTGAATCCGAAAAGTTTCTTTCTGTTTGGAGCCGCTACCAGCAATTTCAAAATCATCAAAAAAGAATTGCACCTATGCGGAGTGCGGGTAACCGAAGATGTAAAATCTGCCTTGATGGTAGACGCACCGGCTAGGTATCCCTTTATGGACATGAAGCTGCTGACTCGAACTTTTGCGGCTAACACCACTCAAATCGATATTGGTAATCTGTATTCGGGAACCCTGCCGACTCGTTTGATTATAGCAATGGTGAAAACCGAGGCATTTCAAGGAGCATTAGATAAGAACCCATATAATTTTATTCATAATAAAATGAATCGGGTTGAATTGAAAGTAAATGGTTTCCTTATGCCAGAGGGTGGCTACGAACTTGATTTTGAAAACAATCATTATTCCGAGGCCTACCTAAATCTCGTTCAATCTATGGGTGCCATCGAACGACAAAAAGGCTTGATTTCACCTTCCGAGTTCGCAAATGGATACACGCTTCTGGCATATAATTTGCGAGGTGACGATTTAGATGACTGCTTCGAGCTGCAGAAAAGTGGAACGATCAGTCTTCGAATCACCTTTCCTGCAGCAGGTGTTGAGAGTGAAACGACACTGCTGTGCTTTATGGAATTTCAAAAAATACTGGAAATAAGCCAAGCTCGCACGGTGACCGTGATATGAACGGACAAGAAATAGATGAAATATTGTATAGTTACCATGCTACGAAACAACACTATCTAGGGAATTTCCCTATTGATCAACTCCCTCAGCGCCCAAAACCTCCTTATTCAATTGTCATCAATTATGATGAAAGTCACAAGGAAGGTAGTCACTGGGTTTGCATATATGCTGATCAATATGAAACCCATTTTCACGATAGTCTGGGTATCACTCCATTCAGGATTGAGATTGCGAGTTTCCTTGATCCCGAAAATTATACTAGCTCAATAAAACCTTTACAGCATGAAAGGTCAGACGCTTGTGGAGCTCATGCAATTGCATATATCGTGAAACGCTCTACTGGTATGAGCACACTACAGTATTTGGATCACTTCGGTGATGATCGAAAAAAGAACGACGATATCGTAGTGGACTTCGTTAGAATCTTGAAATGGGAGCAACTAGTTTCACCATCATAGAATACTTTGGAGATGATGAGAAGGCCTACATGAAAGTCCAAGGAAAAATTATTGTCATGAATGCAAATCGTATTCATAGAATTTCTTTCGAGCCGTTTCACATACGCATTTACCCGCATGATAACGAAGTTACAATTTTCCGCGGGTCTGATTGGATACCAGTGCGTTTTCCTAAAAATTGTCTGTATATAGATGTGTTGTCGAAGCATAGAATTATTCGTCGTAACCGCGGTGAACTTGCCGTTTTTCGTAGACTAAAATTATGGGAATTTTTGAGAAATCGCTTTTAATAAATTCGTGTGTATTCATCAGAGTATATAAGTGGTTATTGCTCGGGATCTAGTCAGTGTCATCATGAATGCGCTTATAGTATCGATGTGTTATCGCGGAAAGCCGCACCATGTCGAAAATGAAGGAACGTTACAAGACATTCAGATTATGACAGATATCTTAGTACAGAAATTCAAATTCAAGACTGAAGATATCAAAGTGTTGCGTGAAGAGCAAGCCACTCTTGGAAATTTTTCCAGAGAGCTTCAAACGAAGGCCGATAGTAGCGCCAAGATAAACTTCATATATTTCGTCGGTCACGGCTTTTCATGTCCAAATAACACAAAAGAAAATGATCCTGAAGCTCGCGATTCCGGATTTGTATTTTATGATAGGCATCTACTCGATGATGATATGTGTGAGCTATTAAAAAGCTTTCGTAAAGATACAAAAAACCTACTCATGTTTGCGCAGTGTTATAGTGGTAACTCTGCCGATTTGAAATTTCATTTACGAGAAGACGCTGCTTCGCAAGCACTCAAGCGCAAACGAGACGTAAAATCCAAAACTGTTCTCATAAGTGCAGTTAGTGACGATCAAATCAGTTGGTGTTTTGAAGACGGTAGTGCTTTTGCAAAGAATTTCAGAACCGTCATACGTGAACACGACGAAATCAAATTCTTCGATCTTATGCGTAAATTGCGACAACTCGATAAGAGACAAAAGTGTTCGATATCATCAAGCTTCAAATTGGATGAACACGATCATCTCATTCGAAAAAGAAGTTTCAGTTGGATAAAATCTCAATGGAAGAAATCGAAATAATAACTATCGTTGCAACCGCGCTGTTATTTCTGGAATTCTTATTATATACGCTATTTTGTTGTGGAGAAGAATGTGAACGTAAATCATGACTATGGCTCGCATTTGTATTGGTCCCCTACGCTTGAGTAGTAATGGAGATCGTAGCTATTATGAAAAAACGATTGTATTACCGAAAGTGAGATCTATCACTATTCCATTCTCATGTGAAATAATGTATCGTAGCAACAAGATCGTAGTGAAGAAACTACA
Organism: Botryllus schlosseri; assembly: GCF_051294905.1. Classification (NCBI taxonomy): domain Eukaryota; kingdom Metazoa; phylum Chordata; class Ascidiacea; order Stolidobranchia; family Styelidae; genus Botryllus; species Botryllus schlosseri. The sequence goes on along the minus strand of NC_137244.1, from coordinate 5,666,331 downwards.
TGTCCGTCACTACGGTAAGATTGAATCTCCGACAATCACTGTCTGCAAAGACAAACATTACTGTTTACCGCGTGGGTCTCCTATTGTTATAGAATTTAAAGGGAATGCGATCGTTGTAAACAATATAATCGTATTCGAAGCGTTACACAACGCACGATTTTATAATGCTTGTTACTAGTTTGATATGTCTGTAATAAAATCGTAAAACAGCTACGGCTCCTCATTCGTGTTCTAGTCAGATACAGCATCAATAGAAAAGTCGTGGAGACTACGGGAATTGAACCCGTATCTTCTATTTGCAAGACAGATACTCTACCATTGAGCTAAGTCCCCATTCAAACGAATAACATCGCAAAAAGACGTTGAGTTTTTGTTATTTATTACAAGAACAATAAGGAATGTATAATGCAATTCCACGCTACTCGCGGTGGATTAAAACAACACTATTTTTCTTGCTGGGTGACTTGCGTATCTTCCATTGCATGTCTACGGGTATATTGAGTAGCTAGTTGGAAATAACGTTCCTTATTTTTCAAATACATTTCAGCGCTCTCTTGATCCATCGGATCATAAGGGTTCGGTGAAGCGAGCAATGAACGTATTGATATCAGTAAGGTGGACGTTGTCATCACTGGTGACCATTCCTTTTGTAAAATATCGACACATATGGTACCTTTACAGCTTACGTTAGGATGGTATATCCGTGTTTCAAATCGCATTTTAGGAGGCTTGAATGGATACTCGGTAGAATATTCGATTGATAGTCTAAACACACCACCTTCGTAGGGCGTTGCGCTTGGTCCTTCGATCGTTGCCCACCAACTATACATATTCTTTTCATCGAATGGTCCTGCTCGGATAGCTTCGTAAGCATTCTGCTTGAATTTTTCTTGTTCATATATCAATCGCTTCAAAGCACGCATGCCTATCGAATGATAGTATTCGAACTGTCGCACTTGCTTTCAAATAAATTATAACTCAATCTAATTATACATGTAAATAGAAATAGTTTACAGAATAATGAATGATTTGATTAACGTATGAAATGACATGCGTCGCGCATTTCAAATCTACAACAACTCTTCATGAAAGAAGGATGTAATTCCACATTGACTCCTTGGGTAATAGTAATATCATTTCCGGATATGCAGACATCTTTATCATTAATCTTTATTGACTTTTCTTCATCCCCACTTATAATAACACATGTATATCCTTCATGACGTTTTATTTTGAATTGCTGTTTCAATTGTATCACTTCTACACCAGTTAATACTATACTCTTTGACGTTTGATTCATTATGATCTTTGTTGAAGACATGAATTTGGTATCGTTGATCACTATTCTTCCCATCATTGAGCAATTTCGTAATGAATAGTGCAGCGCATCGAACGTAACTGAAATAGTAAGTGAACTTCTCCGTGGAATAAACATATATATATAATTACAAATCTGTCACGTGATCAAAGGTGTGTATGGTGCAATATCGCTAGGTTTTGGACTTGTCTACGGTATTAACCATTGCGCAATACCATAACGCTCGCTAGCACACACCCCATTATGCTGTCACGGTTCGCTCTCCTAACCCACACCCATTAACACCCATTATGCGATCAGCTGACGCAATCATTGTCAATACAATAACGGTCACGCCCGTTTATTGTCACCCATTGTCCCTATTGAAGCACTATTGATATAACTCTTTCGCGCGCTTTTCTCTGTTTGATTTGAAATTCAAAAGTGGTCACGTGATTAAATGCTGCGATTTAATTGGTCCGCATGAAAACTAGCTGATATATACTACTCCCCCCTGAAAGTTGAAGCTGGTTTCATATGAGCAGCAGTTGAACATGGGTCGGCCGACCCCAAGGAACACACGAACGCAGTCGCTCGGGGCATTGCTTGTCTTCGCCCACGCGGCGGCTCAACGGGAATCTATAGTTCATATTCCCGAGTCTCGACGCGGAGATTGGCGCTTCGGCGCGCACTGCAGCAACGCAACTGAGCCCGGAGGAGCTGGTGTGAGTCCCGGCGAGTGAGCGTTTTTTGTTCTTGGTAAGGGGCGGAAACTCGGCCCTGTGGTCTGATTTTCTTACTCTAAGTCGGGGGTTCTCAACCTGGGGGCGCGCCCCCCTTGGGGGGGGGGCGTGAAACATCTGAAGGGGGGCGCGAAGAAGCGGTCACCTGAAAAACATTTTCGCGCTCGGCGCGATTTACCTCCAATGCACGCGTGTTTCTCTCTATATAGCCCAAATTTCATATTTTTTATTCTCTCATCAACATTCAAAACCGTCCATACCACCAAACAAACTGTTGGGGTTGCTAGCATCCCAGTTGGATTTTGTGATATGACGATAAGGGGGGGGGGGCGCGAAATTTTTCACTATTAAAAAGGGGGGCATGTCTAAAAAAGGTTGAGAACCACTGCTCTAAGTGAAGAAATCCAACTGAACACGGATAAACGGCGGGAGTAAGTGGTAACCCGTCGGTCGTCGCAATAATCAGTACACACTACTCAAGAAGTACCTTTTTGTTTCAAAACGGTTGGTGACCCCTGCTCCAGTAGATAGCTGGGTTTGAAATGCATACCTCTTCCCCTCAAGAAAAAACATACATAGGCTATTTTATGGGAACAGTCATTTCGGATCCGGTCATTACCGCGCCACGATCCCACAACACACCAAAAGACATATGCAGTTTCGGCCAACACGCAACTCCACGGGATGTGATACCAAAGAAATACCTTGGCCGAAACTTAGGGTATTCGTCCATTGTCAATAGCCGCGCTGGGTGGACGTGACTATAATAACTCCTGTCCTTCCAATCTGGCACCACAATGCAAATGTCACCTGGCGCATCCACAAAGGAATAAAGCCATGACAATTTGTGTGTGCGTCTCACAAAAGATATTCTTTTAGTCTGCTACGTTTGGGCGAGTACAATATCTTTTGATTATACAACAGACTGGAGGTCGCGAAGTAACAACATAAAATAAAGTAATTATAACAACATACCAGATGCTATGATTATGAATTACGTGCCCCAGCTCTACAGGTAAATCTGACACTCGGGGTTGAGAGAGGTTATAAATGAATAGTAATACAATGCAATTACCAATATTATTGACGAAATTCAGTTTTGAAAATTGACCAACGGTTGGACAGGGGGACGAATTGCTGTTTTGGCTGAATTGCTGATTCTAGCCACAACCCACGCTAACATGTCAGGCTATATAAGCGGATGGTTATGGCGGCAGGTCCAAATGCTAAGTAACGAACTGTGAAATAACGATTGACGCCCGTTTCAAGTAGTTATATGAGAATAAGATATAGTGACCATAAAATTTCTGCCTTCAACTTAATACATATACTGCGGGCTGCTGTTACGAGAAACGGCTAAGCACGGCTCGGTTATGATATATATCAGCAGCTGTTTATTTGTAATGCTTCGTTGTGGAAACTGCAATGTTTTATTCGACGAGTACAAAATTCCGAATCTTCGTCAGGTGCACGTGCGTACGTAGGTCTCCTTCTCGCCAAGCAGCAACGGTAAACTGCGTTTAACTAAGCACAACCAAACATCAATACATAAGTACTATTTGAAGCTACAGGCAGAGTGGTGATCAATATCCTACGGCGAGGTAGGGGCTTCTGCAGTGTATTGATAACCCGATATACACCACGGGAGGTGTTCTTACAATCAGACTACAATGTCCATCGCATGTCTGTTTACTATGTGTGGATACTTCTTACGCAATGACGAGCGGAGCTAATACTTCTGACGTAATAATGAGTCAGTGGCGTTTGAAAACAGACGTTTGTGCTATCGCTAACGCGGTATATTATCTCATTCTTGTTCACGAATATTCAGTTTATGTCGTAGTCCTTGTACAAACAAAAAGTAATCGTTCTTTCACAAAAAAATCGATTAGATATGGGAAGTAGTCGATTACGATTACGATTACTTCGGATTTTTTTCGAATGTAATCGATTACGATTACGATTACTTCAAAATGCTGTAATCGTCGTAATCGATTACGATTACTAATCGCGATTACCCCATGTCTGATGAGGTGATGTTGATTACGAAGTATATTGATCACGTGATTGATCCTTATAGTTATTGTATAAACCCCAAATTATTATATATGACCGATTCCAGGTAATCCTAACGTTTACGGCGATTGCGACTTCAATATATCGTTATTCTTATGGACGCGGCGGTGATTCGTACTTTCGGGTATAGACTGCGTCGGCATGTCGTACTTTCAGCGAAAAAGGTGTGAAATAGTTTGCTAAATCTAGGAATCAGTCGCATGGTAATGTTTTGGTAATTAGTTTGGCACAGAGCCGGCGTAGACGGCGATTCGAATATCAACAATAACCACGCTCACAAACTAACACTTCAAAAAGGTGTGAGATAGGTTACAAATCCCGCGATCGCTCACAAGATAACACCTAAGACATAACCATCATTCGCGACTTGCTGTTACATACATTCCAATCAATCACAAGGTACTATTTTGGTACTTAGTTTGTCGCAGAACTGGATTTCACTGGTAAGATTTAATATGTAACGAATAACAGAACCGTCGCAGACGGTGATTCGAATACCGACAAATTCTCACTTATTTCTGATCCATCCCTAATCCTCTGTGAAGTTGACGCTTATTCAAAAAGGTGTGAAATAATTGTAAAATCCCACGTCACTGACGCGATAATGCATCAGGCATAGCGATCTAGTTATTGTACGGTGTCGGAATCCATTCGCGAGATGTTCTATAGGTAAATTGAGATAATCCGAAACCGAATATTTTGACTTTGGCGTAGTGTGAATTGAAATAGGATTGACAAACATGACTACCAACTTTCCCACAGTCCCATTTCGATATTATACGCACATTGATTTGAAACAAGTAATGAAACATTGCAACTCTATTCGCGATCCCGCTTTCCGTTTGTCAAAGAGATATTTTAACATCTTACCATACTCAAAAGAATTATTCACAACATTAAAAAGTGTTAAAAATCTAGTTTTCACTTACTTGATTATATCACTACGACTCACAAACTTGAATTAATTCATCCTGGCTGTATTCGTATGATCGGTCTTTTTTATTCATTTGTAAAGGTCGTTACTATTCTGAAGACAAAGTATTTACTAATCGGTGCATATACGACTTGCCATAAACATATTATATTTTGAGTAAACGAGATTTGAATGTCTGAACAATAACTGAGAAATAATTTATCACAATTAAATCCGTATATTACAGCGTAAAATATATTGGAATGTCAGCAACTCTGTACGGTCATAGTTACTACCACATTACCTAATTTACCCGGCCAACTCGTCATGATCATTCCTGAAATCAACACAAACATGACCACTGACTTGAGTTAACCACAAAACAGCATCAAGTTTTAAATTCACTTGTAGCTTACGGGTTATTTGAATGGGGGTCATGTTTTGTTGTAATTGAGTGTACGGAAATAGTATTACGTCTCGACATCTTACCATCTTACCATATTCAAAGAGTCAACCACAAAAACATTGTCAAGTAAATCCGTTTGTAACTTACCCGACCAACTCAAACAGTATCAGTACGAAAAACAGCCAAGCATACACGAGTCCATACAATCACTAAAACCTAAAATCCATAACAAGTTCGGTTGTACTCATATCCATACGACGCATCTTTTTTATTCAACTTTAAAAGTCGTTACTATTCTGTAAGATAGAGGAATTACTACGCGGCATATTCTGCAAGACAAAGTAATTATTACTCGATATATTTTGTAAGACAAAAGTAATTACTCTTCGGTACAGGCGACTTGAGACTAACATAATATGTTTGAGTATACGAGATTTGAAAGTCTGACCAACGTAGTTGATAATTCATTTCTTACAATCGAAAGTTATCATTCTGTAAACATAAGGATTGATACATTGATGTGACATATGTAATAGTTGATCATGACTTGATGATTAAATTATTCGCGTTAATTAGACTCGGTGTTGTGGAAAAGATTATTATGACAGCAACAAACTTTTCACTACCATGGTTATTAACATATTGAGTTATAAAACTATACGTGTCTGAAATGTTATTGATTGGAAAATTATTCCACCTTGGTACAAATCACTCTGCGTATCGCGGATATCCGAAAATATTTTGCAAATGTAATTATGAAGAGCTTCTTGGAGGTACAGAACTTCAATATACAATTAAATAGTATATTCATATTGAAATGAACCCGAATATTTTCGGCTGACACTCGTCAGGGGTAATCGTCAGCAACTAGTAGAGAATAGGAAAGAGCATTGTATATCAACAATCGTATCACAAAATATGCTGCTGGGAGTGAATACCGGGTGAGAGACAGGGCGGCTTATGCTGCGCATACCCTGCTGCGAGAAGCGTATTGCGTACGCTGATAACGTTGCCCGCGTGCCTGCGCGTGTTTCTGATGGTTCGCTCGCGTCTACCGGACAACCCGGTCGAAATGTAATTATTTCCAGTTACTGAGACTAAAGATGACACAACAATTTCGTTTGCTGATTAACAACCGGTGCAATACTTTATCGTCGGAATCTGCGACATCGAATTGAAACATACGCACATTACACAGTACGAAAATATGACTTTGGGCTCCGGGGTGGTGTCGTTTAATCCGTGTTAAACTCTGTTCACACTCTCTGTCGAAGATGCGTGAAATGTAAAAACATTACGAGGTCACACTCTAAGGCTTTGATCAGTGCAGAAGTAATCGGAATATCTTTACTGGATGCAACCTATTCAACCGGTCTTGGTTAAAACAAAACTCATACCAATAATAAAATCGAAGTATATACCACACTGAAATCTACAAAAATGTATTTGTATTGTTGTTCATAGTAGTGCTATCGATTTGAACCTCCGGAATAATTGCCATCATCTAACCAAACTACTGGAAGTCGTTGTCAATTTGTATGATGTTCACAGAATGCACACTAGAACTATTTGTACAACGCACACGATCAGAGAAATTGGAAATTTTCCCATTGTCATTCGTCAAAGTAAATGTCATCTCAATACTCACTCACTAAATACCTTACTTGTATGTGATTGAACCACCGACAATTAACTCACTAAATCAAAGCCCTCAGAAATTTCACTCATCAGATTATGATATTAACTAACTGACATTCAGTGATTGGTGAACATACCAAGCGATACACATCCACCCCCGAAATACTGCGTTGGTCGAAATTTCCATCATCGCGATAATCAAAGTACATTTGTTTCGAATTCGTAACAGCCGACTTTTCTATGACATGATAAATTTTTGACAAGTTATGCTTAAAAGATTGGTTGCATGTCGCGAAAAATAATATACCACTTATATTGATACTGTTACTCCATTGATCAGTATTTTCAAACGAGTAAAATTTATTACTTGAGTTTCTCCGCTTACTATATGTAAATGTAAACTCATCCGTCTTTTAACATCACAAAGACATCGATAAAAAGTAGGCAATCAAATGCGACAAGTTTAACTTTTGTAGGTTGTGTATGATTACCCCACACAACTCATTTCTTACCAAAGGCATATGAAATATATTCATGGCACACGAAAATATTCGATATTCCCATGCTACGAACCTGTACAATGATTGGTGGTGCTTTCAAACTGTTTCGATACCTCAACAACTTTATTGTCTGAATGGTTGTTCATGTATCTTAATAATCAAATAGTTCAACACAGAACTAGTACGAACAGAAACATCAGAGTTGTTTACACAAAAGTTTGTATGTGTACAGTAGGCTTACCATATTTTGGAAATCCAAAAAGAGGACACTTTTTTAGAAATTCGCAACTTGCAAAACAGGAGTAGAATTCTCAAAAAACGGTGAATTTTTCCTACTTTGTGATCGGTTGACTAAAAAAAAAAGGACATCACTTCTGCTCAGAGCTCAAAAGACCGTTTTTCTTTCCGCATCGCCAGGTGGATGACTAAAAAAAAAAGGTCATCTTTTCGCTCAGAGTTAAATTCACCGTTTTTGACTCTGAAATATCCGCCGGAGCGTCACTTCTGTGCTAATTTGCGGCATATCACTCGCAATTTGCTCTAAATCTGACCTAAATTTTCAAAAAAGAGGACAAAATCTCAAAAAAGAGGACAAAAGGGCGTCCTCCGAGGACACTTTCAAAAAAAAGTAAAAAAAGAGGACAAATCCTCTTAAAAGAGGACGTATGGTAAGCCTAGTGTACGGTATGTGAATACCATGCGTAAGTCCAGCACAATTGTGGTATCCATCCGAGTTTAGTTAACACAATTTATGACACCGAGGTCGCGTCATCTTTCGTAAAGGCTGTATCAGACGAGGCGATGTCGGCGGAGCGTTAGTGTTTGTTTTATCATCGCTGCCATCGGCCGAATCGCCGCCGATTTTAATTGACAGTGTCAATTAACTCGGCGACATCGCCGGCGATGAGAGAAGTGAGAGATGCGCTCATGCGTATCCATATATAAACCAGTGTCGAGACTTGAATAGCGTCACTTTTGCTCAAGCCGTTTGGCGGACGGACCTTCTGGCCAGCACCGTAACTGCCGCACCCCAAACCCCCCAAATGGGGGGGCCCGAGCTCAAAGGGGGCCCAAAATTATTTCGTGAATTAGCATAAATAATAAAGTATTTTTTGAAAATTTATGCCAATTTTTCAAAATTTTTTCGCGCTGCGCGCGAATGCAAGAAGCCATTTATCTTTATTATTGGGTATTAGGCCATTACCGCGCTACGACGCACCAAGACCTACAATCAAGTTTTAGGCAATATAACATGCGACTACAATAAGTGTGCCAGAACGATCGGCAGCGAGAAAACCTTGGCCGAAAAGGTCTATGCCCTTATGCTGACCGAAGACTGCGTTCTATATATAAAATACACATAGGTTTAATTGTACATAGGCGCCTAAATGACTGACGCCGAATGTTCCTGTCTTTGCAATCTGAACCTCACAAGACAAATACCATCCCGCTGGGAAAAAATTTACGCCAGTGAAGAAATACCAATTTGAAATCGTGTGCGTCTCTTAGTTTAAAAGCTTACGTTTGGGCGATTCTATATGCTTTGATATAGCAGACTGGAAGTTACGAAATAACATCATGTAACGAAGTCATATCAACGGGTCCGCCCGCCAGAAGATGTTTAATTATTATTTGCGGGCCATCCCGTTTTCAAGACACTTCACTCAGCTCAACCGGTAAATCTAATTACGTGAGTAGAGAGGAAAATAAATTGATAGCATAATATATATGCAATCGCCGATCTGATTGACCGATTTTATCATAAATTATCGAAAATTTTCGCGCTTCGCGCTGGCTCATAATACAGTACAGATGATTTCGTGACAAACGCGAACAACGTGATGGGGGGGGGGTCGTTTTATCACCCTATGGGAGCCCAAGACCCACGTTTTTGGGGGCCTGACGAGGTGCTGTTTCGTTCCTGCCAACGGGTATACGCTTGAAGATGTTTAATTATTAATGGAGTGGTCCTACCTTTTCAAACACACCTCACTCAGCTCTACCGGCAAATGTGATTACGTGAGCAGAGAGCAGATAAAAATTGATAACAATATAGGCAATTCCCGATCATACGGACCGATTCAATCATGAATTGTAGAAATTTTTCCGCGCTTCGCGCGCTTAGGCGACAAAATCTGATTCACTCAACAAACTCCCAATAAATATGATAAATAGCGTTAAACAGTGTATCGCCGGAGGGGGGTCTGGGGGGCTTCGCCCCCCAGAAGTTAGGTCTATAACCCTATGGGGGGCCCAAGACCAAAGTTTTGGGGGGGCCTGACGAAGTGCTGTTACGGCCCTGCTTCTGGCGAGGCATTGCGAAACGAATTACTGCGATGTAGTACTAAATTATTGAGCCGCTCCACTTATCCAGTATAAGCCGGCGTTGCAAAATCGGATGCACCCACCACCTTCGAGTAGCATCAGCACGCGCATATTCTTCTACAGCTATCATGGCAGTCAAAACTCGTGCTACCTTCAACTTTTTTGACCTACCCTTACAAATACCATACTACCATGGTTCAGAGAAGGTTTTATTCGACAAGACATTGCAGCATGAACACATTGGACAGACATCATAACCATATTGCAGAATTAGTTTCGAATATTTTCGGCTAGTTGTAACTTTGTTTCCGGATAATTTTGACCAGACGTGACTTTTGACTTTCAAGTCGAAAGAAAAAAATCGTCAGCTCGACAACCAAAACGGACAGTGTACCCCTTGTTATAGGACTGGTAGCACTCTAAAGTTGTTTTGTCAAAGGTCCAAGCAAATATAAACCAGCCAACTCTAGGCCCTAAATGTATCTAGCTCCGCTGCACAATTGGGCTTCTTCGGAATATTTATTCTGTTCGGATTTTCTGGATTATGGACAAGATTTTTCGGATTTGCATGGGTATTTGGATGAGATTGTTCGTATTCGGAAGGATTGCTCATCAGAGCTTTGAGCTGTCGGATGGATTCGGATTCTCAGAAATCACTATCCGCCCATCACTGATCATAATACGGTAGTATGTTCGTTGTACAGTACAGTGTACCTGACCTGTACAACAACAAAAAACCGATTCGCAGATGTCAATCATCCCCGAGCAGGTTTAAATGCAACGGGTCAACGCCTTCTGAAACTAAACGATCTCTCACATGATGGTAGAGAAATTATCGGCCGACATCGCCGGCATCGCCTCGTCTGATACAGCCTTAAGACAACAAACCAACCAAACCTTCAGGATATGTCCATGTCATAGCAATAAATCAGCTACTCCAACAACAGAGTACATATGTTTTCTAGTTACGGTCCTTACATCTTACACGCAAATCAATCTACTTTGCTAACGAAAAGCGCTGAGTCATCACACGATTGTCCTAGCAACAAAACAGCTGAAACATACTGTCATACAAAATGGTCGTTATAGTTTGCACCCCAACGGTAAATTCTACAAGTAACAAGTTTCGAGTATCGAGTTATCGAATAACATGAAAGTGTTTTTCAGTGTCAAGTCGTTATGTTGATTAAAGCGTATATTGTAATATCATGATCAAATTGCATTCGTCGGTCACAAACGGTCACTACGCTAAATAATTCATTTTCACTCAAACACCAAAGCATACTTGTCATCAATCGTCCTCATCGAACACGACACTCAAACAACTTATTTACCTGCTACGACATGAATTCGATTTAGTTTTGCAAATATTTTATAATTATTTTTAGTAACACTATATCGATGTCATCGAGTTGAGTGTTTACGATATTAGTGTGTATATTATGTGTGTGTGTCATACTTGAGGGTTCCGTATTACAATTGATTCGAATTGACTAAATGCAAGAAGGGTTGAAATGTTTCCAATCGATTCATAAGTGGTCTACGTTGTGGTTTTTATCGGGACATACAACACGAACTAACTGTAGACTCTTCTCTGTTGTACAGCTACTCGGTAATCGAGATACATGCGGTCACATTTAGGGTGCGTTCTAGGTGCGGTTTCGTGACGAAAGTTTTCGAATCTGATTCTGAAAACACCTCACTACGAACGGAAGGCCTGTTTTCGCCACCACTACGAACGGCATATGTTTTGGTAATTATTTCGAAGAACTAGTCACTTGGAACGCAGACGTGATTCGACGTCCGTGATTGGCAAACCGGCGCCGAGGCGCTGTCGTTCTTAGTGCAGTCCGTGTACCACGTCTGTGTACGTTGGTCGTTGGCGTTCCGCGGTCTATAGATGATAGGTATGAGAGGTTTTGATAGTCGGCAATATACAGTTGGCTTGCTTGGTTAGATAGTAAAGTTCTCTATTTTTTTTCAGTAATCAAGTATTTACCATGTCCAGTAGGCCTACCGGTAGTCAAAATGCACAACATATGTAATATTGTAACGGTGTCGCTACTAGTTCCTTATACTCTTCAAGTGTAAATCAGTTCACAGCCAGACAGATACCGTAACAGTTGTATTGAGGACAGTAGAAAGCGTGTACCACCCAGACACAGATACAGACACAGAACAGAATATTCTAGAAGGTTGCGGTTATCTCCCGCGAACGCATTGTCTCTAGGCGTGACGTCATCAGTCGCCATAGATGGCACCCCGTTACATATACCCCCCTCCAAATTTTTTCGAATGGTACATGAGAAAATATCTACCTCAAAACAAAAACACACCAAAAATATATCGGCATAAAAGCCCAAAAAAGCAATGAACATACAAATGATTAGGATAACTGAATATGAAAATTGAACGACAAGTCACATTATGTAATCCCATCATCAGCAATCGGATCTGATTAGGGTTAGTTCGGATATCAATAATTTTCACTATCCGGATAACTGATATATCCGGATATTTTGGAATTTATCTAACCGGTTAACCGGATAATAACTGCTAAGTGAGACAATCGGTTTCATTAGGTCTGCATGTAAAACGGATCGCAAAATCATTACACATTGTTATTGTAGAGTACCTACCTACGCGCGCAGTATGAGCGAATACGACAAAAGCCACGCAAATTTAATGTTCACTGCTTCTGCAATGCCCTCTTTATAAAGCACAGATGCATAAATTGTGGGATCCTGTAGCCGGGACCGGAATTTTGTAACAAAGAGTCCACGTTCATTGAATGCTTTTTCAGCTTCCACAGAAGTGGGCTTCGTAGAGAGACAAAAGGTTGGCAGGTCGTACGCCGGAAACTTCAACGGCTTTATATCCTTTTGACCATCCTTATGTTTAGGTTTGGAGTACTAGAAGGACGACTAGCTGATACTGGAATTGATGCCGACATGATACCTCGCTCTAATTCACGTGATCAGGCACGCAGCCAGCCGAAAATGTAGGGGGATTGAAATAAAATCAGGGGGTCTCGATTTTTTCTTCGAATTAATCATCAGCGGAAATCAATTACGCTTGCACGCACGCACATTTTTGCGAACATTCGATGTCATTCAGTTTCGCGGTGTCACTCTCAGAATCACTAATTAGAATACACTTAACGGCATATCGTTAACAAGCCATCGAGAGATAGGAGCCAATGCATGCTGGGTCCGAGATGGTTAGGCCAGCGATTATATCGTTCGTAGGCCTATTGCAGATGCGATTGTGTAGGTCAACGAAAATATCGTGAGCACCAAGCCAATGAAGATGCGATTGTGCAGGCCAGCGATGGAATAGTGTGTACACTGTACACTGCACATGGCCTATTACAGATGCGATTCTTCAATCCAGTGGAACTATCGGCTTGTTGAAGACGCGATAAATCAGGCCAGATACGATAGCCGAGCGCGCGGCAATCAATGACCTAATTTAACGATCTTCTCAGCAGGAGATCGCATCACATTACATTGTGCAATGTGTACAGACGCATCTCGCTAATTGGCAACACGCTTCTCGTTAATCGGCCGCGCCAACACTGAATACGACTTATTGAAGCTTACTAAAACGTGTAAAATGCATTAGCAACGACTCTTTTTTATCCGGTTAACCGGAAGAAAAATATCCTGATATCAGATAGTGATAATTCCTGCGGTTAACCGGTTAACCGTTATCCGGATAATCCAACCCTAGATCTGATGGTGTGGTTGGTGATTCCCACGTCTTGAAATCATCCGACCATTCAAAGGCAGCTTTCTTACGAATGAGTTTCACCAATGGCTCTGCAATGGTTGAAAACTGGTCTATGAATCTTCGATAATAGTTTGCCGTGCCGAGGAACGCTTGAACATCCTTGATATTTTTCGGCACTGGCCAATCCTTCACAGCAGAAACTTTGTCATCACTACACTTGAGACCATCTGGGCAAACCACATGTCCCAGGTACTCTACCTCCTGGTAAAACAGTTTGCATTTTTTAGGCTTAAGCTTAAGACCAGCGTCACGAATTCGCTTGAAAACATCTTCCAGATTGGAGAGTGTTTGGTCAAAGTTCTCCCCATACGCCAAAATGTCGTCCATGAAGGCAAGGCATTTCTTCCACAAGAGTCCATCAAGTAACTTCTCCATCATTGCCATGAACGTGGCAGGCGCATTACACAAGCCAAAGCAAAGGACTGTCCACCGAAATTGCGAATGCCCAGGTAGGCTGAATGCAGTTTTGTCTCGGTCACTTGGATTCAGGGGAACTTGCCAAAAACCGGATTCAAGATCAAGAGTACAATACCATTTTGCCCCACCCACAGAATCCAGGATATCATCAATGCGGGGCAGAGGATGGGCATCCTTTACCGTGATTGTATTCAATTTCCGGAAGTCAGTGCAGAAACGGTACGTCTTATCCCGCTTTGGAACCAGAACAATCGGCGCGTTGTACGGGCTTTGGGCCTTCTCGATAACGCCCAGTTTTTCCATCTTTTCGATCTGCTCACCCACAATTTCTCGTGCCTTCCAACTCAAACGTCGCGGGGGCACTTTAACTGGTACCGTAGAAGATAGCTCAATTTTGTGCTCAATCAAAGTGGTATATCCCAATTTTCCATCAGGCCCCGTGAATATATCCTGATACTTGATGAGAAGATCTCTTAACTGTTGTCGCTGTTGTACATTCAAGTGGTCTGGCTCTTCTACGAGGTGACGCAGATGGTCCGGCAGATCCAAGCACGGTTCGACTTCCACGGTGTCAGGCGCCTCCACAGACCCACAAGTCGCAAGGGGCACTAAAGAGCCTACTCGTTCCCCAGCAGGGATTACAATATCATTTTGAGATGGGTTTATAAACATCACAGGCGCCTCATTACATGTAGGATCGACCAAACCGGACAACACCCGCAAACCACGATTATCATACTGGCTCTCAAACACAGGTGACGGTTCAACCACACCACACTGTGAAATGGACGGCAACCAAGGCCCACTCACTGCACCCATGACAGCTCTTTCACTCCACTTAGGAACTATTATCTGTTTCTGAGTTATAACACCACAACAGGACACCGACAGCTGTTGCAATATAACATTTTGTCCATGCAAACTCATCATTCCTTTACCCATGTACAAAACAGCATCATGCTTCTCCATAAAATCACACCCTAACAAGCCATATGGCGCACCCAGACGAGCAATCACAGCCTCTTGTTGTGCACAAAAATCACCAATACGTAGGGTCAACACCACTGTGCCATATAGCTCTAAGGGGCCACCAGAAGCAGTAACAAATGGGATATCACATGGTTTCAAATCAGTTATATCATACAGTCGAGTGTACAGATCATAGTCTAGGAAGGTACGGGGACTGCCTGAGTCTACCAAAAGTTTAGCCGACAGGCTGTCATTCACCGATGCAACGGTGTACCAGCTAGATGTGAGCCGAAGCGCACAAACAAAATTCATAAGTCTTTCCAAATCCCGGTCCATATCCATAAGAGCAGCGCCATCGGACCTATGGTCTGCTATGGCATGTTTAAAGAATTGTCTGATTGGTGGGACTCATGTTCGCCGGTGACTGGCGGAACACCATCTCTATCTCTATTGGGACACGAAACTAGAAGGTGACCCAACTGGCCACAGTAAGCACAATGGGATTTTGGGCAGTTTTTGTGAATGTTTCCAGTCACTCCACAGTTATGGCAAGGTCCATACCCAAACGTTACTCTTCTTCGATATGGAGGGCTTCTAGGCCTATTCATCGGTGGTGGATTTCTGGCAGTCACGAGGTTGCTAACCAGGTCAATCAGCTTGTCAATTTTCGATTCCATATCATTATCACGCTTGCTTACTGCAATACGTTCATTGCCATTTTTTGGCTGTAGACTTACAGGAGCCACGACTGGTTTACTAGTTTCGAACAATTGACTGTTAGGCGGTCCATCAACAGAGAAATACAAATCCGCGGAAGCAACTAGTTCATCTAGGTTACTTGTTTTCATCAACGTTAGCTGTCGGCGAAGGTTAATATCACCCAGACCATTGATAAACTGTTGACACACAAACTCATCACGAGCCGCAGAATTCATACGTGGAAAAGCCTTCAAGCTAAGCGTAGCCAGAACTGATGCTAATTCTGTTGGGGATTCTCCCAATTTCATTTTGCGTTTGTTAAATTCAGTACGGCTCAAGGTTTCCATACCCCATGGAACGTAGCGCTTCTTCAATTGGGCAATTACACGATCAATATCCCGACGGCAATCAGCCGACATTTGTGCAAGCACTTGCAAAGCGTTACCACGTAAGCTAGCATTAAGCCTAGTACAAGCAGTTTGTTCGTCCCATCCGTTGGCCAATGTCACCGCATCAAAATGACATAAATAATCACTAATGGGCATATTCACACCATCAAATGGTTCCAGTTTAATAACACCAACAGCAGGTTTGGGCATGCTATGACTAGATGGAGTGGGGTGTACAGGATTGCTACGAGTAACACGCACTTTATCATTTACATACTGTGGTTCTGGAGACATCACACCAGTTTTACTGTCAGTCATATCAACAAACTCCCCCATGTCACCATTATCATTACTGTCAAACACACATCCACTCGCATTCGGAGCCGCAGACATACTCTCACCTCCCAAACTTTGTACAATGGTTAATACACGACTGAGGGTACTGTTTTGGGCTTCCACCATATCGTCGATCCGGCGATGAACCCGCTCCAACTCTGCTCGCAGAGACTTATTCCCTTCACGCAATGAATCCATGCCGATTGCCGATACCGGTATTCTTGTTGCACTGATCGCTGGTTGTTAACTTGAAGACTGGCGTGCTCGCCAATTGTAACGGTGTCGCTACTAGTTCTTTATACTCTTCAAGTGTAAATCAGTTCACAGCCAGACAGATACCGTAACAATTATATTGAGGACAGTAGAAAGCGTGTACCACCCAGACACAGACACAGAACAGAATATTCTAGAACAGTGGTTCTCAACCTTTTTGTCTTCGCGGACCCCTTCCGGACCGTCACGGAACCCGCGGACCCCCACGAAGTTTTAGACCAAATTTAGCTCAATTATCATGCAATCGCCATTTGACTTGTGCAAATGATAGCTGTAGGCTTAGTGATAAAGAGCAACAAAATGACTTTTCTTGAAAATAAGATCATACTCTTCATGTTGAAATTGGGATGACTTTTAATATTTCAAAGCAAATTCTGCAACTGCATATCCTAAAATACGTGGTGGTGTCTTGAAAATACGCGTCTTCGGTTAGATATGAACGAGTGCCGAAAATTCATTCCCGTAATTTTAGGTTATGGCGAATATAATTACAACGTGCAACGCTTCCGACGACACATTTGGGTATGATCGCAACAAATATGGGACCAAAATTGAAAAGCATCTTTTTTTCAATGTAAATACAACGTCAAACCTGGTGATTTCTATCTAGCACAGGGGTGTCAAACATATGGCCCGCGGGCTGCATCCTGCCCGTCAGACCACTTCATCCGGCCCGCGAGCCATTCTGAGTAAATTGAAAATAATTAATCTCATTATTCGACAGATTTTTAACAGAAGTTGAGATTTACTAAATAATTCGACGCAAATAATCCAGCATATTTTTCACTACGAATAGGTCGGACCAACGCATATACGTTGTCCAGTGACATTGTTCACTAAAACGGGCATAGAAATATTTCAATCATATCATCGTTACAGCCACTCTTATAGTAGGTAATAAATGTATTCAATCGGCCAATTATCGTATTTTTGCGCCAATTCCATTGTTTGCGAATAACGTTGTTGCTGGAATAGTGGGCCCACATATTCCGTGATATCAATAAAGCATTCCAGTGAACAGCAAAGATATGGATGTCGACTTAGCATATTGAAATTATTTGACTGGTCCGGCCCGCGAGTGACTAAAAACCCTTGAATCCTGCCCGCGGCCCAAGTCCACAAAACATCTTTATACAGCAAAATGTTTGTATCAGTAGGCTATTGCCAATTTTGGGAATAAAATGAGCCCGTACAGTAGGATATTTCATTTCAGACGGCCATACTGTTGATGTGAGCTCGGGAGTTTTACTAGTAATGAAGCGAAACTGTGCCATACGTGATTTCCCCATTAAAAAAATTACAAATTAGGTTATCAATTATTTTGAGGCTTCGCGGACCCCCTGAAAATGCTTCGCGGACCCCCAGGGGTCCGCGGACCCCCGGTTGAGAACCACTGTTCTAGAAGGTTGCGGTTATCTCCCGCGAACACATTGTCTCTAGGCGTGACGTCATCAGTCGCCATAGATGGCGCCCCGTCACAATATGTATGCGGTAATGACTATTTTGAGAGGGAGAAGGTCTCGTCGCAAGAACCAGAATAAAATACTGTTGGATTTATGTCAGCAGCATTTGCACTTGATTGCTTGCTGTATTACTGGCACAGTACGTCGTCCACGACAACTGAAAGCAAACAGTAACTACTGGGAGAGGGTGCTCACAAGATGGTCCGTAGCAGATTATCGGTACCATTTGAGATTAAACAAGTGAGTGAAAAATGGTATTTTAATACTGTGATACATGTGCTCTTATAAGCACTGTCAATAATAGGTCAACATTTGAACGGCTGTGTTGCATGATAAAACCACATGTTTTGGCTGTCGAAACAAACTTTTGCATTCCGATTTCTGTGGAATGTCGACTTGCCACAGCATTGTGGCATCTTGGTAGTGCACCGAGCTACCGTGCTCTTGGCGAACACTTAGGACTTGGGAAGACAACTGTTTTTGAGGTGATATTACCTATTCTTTCAATACAACATCCATTGTAGCAGTATATTTATTAAACTCGAAGACAAAAATACCATAAGATGCTTACATCGGGTACCAATGTACCGTCTTGGCCTTTTTTGAACAGCGTGCTGTTGGCAAATATTCTTGCATCGCGGCATTTCCCTGGCCAACCAATTACTAGATCAATGAATCTGTTGCAAAAATATACACATTTTATCCAAGCAATGCTCCATAAATATACACATTTTATCTGAGGAATGCTCCATAACAGAAATCTATACCCTCACCTCCCTCTATAGCAGTGGTTCCCAACGTGGGCGATATCGCCCCCCAGGGGGCGATCTGTCGGTCCAGGGGGGCGAAAATAGCCAAGGGGGCGATAGGGGGGCGAAAATGGACGAAGGGGGCGATTGCGCGTTGAAATGGCTATATTGGCGCTCATGACCATAACTTCCACACCCAAACCCTCAATTGGGATGGGGGCCCACAGTTTTTACGTGAATTAACATTAATTAAATTATAAAGTATTATTTTGGAAATTAAGGCAACTTTTTCCCAAAAATTTCGCGCTGCGCGCCATTTCATGGTCACATATTTATTGCTTATTGGTTACCCTTCCTCCAAGAAATAATACGCATGAGTTATAGAAATGGGTATCTCGGCGTCAGTCATTATCGCACCAAGACATATAAAGTTTCAGGCCATGTAACATGCGACTCTGAGAAGTGTGCCAGAATGAGAAAACCTTGGCGGAAAAGGACTGCCTTTATGCTGACCGACTTCGATATATATACTATATACATACATATATTCAATTGTCCATGGGCGCCTAAACGGCTGGCGCCAAATGTTTCTGTCCTGGCAATCAAAACCCCACAAAAAATGCCATCTCGCAGAGAAAAATTAATTGCTAGTGCAGAAATACCAATTTGAAATCGTGTGCGTCTTTTAGTTTAGTACGTATGGGTGATTTGAATATCTTTTGACATAGCAGACAGGCCACGAAATGTCATTACGTAACGAAGTCAATATAGCCACGGGTCCGCCCGAATATGTTCAATTATTATTTACGGGCCCTACATTTTCCAATACACCTCACTCAGCTTTACCGGTAAATCTGAATACATGAGCAAAGAGAAGATAAAAAAATTGACAGCAATATATATGCAATTCCCGATCATATTGACCGATTCAATCATGAATGAAATTTTTCGCGCTTCGCGCGAATTGAGCCGACTAACTAAATAGTCCAAAAGTTTGTGCTGAGAAGTAGCGGTAAAGAGGTATCGGGGGAGTTGGGTCTGAGGGGTGCAGAAGTTTGCTTTATCGCCCTATGGAGAAGGGTCAAGACCAGTGGTTCCCAACCTTTTTCGATGGCAGGGCCAAATTTAGAATTTCAGAGTACGGCCGGGGCCGCACGAATACCAGGGCAATGAAAGCAACCCAAAATAGTCACCAATATATGAAAATTGTCATCATTCGCTTGACGCCATTGGCCATGGTGTTGCCGCGCTCCCGTTGTTCAGAACAATCAACCTTTGCTGGCTATTTCGGAGTAGTTTTATTACCCTGGCGAGATTTCAATTCGTATTTTTGGAATCAGTGCGACACTTGCTTTCGATAAACACCGACATATCAAATTAGTCGGACGCTTGGGTCGCGAGCTATAGGACTTTAAATTATGCTGCTTTTTGCCGGCTAAGCAGTACGCATCTCGGCGTGTTCAATCGTGAGGCACTTGTTGCACATCTATCCGTAAATTAGTTATCAATACCCAGGGCCGTAACAGCACTTCGTCAGCCCCCCCCCAAAAAACGTTTCTCTTGGGCCCCCATAGGGGGATAGACCGAACTTCGAAGACCCCAGACCCCCTCAGGCTAGATGGCTGTTTACCGCTATTTATCATCTAAATCGGGTGTCCGTTTTAGGCAGCTTCTCACGACAAATCGCGCGAAGCCCGAAAAATTTCTATAGGTCATGATTGAATCGGTCAATATAATCGGGAATTGCATATATATTGGTATCAATTTTTATCCTCTCTCTGCTCACGTAATCATATTGACCGGTTGAGCCGAATGAGTTGTGTTTGAAAAGGTAGGACCACTCAATAATAATTATAAACATCTTCGGGCGT
This sequence comes from Botryllus schlosseri, assembly GCF_051294905.1. Taxonomy (NCBI): domain Eukaryota; kingdom Metazoa; phylum Chordata; class Ascidiacea; order Stolidobranchia; family Styelidae; genus Botryllus; species Botryllus schlosseri. The sequence goes on along the minus strand of NC_137244.1, from coordinate 5,645,475 downwards.
ATACCCGGTGACAGGAACGAAGCAGCACTTCGTCAGGCCCCCCAGAACACTTAGGTCTTGAGCTCCCATAGGGTGGTATACCGACCACCGTGCCGTTGTTCGCTTCTGCCACGAAATCAGGATCCCCGTTTAGTGAGCCAGCGCTCTGCGCGAAAATTTTCGATAATTCAAAATAAAATAGTTCAATAGGATCGGGAATTGCATATATATATATATTGCTATCAATTACTTGTCCTCTCTGGTCACGTAATCAGATTTACCGGTAGAGCTGAGTGAGGTGTCTTGGAAACTGTAGGGCCCGTAAATAATAATTAAACATATTCGGACGGGCGGACCCGATGGTACGACTTCGTTACATGATGTTATTTGTTATTTCCTGACCTCCAGTCTGCTATATCGAAAAATATAGAATCGCCCAAACGAACTAAACTAAAAGATGCACACGATTTCAAATTGGTAATTCTTCACTGGCATATAATTCTTCCCTGCGGGATGGTAGCCTATTTGTCTCGTGACGTTCAGATTGCCAAGACAGGAACATTCGGCGCCGGTCATTTAGGCGCCTATGGTCAATTATACCTATATGTACTTTGAATATACATAACGAAGTTTTCGGTCAGCGAAAGGGCAGTCCTTTTCGGCCAAGGTTTTTTCGCTGCCGATCGTTCTCGCACACTTCTTGGAGTCGCATGTTACATGGCCTAAAACTTTATATGTCTTCGTGCGGCGTGGCGCGGTAATGGCTAACGCCGATATGCCCACTTCTACAAATCTTGCGTTTTTTTATCTTGGTCGAAGAGTACCCAATAAATAAGGTACTTGGAAACTTGAAATCGCGCGCAGCGCAAAAAATCTTTGAAAAAGTTGCATAAGATTTCATAAATACTTTATAATTTATGCTAATTCACTAAATGATTTTTGGCCCCCTTTGAGCTCGCTCCCCCCAATTGGGGGGCTTGGGGTGCGGCAGTTACGGTCCTGACAATACCTCTAATTATACCTATATCTATAGGTACTGCCCGTTCCACTGGAAAGTTAAGGCACATTGCATTGAAACAGCAGTGACGTAATCTTAGCCGTCTACTCATAACTTGCCTGCAATCCTAATTGAAAACCCCAGACTCCAAGCCAAGCAAGAGTATTTTATAAATATATTATTTTTCATAGATCGATTTCTCAATATTTTTGTGGGGGCCGCAAGAAGGCTAGCTGGGGGCCGCATGCGGCCTTCAGGGCCGCGGTTGGGAATCACTGGTCAAGACCAACGTATTGGGGTGGGGGATTACGAAGTGTTACGGTCCCTTTGATATCAAGTCGGAGAAATCACCTTTTTTGTTAGCCAACTCACCAAAATTTAGCTCGAAAAGTGTAATTTCGAGGTCGAGCCGAAAAGTTGACCTTTTTTCTCAGTCAACTCGCCGGTGATTTCAGTCTGTATGCCCATTTTTCGGTTCCCAATATTTGGGGGGCGATGATCGGTCTGGAGTTTAAAAAGGGGGCGATGAGACGAAAAAGGTTGGGAACCACTGCTCTATAGTCTACCAAGGCTTGCATATTGATGGAAAAGAACATCTTCCTATTGAAATAGTCGTCCCCATCTAAATGTGGCCTCGGTATGGCGATGTGGCAACCATCAATCGCACCTATGCAATTCGGCAGTCCTCTCTTAGTTGAGAATGCCAAAGCTGCTGACTCTATATCTCTTGGAATCCGAACACATGTTGGCATGACTCTTTTCACTAATATTTTGCAAATTTCAATTGTGATCTAAATACAAAATGCATTTAGTAACGAATAGGTAATAAATAGCTGGTTCGTGGTACAGAACTTGAATATAGCTTTCAATACAACATCCATTGTAGCAGTATATTTATTAAACTCGAAGACTTTTCGGGTGCCTCTTTTCAAGAGTTATCGGGACACTAAAGGGATTTAAACAGATTTAAAAGCAAAACCAAAAAGGCAAAGTATGACGCAACAATCAAAATCCCATGAAATTCTCATCGTATCAATGGCAACAATAACAAACTACGAAGTATACGGACATACGGTACTATGGTAGCAGCACAATTTGTAAATAAACAATTACACGCACGGAACAACACGCACTAATGAGAAATTTGTAGGTTATAGAGGAAATCTTTCTGTCTGCAGAAAATAGGCTTACCATATTTTGAAAATGCAAAAAGAGGACACTTTTTCAGAAATTTGCAAGATACAAAACCGGAGTAGAATTCTCAAAAACCGGTGAATTTTTCCCACTTTGCGGTCGGTTGACTAAAAAAAAAAAAAAAAAAAAAAAAGGTCTTCACTTCCGCTCAGATCTCTAAATAACGTAATAACGTTTTTTACTCTACATTGCCAGGTGGATGACTTGAAAAAAAAAAAACGTCATTTTTTCGCTCAAAAAAAAAGGTCATTTTTTCGCTCAGAGCTAACTTCACCGTTTTTCTCTCCGAAATATCCGCCGGACCGTCACTTCTGTGCTAATTTGCGGCATAACAGACATGAATTTTAAAAAAAGAGGACAAAATACAAAATCTCAAAAAAGAGGACAAAAGGGCGTCCTCCGAGGACACTTTCAAAAAAGTCAAAAAAGAGGACAAATCCTCTTAAAAGAGGACGTATGGTAAGCCTAGCATAAAATAGGTTTGCTCAACTGAATAATAGTAGACTCCAACACTTTTAAATGAAACACAGACCTACCACGCGCAATGACAGTGAACATATTGTCATCATAGTGCTGTGCACAGGCAAGGTTTTCGCTCAGATGCTGACCGATTGACGAAGCATATGCTTGGTAATCATCATAGCAGTCTGTTTTTGCAGCCAATTTGCACTGACGTGTGAGCTCCGTGCGATCATTTGCGCATGTTTTTGACCGAATCAATTTTGGGATATGCTGCTTAATACGCTCAAACAATCTTTGAGATGTACGTTCTACATACCTACTATCACAGTGGCACTTGTATTGTGGCACTTGTATTGTTTACCAATACAAGTGCCACTGTGATAGTAGGTATGTAGGACGTACATCTCAAAGATCGTTTGAGCGTATTAAGCAGCATATCCCAAAATTGATTCGGTCAAAAACATGCGCAAATGATCGCACGGAGCTCACACGTCAGTGCAAATTGGCTGCAAAAACAGACTGCTATGATGATTACCAAGCATATGCTTCGTCAATCGGTCAGCATCTGAGCGAAAACCTTGCCTGTGCACAGCACTATGATGACAATATGTTCACTGTCATTGCGCGTGGTAGGTCTGTGTTTCATTTAAAAGTGTTGGAGTCTACTATTATTCAGTTGAGCAAACCTATTTTATGCAGACAGAAAGATTTCCTCTATAACCTACAAATTTCTCATTAGTGCGTGTTGTTCCGTGCGTGTAATTGTTTATTTACAAATTGTGCTGCTACTATAGTACCGTATGTCCGTATACTTCGTAGTTTGTTATTGTTGCCATTGATACGATGAGAATTTCATGGTCTGTGATTTTGATTGTTGCGTCATACTTTGCCTTTTTGGTTTTGCTTTTAAATCTGTTTAAATCCCTTTAGTGTCCCGATAACTCTTGAAAAGAGGCAACCGAAAAGTCTTCGAGTTTAATAAATATACTGCTACAATGGATGTTGTATTGAAAGCTATATTCAAGTTCTGTACCACGAACCAGCTATTTATTACCTATTCGTTACTAAATGCATTTTGTATTTAGATCACAATTGAAATTTGCAAAATATTAGTGAAAAGAGTCATGCCAACATGTGTTCGGATTCCAAGAGATATAGAGTCAGCAGCTTTGGCATTCTCAACTAAGAGAGGACTGCCGAATTGCATAGGTGCGATTGATGGTTGCCACATCGCCATACCGAGGCCACATTTAGATGGGGACGACTATTTCAATAGGAAGATGTTCTTTTCCATCAATATGCAAGCCTTGGTAGACTATAGAGGGAGGTGAGGGTATAGATTTCTGTTATGGAGCATTCCTCAGATAAAATGTGTATATTTATGGAGCATTGCTTGGATAAAATGTGTATATTTTTGCAACAGATTCATTGATCTAGTAATTGGTTGGCCAGGGAAATGCCGCGATGCAAGAATATTTGCCAACAGCACGCTGTTCAAAAAAGGCCAAGACGGTACATTGGTACCCGATGTAAGCATCTTATGGTATTTTTGTTACGAATGAAGCTGATATACTACTTATCTACTACTTACTGACTTCTTATCAATTCCCTTGTATATGTCCTTGAAGTCTTAGCATTTATTCTATACTCAGTTTCTCACTCATGCTGATGGCTCAAACAACGAATCTATTTTCAGAGTCCAACGGAATACGAAGGTATTAAAATACCATACTATTTTCTTGGCGACTCTGCATATCCTCTCAAGACTTTCTGTGTCACACCATTTCAAACTTGTGACACAGAAAATAAATCTGCCTTTAACAAGGTAAGCAAGATGTACTGGATGAGATGTGGCACTAAGGTTGTTGGTAGTATTCCTATCAAAAACAATTGCTTCCGAGGGCACAGCTAAAATTATCGTGGAGCAGTTGAGGTTCAAAATTGACTATAAAGTCATTGATTTGAAATGATTTACTTAGTCCTGAACTGCACAGTGCCCACCTAGTAATTGTCATCAAACAGTGAAGATTTAGGATGACTATAAAATCACTGCTACATCTTAGGCTACTCTAGTTAGGTTTTCGAAAATCCTACGTCCGCCCAGATTGTAACATAGTGGCCTATTTATTTCAGAAACACAGCTCAGCAAGGATGGTTGTGGAGCAAGCCTTCGGTCGTCTGAAATCTCGATGGCTATGCATCCTAAAAAGATGCGATGCTAGCCCAACCAACGCAAGGATCATTATTGACGCTTGTGTAACGCTGCATAATATCTGTGAATCGCAGAGAGACATTATACACGATTTGGATGCAGTTGTAGAAGAAAATGCTGAAAGTCATGCAAATCTGGACTCTGATACAGCTGCAACACGCATCAGAGAAGCATTAGTTGATTTCATTGTATAAAAAAAAATCGGTGGGATCAGTTGATCCAATAAATCTTGAATCCTATTAGTGTGATACTAATCCTCGTTGAATTGATATGTCAAATTGTCAACGTTCATGTACTAGCCGCTAGACAGAATCGAAAAATTTCGTTCCCTGAAAAATACTTTTTATTCAGCAGACAAGTTTTCAGTAGTATCAAACAGTTCCCCATCGTCCTCGAGGATAACCGAAACAATGCTGTGGAAATAAGTGCAGGTAGTTGGTACAGTGAACAGGAGAGAAAATATGATTGCTCGGAACCTTGGTTCTGCCGCAGAAGTTCCTGGAGCATCTGTGGTAAGCGTCGATGATGTCCGCTGGCTAAAATTATATATGCAGTCAAGAATTGGCATCAGATCCAGTAAAACGAAGTTTGTCATGGCTCAATAAAATGACTGATAGGTAACTGAAATATATTCACCCTTGCATCAACATCTCCATCATTCTCATCTCTCTTTTTCTTCTTGCTTTTCCTAAAATACCAATGTTATTCACTTATCGAAAAATAGGTGAGCATTTCCATACATATGGGAAAGAATCTTCATGATTTATACTTCCAAATCCACCGACTGTTAAACTCTATACTAAGCTATTTATTAGTTGGAAAGCCATCCATTTCTGCATTCTCTCTTCCTGCGCATGCTCGGCTTCCTTGACAATGTTGCTAATATATGTCCCTATGAAAATGCATGATTTTAATACAATAATCCGGAACAATAATCATATCATATCTATAGCCTATATGGACAATTTGTCGCTACTTATTTATGAACATATTATGCAACATCGATGGAAATCGTCAGCTAATACTTCCTACATGACCTCAGGAATAATGTAGGCCTACTAGTCACCTGAGCAAGATAACGGGTGAAAACTTACTCATGTCAATTTTCTTTGAAAGGGGGGTGTCTTGATAATCTCCCCCCCTTTTTTTAGAAGTATTTGGTGAAGCAGTAGAGGTGGAGCTAAATGAACCTGGACAGAAAAGGACACATGGACAGATTTCCAACTGTGTTCATACATCAAAATGCATTACCACTAAGCTTCTCCTCGTCTCAGATTTCTCCGTTCCCTGAAAAACAGTATGGTTATAATTCACGTGAATAAGTGCACTGAAGCACCAAAAGAGTGTCAGATCGCAATCTTTTTTCTTAAATCCAAAGCTTTGCCTCATTTTGAACCAGGTATAAGTATAGATGCCAAACTGCAAAGACTGCTTATCTGAAACATCTGTATTTTTCTCTAAAATGACTTCTGATAGATATCTGTTATGACATACCCTCTTCCATGCTGTTCAACAATTTCGGTTTGGTGAGGGGTTTGGTGCTGAGAACCTCATCAAGGATTTCGTAAACAGTGCTCAGCACTTTTGGTGGATAACGATCTCCACCACCCCCCGTCTTGTTGCCCTCATCCTTGTACTTTCGGTAAATTCGTTTGAGGGCCTGGATTTTTTTAAGGCAACAGTCTGGGCTTCGATATATAGCGTGTTCTGACAGCAATTCGGATACTATCTTGATATATCAGCGTTCTTTTGGTTTGATGCTATCATATTTTGTATGTGGCCGTTCTGTCTTTTGTTCCACTAATAATCTATATACCTCACAGAAGATGATGCCACTGTCTTTCAGGTTCGAAACTGAAATGAGAGGTTCCACCGAATGCGAACTCACAGTATGTATTACTTAAAAGCAGCAGTCAAGTACAAAAGCCAGCGCAGCAGAATACGAATAATCCTAGTTCCTCTTTTTGCCGCCGGCGTGCTCTCCTAACCGGAGATCACCCAGCCTCCGGACCCGGGCGGTTACATGTATCTCGGATTTGGACCATGATATGACCAGTTGCAATATTTCCCTGTCACTCCAAGTTGTCCCCCTCGACATCCTTACACTCGTATCTAGCATATGATCAACTCTGTGAAATAAAAACACTCTCTGAGAGACATATATATCATTACTATAGAAACTACGAAAACCCGCATATCTACAGTATATATACCCCTACAAACTACCAGATCACACTACGTACATAAATATATACTGTGACCAGTGTGACCATGACCAACTACAAGTTCGCTGAATAGAACAACTACCGGTATCCAATATCTGCCACCTCCATAAGCAATATCACCAATGTCGACAAGCTCATACCACCTCTAACAGGTAGTTTCGCGTCAACGACAAGCGCGAAAATACACGTTCGTAGTAACCTGCTAGCACGATAATAATTTCGCGTTTCGCGCCACTACGAACGCCCTCGGTAGTCGAGCAAGAGCCACTACGAACGGTTGGGTTTTCGAGAAGATCGGCGCGAAAACTACCAGTCGGAACGTGATCATTTCGAAACCACTACCGAAACCAGGTCCACTTCGAACGGTCGTGTTCTCGCGATTGGTTTTGAAATCATTTCGATAACGTCACCTAGAACGCACCCTTAAACAGCGATCTTGTTTCGTCACACCAAAAATATGTTCACTGTCGCGATACTCTGCACAAGACGTGCAAATCCTTTTCACGCTCATAATAGTACACTAACTGGATACCAACGTCAAGCGATAACGTTTAACAACATAACATCACTGACACTGAACATACGATAACTACTCAATTAAAATCACCATTTTCACTTGGAGGTCAGCCGTTACCTGAGTAAAACTACCATTGTCATGTTGAGATCTTTGGTTTACCCAGAGTAACAATACATTTTCACTTTGGGGTTCTATCCTTTCGTAGAGTAACAAAAACCTTGTCGTTTGCAAATCTGTTTTTTTTTTCCTACAACAACAAACCATTTTCACTTGGAAAAATACTTTTACCTAGAGTAACTAATCATTTTCTTTTAGAAATATATTTTCTCCCCGGGTAACAAAACCTTTTAGTTTGGAAAACTATCATTTACCTGAGTACCAATACCGTTTTCACTTGGAAATCTATCTTTTCCCTTGGTAACAATACCATTTTCGTTTTGAAAACTGACAACCACACCGGACGATTTGATATTTTTGTATATTGTTACAACGGGCAGCGACAAAATATACCCCAACAACGACTCCAATACATTTGTGTAATCGCATATTCACTTGTTCTGGTGCATCCCATCAAAATCCTCAGTTACCCACATGCAATGTGCTGTTGTACATCGACGTGTATGTTTTGGAAATTGGACAATAGGTTTCGACATGTCTGCGATGTCCGGGTTCGTGCTTTGGATTTTCCAGAGTCAAAATGTCTGAATAAAACACCTCCTCGACGATGGTTGGTACGTGGATAACGGTGTTCGGAAAACGGCTGAATTTATGTTTCCCAACGCGCTAACAATTCCGGGTCGAGTTTTCTCCCACATGTTTACTATATTGAGTCTTTATTGGTCAATAAGAGTGGCACTCAAAATGGTAACTGATTCAGTGGGCGAATTGTTTTATCACATTAGCACTTTTCACACGCAGGCTACGTAAGAAGGTTCTATATAAACCCACAATTGGAGATGCGACCAAAAACAACTGTGATTCAGTATTTGCTCAGTACTACATATTGGCAGTCGCAATTACACGAATCATACTGTACTGTCGGTTTGCGAAGTCAATAGCGTTTTGGATCACTTTCTCTGCGCTGCGATTGTCGGATCGTGAGTCAGCAATTAGTGAGTTACGCTGCATCGTCTGTACTTCCTCTCTCGTTTTGCGATATAATTTTGAACATTAAATGTATTCAAATTCTGTGATTTTCGGTGTGAAGTTGCTTATAATATAGTCATTCATGAACATCGATAGAAGATACCCATGAATATTTGTGTTTTAATTATCGAAGGTTTCACAATTTACTTTCACACGCCATGAAACATCATGGCCCTCCGCCCCACTTGCCCCCCCCCTCACCGCATGTCACTGAATCAAATACATACATAGGCACATGACTCGAGTCAAGTCAAGTCAAGTCAAGTCACGAGTCAAGTCACAATTCAAGTCAAACTGAATTTTCGAAGCATGTTCAAAGTCACTACAGTTTTCTAGTTGTTTGAAAGACAGATTAATCAGCCATTTATCTTGAATCAAACAACGAATATAAAGTTCAATATACATGCAAAAATCGTTGTATTGCTATCGCACACGTAGAACTGCTGCTAAAATACGGGAGTTACTGCATAGCTACATGCTAAACCAGCGTTTCTCAACCGGGGGTCCACGGACCCCTGGGGGTCCGCGAAGCATTTCCAGGGGGTCCGCGAAGCCTCTGAATTTACAAGATCGTTTTTAACCAAATTTGTATTCTTTTAAATTAGGAAAATCACGAGGCAATTTTTGTTCAATTGCGTCATCGGAAGCGTTACCCGTTATTATTACATTCGTCACCACCTTTCTTTGTCTAAATCTGTGGTTCTCAAACTGGGGGGCGCACCCCTTTTGGCGGGCGTGAAAGAGTCTGAAGGAGGGAACAAAGATGTGGTAAACTGAAAAATAATTTCGCACTTCGCGCGATTTACCTGCAGTTTGTTGTTGTTGCTATGTGTTTAGCCCGAATTTCATATTGAAGAATTCTCTCATCAACAAGCATAACCATTAACAATCCATGCAATCAAACTATCCATTGAGTTTGTAGCATTCTGGTCTCATTTTGTGTTTTGACAATAAGGGGGCGCGGAATTTTTCACTATCGTAAATCGTCTAAAAAAATTTGAACCACTGGTCTAAATGGATTTTCAGCATTCGTTCATATCAAATCGAAGGTGCGGATTTTCAAGGCACGACCACGTATTTCAAGAAATGCAGTCGCAGAATTCGCTTTGAAATAATAAAATTCAACCCAATTTCTACATGAATAGGATGTCATTTTGAAGAAAAGTCATTTTGTTGCTGTTTAGCACTAGCCCTACAGTTATCATTTGCATAAGACATATGATGATTGTGCGAATATTGAACTAAATTTGATCTAAAACGTCGGGGGTCCGCGGGGGTCGTGACGGCCCAAAAGGGGTCCGCGAAGACAAAAAGGTTGAGAACCACTGTGCTAAACAGTATTTTATGATCGGCTAAAATAGAGAATCGAATACGAAGCCTCGAGAAATCTATATGTTCGAACCTATCCACACATCCGTGAAAATATCAACGCATAAATTATATTGGTTCGATTAAAATTATACAAGAGGGTTGGTAAAGGTGAGCACTGCGCAATGTAAGCACCGAGTCGTCTAAGAAATAGAGAGGCGTTGCAATTAGTTTAATCTACTACTATGACAACACAAGCGCCACCGGCGTATCGCCAACGAGCTGAACATACACAAGATAGGATGATTTAATCGACGCCGAGGAGTCGGAGTCGTTGATAAAATACTGAGAGGAGTCGGGGTCGGAGTCTACTACAAATAATAACTAAAATAAAAGTTTATGTATCATCAATCACAGTTATTAGTAACGATATTGATAAAATTGGACAATATTTGCAAATTACAATATGCATCTTCGCGATGCAGTCTCACATCGATGCACTTTTTGGGATTTATATCATGATACTATGACAGACTAAATGCAGTGTCTTGTTTTGTTATATTGTAAAATTGATGTAAGTATAACCAAACTCTGCTTCCCACTTAACAAAATTAAATATATCTTAAGTGTAGGTCAGCTGCTTGAATTGAACAAATGGTTAAGAAAGACTGCAAGTCCTAGTCCTTGAATACTTGATCAAGCGTATGTAAAGTAGACATATGCTATTTGACTTGACTACTTCCTAAATTTCGTTCTTGACCAATGCTTATTAGTAGTGAGAGTGTGTGTGCTTGTAATCAGTATAGTGTGTAATGAGGAAATTATTAAGTTACATCTCTGTATTAGTTGCCGAATCCTACACATCGATTGTTTTATCTACATTTTAATAGAATTGGATATATATTATGTTTGAATGATTCATACAGAGTAGGGTATTGGAGAGTCCATGTTATAAAAACGTATAAAATGTGAGAAAGGAAGGATATTTAGAAATCTCCTGTTAATTGCTTAGTGAATAATTAGAGATCTACCAGAAAGAAACAATTTTGCATGTCATCGTTAATCATCTGTTTGCATATGTTTAATGGTTATATGATAGTCATTTAACCGTCAGTGTGGCATATAATTTTCGGAGAGAATTAGTAATACTGTTGGAGTCGCTGTTGGAGTCGGAGTCGGTACGTTTAAAGACTCAGGAATCGGAGATCGAGTCGGCACATTAAGATTGTGTGGAGTAGGAGTTGGTGTTGGTGACTAACGCGATAGGCGGATCCAGTGGTTTAGATGAAGCTGGTGTAGTGAAATAATCTTCCAAATTTGAAAAATCATATGTTGCTCGGCTGTAGATCCAATAATGATGAAGAATATCATAAAGCTCCGGTAAAAGTGACGGAAATATTTTCGAGAAATAGGGCCAGACATTGGCGAAGCGGCCGCTGAAAAGCATTTCATATTTGAAGTAATGCTCTCCAATATTACGTATGAATCGAAGAAGATGTATAATCCGATTGGATTCGTAGGGCACCCCATGTGGTGATTCTTCTATCCCGTCCATAACACTAGCACTTTCCTTTCCAGACCCTTTAACCACTGCACACCAATTCAGACGGTTTTCGTAGTCAAGCAGATGCTTCTCCATTTTTTCAGTAAGGTCTTGTTCAACGTCGGAAGGTACTTCTGTGTTCATTTTATAAAAGAAGTCTTTCGCTCGACTTATAAATGCAAATTTTCTTCGATCATCCCAGAAAAAAGGGTGCGTCAAGACTTGCATCGACTTCATAGGTCTACCCTTCGCAGTGTCACATTTCAGCATTTTATCGATCAAATTGGAGGCAAGCTCTTTCTCTTCACATTCCAGTGGTGGTATTGCAACAGGCTTTCTCGCTGTAATTATATTTTCCCACATGTCCAAAGAAATATCGTCTGCATTACTGCGAGACAAGATGCAACAAAATATTAATCCTGCTGACAATATGTCGGACTCCTTCTCCTCACTCATTTCCAATTGCTCGTTACTTTCTTTTTTGCTTATTCCGAAATCAGCTATTTTGAAGTATCTCCCATCCAATGTTAAACGGATATTATTTAATTTTAAGTGGTGATGTGCAAAACCTTTTTGGTGAATATGATCCAGGCCTAACATCATGTGTAACAATGCAGTTTTCTTATGCACTTCATCGCTACGTGCTATTTCCTGGAATGTATCTCCGTGACATAGTTCCATAACAATGAATGTAGTCTTTTCGATTGCATCATGCACGTCACCTGACATTTTGTACTGCATAACATGTTGATAGCTATTTTCATTCAATTCTTTCCAGTTCTTAATCTCGCAATGATCAGCATTGGTAATCAATTTCACGGCCACTTTATCGAAACTTTGTTCGGCAGATTTTACGTATCCTTCATAAACTCTGTAGCCTGCATCAAGTGGTTTTGAGGTATCCAGCAACACTCTCCCGTCTTTCGTTAAAGGTTTATCTGTTATATAAGAAATACCAGGATGAGAACTTAAACAATATGGGCTTAGAATGATATTCAATCCTCTGCTTCAGGGGTTTTTCAATTATAGGGTCGCGACATCACCAGAGCTATCTTTTACTATGTTTTTGATATTTATTGAATTCCTTGCAAAAATATTTCTACGTGCTTCGCCAGTTTTCTTGCCGCTAATCAGTGGTTCTCAACCGGTGTGCCATTTGCGTCTCGCAAGGGTGCCGCGGGAGATTTCTTCGAAATTTTGAAATTATTCGCATATTAAATCTAGTCTCTTAGCACACGATTATTATTTTATATCGTGTTCGATGTCAAGTTAGTACATTTGACAAATCGGGTAGGCTACATATCGCGTGCCTTGAAGGATGAATTCAGGAGCGCGTGTGTGACAATGTGGTTTTTAAATCCTCATTGTCTTCCTAATCAACAGCGAGAAATGAACTACTTTGGAAGCTATGTTCAGTGTTCACGTATACGTATTTGTGACATGTCCGCAGATATAGAAATACCAATATTTCTTCTTTGAGAGCAAAGCCTATGAGTTCCCCGAAAAGGTAGCAGTACTTAGTAAGGATGGTGTGAACGCGAGGTTCACGTTCGCGTTCTGTGTGTGAACCTCAGAAATTTTGAGGTTCACGTTCACAAACGAACCTTGATAGGTTCTGCACTGTGAACCTTTTTCATATATTACAATTTTCACGTAATTGTATAACATCTTGGGTTGAAATTTATTGCATTTCAACTGAGATTCACTCTATGCATGGCACTGGCAGCATAAGAAATCAATAATAAACGAGCATGCACCATGACAATCTCAAAATTGTTACTGGCTTTGTTACAAAAGCTCGCTCGAAAGATCCAGCTTTCCGTTTGTGAATATTTAGTGACTCTCTCTGCTGTGACCTTGACCCGCAATCACACATCATCAAGACCGAAATACACTACGTGTAGGTATAGTCATTGATATCGTTGTCTAATGTAAAAAATCTAGCAAGCGTACGGGGTCGATCTCGATTTCATATGTTTATCGTATCATGAAAAACCAATCCGTGCGATTGGGGTGTTGGCTACTCTTGTATAACTTGTTCATGGGGTAATATCGGTAGCAAGTATACAAACCCGATTTACACTCTGCTCAATATCAATGCAGCAATACCCAGACGCCGAATACACTATCCGGTCTGACCTAGACCTTTAAGGCGTAAGGTTATATTTCCTTGCAAGTTCTCGTCGAAATTGTTGGCAAAGCGACGGAAGATATTGATTTTATGGGATTGTTTGATTGATTATTTGATTGTCCTATAGTTGATACATTTGGCGACGTTTAACAGTCAGTATGTATACTTCAGCATTGTGGCCTTACGTGGCCCGAGTCGTTGCTAGATATTGTGCACGTAGGCCCACATTAATAAATCTAGGGTTAGCATACGTCCTCTTTAAGAGGATTTGTCCTCTCTTTTGACAATTTTGTAAGTGTCCTCGGAGGACTCCCAAACGTCCTTTTTTGAGAATTTGTCCTCTTTTTTGAAAATATTGGTTAAATGAGTGTTAAAATTAAACTGAGATATATGTAATCAGCGCTCAAGTAACTGTCCTGCGGGGCTTGTCGGAGTTGAGCCAGAAAGTTTACCTTTTTTTTGTCAACCAACTGCCAACTGACCAACTCGCAATGAATCTACCATATTTCCGTATTTTACTCCGGTGTTGTCAGTCGAGAATTTTTTTAAAAGTGTTCTTTTTTCAGATTCCTAAAATATGGTAACCATAAACATATCATTTCACTGACATGTATGGTTGGAATTAGCAATATGACGTACCGTGACGTCATGAGGTTCACGTTCGCGTTCAAACAGAACGTTTCAAAAAGGTTCGCGTTCACACGGAACTGAACCTTTCAGAGGTTCACACCACCCCTAGTGCCGACCTTCGTAATTCACAAACTGGGATAAGATCAGTCCAAAATTGGTTTCTCTGGAAATCACCACGGTAGATTTTTGGGATGTTTTAGTGAAGGGGTGTGCAACTAGCTGTTGCGGGAATATGACAGTGTTGGGATGACTCGAGTCAACTTTTCCGTATGACTTGACTCGAGTCACTTCGGAAAAATGACTTGACTTGACTTGACTCGGAGCTTCGAAAATGTGCATTGACTCGTGACTCGGAGCAAAATTTACGAGTCAGTTTTAAGTCATCAAGTAAGCGGTGTCGAATAAATCACTGCATGTTGTGTATATTCGGATTGTTCGAGATACGCCGGTGTCACTTGTAGGAACAACCAGTCATCCAGTGATTGTACGTTTACAAGGCGCCTCTACTGTTAGATCACAAATAAATTGACCGCAAAGTAGAAAATTAATGTAATGTTTCTCTGTTTCTTAGACGACTCAATGCTTACGTTGCCCAGTGCTCACATTTACCAATCCTCTTGTATGATTTAAATCGAATGAATATATTGCGTGCGTTTATATTCTCAAGGATGTGTAGATGGGTAGTGTAGGCTATTTTACCATATCAATTTGTTGTAATTTCTCGAAGCTTATTATTAGGTTCTATATTTTGGCTGATAAGAACTGACTGTAATAGGTAGCTGTACAGTACAGTGTACAGTTACTCACGTACCAGTTCTACGTGTGCGTGAGGGACACACCGTCGTTTTGCATTTATATTTAACTAGATATTCGTTATTTGATTAAGATAAATGATTTATTAATCTGTCTTCCACAGAGCTAGCAAAATGTAATGAGTTTGAATCATCACTCATACTTCGAAAATTAAATTTGACTTGAATTGTGACTTGACTCGTGACTTGACTTGACTTGACTCGACTTGACTCGAGTCATATCCAAAAAACGAGTGACTTGACTTGACTCGAGTCACCTTTGAAATCGATTGACTTGACTTGACTCGAGTCAAAATCTGCAATGACTCGAGATGACTCGTGACTCGAAGGTAGTGACTTGATCCCAACATGAGACACAGGTATAACGAAGTCAACCACCTGCCGCGACGGAACATATGAAGGCATTCAGTTTTGGCCAATGTACGGTCATGCAAGAC
This sequence comes from Botryllus schlosseri, assembly GCF_051294905.1. Lineage (NCBI taxonomy): Eukaryota > Metazoa > Chordata > Ascidiacea > Stolidobranchia > Styelidae > Botryllus > Botryllus schlosseri. The sequence goes on along the minus strand of NC_137244.1, from coordinate 5,629,882 downwards.
GTGTGCTATTCTCGATGATAATAACGTGATTACAAAAGGACATGCCAAGCACAACGCCAAAGGCCATTTCACTTGCATATCAAGTCACTTGATATACTTGATTCGCGGCCGAAAAGGAAGCACGAATGCATGGTACGTTGGAGTGACCTGTCAACCTCTCCACAGGAGAGTAAATAGACATGGACATGATATATCGGAAGTCAACAAATCCAAGCCTGTCGGTGAACATTTTTCTTCGTCTGGACATTCGGAGAGCGACATCATAATCAACGTATCGGTCGAGAACATTGAAGAATCTACCCTACGCAAGGCTACTGATCAAAAATATATTGACAAATTTGATACATTCCGACAAGGGCTGAATATAGATAGAGGGTGCATGTCTCACTACACCACGTAATACTTCAATTGACACCTTTCTGCACGTGTATTATACTAGAAACACCTTATATCGTATCCATTTTTAGGAGCACAGCTTACTACCGCTACCACTACCGACGAGGGTCAGTTGAAAAGCTTATAGTGAATAAATTGCGAATATGAATGTGTTGTTCGTTGCAATATTCAAATTCTGTACCACAAGGAACCTATACAGCTTACTTCATGCATTTCTGATATATACTACATCTTAATGCTTATGACGTCATACAGTACACAATTTTGGAATCTGGAAAGTTCTCACCCACTATGATGTCATAATATTAATATGTTCAAATTCAAAATCTTTTTACGTTGCTCTTTTTGCGTTATTTTCGCTTTAACACCTGATGAAGGAGCAGAGCTCCGAAAGCTCGTGTAACTATAATAAAGTGATAATCATACAAGTGGACGTTAAATACGTTGTGGAAGCTATCAAGGTAGTAGTTAAATATTTACAAACAGAAAGCTGGGACATTTCGAGCAAACTTTTCTACCAAAGCAGGTAAAATTTGTAGATTGCAAGGTGCATGCTCGTTTAGTGTTGCTTTGTATGCTGCCAGCGCCATGCATAGAGTGGCCCGCAGTTTAAATGCAACAAATTTCAACCAAAGACATTATATTAACGTGAAAACTGTAATATATGAAAAAGGTTCACAGTGCAGAACCTACCAAGGTTCGTTTGACAGGAACCTCTAAATTTCCGAGGTTCACACACAGAACGCGAATGTGAACCTCACGTTCAGACCATTCCTTATAAAAGGCTAACAAAGTCAAGAAAATCCAGAAGTTGGTTCTCAAGATGTGTGAATCAGTTGCGATGAATAGCATCGTTTTGGTCATTTTAACCCCTGTTATGCATTCTAGAGTTAACGTATACGGTGTCAGCATGTAACTTACAGAATGTAATCTCATTTGATCGCGAATGCAGACGCTTGGGCTTAACACGATCCATTGTCACCACCTCGGCGTAGTACTTTGTGAATGCGTCCCATTTGTCTCGTGGAAAGGAACATGTAGTGGAGTCAGTCGTGGTACTATGGACAAGTACATGTCCAATATTTTCATCAAGTTTGTAAAGTTTCACTTCATACTGGTAAGGCTCTTCGTAAGATGGAGGTTTAGACCAAGTCATAACGAGGTCTACATCTGTGAATTTCAATTCGACTTTGTATGGTACGGGTCGTGTCTAAACAGAAAGATAGCATATGGTTACTTGGTTATCTGTGTTCGTAAACGTACAATATGCGATGAGTGAATCTATAGTTTAGTATTTCTTGACCATGGACTTTAGCGTGGACCCCTAACCTTTTGGGTGGTCGAATGGACCCGCAACCGTATAATTTGAAAGCTGATGACTTATAAAAACAAAGCGCCACCTGATGAAATCTTAATCGTGGCCTCATATTGCTAGCTGTCACGTGGTCAAGAACTCTAGATTATGTCCTAAAGCGTGATGTGACTAAAAAAAGATGGTCACTCTTGATTGTGACATGTAGTGAGCACTGGAAATCATAAAATACGTTTTGTAGAGCAACATAGTTTCATAATTAGACTTTCAACACTGACCTTTCATGGAGCCCGTCAAACTAGTTTGCGAACCCTCAAGGCTCCATGGAGCCCAGGACAAAAACTCAGGTTTATGAGATGGAATTAGTAAGATTGCGGATGGTTAAGGAGAAATTCGGTTTGATCCAAATTGACCGGCTATAGTGAGTTCAAAAGTGCAGATGGCGTATTAATCAAAGTCTGATTTAATTGCACAATGCGTATGAACCGTAAAACTAGGCGTAAATTAACGATTTATTCATTTATCAATCAAATTATTATCAACTGCAGCGACGAGCAAGTTTTTCACGCAATTCAGAACTATAATATGTGTGACATTCACAGAAGTCATTGCAAGAGAGGCGATTTCAAAATACAATGATTGTAATCGTCCTGATTTCAGGTTGTTTGTTTTTGTTGTTGTTGTTTGTGGTATCCATGGTGTCTGTCGACGGTATGGTCATTTACACCAGGATGATATTCCTCATTTTTGATTGCGCAGCCGCCGACTTGTAGCGCGGCTCACTTCTAGGCTTATGTAAGAAACCGCTCACGCGGATGAGATGGCGAGGAGGAGCCTATAGGTAAATCTCCGCCCATTTAGGTCGGAATCCTCACATCGACCTCGGTCGGACTCGAACCAACAGCCCATTGGTGTTGTTGCGGTGGATTACACCAATAGGCTATCTCGCCACAGCAGGATATTTGTAATGGCAACATTGCTTCAGCTTATATAAGACTATATACTAGAAATCAATTTTATACCTTTGAAGCTGCAGATCCCATATCGATAGAGTGCTTCTTCGAATCAAAATACTGTAATCTGAAAACCTAGTGAGGTAGCGTGAAAAAAAAACAGTCATCAATTTCAACTTGATTAGAGAAGAATATCTGAAATTTGGATAATCAAAATTAGAAATTTTGAAGTTTTTAACCGAAGTCAGTCGATGCTTTAAAAGTTAATGATAACCTGCGTAAGTTGTCGTTCTGTGGTATTCAACGAGGTAATGGAACCAAAGTTTTGTGTGATCTCGTTCGAGATGTCGATCGCTTTCCGTATTTAGTCACTTCGTCGATGATAGGATTTGGATATAAGTTATGTTGCACATAAGTTTCAATTCCTAATATACGCTTTCTAACCGAAACTGATCGGGATTTTTTGTAACGTGAAGTCACCATGATAAAGGGAATATTATTAGGAATGGTATGAGCCGCTGAAAAGTTCTGGTTCGCGTGAGCGCGAACGCAAACCCCGTGGAAAGATTCCGTGTGAACACGAACGCGAACCTATGACGTCACGAGAAGTCACAATATTAATTCTGCTCCTACTGCCAACCCTACAATGCACATTACCTGTATAGCAGGGCACTGGGCAGACCTGCTTCATGCGCGAGCGGCATATCAAAAATCTTAGCTAGCCACAACACAAAAATTCAAAAATACGAATTTATGACATCAAAATCTGTAGGCTATCGAATCAAGTTTATCATTGTGTGGTGATATGGTGAGTCTCCACCTATATAGACTGCAAGGTGCTTGAAATCGGGATGCTATTAGTTATGACCTATAAGCAGTGCGGCACAGTTCCTTCAAGTGCTGATGAGAATAGGCGAGACTTTAGCTCGGCAATCTCGATAAACTTTTTGTGACCAAACACTGCAGTTATTGCTAGCCTTTACAATACGAACGGAGGAACCGTATTTACCATTCCTAGCCTGGAAGTAATTGTGACCTGCGCTGGCGTAATTAATTATCAACTTCATTGGTGAACACAATCATTTTATCATTGATTAATGACCAGGCTGCGGGAGAAACTTTCATGTGAGCCCGATTCGAGAGCAAATTTATAACCTTGTAGTTCCACCTACCCCTAAATTTCACAAGTTTTGCGTGAGCCCAGAGGAAAGAAACAACACGAAAACGATGCGCATATTATTAATACGCGAGAAAATCCATCACTTTATAATCAGGTCTAACCTTTCTAGCATAATGGTGAAACGGGCGTGGAATCATTAGAGAGCAGCATGCGGCTCTTGCCCACCCCTCCTATATAGCGACGACTCAGGCTACATTGTGAAAGCATTCGAGTGGCATGCGACCCACAATAAAAATTGTACTTGACCATTATTACGGTACCATATTTTATGATATGGAATCGAAGACACCTTTTACACGTCACAAAATTGATAATATCGGACGAGAAATCGAGTCATTTAAAAATCTTTAAGCAAATACCGTGGTGTGTACTAAAAAAAGGTCATTGTCCCAACTTGACTCTCAAAAGACCCTCTCTAACGTCCAGATTCTGGCATCATTTATGACATTTTGGTTGTGCCTCTACAATCCCCTTGCTGTCTGAACCAAATAGTAGGGCTACCAAATTTTGGAACCCGGAAATAAGAACACTTTCAAAAATCAAGAAGGTTATAGGGTACCGAAATTGAAAACAGAGGATTTCAAAATATTTACTTAATTATTTTCATTTATTAAGGTAAAAATTTACCTAGAAAAGTTATCTTTTACTTAGTCAAAAATCGGTACTTCTACTGGTATACTTGAGAATAAATTTACGACGTTACTTACTTGGTTACCAAATATAACTACTTCGACCACCTTTGGATTTCGGTCGTACCAACCCGAATTCTAGTCAGGACACGAGTAGAAATACCAAATCGAGATCGGTAAAAAACGTGAACAAAAGTTGTCACAGTTAATAAATGAATTAAATTGGTTACCCACCCTGTTCTGGTACCTGAAAGAATAACCAAACGAAGCCTAAAAGTCAAACGTCTTCCTTACGCGCGGGCCTGTCAAACGAGCATATACAAGCGACCTTGACGCTAGCAAGCCAACCAGAAAAGAATCGTTGATCGCCGCAAAGCCTTTCTGGTCACGCAATAGCATGGTAATGACTTATAGGTGCGTCACTATCTCACTAAGGACTTATATTCGTTGGATTTGTGTTTACTTAACCTGTAATCTTGTATTCATTAATGGCACTGTACATCGCGCACTTTATTGGACAAAACTATCATCCAGATATCCGCTGCAGGCCTCCTTCCAAAGCACCTGTCCCCGTTGTCAGATGTGTCGTCATCTGACTGGCTCATTGCTGTACTCTGTGCCACAACTTGACAGAGGTTAAAAGATACAGTGTCAATACACTGTTTTGTTTTCTATAGAATAAAAATATCATTCAGCGAATAAGCCTTATGAAAAGGTCGCGTTATTTTTATTATTTAGTATGACTGGCACCAAATAGCCTACTCGGAAGCTGGGTTAATATTTACTTAACATATTCTTCCTTATTAGTGACGATGTTTGTAGCTGGTTTAGCCGTGGTTTTCTGGAAAGGAATCTATTGGATTTGTAAGGCATTGTAACTTTCTATTCTGTTGATATTGTGCTTCATATATTGTATGCTGAGTTGCTGACTCACCACCTGTTGGCCAAGAAGTCGCTAGCAACGATAGGTGGCCAGTAACGAATTACCTCTACCTTTCTCAGATTCGACTCTGCCAGGTTTCCTATACTTTCGGTGCTTCTGCCCAAAAAATTGATTTATAATACATTTACTTCTACTTGAACTGTTGTACGCAAAAATACTGTACTCTTCACGTACATTTCGATTGTTAAAAGTAAAGGGGGGTTTTAGGATAAGCTTGCTTCACTTGCATGAGTCAAATTATCATAAGAACAGCGTGGAGTAGACACAGTATTACGGTAAATGAGTACGTTTTCGGAAAATCTATGTATTTAAGGTGACATTAGCCATATTGAATAAGTCGCCAAGATACATCTATCAACTTCAAACGTATAGGCTACAATTATTTGGGATGATAAACTGTCTGCCTCAGCAGTCCACACTAACTCCTGTAGACCAGGTTAGATCTCCGTGTGGAAGATGAGGTAAATATACACATAATTGTAGTAGGACACCGTATCCTATTCTCATAAATACTGCAGCCGTCATGCAGTCCAAAGCACACCGAACTCATTGCCTCGATGCCCTTGCTGGAATTCAGCGTGAAAGTTTAACAAGCGATCGATTCCTGTACAGCTTGAAGTCAGATTATCAAAAAGTTTGGGAAGTCACTTGCGGAAAAGTATCCGTGCCCAGGATTCCTCTTATGTCATCCCCCTTGGGTAAAGTAAAACCAGCAGAACTCCAATTTTCGCCGAGTCATAACCACCAACATCTACCCCAATACACATCTAACACATTACTGGTGCACAAAATGACCTGCGCATCGGCAGGGTGTTGAACGAGCAAAACCGTTAAAATGTAATTTCCACTCAAAACCAAAACATTTGCAAATCAGTGTGAGTTCTGCTGTTCCCTTTCATATGCCAGTTCGCAAATGTGAAGTAGGGATGGTGTGAACGTGAGGTTCACGTTCGTGTTCTGTTTGCGAATCTCAGAAATTTAGAGGTTCACGCTCTCAAACGAACCTCGGGTAGGTTATGCACTGTGGACCTTTTCTTAAATATTACAATTTTCACTTTATCATAACATCTTTGGTTGAAATTTATTGCGTTCCAACAACGGGCCACTACATGGTGCTGGCAGCATAAAAAAAATCAACACTAAACGAGCGTGCACCTTGATAATCTCAAAAATTTTACTTGCTTTGTTACAAAAGTTTGCTCGAAAGATTCAGCTTTCCGTTTTTGAATATTCAGTGACTCTCTGCTGTGAGCTTGACCCGCAATCACACAACATAAAGAGCGACACTACATGTAGTCAGCGAATAATGCTTATTCAACCAATCAGTGAAATTGATATAGTTCTCTGATGTTTGTTTGTTTGTTTTATTCGCACAGCATTGGCGCTTATCGCCTATAAGGTCATTTGCGCCCAGTACATCAATTTCAGTAATGCCAACGGTCTTTTACGGTCTTTTTCGTCAGATTACGGACGACTTCCATGCACGCGCTCTTCCACCAGCAGTCTCTTTCGATTTTCATGCGCCCGCAACTTAGTCTTTTTGATGCCATCTTCCAGGAGTTAGGCTCTCTTTTCCTTCGGGCTTTTCAAGGCACTGTATTTACAGCGGGATCGGCGATGAGGAGCCCAGATAAACCTCCGTCACATAGAAACATGGCAGAGCCGAGACTCGAACCAGCAACCATTGGTGTCGTGACTGCAGTGTTTACCCAACTGCGCCACCCGCTTCCCCGATCCTCTGATGTAAAAACCTACGCCCGTACGGGGGTCAATCTCGACTTTTATATGTTTACTGTATCGTAAAAACCAAATCCGTGCGATTGGGGTGTTGGCTACTGTATAATTTGTTAATGTGGTAATATCGTTAGCACGTATAGAAACCCGTTTTACACTCTGCTCAATATCAACGTAGCAATACTCAGACGCCGAATACATTGTCCGGTCTGGCCTAGATCGTTAAGGCGAAAGCTTATATTCCATTGCAAGTCCTCGTCAAAATTGTTGGCAAAGCGTATTTTTAGAAAATTTATGCCACGATTTTGAAAATTTCAAGTCGCCAAATATATTGATTATTGAGTACTCTTTCCCATGAAAAAATACGCAAGACTTATGGAAATGGGCATATCGGCGTTGGCCATTACCGCGCGACGACGAACCAAGACATATCAAGTTTTAGGCCATGTAACATGCGACTCCAAGAAGTGTGCCAGAACGATCGGTAGCGACATAACCTTGGCCGAGAAGAACTGCACCTATGCTGACCGAAAACTTCGTCATAAAATACATATAGGTTTAATTGTCCAGGCGCCTAAATGACTGGCGCCGAATGTTCATGACTTGGCGATCTGAACCTCACAAGACAAATACAAATACGTTTGGGCGGTTCTATATATTTTTTGATATTGCAGACAGGAAGTCACGAAATAACATGTAAAGAAATCATACCAACGAGTCCGTCCACCCGAAGATGTTTAATTATTATTTATGGGCTGTACACTACAGTTTCAAAGACACCTCACTCAACTCTACCGGTAAATCTGATTACGTGAGCAGAGAGGACAAGAAATTGATAGCAATATATGTATGCAATTCCCGATCTTATTGACCGATTTTATGATGAATTATCGAACATTTCCGCGCTTCGCGTTGGCTCACTAAACAGTACCGCCATAATTTCGTGGAAAAAGCGAACAACGTGATGGGGGTTTCTTTATCACCCAATGGGAGCCCTAGACTAAGTTTTTTTGAGGGGACGACGTGCTGTTTCGTTGCTGCCAACGGGTAAACACCCGGAGATGTTTAATTATTATAGAGGGATCCTACCTTTTCTAACTCACCTCACTCAACTCTACCGGTATATCAGATTACGTGAGCAGAGATAGGATAAAAATTGATAGCAATATATATGCAATTCCCGATCATATTGACCGATTCAGTCATGAATTAGAGAAAATTCTCGCGCTTCGCGCGTTCAAGCGATAAAAGCTGGCTCACCAAACGCACACCCAATGTAGATGATAAGTAGCGGTCGTAACAGCGTATAGCATGAAAGGGAGCATAATTTTCTTTGTACTGTTGACATTTCCAGACTTACAGATTTGTTTTGAATTCGCCTACTCAACATCTCATGTATTTAGTTGTTTTTCCCCTGAAGTTGCAAATTCAATTTGTTCAGATGCATGTGACGTTAAATGTACCAGGAAAGCAAGATGAGATACCCATTTTCGATTACAAGATTATGAGTCGGCGATATTTGTGTTTTCGAGGAAAGTTGCTATTTCATTTCTCAGTTCATACACTCGTGTAAGCATAGCTGCTCGACTTAATGCGCGAACATGACAGACATAGGCCTACATGACATCGCCATATTGATTCTCTGCTTCTAGTAATATCAGGCGTAACTGATTCAGTTAATGAGACAAAAATCATATTAACAGTTTTCACCATTGTGGCCAAAACGCTATTCAGGTTTGTTGTCTTGGCACACAACGCCTTCTGGAAAATTAAACTATAGATAGGCTAACTAACATACGGAGGCTAGTTATCTATAATTGAACAGTTTGAGATTCCGTCATTGCGTCTGAGATGTTCAAAGCGTTTTTGAAGCAAAGGAAGAACACCTTTATTGTCACACCCCGTTAGAGTGGTAAACCCTTTAAAAAAGTCTGGAACACCTTTGGTTGCGAGATACACCCGATTGATAAGCACTGATACAGTCTAGTCTATCTCCATCTCCTACTTCAACCACCTTCGTTTCATGGCGTAACAATGGACTAGTACGATGCAGGCTACTATTATATCGTAGCAATGCCGCATTTTTTTCATGCAGTGCTGCACTGCAGATTGAAACTCATTATGAAACAGCGGGCCGTATTCTTGTGATAACTAATTATTATGTCGCGGACCGGACGATTTCGCTTGGCGGGCCGGATCCGGCCCGCGGGCCGTAGGTTGCCGACCCTTGATATAGCCGATTACTTCACTTAAATGTAGGGTTGAAATTAGCAATATGACGTCTCGTGACATTATAAGGTTCACGTCCGCGGTCTCACAGAACCGTTCAAAAAAGGTTCGCATTTACGCGAACCTGAACCTTTCAGACGTTCAAACCATCCCCAATGTCAAGTTTCGCCTTGGAAAGTGTCATCGCATTGATCGGTCGAAACGCAGCAGCGTGAAACCAGTTGTCTATCGCGCGCTTTATGTGACAAAACTTTTATCCGGATATCTTTCAAAGCATATGACACCGTTGTCAGATTCGTCAACCGACTGACTCATTGCTGTGTCACAACATGGCAAAGGTTGAATGATACAGTGTCAATGCACGGCTTTGTTTTCTATGAAATAATAATATCATTCAACAAATACGTCTTGTGAATAGGTCGCGTTATTTTTATTCCGCGAAACAATAACTTCATATTGTTAATTTATTCGCTAAAAGCTTTTCGACTAACTCTCATCAGTAGCGAACGTTAGTGATGGGGTGAATCAAATTCGAAATGTAAGAACTATTTTGTCTGTATGACGTAATAATAACAAAAACAAACAACTAGTAGACGGGCTAGATACGGTAGTAACGGTACAAAACAAACGTTAACGAGTACATATTCGGTTACAAATAACCGAAAACACAACACATAACATTAATGAAATATTCCAAGAGTGTAGAGGCGTTCCTTCTGGCGACAGAGAATCGGCTTTCGTAGCTTTATGATCGTAGATTCCAGGACCTTTAAATGAAAAAGAGAACGGCCACGAGCGAGTATAGAAAATTGACTGTCATTGTAATGATCAGCACATTCTGGATGGGATAAGAGATGCTGTCCAATAGCCGAATTACAAGCAGTAACTTGATCATAATCACGCAGTGTGTCAACAGACTGCGATGAAGGAGTTGGAGAAACATTATTTATTCTAATTTGCCGTGGGACATGCTGGCGAATTCTTTGCTGCAAGCGCTGAGACGTGCGACCTACATACCGACTGTCACATCGGCACGTGTATTCATATATTATGTTGCTTTGATTTGTCGCAGGTAGGACATCCTTTTGCGTTGCAGGCATCAGAGATTTCGTCATGAAGATTATCTGTGGTTCTACTTGTGAAAAACAATGGCTCACTGACGATTTAATTTGTTTTTCAAACCTGTTGGACACTTTCCCAATCCAAGGAAGATGCAAATAAACAGGACATTTTCTAGGTCCAAACGGTTTAACTTTTCTGAAATCTTTGAGTTTACGATCTATGGTCATTTTAATGATATGATCGGGATAACCATTTGACTGAAAGATTGACCGAATGTTCTCCAATTCAGAATCAAGTTTGACTTTACTACAAATCATCAGAGCCCTGTGTACCAGAGTTCTTATCAAATTTACTTTACGTTTTACTGGACAGAAAGAATCCCACGAAATGTATTGCCCACTGAATGTAGGCTTACGGTAAACTGATGTAACAAAATTAGCACCCGTCTTTTCCACTACAACATCAAGGAATGCTAATGAATTATTAACCTCTTTTTCCATGGTGAATTTCAGTGATGGGTGAAGACCATTCAATTTGCTCAGAAACAAATCACACTGGGATTCATTTTCAAATATGGCGAAGGTGTCATCAACATATCTTTGATACATTAATGGTCGATCAATATCTTCGAATAACCGTTTTTCGTGATACCCCACAAAAATGTTAGCCAGAATGGGACCAAGCGGCGATCCCATTGCAACACCATCGATCTGTGTATATATGGTGTTATTGAAACTAAATTCGACATCACAAGTGATCAATCGCATTAATTTAACAAAAGAAGACCTTGAGAATGGAGGAGACGGAAGGACACCACCATAGAGTTCATTGGCACAAATCTCTATAGTCTCTTGAACTGGCACGTTCGTGAATAAACTAGATATATCAAACGAACACATAGAGATTTCGGACTCATCGAGATCAACATTACGAATGGTATCAGCAAATGTGAACGAGTCACGAATGCAGTTACCACCATATAACAAACTCACCGGCTCAAGATATCTTGCAATCCACTTCGCGACTTTGTGATACGCTGATCCAACCATCGATAGTATCGGACGTAAGGGTACATTCGATTTATGGGTCATTCCGTTAGCAGCTGGGTAGCCTCTTCGGAAGCTGGGTTAATATTTCCTTAAAGCAGAGTCTTCTTCCTTAGTGACGATGTTTATAGCTGGTTTCGCCATGGTTTTCAGGAAAGGAATCTATAGGATTTGTATGGCATTGTAGCTTTCTACTCTGTTGATATTGTGTATCATCTATTGTATGCTGAACATTTATTCCACGTGATCTCAACTATGCTCACCAAAAAGTCACTAGCAACGAGAGGTGGCCATGCATGAAACGAATTACTTCTACCTATCTCAGAGTATACTCCGGCAGGTTTTCCTACTCCTGGTACTTCTGCGAAAAACTTGTTTACAATACATCCACAGCTGCTTGAACTGTTTTTACGCAACAATGCTGTACTTTTTAAAATTTCGATTTACCACATCGATATACGACGGCTATATCGAGCGGTAGCCTAATTGTCTGTAGGCTCAAACAACGTGTTTTTGGAAAGTATTTAAACAATTTTGGCATAATTGTACAACTTGAAAAAAACACAATTTTGTTTTATTTAAAAAAGCCTTTTTCAAAACACGGTTTAAAACATGTTTTAAAGAAAGTGTTTTAAAACACCGCTTGTTTTAAATGCAACCCCAATTACGGTAATTGAGTAGGTATTCGAATGATCTATATATTTGTAGTGACATTAGTCATATTGAATAAGTCGCCAAGATACATCTATCAACTTCAAACGTATACAATTATTTAGAATAGAATGTCTGCCTCAGCAGTCCATACCAGCAACCATGTAAGATCTCCGTGTGGAAGATTAGGCAAATATTTACATAATTGTAGTAGGACACCGCATTCTATTTCCATAAATATTGCAGCCGTCATGCAGTCCCAGGAATTTCGAACTCATTGATCCGATGCCCTTGCTGGAATTCAGCGAGGAAGTCTGACAAGCGTTCATCTTCTGTACAGCTTTGTGAGTTCAGAATATCAGAAGTTTAGAAAGTCACGCTTGGAGAAGTATCCATGCCTAGGATCCCTATTACATCATCCCCTTGGGTAAAGAGTAAAACTATTTCAGTCTATATCAGTGGTTACCAACCCTCGGAACACTTACGCTAATCTGCAAGAATTTGCGGAACCACAAATTTTCGCCGAGTCATCAATAAAAATCTACCGCTACACACATCTGATACATTACTAGATTACTGGTGCACAAAATGACCCGCGCATCAACAGAGTTTGGAAAGATCAAAACCATTAAAATATGTTTTTCACACAAAACGAAAACATTTGCAAATCAGTGTAAGTTCTGCTGTTCCCTTTCATACACCCGTTCAGAAATGCGTAGTTTCACCTTGGAAATTGTCATCGTATTGTTCGGTCAAAACGCAGCGTCGTGATACCAATAGTTTAATCAGAAATGAGCTTATAAAAGTTGGAGATAGAATTGGCATTTAAGGATGGTGGAATTTCGGGTCTATACCAATACCTAGAAAACCATTACCGAGAACGGACCTTACCGAGAACGCTATTACCGAGAATGGACATTACCGAGAATTGACACTATTCTCGGTAATGACCATTCTCGGTGGTGTCCATCCTCGGTAATGTACGCACTCGGTAATGTCCATTCTCGGTAATGTCCATTCTCTGTAATGTCAATATTCTCGGTGATGTCTATTCTCGGTAGTGTCAAGTCTCGGTAATGTCCATTCTCCGTGGTGTCAATTCTCGGTAATGTCAATTCTCTGTCGTGTCCATCCTCGGTAATGTCCATTCTCGGTGGTGTCCATTCTCGGCAATGGAATCTCGGTAATGGGTTTCTCGGTATTGACCGGACACCGGAATTTCGATGTCCAAACCTCCCCTGCGTACGCCACAAGTGAGTCGCATTTCGACTGATCAGTATACTGGTGGGGACGATTCGCCTGCAATCAATGATTACCAAGACGTGTCATCACAAAGCCTATGTCTGGGTTGGGGTTGTGCCTTGACTTGACCTTCACGGAACCCTTGATGGCTGATGTTTGCTCACGGAACCCCCCAGTGTTCCGCGGAACACCGGTTAAGACTAGGGCTGGGCAAAATCGAGTACCTTAGTGATTCGATTCTGAATCACGTAATATGCTTCGAGTCGAGTTGAGTATTCGAGTATCACTCATAATGACATCACAACAAAATGTAATATGTCAAAGTTCAAATAGGTACCTTTTGTGCCACCACAAAGAATATAATGCCTGTTATCCATCATATTCAAGATATCTTGGCATTTCTTCGACCCTACCGATTTCATTGCACTTTGTGACAATGTTGTGGGAGGATCATGACTTCGGAAATGTTTTCCAGTAACGGTCGTAGCTTTGTACGATATGTTTTGTATGCTGCAATATGGCCAAGCAAGGTTTCAAGGTTTCCACAGTGGAAAATAGTATCGAAACCATAATTCTAGTTCCCTAAATAACTTTCAGTACTCGAAAAAATCGTATTTTGCTACTCGACTCGAATCATTAAAATGATTACTCGATTCAGATTCGAGTACTCGAATCATTGTGCCCGGCCCCAGTTAAGACTCACTGTGCTAGAGTGAGAGACCCGTCCCGATCGATTTAAAATTGTACATTGAGCGGCTTATTTAGGGTTACCATATGTCCTCCCTTAGGAGGATCTGTCCTCCTTTTTCAGGAAATTGAAAATGCGATCCGAGGACGGCTAAATGTCCTGATTTTGACAGTTCGTCTTCCTTAACAGATTTTACACCTAGGCTAACGGACAGGGTCAACAGAAAATCGGCGTAAATGACGCGAAATAGGTAATGCGGACGTTCGAGCGGGTCATTCGGAAGTCGAATCGAAGTGAGGACCATTTTATATATAGCGAACACCGCAAAAGTAACGTAAATAGCGAGTAATTCGGGAGCCGAAGTCAAAGTGATCACCTTTTTTTAGTCAACACAACTAGATATCCAGTAAATATTTCAAATCAGATGTTTTAAATTTCGGGACATTAAACTTTGGGATTTTTAAAAAGTGTCCTCCTTTCTGGATCCCAAAATATGGCAACCCTAGGCTTATTGAGCATTGATTAAAGAATCCAATGGCTAACCGGACCAGATCCACCACCACTACATACCTTTCGTGCAGCTATAAATTATTTATTAGCGATTTTATCGGTATGAAATGAATCACTATATTGCAAATAAATTAATATATCCTGGTACCAAGTCGCATATATGCTATACTGTGATCAGGTCATATTGACGTGGTTGTACATTCCAGAAACAAACTATCTGGTCGATTGATGACTGAAAACAACTATCATATGACTTGCCCATTGAAATGGTATGCGTTGGTATGCGTTGCTATGCTATCAGCTACATATAACCGGAACAAACCTGTAAATTACCGTAGCATTATGTCAGCCGTGCCCATTCAAAATCTGCATGTCTCGCGGTAATACAGGTTCCCGATTCAGGGCAGCTACAGTCCAATGCTTTGTGCAGCGACGCCCGATGGTAATTTATTTATAAAATGAGCATTGTGATAACTATTGCGATTTTGATTTGACCTACAAAATCAAAATTTTGACATTTTCTTAAATTAAAAAACCTAATTTTGTCAGAATTTGGCCGCCGTGTATGTAAATTAGAAGTTTTCGCACATAATGTTAGAATTTTACTACTTATCTTCATTTCTGGTTGTAACTGTCTGTCCTTACGAAGTAGTTTGGCCTGAAAAATCTTTCGTGACCTATGAAGCAGTGTTGGGATCAAGTCACTACCTTCGAGTCACGAGTCATCTCGAGTCATTGCAGATTTTGATTCGAGTCAAGTCAAGTCAATCGATTTTCAAAGGTGACTCGAGTCAAGTCGAGTCAAGTCAAGTCAAGTCACGAGTCAAGTCACAATTAAAGTCAAATTTAATTTTCGAAGTATGAGTGATGATTCAAAGTCATTATATTTTGCTAGCCGGGTGAAAGACAGACTAATTGATCATTTTTCTTGAATGAAATAACGAATATCTAGTTAAATATACATGCAAAAAGACGTTGTATCCCCCTGCGCACGCGTAGAACTGCTAATAAAATACGCGAGTAACTGTACAGCTACATGCTAGAGTCAGTTATTATCACTTGTGCAAATTGCATTGTCACCCAAATGGATTATGCGAAGATTGCCAAGTACCCGAGACGGTAGCACACAGTACGATCGACATCGACAACATTTGCGGGACAATGCGCGGTATCATAACATACCAATTGAAATTGAATAATTGCTGTCTAGCCCTTATACGAGTACACCAGTTATTGAATGTGTCATATCATCCGGTAGAGAAATATGGCACTAGATATACTATAGTGCAGAACGTTCTATTCTGAAATGGCATGGTGCAAAAAACCATTTGCAGTTATACGCACCATTTCCAATTATACATAACATAACATCAGCCAAAATATATGACCTAATACGAAGCTTCGAGAAGTTGAGACAAATTGATATGGTACAATAGCCGAAAATACCCATTTACACATCCGTTAGAACAGTGCTTTTCAACCTGTGTGACGGTTCGCACTAGTGCGAATGAAAAAAATTGCAGTGCGAATGATGAAGGTGGTGCGAATAGTGCGAATGAAAATCCGGGTCAAGTGCGAATGACGAAGGTGGTGCGAATGGTGCGAATGAAAATCCGGATCAAGTGCGAATGAAAATCGTGAAAAATTGTTAACTATTCTGACGAGGAATAATTCAAATAAGCTTGATAGGAAATTTAGAATCAGTGTAACTTTTGTAGTTGCGACGCGATTGAGAGAGAGAGAGAGAGCCTTTATTTTTCATCAAACCAAAATACATAACACACGGCAGTGGTGGTGGTACAGAAAATATGCATGCACAGTATTCGGTATTAGATAGGAATGATCGATAAGACCGTGAGGGTCATCTAGTCTGATCACACCAGCATCAAACATGTACACTTGACTCTAAACAGTCTGGCTGTAAAAAAAGTTACAGTAGTTAAAAAAATAAAATAGAAGAAAAATTAAACGATGGTAGCAAATGATCAATGAAGCAATGTCTGGGCGAGGTAGGGCAACAGTGTTAGTGTAACGATAAGAGGTGATCAAGTAGGGCTTTTTTGAATCTATCATAAGGCAATTCACGGATATGTGGTGGTAATGCATTCCAAATGATAGGTCCCGAGTAGTCGATAGATCTCTTAGTTAGGTTGCTATTGGGTGGGGGTAAGTAGATATTTCCCTTTGACGAGGATCTCGTGTAGTGGGAATGGACATTCTTAGCAGGTATGAAAAAGTCATCAAACACAGGAGGCAGACTATTGGAAAAATATTTGTGAACAACTTTTGATACTTCGAAGCGATATAGCTCATCAACTCGCAAAATTCGATGCTTACGGTAGTAAGGCGATAAATTGGTACGTAAAGGTACAGATGAGATCAGCCGTATCGCACGGTTTTGCAGGGTTCGAATTCTGCACAGAAATGTTTTGCATGCACTTCCCCATACTACGATTCCACATTGCAGGTGAGAGTGGAAAAGAAAAAAATATATGGTTCGTAGTATTGATCTGGAAACCAAAGATTGCAGACGGGTCATTATTCCCACACACCGAGCTAGTTTTGATATTGTGCATTCAATATGCTGCTTCCAAGACATTTTAGCATCAATAGTGACACCGAGATATTTTGCTGAGTCACATATGGAGATTTGTTTATGATTGATGTTCACAGTGAAACTATGATTGGCATTATTTAAAAGGAGCATCTCGGTCTTATCTGCATTCAAGCTTAGTTTGTTTGCTTGCAGCCATCTCGACACTTTTGGGAGTTCCTTATTCACGGATGCATGCAAATCATTGACAGTGTTGGAGGTTACGAAGAGGTGAGTCTCATCAGCAAATAGGGTTGTGCGGAATAAAGATGCATTAACAATGTCGTTAATATAAATGAGGGAAAAAGTCGGTCCAAGGACTGAGCCTTGTGGGACTCCACAAGTTATATCTCTGGTAGTCGATCTTAATGTCCCCAGTTTAACAAATTGTTTGCGATTTGCCATTGTAAAAACTTAATACTACGCACCACTAATCGTAGCTCTTACAAGCCGTAGTAAATTAATATTCCCACTCTTTAATTGTTTCGTCAAAAGTCTGGTTTGGAAGGTGGTGTGGTGGCAGTATAGAGATCTCTACAATCTCTATAGTGGCAGACATACAGTATATCAGCCCGTCTGATCCTGCGACAGGCTCGAAAAATGATGCCAAATTGACTTTCTGCATTCTTTCGCTAAACAATCATCATATTTTCGTAATAACTGTTCGATTAGCGCGAGGTACTATAATAGTAGTAAATATACCATCATTACAGCGACTCACATTCGCAAGTTTACTGTAACGTAAATTTTTACCCCTTCATGGTTAATAAAGTATATGGACCGCAAAGGGTATAATTTTGGGTCGACACGGTGCCAGAGCTAACTGTTAATATGTATGTGATATTTATTGAATTTATTGCAAAAAATCCTGCGACCGTTTGTATACATACACAAGGTCACTGTGTTGGTTACTGTAGCCAATAAGCGAGACGCGCAGCAAATATGGCATATGCAGGCCGTGTTATTTTTAGCATTTCAGGAGCCAGATGCCAAAACTGCCAAAAATAAAAATTTGAAAAAGCCAAAAATAAGCAATTTTTGGCATATGCCAAAAATAACACGGCCTGCCAAATAGTGTATTTCGTTCATGGTGTTGTGTTAAGAGGACCGCATTACAAACGAGAAGAGCGTGTGTGAAAGGCAGGTTTCTTAATCTGGGTCCAGCCCACCCATTAGGGGTGAAAGCATGGTGTCCTAAATGGTGTTGGCACAGCGAGATTGAACGGCTGACTGCATTTGGTTTACGTCATACTTTCCATTTGTCCAAAGGCAATTTTACGACCATTTTTGACCGGCTTGCCGAGCGCTAAATTTGATAAAACGGGTATCAATGAGAAGCTGCCGCTGTACTGATTATTAAAATATAAATTATATTCTGCTCATGGAACTGGAACCGCCAAAATCAACCACGATTTTTGCATTGCGATCGAGTTGAACATTGTGACGCAACAAACTGTCTGGCTATTTCTGAGCTGCATAGTCTCGTTTTGCCAGACAGTCTTGTTGCGTCAATGTTCTTAAACAAGCTAACCTTCCCAGGACTGTTCCATGCGAGTTGGTAATATTAAAGCCACCTGAAGTGACAAAAGTCATCCGAAAATATCTCGGTAGTCTGAAGGAGATGAGATAGTCGGGCTACTAAATAGAATTAATGTGTTGAGAGACAACACAGGAAACTCCTGGAAAAGTATCGAGAAGAAAATTCTTTCTGCGATGAGATCGCTGGCACTGGCGAAGGGATCTCTTTTCATGATGCATGAAAGCCGGTTCGGCCCTACAAAGATTTTGAAGCTCTGAAAACCTTTTGTGGATGACTGGCAACATTCTTTCCCTGAACGGCTACTCTTGAAGCCGATATTTCCCAGATTCGCTGGGCGAGAAATAAATTTAGGAGAAACTTAGCTGACATGAGTTTGGAAGCACTGTTACAGTGCAAACGATTTAAGTCTATTCAACAGCTGTAACAATCAGGTGTTGAGCGTGTTTATTAGGCTTTTCTTTCTTTTTTTTGCTTATTGGCACCGATTCTGATGGATACTGCACATTTTGTGGTTTCGTTTGATATTATTAAGCTATGAAATCGTTAGGTTTTTTCTTCTTATTGTCTGTTGGCACTGATTATACGGGGATGCTGCACATTTTGTGGTGTCTTTTGACAGAATGGCCAAAATAAAGCGTTTTTGTGACAAATTCGAGTCTGAAACTATCTATTTAGAGGACGATGCCAAAACTGCCAAAAATAAAAATCGAAAAATGCCAAAAATAAGTTATTTTTGGCAGTTTTGGCACATGCCAAAAATAACACGGCCTGGGCATATGGAATGGAATTCATGATCAGATTTGTCCGACTGTTTTTTTCTGGAAATCATGGTCGAAGACCGTTGGGATGAACTAGTGTAGGGGAGTGCAACGAGCGAGTTCAGACCTATGAGACTCATTCATTTCGAGGCCAAACCCTTCTGCGTCGGGGAAAATGAAGACGTAAAGTTTTGGCGAATAAACCGCTGATAAAATGCGGTGCCAAAAACATGAGCGGCGACAAAACCTCGGGCTAAACATGACTGATGCTGGATGACCAAACCATTCGAGATGGATTGGATACGCTCCGTTGTCGGCACGGAATAGTCGCGTTCTTGCAATCTGAGTAGACAGTCGCGTACGTCAGACATGTGTTGTACAGCTGTGTTGGTTAGAATTGTGATGTGCGCGTTCTGTATGTCATACATGCCCGTAAACATCGTAGCATACAACTGTAGTATTAAATATAAATTCCTCTTCATGGGTAAGGCTCGGGTCGCGAGATGCCACAAAAACTTAGATTTTGGTGGTAGTCTGAAAGCTGGTTTACCGTTATTAAACTGTTATGAATTCTCAAGTTAGATTGAGGTGAAGAGTAGAACACGCAGTACCATGAGTTATTTGCTCTTCTCATAAACTTGCGAGACAGAAGTTGGAGCAACGTTAAATCAGGTATCGAGCTCTAATGTGCCAACTCTCCTTGATCGTTTTGCACCTTATGTTCCGAAGACATAAGGCAAAAGCCTCAACACAAACATGTGGGTTTTTCATCCTTTCGACAAACTGGAGCTTCGCGGGACCTTTGTGTCACCTCTCAAAAACGATTTCTGCCAGCAAGCATTTTTCACTCGCGAAAAATACGCTGTATTTTGGATAGGAATGCAGAAGAGATTTTAAGACCTGGTCATCCAAGCACTAGTAGAAGTTCCTGTACGAATTCCGAACAACATTGTTTGGTCGAGAAGGGTTGTATTGAAATAATTGGAAGTAAAACGAGCAAAAAAAGTTGCCTTTTTAATGAGACATTTGATAGCTTAAGCTACATAGTTATCCAATTTGTTGCACATCTGAACTAAATGTTGAGTAGGCCTATCTTCATCTTTTTGTATAACAATGTTCGATATGTTTGTGCGAATAAAATTTATTTCACGAAAAAAGTGCGAATAGAGCTTAAAAAGGTTGAAAAGCACTGCGTTAGAATATCAACGCACAAACTATATTTGTTCGATTTAAATCATACAAGAAGGTTGGCGAAGGTGAGCGGTGCGAAACGTAAGCATTGGGCCGCCTAAGAACAGAGACACGTTGCTATTTAGTTAAATCTTCTACTACTACTACTACTACTACTACTACTACTACTACTACTACTACTACAGTACTACTACTACTACTACGACAACGTAAGTAGTATAGTAGATCGGTCGCGAATCGCCATAGGGTTCTTATGGGTGCGGCGGTGATGCGCCTGGAAACTCGTGGTGGTGATGCGCCTTTTTAGACCCCCCTCTCGGTGGTGATGCGCCATGTGTTCTTATGGATGCGGTCGTGATTCGCACTTTTGGGTATAGGGTGTGGTCGTGATTCGCCTTTTTTGCTATAGGCGGTGGCGGTGATTCGCCTGTCGTGTATTCTTACGGGTTCTGTGGTGATTTACCATGCATTCTTACGGGCGTGGCGGTGATTCGCACTTTCAGGCATCTCTCGCGTGGTGTTGAATATGCACGAGTCACCAACAATAACCGCACAACGGAAACGTGGCTTGTTGTGAGGATTAAGCAGTGCGACCTATATTTCGAATGACCTGCGCGCTGAATTGTTTCCGTGCAGCCGCTACTATCGATTATTACACTAGACCGGTCAGTGTGAAATAGTTTGATCGTAAATTATAATATATGATGTAGTTTAGTCGTGTCAAATGACCGCTTTCCTCGCTATTGATTGCCACCTGAATAATACTTTCGGCTTATTCGCTGTTTCGCACCTATAGAATAGTCTGCTGTTCACAGTCGCAACTTCATCGCGATAGCACAATTTTCACACCTCGATCAATAGAACAACACCGCACTAACCCAGTTGCCGAATCACATAGGTCATACATTTTACGCGAAATATTGTATTGCGGTATACAAATATGCAAACTATTCTTTCAATTCAACAAGTCTAGTTAACGAATCGATTTTCAAGCTGCCGACACAGTTTTTAACACGAGTGAGTTGATATCTCTTCCCAGGTACGAGCGAGGCTTTGTTCCATTGATCCAAAACCACCTCGCCAGTATCATCCTTCAATGTAAAACTGTATAATTTCAACTCTTTTCCGGCACCAGAATTGACCGTCTTCTCCTCTCGAGAAACACAAGTAGCGGTGATCGAGACGTATTCATCTTTATTTCCGTATACCGATTCACAGGTCAATAATGGGTATTCTTCGGTCGTATGTCTCGATTTTCCATGCAGGGTTACTGACGAAGCCCGTCCCAGTAATACAGCAGGTTTTCCAGTAAACTTGTCAATTTGGACCCAACCGGATTTGACCATGAGTTTTTTTCGTTTGGCGAATGCTTTCTCAATGACCCCGAACAAATCACGATTGAAACACGTGAAAGATATCTCTTCGTTATTGCCGTCGATGAATATACCTTTGAGATATTGGCTAACGCCACCTCTTTTGGGTGATGAGACGAATTTGACGCCGACGTGAAAATTTGAAGTTGCTCCGACTCGCATAGTGTTGACGCTGTTCGATGCCATATCGTTTGGTAAAGTGAGAGTCATCAGCAAACCCGCCGACATTTATAGAATTAGGTGCGTGGTATTGAGTGAGTTAACAGTCTTTGTATAATCCTGATGACCCGCGCGAATAGACTTGGATTGAAATAAAATTTACAGGAGTTCTGTAAGAAAGGATACCGGTTACAAGTGACAAACGACACGAATGAATTTTCTTCTTACCCAGTCACTTATCAATGTACTGTAGTGAGTATTCAAGATGTCTGTTGTTAAATCTCTGTACGCCGCTAGGGTGCTTATGTCACTTTTCATCGCCGCAATGCTTATGACACTAAAAACCCCATTCCAGTCGATACCGTATGATCGAATCGAGTTAACCAATGCGGTAAAATCGCACTTTCGAACACGGCTCACGTTTTCTCCATGTACATAGAAATCTAGTACTCCGTGGATGAATTTTTCCGTTTCGCTCAATGTGGGGGTTGTCAAGTTATGATAATAGAGAAGATAATTCTCAATAATCGCGCTAGTTGCCATAACGAGTATATGTAACTATCAACTGAAAAAGTAAACCATGAGAATGACACCACAATGTGTTAAAATGGTGAAATACACCGCTCAGATTTCGAAAAAACAGATGTCGACGGGAGTGTTTGACATGTGTGACACAATAAAATCGCCCGTTTCGCTAAACAGGAAATTCACTAAAGCGCAGTGTGCTGTGCGATTTTGAAAAAACAGATGTCCGCGACCACGTTTTGATCTGCGTGACACAGTAAATACGTCCGGTTCTGAAATTCGGAAACACGGTCGGTTCTGAGGATTACGCAGTGTGCGTGCGACCTATATTTCGAATGACCTGCACGCTGAATTATTTCCCGGCCAGCCGCATGCTACTATCGAAATAAATCTATAAATAGCCAACACCACGATCCGATTGTTATACTTCGCTGTCGCAGACATAAACGTTGGTTGGAGCAGTTAGATTAATTATTGTACAATGGTCGAGGTTCAGATAGACAATATTGATAAATTTGGTTATGAACCAAATGCATTCGAATTGCAATTTGAAGAGAACGCGGGTATCTTTGATACGATTAATCCTGGTGATCTGATGACACCTGATTTAAGAGTTGAATCCGCAGAACGCGACCTTACGCCAACGATCGAAATGCAGTCAAACTATACAGATATAGCGCGCCAGGCGTGGCTGAAGTCGGACCAACTAGCTAGAGAAAGCGTGATTAACGATCTCACGAACTTGGTGACGATGCCGTGCGTACCGACCGACGAGACAGCCGTTAGCAACGAATTACCGAATCCCGAGAAACCGTCGACTTCTGGGATGACGATACCACGCCCCGCGGGGTTGCTATCGGTGACTGATACTCCTAAATCTGTATCAACCGGCAAGTCGATTCGAAAAAGAACAACAACGACGGGGGTGGGCATACCACCGGCTAAACAGCTTCGTAATGGAAAATCGAAAATTTTGAATCGTACCGAACCCAAACAGAAGGTTGGTAAGAAACCTGTGAAATCTAAAAGCGCGAGTGACGATGATTTTCGCGACGACGTGAAGGGAAAAAAGAAGCAGGAAGAAAAGTTATGTCAATACACAGTTGACAAGATGGTCACCTACCTCCAGACTATTGATGTTGTTAAGCCGCATTTAGGTTCAATACTATGCTATGTTGATTCGTTGACGGAGAAAAAAAATTTGACTGTCACAAAGCTCATGACTGACATCAAACGATTGGTTACTGGCAAGGGTCAGCGTTGGAGTCTTGATGAGATTCAGCCTGAATTAAATACCGCAACCGATGAGTACTTGCATCGACTTCTAGAAATTAGAACAAAATTGAAGTATAATTTGTGCTGAATGATTTTCATTGTTGTTCTCAATTTCTGTTTACCGTTTCAGATTTTACATTAGAGCCATAAATAACAGCTTCTGAAATTCAACCACTAGTGGGTGCTGACACTCTTGTAATCTCGAATCAGCGGTTCACAGTCTTTCTCTCTGGGTATCGAGCAGCGAAAAGCGTGGCTGACTGTCTGGGTATATTCAACCGCGGATTGTTGGATAAGGAGTTAATTAGTAAGTTATTCGGTACGATTACTTTGATTTATGAATATAATTTGTTATTTATTTATCCGCCAGACAAAACAAGCGTGGGATTAAAGAATTGAACCGGTGAGTTATTACTGTTCAGAACTAGTGAACATGATGTAATGATTTTGTTGTTGACAGACAGTGCAAACTCAAGTTGAAAACACGAGTCTACTGGTAAGTTATCTGCCGCATCACTACGTTAGCGAACATAGTTTGATGTGTTACTTGTTTTATTAAGCATAAAGTATCAAGGAAGACACCGCCAAAGAAACTAGATTGTAAGTAAGACTAGTTTCATGTCCCTCCAAGTGCTGAATTTGACCACGTGTTATTAATTTTACAGATGAGTCGACGACGGAGAAATCGTGTTCGCGAAGAACCAAATGCACCACCAGAGATTGGCGACGAACACCAAGAAGTTGTAAATCAGAACTGGCAAGCGATAAAATCGTATGTAGTGAAAAAGACCAGTCATGTGTATAATATTCGAGTTATCGATCGTGAGCTAACAGATGTTTACCGCGATATCCAAGCGATATTTTTCTCCGAGTCACATACCTTTAAAGTGAACTACGCACATGCCTTCATTTTATATCACACTGAGACTCTGAGATTTCGGTATTTTCATGCTTCGGCAAACATCGATAGTGTATTAGAAACACCGGCGCTAATTTCAACACTACCTGAATTCGATGAATTTGTTGAATCTATTCACTTGGAAACCGCACTTGATTTGTTACAAAACTCTCGAGCAGATACAAAGTCACTGCCAGTCTGTTTGACTAATGTCCAGTTTTATGTATACCCTACGGGTCATTTACTGATTGGTTGTCCTGGTATTAAGCTACCGATATGGCTTGCGAGAGCGAGATGTATAATGACATTTACACATCAAAAAAATCGACATCGGTACAGAGACAATCTGTGTGCTTTTCGCTGTATCGCCCACTCACTGGGGAAAGATACAAAGACAATGGCTCAACAATTCACTTCGGTCTATGGTGTAAATGTAGAATCTGGTGTAACTCTTGACATGTTGGACGATATCGAGGATTTGTTTAATGTTGCTATAACCGTGTACACCAAGACTGAGGGTAAAGCTAGCGCTCTCCGACGTAGTACGTTTGAAGGGAAACCTGTGTACTTACATTTAGAAGATCGCCATTTCTGTCTCATTACTGACTTGAGGCGGTATGTAGAGACCTATAAATGTGATGTTTGTCTACGATTGTTTAACGAACAGTATGAATTGACCAGACACAAATGTACAACGGGTGTCGTTGAAGTGTTTCCGGGTGGCGTGTATACACCTCCTCTGAACATCTTTGAAAAGCTTGATTTAGAAGGGGTGTTTGTTCCTCACCAGCTTCGTTATTTCAAATACCGTATCGCGTTCGACATAGAGAGCATGTTTGAGAAGTGTGATATTCCAGATTCCTCCAAAACTTCATGGGAGTGCAAACATATTCCCATTTCTGTTAGCATATCATCTAATGTGGAAGGGTTCTTGGAACCGTATGTAATTGTCTCGAACGGTGACCCAAACGACTTGTGTGCGGAAATGGTTGATCATTTTCATGATATTCAAAGTGAGTCATTTAGGTTGTTACAGATGGAATATCAACACTACTTGGACATACTCGAATGTAAAATTACCGAAATGAAGGCGCTCGACCCAGCCGAGAGAAAAATACCTCTTGAACGTTTACAAGAGGAGTTCATGCGATATTTAAAACAAATCCCTGTTTTGTCGTTCAATGGTGGTCGGTATGACTTGAACTGTCTCAAAGAGTACTTGATG
Organism: Botryllus schlosseri; assembly: GCF_051294905.1. NCBI lineage: Eukaryota > Metazoa > Chordata > Ascidiacea > Stolidobranchia > Styelidae > Botryllus > Botryllus schlosseri. The sequence goes on along the minus strand of NC_137244.1, from coordinate 5,603,770 downwards.
GGTTTACTCGTCGATGAAAATCTGAGTGTATTGAAGCGCGGTAACAACTTCCTCTCGTTGACAACTAACAGACTTAAATTTTTGGACATTGTAAATTACTTGGCACCCGGGTTCTCGTACGATGCTTATTTGAAAGCCTTCAAATGTAGCGCCGCTAAAGGTCATTTTCCGTATGAGTTTCTGACTAGTTTGGAAAAGTTGGATTATACGAGTCTACCTAGCCACGATGAGTTTTACAGCTCGCTAAAAGGTCGTAATATATCCACAGCTGAATATGAAAACTGTTTGAAGGTTTGGAACGATAACAAAATGACGACCTTACGTGATTATCTCAAATGGTACAACGCAATCGATACTCATTACTTCATTGAGGGGTTAGAAAAACAATTTCAATCTTTCAAAAGTCAATTCAGTGTGGATATATTCAAGGAAGCTGTCTCCCTACCCGGGGTTGTATCAAGACATCTTTTCAATAGCATCCCACGTGATTTCACATTGTTCAACGATAAACACCAGGATCTGGTTTCGCTATTCAGAGACAATTTAGTGGGCGGACCGTCGGTCATTTTTCATCGATATCAAAAACAGGGTGAAACTCGAATCAAAGAATTTTTTTATAAGGAAAACGCTCAGATTACCCAACATGTAACAGGGCTGGACAGCAATTCGTTATACCTTTTTGCTTTGAGTGAACCTAGTCCAACTGGTTTCCCGGTACATTGGCAACCACTTGATGCTGAGTGTACTAAATTCAAACCTGTAAAGACCGCACCGAAATGGGGGGAGACAGCAGCTCAATGGCTAAACTGGTATTCGTATATCAATAATGTACATGTCCACCATGGTTTGAATGGACCTGAAATCCGCGTAGGAGCTCGTAATTATCCTGCTGATGGGTTCTATCGTAATTCAGCTGGTCAAGGGGTAATCTTGTCTTTTCTTGGATGTCATTTCCATGCACATCAGTGCAGATTTGGCTGTGATGATTTGGAACGTCGAGAACGGACTAAACGTGTTCATGATTATTACAAAAACCTCAATTATCAAGTCATATGTAAATGGGAATGCGACTGGCGCACGGAGAAACAGGAAAATCCCGATATTGTGCGATATCTTAATGGTATTCAACCACAATTGACTCGAACCAAGTCTGTCACCGCACAAAAATTGATGGAGATGGTAATGACTGGTACATTCTTCGGATGTTTATCAGTTGATATTTTTACGCCAAAACATTTGCAAAGGAAGTTTGTTGAACTATGTCCGATATTCAAAAATACGATGGTGTCTCGCGAGCATTTGACGGGTCACATGAAACAGTTCGCCATTGATCGTAAATTACTCACCAAACCCACGCGCATGTTAGTTGCTTCATACTGGGGCAAGAAAATCTTGTTGACCTCTGACTTGATCAAGTGGTATGTAGAGCACGGGTTGCTTATATCAAAAATTCATGAGGCGGTCGAATTCACCAAAAAGACATGTTTTGACAACTTTGCGAAAAATGTCTCGGATTGTCGACGGGCTGGGGACCGTGACCCTAACCTAGAGATTATTGCCCTGACACAAAAATTAGCCGGAAACAGTAGCTATGGTCGGGTCTTGATGAATCCACGTAAATTCAAACGAACCTCCTACTGTGATAAAAGTGAATTGGATGTCAATGTTGAGGATCGCTTTTTTGTGAAATATGATGAATTGAACGCTGATCTATTTGAAGTAACGAAGCGACCTAAAACGATCAAGTGGGGTAACTGTATTCAAGTGGGATTCTGGGTTTATAACAATGCTAAGCTCAAGATGCTCTCGTTTTTTTATGACTGCTTGTGTAAATATTTCCGCGACGACTGCTTCATGCTATTAATGATGGACACGGACTCTCTCTATCTTTCGCATTCAGCCTCATTCGACGATATCCTTATCCCCGAGAAAAGAGATGAATTTTATGTGGAATACGAGAACTGGTTTCCACGCTATTTTTGTGACGAACACCGAGCTGAGTTTTTGACTGATCCGGTTTCTTTTGACCGATCGAGACAGTGTTGCAAAGACACGTATGCCTATTACCTTCGTCAACCGGGTTTGATGAAAGTGGAGTATGAAGGTGGTACATCTTTCTGTGGTCTCCAATCCAAAAATTACTTTTGTGACGGTCCAAAGAAAAAATTGGCTTCCAAAGGTCTCCAGAAATCCAACCCAATCGATTTCGAAACTTTTCTGCGTGTCTTGACATCTAGGCAATCTGTCGGAGGAGTGAACAAGGGGTTTCGGTGCAGAGATGGAGGTGTCTATACGTACAAACAACAGCGTAAAACATTCTCCTATTTCTATGCCAAACGCCGAGTGCTCGAGGATGGTGTGTCAACCCTACCATTAAATGTGTAATTGTGACGTAATTGTATATTTTGTGTGCTATTGTATTTTATCTGTGTGTCTGCTATTATTATTATGATTTACTTGTACTTTTTATGTGCTAATGTGTCATTTGTTTTCCAGATGGATAACGCTATTTCATATATTGAGTCAGTAATGGCAGAATTGGATTTAAATAGTTTGCACAAAGAGACGATTGAACTGGAGCAGGAATTAACACAAATCTCGATTCACGGTACCGACGACAACTCACAAGACCGCACGATACCCGATCGATCCAAGGCGCGCCGGCAGGAACTAGACGAGAAATGGATCCGTGTCCGAAGTGTCTGCATAGAAGCGCTACTTCAACTACAATTTCCTGATCGAAAGACACCGAGTGATAACCACATCCTATTCAACAGAGCAAAGCTGACAAATTATGTGGTCTTGGGAAAAAATTGTTCGTGGATACCGCTTTTCGGTTACGAAGAGAGACAAGCCTACTTGAGAACCCGCAAGCGACATCGAAAATTCCAATTTTTCCTCGATCAACATCGAGTCGCAAACAGTTTGAAACGACCTCGTTCTGACTCTGAAAGTAGCGATGCTACAACCGATGATTTTTGCAAACATGATTCCCTTGGTCATTGTGAACATAATCTTGTGGCGGACACTGATAGTTTTAGGTGAAACTTTGTTTACAATCTGTGGGTGTTTACGAAATGGTGTAACTAAAACATTTTAGTAATAATATTTCCTGAAATCTGTGTCTTGTTTTACAGATGGCTAGTGATTACATAATATCTGTTCTGGAACAAGCAGGCCTGACGCGGTTACACGAAAAGACACTTGTACAACGCCGCGATCATGTACACTTCGTGGAGCTGTATTTGAAACGAGAGATATCGCGTGAATTATACGAACAACGCGTATCGAGACAACATAAAGATTTAAAAGAGTGTTCAAAAGGTGAGGACTATAGCTGTTATAGTAACGCTGTTAGATTTTAAAGCGCTATGAACGTATTATGAATCCTCTTATGTGATTTATTATTTTACAGATTGGGATCAGTTGCTTGACAACTTGAAGCGTTCGTAACACTACAACTTCCACTGACGATGAGGGACAGACGAAGATTTCATAACCCGTGGAAAATTGCTAAATCGGACTCTACTGGGATTATATATTCCACTAGAACAAGATGACTACAACAGTGGATATTCCCAACCTTGTTGATATATAAACACATGCACTTTATCGAGTTTCAATAAACAACAAATGATGGAATTGATCCACCCATTCGCGTGTATTGTGAGTGGTCCTTCAAGAAGTGGGAAGACTACTTTCGTTACCAAGCTGATTAGACATGCGACATCAATGATTAAACCTAGTGTGTCCAGGGTCGTATATTGTTACAATAATTATCAGGAGGTTTTCAAGACGATGCATAACGTAGAATTCCACGCTGGTCTAGATATTTTAGAAGAGTTGAAGGTTTGCTCTGAAGACACCTTGATTATAGTGGATGATTTCATGACTGAGACAGCGAAAATTGCAGACTACTTTACAAGATTTTCTCATCATTCAGCCAAGTCAATTTGCTATATCACACAGAACCTGTATCACAAGGGTAAAGGAGCACGTGACTTGAGTCTCTCGAGCTCGTATATGGTGATTTTCAAGAATCCGCGCGACCAACAGCAGATCAGTTTTCTCGGTCGACAAATGTATCCAAACTCTAGATTTTTAACAGAGGCTTATCGTGACGCTGCTAGACAACCTCATAGTTATTTATTCCTCGATCTCACGCAAGAAGCACCTGAAAATCGACGCGTTATGACCAATATATTCCCTGGTGAAACCATGGTGGTTTATAGCCCGATGGTATAAATAGCCAGACGCAGAGTCGACTTTAAACTCAAAATGACCAAGGTACCAGCTCGGACACGGCGACATATTCCCACACTAGAGTTCCTACATAAAAGTAAACCCGAGATACGCAAGCAAATTATATCGGGGGCCAGCAAAGAATTGATCGAGTGTATATGCGATTGTACAAAGAACATTTTAAACGGCAACATCCCTCTTTCAAAGTATAAAAGAAAGCGACTATCAGCTCATAAATGTAGTTTACGTCGACTTGTCAGGAAAGACATCCCTATTCGACATAAAAAACGTATGGTCAACCAGAATGGGGGTATGTTTATGACTCTATTATCAAGCATCCTACCCGTCGTCACTGGTTTACTCGGTAATCTTTTCAAAAAATGACTTCTTTTAAAAAAATCTTCATAAATCCGAGCCCGATCAACGGAGCTGACGTTCAGAAATTGAATTTGGATATCGACAAATGTATGAGCGACATATTACAGATGAACATACCCCAAGAACGAAAATTAGCCTTATATAACGACGCACTAAATCGTTATCAAACAAAACACGACACACTGAATCAACCGATGAAAATCGATATATCAGAACAAAGGAATCTATTTTCGGCTAGTGAGTTGGACGCACTGCGACGCCTGATCAAGGGTGAACCATCAAGGATTCCTATACCATCACCGAGTAGCCAACGAAGCAAAGTAAAGACTCAGCATGCCCCGACGAAAAGCGGTCGTACACCCAAGACCCCGAGGCGATACGGATGGGAGCCATACTAAGTATTTCACGCCAGGGCTACCCGGTAGTTATCGCGGTGCATACGTATTCTCTAGAGGGCGGAATAGAGCCAAAGTCAAGGAGTTTCTTTCGAGCAAGGACGCGTACACAAAACATTTTCCCTATCGAAAGAAATTTAAGAGACCTAGAGTGATTACGTCCGGTCTCGGTGTTCAGTATCAAACCGATCTCATACATATGCAAAATCTTTCAAAAGAAAACGATAATTTTAAATATGTGTTGGTGACGATCGATTGTTTCAGCCGATTTTTATATCTGTATCCACTCAAAAACAAAACCTCGCAAGGTATTATTCGCGGATTCAAGGAAATATTTAAGGATCGTATACCTCATGTTATTCAAAGTGATCAAGGTTCTGAGTTTACTAATCGTGCGTTTCAGACTTTCTTAAAAGAGAACAATGTGCGACATTTTCATACAAATAGTGAACTGAAAGCATCGATATGCGAGCGTGTTATTCGTACTGTGAAGCAAGTGTTATACCGTTATTTCACGCATAATAAGACTTTGAATTATGTCAGTGTCCTGTCTGAGATATGCCGGGGGTATAACACTACTTTTCACGTTGCTATAGGGTGTCCTCCAGCGGATGTTGATTATTCAAATCAAGAACAAATTTTCCATAGGTTATACGGTGACATGACCCCTAAAAAACCCAAACTAACTATCGGCACACCGGTCAGGATTTCGAAATCACGTGGTAATTTTGTAAAAAGTGCCTTGGCGAGTTGGACCGAAGAAGTCTTTTTCGTATCTCAATGTCGTAAAGGTGACCCTCCTACTTATCAATTGAAAGACTACCATGGTGAAGTTATAGACGGTCGCTTTCAGCGTGAAGAGTTACAACCAATAACTAAAAATAATAATATTTATAATATCGAGAAAATCCTGTCTACTCGCAAGAAAGGAAAGAAAACGCAATATCTTGTAAAATGGTTGGGTTACCCATCTAAATTTAATTCCTGGGTCTCGGATTTGTATAAATAGACGCTGAAAATGTTGTTCAACCAAACTATGGATTCTGATTCCGGCTCATCTCGCACGGGTCAAGTCTCGAACAGTCTGAAAAACCAGATTGTGTTTATTGTACAGATTTGTATGTTAGTGTGTGTAATCGTGTTTTCATTATATCAAATTTCTGTCGGGGTGGATCGTGAAATATATTTAACGCTACTGTCTTCTTCACTTGGGTATTTATTACCGAATCCATCACCTCACCGTATATGTTGAAAGAAACAATAAAATGTTGTTGACTCTACCTTCGAATGCGAGTTTGGATAAATTTCCGAATACTAGCACAGATTTTCAAACGGAGCTTTACAAAGAATTAGAAATGAATCGCCATGAGCTAGGATTATGTGAGCTGACCTTCCCCCATGATTTTCAACCGCGAATTGAAGTGACAGCGAAAAGTATCGGTTTTGGGTTTGTCGATGCGAATGGATACACCGATCGGTATTATATTCCCGAAGGGTCGTATTACAGCATCGGTGAAATGTTAGAATCGTACGAGAAATATTACATGGGGGACATTTTCATTTTACAAGGGTTCGGAGACTTTAGAATCACATTCAGAAGATTAGTCACGAGTAAAAAAAGACACAAGCGCGGTGTACCCATAAATACCGATACCGCAGACTCTAGCGCCAAACACATACCCCGTACCACGCATGATTCACCCGAGCCTTACGGATTGATACCACTTGGTTCTGTGTTGGATACAATAACATTTAGACGCGTTGTATCTCATCGCCGTGGAGTGGTAGAATTTATCTTTACACCCGCGATAAAGTTGGAACGGATTGATAAGGTTTATGTGTATTGTGATCTGATACAACCAAGACCACACGGTAACAAGCTGCAACAACTTTTACGGGTGGTTACTGTAACCGCTAAACCGAATGAAAACCAAATCAACATATTCCCAAAACCATACTTCTTTGCTTTAGCGAAAAACAATTTTAGAACGATACGAATTTATCTACGTGATGCGGCTGGCAACCCCATTAAATTTCGAAAAGCACCAGTGACAGTGACCCTACGCTTCCGTCGTAGAGCTGTTGATTCAATATGAGTTACATCACGTTGTCTGGCACCCAAGGCGAATTCTCAGTGGTGTTACCGAATGAAATTATTTGTAATGAACTCGCGTTGATGGATATGAGTTTTGTCAGTGAATCTCTTGATCGAATAATAATCAATCATGATCAAGCACTCTGGGAGCTACATAATGAGAAAGACCGAATAGTAGATGCGTACCTAACACCACTTGGGAATTATGCAAACAACCTCGAGTTGACGCGAAGAATATTATCTGAAAGTTTCAAACACTGTTTCACCGAAAGAATCAACGATGAACTTTTCCGAATTCGTTACTCGAAACGTATCACACTCCACCCCACGGACATATTCACGAATTATTTCAGTGTAGTTGATCAAGTGTCGACACCAGTATGTAATGTCACGTCGATCAAACCTAAACCAACTCAATCCCACCTCAGATATCTTTTTGTGTATATCAATGTACTACGACATCATCCGGTGGGTGATTACATGAGTCAATTGCTTCGCGTGATCCAAGTAAATAACGAGACGTGTATGAGACAAGAAGTTGTATATGAAAAACCGTTTTATTTCCCAGTGTCGATTAACCACACCCGCGATATAAAAATCACCATCCGAGACCAATACGGTCAGTTAGTACATGATATAGAGACCACATTGACACTCCACGCACGATGAAAATAGTGACGTTAACCACCTCTATGCTTGGTGTTGATTTTGAACACAGACTACTCACCATCAACAACATCCCGACGAGATATTGTGAATTAGCCCTCATGGAGATCGATTTCACTTTAACCGAACCGGCGATTGGTCAATATTTGTTTGTGTATTGTGATATTATTCATCCTCACTTACTTGGAGATACGTTAGCGCGTTTATTACGAGTTATACCGCTGGCACCTGGCGATGTCACGCATAATTGGGTAGCGACAAATCCGTATTATTTCCCTGTTTCAAAAGATGTTGTAGACTCTGTATGTCTTTACCTCAGGGATGAGTTTGGGGAACCTATAAATATAATAAGTCGTTCATTGCAAGCTACATTTAACATTAGGAAGCGATTATGAAAGTTGTTTTCACGTGTGATCATCATTCTGTCCATCGTCATTATAACCAGACAGGCGATGGTTATGGATATTTTAGTGGTGGAGTTCAAGCCGGTTCCGGTATCGGGAGTTTGTTTAAATCACTCGGTCGTTTAGTGACACCTATTGCGAAATACGCTGGCGGTCAATTGCTACGGACTGGAGGTGAAATAGCGAGAGATCTATTACGGGGTAACTCGATCAAGTCTAGTGTTGTCAAGAGAAGTAAACAAGCTGGTGGTCGAGTGATTGATAAAATTTTAACCCCAAAAGCTATAAAAAGGAAAAAAACAAAGTCAAAGAACACTTCATCCAAACGTCGTCGTAAACAACAGGATATATTCGACTAAGAACTATGTTGATGCACGCGGGTTCCAGAGAATGTCATAACTCGGGATTAAACATATTTAGTATACCCCACACACAAACCAGTATTGAGGAATCGCAATATGTCGTCGTCAAACCCCATAGTTTAGGTAATGTCATGGAAGTACAATTACCAAGGACGGATCGATATATGGATCTACAAAACACGTTCTTGAGATTACGTTTGAAGCTCACTAAACGCGATGGAACTGATTTAGCAAACGATACACAAGTGGGCCTGGTCAATAACATGTTGGATTCTCTTTTCAAACAAATCGATGTAACTATTTCAAATGAGGTTATCACAAATTCGGATAATTGTCATGCGTACAAAGCTTATATCTCTCGGTTGTTGAATGATACACATGGTGCCTCGGAGAGTTTTGTGCAAGGACAAGGTTTTTATAAAGATGTCGCTGGATCTATGGATGTTCTTGGTGCAGCGAATACTGGATATGTTAAACGAAAAGACCTTACAAAAAACAGCACTCCGTTAGAGTTGATCGGAAAAATTCGAATGGGTCTTTTTGAACAGTCTAGATGTATGTTGGATAATGTCGACATGAAATTAAAATTTACACGTAACGAAGATAATTTCTGTCTGCTTGGTGATGCGGAAGATGTACAAATTGTTTTACTCGAAATGGAGGTGTATGTCAAACAGATGAAGATCGCTGAAAGTGTAAGCTTGGCACACAAGTCTGTATTACAGAAGAATACTGCAAAGTATCCCTGGATACGCTTACAAATGTCGACTCATACATTCGCGGCGGGGTTGTCGAAAATTGATAGAGAGTTAGTTAGCGGCACCATGCCAAAGAAGATCGTAATTGGTTTAGTTGAGACCACGACATTTAACGGTGTTCGGACCAAAAACCCATTCAACTTTAAACACTTTGATGTTCAAAATCTTTCGTTAAGTGTGGATGGGCGTCAAATTAACGGACGCGAATTTCATTTCGATTTTGATAAACATGGCGGACTCGAAGGATATATGGCACTATTCTCTCAGACAGGTCGCTGGGAATCCGAGGCACCTTTAAATATTTCACGCAAAGATTATGTCAATGGATACACTCTTTTTGTGTTTGATTTGACACCCGATAATAGTTTGGGATGTTATCAACTTCATAAGACAGGAACTGTGCATCTGGTTTTGACTACGTCGAAGCCTTTACCAACCTCCGTAACCTTGTTATGTTTGAAGGAGTTTCAACATCTTCTACAGTTGAATCAAAAAAGACAAGTCGTCGAAATATGAATACGTCTGAGATCAATGATATTCTCTATAACCATCCTGACACACAAAGTCTATATCTAGGAACTTATCCAGTAGACCAGTTACCGAAGAAACCAATTAGCGGAAAATTCGCTATCGTAATTAATTACGATGAGTCGAGTTTGCCCGGATCCCACTGGGTGTCTATATACAGAGATGACGATACTCATTTTCATGATTCACTAGGTTTCGGACCACTAAAACCTCAGATAATCGGATTCCTGGAGCCGGATGAATTTTCTGTGACTGGGAAACAGTTACAAAGTAAAACTTCGGATGTGTGTGGAGATCATGCTATAGCATTCTTGATAAAAAGAGCTCAAGGGTTTTCAGCCGAGGAATACTTGGATAATTTTGGCGATGATAAAAAAGTGAATGATACGATTGTACGTGCTTTTGTGAAGAGTTTGATTTCAGAGTAATAAACGAATGTGTAAATGTGTATACTTGTGATTCTTGTTGGGACTGTGAACAGCAGACTATTCTGTAGGCGCGAAACAGCGAATAAGCCGAAAGTATTATTCAGGTGGCAATCAATAGCGAGGAAAGCGGTCATTTGACACGACTAAACTACATCATATATCATAATTTACGATCAAACTATTTCACACTGACCGGTCTAGTGTAATAATCGATAGTAGCGGCTGCACGGAAACAATTCAGCGCGCAGGTCATTCGAAATATAGGTCGCACTGCTTAATCCTCACAACAAGCCACGTTTCCGTTGTGCGGTTATTGTTGGTGACTCGTGCATATTCAACACCACGCGAGAGATGCCTGAAAGTGCGAATCACCGCCACGCCCGTAAGAATGCATGGTAAATCACCACAGAACCCGTAAGAATACACGACAGGCGAATCACCGCCACCGCCTATAGCAAAAAAGGCGAATCACGACCACACCCTATACCCAAAAGTGCGAATCACGACCGCATCCATAAGAACACATGGCGCATCACCACCGAGAGGGGGGTCTAAAAAGGCGCATCACCACCACGAGTTTCCAGGCGCATCACCGCCACCGCCTATAGCAAAAAAGGCGAATCACGACCACACCCTATACCCAAAAGTGCGAATCACGACCGCATCCATAAGAACACATGGCGCATCACCACCGAGAGGGGGGTCTAAAAAGGCGCATCACCACCACGAGTTTCCAGGCGCATCACCGCCGCACCCATAAGAACCCTATGGCGATTCGCGACCGATCTACTATACTACTAACGTAAGCTGTGCTTGTTCAGTTTGCGGTCAATTTATTTGTGATCTAACAATCGAGGTTCAGTGAAACGTTAAATTAGTGAATGAATGGTTGCTCTCACAGTGTCACAAGTGACACAGGCGTATCTCGAACAATCTGAACATACACAAAATACAGTGATTTATTCGACACCGTTTACTTGATTACTTGAATTTGACTCGTAAATTTTGCTCTGAGTCACGAGTCAATGCACATTTTTGAAGCTCCGAGTCAAGTCAAGTCAAGTCATTTTTCCAAAGCGACTCGAGTCAAGTCAAGTCATACGAAAAAGTTGACTCGAGTCTGACTCGAGTCAAGTCATGACTCGAGCCATCCCAACACTGCTATGAAGTGACAAATATTTACATGAAGAAACTTTATTTTAACGAAATCTGGACCTATGAAGACTTCTAGTAGTTACATCACGCATCATGGTGGAAATAATTAAAATTTATTTTGGGACAGAGAAAGATACTTTCCTGCATTCAGAAAGTCTCTGTCCTTACTAAGTAGTTTGTCAAGAATGGAGAAAGAACATTCAATAGCAGCAGTTGTTGGCTGGCAACACTGAAGTTGTGCGTACACTGCTGGTTGCACAACGTGTTGCTTCATTCTGACAATGTTATCTACATCTCAATTTTTCATCATGCGCTTCTTGATACATGAAGCAATGCCCACGCAGTCTTGCTTCAGTTAGGACAGTGGTTCTTAACCTTTTTTCTCCAGCACCCCCTTTCAAAAACTGCCCGAGTCTGGCGCCCCCCTATTTCAAGGATTGTAGTAAAATCAATGGGTAAGTGGTCGAAGTCAGCTTTCGCGTTGGGACTTCGCTATTAGACCACTCGACTAATTAAAGGTATAATTGTATGTGCTGATTTCGGGATCAAACCCAGCATTTGGTTCGCGATCGATGTAGCCTACATATCCCGCATTCTTCTCTGCGATTGGCAATACGGGGAAGTTAGAAGTTTATTGTATTGGGTGTTGCTTTATAGCTTAGTGTGACTACTAAATCAACTGAGAATGAGGTAGAGATTTGCTCAGATTAAATTTAGTCCTGCTCCATCTCTTAACTTTAACCAGCGTGTAGTGTTTTTTTGTTGGTATTCATGGTGTTTGTCGACTACTATATGGTCATTTATACCAGGCCGATATTCTTCTTATTTTCCGTAACTGCCGACTTATAGCACGGCTTTTGTAAGACACCGCTGACGCGGATGAGGTGGCGAGGAGGAGCCTATAGGTAAACCTCCAACACTTTGGTATCGTAATTCGGAAGTCGACCTCGGTCGGACTCGAACCCGCACCCATTGGTGCTGCAGCCGCGGATTATACCACTGCGCTATCTCGCCACGCACCAGCGTGTACTCAAAGGTGGTGTGGACACTCGGAAATCACGTGACTGTCACGCCCAGATACCTTTAACGACTTTGTTATTGTCGATCCGTCTGCAACAGCAATTAAAGGCAAAGTCGCTATTGCTCTTCGTTGATTTTAAGTATGTTCCATATCGAGTTGGGTGACGGAATTTCGTATGGTATATTTTGATGCTGTCATCTTGCGCTGTACCAAGTTTCAAGACTATGGCTTTATGACTAGCGTAGTAATTTCGCTTTCGAAGTCGAGTACTTAGTAAATCACTGCGCACCGATATATTGTCGATTTTGATAACGGAATTACTATGCTAATCATTGAGTGACGATACTGAAACTTACTGTGAAGCTGCACAACACAACCAAGATATACCATGCCAAATTTCGTCTTCCAAAATCAACGAAGAGCAATAGCGACTTTGCCTTTAATTACTGTTGCAGACGGATCGACAATAACAAAGTCGTCAAAGGTATCTGGGCGTGACAGTCACATGATTTTCCGAGTGTCCACTAAGGTTGTTCAAAAAAAACTTTTTCTTCCAAATCTCACTCGCCTAATGACTAAATCGTCAGGTTGTCCAAAAAAACGATGCACACCAAATTTGACTCAATTCCAACCAGTAACGGCCGTGCAATCTTGAATTGAAATTTTTAAATTATTATTAAAAATAAAAAAATAAAAATTCTCAAATTTTTCTGTCAACCCCATGAAATTGTTAAGCTGTCTTCAAAGACGTTGCAAAACAAATTTGAGTCAATTCCGACCAGTAGAAACGGAGTTATTGGAGATTTTCGTTGAAATTTCTCGGATTATCCTTGATTGGTGGATAATCCGCGATTTATCAACGAAAAACTCACATGAACCCGCTTCTACTGGTCGGAATTGACTCAAATTTGTTTTGCAACGTCTTTGAAGACAGCTCAACAATTTCATGGGGTTGACAGAAAAATTTGAGAATTTTTATTTTTTTATTTTTAATAATAATTTAAAAATTTCAATTCAAGATTGCACGGCTGTTACTGGTTGGAATTGAGTCAAATTTGGTGTGCATCGTTTTTTTGGACAACCTGACGATTTAGTCACTAGGCGAGTGAGATTTGGAAAAAAAAGTTTTTTTTGAACAACCCTAGTGTCCACACCACCTTTGAGTACACGCTGCTTTAACATGAATGGGAGTAAAATGACTAAGCAGTATCATCCTTTATGATACGATGAAGAAATATTCTGTCGATTTAATTTTGTAGCTCTGAAGTATATTTAGCTAATTATTTTGGCCAAAAAGCTTCAAAACATCTTAAATGTACAAAGTTGTATAGTAGCCTACAGTGTCTTTTCGATTTCGACACGCCGTGAGCTGCAGACTAAAATACCTAGTTCAAAACATTTTGTGGAAAATAACCTGAGCTATCAGTATAAGTATTAGTTTATTATTATTTTCATCGCTTCAAAACTGCGATACAATGAAAAGATAGGAAGGTGTCGAAACGACTTGGAGTAGCTATAGCGTGACGGGAGTGTTATAACGGGGAATTGGCAAACCAAAAGTACGTCAAATTCATTTTACATGAATTAATATAAACCACTGCATTCACGGAAACACAGTCGGTGTATATTTCGCGATGAGCACAACGAAAAATGTTGTGACAGATTTTGTGGAATATTTGTTTGCAATGAGAACTCAGTGATATATATAAGTACTGTTCTACTATATAGTCATATGTCCTTAGTACACCCCAGGTAGCACGCCTACTTGGGTACCACAAGGTATCAAGATGGGATGATATGTGGTTACAAAGTGAGGAAACCAACCGGGACCCGTAACTTTTTGGCCTCATATGATATAGGTATTTTATGGGGTACCATGTGGGTAACCCACTAAGCAGGTACCCAGGTAGCACGCCTACTTGGTAACCACAAGGTATCAATATGAGATGAATTGTGGTAACCAGCTGGTGAAACCAATCGGGAACCGTACATTTTTGGCCCCATATTACAGAGGTATTTTCTGGGGAACCATGTGGGTAACCCACCAAGCTGATAGCGAAGACAATATCTCGTGGCAGTGACAGTTTAAGTGGGCCAATAATTCGATGTAGACATGTGCTAAGGCGATATTAGGTATATCCTACACGTTAGTTAACTTTAACATCGTATACTGTACACTACATACCTGATACCAACACTCACTCAAACCAAACAATATATACGGTAAGCTGAGTATATAATAACCTTTACGGTGGGTGAGTGAGGCCATCATCACTGTTTAAGTGTAATCGTTGAGTTATATTTTCAACTGAACAAGACACACACAATGTACAATGCGATAAGATACAAAGCGATGTCATGAACAGATAGGAGGATGCCGACCGACGCGCAGTTGCCGTCTTTTAGACTGACATCTACCTCGGCTTAGAGTGCCCGCCGTCACAGTTACTCTCGATGTTGATCATTTTCGAGGCCACGGCCCTTGCTAGCGATTTCCATAACTTGTGATTGCATTCTTTCGTCGAGTCATTTTCGGGTCTCATGTCGCAAGAAGAGGAGCCCGGACAAACTTCCAACGGGAGTCGAACCGCGGCCGCCCGATTCTTAGGCGCTTATCGTAACCAGTACCCGAATTCAATTCATATGGTGGTGGAATTCAATTGGGAAATGTCCCAGCGACCAGCATCGCAAATGAATAAATCGGAAACCGATTAAAATATGACTTTACTATATAGATACGAGTAAAATTAATCCTGAGTTAAAAATAATAGATACAGATAAGGGATAAAGGTAATGGGATCTACGCAAGAAAATTATACCGCACGCTGTGAGGAATTGAGTACTCTAGCAACGGAAATTTAAGTTCACTTCAGTGTGACAAACGGTCAATTTTAAATAGTTCAAATCACATTGACGAAGTAAAGCATGGTAGGGGTTTTAATGTTCGAGGTTCGAGCAACCAACAGGGATAGCATAATAGCTAGAAAACTTTACTACATATGGAACCTCATTTATTATTCGATGAAATAAACCAAATATCATTGATGGAAAATAAGGTTGGTTCCTGTGTGGGAGATATATGGGAAATCTGAGCTCCTCCATAAGTGGATTTCTCATGTTTCAAGATGATTTGATATCAAAAACTCAACAAGTAAAACTCCCCCGAGTTCAACTTGATAGGTACAATTAGAAGAGACTTATTGCAATCTACCTGGGATTGGTATGGTATAACCACGCATCTTTATGGATGGAAATCCCGCTTGGTTTCGATGTGGGTTACATGTTACTAACCCATTCCGATCATCCATCCCACCTAACCACTTAAATTCCACCTGTATACCAAGTGGGCGTGCTAGCTGGGTAGGGAGGATAATATTACGACCCCGGTAAGTGCTCAAGTAAGTTATCCGAGAATTCGACGTAGACATGTGCTAAAGCGGTATTAGATTAGGGTTACCATATTTTTGTGAAGTAAATTCCGGACACTCTTTAGCGCCCACTAGCGGATTTAAAAATGAGGTATAACACATTGTCTGTTAATATGACGTCACACTTGAAAAGGAATGCCCATCGACTGTATACAGGAATGTAGTGTGTGTGTTTTAATCATGTCCGAAACAACATTTTTTCTGCCCCCTTTCGCCCCCCAAAAAAGCACTGATCTTGGGCCCACCATAGGGTAATCCATGTAACTTCTTGGGTACTTTAGTTGTTACATTTTATGAATGAATTCTGTCAATAATATTGATTCTTTCATATATTAGGCTACCATAAAATGCACCAGCAGGTTGCACATTCGGTTATTTCCAACCTTTCACGGTCACGGCCTCAGTTCCAACTTGGAAATGTTCCGTGGCCGCCAGTTCAAAACTTGATAAGCTGATAACTAAAAAATTTCAGCTTGCCCAAACTTACTCATGGCCTAGGAAGCTGATTACGTCCCTCATCATCGCAAATGAGCCCAAGATTTGGAACCACTGTCTGTGACTGAAGCATCCAATCGGTCTTAACCAACTCTCTTAATATACCGTTAGCTTATAATTGCGATTACAATTAGACTTATTTCAGTAAATGATGGTTATTTATATTTATTTCAAATTGCATTTTTTGGCGAGAGTGGCAACTGGTGCCAATACTAGTATCAATATACGTTGCATTAACCCGCGCGCAGCGCGACGAAGAATTTTGAATAGCATAAATCTACTTGAAAATAATATTGTTTATGTTGATTTACGGAAAACATTTGAGCCGACTTCAAGCTTTCAAAATTCCGGACATTTAGGCATATTTTAGAAATTCCTCCCGGACGCAGATTTTTCAGTGAAATTCCGGACATGTCCGGGAAATCCCGGACGTATGGCAACCCTATATTAGATAAACGCTACGTATTAGATAAACCCTACTCTGCATAGAAATGTATCACTGTACAGTGTACAAGTACACTTTGCCTTCCTTACCTGCTAGCACTAGCCACTCAAACCAATATATACGGCAATCTGAACATATAATAACCTGTACGGTGGGTGAGTGGTGCCGTCATCAGTGTGTAAGTGTAATCGTTGAGTTATATTTTCAACTGAACAAGACACACACAATGTACAATGCGATGAGACACCAAGCGATGTAATGAACAGATAGGAGGATGCCGAACGACGCGCAGTTGCGGTCTTTTAGACTGACATCCACCTCGGCTTAGAGTGCCTGCCGTCACAGTTACTTTCGATGTTGATCTGTTTAAAGACCGCGGCCCTTTCTAGTTCTTTTCTTTCCTAGTGAGTGCTTTCTTTCGTCAAGTCTTTCTCGGGCCTCATAGCGGGAGGAGAGGAGCCCGGACAAACCTCCGACGGGAATCGTTCCGGGGCCACCCGATTCGTAGACGATTATCGTCACCATTACCCCGAATTCAATTCATATGGAGAAAAGAATAATAAAGGTCTGGTGATGGAATTCAAGTTGCAAATGTCCAGCGACCATCATCGCAAATGAAGAAATCGGAAACCGATTATAATATGACTTTACTCTACAGATGAACAAACCTTGCTGTAGGAAAATATAAAGAAGTATCGATTGGGGAAAACTACTGGGTCGCATGTGGGAACCGTATGGAAAATCGACACGTCTTCATTGACGGAAATCACAAGTTCAAATGATTTGATCACAGAAATTTTACGAGTAAAATTAATCCTGAGGTAAAAATAGTAGATACGTATAACTGATAAAGGTTATGGGAATTAGGTGGGATTAGCATGGTATATCCAAGCTACTCCTTGTCTTGAAATCGCACTTGGGGTCCACCTGGGACCCATATTTTGAGACCCTTAAATTTTACCAATCCATCTATCCACCTAAATACCACATGCGTACCACGTGGTCGTGTTACCTGGCGCCTCTACTGCCAGGCCATTTTTCTTCAGCACCCCCTACCGCCCCCTGAGCCCAGTGCCCCCCCAATTTGCCCCCTGAACGTTTCCGCTCCCTTCAAAATCCAAATCGCCCCCTGGGGGCGCTGAAGACAAGGTTAAGACCCAATGAGATAGGAACATTCGCGTGCAGGACGTCGTCGAGGTAGAACGTACCAATCAAGACAGATAGCAGCTGTTGGCAGTCGAGCTTCTCGTCGGAGAGAAGGTGTTATCGTGACTTCTTACCTCACTTACATCCTTATTGGTTTATAAATACGTGTATTAAGCATGCGGGGATTAGGCGGGGCGCAAAAGCGCTCCGCTGACACTGAGCTTGAAGGTCCTGCGTCAAAAGGGGCCTCTTCTACGTCAAATTTAAAATTGACGCATTCCGTTGTAGTTAAAGGTGTTAGCCGGAAGATTCGACAGTGCAACCCATTAGTTATCAATAAAACGTTGTACAGAGTGTTGGGGGGCATATACTGACCTTAGAGTGCTACCATCAGGTGACTTGTGCATTCAATTTGCCAACCACGCCCAAGTGGAATAGTTACTTGCACTTGCACTGATCTAGGTACTGAAGAAAACCCGATCGGGATTCGCGTAGAGCTATTCAAAACAAAGCCTAGTGAGGTACGCGGCGTTATTTCGGATGTGCCTCATGATCTTACTGACGAAGAAATTAAGCAATCCCTTGTCAATCAACATGTTAGCTTAGGGTTACCATATTTCAGCAACCCAAATTCCGGACACTCTTTAGCGCCCACCAGTGGATTTTAAAATGAGTTATGACGTCACACTAGCAAAGCCTTGCTCATAGGTGGTCACGATCCAGTTCAGGAGTTTGTGGCTGTGTGTTGTGTAACCGGGACAGACAGCACATGTTTTCAGCCCCTCCCGCTCAAATAAACAATGATTTCGAGCCCACACTATAGGGTAATCGATGCAACTTCTTGCTTGCTATATGAATCTGGTTTCTGTATGCATCTGGTCGTTAAATTATTTTAATGAATTCTGTCAATATTATTGGTCGTTCCATATATTACTATATAGATGCTACTCTCCGCCCGCATGATCAGAGTTAGCGGTAGAGCTGGTGGAGGATGATGAGTTCGAAAATACAGGGACTGTAATTGCACATCGGTAAGTCATGTTCATGTCCTACCGACAAGATTGTTTCTCAGCCTTATGGCGGTGCGCACGACGGAGCTTTATAAACACCCCACATCCAGTGGTTTCCAACCTTTTATGGTCGCGACTCCATCTCTAACTTGAAAATATTCCGTGGCCCAGAGCAAAATTTGACGAGGTAATTACTAAAATAAGTGAGCACCTTTGCCCAGACTTACTCAAGGGCTATTTTGAAATCTGATTACGTTCAATATATTCGCAAACCCCAGAATAAAGGCAAACGACCCCCCCCCCCACGTTTGGAACCACTATCTTTGAATAAAGCAAACGGGCTTTACGATCTCTAGGAATATACCGTTCTCCTGTAATTGCGATTACAATTAGGTTTATTCCAGTAAATGATGGTTGATTTTATTTACATTTTATTGCAGTTTTTGCGTGAGTGGTGGTCTCCATATTAAAATCAATATATATGATAGTAGATCGCGCGCAGCGCGAGGAATAATATCCAGTGTTGGGACCAAGTCACTACCTTCGAGTCACGAGTCATTTCGAGTCATTAAACATTTTGACTCGAGTCAAGTCAAGTCAATCGATTTTCGAACGTGACTCGAGTCAAGTCAAGTCAGTCGATTTTTGAAGGTGACTCGAGTCAAGTCGAGTCAAGTCAAGTCAAGTCACGAGTCAAGTCACAATTCAAGTCAAGTTGCCTTTTCGAAGTATGACGCATGATTACGTCATTGCTTTTTGCTAGCTGTCTGAACACGTCATCAGCCGCGGCATGGAGAGGAAATTAACGCAATTCAACGCAGAAAAACGAACAGAGCCCACCGCACGAACAATAAAAGATGTTTATATCCATCTACCTTGGATTGGCCCCATTTCCACCCGCTTTGAAAAACAATTGATTTCTGCTGTCGGTAAATGTTACGATACAGTCAAAACCAATGTGATTTTTACAACAACACAACTGCTCCCTTCAACACGCAAAGACGTGCTTCCTGCACTTCAACAAAGTAATGTAGTGTACGAATATAGGTGCCACTGTGATTGTGGCTACGTGGGAAGAACGTCAAGACGTCTGCAGGACCGCATTAACCAACATGTCCCCAGATTTATCAGAACACGTGCGTCACGCGATGTGAAAAGCTCACCCTTAACTCATCCACTTAAGATTGATGCTGATCGATCAAAGGCAATTAATTCTGCCATCGGCAAACATCTGTTGGATAATCCGATTTGTGCGAATAATTATCGAGACGACCGATTTCGAATCGTAGGTCGAGGCCGTTCACAATTCCATTTGTGTGCCTTGGAATCAACTTTTATCAAAATACACCAACCAAAACTCTGTCAACAAAAGGAGTTCGTGTATCACCTAAAAATAGTACATTGAACGCTCTCTCATTCGAAATTTCATGCTGGTGACGTCATATTTTGTGATACGATTGTTGATATACAATGTTCTTTCCAATTCTCTACTAGTTGCTGACGATTACCCCTGACGAGTGTCAGCCGAAAATATTCGGGTTCATTTCAATATGAATATACTATTTAACTGTCTGAAATACATATTGAGTGGTCATTGATTCTGAACCGATGAACGGATATAGAGGTAAATATACACGCAAGAAGGCGCTGTATCGCTCACATATACGTAGAACTGTTAAACTACGTAAGTAATTGCATAGCCTCAGTTTATAGTTACCAGCCAAAATAAAGAATAGAGAAACGAATTGATATGATGCAATACATTACCCATTCACGAATTGATATGATACAATTCAAGCCTGCGCCAATGGTTGAGAGCTATATAAACTATTTGAATTCAATTTCAATAAAACAAGAGGTTTGGTGAAGGTGAGGACGGAAATATACATCTTACTATTCAATGACTTTACTACTAGTTTACGACAACGTAGGCCGTAAGATTCGATCACTTCGTTTGCGGTCAATTTATTTGTGAGAGAACAATGGAGGCTCAGTAAAACGCTCGATCATGGAATGATTGGCCACTCTCATGGGTTACACCAGCGTTTCGCGAACAATCCGAACATATGCAAGATACAGATTTTTATCGACACCGATTACTTGATGACTTGAAATTGACTCGTGAATTTTGCTCCGAGTCACGAGTCAATCCACATTTCGGATACGCCGAGTCAAGTCAAGTCAAGTCATTTTAACAAAGTGACTCGAGTCAAGTCAAGTCGTACGAAAAAGGTGACTCGATTCTGACTCGAGTCAAGTCATGACTCGAGTCATACCAACACTGATAATATCATGCATCAGCATAAATATTCCCAAAAAATATTGCTTTTATGCTGATTTACGAAAAAATTATGAGCCTACCTCAAGTCTTCAAAATTCCGGACATTTGGCATATTTTAGAAATTCCTCCCGGACGCTAGTTTGAACAGTGAAATTCCGGACATGTCCGGTAAATTCCGGACGTATGGCTACCCTACGTTAGCTACGTGCGTGGACTCACCTATCGCTCGAATGCAGGAGTCAAGATGAATACATCAGTACTGGTTTGTAAGATCCAGTCCATTATGGCAAATTCCAAAGTCGATTATTGGACTGCTCGACAAATACGTCAAAGGAAGAGTCAGGGATACAGTGGTATATGCAGCAACAAGTCCCAGCACAAGAAGATAAAGCACGACCTCCTACCACTGGTACAGCATGGATGCGAACCACAGAACTACCCCAAACGGAAATGCCGGCAGAAGAATGTGCGCCAAATACACACGCTTCAACTGATGGAAGTCATATTATAATCCCTACCAAAGCATTTTCACTTTCCTTGCCGAAGTCATAAAAATACATTATTCGCCCTCGAGACTGAAAAGGAGTTATGCATTGAATCCATTGTTGAGGAATCCGCGGGAAACAATCTCGGTATAATTATTCCCGCTATACTCAGAGAAGCCGAACAAGCTACTGTTCAGAGGTGGTCAAAGTAGTCAAGAAAGCTACTCAAGTAGAAGTAGAAGTAGCGACGAAAAAGTACGAGTAGAAGTACTTCTTCCATAAACAACATAAAACTACTTGAAGTAGAAGTAGAATTGACTGACCTTGAAAGTACTCAAGTAAGTAAGTAGTTGTGAAAGCAGTCCTAATTCGTTCACATGGATTGTAAAAAGGTGCTAATTGAGCTATGCGAAAGGTGACGAACTTGATTCATATTGATGCATGCTAACAGGTATCCAATTTTCGATAGCATAGGCGTTCATCCACACCGAGATAGTATTGATATGGAAATGCGATACTAATCCTCTGTTTTCTCGAACAGCACGTTTTAGAAAATAGCATGGCACGGCGCCATCCCCCATATTATAAGGCCCGTAGTTTAGTCGAAGAGCAATACGGAGAAGTTATATAGGATACGGTGTACACACTTTGCGCGATTAATAAACCTTAATAAAAAATATGGTGGACCGTAAAAATGCCATATTGTGTAGCTTTATTTCCAGAAATTAAAGGCATTACTACATTTTCTTTTATATTTCAACATGTATATGTTATCCAGACAAAATAACTGATGGTAATTATAACTCAAAATATATGATACTGGGAATTAAAAGTGAAATATAAATACTACTTTTAAAAGTGGAACATGTATTTCATGCCTTTAGTCCAGAAAGTTTCAAAGGTGGTATGCCAAAATAGCTCTAAAACTAAAAATAAGTCAGAGTCCACTTTTCCAGATTAGGACACGCCATAGACATGCTAGATTACGATATGACAAGTAAATGCTAGATTGCGAAACATCAGTTTCAAACGTTATGATGAGCCATATATAGTGTGATGAATTATTTCATATGGACGAAAGGCGACAATGTGGTGTAAACGGAGCCACGCCAACCCGCGACCTAAATTATATTCACCGATACTTTCGAGAAATCATACTGGTCACTCCGTATCCACTGCGCGCGAAGCGCGACGAAAATTCTTTGCTTTACTCAACTTTTATGAAAATTAAATGTTGATACTCCGTGAAAACAGCACCGAAATTTCTCAGGCTATCTCCCTGATTGGAAGATTGAACTACTTCTACTTGACAAACTGAAAATAGCGAAAAGTAGGTAAGTAGATCACAAAATATTACGAAGTAGAAGTAGAAGTAGCGAAAATAAGATCTACTTGAGTAAGTACCAGAAGTAGAGGGAAACTATTTGAGTACTTCGAAAAAGTAGAAGTACTTCGTTACTGACCACCTCTGACTGTATTAGATTTATCTGTTGATACAACTGTTGAAGAAAACCAGGTACCAGAAACAAGTTTGTCAACCAGCGATGAGAAACTACGCAATCGTGAAAAGGGCAAAAAAGGGGCTCCAAAGGATCCTTCAGGTGAAAATAACAAACATATGGAGACGGGTGACAAGTAATCAAGATGCCATTATCTTTTATCCAGTGGAATTGCAAAGATATTTACAGAAAGTTGAACGAATTGAACGTTTTTTTTTGCGGGATCAAGTCACGAAACCTGACGTGATAGCCATTCAGGAAACTCATCTCGTTCTCAGATACCACCCTACAATTCATGGCTATGTGCTGATCCGAAAAGACCGAGACATTCATGGGGGCGGTGTTTGTTTATTTATAAAACGCCAATTACCATATATGGAGATACCCGTGGACGATGTGTCGCCGATTGAACCTCAAGTTGTACAGATCGGAGGAATCAAAATTATGAATTTATACATTCCTCCGAACAGACGCATATCACGCTCTCACATGAAACGCTGCTATGTGCACCTTGATTCTCGCAGTATCAATATTGGCGATCTGAACGCTCATCACCAGCTGTGGGGAGTGAGACGCATTAACACCTTTACCATTTGATCGATTCCAAAAACCTGGTAGTCACAAATACGAGCGTGCCCACGCGTGTATCAATTTCTCATCCAACAATGGGTCAAGCATCAATTTTGGACTTAACGATCGCCACAAGCGATATTGCGCATCTCGTGCAATCTGATGTAACGGACCACTTTCTCGGGAGCGATCACTATTTAGTATATGATCACTCGACCGCACGTCACCATAGCTCATGGTCGCTGAGAAAAGCAGATTTAGAACACTTCAAACATGATTGTTCAAGGAATCTGGAAAAAATTGACCCAGCCCACCATTTGACGGTGGAAAAGACGACCGAAACTATCTTAGAGGCTGCATATTTTAATATCCCTACCAGTAAACCGATTGACAGAAAGCTACGGTTCCCTGGTGGAACAAAACACGTGCCAGATACGTGCGTCTCAAGCGAGCAGCATTTCAGAAAATGAAAAGAACGTTTCGAGAGAGCGAGGTCATAATTTTCAAAAAGCCGAGCAACAGCGAGAAAAGCAATCCTGGAAGCAAAACGGTCTTATTGGCGAGATTTTTGTGATTCATTAAATAGCAATCCGAACATATCAAAAGTGTGGCGCGTAGTGAAATCCATGTCCGGATCACATTCGGGGAACCAAATACATCAACGAGTTGGCCAAGCAATTCTACAATGTTAGTAGTGATGGAAACCTGGACGACGAATTTAGATCTACCAGAACTACCTTCGCAATAGATCATATACAACCGATACTTCAACAACCGCGACACGATTGGGGCCATGATTTAAATCCAGAGTTCAACATGACCGAGTCGCTGACGGTATTAGAAAAACGTAAATCGACATCACCCGGCGCAGGCAGGATATGCCATCAGATGTTCACTAACATGAATGCCAAAAGTAGAGAGACCGTCCTCGCAGTGATAAAGAATACGTGGGTAAACGGAAGGTGCCCTGACGAGTGAAAACACCCGATAGTGGTACCAATACAGAAAAACGGGAAACCGATCATTGAAGCGTCCTCTTATCGTCCCATATCGCTCGCGAGCCATTTCTGTAAGGTGATGAAGAAGAAGATTGCTAATAGATTACGATGGTTCCTTGAGACCAATGACCTCATCCATCAAGCGCAAAGTGGGTGATTGCATCCTGCAACTGCACGATGAAATATATAAGTCCTTGGCTAACAGAAGATCGACGCTGGCTATGTTCATCGATTTCGAGAATGCGTATGTTGTGGTATGGCGCGACGGCTTAATCTATAAACTTCACTCATTAGGAATAAATGGTAATATGCTTCACTGGATTAACACCTTCATAAATGGAAGGTCATTTCAAGTCCGCCTGGGTAGTGCGGTATCAGATAGGCCTATCCATCAGCTAGAAAATACCATACCTCAAGGATCCATTCTTAGTCCAGTCTTATTTTTTGTGATGATAAATGACCTGCCAGGTGCGGTGACGTCAACTATGAATCTTTACGCCGATGACGTATGTATGTGGGAGTCAGGTCTGGATGCCAAAATTCTTATCGATACAATACAACAATCGCAATACCAACTGTCACGCTGGTGTCAGAAATGGGGATTTAGAGTTAAAATGGGCAAGTCAGCGGCCGTACTATTTTCTAGACGACGTAAATTACCTGAAGTGAAATTGGTTTTTAATGATGCTATGGTGCTAACCCAAATTGAGTATAAATAAATTGGGGTTACGTTTGATGCTAGATTAAGCTACAGAGCACATTCAAGAATTGTCATTGAAATCTGCACCAAGCGTCTAAATCAGTGTTTCCCAACCTTCTTCCACCCACGTACCAGTTCGAGGTTTTATGCAGAGCTGGCGTACCACCTATAAATTACGCGCGCCGAAGGCGGTCGAAATTATTCCCACCATTTATGGCGTAAAAATCACGTATTTGAGCTATGCGAGGTGTAATAACAAATTCTATTAAACTAGGCATTATCAGCGATGGTTGATGGCATGCGTGAAATGTTTTTTGAACACCAGTCAGACATGCCACTCCTGTTTTTTCACCCAGATCTATTTTTAGCATAACCTGGGTTTCTGGGTTTTTGTCCTTGAAATCTTTTTTCTTTTAACATCATGTTCGTCAGGTCAGTTTTACACTCGAAAATGAATTATTAGGTTAGTCAGATCATAACATCGTAAAATGCACGCACTTCAGTTCGTCATTGTCGATGAATTTCGCTGTTATTGTACCGACATAGTCTTCAGAGACTATTTTACTACTAAAATGAAAGGTCTCGGCTTGATGCGATGGAGCTTCATTGCATAGTAACTTGAAGAAAGTCACAGAAAATGTTTCAAGCGACTGTTAACAATCAAAAGTTTGAGGGACTAACAGCGAATAGGTTATAGGACAGCCAATGAAATGTAATCAAACGATTAGGCTACTCAGAGCTGAGTGAGGATAATGAAATGTAGTTGGTAAGACGTCAGCGATAAGGATGATACCGATAAGGTGTGTAAAATTAAAATAAACGCAAAAGGAAAGAACCGCCGGATAACTACGAATTACGTGGCGAGATAGCGCAGTGGTATAATCCGAGGCTGCAACACCAATGGGTGCGGGTTCGAGTCCGACCGAGGTCGACTTCCGAATTCCGATACCTAAGTGTTGGAGGTTTACCTAGGCTCCTCCTCGCCACCTCATCCGCGTCAGCGGTGTCTTACAAAAGCCTAGAGGTGGGCCGTGCTATAAGTCGGCACTTACGGAAAATAAGAAGAATACCGGCCTGGTGTAAATGACCATAGTAGTCGACAAACACCATGAATACCCCAAAACAAACAAACAAACAAACTACGAATTACAACATTTTGGTTCGCATCTACATTTTCAGTTGCTCGGAACCTGTTAGATTGCATTTGATGAACATTAGGATGCGAAAAGTTTCTGGCCCCAGTAAATTTGGAAAAGATTGGAGGAAAGATTGGGATAGCATCTCTGCAAATGCGTGATCAAGTTTGATGAGACCTTGGTTGGAAACTTGAATTTCTTTTTGCAATTGTTGCAGCAAGCCTCGTTGGTGGTCAGAGATTTGAACAAAAAACTGACCATGGTGTAGGAAATGGTTCAGCACAGGTTTCACAAGAGTTTATTTGCTGTTCATCCATTTTTGAAATATTAAGAATTAGTTCAGCCCACTGTCTCTCTAACTTTTTTAGACACGCCCCCCTTTATGACAGTGAAATATTTCGTGCCCCCCTTATCGTCATATCATACAATGAAACCAGAATGTTAGCAATCCTTACATATAGTTTGATGGTATGGAAGGTTATGACTGTTGATGAGAGAATTCTCCAATATGAAATTCGGACTATAACACAGAGCAATATCTATGAAATGGAAGTGAATCGCGCCAAGCGCGAAAAAATTTCAGTTGACTGGAGCTTCGCGCCCCCTTTCAGATGCTTTTCACTTCGCCCAAGTGGGGCACGCTCCCCAGTTTGAGAACCACTGGTTTGGCCTATATTGTAATTCACAAAGTTTTCTGTTGCCACTGAAGTATGGGAAACAGTTTAGCGTGGCTGAATTATCTGATTATAACGCGGTACGCATATAGAACACCGATGTAAATAGGCTAATTAACACAGTTGGTGACTGTGTACTAAGCAGGGCTTCGGAGCAGCCGAAAATTTGCATTGCTCCAGCTCCGGCTCCGGAGCTTTCTTCTATCATACATCAGCTCCCGCTCCAGCTCCGGAGCAGCATTATTACCACTGCTCCGGCTCCGGCTCTGAAAACTATCGAAGGTGTCTGTCTATATCAGGGGTGAGCAACCCGCGGCCTGCGGACCCTATGTGGCCCGCGAGAAGGCTTTGAGTAGCCCGCGAGCTAATTTCCCATTATATTATCGAAATTATGTTATAATATCGAAATTGAATTGCTCAGATTGTGAACTCGCTAGGCCAACCAAAAATATGATTAGTCTGGCCGCGGCACTTGGGATGTTGATGACTAAAATATCAGTTCCGCCGCATTGGCAGATCCAGGGTCCAGTCACATTTTTTGTAAATCGTCGTCTATTACAATAAACTAAAACAGCACTTTACTCCGTGCCACAGCATTGAAATTCTGATGCGACGTTTTAACACTGGCACTGTACTCATTGCCATTAGGCTATACAGCTCAATTCAATCTTCAAATGTGCGATTATTATTCAACTGTAACTGTAGTAGGGGCAAAATGGGCGGATATAACGACGTGATATTTCGACGTGAATTCGATTTGTACCAAATGGCCTATGGTTTGACGTTCGATATTGGTGCACTCGTTACCAGTCCATCCGGTGTCGATCAAGTTTATCGGAATAATATTTTCTCGTTGAAATGAATCGAATAATCGAAATAAACACTGCGCCATGCACATTGCGCCATGCCAATAACGAATTAAACTATGCAGTATGCACATTGCACATTTACAAGTTTACGAAACAGATGATTACAAATTGGAAATCGCGTATCAAATTAGTAGTTTGTCTTCAACAAAGAATACTATGGGGTTTTGGGCTACTCTTCTGTCATTGTCATCCCCTATTTAAGCTCGAAAATCCTTACAGGAGTGAATGACAATGATGCGCAGTAATGAATAGCAATTAGCATGCATAATTGCATACTCGCAATAACACGGTCCACTTTCGGGGCCCGACTAAAGAACTATCACGAAAAAACGAGTATTTGCTTATCCGATTCATATATAGCAACGATGAGATGGAATTTCTCGGCTCGTGCTCGTCATATCGAAATGTGCAACGAAATCACGTTTTTATCATCTCTTCCTTTTCGCGTAATACATAGTGATCATTATTTTCGAACCGTATACAATTGGCCAACAAGTTTGTGCTGATGATGAAATTGTGGGTATGCCGAATATCCACAATATTGACAGGCATATGTCGCATACCGAGGTTCGGCTCTCATGCATGAAAATTCAACATTGAACATACGACTGCTCTACTATTAAATCCCCAGGAACATGGTTAGCGCCAAAGAGGAAAAGATTCTTGATTTGACGAAGGTTTGCTGTTGAATTCGGTGAACTCGGCAGACATGGTTGTTGCATATATAATAGCATCTTATGAAATACGTCGGAGCTACCCCTCAAATAACTCGGTCCAGCTCCGGCTCCGGCAGAATTTTATATAGAGCTCCGGCTCCGGCTCCAGCTCCGGTCAAAATGCACGGCTCCGGGGCTCCGGCTCCGGGCTCCGGCTCCGGCTCCAAAGCCCTGGTACTAAGGCCTTAAGGCGTTGCGGCCCCTCGTCGCCATCCTGGTCTGTACCGGATTTTCACTGGTGTGACGAGAGAAATGATTGCTTGATTGATGGATTATTTTATGTTGTGATCGTCAGGTTTCCATAACAATGTCTTTAAAATTGTAATTAAGCAAAATTTTCATCAAAATATAATTACAATTACAATTACGCAAAATATAAATTCGTCAATTACAAGTACAAATGCATGAAAAATTTATTTAATTACATTCAGCTCAATTATAAATTACAATTGATCCAACTCTGATATGAACTGTTGAAAATTCAATATCAAAGGATTCTATGACTGCAGGATGACTGTCAGATCCCAGTTTCAGCAATTTTATATAAATTTAATTGAAATATAGTATCTGGATTTATTTAGCCTCCTCATTTGGGTTTTGCCGAAATATCCTAGTGGCATTACTGCCACCATAGTGTCCTATATGGTGTCGACACAAGCAAATCGCACGGTTCAATGAAATTGTATCACGTCACAGTTTCCATTTGACTACAGGCAATTTGACGGTGATTTTTGACCGACTTGCCGAGCAGTAAATTTGATGAATCGGGTATCAATCGAAAGCTGACACTGTACTGCTTGCGAAAATATAAATTGTATTCCACTCATGGCCCTGGAACCCCTACAATCAGCCCCTACGCAACAAGCGGGCCAAGGCAATCGATATCATTATAATCTGACATATCCAATGTAGACTACTTAGACGTAGCCTACATATCTCTATCAGCTGAAAGATATTGCGCGAAAATTGGTAGGGCCCTAATACATTCTGTGGACCCAGTTCTACCCTTACAAGTCAAGGAAAGGCTGGTGTGTGCTCGATTGTACCGAAGCGCATAGAAAAAGTATCAACAGCGCAGCGTTTCTCTGTGGCGCAGTTGCACATTGCTATTGCCGCGACGTCAGCTGATCCCACTCTCGCCGCTCGGCCGCATCCTTGCTCTTGAGCTAGTCTCTCGTTTCGCCAGACAGCATTGTTGCGTCACACTGCCAATCTACTCGACAATGAATAATTTGGGGCTGATTGTGGGGGTTCCAGGGCCATGAGTGGAGTAAAATTTATATTTTCGCAAGCAGTAAAGAGTCAGCTTTCGATTGATACCAGATTCATCAAATTTAATGCTCGGCAAGTCGGTCAGATATCACCGTCAAATTGCCCGTAGCCAAATGGAAACTGTGACGTGATACAATTTCATTGAACCGTGCGATTTGCTTGTGTCGACACCATATAGGACACTATGCTGCCACCAGTCACAAGAAGATCAACCACATATTGGAATAACAACAAAAGTCAATTTATTTAATGCGATGGATGCATTTGTTTATTTTCCTCTAGCTGGTCGATGCGTGGCATACGTTTACTCACAGCGCATCGAAAGTCATGCATGGGCGCAACAAGTTGGTTTCGTTTCTTCGACTTGATAGTTATCAGGAATGACAATCCGTGCTCGCACTCCCACGTAGAAGGAAAAATTAACAGCTGGGGAATAGCGTGAGAAGCTAGCGTCGAATACGAGAAGGGCATGCTACAAAAGACTCAAAATCAACCCTACCTGAACTAATAATTCCCTTCGGTCGAAAAAAAAACAGAATCTACTCGCGTACCACTAGTGGTACGCGTACCACAGGTTTGGAACCACTGGTCTAAATCTATACTGCGCCGTCTTAGTGGCACATCTTGGGGAGCGTCCAAAGACTGTCTCCTGACCCTATATAGAGCATTATCTAGATTGGTAATTGAATGTGGATTTGAGACGCACATGTTCGCCCCTAAATATGTGATCAGATCAGTGCAAGCTCTTCAAAATGCCGCACTCCGGCTTTGTAGTGGAGCTATGCTTAGTACCTTGAGATACTCATTGCAACACGCGTGTAACGAGCTGCCGGTTCACTTATACGTCATTTACAGGCCTGTTTGAAGTTCCGAGGAAATATATTATCCGTCAATGATCACCCCTGTCGAGCTCTCGCACATCATTCATGGCATGAGATTTTCCCATCGCATTCCTTCAAAACATTTAATATGGTATCGAACATACCTGCCGGGAGAAATATATCAATATACAGTCTGACCCTTTTCCCATTCCACCATGGGAAGAGATTAAAGACTGTTGTGTAGATGTAGCCTAAGTATATCGTTGATGCTCCGAAAAACAGACCACCCAGCAGTTATCAAGTTGGTAAGTGAGCAATACATTTACGATTCCTATAGAGAATGTATCAAAATATATACTGATGGTTCAAAAACTGAGATTGGGTGTGGAGCCGCCTTCTATGGGTGGGACGAGGGTGTGTCGAAAAATGGATCTCTAAACCACCATTTATCGGTATTTTCGAACGAGATCATAGCTATACAGAAAAGCCTCAAATGGATTTAAAAATACGACACCAGTAACTATGATATTGTTACCTTATCCGATAGTCTGCGTTCCCTACCACCTATCCGATCACGCGTGATAAATAACATTCTTGTTGCAGACATAATCCTCCAGTGTACTGAGTTGAAACGTCGAGGCTTCAACATGACTATGTTCTGGATTCCAGGCCACTGTTCAGTGGGATGCAATGAAATCGCAGATGCACTGGCTAAATCAGCCGCGCTGCATAGAGGCGGTGAGGATCAAGTTGAATTGTCCGCCAAGGAATATTAAAGTGTCATGTCGGAATTATGCCGAAGCCTGTTCAGAGAAGAATTCATGCAAGTAGACCAGGAATCGCAATACAGAAGAATCTCAGCATGTGTATGATGGTGATCAGCAGCTATATAAAGTTGAATCAAGCTGAACTGAATAACTGTGTCATAAATTTGAATTTGCCAAATGAATCTGCTCTTATTGTAGGTTCCAGATTGAAAGTCAAACATATAGCCTAGGGGAGACCGGGGACAAATGTAACTAGGGGCAAATGTAACAATCGACCTCACCGCTTGTAGGATGGAGAAATCAGCTTGATATTTTAAGTGCGCATGCAGTAGTTATCTCTCCTATTATACCTGGAGTTACGTTGAGCTACGATGTGAAACCCCGGAATAATTTGCAAAAAACGAAATTTTTGACCCTTGAGTAAAGTTTTTCTGGTCTGGAATAATTTGTTTAGACCAGGGGTTCTCAGCCCTCTCTTGGCCCATTTTCCGGTTCAAAAATATGCTGTGGCCCACCTGATATCTTAGACAGAGTCATAATCTTGTTTAATGCGTGGTCATGGACAGCGCCGATTTTAGTGATACTATTGTGGGGAATACTATAATCATTCTGAGCCAGCATCGAACATTCATTGGTGAATGGAGTACAACAGAGAAGTGGAGAAAGATTTTTCAGTATGCATGATGAAGGCTACTTTGTACGTCGCGTACCAAAACAACTGAAGTTGCGATGTCAGAATATTCAATCCAATGATACAATCAATTCCTCTGACTCGTTCATATGTAGCCTACAACGATTTCCAGGCCGGACATTTTAAACCGACTTCAAAGATTAATGCGCTCCGATAAATCCTCAATCCATCAAGGTAGTGCAGTATACCTCCGCCAGAAGTTGCTAATAATTTGCAATTATGGCTATTTTTAGCTTGCAATAATACGGCCTGCCGAAGTACAGTAAATCTGTACATCAAATGCATTTCATTGCGAGTTCATTGCATACCCCTTTCAGCGGCATACGACATATCATCCTGCCGGAATGCTTGGCTACTTCAGCATGATCTTCTAGTTATTATACGCTTGAAATTATTTTAGTTGCTGTTAGCCGTAGGTTGTCATAGCCAGTAGAAAAAGCCACCGTTTCTCGCTAACGTTTTCGATTTGAACATGCTGACTTCATACGTGCCACTACGTCTAATCAGAGTCGGATGAAAAGCTTTATGTAGCCTACGTATAATTAGATAATACGAATATATTTTGAAATTTTCTAAATAGCTCTGTGGCCCACATCAAAATGTTCTGTGGCCCACCAGTGGGCCATGGCCCACCCTTCGAGAACCCCGGGTTTAGACGAATAGTACCTCAAGTAGTTACAACGTAATATACGTAGCTGGAGCAATGTTACCATAGTCTACCGTGATGATGGAAAGAATAGGACTTGCATCGCCGGGAAGGTACCATACTGAGACACTAATCATGGTCGAGCGTGTCAGGGGCAATCGTAACACTCTGTTACTTTTGCCCCGTTACAATATGTTATCAATTCTAAATGTCTTTGTTCATATGTTGGTATTACCATTCATCTACTGCAGATAATCTTGCAACAGCCAGAAGTTCACCAGAACAGATACTACCTTGTGATACCAATTCTGACATGATGATCTGTCGAAACGGCCATACCATAGTGGTGATGTGAATCTGACGGTTCGGTTATTTTCGTGATTCAACCACCCTTTCTCATGTTGATCGACTTTTGGTGTGTCGAACTTCAATGGTCATGACTGAATACTCGTCCTCTGAGTTGATCATGGCCCACTTACATTTTGATATTTGATGTGAACAATTTATTTCAATTTTGTACAGCACAAAAGAATGTCATTATAGCTTCGACGCCACATCATGTTGCGTCCTCGTTTTGCTATACTATCATCGGCCCATTTAACCAGGATGTGTTAGCCAGGTCGATTTCGCACCTTCGCAGGTGACCGAATGACCAACCCAATATGCACGCTGAAGAACAGAACCTTGGTAGAAGAGGCCGAATATGTGTAGGGAGATGATGGAATGAATGTGTCTCTTGAACACTTTAAGCTTGAACAAGACACGAAGGGTAATATTGCATTCGGATGCCATAACTGCGATGGGCCGTAGCCTGGAAGCGTTCAAACGTCTCTTCCTTAGTTTCATGCAATATTACAATTTGTGCTTCCGTTTCGTTGTTCATTTCGTTTGTTTTTAGTTATAAATAACACTGTTACAAATGCCCCGCAAGGGTGGTACAATTGCCTCTGGGTACGGGGCGATTGTAACATTTGAGCAGCGATTTTTGCGACCCAAAATTTCCATGATTGATTCTTGATTGAGTTCCAATTTAGTTTTTATATGAACTATCGAGTTGTTGGCTTCGTTATATAAAACTTTGGAAGTGAAATTTCCTCGAGAAAAACACGTAATGTTGGAAAATACGAAAAGTGTTTCAATTGTCCCCGGTCTCCCCTACTTGGCACTGATACCACTTTGGCTTGGTATATGCATCGTGATAGTGAATACACACTCTTCTTTGCCGGCCAACCCTCTTTAGTCTATTGTGTCGATGATCAAGGTCTCATAAAGACAATGGGAACCGTGAATTGCGCCTCTTTATCTATGCATCAAGCCTAAAAGCTGTTTTGTCGCACAATGCAAATCAATGTGCTTCTATCCTTGTAGCTGGTACAACTGGCATTAAGGGGTCTTGCGAGAATATGAAACTTTTGATTTCAAATTTGGATTATTGTACCCAAACTACTCAAACGTGTAAAGTTTTTTGTTGATTTTGAACTCATAAATATGGTACTGGCTCAACGGTCTAGAACAGGGGTGTGCAAACTTTTGAGCTCGCGGGCCGCATTCAACATTTGAATCCATTCGCGGGCCGCACTACATAAAATTGGGCTACTGAGCATAAATTCAATATTGTTATTTGATTACATAGTGACTGATAACATGAAAATATTATATATGTATTTGTATATTTAAAACAACCCAAACATTGATTTGATGAAAACGTACACGCTTTACAAACATTGACGAGATTTCATATGCTGGTCGTCCTCATTGTCAAAATTAGGGATGAAAGTTGGTTGTCCCGATTCAGGGATATTTAGAACTCTAGATAGCCCTGTCCCGATTCTTAGAACTGGTTGTGTATTTGAGTTTGTGAGCAGCGATATGGTCATAGATTTGCTCCTTGTACTTTTGGCTTACCTCCATGCATGACCGAAACAGCACTTCGTGAGCGCCACCCTAAAAAACGTTGGTCTTGGGCCCCCCATCGGGTGATAAACCAAAATTCTGGGGGGGGGCTCATGAAGAGCTGTTTCGGTCATGCCGAATATTTATAATTTATTATTGAATCGGTCAATATTATCGGGAATTGCATATATATTGCTATCAACTTTTTTTTTATCGTCTCTCTGCCCACGTAATCAAATTTACCGCTACACCTGAGTGAGATGTCTTGGAAAATGTAAGGCCCGTAAATATTAATTAAACATGTCCGGGTGGACACGTTGGTAGAATGACTTCGTTGCATGATGTTATTTCGTGAGCTTCTGTCTGCTATGTAAAAAGATATTGAAATCGCCGAAACCTATAGCCTACTAAACTATAAAAGTCGCACACGGTTTCATATTGGTCTTTCTTCACTGAAAAATAATCTTCTATGTGGAATGAAATTTGTCTTGTAGGGTTCAGATTGCCAGGACTCGAACATTCGGCGCCAGCCATTTAGGCGCCTATGGTCAATTATACACATGGCAGTCCTTTTTGGGCTAGCTTTTCTTGCTGCGGATCGTTCTGGTACAATTGTCGGAGTCGCATGTTACATAGCCTAAAACTTCATGTGTGTTCGTGCGTCACGGCACGGTAATGGCCCACGACGAAATGCCCATCTCTATAAATAATGCGTATTTTTTCTTATTGGAAAAGGTACCCAATAGTCAACTTTATTGGCAACAGTAAATCACGCGCAGCGCGAAAAAAATGATTAAACTTGGATAAATTTTCAAAAATATACTTTAAAATTAATGTTAATTCACGAAATAATTTTGGGACCCCTTCGAGTTCGACCGGCGCGGCAGTTACGGTCCTGACTCCAGGACACAACAGCATCATAACCATGTTACCTTAAAATATGGGTCGCGAGGTCGGACCATCGCGTAATCAATAAAATTAGAAAAATACTTTGGTAAAAATATAACTTATCATTATCATGTTGAAATATATTAGGAAAACGTTTAATCAAGTAGCCACAGTAACTTGATTTTTCTACGCAATTTATCAAAATTTCTACAACGTTTAGTGAGGCTTTCGCGGGCCGCACAAAACGGTGTTGCGGGCCGCATGCGGCCCACGGGCCGTAGTTTGCCCACCCCTGGTCTAGAACTACAAGGTATTCTTGTTTTATGTGTGAATGGGACAGTAGAAATCATTGAATTTAACGTAAGTGGCCAATGAGGGAGTGTCTAACACTAGGCTTTGAAATGTTTCAGATCCTGCTGTTATCGACAGATCTAATGTTGTATTTCCACCATTTTATATTAAACTGCATCTCATGAAAAAGTTTAGGCCCTGATCAAAGAGAGAGCACGTTCTAAATACATTCACGAAAGGTTTCCTCACTTGAGTTAATACAATAGATAGTGTATTTGCTGGATCTCAATTCAGAACACTCACCAAATCCCCCTATTTCTCATTAGGAAGGCGGATTTCGAAAACAATACATGACTCTATTTCATTGAGGTTGCATCTCAATTTCTTGGAAATACTAAGGATCCTGAATATCGAGAGGGTTTATTTCAAGCTAATCAAACCTCAAATCCAATGAAGTAAGCTGAGAGCTTTGTAGGATGTGTTTCGTTTCATATACGGACCTAAACGGGCATAAACGCCCTGCAGCCGTATTTGAGTAAAATTGTCATTCGATTTTTTCGAAAAATTGTGATGTGATGAGTGAATTCTGACGGCAAATTCGGAATCAGCATCGTCAAATTAGGTAAACTCAATTAATCGTTTAAAAAAAAAACAAAAAAAAGTTGAAAAATCTCGAGTTGTGTATTTTTTCTCCGGCAGTGTTTCATGAGGACTCTTTTCTGATGTTTGTAGATGCGACATATGTCAACATATAGTCAATGACGCTCTCTTCCTGAAGTCAAGTGGAACAATTTGGTGAATCTGTTGCTCCCAATTTGAATATGTGAGCTTGTACTCCGCAATGCCTGGTTTGCATTAGCGCAATGACAATATATGCAAGGCATACTTCAATGGGTCATGACTAGAGCGATTTTTTTTGACATGTCAAAATGTGTCAAAGTTTTGTCAAAATTGTAGCGTTAGATCAAATTTGTCAAAATTGTCTACAAAGTCAAAAATTTGTGACGTCTGCATTTCATTTGTAGGGTAGATTTTGCACTGTCGGTGAACTTATCATTTAATATGTCACAGCTTGTAGCCTACTTTATATGCAGTGTTGCCATCGACATGGACCCAGAAATAAGGACAGTCGAAAAATTAGATTAGCATGAAAAAGCGTTTTTGTACATACTTTGCATTTATACGAGCCGGGGAATATCACAGTCCATACTTTTCGCCAGAAACAATCTGCTTCAGCAACCAACTCTTTGTTATTAGAAAGTGCTTCATGGTTCTCAAGACAGCGCAGGTCTAGGATTACCTTTGATCAGGGCCGAAACAGCACTTCGTCAGCCCCCCCCCCACCAACAAAAAAACGTTAGTCTTGAGTCCCCCATAGGGTAATGAACCGCATTTCTTCATCTCGTTGTGATCAGAGGCGTCAACCAAGATGGAAAAGGCCGTACACCAAGTTTAGACAAAATCATTTTTTGAGCGTATGGAGCAAGAACTAACTACAGTAACAATGCTTATAGTCTTGGTCCTGGCCGAAAAAAAAAATTATTTGCGATGTTGGAA
The DNA here is from genome assembly GCF_051294905.1 of Botryllus schlosseri. NCBI lineage: Eukaryota > Metazoa > Chordata > Ascidiacea > Stolidobranchia > Styelidae > Botryllus > Botryllus schlosseri. Next base: position 5,566,060 of record NC_137244.1, on the reverse strand, counting down.
TCGGGGAATATTGCTTTGAACAATTGCGATGTGCAATCGTTGGCGAGGAATGATTGCTGGTGTTTGACAGCATGGAATGCTCAGGTACCCTCTGCAGCAGCTGCCTTGTAGTCTGTGGTCGTAGGTGCTGATCGACTTGTGGAAGAATTATTCATCGACTAGCTCAAATTAATCATTATGACACACTTCCTGTGTTTGGGGTATCAATGTGAGTTGAGATACCGGTATTTCCTATGACCCCCAGGTTAATGTCACAATTGCAGATATTGCAATGTGCGAAAGACTCGCCCTTCAAGCTTCGTTAGATAGGCTACCTTTGAATTCTCTCTCATAATCGTCACGAAAAACGTTTTTACGCCTGCTCATTTCAACTAATCAGATTTCGCCTTATTAGTGGCTAAAACTATATGCGCAAGTGCAATGTAATTTAGATAAATTTGTCAAAGATTCACAGCTTTACTACTGTTTAACCAATGTGTCGACTGCACTGTGCCTTTTTTCACTACGCAATAAATGCTGCCTTCCCCACAGCTTGAGCTTATTCTGCTGTAGACCAAACAGCAGGAACCTGGTACTGGTGTTTACTGCTAAAATGACGTCCGCTGCGGTAGCTTGGTACAGACGAAACTGCTATAACACCACTCACTGCCCTAGCTATCTCACACTTAGAAGTCAAATCTTGTGGTGTGTACGTCACGAGAGTTTCTTTCATTTCTGATGTCATGAAATCTCGACGCAAAAGCATAATTTTTGAATATTATGCAACACATATACCAGAGGGAAATAATCGAAGTTCTGTAGTTGTTGAAAATAAGACAAAATAAGGACGCAAGTCGAAAATAAGGACATTTCTTAGAAATAAGGACAGTTAAATTTTCTAAGAGGTGGCCCTTCAAAATAAGGACAAATCTTAGAAATAAGGACGGTATGGCAACCCTGTTTATATGTCTACCGTTGTAAATGGCCAATTGTTTTGCTCTTTGTGAATCTATCCGATTATAAATTGTCTAGCACCGAGGTCTTTGTGAATCATAAACGGTCAAATAAAACAAATAGGTAGACATAGTGTTATGGTTACCGTCCCGCAATATCCTAACTGAAGAAATACTTTTTGGACATTGCATCATTCTTATATTAAGAAGCACATGATGAAAAATCGTGATGTAGACAGACAACATCGTAGGACCGGAGAAACACGGTATGCCACCAGCTATGTACGCACACCGTGAGTGTTGTCTGAACGTTCTTTCTCCATTCTTGGCATGCTTCTTAGTAAGGACATGCACTTTCTACCCAGGAATGTAGGAAAGTATCTCTCGTTGTTCTACAACAAATATTACTTATTTCTACCGTAATACGTATTGGAATTTTTTATAGGGCCAGACTTCGTTAAAATATTAGTTTTTTTCATGTAAAAATTTCCAGTTTCCAAGCCAAAAACGTTTTTTCAGGCCAAACTACTACGTTAGGAAAGCTAGTTCCAACCAGAGACGAAGATAAGTGGTATAATTTTAACATAATGTGGTAAAATTCAATAATTTGCATACGTTAGGTAAAACTTTGGTCCAAATTCAGTTCCCTTAGGTAAAAAAAGTGTAAATTTTGATTGTTTAGGTCAAAATGTTCCTTTTTTAGGTAAAAAAAAATCGCCCCAGTCATGACATAACCGGATGGGTACCGGAACAAGTTGCAGTAGAAGATATTTGTGACATGGAGTCATGTCAGGAAGCAGTGCGGAAGTACCGTCGATTCTCAAATCAATTCAGGTTATTGGAGTAATTGACTCTTTTTGGCTCATTCGTAGCTAGAAATATGTTTAAATGCAATTTGAAATCTTCTCCTTTCGCGCAACCCCCTTTATTTTCTTAAAACTAGCTCAGGAGTGCCAAACTTGCTACTCGCGAGACAATTTTGTTGCGCCTGCGACGTGAGAACATATATCATAAGGATTTATTTTCGACAAAATATATCACATCTCCAATTTTTCGTCGCGCTTGACAGGAAATTCGCCGAATGTGTATGCAATATGTTCCCACAAATGGAGTAGGCCGAATTATCATCATTGATTTAAAATGTGGGTTTTATGCTTCGTGAGCGTACTTCTAGATACCAAAGTATTTCTTAACACAGTTCCATCACACCCGATTCCATCAGCAAAATATTTCAAACTAGGCATGACATATTGCAGAAAACTGCGTGTAGAAATCTCGAAAAGTGGTCCTATTCCACTTGTGAGACTGAGAGCACGTTTTGCAGTATATATGCATATTGAATCTTTCTCGCCATAATCATAAACTACATATCCTTATATTTGAAACCTGCAAAATGGCAGTGTGGGCTAATTGCTATTAGGCACGTTGTTGCATACTGTTATTTCTTGACCTGCCATCATGATTGTAAACATAGTGGAAAGATCACCCAAACATACCAGAAACAAATTTCTTTCGTGCGGAGCACACGATTCCAAGTTGATATTTATATACGGGGCGCATTATTTTCCTCTGCTGTTACCATCGGTACTGTGGGACTCAGATTTCAAAGGGCGCTACAATATTAAAATCGAAAAAATGAAGTCGCATGGAATCGCGCCTAGCGCGAAGACATTTTCAAGATTAAATAATATCTCTCAAAAATTAGGGAGTCAATTCGTTAATTCAATTTGCATGTCGACTGACGCCGACAGATACTATAACTGAATTAAGTATCGACGGCCGCACAAACTTCCTTCTGCGGCCGAAGGTTGACCACCCCTGGTCAAGTCCAAATCGGGAAAGACCGACAGGACCTCAACCTCTACCCCATCGCCTTTAGTACAAACCTGAAAATATGGGGGCGTAAGACCAAAGAAATTTCTGAGAGGGGCGGTGGGAGAGAAAAGGTTAAGAACAACTATATATACAATCCCTACACGTATTATATTGAAGACAGGTAGGTCTATACGTGTGTTAATTTACGCCGGTGAATCTCAAACAATGGTACGCGATAGCATGTTAAGCGATGCTCGAATACTTAGGCGATTTAATTGTACTTAGTCCGGAATTTTGCTGTCGTTTTGTAGTAGCTAAAACCAATGTAAACACACGATGTGAGAAATACTTCAGCTGTCCAACAGTTTTACGTCACGGCGGGTTCACAGCAAAGAAAAATAAGCAACTGGTGGGATAGATAAACTGGCGCGATAGGGACAGCAACAACGAAATAAATTCGAAGGATGTCGTAAAGAAAGTAATATCCGGAATACATGAAGTATGGATTTTCCACAATCGAATAGGATGGATATTACTTGGCACGTTGTGTGGTTTGTATGAAAACTTGTTCTAGCGAGGTCGTGAAGCCCAATCTGTTCAAACGGCACCTTGATTTGAGCCAAGCAGGCTACAGAAAAAAAAGTCTATATCTTCCCTCAAGTGCGGTCTCTGCCCTGATTGACATGAATGCCAAAAGCCAGAATCGTCTAATCTAGCCCGAAAATGATGTCCAATGTGCTGTGAATAATGTTACACCCGAATAAAAAAAAGCAGTTGCATTGATCACATTTTACTGTGTTTTCTTGCTATTCATTGGTGTTATGGACAGTAATAACGGCAACTAATAAATTCCGGTACATTGGAGTAAAATAGGTCTTAATAGGAGCCAGCTAGTAAGAAATATCGTAAAATAGAAGTCAGTGATACCCGATCAGAATAAGTTTGACCTATATTAGACAGTTTTAGAAGCATTATTCGTAATAACCGAATTTCATGTTCATTTTGTCTTATTCTCCTATGGTCCCTCTTAAAGTTCCACTATAATTGCTAATTCATAATTCTTCACTCAGAATTTGAATCTGCCGCCAGTTACCATATTAAATATCCTGTTAGCATGTGTCGTAGCTAGAACGAAATTGATGGTGAGAGTCACAGTTTGCGTCCGATTTTCAAAAACATTGAAACTTCATCTCATTACGGTTATATTATATTGCCTTCGAACAAGTTTTAGGCCAAATTTGAAGGAAGAAAAAGAAATGTGATTGTAAACAACCGTGGTTAAATTTTCCGTATAGTAATCGTAATCGACTACGACGATATTTTACTGTAATCGCAATCGATTACAATGGTACAGTAATTGTGCAACGTCTGATTGTATGCACTCATCTCAAAAATCATCAGCTCCAATTTAGTTCTCTTTATAAAGGTAAAATTCGGCACCCAGTGTTGATTTGAAGACACTCATTGCTTTTTGCTCATTCGGATGTTTCACGTTTCTCATACTCGCGTTTACCATCACTAGCATTTCAGTTACTGACTTATTATCCCAATTCTCCGCAAAAATATCGGCCACGGTCGGGATAAGATCGTTTGCGTAAGCCAAATAATTACAATACGTCGCGTACAAGACGACACAATTGTTTATCATAGGTAAAGTTCCGGGATGAAAAATCTTCTCATCGTAAAGGTAGTTCATATCAGGATACGAAGGTCCAGCTTTTGGTATCCTCAACACCTCGTTCTTACCGCGGCAGTAGTCGAGAATGAAAAGCTTGACTTTGTCATGCCACGGCGAGTTTTCATTAAAATAAGTAAGTATCTCACGCTCGCAAACCGGCTGATCGTTCACTCCAAAACACACGGGACGTAGAACATCCCCAGAATCCAGTTTTCTCAATCCACCATGCGAGCTGACCACCACCAGTAGATAATCATACCCTTCGGAATCGGAAAGCGATAAAATTCGAATAATCTCTTTCATCTCAAAAGCTGTCACATTCAGATAAGTTTTCATGTCACATCGTAATGTGTCGTTCCAAAGACTTTCCATTTTATTCTTATCAGTGATGTGAACTTCTCTGGCATTATGGCCTTCGCTAAAACAGTTGCAAATAAGAACTCCCCGACCCTTTAAGGGAGTTTTGCTTCGATTTCTGGATATTTGAGACTGCCTAAGGGTTTTTCTAACTTCAGCAACCGTGATATCTTGAGGCATATTCAACAATACCTTTTCGACCATCTCCCGCAAGTTCTCTTCTGCACCACTTCTTCCAAGACGTACTGTTTTGGAGAAGATTTCTCTCATCTCTCTCACATTATCATTCAGAAAGCCTGTGCTGTTATCTCCGGCGTCTCTGATGGTGTCTTGGTGACGCGGTGGAAGTAATGTACAGGGAGATGTAATAGTGGATTCGAAAACACTCCATTTACCTTTTTTTTTCATCTCCCCGTTTACTCTCGTAAGCATTTGTGTAAAGGTGTCCGTCGTATATCTCGTAGAAAATGCGTTATATACCTCCTCCAGCAGATCTGTCGCTGATCCGTATAGCATTAGCAGGTCGGAAAACCTTGGACAGGTGTTATCAGCATTATTGCCATCACTCAAACTATACTTTTCCTGTGATTCCCACAGGATTTGCTTGCCCGACTCATCACCGCACATCCTGGGTTGCATTTCAGCAATTCGGTTGTATCCGAGAATGAACAGTTTCGGCTTTTCGCGCCATGCTTGGTTGTTATTGTAGAATTTCGAAAAAAATGCTTCTTCCCGGACATAGTTTCCATTGTTCGCTTCTATGAAATGATGCCAAATTCCATCATCGGTTGGTAATAAACCCCCATTACAAATCACGACTACAATCAAATATTGGTAATTTGGTGCATCTTTGTTCGCTAATCGTCCGAATACTTCCATAACGGCTTCAGCTGTCAAGTCGGAATGTACCGTGTTTTCAAATAATTCGCAGCCTAGCTTTTCCGTCCACAACTGCTCCATTCGGCGAGCGTATTGTTCATGCAAATTTGTTCCTTCTTCCCCGCCCGGATTGCTCAGTATGAGCACGCACCCCATTGAATCGTTACTCGCAGCCGAAGCCATCGGTATGAACTTAACTAAACTTGGTAGATCACACAAGTCCAAAATCTATCTCCATTGTAGGAGGAAAGTGAAGATTGGCAGAAACTAAACCACCCCTTACGAGCCGTAAACTTAATAATCAGAATTGCAAGTGAGATTGCAACATAATGAATAGCCTATGCATTGTTGTCGATCGGTATTAGTAAATACTCAGTCTGCGGGGTCCTCCCACAGAGTGATTACCTTGTATACTGTATCGTAAAGTGTAAATGTACATGGATTTCGTCTTTTCCTTCATATTCATAAACTAGCTACCTAATTCCACTGACCACAACCATACCTATCGCATCGCAACCTTCCAATTTCGAAGGGGGCACTGTCGGCGGTGTTATAAATCATTCACTATAACGAGTATATTCCGTAAATTTAGAAATTTGCACTAATTGTATTGCCGTCTTGTATATTTATAAGATACTGTATAATTTGTATATATTCACAGGAAAACGACTGACTATCTCGGCTCGCAGATAAATCGAGTCGATTTGACACTTTGAATGAAATATCGGTACATGCCATTAGAGGCAAAAACTATCAATAATTCTCGCGGCATCATAGCGTGGTTATAGGGAGTCAGTGAACTATTATCTGCGGCCTAAAATTCGCTATCGGTCGTGCTCAAATACTCCCATCAATGCCACCCGCTATTCAAGCGTTTTACAGTGACCTAAACTGTAAATTTTCCTTGACCTAATTTGGGGATTCGTATCCAGTGTTTTAAAGAGTCCGGAGTAAAATAGCCTGAATGAACTATCTATATGTAGAGTTAAAATATTTGGCAAATATTTATATTGACTTACATATTGCTCGTGAAAAATTGATAATATTCAGTCATATGATTATGTTGTTGATGTTCATTCAGCGATATTGTATTGTATATTTCGTACTTTATATGAGCGATCTAACCATCTGTACAGTCCTGCAGGGGTCTCAAACACGCGGCCCGCGAGAACATTTTGTGTGGCCCGGGTCGAAATTTTTGATTTTGCTTGTATTTAACTATATTTTAATTAAATAGTATTTTCATATTGAAATGAACCCGAATATTTTCGGCTGACACTCGTCAGGGGTAATCGTCAGCAACTAGTAGAGAATTGGAAAGAACATTGTAATAATATTCGGGTTCATTTTAATATGAATATACTATTTAATTGTATATTGAAGTTCTGTACCTCCAAGAAGCTATTCAACTATATTTTAGTGCCACATATATTTCATTATATTTTAAGACCTAACATTCACTATAAAATTGCTATAAAACGTGAAACTACTCGCCAAACGTCAGTAGCCTGCCTCGTCACTTTCAAATGCAGTGGATTATCTGCTATTACACGACATTGCCTATTCAGAATGATAAAACATGAGCGTAGAAGACATTGAATACCCATATTATTGATGCTGTGGAGTCGTGGCTTTAACAAAAACTAATAAATTGGCCGGCGAGCACATTTGAGTTTTGAGACCCCTGATATAGTCGAATATTTGAAAATAATGGCACTGGTGAAGATTTGCACTTGCATTTGTTAATAGCTTTCATCCAGATCAACAAAAATGACAGTAATCTCGTGGCTTTAGGAATAGTGATCTAATAAACAAAACGTCAATCTGACAATATACCTGCCTGTATCCATGATGTCATGGGATTTTCTGCAATCTCTATGTATCATGAGTGCGACTGGAAAAGTCAATTCAACTTGAGTATTTCGGTAATAATCATTATTATGTTACATGGAGTCTATAAAAACACCCTATCTTCATAACAAACTACGATACAGCTTTTTGTGACAATGTTGATCATGCGTGGCATTGTACTGATGTTTGAATCACCCCCACGCACTGCAAAAACAGCTATAACGATCTCACGATGAAATAATTCTTAGGGTTAGCGAATTTCGATAGCCTTCTCGAAACTATTTACTCACACCATTCGACTCAAATCCTTCCAATGGCTACTGTAGATTCGGATTTCAGAACGGCATTCACTGTGCCTTGCCCTTGCCGAGACGAATGGAAGCAACACTGAATAATTAGATATGACGATCTAGCTACTTGTTCCAAAGGACTGTAGTCAAACAAAAGCGCAGGAATAATATGGTATATCGAATGACAGGCGAATGAAAAGTACCATTCGTTATATAAGGGGCAGTGCGCTGACTAACTTTACCGCTATCATCCATTATCTCAGTCACAGAGCAATGCGAGTATTTATTTATAAAGACGGGCGGGTCTGGTGGAAGATCTATTGTTCCCCAAATTGAGATTGACGGGTGGCATATGTGGTAGAAGGTAAAATAATAACAATTATAACAGGGATTCTTAAACTTTTTACACTGCGGCTCAAATTTTAGTTTTATTCCATCTCGTGACCCAAGCCTCACGAATCGACATGAATGCAGCATTTTTAATGTCAGTATGCTACTTATTCACGGACATGTGTGAAATAGAGAAGGCGCATACAACCAGTTGTGCGCAATGCAGTTCTATGAAACTTGTGTGAGGCACACGATTTCATGTCGCCCTAGTAATAACATACCAGTCATGACATATATCGTCGCTGTGAAATCAAACTAGTTCATGTCCATTTTACATATTTTGAAAAAATTAACCTTCAGTTAAAGTTTTAATTTTCTTTCTTCTTCATTTTCTTCTCGACCATAATTGACTTCGAAACAGCGTGATAAATATAAACACGACCGAGATATGGCCTAAAAATGATGATTTTTCAAAAAATTGATTTTCTATCAATTTGAAAAATGTTCATGAGATGCTTTGATTCCACCGCAACGATATGTCGTTCAATTGTGACTATTTACGCCACAAAAAATACTTCCTTATATAGTGCGATCAGTTGCTAACTTTGAGATTGAGAATTCGCATATCTTCAAACCTAAAATGGGCATATATCATGAGTCATATCAGTCTTGTCATATATATCGTTCAAGTATGACTATTACGTTACAAAACATACTTCCTTGTATAGTCTGAGCAGTACTTTGAGTGGAAGGATACAGTGTTGGTATCAAGTCACTACCTTCGAGTAACGAGTCATCTCGTGTCATTGCACATTTTGACTCGAGTCAAGTCAAGTCAATCGATTTTCAAAGGTGACTCGAGTCAAGTCAAGTCACACGTTTTTTTGGAGGTGACTCGATTCAAGTCAAGTCAAGTCAAGTCAAGTCACGAGTCAAGTCATAATTCAAGTCGAATTGAATTTTCGAAGTATGATTGATCATTCAAAGTCACTATATTTTGCTAGCTGTGCCAAGGAGAGATCAATTGGTCATTTATCTTGAATCAAATAACGAATATAAACTTAAATATACATGCCAAAATGCGTTGTATCGCTCACGCACACGCAGAACTTCTAATAAAATAGGTCAGTAACTGTACAGCTACATCACGGGTGTCAAACATACGGCCCGTCAAATGATTTCATTCGGCCCGCGAAGCAATTCCGAGTATAGGTTGAAAATTGCGTGTATTTTATCCAGCACATTTCTCGAATTTGTAGTAAAGAAATACTACTAACAAATAATCCTTCAAGATGGCAAATTTCGAGTATATTCATAGGTCACATTATACCCACCCGACAGCGGAGTTGTGATTTCTAGTCATCGTCGGGAGAAAATCGCTGACATTGACACCCAATTCCAAGAATGCGAAAGAATGCATATATTGAGTTAGTAATATTTTGGAATCATTTGACTGGTGCGGCTGACGAGTGATCTGAATATTTAAATCCGGCCCGCAACGTCAGTTGAGTTTGACAACTCTGAGCAACATGCTACATTTTCTTATTATCAGCCAAATATAGGATTGGATACGAAGCCTCGAGAAGTTGAAAGAAATTGACATCGTACAATACACTAACCATCTATACACATCCGTGAGAATATAAACGCATAAAATAAATTCGTTCGAATTAAATCATACAAGAGGCAAGGTAACATATCTTCGGGTAATGGCCAGTGCTTCGACAGCAGCTGCATACCGCATCTCTAAACGGGCAATGCGTGCGAGGACGGATAGCGTCTCCACGCAATATATACAAAGACGTTCGAAAAGCTCAATTTCCGACTTGCGTCACCATCTTCATTCCGCATCTCGCACCTGCTTTGCCGTGTCGGCCCGTGCATTCTGGTGATAATGGCGTTGATGGGGGCTTGCGACGGACAAGGCTGCATCCTCAAATGTTGTTGAATTCGTCAAGAGTTGATTTTAAGTTCGGTGTTGTTTCAAAAATGCACGCTTTTACAATTTTTCCTCGCTATTTTTAAAATTGCAAGAAACCCCGATACAATACGACGGATGTATATATTCACAGTAACAGGCGTATGCGCAGTTGATTCTCGGCACTAACAATCAATCACATGACAGATATTTTAAGCAAAACTTCTAAAAGCTTCTAATTAAAAACTTGCCGGCATGAGTTATAATCAGTTTGTCTGTTTTGCGGTGGACTCTACGCTATCTCGCCACGCGTTTGTTATGGTTAGGTTAAAGCCAATTGTTGGTTTAGAGACAGAAGCAAACAATTTTTGAATTGCGAATACTATCCGTATGCTTCTGAATCGGGATTGCATTTTCATTTCAACAAAGTGTGCTGAACTGTTGGCTCACACAGGCCTATCTTGTCACTATTTCAGTTCATTCAACCTGGATCCTCACAAAGTAAGTTGTCACTATTAGACAAGAATGGCCAAAAGTAGGAAGTAGTTATGATTGGTACATAATGAGTAATGACGCCAATTTCTACACAAGTATATGTGGGCATTTTAAAATTATGTATTTTTTAGCATTTTTAGGCCTACTTCTGACAAAAAAATGAAGTAGAAGTAGTCCAAAACAGTGGTTCTCGACCGCCGATCCGTGGCAAGATTTCTGCCAGTCCGCCAAATATATTGGAATTTTATGGCTCAATTGCAAATCGCAAGAAGTTGGACGCCTTTCAATTTATTAGAGAAATAAAACAATAAACTTTATATTGATTTAGAAGTTTGGAACGTATTTTATGCGTGGTGCATGGTGTACGTTGCGAGTAAGTCACAATTGTACATGTGTTGTCCAAAACTATATAAAGCAGCATCCAATTCGTCTGCGTCACGCTATGTGTAAACGTTACCGAGAATTTTATAGAAACCTCGGCCAATTCCGGCAATGCAATTAAGCGATACTTGGCAGTATTTGAGACTATAGCAAAAAGAAAAGTCGCATTACTTTCAAAGGATACAGAACAATTGCAACCAAGTTATACTGATCTTTAACTGGACTTCGCGAGCTTCACCTTACAGAAACTTCAATAGAACGACGTATAAATATTTCATGTTCAAAAGGCAGCATTAAATGAAGTTTCCGATATTACATTGACTTGCAAACATTTGTCGTTATTAAATTCAGGGTTATTTTCAATTCTTGAAGGTTCACCGGTCCGCAACATTTGTCTTGAATTTTTACATGCCTGCGAGGTCAAAAAAGATTCATAACCCCTGGTTTAAAACCACAACCACAGGATCTAGTAGACAAAAATTAGAAGTATTTCTTTGCAGAACACTGCTGCATTCGGTCAGTAGTTCTTAACCATATCGCCAGCGCCCCCTGTGGCCGATTTGGATTTCAATTTGGAACATGCAGCGGGCGATATGGGGAAGGGACGCTGGGACATTATGGGGCGCCGAATAAAAATGGCGTAACAGTACAGGTGGTGTAGTAGTTGATACAAAGTTCTATAGTTCTATATATCTTTGAGAGCTCGTTGCAATATTGATTCATTCCAAACAATATTTACCATATCCAAAATTTTCGCATTGCACAGCACTGCACAAGTATGTAGGTATGTATAAGGGGTTTTATAGTGCTCTACTGCTGAGGTCTTTTGTATCAGGCCTGAAGGACCTATTGGTAAATCAGATACGTCTACAAAATACAACAATTTCTACGACCGGAATAACCATGCGCGGATCAGTTAACAGACATTCCAAGTTAAAGGACACACTGCTACGTTCAGCTACATCTTTCAAATATTGTCTCTGGTGATCGTATCGAGGACTCGTCAGTAGAAAATGTTCGACAGTTTCTGGTACGCTGCACCTATCGCAGAGACCACTGTCATGACAACTCATGCGATGGAGGCGCGAGTTCAATTTACAGTGTCCTTACTGTCCAGTTTGCAGCCGCAATATTATTGATGATTCTCTCCGCGACAAATTTTGTGGACGGGGAATCCATGAGAACGGTGCGTGCATACGAAGGTACGAAGAGTCTCGCTCCATGCCGCTCAATTCCGACACCCACTGCACAAATATTATATAATGCAGCACACTGCGTCTCGAAATCTGGAAGCATGGTTCTATACCTATTTTGAGAATGAGAGCAATTTATACAGTATGCTAGACATGATTTGAAGCTTTCTGACCAGAATGATTAACTAACTATTAGGGATGGTATAAACCTCTGAAAGGTTCAGTTTCGTGTGAACGCGAACCTTTATGAAAGGTTCTGTGTAAACGCGAACGTGAGCCTCATGACGTCACGTGACGTCATTTTGCTAATTCCAACCCTACATTTCAGTGAAGTGATAGTCTCTATTAATATACCCCATACCTAGCGACGACTCGGGTCACATAATGACACAATGCTGAAGTACATATTGGCGTTATAAACGTCGCCAAATGTATCAACTGGGGCAATCATATGATGTAATAATTCCATATAGTCACTATCTTTCGTCGCTTGCCAACAATTTCGACGAGTTCTTGCAAGTGAATATATGCTTACGTATTAACGTTCTAGGCCAGACCGGAAAATGCATTCGGCGTCGGAGTATTGCTACATGGATATTGAGCAGAGTTTGAAACGAATTTCTATACTTGCTACCGATATTACCCCATTAACAAGTTATACACTACAGCAGTAGCCAACAGCCCAATCGCACGTATTTGGTTTTTATGATACAATAAACATATCGAATCAAGATTGACCCCGTACGCCTGCTAGATTTTTTACATCAGACAACGATATCAATTTTATTGATTGGTTGAATAAGCACCATTCGCTGACTTTACCTACATGTAGTGTACTACGCTCTTGGTGTTGTGTGATTGCGGGTCAAGATCACAGCGGAGAGTCACTAAATATTCACGAACGGAAAGCTGGATATTTCGAGCAAACTTTTGGAACAAAAGGAAGTGAAATTTTTGAGATTGTCAAGCTGCATGCTCGTTTAGTGTAGATTTCCTGTATGTTTCGAGCGCCATTCATAGAGTGGCCCGTAGTTGAAATGCAATAAATTTATACCAAAGATGATATAATGGAGTGAAAATTGTAATATATGAGAAAGGTTCACACTGCAGAACCCACCAAAGTTCGTTTGTGACCGTGAACCTTTAAATTTCCGAGGTTCACACACAAAACGCGAACGTGAACCTCGTGTTCACACCATCCCTACTAAATATCCTTGTCTTTCGTGAGCTGCACACCCGATAGGTATAAGACCGTTCACAACAGTTGTTATAAGAACCTCGATTTTATCCCGAAAATAGTGTATATACAATTATTACAACGTTAGTTAGTCGAGTGGTCATCGGGCGCGATTCAAGCGTAAAATATATCCAGTAGTCAAGTCCAAACCATAGAATTGGACCTCTACCCCATCGTCTTTAGTACAGTCTATAAAATATAGGGGGCGCCAAACCATGAACATTTTCGAAAGAGGGCGCTGTTAGAAAAAAGGTTAGGAGCCGCTGTTGTAGGTTAATTTTGATTTCATCAGTCCCCCGTGTCTAGGACTGACGAAACCTGACGACACTGCCGTTAGGTAAGCTCCGGAATTCCATGCGATTTCCATTTCACGAGCCTTCTTGACCGCATCTCCGAAGGTCAACGTGCTTTCTTCCAAAAGTCTGTGACGAATTCATGGAGAATGTAATCCCATGATCAAGGCATCGCGAATCAGCTCCGACCGATATCGTTCGGCTGAAACTGCTCGACAACCACAATCTTCACTCAGTGACTTGAGACGTATGACGAAACTGTCTATAGCCTCCCCTGGTAGTTGCTTGCAGGTCAGTAATTCATGCCTCGCCGCAACGGTGTTCTTCTGCTTCAAGTAGAGCTCTTTCAGAGTTCCAATGGCGATATCATAATCCTCAATATCGGTTATGTTGCGGTAGACCTGGTATGATATCAAATTTGTCAAGACCTTGAGCCTGTCCGGTCGGAGTAATTCAGCAGTTGTTAAAGCTTCCAAATAATCCTCGAACGTTTGAAGCCAATGCTTGAATTCATCAGCAGCACTCTCCGAAGTTGGATCGACATCGAGACGTTGGGGTTTCAGTACCTTGTCCATTGAAACCGTAAACTATAGGAGCCAGTTCATTATATCGTTCTGAATTAGAGATGCGCAATAATTAACTTATTCTGCAACAACGTACGAATGAAAATTATCACACGTATATCTCAAATTGGTTATTAAGGACAACTCAAAACTTACACCGTTATTTAGGATTTGTGGGACAATAACACCTACGAAATCCGGTGCGTGGTCGCTGACAAAGTTACAGGCACAATGAAGCACCCCATATGTTGGATGGTAACGGCAAGTTTTGCAAGTTTTGCAAAATGTCTATAATCCATGATTGAATCGGTCAATAAGATCGGGAATTGCATATATATTGCTATCAATTTCTTGTGCTCTCTGCTCACGTAATCAGATTTACCGGTACAGCTGAGTGAGGTGTCTTGGATACTGTAGGCCCTGTTGGCATTTCTTCACTGGCATATACTTTTTCCCTGTGGGATGGTTTTTGTCTTGTGAGGTTCAGATTGCCAAGACAGGAACATTCGGCGCCAGTCATTCAGGCGCTTATGGACAAATAAACCTATATGTATTTTGTATATATAACGAAGTTTTCGGTCAGCATAAGGTCAGTCCTTTTCGGCCAAGTTTTTCTCGCTGCCGATCGTTCTGGCACACATCTTGGAGTCGAATGTTACATGGCCTAAAACTTTTTATGTCTTGGTGCATCGTGGCGCGGTAATGGCTAACGCCGATATCCCCATTTCTCTAAATCTTCGTATTTTTTATTGGGGGAAGAGTACGCCGAAATCAAGCTTTTTGGCAACTTGAAATTGCGCGAAGCGCGTAAAATTTTTGAAAAAGTTGCATTAATATTTGCTAATTCACGAAATAATTTTGGGCCCCCTTCCAGCTCGCTCCCCCCCCAATTGGGGGGTTTGGGGTGCGGCAGTTTTGGTCCTGCATGTAGTCGACAATTTGAAATCACATACCGCCTTTGTATTTCACCAACTGTGAACAATTGAGACATCAATACAGCTGAGACGGAAGTTAAATGAATCTGTTATCAAACAGTTCACTGCAATGTGTGACTCATTTTACGTGTCTGCGGAGGCTGGATGATCGCTATAGACCTGAAGGCGAATATCACTCTACATTGCTGAGTTAGCATCTCTCATGCTGTGGAGTGGTGACGTCACTTCATCCACCGACGTAATATTGCAATTACCTGAAACATCATCCCGACCTTTCGGCTATGTATAGCTGATTCTACAATATTTTGTATTCTATAACCTTTTGATGATGGTGATGGGAGGATGATAGTTGATAAATAGGCTTACCATAATTTCAGCACCCAAAAACATTGTCATTTCCGACAAGTGAAACGAAAGTAGAATTGTTACGTTTGAGTTAGATGTTTCAGATATTTCTGGTAGTTACAGGAAAAAGTTACAAAAACAGGCACAAAAACAAGGAAATCAAATTTACTTTTGAGATTCATCTCATGAATAGGCCTACTTCGCGGTTACGTTAGCTTTTGCCAATAAGAAATTATCATTTATACCGAGATCGTGAAATTGCACATGTAATATCATTGAAATTAGATACAATCGTCAAGAAAGATGCTCGAAACTGATGCGACTAATATCTAGGGCCATTTGAAGTCATTAAAGTCATATTTTTTTCTATGCATCAGTAAGTCGTGAAATCAATTTTAACGCAAAAACTGCATCCCTATGAGGTATATTAAGAACGTTATAAAGTCATATAAAGTCATATATTCCTGTTTAGATCATAAATCAGCTTTTAAAGTTATATAGTCATATTTTCAGTCATAAATTAGTCATATTTTCAGTCATAAATTAAGTCATATATCGTTGTATACCTTAAATAAAAAGTACCAATTTGAGCGGTGAAGCGATTAAGCACTAAGCACTAAGAAAGTAAGGCAATTTCTGATTGAACGAAGGTACACTGTAGGAGCTATATTTTATGAGGACACAAATTGCCGCTTATGAGATCACACATCAACGATCCAAAGTTGACTAGTCATTAACAAAAATATGCCTCCACTACAACATGATTTCGGAAAAGATCCGCTTGAGCTAAAAAATTATACATTAAGAAGCGATTGGACAAAAAAGATGTGAAACAAATTATGGAGCATGGAGCTACAAAGAAAATACATTTCACCAGCGCTTTATGCAAAACTGCAGAAATGTCAACCCACATCAACGTCTGTGGAGTGCTCATTTTCCTCACTAAAGTCATTTTACGTCCAAATCGTAACTTCAAAGACTCTAACATTCCGCACTACAGGAAACTGTACTACAACAGTGGTTTAAAATAGAAATGGATGTGTGTTACTGTTATGTTGCGTTTGTTTTACTTTTTAGTTCCGCGAGTGACGTTGTTTGCATGTACAAATACACGATTTTCACATTAAGTCATATAAAGTAATATTTTCTAAAAAATAAAGTCATATTATTGATTTTTTTAGGTCATATAAAAATGGCCCACTCATGTGACACACATGTAAATCGAGTAATAACCCTTCTCTTTCTTTGCGCCATTGTGGCTGCATCAAAGAAAAATGTGTTCAACATTTACATTGAGGGATATCATGCTAAAGTACAATTACGCGAATTTCAACAGTTCGCTGAACATTTGTTAGGTTCTGCAATGCTGGAAATATTCTCTCCATTTCAAGTGTCATCATTTGACAACATGCGTTTGCATCAGATTCGTGACGCATTTGCACAAATTTTCACAAACCTTAGTACTGGTCAAACAGTCTAGCCTCATCAATGTCAGCTCTTTTCTCTGCCAGAGTATCTACACACGGCTCAGCATTAGGCCATTCTTTGAGCTCGAATGGCTATTCGTTGGAAAAACTTTTTAAACCAGCGATTCAGTATGTATCATGGCTAATGCAATTTTTTGCAAATAAATATATCATCTCAAGTAAAAGTCTTGTTGGCAGTATAAGCAACTAACGAAATGCGTAAAAAGAGGACAACTCCTTCTAAAAGACGACATATGATAAGGCTAAGCTAAAAATATAACCTCGTGCTATTGTTTCGAAATATCCATCCGCAGCCTAGTGACGTTGTGAAATAATCAAACCAAATCGGAAATCGTAGCCGTTCGGTCGTTGATCTTTCAGAAGAGAATTGCTAATGGCTACCATCCTGCAGAAACTACTGGATCCAAAGACATTGCAGATATGACGGATCAATGACAACGATGGAAGGCACGATTAATACACGAATAATACTGTTCCAAGCCCAAACCAAGAACAATAACGCAATACAGTAATTGCTTCCAGCCAACGTAAGAACGCAGGCAAGATTATTGACGTCGACTTTAATCAGTACACTACCCCACGCATGATTCATCTTGCCACCAGAGGCGGTTACAAAATGCATGAATAATTGCTGTCACACACAGGCTGCAGTTCAATCCTATGTCTCCACACTGTAGCTTAGGGGTGTCAAACTCAAATTGCGTCGCGGGCCGGATTCAAGCCTTCAAATCACTCGCGGGCCGGACCAGTCAACTGATTCCAAAATGTTACCTCGTGGTCTTGCTGGTCACTGAAATACCATAATATCATATTTAGATGATACACAGATAATAGAGTTTTCAAGGGATCAAGTCGCAACACCTGTATTGGCGAACAATGGAATTGACCAAAATACGACGATTGTCCGGTTGAATACAGTTAAGAACCGCTAAAACAGTGGCGTTACCGACGATATGTGAGTTGGCATAGTCCATGCTCCCTTTGATTTAGTCGTTAGCGCTGCATATGCGTTGTGAGGAGAACAAAATATTTAATTGGAAACGTGGACGTTGGAAGTTGGTTTATTATTATTAAGCTGCGAGTCAAGTAAACTGCATATAACTGTTCCGCAGCATTGGCGTTTTCGCTTCTGTAGATTATTACATTTTGGTCCATATTTGTATAGAAGTCTGAACTTAGTGTGCGCTTTTGGCCTTCTTAAAATTGGATGTCAATTTCACCGACTCGTCACTAGTGGTAACTATAGAGTGGTACCACGGCGCTGTAGTAGGGTGGTTATAATAGGGCGTATGAACATGTAAGTATTTCCAGCGAAAAATCTCAACATTTGTAACAAATATGCTGGAAAATATAAGAATTTTTTCAATCTACTCAGAATTGCTTCGTGGGCCGGAGGAAATCGTATGGCGGGCCGGATTCGGCCCGTGGGCCGTATCTTTGACTCCCCTGCTGTAGCTTGATCATCGCAATATATTTTCTGTTTTGATTTAGACCAGTGGTTCTTGACCTCCACTAACGGAACACTAATCTGTAGGCCTCCGCGAAACCCCAAATTTTCGACGAGAGTCACAAAAACAAAAATCTACCACAATACACATCAGCTACACATCTAATAGGCCAACACCACTATAGATTGCTGGAGCGCAAAATGAACTGTACCTCGATGAACAACGGCATTCACAATTTGGCTACTTTTTGCGCCAAATTGCCTGAAACCATCAATAGCGTGTCATCACAAATCATATGTATGGGTTCTGTGCGTCTTGACCACCTGTGGAACCCCTGTGGCTCACAGAACTCCTGGTGTATCGTGGAACAACAGTTAATAAGCACTGATTTAGAACAAGATAGCGCTCCATCTCATGTTAATTCCATGAAAACGCAGACTTGGTTTTTAAAACTCATGTTCAAACATGAAAAGGCTTCTACATATCTATGAGAATATGGGTGTCAACAAGTTGGCGTGGACATGGACAGTGTTGTTTTATGGCTAGGCATGAGAGAAGTGGGACCAGGTCTAGACCATGAGTACAACCAGGTTTGTTTTTTACAATAGGCTGATTTCATCAATACTTGTCCTCGTTGTATGGTCGGTTGATTTCACGGCTGTTATTGCTACAAATACATAATATTATTGTATGACAAAGTACTATAAGCTAATCAATTAGTCTTATATAGCGCAGACGGTTTTTGCAATTGAGATTCATGCTACAGCGGAAAGCAGCACGCGTCATGGATTGGTAATTAAAAATCCAGTAAAGTCCCGTTGTCGCCTCTTTGATCAGATGTAGGCTAACAACTGCGATAGATGCAATTTTAACTCAGATGCGACTATAAGCCTACCAATCTCTTGTTCTGCCTGTATAGTGTGCCTTTGTGATCTGTTTATCAGAGAAACCTATGTTCATAGGCGTATAGTTTGATATCGAACCTGCAGGGTATTGGTTCGGAAATGATCTTATTCGGCGCGGTCTGAGTCAACTACAGCCAAGAAAAGGAAAGCACGTTATGTATTTTTGTCCTTGATGTTTTTGCGGCATACACCGACTCCTTATATACAATGTATATTATACATATACAGTAATACACACGATCTGTACATATGCATACACTGATTGCATGATGTGCATACGTGCATTGCCATTTCCTACCAGCCGTCGTCCCAAATATTCTTTTGCATGCCCACAAACCACGGCTCGAGATTAGCTGTTTGAGACTTATTCTACGCCCATTCACATCATTTCACTTCGGTTTAATTAGTTGGTGGGCGGCGTGAGGAATTCATGTAGTTGCGCAAAAGATGCTGATAAGACACGTGGTCAAGTTGCAAAGTCCCAAACCCCAAAAACTTTGATTTGATATTTGGACTATCGCTTAATACAGGGACGGTCAACATACGGCCCGCGACGGGATTTTGAGCGGCCCGCAGACAGTTTCTGGTCTTCTGCTAAATACATCAGTGGTTCTCAAATTTGCGGGCGTGAAAGCATCTGAAGGGGGTGCGAAGCCGCCTGAGAGAAATGAAATCACCTGAACTCGGAATGAGTTCAGTATGTGCTGAATCTTCCCAGTATAAAGAACGGAAATAATCCGACTTGTACTACGATTGTAAATGTCATAGCTGCGTCGTACCATCCCTGTACCGACACTACATTGTGACTGATGCCGGACCTTGTACGGATCAGAATATGTCCCTGAATTAGAATTGTAACTGGTGAATGCATGTGGTTATTAGCTGATGCTGTTATGAGTTGGCTGTCAAGCATCTGTGCAGAGCCCCACAGCGCGCAGTAAGACAGAACATTATGGAGAAATAAAATCTTTCCTTATAAAGCCATGCCATATGCCATGTGTAACATGCCTTTTGGCTCTTAGAAATGTGGATTTACATCGAAATAGCTTGGAGTGGCGCCGTGTCATTGATTTTCGATTTAGTTAATAGTCAGGTACGCTTCAGCCAAGCACGAGTCAGGAAATAGAAGGTATTAGACACTAAAATCGCCAGAATATGTATATGCTACTTGCTACCATGGCACAGGATAGTCATTCAGCGGAAAAAATTTCTCGCTGCACACGATATACCTCCAGCTGAGAATTTTTGCTCCGTGTATAGTCTGAATTTCATGTTTAAGAGGTCTCTCAACAGCAGGGGTGGGCAATTATTTTTCCCGGCGGGCCAATTGATAAGCAGTAACTACTTTGGTGGGCCGAGCCGAAAGTTGAGATATTTTCTCCGGCGTATTAGTTTTAATTTTTCGAATTGTAAGTGGTAAATGACTTTTAGGCAATCGGCTAACTTGATGTGTTAAAGTTATATGAAAGTGAGGATTGAATTACAAAAAATAGTTGTACGGTGTCATTACAAAATTATTAAGTGGCACGAACCGTTCAAAATTCTTTGGTGGTCACACGAACTCATGAAACCTCTTTTTATTAGGACACCAGGATGTATTTCAAATATAATGACCAAGATATCTTGGATTATGATTATTAAACGGCTACGTGGTGAATACAAAAAGTAAAATGAACTCAAATGTTGGTGTCCTTCCCAGTCAACAAAAGTGTGTATATTTAATTCCGAACCAGGCTAAGATAGTGGAGAAGAGAAGGGATCGCAGCCATTAGTTATATTACAATGTTACATCTAGGGCTGCATTTAAAACGAAAATCAATTTAAAACAAAATGTGTAAAACAAGGCCCTTGCTTAAAACATGTTTTTTATTGTTTTTTATTGTTTTTTTTTAACATGACGTCACAAATACTCAATTGTGACGTCATAGTGGATTGAGATTGACAATTGAAAATATAGGGTAAATATTAGGGATGGTGTGAACCTCTAATAGGTTCAGGCTCGTGTGAACGCGAACCTTTTTGAAAGGTTCTGTGTGACGTGACGTCATACTGCTAATTACAATCCTACAGTTCAATTAGTTGATATAAATTAATGTACGTTGTACACCATACCTAGCGACGACTCGGGCCATATAATGCCACAATGCTGAAGTGCATATTCCATTTTAAAACGTTGCCAAATGTATCAATTGGATGGAGCAATCACATGATATAATTATCCCATAAAATCTATATCTTCCGTCGCTTTGCCGACAATTTCGACGAGAATTTGCAAGGGAATATAAATTACGCCTTAGCGGTCTAGGCCATACCGGACAACGTATTCGGCGTCTGAGTGTTGCTACGTTGATATTGAGCAGAGTGCAAGACGGGTTTTACCACACTAACAAGTTATACAGCAGTAGCCAACAGCCAACTAGCACGGATTTGGTTTATATGATACAATAAACATATGAAATCGAGATGGACTTTGTACGCTTGCTAGATTTTTTACATCTGACAACGATATCAATTTCATTGATTGGTTGAATAAGCATCATTCGCTGACTAACTAACTACATGTAGCGTATTTCACTCTTGATGTTGTGTGATTGCGGGTCGAGCTCACAGCATAGAGCCACTAAATATTCACAAACAGCAGGGATATCTAGACTAGTCTAGATATCCCTGACAAACAGAAATCGGGATATTTCGAGCAAACTTTTGTAACGAAGCAGGTAAAATTTTTGAGATTGTCAAGGTGCATGCTCGTTTGATGTTGAGCTTATATGCTGCCAGCGCCATGCATAGAGCGTCCCGCAGTTGAAATGCAATAAATTTCAATCAAAGCTGTTATAATGGTGATAATGGTGTGAAAATTGTGATATATTAAAAAGGTTCACAGTTCAGAACCTACCAAGGTTCGTTTGTGAACGTGAACTTCTGAATTTCCGAGGTTCACACACAGAACGCGAACGTGAACCTCATTGCACCATCCTTAGTAAATATAGTTCCTTAACGAAATATCTACGTACTATAGCTGTTGAATCGATTATTTTGAGGGTTCTAACCATTCCATATCGTATACGTCGGCTTTATCGGATAGTAATCGTTCGTAGGCTCATAAAACATGTGTTTTGGAAAGTATTTACACAAATATGGCATCTTTATACAACTTAAAAATACACTGTTTTTTAAATGCCTGTTTTAAAAACTGTTTTAAACAACCATTTGTTTTAAATGCAACCCTAGTTGTATCTCATTTGACAAATGCAAGAGATTCGACGCAAGCGCGAATAAAATTAAAATATGTATAAAATTAGAGAGCCTATTCGTAAATTCAAATTGCATATAGACGACTAACACATGGTAATTGAATTACGTGTAAACGGCTGCATATTGACTATAGTCTTCTACGACCGCCCCCTGTCCTAGAAGATTCGAATGGTGCATTTCTCGGAATTCAGTTTGCCAAACTGTGACTTCTTAGGAAGTTCAAATCTGTCACAGAAGACTTCTTCGGCTTGGAAAAAGTGAAATGATTGAATAAGGTATTTTAGAGATGCCTGACCTTGTGGATAAATCTTGATCTAAATCTACTTGATACCTAAACTCCAAGTTCCAACTGTCCCACACGATCCTTATTCAGATTTCGTATCTTGGCGAGCTTTCCTTTGATCTTCATTTTGAAATCGCCCTCAGCCACATTCATTCTGACATCCTGAATGTACACCCGATAAGCGGCAGGATATTGTGATTAGAGGGATCAGTATTGAAGTAACGTGACTTGTTGGTAGAGGAAGCAATATTGTCCCTGACTATGCTGTATTTTACAAAGCTGCTTAACTACTAAGGTCTTGTGCACCAGACCACGTTGAGAATAACATATCCGCAAATAATTAGATTAATCGGGTAGCCAATACGAATTCAACGACAGTCTGAATTGTATATGAACTGGATAATAGGGCCCGTACTGTCATGTCGACATTGTTCCGTCCAGCCGCACTCTTCAAATATTGTCTCTGAGAAGCATATACTGGGCACACAAGCAGAAAGTGTTCGACCGTCTCTTCGGCCTTGCACGTGTGGCACAGGCCATCTTCGTGGCACTTTATACGATGAAGATGAGAATTCAACTGACAATGTCCCGATTTCAACCTCAATATAATGGAGGAGTGCCTTCGTGAAAAAATCAGCGGCGCAGGGATTTCTGCGATGGGTGCGTGTATTTTGTGATATGCGGACCCGTCATATGACGAGTTGAAGTCTTCAATCCATTTCTCGCGGCATATGGATGCTATGAGCGTTTTCACTTCTGAATTAGACATTTCGCCTGGTTCTCCAATGTCATCTGCGTAATCCGTTGATGCAGCCGCTCTTGCTAATTCGTCAGCCGTTTCATTTTGTCCAACTCCCATGTGGCCAGGGATCCATATCAAATTTGTCTCCACTCCTTTTCTTTCGAGATCTGCGCATAACATAATAATATCATATGTTAGTTTGTTATTAGTAGAACCGGTGGTAATGGTTGTAAGGGCACTTTGACTGTCCGATAGGATGGCGAGTTTTCGGGAACCTAGATTTTCTTTTGCCCAGGTTAACCCACGCAGAATTGCAACTAATTCGGATGAGAAAACTGATGAGTATTTACTGAGAGATTCGCTGTGAGAAAACGGAATTTCTTCAACTACGAAGGCTGCACCACATCGATGAATAGTTTTCGACCCATCGATGTATATTTTGACATGGTTCGAGTACGTTTCTGTGATGTAACGATTACACTTTGACTTAGCAATTGTGGGTAGGTCAGACTTTACATTTCTTGATTTTAGATGCAAATCTATTCGACAACATATTTCCTGCCATGGCGGGAAAGGAACTACTTCATGGTTCTGTAGATGAATTTGCATGAGCTTCGCATTTTTAGTTTTCATATTAAAGGTCATAAATAACGCCGAGTTCGGGAAGATTTCGTGCCAAGAATCCTCAATGACTGTTGCGCACGGGTGGTTCGGCAATGACGCTATAACAGTTCTATAATTGTAGCACGCTTGCAGATGCCTCATTGGTATGGGTGGTTCGGCGCAGGAATGTTGAAGAGCGAAGGATGGAGTACTCTTCATTGCCCCATTGTATATCCGTAGAGCGGTATTCTGAATTTTTTGGATGGAATTCATAACATATAAAGGTGAAAACAAATACGCCTCGAATCCGTACTCAATTACCGATCGGATCATAGATCTGTAGACCGCTAGCAAGCAAGGTGTGGAGGCACCCCATGTTGTGCCACTGAGCATTCGTAGTAAGTTCATTCTTTTTAGGCATTTTTCAACAACAGCATCTTTGTGCAAACGATAACTCAGGTTTAGAATCGAAGATAATTCCCAAGTATTTACAACTTTTCTTTATTGGCAGTTCTGTCATACCTATTGAAAATTGAACAGGTGGCAGTTTTTTGCGTTTTGTGAATATAATTGCGGCAGACTTCTTGACATTGACCCTCAGACCCCATTTTTCACACCATTGATACAGGTTGTTCAAAGAATTCTGCAATTTTGACGAGATTGTCACTACATCTAAGCCAGTTTCCCAAAGGCAAGCGTCATCCGCAAATAGGTTGATTCTAGTATCGATCTCATCGGGGAGATCATTCACCATAACAGTAAAAATTATCGGACTGAGAACACTGCCTTGTGGAATTCCATTATCTAAGAAAAATGAATCGGATAAGCTGTCACCTACCCGAACTTGGAAAGTACGGTTACAGATGAATGAGTAAATCCATCTGAGCATGTTACCAGAAATGCCCAGTTTGTGGAGCTTGAAGATAACGCCTTCTCTCCAAACGGTGTCATAAGTTTTTACTAAGTCTAGAAAAGCTCC
The DNA here is from genome assembly GCF_051294905.1 of Botryllus schlosseri. Lineage (NCBI taxonomy): Eukaryota > Metazoa > Chordata > Ascidiacea > Stolidobranchia > Styelidae > Botryllus > Botryllus schlosseri. Next base: position 5,540,866 of record NC_137244.1, on the reverse strand, counting down.
AACTGTAGATCGTTTGTTCCATATGCCTTTGTAGATATCGTCATGCAGCGCTAAAATACAATCTGTGGTTGAGCGTTTAGTCCTATAGCCGCATTGAACTGGCGAAATTTGTTTTGTACTCTCTAACCACCAACGTAGTCTATTGGATATCATCCTTTCCATTATTTTACACATATTGCTTGTTAGGGATATTGGGCGATAGGAGTCCAGATCACTAGGTTTTTTGTTTCCTTTTAGTAATGGTATAACTGTTGAGTGACGCCAGCTGGCAGGGCAATTTCCATTACTCCATGTAGCATTGAACGATGAAAGCATGCGACGGAGACAGAGTTGGTCCAGATCGTTGATCATCTGATAACATACGCCGTCTGGTCCAGGAGATGCGCTTTTCTTCGCCTTCAGCGCTTTCTTTAATTCCCTCATTGTGAAGGGATTATTCATGTCTGTAGCTTGATCGGTTTGTGCCAATATCGGTTGAAGCGTTTCTCTTTCGAATGCTTTCCGTCTGGCCATGGATTCAGGATCGACGTTATCATCGCTACTGAATGAGGCGAATCTACACGCTAATGCATTTGCTTTGTCCTTATTGCTTGTAAGTATGTGATTTCCAGATGTAAGACTACTAATCGTATTCCATGATCTGGATCCGGACATCGATCGGACGACTCTCCAGACCTTGGATAACTTGGTTGTATTGTTCAGAGATAAGCAAAATGATTCCCACCAGGACTTTTTAGCGGATTGTATCACTCTTCTAGTTTCCGCTCTCTGCCTTTTGAACGCTACAACAAGGTCAATGTGAAACGAGGTCTTCATTTTCAAGTAAGCAGCTCGTTTCAGACGAATAGCTCGGGCACACGCTTCATTCCACCAGGGAATGCTACATTTTTTATGAGGTTTCGTGATTGGAATACTGATTCGGGCTGCTGCGATTATTGCTTCTGTGATGTCTTGTATTGTCACTCGTTCATTATTACACAACAGAGAGAGATTCCGATTAGCTGACCATCGAAATTCAGACCATTTTGCTTTGTGTATAGCCCAAGATTCATAATGCTGCGCCGCCACATTAGGTGAGATCGAAATATGATTGAAGATCAAAAAATGGTCACTTCCTAAAAGATGATCCGTAACCACTGTCTCAATCTTGTGTCCTATGTCCTTGGAAGCAATTGTCAAATCAAGCAGTGATGTTGCGCCAGCATCATACGATATGTTTAGTCTTGTTCCTATATTGGTGTTTATGACTACCAAATCTTTGTCGTCTAATACCTCATACAGATGTTTTCCATACCGATTACCATTCTTGGCAACCCACAAGGAGTGGTGTGCATTGAAGTCGCCCACCGCTACGAATTTAGAATCGCAGAAAGAAAAACACTTTTTCATAAGCTGCAGAGATACTGCTTTATTCGGTGGTATGTAGATATTCATGATGGAGATTTCATCCAACTTTATGAGTTGCGCCTCTATCGGAAAAATATTGGGAACTTCGATTTCCTGGTGACTTATATTATCTTTCACGAACAAACAAACTCCTCCGCCGTGGATGTTGCGATCTTTACGTATTAAATTATACTCAGGAATTTTTGGAACATATCGGCTAATCAAGTGCGTTTCCTGTAAGGCTATGATCTCTGGCTTTTCCAACATACAATTTTCAAGAAAATGTTCAATTCGTTGAGTTTACGATACAAGCCTCGACAGTTCCATTGGACTATATTGAAGGTGTCGGTGTATGCTCGAGGACATTGTTGTCACCATAATCATGATCACGTGCGGATTGGTTGTTGGTTCTCTCGTTACCAGCCGATAGATCCAGGGGGTCTCCACTGTTCGGTGTTACATTCGACATTTCATAGTTTTGAGTCGCCTGATCACCGAAACAATTCTTTGGCACCGATATTCCTAGCTTTTCACCGGCCGATTTTGCAATAATTTCGTCTATGCGTACCTCTTGACCTGCTCCGAAACTGACTATTGTGTTTTTGATGACTTCCGCTATGAAATTGAATAATGCCGTCAGCGGGATGGTTACCAGATTGCCATCAGAACTTGAATGAGGACTGCGCGAACTACTTTCATTGATGCCAGCAAGAGCGTTATCGGAATAACTTTGTTCGCCGCTACCTGCACTACTGAAATTTCGTGACTTAGGCAAGGGGGGAAATTCAGTAGGCGAGAAGGGCTGAAGACTTTCAGTATCCTGTTGCTGTGTCTGTCTTGCACTTCAATAATTGACCCCCGTTTGAGCCATGATTACTTGGATTTTAGTTACCTGGCGGTATCTCGGGCAACCCGTATAACGAGCCGAATGAGACTCTCCACAATTCACACACCATGGATTATTCTCGCATTTATCAGCGTTATGTCGATTCCCACATTTCGCACAGCGTTGAGCACTGCGGCAATGATTCGACTTGTGACCAAATCTGTTACAATTATAACACCTCACGGGTGGCGGATTGTATACCCGTGTTCGAAATTGCATGTATCCAATCCTCACTACAGTGGGCAGAATTGTAGACGCGAAAGAGTAAGACCGATTTGTTATACTTAACCACATCATCTGATTTGTACGAGAATCACCGCACAAATGTGACGTGTTGTTCGGCTAGCGCTTCTTTAATCTCGTCGTCCGACATTTCAAGCGGCACATTCGTTATCACTCCTTTAACCTCAGAAGGTCTGACTATATGACGCTCGGTTTTAACCTCGATTGGTGTCGTCGTGGTACCTAAATTATCGCAAGCGAGCAATTTCTTGACCTGATTACTGTTCGCGCATTTGACTAGAATGACCCCCGAAGGAAGTATTCTAATATCACTGTAGTTGCCACCTAGCACTTTGAACAAAGCTTTATTAATAGTTGATGGATTGCATTGCCGCATAGTTTTCTTAACCCCTTTGATGATCACTGAAAGATCAACATTAACTCTATTCGAATCTGAAGCCATTTCCTTTGAAGCGGGCCCATTCAACTCCGAATTTGCGAAACGCTTATGCGCTCCGCCACTTCCTGGCATTTCACGGTATTACCTAATATAGCTGTGGGTATTGCTAAATCTATAATCTAGAAGCAGATATGACGATAAACTGCAAACACTTCCCTAAACTTTGACTTGTCTTTGCGAATACGACTGAACCGACGTTACCGATACAGGTACTACGATGATGCGTCCTGTCGCGACGACGATCAACACTCGAAATGTGGAGAATGATATGTCGTGTGGTGAATGGCGACACACCTAATTCAGATCAGTTATTAATGTACTTATGGCATACACTTCACAATGTGTTGTGAGCACGAAACAATATTCGTAAGCAGATTATTACTTTGGCTTAAATGAACTAATACCTTGACTACGATACTCGCAATACCAACAGTTAAGACATCAGCAACATAAATGAAGAACGGTTCTCAGTACACGAAACAGGTAGACAGTCTGCAATCATTACAGTCCACGTCAGTCATTACGACGAATGATCTTTAACACAGAAAGGTAATCACAACAAAACTGAAGTCGGTACCAATTTGACACCAAACATACCACACTATGGTACACTCGATGCCAATGAACAGGGTTGTAATGACTCGAGTCATGACTCGACTCGAGTCCGACTCGAGTCACGATTTTCTGATGACTCGACTTGACTCGAGTCATTTTCGCAAAATTCAAAAACGACTCGACTCGACTCGAGTCAATTTGTGTATTGACTCGACTTGGACTCGAGTCATTGCGCATGACTCGAACCAAGTCATATGACTCGAGACTCAGACTTCGAAGACCGACAATTCATTGTAAATTCAAAGAATAGTAAAGTTACCACGCAATTTGGATCTCGACTATTGGTACTGGTACTTGAAAATGACGACCACGAACTGCTAAAATTGAGGAAAATTAATATATTATAAATGCGAACCCTTCGATATCATCAAACAGAGTTATAAAGGGCGGGTTTACCAAGTCATTGACAGGAATCTGAGCCGTCAATTACACACTGACTTGGACTCGACTCGAGTCATAATACCGTGACTCGGACTCGAGCCTATTTTCGCGGACTTGGACTTGGACTTGGACTTTACTCGGTGGTGAATTGAAAATGACTCGACTTGACTCGAGTCAAAACTATAAAACTGAGATTGACTTGTGACTCGGTGCCTTGTGACTTGGTTACAACCCTGCCAATGAACATGGGAGGTGCAGCCCTATGCTAAGTTATCTTAGATAAAGTGAAATGTTGGTTGTGAAGGAAAAAATTTCAATTCTTCCCTTTCATAAATTAGCATTTTTACTGAATTTAAAATTAGAATCGGATTAGGATTGGACATGGATTTGAATATACAAAAGTTCTGAAATAAGATTTGCATTCACAAACGAGCAAACATTTGTAACAAAGCAAGTAAATTTTTTTCAATTGACAAGGTTCATGTCAGTTTGGTGTTGATTTTTTCCTGCTGCGAGCGCCATGCATAGAATGGTGCGACGTTGAAATGCAAAGAATTTCAACCGAAGATGTTATAATGACGTGAAAAAATTTAATCTGTGAAAAGGGTTCACATTGCAGAACCTATCAAGGTGCGTTTGCGAACGTGAACCTATCAATTTTTGAGGTTCACAGACAGAACGTGAACGTGAACCTCACGTTCACACCATCCCTAGTAGTTTGTACAAGCTTTACTGCTAATCCTACAGATTACAATACATATGATATGCACAGAAGGGGTAGATTTTTGTTTTGTTACTCACTGAAAATTAGCGTAGTGAAGACCTAGGCATTTTACGGCCCGCGGGGCCGTATACAGACTATATACGCGGCAATGGCGGAGAAAATTTCGAAGAAAAATAAAGCTGTCCCAAACGATTCTACTTCATGTTGATTTATGAAATAATTTGGATTCACCTTTGCGCTTTTTCCATTTTTAAAACTGTTGTTTCACTTATTTTAATAAACATGGTTATAATAATAGCTTACACATTAAATCATTTAGCGTGCCATGAAAAATCATCTTTCTTGCCACTTTTGGCACGCGTGCCAGGGGTAGCCGATCCCTGGCGTAATCGATATTGAAAATAAAGTCGATATAACATGGACCAATTTATGTCGGGATTATGACATAAGCACGCAATCATTCGACTGAGGCTGCGAGAAGACGAATTCGGAAAACCTGCCAGCGAAATTACCAAAACAACCAAACGATTTTACCAAGCTACACATCGCTCGGGCTGGTGACCAAGCTGTAACATCCCACACCTTGGTGTCTTAATAGAGGGACGTACATAACCAGATCGCTCTCGAATTCAAAAGATCGATTTTTCTTCTTTCCAGCGGCGGCCGGACAGATTGGTGTTAGATTTATTAACCAATCAAATTTCGCAAATTATCACGCGACTTCACCGTGTCTTCTCTACTGTCTAGCTTTGTCAGGTTGGTGAGCACTTGAGCGTGGAGTAATTTTGATGCCATAGTACATCGGATGTTGTTCCCTGTTTCAAATGTAAGTCTGAATTGATTCAAGCCGTACCGGTGAAGTATATCTTGCAATTATATAACGATGGAATATGATTAACGTTAGTCGTTGAAGATTTCTCGGCTTAGGATCTAGTCTAGAGGCACAAGACGCTGTTAACGAAATTTGTTTCCAGCCTTGGTTAGTTTTGCACTGGTAATCAAATGTTATTGTCGTTAACAGCAGTCATCGTTGACATTAATTAGCATGTTTACGGTTTGCACGACGATTTCGATTTCAGCTGCTCAGCAACAAACTTTAACTTATTACTTCGCTTCGGAATAATCATAATTATACAGCGAGAATGCTCAATAGATCTGATGTCTGAGGAATTCGATTACTTGCGTATTTTGGCAGTGTGAAGATTATTTTTTAGGAGATTTTGTGCTAGCCCTACTGCTATAATTTATTTTATTTTAGTGTGTGCAGTTTAATGATGGTGGGTAACCGATATGGCGCGGGCGCACAGCAGGCTGTCTAATACGAGACGTCGTCACGTTCCCTCTGGGGCAATGCTTCCCAACCTTTTTCAGTTCGCGACCCACTTTTCATCCAAATTTCATTGCGCGACCCACCAGACGCCATTTCACGATTAACGTTTAAACCACTGCTCGTGGGGACCAGTTTTTGTGTTGTCACTGCGTTACAGTTATCTGATCACGGCCTTCGTCAATATTTTCCCGAAGTCATGATGGTATTCGGTCGAAGACATTGGCAATTGCATATCATTCTATGAATTTTTAACGACAGCAATATTTCGTGACAGTCAGTTAGGCGCTTATATAGTCAATGGACAATTCGGCATATATATACCGACTGTTTCGATCCTTTTCGGCAGAGCTTTTCTCACTGTCGATCTTTTTGGCAGCACATTTCGCGGAGTCGCATGTTGGCCGAATCATCATATGTCTCGGTATGTCGTGGCGCGGTATTGGCCGACACCGAATGCCATATTTCTATAAATTACGCGTATTATTTTATTAGGGAGATGGGTACCTTATTAAAACCAAGACATCTGGCGATGTCAAATCGCGCAATGCGCGAATAAAATTTGAAAGAAGTTCAAAAATTCTCCAAACAAATATTCCATAATTTATTTTGATTCATGAGATAATTTTGGCCCTCTACGAGCTCGATGCACCAATTGGGGGTTGGGGTTGCGACCGTTAAAGGGGCACTGCACTTTAAAAATGATGTGGTCTCAAATTGAAGGGCAAAACGAAATAAAAATTTTGGTCGCAGCCGTTTTCTTCAGAACGCCACCGTAATGAAGCTGCAACTTATTGCAATTTCGATAGCCACTTCACGCTCCAGCAGTCACGCAGAAACGAACTTTATATAGTTGTCAGCCGATGCTATGAAGGGAATATATGTTGTACGCGCCCTATGTTCCAAAGAAATAGAATACATTAGGCCAGATTTTGACATAAATCTCCTGACTGAACATCTTTCGTTGAACGCGGTATCTAAACCACATTGGCGTGTACGACATATTTGCTTCTTAACATCGGCTGACAACGATATAAAGATGATCTCTGCGTGACTGCTGGAGCGTGAAGTTGCTATCGAAATTTCAATAAATTGCAGCTCCATTACGTTGGCGTTCTGAAGAAAACGGCTGCGGCCAAAAGTTTTATTCCGTTTTGCACTTCAATTTGAGACCACGTCATTTTTAGAGTGCAGTGCCCCTTTAAGGTCCTGCTTGTAACATATGATTGCAGACGTGAAAGGCTTATGTATAGACTCCTCGCCATCTGATCTGCTTAATCGGTAGTTGTTGGTTGTGGTATTCGTGGTGTTTGTCGACTACTATTACGTCTATTACGTCGAACACGAAGGGGTTATGAGTAGCTTGCATTGCGTCATTTCTTTGCTGATTATAACGACAAATCGGGCTGGATGGCTGTATTTCCCGATTAACGTTCGCGAGGCTATGGAGGAAAGAATGAATATAAATCTCCCGCATACACAATAACTCACTGTCAGATTTCACGCTCCAATCAATATGACTGTGACGAAAATCTAGCTCACGAATTATTGTGAGCACGGCAACTCGGCTTGTGGCCAATGTTTCCTCTAAGCTGCGCACGTGCGCAAATGCGCAATGCTGACACGGTCTCTGCTCACAGAAAATCTAAGTTGAGCACAAAAAATCCGAAGTGATGACCTTTTTTTTAGTCGTTACGCACTGTTTTCCAAGGGTCTGCGCAGTGAGTTGGTGGTCATCAAAAATTAGAGGGAGCATTACTTGTGGCGCTTATGGGCGCAAAACAATTTAATTTTGAGAAGGACAATGTGCATTTACTCTTCTAACTTTGAGAATATAACGTGTTCAGAATATTTGGAAAAGTGAATGCGAAAGTGTAACAGTTAGAACATCTTCGCGACCCACCTGAAGTAGCTTCGCTACCCACCGGCGGAGAAAACACTGCTCTAGGTTCCGCAGCAGAGAGCCGGCAGATACGTTGGCCTGCACTTTATTGTACAACAGAAAACGTTAACAGACTTTGGATGAGATAGCGTAATGGTGAAGCGTTCGACATCTTGCTCGGTAGGTCGTGGATTCGATCCCCGGCGGGGTCCGACCAAAGACCTGCTTAGTAACACTGGTATCCATGACTTCCCCGCTTGGTGCTCCTGCATTATTGGGATAGCAGGGCGGGGTGATGCAAGACTTAGAATGCTCTACAAAGCTATATCTGTACCTTCATTGTCCCGCGGCATATGCACATCATGCACCCATGGTAATCATATGCACTGATGTATGTATATCATGAGTCGGTGTATATGCCGCAAAAACATCAAGGACACACAAATAAACTACATCCTTTCCTTTCCTTCAAAGCATCGGATATGATAAACAGCGTTGGTCGATCGTCAGACATAAAAGCGGCGTGCATCGAACGAAGGTCTTCTTAAAATAGTCAGAATCCAGGTAGGGGACCGCACAATGATAGCACAGGTCAACAAAATGAAAAAACCTTTTAGGCAGAACATCTGAGAGCCGTTTCTGGGGTTTTTGAGGTTGCTGATTACGAATATCACATTAGTTTTGTCAGATTGGCTCTCTGTCAGAAGATATTTATACCCCTAAAAAGCCCAAAATTACAGTATTTACCCTTAAATATTTCACTCGGTAGGCAAAAAATCGTAGTTTTTTCTAATTTTATACAGCGCATAAATGGCTAATTGACTATGAAGAACTCTCATGTCATTCTCAGTCAATCAATATTAATATGGCATGATGCGAAATATTTGTTCGTCAAAAAAGCAGTTTGTCAAGCCTGAAAATTGTACTTTTCTGAAACGGAAATTCAGCTTCTCCTGTATCAATTGGTCATTCTACCAAGATTAAAGAGGAGTATAAAACTATAAAATGTATCATTGAATGGCTTAACTACAATACTTATATGTGTTTCATTTCTTTTGACTGGTAAATGGATAATTTTCCACTGAGTCAACGAAGTGCATGGGTATACCTAGTATAACCCTATCAAACGAGAAGCTTAAATCTGGTATCTGGTATATTCGAATACCGATGAAAGATTCCAATTTCACATTAGGAGGAGTTCACAGCATGGAATTTCTCCTAAAATGTAGTAAATAAAACTTTTTAGCTGATCACAAAGCACCCAACTACAAACAGTTGGTCCGAAAATTCGTATCTGCATATCGAAAACTTGGAACAAACATGAGCTTAAAAGTTCACTTACTGTTCAGTTATCTTGATATATTTCCCGATCATCATGTTGATTAGCAAGGGGAGAGGTGCTAACAAGACATCAGAACAACAATAGAAATATACCAGGGCAGATGAGATGAACCATTGATCATATTATGTCAGACCGTTGCCGGATCCTTTCGAGAAACTGCACTAAATAGCTTACAGGCGAAAATCGTATAAAAAAAATTTCGATTTAAAATATATCAATAGTATTGTATTCCAACTGATTATTTCTAATTTACAATAGGTGGTTGACGTAAAACTGATTAAATTAATGCCACGTCATTTGAGTATCTAGGTAAATACTTCTAGTTTATTTATGTACATGATATCCGTGAAAGTCTGTAACTAGGATAAATCTAATACCCCAAAATATAGTGCTGTTGCTGTATTTTGATTTAATATAGTCTTCTGTGAGTAAAAATAACAAGTAGATTGAATTTCTAAACTTTATAGTACCAATAAACCGATTTTATATCTAGTCATTACCGCGAAAATGGGGGATTTTGGTCAAAACAGCCCATGGGTTATTTCCATAACAAGAGCCACTTTGAAACAGCTAAGGTCATATTCGGAACCAGTGCCCTTCCGAACCCCCAAAACCACTCTTACTTTGTCTGCCTAAAAATATGTGTTGACCAGTGTAATCAATGATTATAATTTATGATCCGGTGTCCAGAGAGTATGTGCGGTGTGCACTGATCCGCCATACTGATATGTCTAATGAATTGAATTATAATAGAGAGGAGTACGTGGAAGTTCTCGTTGAAGCAAACAGTGCAGACGCGGGGATAGGCTATGTTATTAAAGAAACAGGTGAGAAGAACAATTGTTTAGTTGGTAGCAGGGCTGTGGAGTCGGTAAATTTTACCACCGACTCCGGCTCCGACTCCGACTCCACACATTTTCAATATACCGACTCCGACTCCGACTCCGACTCCTGAGTCTTTAAACGTACCGACTCCGACTCCGACTCCGACTCCTGGGTCTTTAAACGTACCGACTCCGACTCCCGACTCCGACTCCGACTCCAGCATTATTATCAATTTACCTCGAAAATTATATGCCACATTGTCGGTTGAATGACTATCATACAACCATTAAACATATGCAAATATATGATTAACTGCGGCATGCTGAATTGTTTCATTGTGGCACAGCTCGAATTATCCACTATGCAATTAACATGAAATAAAGATTTGCTAAATATCCTTCCTTATTCAAGTTTTTATAACATGGACTCTCTAATATCCTGAAATGTATGAATCATTCAAATATGGCAGATATCCAATCCTGTATAATAAAAATGTCGATAAAAAATCCAAGTGTAGCTCTTGTGTATGACTCAGCAACTAATAAAGAAATTGAACTTACTAATTTTGTCATTACACACTATCCTGATTACAAGCACAAACACTCTTACTACTAGTAATAGACATTGGTCATAAATGGAATTTAGTTAAGTAGTCAAAGACCATAGCCTATGTCTAGTCTACATGTACTTAATCAAGTATTCAAGGATTGGGACTTGCAGTCTTTCTTAATCATTTGTTCGACCCAAACAGCTAAGCTACACTACAAATATTTTTAATTTTGTCAAATGGGAAGCATCGCGTTTGGTCATATTTACATGTTTTTACAATTTTACAAAACCAGCCGATGCATTTTCTCTGTCACAGTATCATGGTATAATTCCAAAAATTGCATCAATTTTGACTGCATCGCGAAAACGCATCTTGCGATTTTCGTCCCCTTTGCAACTGAGTTGTAATTTGCAAGTAATGTCTTTTATCTATATCAGGGGTGGGCAACTTTTTCGGCGAAAGGGACACCTGAGATTTACGAACCATTGCGCGGGCTACGGGAATGTTGATAACCTTTTTTTAGTCGTCGGTAGGAGCGAACCGAATTATGAAACATTGCAAACAAGACTTATATTACTACGCTTTAAAATTGATAACACTATGTCATCCAACTGTGCAGTGCGCAATCAGGCACTGGTCGCGCACAGCGCGAAATTTTTTTGCAAGATAACGACTGAATTAGGCTATAGCTATATCAATATATATGTCGCTAACATACATTGGGGGTCGCATCTGTATACCACTGGGCTCATTTGGCAAGGACAGGATTATTCGACGTTTAGACATAGCAAAATCGATGGTATCAGTGAACATGCCTCTATCATTTTGTGCAAATGTTTTGTCGACGATCTCGCTGCGAGTGCACAAGCGAAGCCGTATCTCCTAATTGCGAATATAGTTAGACTCAAGTCTGTGAAGAATATGTATTTATAATTTTCAAAAGGGGGCTCAAATACTGAATGCAAGAAATCTAGTGACAATGGATCATGCGAAGTATCGAGAAAAATTTCAAGTCAAATAAAACTGCTATGAAACATTCTACTTCATGGTCATATACGAAGATCTGGGATAAATGTGGCTGACCCCTGGATACGTCAATACGTCAGAACGTCAATTTTCTCGGTCATGCTAACCAAATTTTGGTTGGCCTTGCAATTGTACCTGATGTCATAAATAATTTCGAGAATACCTCGCAGGCCACACCTAACCTTCTCGTGTGCCAAATTTGGCCTGCGTGCCACGGGCTGGCCGCAGCTGATCTGTATGGTTAATAATAACAGTGATTGGTGGTACATAAAAATTATATTGAAAATTCTTTGAAAATGTTTTCATGATAGAGAAGTTGGAGTCGGAGTCGGAGTCGAAATCATAGCCATTCTCACAAACTCCGACTCCGACTCCAGTCAGTATTTTCCCACCGACTCCGACTCCGACTCCGACTCCAACTATTACAGTTTACACGACTCCGACTCCGACTCCATCAAGCGAAAATTACCCCGACTCCGACTCCGACTCCACCGACTCCGACTCCGACTCCACAGCCCTGGTTGGTAGACACAACTGAACGAATCATCCTTTTCATGCCTACGTCAGATTTCTTCTGTGGTCTCAATCCACGTGGTAAAACCGAATCTTCGAGTTACAATGCCTGGACTTTTCAAATATTACTGTAAATCAGTGTTTCTTAACCTTGTTGCCAGCGCCCCCAAGGGGCGATTTGGATTATGAAGGGGACGGACATGCTCAGGGGGCGATATGGGGGGCGCTGGGCTTAGGGGGCTGTATGGGAGGCGCTGAAGAAAAATGACGTCGCATTAGCGAGTGCAGTAGGGATATATGATTATATAATGGAACAACAGTTCTATATATTCCTGAGTTCAAATTACAAATTAAATTCGACAAAATCTGTCAAGTCTCGAAATTTATGCCGACAGTGATTGCAACCTGTTAGCATAATTGCAGTGGTTTATTATAATTCATGTAAAGTTAATTGTTCGTACTTTCAGATCGCCAATTCCCCGTCAAAATACTCCTGTCACGCCAGCTCGCGCTAACTGCGTGTTGAATTCGAAGAAAGGGACTGTCTATTCTCGGTGGGGTCCATTCTCGGTAATGTCCATTCTCGGTGGTGTTCATTCTCGGTAATGTCCATTGACGGTGGTGTCCATTCTCGGTAATGTCCATTCTCGGTGGTGTCCATTCTCGGTTATGGCATTCTCGGTAATGGTTTTCTCGACTCGATTAGAAGTCTCGATTCATGATCGAGATCGAGTCACTCTGGTTCTCGATTTTGCCCAGCCAATCATTGCGCAAATTATGGAAACTTTGTCAGGACTCCAGCTTGCACTGCAACATTGCTTCCCAGAATTTGCTGCTGTTCCGCTTAGAACATTGGTTCTCAAACTGTGGGGGAGGAAGCATCTGCAGGGGGGCACGAAGTAGCTGGCAGCAGATTTTTCTCGACTTACCTCCAATTCATGGTGATTACTCTGTGTATAATGTATAGTCCTAATTTAATATAGGAGTTCTCTCAACAACAGTCATAACCCTCCATGCCATAAAACTATCCGTTGGAATTGCTGGCATTTTGATTTCATATAGGGATAGGACCATAAGGGGGACGCGAAATTTTTCACTATCGTAAAGGGGAACATTTCGAAAAAAGTTTGAGAACCACGGGCTTAGAAGCAATGGATCAAGCAATGGGTGTCTGATTCCAAATCCTATTTCTCGACCTTTACAAAATCAATCACTTGTATGTTGCCATTTGCACCTTCAAAGGTATGCGAAGATAACTTTTTTGACTGAAATTGATCACCGTTACGAGAGAGTCTTATTGGTATTTACGAAGATCTGCGGGTATCATTATTAAAAGTGCATCAGGGAACCGCTGAATTGGACGGTGGGGTTAGAGAGCGGTGAAATTAAGCCAGAAATTAAGTCGACTAAGGTTTTGGGTCAAGCATTGCAATACGTCAAGTCGATTACATGTAGCTACACTGTACATCCGCATCGATGCCGCACATGCGGTTTTTCTCCTTCGTTAGTCGTTCTATCTGTGGGGGAAGCCTGCGTGACTGGCTATTGCAGCCTTATGCGTGCCAAACTATGCTGAATTTAATTATGATTGATGTACTGTGCACACTGCACATACACACCATGCAAGAATAACACTTTTTAGCGGGCTGCAGCTTGTACTTCCCTGTTTCACTGCATCACATCTGGGAGCGATTTGGTGTCGCAATGCTATATGGGGCGTGACCATGGCTGAGGTTCGCTGTACTGGGATTTGACAATGATAGATAAACAGATTAGATAGATAGGTAGGCTATAGGTAAAATGCGCGATAGAGCATTATGATTGATACGACTGATCAGAGATATTCGATTTTAGCGGTGTCAAAAAGTAGGCTTATCCGTTATACGTACACAAAATAGTTGTAGAAGGAGAAGATGAAAATAAAAATTTTAATGACGACTATAACGGTTAGCATATGGAGATAGCAGATATGAAATGGTATACTGTGATTTCAATGGTGAAACGAACCACGATCTGGTTTATTGTTTTTATATAGAGGGCATATAACTGCCTATAAAGTTCGCAAATATTTTGATAAAGTTCCCGCCACTCGCCCCCTTTCTTCTGCAAAATTCTAAACAAATAGTCACTCATCGTCATTCTTCCATTAGGCAGTAAAGATATCGTCTAGTGAATGTGTTTGAAGCGAATATAGAATTCGCGTTACACTTTGAACATTTTTAGCAGCCACTTTGGGTGAATGTGTGGCGATGTCTTTAAAAAATAGGGGCTTTTCATGACGAGATTACTTGATAAAGATTCCGCGAAATCGTTTTACATAGATTCAAATGCTTTGTAAAATGTACTGGTGATAATATCACTTTATGCTTCATTCGACACAGTTGCGCCATACCTATAGATCCAATCTTGCAGAAGAAACATTGCAACCATCGCAATAAATTTTGCGTTGTTAGTGTGAGTTGAAAAAAATCAGGGGTGGATTAGTTCGGACGCCGCATTTGTTTCGAAATTTCCCGGCAGACTTGTTTGTTAATCCTGACCTGTTAGAATCTTATATTCCTTTGGAATAAATTTGAAGTTTTCGTTATTGTGTTGGTAGGATCATAGAACCACAAGGAGATATGCGGTTAAAAAAACTAAGTTAAAGGAAAGCCAGCGATATGAAACTACAGTAAAAACATAATTTTCTAATAATGATTGTGTTTTGTCTCAGCATCTGTATATAGCTCCAATACCATTTGAACAAACAAAGATGGATAATAAATCAGGATTGGATATTGAAGAAGCATTGGAAGCTGCCGGTGCATGGGGCCGCTATCAAAAGATCATGCTGCTGCTGTCACTACTTTCCGCTATTCCAAACTCTTACGTGGCGATTCATTTTGTGTTTTCGCACTACGAGCCACCACACCATTGCACCTACCCACCGGAATACTACGAATCCAAGAATATTAATGTCAGTATCGTGCAATTTGTAGTGAGAAAATCATTGGGCAGTGTAACGAAGGGTTTACCATAATAGTTAATAATATATAGAGGCATTCACAGCATTCAGCATTGCTACTCAAGAATACTTATAATCAATTATAGAAAGAAATAACAAATTTCAATATATGCCTAAATATTTCAAGTATAAGTATAAAATGAAAGGTGTGAAAAGTACTTAAGGAAATTAGTTTGAAAAATTCGATTCGGAAATTTCAAGATGCATCTTAGCAGCAACGCAAACTGACTGTTGACACTCAGAAATGGGTGCAAGTTTCAAAATATATCTCGTTAGCATGTACAAGGGTGCTGAAGTAGACGTAGAAGTAATGTCGTCAATTTCCACTCAAGTAGAAGTAGCGAGTTACAAGTAAGTATAAAGTAAGTATTATAGGTACAGTTTTGCATAAAAAACTGAAAAATGTCAATTAGATGTAGAAGTGTAGTCGAAAATCATAATTACTTGAGAAAGTATGGAAACTGTACAAGTACTGAAATTCAACTTGAAGTACTCTGATAAATAGAACTACTTCGGCACGGACCACTCCTGGATGTTTCGCCGACTTGTTATGATCATTTCACCTACAAACTCAAGCAAATCAATCCAAATAACACTTTCTATCTAACAAAAGTTTACTTGTAGAAAGTATTTAGTTATGCCTTCGATATTGTTAAGAAGAAGTGGAAGTAGGCTGAGTATTGGGTGAAAGTATTCTGAAAGTGGAAAATTACTTCACTACTAGCAAAGCTAGTTACTAGCTAAGAGTGTAGGAATATACTATCGGCCGGATTCGCGCCACAACTATACAAACATGGTTTAATTTCACCATCATGTTATCTCATCACAGTGTCACACGCGACGCAATCGGCGTAACTATGCAAACTACATCGACGGGCTACCAATTCATACGCGCTTTTCAAGTTCACAATCGAACTCGATTGAACTATTAAATGACAGGTTACAAAAGATCGCGACATCGACTCATCCATCATCCCGCTCGAAGTGAACCAGCAGAACGAGATTGTTTCCAGTCCGTGCAAAATGTACAAAAGGAATTACAGTCGATATCCGGTGGAAATATGGTCGGAATATTACAATGACAATGGCTCTGAAGTGACGGATTGCGTCTATGGAATGACGTACGATTTCTCGGAAACACAAGAAACCGCAACAACAGAGGTGAGTAATACTCATCTCGCTTACGCAATACACTTCATCTGTCGAGTTTTAGGTATTGATAAATGATGTTGTACAGTAGTGCCCTGGTAGTTAGGGATGCCTGTAAAACAAATGGTGTTTCAAAACACTTTGCTTAAAACATGCTTTAAAGAGCGATTTAAGGAAATGCATTCAAAAAAATTGTTTTTTCAAACGTATAATTATGCCATAATTGTATAAACACTTTCGAAAACCATGTAGTATGACCCAACGGACGATTTGCACCCAATATTGTCGACGTATGCGATGTGGAGTGGCTGAAACCCTCGAAATCGTCGTCGGTTCATCAGTTATAGACTGTAGATAAAATCATTGGTACCGAATGGGTGTTCTGATGATGATGATCGCCGACCGTAAAAATGCTGCATAACTATTTAGACATTTTTGGTCTGTTTATGACAGTGGTCGGAAGCGTTTTTGGTCGAAGGAGCCATATTTACGCTATATTCTCAATTGTCGACGATAATCCACTGTCGCATCACAATTAAGGATTCGTGACGTAATCGTTAGACAACGTGATTTAAACATGTATGTTTTAAGTAGATTTTTGTTTAAAATGCCACCCTAATGGTAATAAATTACCTCGATCACCATTCGACGTAGAACTTCTAGCAGAAGTAATCAACTTCTTTTTTGGGCATCAGTGGCGCTTTCACACCCTTTCCAACGGGTGTAAACGAGTCAGATGCACCAATTCTTATTGATATATATTCAACGGGTGCAGGGGGATATATATCCATGAAAAATTGTGTGTTCAACTCATTTTCACCCGGTGCAAGGGTGTGAAAGCACAATTTGATACCTGAAAGTGACGTTACCTGATTCACGCCCCACGCTATGGTGGAAAGCTGACAAATACACCTATTTTCCATCCTTGGATTTATAGTGTTTAATGCTCAAGGCTTATCAAATGAAGACAAGGTCGCGATCGATTTCAAATTCTTCTGTATAGAAATTATGCGCGATATTGCTTTTCTGTACCAAAAGTTAAAATTACATCTCGGAAGTATAGGACTCTGAATTTTACTATTTACAAAACCAATCTGATTATCACATTCATAACAATGATATTACTTGCATTCGAATTTCCACCAGCAAGACAACACGAGATAAAGAGAGAGTCTCTTTTTACATTGAGCTCATTTTTTCGGTAGTGTCGGTCCAAAGATTACTAGGCTGACTGTACCTACTGTTTTTGATTGTAAAATACTTGTTTAATGTCGGGTGTGGTTTTCATGGATTGCACCCCACAGAATGTTATCTAATCTAGACTCCTCCTCGCCATGCGGTCGTCGTAAGCGGTGTCTAACAAAAGTCACAACAAAATGGGCCGTGCTACAAGTCGGCAGATCAGGAATCAAAATAAATATTATCATATCATATACCGCCATAGTCATCGAATCACCGTGACTATCAAAACAACAACAACAGCCCTGACGGAATGAGCGGGCAGTGAAACCGCGTCGAGCGAGCGGCGGATATTCCTGATTACACGCCACTAATTTGGTAAAACGGCCAATTAGCTAATTAATTGATAGGCGGTAACGCACGAGATGTTCTGTGGAGCATCGCAACCTTGAAGACACACCGACCATAGTCAAGCATACTGTATGAAAATTATCGTGCAAGCCGCGGCAAGTCTAAGTAGGCTATTGGTCGCCGGCACAAATGAAAAGTTTCTGATAATGCATCAATGATTTTTTTCATGTAGTTAAGTTCATTGAATGAAAGCTTCTTTCATTTTTTGCAAACCACCAACGTCAATGTTTTTGTAGCACGTTTGGAAATTTCCTATATTGTAAAACATATCCCCATGGACTTGTCTGTTACCTACCATTTTCTCGTCGGTGTGCGGAATTTTTTAATAACGTATGGCTGTTGCGATTTGTTCAGTTCTCCATGGTGTGTGGAGACGACTGGAAAAATCCTGTTGCTACGTCAATGTATCACGCAGGAGTGGCAATCGGGTCATTTCTAACGATCGTGGCTGATTGGTAAGTCTTATGTTTGTCAAGGTGTAGGTCGCAGATAGCTCAGCTTATTATTGGGTATAGCGATCCCATATTGGAAGTGGGATCTAGTAAAGTAATTGGTACTGTTACAAGTCAAATAAAATACAAGCAATTTGAAATTATGTGTTGGGGGTATGTGACTTTGGAAACGACGAAATTTATACATGATCAAGTAATTTCGCTTTAAAAAGTACAGAAGCGAGAGTCTATAGGCAAAATTAGAGTCCTTTGCGTAGCCTAAGTGTAGGAAAGCCTACTTCAGTACTAGGATAACCAATGACTAAATATCATGGTAAATATAGGTACTATGAGCTTGTTTATGCTATAAACCAAGTAGACAGGAGTCTGAGCGTGACATGTATATATGGAATGACTTGTATCGGTATTCTGTTAATAAAATCATATGTAACAGTGATTAGTTGATTATTCCTGCAGTAGAAAATGGTGGACCATTACTGGCATTCAAATTGTTTTTACCTTATACCTTAAAGTTGTTCGCAATTATGGACTTGATAACCGTCATACGTAATCATTTCAAATCGTCCCCAGAAGAAATTCAATAGAAATTGTCCATGCAAGGCTGTATTTGCCAGTAAAGTTAAAGCTTTTAAACTTACGTTGAAGTTAGGGAAATGACCCTAATGAAAACATGATTTCCGTTTTCCAACTACACCGTAGCTATTAGTACTTTCTAGATAACACAAATCAGTTTCGTTTGATATTTTGCAGGTATGGTCGAAGACCTGTTTTCCTCGGAGCGTGCGGCGTGCAAGTCCTGTCCCAAGTGCTTTCCGCTGGTGCCTGGAACTATCCAGTCTATTGCTTTTCCATTTTCCTGAGCGGATTCTTTGGTCTCACAAATTACATTGTCTTTTACGTTCTTGGTAATTCTAATACGTTTCATGATAACAGAAGAGCGTGTTTATGTAACTAATTACAGTGACGGAAATAACCGACTGCAAATGGCGCAATTTCATCACCATCGCATCAGCGTTCGGCTTTTTCCGTCGGGTATTGTACGCTATCGCTCCTCGGCTATCTTTTCCGATCATGGCGCATATACATGGGCGTGCTCGCAGCCATCGGAGCTATGGTTTACGTCCCTTGTTGCTGGTAATGTATAGTACGCATCAAGTGCAGTGCACATATATGGCCGCAGTACGAGACAATTTCATAACAATCCAGGTATTTTCCTGAGTCTTGTCGTTGGCTGGCGCAAAAAGGTCGGAGCGATGAATCCATAAAATACCTTCGAGTAATCGCAAGAGTCAACGATAGGACAACCGGCTTAAACCACAAGCTTGAGGTAAACGTGTTATATTGTGTTGCCCGTTAGTCAAATTATATTTCATGATACTTAAAAGTATGCAGGAATCACTATACAAATGAGACTCTATTTAAATTAATGAATTTTGACGTTTTATCAACAGGAGAGAGGAGGCTATGTTATCGCAAAAAACAATATGACTTCTGCCGGTATGATGGAGAGCATGCGGGTACTATTCCGATCCAGGATAGCGGCTCGATTTCTCACATCTATGTTTGGCTGGTTAGTGTGAACTGTGAATATTGTACCCTTTAGTATAGTTTATGCAATCCTGTGGCCTGGTATTCAACAGATGGTCAAACCATACACGATACGACTGCGCGCGTATTTTCAAAGCCACCACCAGACTAGGACAACTAGATATTTCTAGTTGTCTAATTTCACTAAATTAGAGCGAAATGCAAGTAATCTAATTCTAATCTAATTTGTGAAATGTTCATATGCTCTAATTCTAATTCTAATCTAATTTGTGAAAGGTTCATATGCTCTAATTCTAATTCTAATCTAATTTGTGAAATGTTCATATGCTCTAATTCTAATTCTAATCAAATTTGTGAAATGTTCATATGCTCTAATTCTAATTCGCATCTAATTTGGGAAATGCTTCTATACTCTCAATTTAGTTCTAATCTAATTTGTTGCTTTCTTGAAAATGCCGCTTTGTCCGCGGCGTTTTGCACTGAGTTAACACGAATATCCCTCTCGCGCACGGATATCCAGTGCCGAGCCGCCAACGCAAAACTCACATAATTATTACATTACTTATATAATAATTTGAAACTGAAATCAATTTCAAGTTTTCGGGAATTCAGTAATTTTGATTCTAATCTAATTTGGAAAAACCTGTGTAGCTCTGATTCTAATTCTAATCTAATTTGGAAAAGCTGAAAATTTTCTATCAGTGTAAGTCCGCCACCACCACCGCTACATCAGTATAAATTCGATGCACCCTCATACTAAGTAGTATAAATCATTTGTTCGTTCCGTCCGGATCGAATGCATTTTCACGATAATTTTGACGGCGGCAGGGCATGGTTCTTGTACATCTACCGAAACACTGTTTCCTCGGCGTGACGAAGATCAAAAATCTGCTATTCAGTACTACTAAAGTGCTAAGACGTTTATGACAAGACTTTGCTTTTCCAAACTTCCGGGTGTAACGATCAATGCGGCAAAGTGGGCTCACAATTTCTCTCATTGTTTCCAATGCGGGACCAGCGCCGTGAGCACCCCACCCCAAACCCACACCCACCACAAATTATTTCGTCAGGCTCCCGACCCTAGTAAATCAAAATATTGCAATTTCCGATATTACTTTATATCTAGGTAATTATCTCTATAAAATGTAGTGTAAGCACGGCCTTGGCAAACCTATTTTTTAAACTCAACTCTTAAATAGTATATTCATATTGAAATGAACCCGAATATTTTCGGCTGACACTCGTCAGGGGTAATCGTCAGCAACTAGTAGAGAATTGGAAAGAACATTGTATATCAACAATCGTATCACAAAATATGACGTCACCAGCATGAAATTTCGAATGAGAGAGCGTTCAATGTACTATTTTTAGGTGATACACGAACTCCTTTTGTTGACAGAGTTTTGGTTGGTGTATTTTGATAAAAGTTGATTCCAACCAAAACTCTGTCAACAAAAGGAGTTCGTGTATCACCTAAAAATAGTACATTGAACGCTCTCTCATTCGAAATTTCATGCTGGTGACGTCATATTTTGTGATACGATTGTTGATATACAATGTTCTTTCCAATTCTCTACTAGTTGCTGACGATTACCCCTGACGAGTGTCAGCCGAAAATATTCGGGTTCATTTCAATATGAATATACTATTTAATTGTATATTGAAGTTCTGTACCTCCAAGAAGCTCTTCAAACTCAACTCTATTTAAATTTTGGCGAAAGTGTCGGTTAATTCACAACAAAATGAAAAGGAATTGGGAACTCCCAATGTTACAAGCTTTTAAGGCTAGTTAATAATGTCACTTTCAAAATTGAATTCAAATTTCATTTCCGATCTTTCAAAATGAAGCTCTGTTGATGAATGGTTGATATATTGAAATAAACGGCTCAAACGAAGGATTGTCCGAAATACCGCAAATACAGTAGCCTCAGTAGGAAAACTAGATTTTACAATAGAGGTCACTTGTGATTACGGAGATAAACCTATACAAATAAGAAACTCAAGTCAACAACTACCGAAAACACATAACACAAAGCAACTAACAATGTACCAAGAACAAACCAACTGAATCATGGTTGCGAGCAACGTTCCCTCTAAGCTGCGCACGTGCGCAAATGCGCAGTGCTGAAACGGTCTCTGCGCACAGAAAATCTAAGTTGCGCACAAAAAATCCGAAGTGATGACTTTTTTTTAGTCGTTGCGCACTGTTGTCAAAGGGACCGCGCAGGCGCGCCGACTTGTGAAAAATTATAGGGAAAATTGCCAGGGGCAAATACTGCTATCGCTGAAGTCTGAAACCGACGTACAAGTGCTGCCCGCAAAGGTAGATATTGCGCTCCGTGAGAATTTGCAATCACGTGCGCCTCACGAAAGAGATTTTTCTTTTAGTATGGTACCGTACGCGTGAGCGATACTGATATCATTTCAATCTTTTCTGGGAATGGCGAAATAACATGGTTTGACAAAGTTATAAACGAACATTGGGCTAGCTCGAAGTTAATCTGTGAGAAACTAACGAATAGTCTTTTCCGCGTGGCATGAGGATTGCGTAAGATTTACTGTGCAATAACATGCCGTGAATTTTCGAAGTTATCATTTCCAATCTGGCGAATCTGATCACGTACGTTGAGAAATGATAATATGCAGAATATGCAAGTACTGTACAAGCACCAATATTGTTTAAAAATCCATATCTTTGCCAACGTTGATCGGGAAATGCTACAACTGATGAGCACTGAAGGGCGTTGAATAACATCAGCTTCTCAGCAGCACAAATTTTGGTTTTATTCGATTCGTCTGAACGGGAATCTTCCGTCGATAAGGTCATACGCTGATATTGTTCTTGCTTCAGTCAGACTTGAATATACGTATCATTATATCTGACTCTTGTCTTGATAGTAATGACCGCATATTGCCGGTATTAAGACGTCACATCAGTGTTTTAACGCGGTAGGCCTGCTCTACGTTGATCGCTTTATTTATTTGAAGTGCGTTCTCGCGCGTGTATGTCTACTAGTAATCTATAGTAGACTAGGTCAGTGGTTCTCAACCTTTTTCACCTCGCGGACCGGTAAAATTTCAAAAAATGTCTGGCGGACCGGTGAACTTTCAAAACTGAAATGAAGCCAAAATGTATAGTATGCAACCGTTTTTTGTGCAATTTATGGTGCTAGAGAGTGACATTTAGAGGGTTTGGATCGTAACTGGTTTTCTTCATGATGGCCTCTATGTTATTCTATGGAAGTGAGTCTGCTGAGTTGAGGTAAAATTGCCTTGTCCAGACAAACGTGCTGCTACCGCCGAGAGTCGTTTACTGTCTTTCGCACCGAAGGCTGAGGGTTTAACCGACCGCGCCAACTCGAATGCTATCCTTCTCTTTGACAATATCGAGCGAAGAAGTGTTTCGGAGTCGAACCAAGAACCTTGTCGTGCTACCTTGCTCATTGCTCACTGCCACTAGGCGCAGGCTACTCTGGCAACTACGAATACAATGCGTGCCGCAAGAAAACACCTTATACAGCAGGCAGCAGCTTCGGCCATCCGCAAATCCAGGCCCAAAATGTACTTCGTAAGCCCACCCCAAAAAACGTTGGTCAGCCCACAGGGCGATAAGCCGAACTTTCGGGGGCTTCGCCCCCGCCCAGACCCGACAGGTTGATGGATCTGCACCAGTACTTGGGAGAACATTCATTCCACTCGGTGTAAGCAGAGAGTTTATGCAGCTTAATCGCGACAATAGCGAAGATTTTCATTCATGATTGAATCGGTTTTCTAACTGCCGCATTTTTGGCACACCTTTCGGAGTCTCATGTTAACCAAAACTTCATTGTGTGCTGGTACGTCGTGGCGCGGTAATGGATGACGCCAAAATGCCTATTTCTATAAATCATGCGTATTCCACGGAGAAGGGCACCTAATAAGCAAGACAATTATAGACACTAAATCGCGCAAAGCGCGAAAAGAAATTGAAAAATGTTGGAAAAAGTTTCAAAAAATACGCTATGATATATGTTCATTTGCAAAAGAATTTTGGGCCCTTTTCAAGCGCGGCCCCTCTCCAATTGGGCGGTTTGGGCTGCCCCATTTACGGTCCTGCACAAAATGAATGAATCGAAAACGAATGATCGCGCAAACTGCTCTGTTTAGCGATGAGTCAGCTCGTATCTGTTCTGTACTTGTCGCTCGCATGTCCTCAAATGACACATCTTGAACCTTAAGTCAAATCGAACAGGTTTCCAGGCCTAATTTTACCACCTGAAGTTATGAATCAGTTTAAAATTTGATGTTTTATTTATTTTATCAATGGACAAACCTTCACCATTGCATCTTGGAATTAAGGTATAAAATTGTAATATACCTGGCGGACCGGCAGGAATGTCGTCGCGGACCGGCACCGGTCCGCGGACCGGCGGTTGAGAACCACTGGACTAGGTCACCGTTTACTCGACACGGATTTATTGTGACGTCACAGATGATCGCACAAAATTCCGATTCGCCGTCTATAGTACTTGCGATTACAGGCGTCCATTTGTGTCGCTACAAGTGTTCTGGCTATAGCTGCTTGCCTGTGTGGCCAACGTTGAGTGAAAATTCGATAATTCTGCATTATTTATACTGACCGCTTTTAATATTGGCAAAACGAATGGGTAGTTTCTCATCTCCTCACCAAGCCAAATTAGCAAAAAAGTGTGATTCGTTTAACATGGCTGTTGTCGGGGCATGTGAAAACAGAAGAAAAAACTGTAAAATTAGATGAAAGTTTTTCTTTTTCGAGCGATAAAGGTGTGCGCTGCAAAATATGTAGAGAAGTAAAATAGGGGAAAAAAAATAGCATTCATTTTTTCAGAAAGCCACCGCACTCGAACTGTAGCCAAAACACCCGCAAAATATGCACCACAGAACACGTGCGATATCCATGATGTCGAGGTTTATCGCAATGGCGGGTGAATGCTTCTTAGCCCTTTGCGGCACCACTGAGTCGCACGTGTGCTATGGTGCATATCCCGAAAATATTTCAACAGAACCCCAAACGCGACGGTTTTCTGAAAAAAAAATGCCCCCAATGGCTTAACTTCAAGTCGAGACCACATCATGTTTAGAGCGTAGTTCGCCATCTTCACTCATAATATGATTATCTGGCGTAATGCAATAAAACTAAATGTAAATGCTGTATTTTGATTCTATCAATGAATCATGTGACTCGAATGGATACACGCACGTCTGGTGTTACGCACAAGACCGTAACTACCGCACCCCAAACCCCCCAATTATACGGCCCGAGCTCGAAAGGGAACCAAAATTATTTCGTGAATAAACATAAATCATGGAGTAATTTTTTGGAAATTTATGCAACTTTATCAAAGAAGAAATAACAATTTGAAATCGTGTATGTCTTAGTTTGGTACGTTTGGGCGATTTCAATATATTTTGACACAGCAGATAGGAGGACACGAAATAGCATCATGTACCGAAGTCATTACCAACCAGTGACGTGCGGTCCAATGAGGCAGGTGAGGCAGTGCCTCACCTGTCGTCAGGGTGAATAAGTGAAAATTGTGAAAACCCTCCATGAGTGGATGATTATTGATATTTTACATCGATGTTCATAAATAACTAAATTTGAACATTTTTTCACACAACATCATCAATTTTCATAATTTTTATTCGAAAATGCAGCGCAAAAGGAGAGTTGCGGCACAGGTGAGGCACGGGCGGGTCGTGCCTCACCTGCGACAATGGAATTCATTATAAATAGCTCGGAATTCATAACAATTGGTATCAATCAAATGCTATCGTCACACTGATTCCGAAAATCGAAATATCAACAGTGTCAGACCACCAGAACCTCCTCAAAATCACCAAGGCAGGTGACATCCGGCTTTATTACAAACAATGCCATCGCAGAGAAACAATAGCCAGGTGAGGCACAAACGAATTCGCCTCATGCACTATTCGCTAACAATTGGACGATCGCAGCACTGTGAAACGCGCTATCGATTTCGGAATACAACAGTCTTGCTTGACTGTCTTATAGGAATTATATAGTAGCGACGGGCAATACGTAATGCGGAGCAAAGACATTTCCATACTTATGTAGTTGTTATTTATTTTCCGTTAAATTGTGGTATGTGATAGCTACTTACATAGGCTACATTGTCGTTGCTTTATGCTTCGAATAATTTATACCGGTACTTGAAGAGATAGTAATTATTATCCGTTTAAACTTTCCCATTAAGCACAATAGCGACCAGTCCTACATGTATTGTATAATGTGGAATTTCAACGGCTATCAGTGTGCAAAGAAAACGCCCTCTATACTCGCTGTTGTTATTCACATTTTGGATCTCTTTATCATGTAGGCTACTTTACGTGTGTGTGTGTGTGGGGGGGGGGGGGGGAGGTCCGTGCCTCACCAGTCATGAACCTCACCGCACGTCACTGTTACCAACGGGTACGCCCGAAGATATTTGATTATTATTTAGGGGTCCTACCTTTTCCAACACACCTTACTCGATCAGCTCTACCGGTAAATCTGGTTACGTGAGGAGAGAGAGGATAAAAATTAGTAGCAATATATATGCAATTCCCGATGATATTGACCGATTCAATCATGAATTATATACATTTTTCGCGCGTCCAGGCTCTACACCCACTGAACGGACATCCAATATAGATGATAAGTAGCGAGAAAAAGCGGAAGGCCCGAGGGGGAGGCTTATCACCATATGGGGTGACTGATTGCGCACTGTTGTCTATGGGGCTGCGCAGTGAGTTGGCGTGTTTGCGCAGACTCGTCAAAAATTAGAGGGAACATTGGTTGCGAGGGCCAATCAACATTTATAACGAAGTAACCATTGCGACGCTGAATCACTTCATAATTACTATACTGCAGATTATTACAGTAATAAAGCTAATAATGAAAAAACCACCATTGCCGCTAAAGCCGAATCGTAATAATTTTGGATCGTTGTTTATTCTTGTTTCAGGGCTGTAACTTCGTCGCTGTACTTCTCCATATCGCTTTATTCAACGGATTTCAGCAAAGATCGTTTCATCAACGTATTTCTCGGAGGGTTGGTTGAGTTGCCATCGTCCATTCTAGGATTCGTTCTCATGAAATACCTCGGTAGACCGCGAACGGCCGCGCTGCTAATGGTGCTGGGTGGAATTTCGACAATGGCTTTGCCGATGATACCAGAGCGTAAGCTACATGAAACTAAAAAATTGAAATTTTCATTCAATATTAGGCATTTTAACTCATAAAATCATCATCGTTTGTTCAAGCAATCTATAACATAATACGCACCACAAACTGTGCATTAACGTTCCGATGAAAATACGAGGATGAAGCAGATCATGGTTCCCTTTTGCAATTTTTCCCTACATCTATTTTATCAGCTCGAAATATGTCGAACTATAGACAGAATCCAGTTAATGGCTTGCCGGGATACTGCCAACCACTCTTACGTAATGCAGCATCGACGTTCACTCTATTACGCTATCTTGTCTGGACACATAGGTTTATAGGACATAGTTCTGGCCATGAAATGATGATATAATCCAATGAAGCTTCCTCATTGCTCGCCAGCACCGCCGAAGGGAACGCGTTTGAGTCTCAGAAAATTGCCTGATTATCAGCAATATCGAAATCAGTGGTAAAATTTGGGGAAAGTCACCTCATTAAAGGGTTTGTATACTCTTGTTGTGTTTGTATTTTGGTTTGATTTAAATTTTTCGAGTGTCCTCCGATCAACCATATATTATTTTAAATTTTACCGGTCCGTAAGCTGAAACGGTTGAGACCAACTGATTAAAACAATCACTCTATGGTACTTGTAATTAGCATGGTCGCGATCTAAATTTACATCCTTTGCGACACATACTTTGGGAACCACAGGCCTATATTGGACGAAATTTACTGAGTTCTTGAGGCGCGAATACCCACGGCTCTACCTCGATGGACGTGACGTGGACACCATAAAATAGCTATTCAACGAGCTAGTATTGCCGTGTCGATTCGTCACCATATACTACAAATATATGAATGATAGGATCCCCGCCATTTTCGAACAAATGTTATTTCCCTACTGTCTCAATCCCTATGGTACAATTATTTCACAGATTTACCTGCGATATCAACCGTACTTGCAATGGTAGGGAAGGCTTCTAGCCTCGCCGTTTTTTGCGTCTGGTATTTGATATCGTCGGAAGTCGTACCGACTCTACAACGAAGCGCCTCCATGAGCTTGAGCGCTTTTGCATCTCGTGTAGGATCGCTCGGCGTGCGGTATTTTATGTATCTGAGTAAGTACAAGAATTGAATAGGTTTACGAAGGATCGATCGTTTATCAAACAAACCTGCTTTGATAATGCCTTCTTTTAAAACAGGAAAATACAGTTATTTGGCTCCCAACATGGCAATGGGAGTAGCAGCCATAGTGTCAGGAATACTCGGAATATTGCTCGTGCCGGAAACGCTCGGTGTTGATATACCGGACACAATCAAGGAGGCAACAGAAAACAAACGGTAATTGTCAACTCTATGCGCATGCAGGCAGCGAAGCGGCACTCACAATAGCAGGGTTGTAATGACTCGTGACATGACATGACTTGACTCGTGTCGATATTTTCTGGTGACTATACTTCACTCAGGACATTTTCTTGAGAATGGAAAATACTCAAGTCGTCCCGAGTCACTTTTGCATTAACTCGACTTGAAGCAGTGTTGGGATCCAGACACTACCTTCGAGTCACAAGTCATGCCGAGTCATTGTACAACTCGACTCGAGTCAATTCGAGTCAAGTTATGACTCGTCCTCCCAACACTGACTTTTAGTCGAATCATTGCGCTTGGCTTATTAATCCATTTGACCCAATACATTCTACATTCTACATCGATTTTGCTACCATCTCTCGGGCGTCATATTTATTGTTTAATATTTTCTAACACTGAGTTTGCAATGCGATTCCCTCCCATTCGCTGACGGCTTATCTCAAACGCCATGCTCGATATTTCAACAAATATACTGTGAGCTTATTGAAGGCTGTTTATTTTGTAGAATGACCAAACAATGCAGAATATTTGAAAATTTCAAAATTTAGGGCGACCCGCATATTCATACACCAGTACATATATTCGTGAAACGGCATCATATCAGATTAATCTGCTTTATAAGTATTGCACTGTTTTCGGAAAAATACTATGGAAAGTGGGCAGATTTATTTGCACGCCGCAATATCATTGTTGGGCTTGCATTGAGATACAAGACGGCCCAGTCTCTAGTCTCTAGACCTAAAATCAAAGAACTTATGCATTGAGATCGGCCTTCATTGAAGTGTACCTTTACCACGAGTTGGCGTACAACGGTACCCCTGTTGAGGTTACAAAGACTGCTAAATTATTACATTTTACTTTTTCAACAATAGACCTTAGATCAGGGGCAGCCAACCCGTGACCAGTATGCCAAATGTGGCCCGCGAGGTGATTCTCGAAATTGCTTATTGTAAAAAAATTAATTGTCCATGTAATTCATTGTGACCTCGCAAGGCCAATCAAAAGTGTTATTACCGTGACCACGAAATTTTGGACATTCATGACTAAAATATCAGCTCTTACGCATTGGCGTAGCAAAGGTCTAGCCACATTTTTCGCAGATTTTTGTATATGACAATGAAGTGGACTAGCCTACGTCGAGGCAAATTTATCTTATTTCATATTTTTTGGCAATTCGCGCGATTTATTGTCACTCGATTTCTCGCTTTTGGTATTGGTACCTGCTTCTGAAAATCAGAAATTAAAAATGCGGCCAATTTACAGACTTGAGTCTAACTGTATTTGCAATTATAAGAGAACGTGTCGTGTAACATGAGAATTAGCGTCTGCACTCCCAGAAAGATCATCGGCGGCGGAACCTTTGCACAAAATGACAATCGCATATTCTCCTAAATCTTCGATATTGATGTGTCCAAGCGGCGAATAATCCTGTTATTACCAATAGGGAACAAGTGCATACCGAATCTACCCGAAACATATACCTGTAACAGTATTTTTGACTGATTTCATTAAGTAACTTTGAAAGAATTTAGCGCATTATGCGTTCAGGAGATGAATGCCCATTGCTCAAAGAGTTTTCATGTCATAATTATTATCGATTTTGATGCCTAAAAATGTAAATCTTGTTTTCACCCCCTACCTAATCCGGTCACTCCTATCGGACGACTAAAAAGGTCATCCACATTAAAGTGGCCCTCGAAATGGTTCGGAAATGTCATGTGGCCCTTTGGCCGATAACGTTGGTCACCCCTGCTTTAGATCGATGCTCCATAGAGCTTAATAGTATTTTGAATAGTTTGAAGACTATATGATAAGCTCATTTGGAAATGTCCGGTACATGATACATTTCAGTGCAATGTAAGTTTTAATTGTTTTTAGATACGGTGGACTTGGTCGTACGCACGCTTGTATTCGTAACATTACTGAGTACTGGCTTGTTGTTACAGATTTTATCGACTTGATATATTCAAGAAGTTCTCGCCACAAAAGACAACTCAACCCGGAAACGATGCTGAAAAGCGACACGATCATGAGCATATGCCAATGATATGAGTTCTTTCGCAGCAACTGTTGGAGATATAAGCGTTGACTTGATTTAGATTCGTGTAATTTTATTATTATTAATATTTCAACACACAGCAGTGGTGCTTATAGCCCGATTAGGGCTTTGTGCTCCACGACATCACATTTTATCACACAGTTCAATGCATTTCTTCATGTTCAATTGCTCGTGCGCTCTTTCAGCAGTCTCTGTATCTTCAAGGCTTTCATCGGTTCTTTATCGTCGACTTATAGCTCGACCCACTGTCATACCTGGGCTTTCAAAGTCACCGCAATTGCAGTGAGGTCGGCGATGAGGAGCCCATATAACCTTCGACACATAGAAGCTAGTCCGAACCGGGATTCGAACCACTGCCATTGGTGTCGTGGTGCTGGTGCTTAACCAACTACGCTACTCGCTTCCCAGAAGCATGTAATGAAACGAAAGAAAGTGGCTATTGGCTAGTATGTGAAGACCGTGTATAGCAGTGGTGTCAAACTCAACTCGGGTATCGGGCCGGATTCCAACCCCTTGTTTTACTCTAAGATACTTCATTATCAAACCTATATTCGCCAACAAAAGAATTGGCAAACTACGATACATGACCTGTTGAATAAAGTTAAGCCACTAAAACAGTGGTTATAACGACGACGCATGTTGGCAGTCCCTATTTTTCTTCGTTGTAATGCGGCGTTAGCCTTGCGTATGCACTGTGAGGAATACAGGCGATTGAACTGTAGCCGCAGACGTTGGAATTTGGTTCAATATTAATAAATCTCCCTTTGAGTTTCTCAGGAGGCTGGGGACCAGTTGAGTCGGTAAATCAGTGCGACCACAGATATTTGAATGATATTGATATTATTTGTGTAGCTATTATATCCTTCGTGTAGTCCAGTGACGTGCGGTGAGGTTCAAGGCTGGTGAGGCACGGACCCCCTCCCACACACACACACACGTACACACATACATACACACAAACACGCACGCACGTGAAATATTCAGTTCTATAATTGATTTATTACGGATTACTAAACAAAAAGTATGAAAAGAAACACAAAACAAATTATTCAAGAACCTAATTCTGGTATTACATTGTCCTTTGCTTGTTCGACCCTTATTTCCTATGGATTGGAACGGACACTGTTTGTGGACTTTATTTGTAGATAAAGTCAATGTGCCAATCCTTTGCCAAAAAAACTGCTGTTGCTTTGTTGTAAGAGTCCTCCTAATTCTCCTTCAGTTTCAAAAGTCTCTTCGCCTCAATTGAGATGGGGGGAGAAGAGGAAAGTCGCCCTGAATCGGCCCTATTTCGACTGAATGTCTTGAGTCTTTTTAACGGAGGGAAAGACCTTTCCACTACGGTTCTGTGTTTGATCAGCAAAACTGAATATGTCATTCACTAATAACAAACTTAAACGGTTAGACATCAGCCAGCCTGTGTAAAATCAGGGTGAGATTAACTATTGGGGATACAGATGCCATTAGAAGGAGAATTGCAAATACATGAAGCCTAAAAGGTTAGCTGATTGAGTTGGCTACCTGTTGCTAATCACATAAGCAATCTTCGCACGCACGATATCTATGCGATTCCTCTTCATCTGTTCGGTGTAAGTGGTGTCTTACAAAATCCTAGAAGTGGGTCGTGCTACAAGTCGGCAAATATATATATATGTAATCATAATATAGAATATCGACCTGGTAAATAACTGTTGCAGGCGAAAACACTATAACGACCACAAACAATGACAACGCATGCTATGTAAGTATAGCTATCACCAGGGCTGTGGAGTCGGAGTCGGTGGAGTCGGAGTCGGAGTC
Organism: Botryllus schlosseri; assembly: GCF_051294905.1. Taxonomy (NCBI): domain Eukaryota; kingdom Metazoa; phylum Chordata; class Ascidiacea; order Stolidobranchia; family Styelidae; genus Botryllus; species Botryllus schlosseri. The sequence goes on along the minus strand of NC_137244.1, from coordinate 5,508,571 downwards.
TGGGTAATTTTCGCTTGATGGAGTCGGAGTCGTGAAAACTATAATAGCTGGAGTCGGAGTCGGTGGGAAAATACTAACTGGAGTCGGAGTAGGAGAGTTTGTGAGAATGATGCTGACTTTCTCATCCGACTCCAACTTCTCTATCATGAAAACATTTGCTTTCAGAGAATTTTCAATCGAATTTTTATGTACCACCAATCACTGTTATTAATAACCATACAGATCAGGTGCGGCCAGCCAGTGGCATGCAGGCCAAATTTAGCACACGAGAAGTTTAGGTGTGGCCTGCGAGATAATTCTCGAAATTATTTATGACATCAGGTACAATTGCAAGGCCAACCAAAATTTGATTAGCATGTTCCGCGAAATTTGATGACGCATTGACGTATCCAGGCGCCAGCTATATTTATCCCAGATCTTCGTATATGGCCATAAAGTAGAATATTTCATAGCAGATTTATTTGACTTGAAATTTTTCTCGGTACTTCGCGTGATTCATTGTCACTAGATTTCTTGCATTCAGTATTTGAGCCCCCTTCTGAAAATTATAAATACATATTCTTCACAGAATTGAGTCTAACTATATTCGCAATTAGAAGATAACGTGTCGTCCAACATGTGGCTTTGCTTGTGCACTCGCAGCGTGATCGTCGACAAAATATTTGCACAAAATGATACAGGCATGTTTACTGATACCGTCGATTTTACTATGTCTAAACGTCAAATAATCCTGTCCCTTGCCAAATGAGCCCAATGGTATACAGATGCGACCCCCAATGTATGTTAGCAACATATATATTTCTTGATATAATTCAGTCATTATCTTGCAAAAAATTTTCGCGGCTGGCGCGACCAGGGCCTGATTGCGCCCTGCGCAGTTCCATGACATATTGTTATCAATATTAGAGCATATTAATATAAGTCTTGTTTGCAATGTTAATTAATTCGGTTCGCTCCTATCTGACGACTAAAAAAAGGTTATCAACATTCCAGTTGCCCGCGCAATGGTTCGTAAATCTCATGTGTCCCTTTGGCCGAAAAAGTTGCCCACCCCTGATATAGATAAAATTAGACATTACTTGCAAATAACAACTCAGTTGCACAGGGGAAGAAAATCTCAATAGGTGTTTTCGCGATGCAGTCAAAATTGATGCAATTTTTGGAATTACACCATGATACTGTGACAGAGCAAATGCATCGGCTGGTTTTGTAAAATTGTAAAATGTTGTAAATATGACCAAACGATGCTTCCCACTTGACAAGATTAAAAATATTTGTAGTGTAGCTTAGCTGTTTGGGTCAAACAAATGATTAAGAAAGACTGCAAGTCCCAATCCTTGAATACTTGCCCTAGACTGCTCAGGTGGAATATCGTTACACGATCGCTCTGGTGGGGTTGATTAGACCCCATCAGTTAATATGCTTTTTGTCTTACCAATTTCGCTATACAGCTATCTAATAACCTCTTGCATGACGTTATAACGACGCGTCTTCCCTTTTTGAACCCTACTGTCTACCCATTTAAAAGTTCCCGCTGAGGCGTAACACCAATACGCAAATGGCGATATGGGGTCAAACGCCCCCCACAAATTAATGATAATAACAAAGAAATAACAACAATACAATACAAGACAATACAACAATACAACAGAGTAACAACGACAACAACAAAGTCGATTCAATCCGAATCCTCCGGCTCCATGCACTCTTGACATGTCACTATTTTCACAGAGTTTGCTTGGCAGACAAATTCCCCACATTTTCCACATTTCTCGGTTGTTTTCCGGTCTTGTGCTCTACCGCAAAGACAGCATCTGCCACGTGCTGCTTTAGAGAGCTTTGCTGGTGGCATTTTACTGTCTTCTCCCGGAAAAATTCTTTTAGACGCGAGTCTTGTGCGGACGCGCAAGTGAGTATTTGATTGCCTGGACACTGCTTTTTTCTTTGTTAGGGCCAGTGCAATTTCCATTACAAATCCTCTGTGTGTTTGTTTCTTCGCGCGGTTACCTTTAGCCAGCAAAGATAATATATAGCCGTTGACAAAGACAAGTTCATCAATCCAAAGAAGATCGTCAGAGGCCAGCGCTTACTATTGCGAGAACAGGAATAGTTTGCCACCATTCTGTCTGCCACGTCGACGCCACCTTTTGTTTGATTATAAAATGTTATTATATCTGATTTCCGAGCGTCACCAGAGCTTTCATCAATTCTATCATCGTGATGCTGGCTGCTCACCATGGTAAGAATTTTCTTTGAGCTTTTGCCCTTTGGAAGATATGACAGCAGTGTCATATCTTTTTGAGATCCAAAAATGCTGCTGTACACCTCCCTCCCCCGCAGAGAAATGACCGCGGGAGGTATCTCTCTCTTGTTCTTTCGAAGGGTGCCAACTGCTGTCAGTTAATGATCGTTAAGCAATGACGTCATCAATGGTATACTGGTGTACCAGTTATCGAATGTGATGTTTCGGCCAGATCCTGATATATCAGACACCAGCCGTGTCACTACTTCTTTGGCCGAGTTGTCGACTTTGTACGGCCCGTCCAGTTGCGTCCCGCAATAAATTTTAAAATGGTGGGTGTAGTAAGTCTTTGCATCACACAAGGCATGTAGTTTGATGCAATATTTTGCCGGTTTGTTTCGAATATACTGTCGGAAAGAACAACGTTCTCGAAACCCCAAAAGCATTTCGTCAATTGTCACAAATTCAGACAACACGTAATTTTTCTTGAAGGTGTTCAATATCATATCCGATATTGTTCGAATTTTCGCCAATTTGTCATTTTTTCTATCCTCGCGTGTGTTAATGTCATCAAACCGAAGACATCGCAAAATGAATCGGAATCTTTCGCATGACATTGTTACCTTGAAGATATCAAGTCCTGTGCCGTCATCTGCCCAAAACTCATCAAGTGACAATCTTGAGCTTTTATGAACCCCAGCCAGAAGAAGAAGACCAATGACAGCTTCCATCTCCACCGAATTAGCTGGCCCTACCATGTACTTCTCTTTGTAGTTTTGGGCAGACAGAAACAATGCCAAGCAGCAACAAAAAGTCGAAATCCATCCGATCACAATGAGGAGATAATTACTTAGTCTGCCCACTATACCTGCAAAATCAGACCCATGCGCAATCAATAGCTCATTGCAGCGAGGCATTAGCGATAATCAGCTAATGCTTTATTCCGAATGATAGTGTATAACACCATTTAGGATTACATGTCTGGCAAGAACAATCCGACCGCACATAAAAATATGGCTCACATTTTTGTTCGCCTGGGGTCTTTGGGACCCCAATCTGAGCAGTCTAGGGTTAAGTACATGTAGACTAGACATAGGCTATGATCTTTGACTACTTATCTAAATTCGATTTATGACCAATGTCTATTAGTAGTAAGAGTGTGTGTGCTTGTAATCAGGATAGTGTGCAATGACAAAATTAGTAAGTTCAAAATCTTTATTAGTTGCTGACTCATACACAAAAATTTCAGGATATTAGAGAGTCCATGTTATAAAAACTTGAAAAAGGAAGGATATTTAGCAAATCTTTCTTTGGTGTAAATTGCATAGTGGATAATTCGAGCTGTTCCACAATGAAACAATTTAGAATGCCACCGTTACTCATATGTTTGCATATGTTTAACGGTTGTATGATAGTCATTCAACCAACAATGTGGCATATAATATTCGAAGTAAATTGGTAATAATGCTGGAGTCGGAGTCGGGAGTCGGAGTCGGAATCGGTACGCTTAAAGACCCAGGAGTCGGAGTCGGTACGTTTAAAGACTCAGGAGTCGGATTCGGAGTCGGTATTTTGAAAATGTGTGGAGTCGGAGTCGGAGCCGGAGTCGGTGGTAAAATTTACCGACTCCACAGCCTTGGCTATCACATACCACAATGTAAGGTTATAGCTACTACATTGAACCCAGCATAAAGGCCACAGATAACGACAATGCAGGCTATGCAAGTTGATATTACATACCACAATTTAACGTAGCCATGGATGGAAAATACATAACAGCTACATCAGTAAGGGAAGGTATTTGCTCCGCATTACGTATTGGACGTCGCTACTGTACAATTCCTACAAGACTGTTGGATTCCAAAATCAATAGCGCGTTTCACTGTGCTGCGATTGTCCAATTGTAAGCGAATAGTGTATGAGGCAGATTCGTTTGTGTCTTGCCTGTCTATTGTTACTCTGCGATAGCATTGCCTGTAATAAAGCCGAATGTAACTTTGCTTGGCGATTTTGGTAAGGTTCTGGTGCTCTGACACTGTTAATATTTGGATTTTCGGAATCATTGCAATCATTTGATTGATACCAGTTATTATGAATTCGGCTCTATTTGTGATGAATTGCATTGTCGCAGGTGGGGCACGACCCGTCCGTGCCTCACCTGTGCCTCACCTCTCCTTTCGCGCTGTATTTTCGAATAATTGGTGATGTTGGCTTAAAAAAGTGTTGAAATTTAGTTATTTAAGAACATCGATGGAAAATGTCAATAATCATCGATGGTTTTCACAATTTTACACACTCACCCTGAGGACAGGTGAGGCACTGCCTCACTTGCCTCATTGGACCGCACGTCACTGGTGTAGTCTGCATATAACGGTTTCCATTGGTGGTCTCGCTTCTGTGAATATCTATACTTTTACCTAACCAATTTTTCCATAAAACGCTCATCTCAGTGTGCACTTTTTGCCTTCTCTGAATTTGGTGTCAATGTCAAACACTGGTTCCTAATACTCATAGGCGCCGACTTTTATTTTTGCAGGGGGTAGCGGCAGGCGCGTATAGCCAGGGGGTATCGAAACTCCCTCCCTTTGAAACGCAAAACCCCGTCCTTTCGAAATGATCATTTTGACGCTAATAATAAGTTGCAATTCAACAAGTCGTATTATCAGTGTTACGCGGGGCCACGACCGATTAGCGAGAATCGTCTATGCACGCAATACGCATATCGCATCGCACAATGCAACGCGTCGCTGAGACAGACAAGAATTATCATTACAAACGCGCGCGGCCAATCAGTAATTATCCTTTACCGCATCGCGACATTGGGGGCATTGGGCATTGGAATAAATTCCAACTAGCAGGCACACACAATAAAGCACGGTTCAACTTTGAGCTCCGAGAATTTTAATCGCAAAAATGGCTCACAAAATCTTTTAAACGCGGCTTGAGGGCCACATCGATGCAAATAATGCACTTTAACTTGTAGAAGGTGGACGATTATTTGGTCGTCAAATCGCGATATGAGATGGTGTTCCTCAGAGCGCGAGATGAAATCAACGTTTTTAGCGATGTGGTCGAATTTGTACGTCTAACAAGGATCGTTAGTTTGCTGAAATCAGCATAAGTACGCTGTGCGAAATACATAGTAGTGATCCATTTTATCGGACTGTACAATCGGCCGACAAGGTTGCGCTGATAACTAAATTGCAGACATGCCGCTAACTTGCAATAATTACAATTACAGGATGCGCTAGTCCTATAGTCATACCTAAATACCCAGATTCGGCAATGACAACGAGCACAATTTGTTCAGCCGCGGGCATAAGTTTGATTCAAAAAGATACATAAACTCAACCAATATTACACTCAGAGATTGTTACTGTTTGGCGAAAGTGTTTCTGCGGACGGTAGCAGGTCTGCACGCGGACTCGCTAAATCAAACCACCGACGATCGTGCACATGAGATACCGATGACCCATTCGCATACAACTGATTCTCGTTAATTTGCAGTACGCGGCATCGATAATACGAATTAGTGAATTGGCATTTCAATAAGGACGGGTTTTCTAGTCATAAATGAGAAACTCCCTGGCTACGCATCTGGGGTTTTTATGCCGACAACGCGCAGGTTAATATCAGCCCTACGTAGGCCGCGATCAGCCAGTCGAATTTGATCGTTAAATGGTGCGCTTTTAATTACCTACGTGTTATTGCAGAGCATAATATGGACGCATGCCGCGACCTTATCAATAGAAATGCATATCGCAAAGGTTTGAAATTCGATCTGCGATATGGTTTCGCTCGATAGAGTCCGTCCAGCAATGAAGTTTATTGGAACATAGAAGGTTCCCGTTCAAACTAATAAAATAAATTCAGAATTTGCGCCACCGAGAATCTCGTGCTGCATCAATTTTTGACAACGTTCAGTGCACAATGCGCTGTGGTAATGACAACTCAAACACTGACAAGTGACACCAGGGGAATACGAGTGTATATAGCACAGTGATGAGCGGATATTGATTTTTGAGAATCCGAATCCGTCCGACAGTTTTTGTGTCTGCGGAACTATCCGTCCGACTCCGGAGAATCTCATCCAACTATCCGACTGTATCCGGAAATCTCGTACAATAATCCAAAAAATCCTTTTCAAACAATTATATCGCAGAGTATCAATTGTATAGCTGAGCTTAGCTACAGTTCTGCACTAGAAGATCACAAATTGTATCTATGGAATGAACAAAAACAAATAGAACAAAAATTGGAATTTTTATTATAGGAAGGTTAACGCAAAGAAACAACGCTACTAATTTGAAGTAAGTGTGCGAATGAAAGTGATATCTCGGTTCAAAAGCAAATGAAAAATGACAAGGATTATTAGGCCATGGCCATATATTACAATCAGGCATTTAACCATATTACCCAATATATATCAAGAAGTAATAATAGCAAGTTGTAACCATGGAATTTTACAATCAGGAGAAGGTCAATATTGGATGCAGATAATCCGCATTATGCCCTCAAATGCTGGAAGGGGTGAAGGCCTGGTTAGGTTAGTAGCAACTTGCTGATGCTTATAATACCTTTGGTAAATCAGTTCAAAGCTTCGAGCATGACGCTTATAGTCGAGTCACACAATATGTCAATAATAGCAACATCCTGAATGTCCCTCAATCTGTCAAATTTCCTCTCCAGTAGCAGGTAAGTAGTTGTCTTGTCGGCTTGTTTATTGGAAAAGAAACTGATCTTCAACTGTGCTGTATCCTTGGCCTTTCGGATATGGTTTGTAAGGTTCATTGGGCGCTTCTTCGATATACGCCCCAGATCGAAACAGTGTTTCACATGTAACCAGCAAGTGTTTCCCATGAACACGATCAAATTTTATAAACGTCAAAATAAATTGTTTTTGCCTGTGGAGAGACGGATATTAGGGTTGGATGTGGTCAAAGTTGGGGTTAGGGATATCAGGGTTGGAGGAGATTATGGTTGGGGGTAGGTGGATATTAGGGTATTCCAGGATTAGAGCTGGGGAAGGGGGATATTAGGGTTGGAGGTGGGTTAGGGTCAAAGTTGGTGGTAGGGTATCCCAAGATTAGGGTTGGGGATATTATGGTGAAGAGAGCGTGGAATATCGTGTCCAGCACTCCACACCTATTCTTGGGTTACCCTAACCCTAACACAGCTCTAACCCTAACTCTAAACCCATCCCCTAACCCTGATATCCCCCTCCCCAACCCTAATATCCCCCTCTCCTCCAACCCTAATATCCCCATTCCCTAACCCTAACACAGCTTTAACCCAAACTCTAAACCCATCCCCTAACCCTAATATCCCCCCTCCCCAACCCTAATATCCCCCCTCCCCAGCCCTAATATCCCCCTCTCCTCCAACCCTAATATCCCCATTTCCTAACCCTAAACCCATCCCCTAACCCTAATATCCCCCCTCTCCAACCCTAATATCCCCCTCTCCTCCAACCCTAATATCCCCATTTCCTAACCCTAAACCCATCCCCTAACCCTAATATCCCCCCTCCCCAACCCTAATATCCCCCCTCTCCAACTCTAATATCCCCCTCTACCCAACCCTAAAATCCTCCCTCCCCAGTCCTAATATCCCCCTCTCCTCCAACCATAATATGCCCCTTCCCACAACAAAGGTAAAAAACAATTTATTTTGACGTTTATGAAATTTGATCGTGTTCATGGGAAACACTTGCTGGTTACATGTGAAACACTGTTTCGATCTGGGGCGTATATCGAAGAAGCGCCGTTCATTGTACCACTTGAAAACTTGTGGTGTTTCACTTGAACATAGCAATTATTGCATTCAGCAGAGCCAGTGTTCTATAAATCAGGATTCAATCTCTCCACACTTCGCACTCTTGCTGTGCTATCTCTCAAGACGTCGACTTTCCTCACTCTATTATAATGGAGAAACGAAACCCGACAGTACGGGATCCCAGCTCAAATCGACACCCAGACGAGGGGTTTGACAACATGCGAGGTATTTAAATAATGCAAAATAATGCGAACAGTTGATGGAGCTCCACTCAAGAGACATGGCGCATCACTAACGTACTGATCACCACTTCCTGACGTTGACTTTCAAACTGTTTACACGGTCTCTCGTTTAAATCATATAGGAAAGCACCATAATCACGCCAAAGTCTTTTTCACAATTCTTCAACTGAAATCAAATTTACTTGAACAGACCATTGCTTGACAAAAATAACTTACGGCTTTTTCTTGTATGGCTCAGTGGTTCTGGATGATTGATTCCGTCAATCATATTTGGAGAAATACAGCTGCTGAAGGCAGGGAAGAGTAAGCAGGAGAGTTGAATAGGTTTGCGTTTCGTTGTAACGATATACAGTAATTGTGGATTATGTAGCCTTGTTATATTTTATTAGCTTACCTTAGTAAGATATGCATGTATCTTGAATGATTTCAAAGAGGCTGGTAGGCTACTGTAACGTCAAGTCAAGGCATCATAGTATTAATTATCATACATTTTATCTGTGCATATATCTTCTTACACAATTTTCTGTTTAATTATCAGACTGTAGAAAGTTACTTGTATATGTTTGTATGCATATTCTTATTTGATTGGCCGGGCTTCAAGTGTGTTAATAGCTGTTAACTCGACGTGCCAAGCTGACACAAAGTCCAAGTCCACACTTGGAATCCCTTCTCGCAAAATGGAGTTATTACGTTGTTGAACGTCTTCAGGATATATTCCGTTATGGTCATGAACTGCTGGAAAACTTATGGTAGCTAAAGATTGTGCCATAGCACAAGCACCGCTGTATAGTGCTGATCGAAATGGTATCATACAACTACTGTGGTAGCATGAAAATCAGTCATGCTACCAGTACGCAAAGAGGGATTTGACTTTTATTAATCTACAGAAGACTGCCACCACAACAACTTTGAGGATTCAAGAGATTGTATGCCCTATTGTGACATTCATCAGCCATGCTTTCAAAAACTACATGTCAAGGCGGGAAGCAAATGCAGTTCCGTGACTGATGTTGAAACAATACCTTCGATTTTGCGAACTTTAGACACTGCTCTGCGAGAATACCGTGCTGATGGTAACCATGTCAGGAGAGCTCATGTCCAATCATACCATCTTTTATCAGTTCACATATTATAGATCGTTAGACTGGCAAGTATGGTATACTTGATATGTTTTTGCTAATAAATCTTATAACTTTGCTGATCTTATAGTATTGTCTACTCTTGAATGGTAAGAATGGTAGTGGTGACAGTTGATCTATATTATCCAGGACTCTTGACAAACATTTTTAGACTGCTACCAGTCATATCGCAAGATGTCAGCTGTTTGTATTTGGTTATTGAATTGATGACTTCTTTCTATGGGCCTGTAATCAAATCTCTCATCTGGTTACAACTATCCGACAATATCCGAAAAATAATCTGCGACAATATCCGAGTCCTCTCCGACTGCCACAAAATCGTCTAGTATCCGGTCCGAATGCTATCCGAGTCCGTCCGATGCTCATCACTGATATAGCAGACACGAATTAGTAGCCTACAGATGATACCAAACGAGACAGCGCGTGTAAATGTCTGTCCCGATTCCGTTGTGCGCGAAAGCGTAAATAGGTCACTCTCGAAGCCACGAGCTGTGACGGCACTATTAGTCTGCGACGCACGTGTTCTCAGAGCCCGCATATGGAGGTCGGCGCGCTGGCGCGGCAGACGTAAGATAGACAATTGGCTCCATTTCGCTTCATTTATTCTTTCTATTTCTTATTGAACTGCAGTATCATTGAACCTGGTAAATCTACAAGTTTCTGACCACTATTACTACTATTTGGCTGTTCTGTGCTAGTAAAGAAAGCTCCTTGGATCTGCGTGTGTGATCAGGATTGCAAGTGTACTCAGAGCGGTCATTAGTCAGTGACTAGTGCGTACAACAGGAACTGTAAGCTGTAGCGTCGACTCCAATCAAGCACTATATCAGCGTGTCTTGCAACAAGCCGTTGCAGCGACCGCTACAGCGCGCATCTAATTAGTAATTCCTCAACTGGCGTACAGCACAATGGGGTTCCTAGTCTGACATTGCGACAATTGTTTGCTTATTATAACGACGTTTGAGCTGCATTGTTGTATTTACCGATAAAAGTTGGCAAAGCCTTGATAGAGTAATGAATATACGCACTTTGCGCATGAATGTTTTTCAATTCGCAGGCATAAAGAAACACACTGTCCTATTTCGCGCTCCAAACCTCCAACAATGAAAGAGGCTATCACGGAACTAACGCAAGAATTATTTTGTAAACGAATATGGGCGCAAATACAATTTTGGTAAGCGAAGGAGAACGTGAATTCGCTGGCCTGATCGAGGGAAGATGGTGTTTCTTGGCGCGAGCGTGTCGAAATCGACGTCGTAAACGAGGTTGCTTCGATTGTCTGATTACTAAGCACGAGTTACAATTTATTTGGGCGTTTTATGCACTAGTTCGTCGTCGCCAACGAAGCTGCGTATTCAATTATTCGGTCGCCTATCCGTTAATTGTAATTAGTTGGCATTCACGCGCTATCACGGACTCCATAATTGACAGCGCTGGTGATTTGAAATCGCAGATGGCGGGCGTTTAATCTTATTGTATGGGGTGGCCGCCACCCCATATATGTGTCATGGGGTGGCTGCTAGGGATGGTGTGAACTTCTGAAAGGCTCAGGTTCGTGTGAACGCGAATCATTTTGAAAGGTTCTGTGTGAACGCGAACGTGAACCTCGTGACGTCACGTGACGTCATATTGCTATTTTCAGTCCTACGTTTCACTGTAGTGATAGCCTAGATCAGTGGTTCCCAACCTTTTTCGACTCATCGCCCCCTTTTCAAACTCCACACCGATAATCGCCCCCCAAATATTGGGAACCTAAAAATGGGCATACAGACTTAAATCACCGGCGAGTTGACTAATAAAAAAGGTCAACTTTTCGGCTCTACCTTGAAATTACACTTTTCCAGCTAAATTTTGGTGAGTTGACTAACAAAGAAGGTGATTTCTCCGACTTGCTTCCAAAAAGACCGTAACAGCACTTCGTCGCCCCCCCCCCCAATACGTTGGTCTTGACCCCCCTCTCCATAGGGCGATAAAGCAAACTTCTGCAACCTTCAAACCAAACTCCCCCGATACCTCTTGACCGCTACTTCTCAGTACAAATTGTTGGACTCTTTAGTTAGTCGGCCTAATTTGCGCAAAGCGCGAAAAATTTCTATTATTCATGATTGAATCGGTCAATATGATTGGGAATTGCATATATATATTGCTGTCAATTTTTATCCTCTCTCTGCTCATGTATTCAGATTTACCGGTAAAGCTGAGTGAGGTGTCTTGGAAAATGTAGGGCCCGTAAATAATAATCGAACATATTCGGGCGGACCCGTGGGTATAATGACTTCATTACGTAATGGCATTTCGTGACCTGTCTGCTATGTCAAAAGATATTCAAATCGCCCATACGTACTAAACTAAAAGACGCACACGATTTCAAATTGGTATTTTTGCACTGGCAATTGATTTTTATCCAATAAGCAAGAAATATGAGACCACGAAATGGCGCGCAGCGCGAATTTTTTTTTGAAAAAGTTGCCTAAATTTCCAGAATAATACTCTATAATTAATGTTAATTCATGAAAAAATTGTGGCCTCCTTCGAGCTCGGGCTCCCAATTGGGGGTTTGGGTGTGGCAGTTTCGGTCATGGACGCCAATATAGCCATTTCAACGCGCCATCGCCCCCCTATCGCCCCCTTCGTCCGTTTTCGCCCCCCTATCGCCCCCTTGGCTATTTTCGCCCCCCTGGACCGACAAATCGCCCCCTGGGGGGCGATATCGCCCACGTTGGGAACCACTGGCCTAGATTAATGTACAGTTGTAGAAGATACCTAGCGACGACTCGGACCACATAATGCCACAATGCCGAAGGACAAACTGACGTTTTAAACGTCGCCAAATGTATCAACTGGAGCAATCAAATGATATAATAATCCCATAAAATAAATATCTTCCGTCGCTTTGCCAACAATTTCGACGAGGACTTGCAAGGGAATATAGGTTTACACCTTAACGGTCTAGGCCAGACCGGACAATGTGTTCGGCGTCCAAGTATCGCTACATTGATATTGAGCAGAGTATGAAAACAAGTTTCTATACATGCTATCGATATTATCCCATTAACAAGTTATACAGCGGTAGCCAACACCCCGAGCGCGCGGATTTGGTTTTTATGATACAATAAACATAAACATATCAAATCAAGATTGACCCTGTACGCCTGCTACATTTTTTACATCAGACCACGATGATCGAGTGGTTATTATTAGTATTATGGAAAAAAGTGGCGCTTTCAACCGATGATGGTTATTTGTGCCACGCTCAGTATATATTCAATGAAACGATCGAAAGAAAGCAATAGATAGATCTAGAGAAATAATTCGCATGAGAGAATAAATTCTATAACTGGTATAGTTAGGCAATGGAGGGTCAATAGATTTTGTACAGAGAAAGCAACGTTTTCGTTGGCACTATGAGCAATCAAAAAGCGGCGATGAAATTCGAATTTACAACATCTCATTAGCAAATGCGAAACAGTGTCCGGGACGCAGCACAAGGAACACAAGGGGAATTAAGACGGCAATGACCTGACCGAAGACGAAATAACATTCGATCATAATGAAGATTATTCGTGTCGGGGAGGCGGTTGAAAATTGTTTTTTGAAGGTGTTTATAGCTGGTTCCTTTTTGGTCACGGATGTAATCATTGAGTGGTTGAATAAGCATCATTCGCAGACTACCTTGATGTCTTGTGATTGCGGGTCAAGCTCACGGCAGTGAGTCACTAAATATTCGAGCAAACATTTGTAACAACGCAAGTAACATTTTTTGAGATTTTCAAGGTGCATGATCGTTTAGTGTTAATTTTTTTTTTGCTGCCAGCGCCATGCATATAGTGGCCCGCAGTTGAAATACAATAGATTTCAACCAAAGATGTTATAATAAAGTGAATATTGTAGTATATAAAAAAAGGTTCACAGTGCAGAACCTACCAAGGTTCGTTTGTGAACGTGAACCTCTAAAATTCAGAGGTTCACACTCAGAACGCGAACGTGAACCTCGCGTTCACACCATCCCTAATTTCCACCCCTGATATACGTGTTTAAATATACACCCATGTCACACGAAACTAAAACCGACCTCAGACTTATACCGCGTTATAAATCGAGTACAGCATTTTAATCCAAATTATGCAGGCACTATAGGCACGTAAGATTTATAACCGCGATATAATTCTGAGGTGGGTTCTGTTTTCCTGTACCACATTGTGGGTGTGAATATACTATAGCTTAGAAATTCACAATTAGGTTATGTATCATATTGCAAATATAGAGATTTCGCGAACTTTGTGAAAAAGATTCTCGGACTCCTCGAGGTTAAGCATGACAGGGCTACGGGTTTCTTGATGCAGAGTGGTACATCTACTTTAGTGATCGGGACGAATGTACGCGGTCCGATTGCACCTCTGCTCTGACTCACTCAAGCGTCTAGATCTCTATAAGGCTGTGTCTGGTTTGGAATAGTTCAAGGGTCTGTCAAAAAGCCTCGTTGTTAACATCGACTTAGTCAACTCCCCCGACAACAAATGAAGCGTTACAATATATCCACGTCAAGAAAGGATTCTTTTATTGCATTTTTGCTATCTCTAACATTTCAATCACACTTGAGCTTGACGTCTTGACTTGTGACCGATGAGTGAATATGTAAGTGTTGTGAGGATATTGGTAAGTCGCATGACTACTTCATCTCACTGCCTTCTTGCTCATGCTGGCAAGAATGATCCAAATTCCCGGCCCTGCTTTTCACTTGAGAAGCCAGATACGTGGAAGCGTCAACGCATCGATGCAGCGATTCGGGCACGAAACGTCTGGCTTGCTTCATTGAAAGCACGGGGTTTACCTCTTGTAGAAGGCGTTGGTAGTGGAGGTAATGAGCCAATATTTGCCCGTCGGTTAAAGCATATGACCACATATCCAGGCCAGAGACCACGCCTTTGAAGTTACCTAAATTGGGATGAGAGTGATTGGCACAATTGCGAAGAGCAGGTTATAACTTGCGGAAGACGGTTTAGTGTCAATGCGCCCACGGCGATTGGAAAGTGTAGAAACAAAAATTGTCGTTGATAAAATAATCATGCTGGCAGTCGCCAGTCCAATAATGGAGAGAGAGAGAAAGAGAGAAAGAAAAAAAGAGAGAAGGGGGAAAGAGAGAGAAAGAGAGAGAAAGAGTCTTTATTTTTATCCAACCGAAATACATAACAAACGGACGGCCACAATGGTGGTACAGTAATATCCATGCATACTGTACATCAGAGTTGGATCAATTGTAATTAATTACATTTTTCAATGTAATTGTAATGTAATTGTAATTGAAGCATTTTTATTTTGTGTAATTATAATAGTAATTTGACAAAAATTTGCTCAATTACAATTTTATTTACATTAAATTGCTATTGAGAACTGACAAGCACAACATAAAATAATTGACTCATAATGCATTCTCTTTAGTTGTCGACAAGGAATTTGGTGGATCCATTCGCGGAAGCCCTTGACTGCGCCCTTGCGGGCGAAGTTTTTTATTTTTACCGCTATGCTGGGCTCGGCTGCCATTGTATACAATTACTAGATTACTAACCAACGGATGGATTGGCAACACGTGACTCACGATTGAATACACCGAGAAGCGAACTGCTGAGCCGGCTAAAAGCAGCAGAAATGATAGTCCCATAGCTGGCAATCCAAACGTCGAAATTTGATATGTATGGTCCTAATCGAAAGCTAGTGTCGCACTGATTCCGCAATAAAAGTATATTTCCAGGCAATGGTACCATTCCAAAATAGTCGTGAAAGTCTGGGAATCGGCATTGTTCTGAACAATTGCTGGGCGCAATTGGTCATTGTTGTGGTCAGTAGTTATGTAGATCGGTCGCGAACTAGCGTTGGTTCTTATGGGCGGGGTGGCGAGCGGCTGGAAAACCGGGGGTGGCGAGCGGCACTTATTTCTTATGGCGGGGGTGGCGAGCGGCTATTGCGTCTTATGGCGGGGGTGGCGAGCGGCTCTTATTTCTTATAGGCGGGGTGGCGAGCGGCTGGAAAACCGGGAGTGGCAAGCGGCTTTTATGTCTTATGGCGGGGGTGGCGAGCGGCTATTGTGTCTTGTGGTCGCACGGTAACCCTTTTCAGCATGGACAGCGGTCGCACGCGGCTTCGTTGTTGGCATGTCGTACTTTGTGTTGAATATGTATCAAGTAAATAGTCATGTGAATGAACCTTTGTTAATGTGTATATCGTCGTGTATTATTACACGGTCTCTACTGATTCACCATGTGTTCTTATGGGCGCGGTCGTGATTCGTACTTTTGGGTATAGGCTCCGGTTGCATGATAGCGTTACAGAGATAGGGATCGGTCGCATGCTAACGTTTTCGGATATAGGTGGTGGCGGTAAGTCGTACTCTCGGGTATTTAGTTTGCCACAGAGCCGGCGCAGACGGCGATTCGAATATCAACAATAGTCGCGTTCGCAAACTAACACTTCAAAAAGATGTGAAATATTTGTAAAATCCTACGATCGCTCACAAGATACCACTTCCGGCATATCGATCTATCACTCAATACACAACCGAAGTTGAATTATAATTGAATGCGTAAATTTATCACCTCGGCATCAAAATTCGAAAACAACAACTTGATGCTTTATGTTCTCACTATAATTTCGTGATAAGTGTAATAAGTGCCGAATAACAGATACACCCCCGGCAAGACTTGAATACCAACAAATTGTCACTTATTTCTATTCTAGCCGTAATCCTTTGTGAAGTTAACGCTTATTCAAAAAGGTGTGAAATATTTGCAAAACCCCGCGATCACTGACAAGATAATGTCTCGGACATAACCATCTTTCACGACTTGGTGTCATAACCATACCGATCGCTCACGCGGTGAAATTTTAGTAATCAGTTTGTCACAGAACTTGATTTCGCTGGTAAGATTTAACAAGTAACGAATAACAGACCGCCAGTGTCGGTAACTTGAATAGCGACAAATTGTCACTTATTTCCGCTCTAACCCTAATCCTCTGTGAAGTGAACGCTTATTCAAAAGGGCGTGATATAATTTTAAAATCCGACGACCACTCACCGGATAATGCTTCAGACATAGCAATCCCTCATGCCCGCTCACAAGGTAATATTTCGGTAATTAGTTTGTCCCAGAACCGTCGCAGACGGTGATTCGAAAACCAACAATTTGTCACTTGCCCGCGATCGCTATATGTTTCACACCTCTCGAATAGTGGCTGACTTTAGTTGCGTGATAAGATCCATGAAAATATTCAATCAATGTGTTAGTTTGTCAACTTGAGATGTAACTCACTACACAAATCAAGTTGAATCGTATTTGAATGTATTGATTCGACCCAACTCAAATCCTTTGACAAATCCTATAAACGCGATCTGTTGAATCGAACGTAACCTGAATATTACTGACGCCAACATTCACCCGCATCGGATCATTCACACATTCCACGCCGCTGTTTTAACACTTATAGAATCAATACCAACTATCTCTAACCCGATAATATTCAATCATTTTGGTAATTAGCCAACTTTAAATCCATTCGCGGGATGTACTAAAGGTAAATCCAAATAATCCAGAATGAAATATTTGGACTTTGACATTGCGCGAATTGAAATAGGTTTGACAAACATGACTACCAACTTTCACCCAGTCACATTTCGAGATTATACGCACATTGATTTGAAACAAGTAATGAAACATTACAACTCTATTCGCGACCTGTCTTTACGTTTGTCAAAGAGAGTTTCAGTAATTACTATCGCGATATTTTAATGTGTTACTACACACAATAGAATCAATCAATGAAATATCGCCCATTGTTGTAAACATTTCCAACTTGACAACCGCTTGCAGATAACACGATCGAGTTGCAATGCGATGAGTTGAATCGGAATATTTCAACCTACTTTGTCATATCGCGATTTCAAGTAGGATTGCCAGACAGGTTGGGTAAACTTTCACTCCACTGCGTTTCAGATTAATTTATTCACACGATCACCATCTCGCTGTCTTCACACTTACACAATCGCGTACTGTTCCCACTCGCAACCTCGGTACGATATTTCAACTTGTCACAATAACTGATTATTCACATGTTGATTTGAAACAAAAGAAACCTTGAACAAGTTATCTGGGTATTTTTTGTCACAATTGAGTTAATGGAAATAGTATTACACCTCGAAATTTTAACATCTTACCATACTCAAAAGAGTCAATCATGAAAACCTTGTCAACTAAATCCGTTTGTAACTTACCAGACCAACTAGACAGTACCCGTACAGAAAGAAGACAAGATTACGCGAGTACATACAATCGCTACAAACTAAAATCCATAGCAAGTTCGGTTGTAGTCATATACCGCCAAATCGTCTTTTTTGTTCAACTGTAAAAGTCGTTACTATTCTGTAAGATAAAGTAATTACTACTCGGTATATTTTATAAACCAAAGTAAATACTACTCGGTGTGTGGTTTGACATTAACATATTACATTTGAGTATACGAGATTTGAATGTCTGACCAACGTAGTTGAGAATTCATTTCTTGCAGTCGAACGCACGCGTTATATTGAAAATGTTCACGATGTAAACATATGAATTGACACATTGATTTTGACATATGAGATTTTGTAATAGTCGATCATGACTTGATTATTAAATTATGACATTATTAGACCAGGGTTGTGTTGAAGGTTATTACGATACCAACAAACTTTTCAGAAACATTGTTATTAGCATATCGATTTGTGAAACTAGATTAACATGTCTGAAATGTTTTGATTGGGAAGATTAAGCCGTGTTCGTAAAAACCACGCAGCGCATTGTGGATATCAGGAAATATTTTACAAATGTAATTGTCTCCACTAACCAAGACTAAAGATGAAACACCAATTTCCTTTGTTGAACAATAACCGGTACAATACTTTATCATCGTAATCTGCGGTGAGAATTGAAACACTTTCGCACATTACCAGGTGTCAAGATATCACACTAGGTGAATTGACATACCGCCGCTTGATTAATACCTAATCCGTTCGCACCATTTCACATACTTTGATCATTACAAAAGTAAATTGGAATATGTTTGCTAGATGCATTCAATTCAGTTAGAAATGTCTGGTACACAACAATCGTAATATCAAAAAAGTACTTGCTACACTGTTATTTGCTACAAAAAAGTACTTGCTACACTGTTATTTGCTAAACGTGTTTTGCCTTGTTGTTCATTTGTAGTATTGATTGTTCTTGAACCCTCAAATAATAATTCCCGACATGAAACCAAGTCGCTGAAAGTCGTTACCATCACGAAGATACAATGTGTACGATGTTTATCAAATGTGTCCTACCTGGCCAACAGAAAACAATTTTCACTCACTCGAAATGAAACCAATGTGATGGTCTCCATTCGATATTTTGTTTGTGTCAAATACTTTGCAATGAACACATTAGCGTGGTTGAGCTTTACATCATCAAGCTGTTATTTGTAAATCAAGATTTCGGTAAACTTGTAAATGTATCGTTTAACTAACCGACATTTAGTGATTGGGGAACATACCAAACGATACACATCCAGCTCCGAAATACTGCATTGATCTTAATTTCCATCATCGTGATAATCGAAGTACATTTCTTTCGAATTCGTAACAACCGGTGTTTCTACGACACGATAAATTTTTGACAAGTTTGCTTAGAAGATTGGTTGCATATCGCGAAAAATAATATACCACTCATATTGATACTGTTACTCCATCGATCGATATTTTCAAACGAGTAATATTTATTACTTGAGTTTCTCCGCTTAATGTAAATGAAAACTCAGTGTCTTTTAACAACAAACAATGATAAAAAGTAGGCAATCAAACACAACACTTTGTACGACACTAATTATTGTTCCACACATCTCATTTCATACTAAGTGTATACGAAAGATATTCATGACACATGGAAATATTCGCTCATGCTACGAACATACGCAATGATTGGTGGTGCTTTCAAACTGTTTCGATATCACAAGAACTTTATTGTCTGAATGGGTGTTCATGTATCTTAATAATCAAATAGTTCAACACAGAACTAGTACTAACAGAAACATCAGAGAGTTGTTTACACAAAAGTTTGTATGTGTACAGTATGCGAATACCATGTGTAAGTCCAGCACAATTGCAGTATCCATCCGAGTTTAGTCAACACAAATTTATTACAACGGAGCCACGTAAACTTTCGTGAAAGAAAAGCATACTCACTTCCAGAGGGTTATGTCAACACCATAGCAGTAAATCAGCTACTCCAACAACAAAGTACATATGTTTCTAGCCACGGTCCTTACATCTTTCACATAGATCAATCTACTTTGCTAACGAAAAGTGCTGAGTCATCACATGATCGCTCTCACAACAAAACAGCTAGTAGATATTATCATTCAAAATATTCCTAACCCTTTACACACCAGTGACAAATCATACAACGAATATGCTTTGCGGGTCGAATTGTTGTTCAGTGTCAAGTCTACCTGTTGAAACGTACATTAAAACAACACAGTCACAATTCAATTAAAACCACGAATCTATTTTCATTTCGTCACATACAGAAAAATAATTTTTCTTTCTCCAACACATACTTGTAACCAATCGCTTTCATTAAACACACAACTTCATAAAAGTATTTACTTTCTACAACATAGACATTCCGATGTAGTCAAGAAATATTTTTATTAATCAAAATCATCGATTTCTGTTCACGGCGTTAGTGTGTGCATGTCATACCTGTGGGCCCCGTATTAAAATGGACACGACATTTCCTCCTCCATTGCCCTAAATATGACCGTGCCAGGATCAATCTAATTCTGACTGCTGACCAAAACAGAGTACCCCTAACGCCCGAGTCCCTACTCACAGACGCACATACTATATGGCCGGTCATCGAATTCACGATTTCAAGTGGCAGAGATATATAAAGAATTGTAATTCCTTCAGATAGTACGGGAGTATTTATTGCCAGATATCGTCCTGGGGCAAAAAGCCGAGTAGCTAAGCCCCACTACCCCCCCTCATACCTACCTACCTACATTGCATGCAATGTCACACACCTCCATTTACGCGTATACTGATGTGGGCAAACAAGCGCGACGTATGTCTGGCAGTGTTGGGATGACTCGAGTCATGACTTGACTCGAGTCAGACTCGAGTCACCTTTTTCGAATGACTTGACTTGACTCGAGTCACTTTGCTAAAATGACTTGACTTGACTTGACTCGGCGTATCAGAAATATGGATTGACTCGTGACTCGGAGCAAAATTCACGAGTCAATTTCAAGTCATCAAGTAATCAGTGTCGACAAAAATCACTGAATCTTGCATATGTTCGGATTGTTCGCGAAACGCTGGTGTAACCGCGAGAGCGACCAATCATTTAATGATCGTGCGTTTTACGGAGCCTCCATTGTTCCCTCACAAATAAATTGACCGCAAACGAAGTGATCGAAGCTTACAGCGTACGTTGTCGTAAACTAGTATAGTAAAGTAATTAATCTCTGTTTTTACCTTAACCAAACCTCTTGTTTTATTGAAATTGAATTATAATATAGTTTATATAGTCTGCAGCCATTGGCGCAGGCTCGAATTGTATCATATCGATTTGTAAATGGGTAATGTATTGCATCCTATCAATTCGTATCTATTCTCTATTTTGCCTGGTAACTATAAACTATGGTTTAGCAGTTCTACGTATATGTGAACGATACAGCGCCTTCTAGCATGTATATTTAACTCTGTATTCGTTCATCGACTCAAAATCAATGACCACTCAATCTGTATTTCAGACAGCTAGCGAAATGCAATGACGTTATCATGCCCCATGCTTCGAAAAGGAAACTTGACTTGAATTGTGACTTGACTCGTGACTTGACTTGACTTGACTCGACTTGACTCGAGTCACCTCCAAAAATCGAGTGACTTGACTTGACTCGAGTCACCTTTGAAAATCGATTGACTTGACTTGACTCGACTTGACTCGAGTCACCTCCAAAAATCGAGTGACTTGACTTGACTCGAGTCACCTTTGAAAATCGATTGACTTGACTTGACTCGAGTCAAAATGGGCAATGACTCGAAATGACTCGTGACTCGAAGGTAGTGACTTGATCCCAACACTGATGTCTGGATGGTATTTTTTCGTGGAAACACAGGGTGTAACATGTTTACTTTGAATATTGTTCATTGGTTTATCGATTCAGAGTTGATATCCGGATCCGGTTACATACTTTATCAGGGTTTCCGATTTCAAACTGAATGTCGAGACATACATTGACCAATAACGACACAATATAGTAAACATGCGGCAGGAAAACTCGACCTGGAATTGTTATCGCGATGGGTGACATAAATCCAACCGTTTTCCGAACACCGTTATCCCCATACCAACCATCGTCAAGGAGGTGTTTTATTCAGACATTTTGACTCTGGAAAATCCAAAGCACGAACCCGGACATCACAGAACTATCGAAGCCTATTGTCCAATTTTCCAAAACATGCATTTCGGTGTACAAGAGCATATTGTATGTGGTTAACTGATGATATTGATGTGATACGACTGATGGAGGTATACTCTGAAACCGGTAGTCCGTGTATATTTCCGTCACTGTTCGTTGTAATCTATTTCAAACTATCGTCAATACAACAAATACCAAATTATCAGGTGTGTTTGTCAGATTTCAAAATGAAAATGGTTTTGTTACTCTAGGAAAAGCTAGATGACCAAGAGAAAATGTAATGTTACACTGGGTAAACGCCAGATCCCCAAAGGAAAATGATATTTTTACTCAGGTAAACGACGGATCACCAAGCGAAAAAGGTTTGTTACCCGGGGAAAAAATATATTTCCAAGTGAAAAAGGTTTGTTACCCAGGGAAAAAATAGATTTCCAAGTGAAAAAGGTTTCTTACTCTGGGAAAAAATATATTTCCAAGTGAAAAAGGTTTGTTACCCAGGGAAAAAATAGATTTCCAAGTGAAAAAGGTTTCTTACTCTGGGAAAAAATATATTTCCAAGTGAAAAAGGTGTGTTACCCAGGGCAAAAATAGATTTCCAAGTGAAAAGGGGTTTGTTATCCAGGGCAAAAACAGATTTCCAAGTGAAAAGGGGTTTGTTACATTGGGTAAACGATAAATCTTCAAAGGACAATGGTATTTTAGTTAGGTAACGGTGGACCTCCAAGTGAAAATGATAATTTTACACAGGTAAACGTCAGTTGTCCAAACCAGAATGATATTTTTACTTGTGTAGGTATCTTGTGTTCAACGCTGGTTGTGTGATTGGTCTTGTTAAATGTAGTTACCGAGTTGTACAATATACTTTTCGTGTGTATACAATTATGAAGGGGCGGAAAATGAAATTGCTATTATGATCGTCAGAAGATTGTTGTATGTTGATTTGTCGGAGTAGCAATCCTATCATTCGCATATGACAAGCAAAATCATTACCGCGAATACATGTAACTGGTTCGCTCGGTCTCGACCAATGCAAAATAGATGATTCGTTTTTTGAAACCGTAGCGAAGACCACATGTAAATCGATGTGATAGACTTCTACCCCCCCTTACATTCAGTCGTGTCATGTCCATTTTAATACGGGGCCCACAGGTATGACATGCACACACTAACGCCGTGAACAGAAATCGATGATTTTGATTAATAAAAATATTTCTTGACTACATCGGTATGTCTATGTTGTAGAAAGTAAATACTTTTATGAAGTTGTGTGTTTAATGAAAGCGATTGGTTACAAGTATGTGTTGGAGAAAGAAAAATTATTTTTCTGTATGTGACGAAATGAAAATAGATTCGTGGTTTTAATTGAATTGTGACTGTGTTGTTTTAATGTACGTTTCAACAGGTAGACTTGACACTGAACAACAATTCGACCCGCAAAGCATATTCGTTGTATGATTTGTCACTGGTGTGTAAAGGGTTAGGAATATTTTGAATGATAATATCTGCTAGCTGTTTTGTTGTGAGAGCGATCATGTGATGACTCAGCACTTTTCGTTAGCAAAGTAGATTGATCTATGTGAAAGATGTAAGGACCGTGGCTAGAAACATATGTACTTTGTTGTTGGAGTAGC
The DNA here is from genome assembly GCF_051294905.1 of Botryllus schlosseri. Classification (NCBI taxonomy): domain Eukaryota; kingdom Metazoa; phylum Chordata; class Ascidiacea; order Stolidobranchia; family Styelidae; genus Botryllus; species Botryllus schlosseri. The sequence goes on along the minus strand of NC_137244.1, from coordinate 5,485,050 downwards.
TGATTTACTGCTATGGTGTTGACATAACCCTCTGGAAGTGAGTATGCTTTTCTTTCACGAAAGTTTACGTGGCTCCGTTGTAATAAATTTGTGTTGACTAAACTCGGATAGATACTGCAATTGTGCTGGACTTACACATGGTATTCGCATACTGTACACATACAAACTTTTGTGTAAACAACTCTCTGATGTTTCTGTTAGTACTAGTTCTGTGTTGAACTATTTGATTATTAAGATACATGAACACCCATTCAGACAATAAAGTTCTTGTGATATCGAAACAGTTTGAAAGCACCACCAATCATTGCGTATGTTCGTAGCATGAGCGAATATTTCCATGTGTCATGAATATCTTTCGTATACACTTAGTATGAAATGAGATGTGTGGAACAATAATTAGTGTCGTACAAAGTGTTGTGTTTGATTGCCTACCTTTTTATCATTGTTTGTTGTTAAAAGACGGCTGAGTTTTCATTTACATTAAGCGGAGAAACTCAAGTAATAAATTTTACTCGTTTGAAAATATCGATCGATGGAGTAACAGTATCAATATGAGTGGTATATTATTTTTCGCGATATGCAACCAATCTTCTAAGCAAACTTGTCAAAAATTTATCGTGTCGTAGAAACACCGGTTGTTACGAATTCGAAAGAAATGTACTTCGATTATCATGATGATGGAAATTAAGATCAATGCAGTATTTCGGAGCTGGATGTGTATCGTTTGGTATGTTCCCCAATCACTAAATGTCGGTTAGTTAAACGATACATTTACAAGTTTACCGAAATCTTGATTTACAAATAACAGCTTGATGATGTAAAGCTCAACCACGCTAATGTGTTCATTGCAAAGTATTTGACACAAACAAAATATCGAATGGAGACCATCACATTGGTTTCATTTCGAGTGAGTGAAAATTGTTTTCTGTTGGCCAGGTAGGACACATTTGATAAACATCGTACACATTGTATCTTCGTGATGGTAACGACTTTCAGCGACTTGGTTTCATGTCGGGAATTATTATTTGAGGGTTCAAGAACAATCAATACTACAAATGAACAACAATGCAAAACACGTTTAGCAAATAACAGTGTAGCAAGTACTTTTTTGTAGCAAATAACAGTGTAGCAAGTACTTTTTTGAAATTACGATTGTTGTGTACCAGACATTTCTAACTGAATTGAATGCATCTAGCAAACATATTCCAATTTACTTTTGTAATGATCAAAGTATGTGAAATGGTGCGAACGGATTAGGTATTAATCAAGCGGCGGTATGTCAATTCACCTAGTGTGATATCTTGACACCTGGTAATGTGCGAAAGTGTTTCAATTCTCACCGCAGATTACGATGATAAAGTATTGTACCGGTTATTGTTCAACAAAGGAAATTGGTGTTTCATCTTTAGTCTTGGTTAGTGGAGACAATTACATTTGTAAAATATTTCCTGATATCCACAATACGCTGCGTGGTTTTTACGAACACGGCTTAATCTTCCCAATCAAAACATTTCAGACATGTTAATCTAGTTTCACAAATCGATATGCTAATAACAATGTTTCTGAAAAGTTTGTTGGTATCGTAATAACCTTCAACACAACCCTGGTCTAATAATGTCATAATTTAATAATCAAGTCATGATCGACTATTACAAAATCTCATATGTCAAAATCAATGTGTCAATTCATATGTTTACATCGTGAACATTTTCAATATAACGCGTGCGTTCGACTGCAAGAAATGAATTCTCAACTACGTTGGTCAGACATTCAAATCTCGTATACTCAAATGTAATATGTTAATGTCAAACCACACACCGAGTAGTATTTACTTTGGTTTATAAAATATACCGAGTAGTAATTACTTTATCTTACAGAATAGTAACGACTTTTACAGTTGAACAAAAAAGACGATTTGGCGGTATATGACTACAACCGAACTTGCTATGGATTTTAGTTTGTAGCGATTGTATGTACTCGCGTAATCTTGTCTTCTTTCTGTACGGGTACTGTCTAGTTGGTCTGGTAAGTTACAAACGGATTTAGTTGACAAGGTTTTCATGATTGACTCTTTTGAGTATGGTAAGATGTTAAAATTTCGAGGTGTAATACTATTTCCATTAACTCAATTGTGACAAAAAATACCCAGATAACTTGTTCAAGGTTTCTTTTGTTTCAAATCAACATGTGAATAATCAGTTATTGTGACAAGTTGAAATATCGTACCGAGGTTGCGAGTGGGAACAGTACGCGATTGTGTAAGTGTGAAGACAGCGAGATGGTGATCGTGTGAATAAATTAATCTGAAACGCAGTGGAGTGAAAGTTTACCCAACCTGTCTGGCAATCCTACTTGAAATCGCGATATGACAAAGTAGGTTGAAATATTCCGATTCAACTCATCGCATTGCAACTCGATCGTGTTATCTGCAAGCGGTTGTCAAGTTGGAAATGTTTACAACAATGGGCGATATTTCATTGATTGATTCTATTGTGTGTAGTAACACATTAAAATATCGCGATAGTAATTACTGAAACTCTCTTTGACAAACGTAAAGACAGGTCGCGAATAGAGTTGTAATGTTTCATTACTTGTTTCAAATCAATGTGCGTATAATCTCGAAATGTGACTGGGTGAAAGTTGGTAGTCATGTTTGTCAAACCTATTTCAATTCGCGCAATGTCAAAGTCCAAATATTTCATTCTGGATTATTTGGATTTACCTTTAGTACATCCCGCGAATGGATTTAAAGTTGGCTAATTACCATAATGATTGAATATTATCGGGTTAGAGATAGTTGGGATTGATTCTATAAGTGTTAAAACAGCGGCGTGGAATGTGTGAATGATCCGATCCGGGTGAATGTTGGCGTCAGTAATATTCAGGTTACGTTCGATTCAACAGATCGCGTTTATAGGATTTGTCAAAGGATTTGAGTTGGGTCGAATCAATACATTCAAATACGATTCAACTTGATTTGTGTAGTGAGTGACATCTCAAGTTGACAAACTAACACATTGATTGAATATTTTCATGGATCTTATCACGCAACTAAAGTCAGCCACTATTCGAGAGGTGTGAAACATATAGCGATCGCGGGCAAGTGACAAATTGTTGGTTTTCGAATCACCGTCTGCGACGGTTCTGGGACAAACTAATTACCGAAATATTACCTTGTGAGCGGGCATGAGGGATTGCTATGTCTGAAGCATTATCCGGTGAGTGGTCGTCGGATTTTAAAATTATATCACGCCCTTTTGAATAAGCGTTCACTTCACAGAGGATTAGGGTTAGAGCGGAAATAAGTGACAATTTGTCGCTATTCAAGTTACCGACACTGGCGGTCTGTTATTCGTTACTTGTTAAATCTTACCAGCGAAATCAAGTTCTGTGACAAACTGATTACTAAAATTTCACCGCGTGAGCGATCGGTATGGTTATGACACCAAGTCATGAAAGATGGTTATGTCCGAGACATTATCTTGTCAGTGATCGCGGGGTTTTGCAAATATTTCACACATTTTTGAATAAGCGTTAACTTCACAAAGGATTACGGCTAGAATAGAAATAAGTGACAATTTGTTGGTATTCAAGTCTCGCCGGGGGTGTATCTGTTATTCGGCACTTATTACACTTATCACGAAATTATAGTGAGAACATAAAGCATCAAGTTGTTGTTTTCGAATTTTGATGCCGAGGTGATAAATTTACGCATTCAATTATAATTCAACTTCGGTTGTGTATTGAGTGATAGATCGATATGCCGGAAGTGGTATCTTGTGAGCGATCGTAGGATTTTACAAATATTTCACATCTTTTTGAAGTGTTAGTTTGCGAACGCGACTATTGTTGATATTCGAATCGCCGTCTGCGCCGGCTCTGTGGCAAACTAAATACCCGAGAGTACGACTTACCGCCACCACCTATATCCGAAAACGTTAGCATGCGACCGATCCCTATCTCTGTAACGCTATCATGCAACCGGAGCCTATACCCAAAAGTACGAATCACGACCGCGCCCATAAGAACACATGGTGAATCAGTAGAGACCGTGTAATAATACACGACGATATACACATTAACAAAGGTTCATTCACATGACTATTTACTTGATACATATTCAACACGAAGTACGACATGCCAACAACGAAGCCGCGTGCGACCGCTGTCTATGCTGAAAAGGGTTACCGTGCGACCACAAGACACAATAGCCGCTCGCCACCCCCGCCATAAGACATAAAAGCCGCTTGCCACCCCCGGTTTTCCAGCCGCTCGCCACCCCGCCTATAAGAAATAAGAGCCGCTCGCCACCCCCGCCATAAGACGCAATAGCCGCTCGCCACCCCCGCCATAAGAAATAAGTGCCGCTCGCCACCCCCGGTTTTCCAGCCGCTCGCCACCCCGCCCATAAGAACCAACGCTAGTTCGCGACCGATCTACATAATTACTGTGGTCATGCTGCTGCGGTGCTCTCACTTTTCAGAACAGTCGGCCTTAAACGGCTATTTTGGAGCAGTTACATTGCCCTGACGAGATTTTAATTTGTATTTTCGGAATTAGTGCATTAATAGCTTACGATAAAGACCGGATGCATCAAATTTGGACGCTTGGATCGCCAGCTCTAGGACTACAAAGTTTGCTGCTTTTAGCCGGCTCTGCAGTACGTTTGTCGGTGCATTCATTCGTGACTCACATCTTGCGCATCTATCCGTGGGTTGGCAATCTACAATACGATTTCAGATCACGATGCTGCATCGTTACTTCGTCTGGCTAACTAACCAGACCCCTGGATATTATATAACGTCTAATCTGACAAAGCACGGTTTTGTTTTTACTCCTCATCCTAATTCCCACGTCCCTCGATAAAAATAATATTATTTCTTTAATTATTTACTATATACGCAAATCCAACACGTGCATATATTATAATACTTTTTTCAACGACATACTGCATACTGGAATAGTTCGAAAAAGTTTTTTCTTTTTAATAATTAACGGGTATTTGCGTATCATGAATGAAACATGAATACTTCAATTGTTATTAATTACGACGCTACGGTTGTCAAGGAGCACGGTAGAATTTATGATTATTCAATTACATGTTCAACAGCAGCAATTGTAATTGTAATTGTAATGTAATTGAAGCATGCAAGGAGTAATTGTAATTGTAATTGTAATTTGATATTTTTAGCATGGAGTAATTGTAATTGTAATGTATTTGAAACATGCATGAAAGTAACTAATTGTAATTGTAATTGAGCTGAAATAATGTAATTGATCCAACTCTGCTGTACATTGCACAGTATTCGGTATCAGATAGAAATGATCGATACGACCTTGGATGTCCCCTAATCTGATCACACCCGCATCAAACAGGCACACTTGTCTGTGTGCAGTCTGCCTGTAACAGATGTTTGTCAAAAAAGCAAATAAAAAAAGACAAAATTAAAAGATGGTACCAAATCAGTGATGTAATGTCTGGGCGGGGTAGGGCAACAATGTTAGTATGACGACAAGAGGTAATTGAGTAGGTATTTTTAATCAATTAAAAGGCAATTCACGGATATACAGTGGTAATGCATTCAAGATGATAGGTCCTGAGTAGTCGACAGATCTCCTAGTTAGGTTTCTATTGGGTGGAGGCAAGTAGATATCTCCCTTTGACGAGGATCTTGTGCAATGAGAGTGGACGTTTGTAGCAGGTATGAATAGTCATCAAACACTGAAGGCAAACTATGGAAAAATATTTATGCATAACATTCGATATAGTTCGTAAACTAGCAAAATTCGATGTTTACAGTAGTAAGGTGATAATTTGGTACGGAGGGGTACAGATGAAATCAACCTTGTCGCACGATTTTGCAGGGTTAGAATTCTGCACAAGAATGTCTTACGTGCATTTCTCCATAATAAGATTCCGTATTGCAGATGAGAGTGAAAAAGTGAGAAGTAGATGATTCGTAGTACTGATCTAGGAACCAAAGATTGCAGTTCTGTCATCATCCCCACAAATCGAGCTACTTTTGAAACAGTGGATTTAATATGCTGTTTCCAAGACAATTTGGCATCAATGATGACGCCGAGATATTTTTCCGAGTCACGTATATGGTACGCGAATATATTCATCAAATATAGTGGACTTGTTATACATATATACATATACAATACATGTATATAGTGAATCTTATTATAGCATCGATCTTAACGTTGTCCTCGAATGACAATTGTTACGACTTATTTAACGCTAGTATTTCGAGACCTATGGACGATGGTCGAGAAAAATGGAGAGTTCATTGTGTAATAAACGCATTAACACCGTGAGATAGATGCGCTCTTGAATCATTTCACCTCTGCTGTTGGCATTTCCGTAGTGTGATCTTCCAATTCTAATAGAAGAGTCTTTCGCGATTATCGTATTTGCAATCGGCCATTTTACAGATGTCCCGACGGACTTCCCATTGACGAAGACGGCGGCGCCGTTTCCTGTTAGTCTAGCAGTCACAATGCTCCATTGGTTGAGTGGAAGCTCGTTTGTTGGGATGCTCCTCACAGTATATAACCAACCATTGCGACGGACACGGAACCAATATTTCCTGCTCCTGCAATAATATATGATCGGTAAATCGCTGAATCACGAATTGATTGCGAGTCAAAAGCATTGGCCCTTCAACGTTTTTTCATGGGAATTCCAGCACTTAACGATCTCCTCTATCATGGCGAGTCGTCTCCAGGGTGAAAATTTTAATCCAGCAAAGTTGGTTGCCGCGATTACGACATTTTCATTTAATTTGCATTGTTCCGGATACACTAACCTTATTATCACTGCGCTAAGATCTTTCGTTTCTACTTCATACTACTGCTGCAAAATCACTACTTATAGGCCTACCTGTCAACGAGTCTAGAAATTATCGGAATATCTACTCTACTGCTATCTTGCTGATGGTCAGCAGTTTTAAAGTACACCTCAGTCGTACTCGAACAAGCTAGCTGGTGTTTAGGTGGCGGTGCATTCCACTACGGCAATAGAAATACCTTCGTCGTTTAGACAGTATCACGTAAGGCACAGTTCCGTTTGTAGAGCCGATAGCGTAGATCACGTAAGTATTCATAATTACAATCTCCTGTGGTCTGACCGCCATCGAGATCGTGAACCCGCTATCGCCGGTAAGTATTGACTGGAAGAAGGTCGAATTTTCGCACGAAATGTACTGATTGATGCCATCGAAAAGAGAGCCTAGGAAAAATATTTCACGCTTTCATATAGTCAAAGATATTTTGTAATCAGGCAAATATTGGGCATGCTTGGATAATTTGCTAACATGTTTTCCTGCATTTTCTTCTTGAAAAAATCCCAATGGTATAAAATTAGTTAGTTTTGCATCAAAGACTATTGAAATGGAATGGTCGTATTAGAAACAGACTAAACCATGTTGAGTAGGCCCTTCTGTGTAAAATATATAGGTAGATCGTTAGCGGCGATCTTTGCTTGCCGTTGAATTGGAAGCTCAACCAAGTAAAGGAATGCAGATGGGGAAGCTTTACTTGATATTAAACGTCATAATGTCAAAATGCAACAATGGCGCCATTTTTCGTCCTATTACTCTGCACGTACAACCATCAGCCTTAAATCCCAGAACTGTCGATTTCTATTACTTCGTAAATCAATTGAGGCTGTAGTGCACAGATGCAGGAAATCAATAGGTTATTGTGACGTCTTGCAAAATCGTTTTGCTGTTCTATCCCTATAGTGTCCCAATAAATCCTATATTAGGTATGTTAGCATCGCACCTGGCGGGCCACCGATACCGGACGAGTCCAAGGCACCTTTTGGAGCCTCGCAGGTGGTTGCCGCATCCTTCGAAGTCACTAACTCCATCACACCCGACGCAGAATCATAAAACAATCCGTCGGTGAAGTCTGTAATCAAATATCAATTAGAAAATGTAGCATTGAACAAATATTGAACAAAGCGAAATTGAATATGCAATTTGCGATTCTCATGCTATGAAGTCTGCAATCAAATCTCAATTAGAAAATGTAACATTTCAACAAATAATAAACAAAGCGAAATTAAATAGGCAATCTGCGATTCACATGCTATTACCTGGGCAGGGAAAAGTAGCATCGCCACATCCCGTTACATCATATACACCTGTGAATATACATATGAAGGTAATGTTATGACTATAAGTTCTTGCATCTCAGCAAGAGAAAATTGGAAAATATGGGGCCAATATAGTCTAATTCCGGAAGTAAATGGAACCCTACGGTCTGCGATCTGTCTAACTACTAGAAGATGATGGCTATTATTCTCTAGCAGCTGCCTGATGGATATATTGTAATATTTTATAGAGTACAATACTATGACAATCATCCAAGAGAGCAATGGTTCTTAAACTATTTTAGACACGTCATTAAAAAAGATATCGCACCTCTGTCGCATAAACCCATAGTCCTGGACTTCATATTCGAACGATATAGGGATGCCACTGAAATATACACTGACGGCTCCAAATCAGCAGAGGGAGCCGGTTTTGCCTTTACCATCCCGTCGCTGATGATAAACTTTTCCCAGTCGTGTTCCACTCTTAAGTCAATCTTCTCCATAGAAGCACAAGCCATTCTCCACGCTCTAAAATGGATCTGCCAGAATGGCTCATACCAACAAACATATCTGATTCTATCGGACAGTCTGAGCGTGCTATCCGCTATGACCAACCTGCAGGCACCGCAAACGCAGAATGTTATATTTGAATGTGGTCGCTTGCTGAATCAAGTGGTTCAGAAAGGCGCCATTGTTGTCCTGGCCTGGGTACCGGGGCATGCTGATATCGGTGGTAATGAATTAGCTGATAAATTGGCTTGGCAAGCTGCCAGGACCAATATCGAAAATACCCCTTCTCAGACGCTTCCAGAAAAAATTAGCCACGCTGAGGCGAAAGCCGAAGTACGTCAATACTGTAGAGCGACCTGGAACGCCGAATATCAACGAAATGAGCGTGGAGGTCACTATCGAAATTTCCATAGATCATTGACTGATGGCCACTTTCCATCGATGCATCGACATAGGCTTTACGAACGAATAATATTTCGGCTTCGTTCAGGCCATTGCCGCCTGAAAGCGCATTTATATAAAATTGGATGTAGCGACACCGACCTATGCGACCATTGTACAGTACCTGATACAGTCGAGCATTTTTTGCTGCACTGCAATCGATATGATTTTCATCGGAACTTTTTAATCGACAGGGCGCGCGAGCTCAAAATCACTGCAACACTCGAAAATCTACTGATCATCCCCGAAATGTTATCCCATGTTGCAGAATTTGTTATATCTTGTGGTACTTACTTGTAAATCGGTTATTGACCATATTTTGGTAAATCGCACATTCTAGTCTGTGACGCACCTGGCCTTACAGGCGAAAAGCGTCACTCATCTTTTCATCAATAATAATAATAATAAGACACGTCCCCTTTATGATTGCGAGAAATGTCACGCCCACCACTTTTACAAATCCAACAAAGGAGAGGTTTCGGACGTAAATATTGTAATATATAAAATATTCTGGTGATACTATGATGTGTTGACTAAAAACAAGGTCATTTCTCCGACTCCCTCGACTCCCGAAATACTCGTCTTGGCTTCGCGCCCCATTCAGATGCATTCACCCCCCCCCCCCCCCCCGGTTTGAGAACCACCGACCTAGATCCAATCAAGACTAAGATCTCAGAATGAGTTGAGCACATTCGACTACAGCCTACACATGGCCGGCCTCGCCATTATGCGTTCCGAAGCCAGTGTGATTCCACAGCAGAGCGGTTACATAGACTTCGACAGTACATTCCTCTCCGGCATGACATCACAGCTCTCACTGTTAAGCCAATTCTGGTTTTTGAAATTTTCATTCACTCACTGTCACATCCTGCACATTGATCGCCGCACATTCTGCAAACATCTTGGTCCGATTTCAGAGCGAGCTCACGCATGGCTTGAATTTCTATATAGAATAAAGAAGATTCACATGCATTGTAATGGGTGGATATTGGCGGGCTCCCACAGCAACATATGAAATTGTCGCTAATATATTAAACCAGTGCTTTTCAACCTTTTTGAGCTCCATTCGCACTTTTTTTGTAAAATAAATTTCATTCGCACAAACTAATCGAAAATTGTTATACATAAAAAAGACGAATATAGGCCTACTTAACAACATTTTGTTCAGATGTGCAACAAATTGACTACTATGTAGCATAAGCTATTAAGTGTCTCATTAAAAAGGCAAATTTTTTCGATCGTTTTGCTTTCAACTATTTCACTAAAACCCTTCTCAGCCAAACATTGTTGTTGGGAATTTGAACAAGAACGTCTACTAGTGATTGGAGGACCAGGTCTTATAATCTGTTCTGTACCCCTATCCAAAATACAGCGTATTTTTCGCGAGTGAACAATGCTTGCTGGCAGAAATCGTTTTTGAGAGCTGACACAAAAGTCCCGTGAGACTCCACTTTGTCGAAAGGATGGAAAAATCCATGTTTGTGTTGAGGCTTTTGCCTTAAGTCTTTGGAACATAAGGTGCAAAACGATCAAGGCACATTAGAGCTCGCTACCTTATGATACGTTGCTCCACCTTCTGTCTCGCGAGGTTATGAGAAGAACAAATAACTCACGATACTGTGTGCTTAACTCATTAGCTCAATCTAACTTAAGAATTCATAACAGTTTAATAACGGTAAAGTTGCTCTGAGACTACCACCAAATTTTGAGTTTTTGTGGCATGTAGCTACCCGTGCCTCACTCCTGAAAAGGAATTCATTTTTAATATTACAGTTGTATGCTACGATTTTACGGGCATGTGTGACATACAGAACGGGTACACCACAATTCTACCCGCGACAGCTCTACAAAACATGTATGACGCACGCGATTCCAAATTAGAGCGAATTAAATTCCTCTGCGTATCGCAGTTGTACTACTGTCTACTCAGATTGCAAGAACGGGACTATTCCGTGCCGACAACGGAGCATATCCAATCCATTTCGAAAGGTTTGGCCATCCAGAATCGGTCATCTTTTGACAGAGGTTTTGTCGCAGCTTATGTTTTTGGCACCGCGTTTTACCAGCGGTTTGTTCGCTAAAACTTTACGTCTTCATGTGTCCAGACGCAGAAGGGGTTAGCCTCGAAATGAATGAATCTCATATGTTTGAGCTCGCTCGTTGCTCACCCCTACATTAGTTCATCCCAACGGTCTTCGACCATGTTTTCCAGAAAAAACAGTCGGACATTCTCATGATAACGCTATATTTTCTGCGTGTCTCGCTTATTGGCTACAGTACCCAACACAGTGACCTTGGATGTAAAAACTATCGCAGGATATTTTGCAATAAATTCAATAAATATTACATACATATTAACAGATAGCATCGCGTCGACCAAAAATTATACCCTTTGCGGTCCATACTTTAATAACCTTTGAAGCGGGAAAAATTTGCGTTACAGTAACTTGCAAATGTGAGTCTGTAATGATGGTATTTACTACTATCCTCGTGCCTCGCGCTTATCGAACAGTTATTACGAAAATATGATGATTGTTTCGCGAAAGAGAGTAGAAAGTCAATTTGAAGTCATATTTCCAGCCTGTCGCAGGCTCAGACGGGCTGATATACTGTATGTCTGGCACTATAGATATTGTAGAGATCTCTATACTGCCACTAAACCGGCTTCCAAACCAGGCGTTTGGTTACATAATAATTATAGTGCGGGAATATTAATTCACTACGGCTTGTGAGTGCTACGATTAGTGGTGCGTCGTATTAAGTTTTACAATTCCGTCGCAACTACAAATGTTACACTGACCTTAAATTCACCACATGGTTTATTTGAATTATTTCACGTCAGAAAAGTTAACAATCAACCACGATTTTCATTCGCACTTGATCCGGATTTTCGTTCGCACCATTCGCACCACCTTCGTCATTCGCACTTGATCCGGATTTTCATTCGCACCATTCGCACCACCTTCGTCATTCGCACTGCAATTTTTTTCATTCGCACAAGTGCGAACCGTCACACAGGTTGAAAAGCACTGTATTAAACCATTACAGTAGATGTGCAGCTAGGATTTTGATTCGACGGTATTCAGATCTTACCCGGACTGTAGTAATCGTATGCGACAACCATTTTCGGCTTGACTCCGGCGACTTCAGCATACCGAATCAACATCAAGTCCAGACAGAGAACCATGCCTCTTGCAAGCTGGGAAGATAAATTGGGATGGCATTTAAGTGCATTTGTATAATATCTGCAGCGATGGGCATTTGAGATATTTAAAGGGACGACATGATACTTGATTCGCTGCAAAGCAGTAAACCTACAACAGTGATTCTCAAACTTTTTGTCTTCGTGGACCCCTTTTGCACCGTCACGGACCCCCGCGGACCCCCAGGTTTTCTACGAATTTAGCTCATTATCGTACAACTGTCATTTGCCTTGTGCAAATTTTGAATGTACGGTAGTGATAAACAGCAATGAAATGACTATTCTTGAAATTAACATAATACTATTTCTGTAGAAATAGAGAAAACTTTTATTATTTTAAAGCGAATTCTGTATAGCTGCATTTCTTGAAATAGCCTATGCGGCCGAGTCTCAAAATCCACGCCGTCGATTTGATGAACGAGTGTCGAAAATACATTTCCACAAAGATGGTGGTGAATGTAATAATAACGCTTAACGCTTCGACGACACCTTCGGGTATGATAGCAAGTTGCAACATAATTTTAATATAATATAACGTCCAGCCTATAACGTCTAGCACAGGCGTTCTGAAAGGGTGGGCCATGGCGCACTGGTGAACCACAGGCGTAATTTGCGGTGGGCCACAGAGCTATTTGAAAAATTGTAGAGTTAGTGAAAGTTTAGATAAAATTGTTATGTTCATATATTCAAAACTATATTCATACAATCGAATTATAGGTAGGTGACATAAAGCTTTTCTTCCGACTCTGATGAAATGTAGTGGCTCGTATGGAGTCACTATATGTTCAAGTCAGAAATGGTATGGGGAAACGGCGGCTTTTGTCCTCCGGCTATAACAACCTACGAACAACAGCAACGGAAATAATTTCGATCATATAATAACTGAAAGTTAATGTTGAAGTAATCAAGTATTCCGGAAGTGTGATACGTCGTATGCAATGTTCCTCTAATTTTTCTCGCGTCTGCGCGCACTAACCAACTCAATGCGCGGTCCATGGGACAACAGTTTCGTTGTTTGTATGTTGGAGAGTTATTCAACTTGGAAATTTTCGTCGCGCTGGAAGCAATTTTAAGTCCCCACAGGCCTACATTTATTTATTATTGGTCAGAAAAAATGTGTATGTTTAAGAGAAATAGCGATATCGGTGGCTGCAATTAACATACATTGAACACGACTATGACTTTAGGATAAGAGGTGGGTCACAGAACTTTTTCTAACTCGAAAGTGTGCCACAGCCAAAAAAGGTTGAGAACCATTGGTCTAGCAGTTCATCTTGCCGTTGTTCCGGAATAGCGGTTATGTATATCACAGGAAAAATGGAGTTTTGTAACGAAATCTTTCCAAAACCCTAAGAAAACATATCGAAACATCCAACATCCCGTTACTTCCTCGCCTACGAGCTCTACGAGCTTAGCGGTCGGATTGTCATTAGTGGCCTGTCTTTGATCGATGGTATATCCACTTGGAAGCGTAAAGGTGACAACGTACATCCCTGTCCCGTTCAGAACTTCATTTCTGTGTTTGTTGATGCTTAAAAAACATTTTAAATAATTTGATTTATCCACCCTAAATTATTAAATCGAAGCTTCGACATCCACCATCTGATGTTTTCGAAGTTTAGAAACCGATCGCCTGAGCATGTTTTAACGCGGCGAAAGACCTAGACAACGTGACCATGAAACTTTGCTGAAAAGCTGTGTAGACTAAAATATGCAGCATGTAGCATGTATCGGTGATGTCCTGGACGATTCTTCACAGCGCTTCAAATTTATTGGTTTGATTGATTAGTTAGTGACGGTATATTATATAGAATATAGATTGCTCAGATACATTCTCGAGTGTTCAACTTCCAACATGTTACCGTTTGCAAAAACTCCACTTTTATAGGCTGGTGTATTAGTACACTAATTATTTCCCGAGGAATTCGTGAAATAAGCTCTATCGTTACCTCGAGACGGACCGTACTGCTGCATAATTGAGAATCAACTGTACCTGGAACAAATCGTTAGTTTCACCCGATGATCGGGTAATTCGTCTGAGTTCACGTCAACGACAAACGGTTCGTCCGCTCTCGGCCCAACAGGCAAATTGTATCCAATGGTACATTGTGCATCTCCGACTTCAACGCCACTTGCGGATACAGTAAGGTTTCCATCCAGAGCCGGTAACTGAACGAACAATAATTATTAATAGCCAGCCTTCGACATGTATTCAACCAGGAGAAAATGATGACAGTACTGGAGTTTCCGAGTAGTCAAAGGCACATTTTAGCATTGCGTCGTTTTGCGAGCAGCTTTTTTCGATTCGAAGGTCAGAGAGCCAGCAAAGTTCTCTGAACTCTAACCATTACGATATAAGGTCGAGAATTTGAGAAAGAGCCACGTTTGCAGTTGCTTCTATGAAGGTAACAATTGTGAGTCTTTTCAGATTTATCAAGTGCTCAAGAGGTAACGCGCTAAATGTAGTATTGATCACATTAGTCGGTATTGTGTAGCCAAATAGCATGATATAAATGGGACGATGAGATAGAGAGCATACGCATGATGTATTGAGATAGTCCTAACTATATTGTTCAAATCTGCCAGTAGCAAGCAAACTTGTACGCATAATGGTTGCCGTGAAACATGAAATGTAATTTAATATATTTAGGCCTTCATCGATTTGAGATTATATTATTTAATGACGAGTGCAACATTTGAAGAAAGATGGATATCTAAGATCGTTAGAATGTCTCGAGCTGTGGTCCAAAATTCCAACATGTGGTCGCGGATAAATGTGTGTTTATTTTACACAATATACAGATTGTCGTCTTGTAAGTATAGGGTATAAACTGAGTAATTGAAATGAGTACCTCATGTCTACAAAATGAAACAATTATCAAGTACTGATACAAATAGGCAATATCTGAAGTAAGTATGCCTAACGCACGCTCACGTCTTAGAAGCTTTGCACACATTGTAAAAAGAGGATCGGGCAGTAAATTACCTCGGCCATCTGAAGAAAGATAGCGTTATCCTGCGTAAGCTGGAATGTAGCTTGAGCAGAAGGCCGGGCATCGTGCGCAATAGTCACAGTCAAGTCCAACTTTCTGTTAGAGAAATATCCGGCTACGGTTGCAAGGGCTTGAATAGCCATTACAGTGTCTTGTAGTAATGGAGAATATCACTTATCACTACTTTGTTTGCATCAACAGTTCTATCAACAAGTTATTCGGGGCCTATATCTTTTCCTACTGCAGAATAGATGGTCTGCAATCCACAAATGAGATATATTTCATCCTATATGGGAGGATAATGTCATACCAGGTCACGGACACTATGGTACACTCGTACAGGCATTATACGAGTACATTGGTTTCAGCAGTTGGTTACAGTGATGCCGGGCCGACGGCTCGGACGGGTTGAATGGGACCTGTCACGTTATTTTATGGGATCCGCAGAAGAATTCAAGGTTGGTTAAAAGCAAATAAATTGAAGTCATAATGTCATCAAACACTACATTTCCCACTATATTTGACCGGTAGACGGAAGCTATTAAGCTATTCTTTGTGGTCCTCGTTCAAAACAACTTTGACCTGGTGTATAAAACATGAATTGTAGGACGGTACAAAAATACCTTCTTTCGGATTCCAGCCATTCACTGATTAAATTATCAGGTTACCCTGAAAAACGTTGCACACCAAATTTGGTTCAATTCTAACTCCGCAGATCCAATTAAAATTTTTAATTTATTAGCAAAAATAATTTTAAAAAATTCAGATTTTTCTGTCAACCCAATGAAATTATTGAGTTGTCTTCAAAGACGATGAAAAACAAATTTGAGTCAATTCGAACCAGTAGAAGCGGAGTTATTTGAGTTTTTCGTACCACCGATCAAGGATAATCCGAGAATTATCAACGAAAAACTCAAATACCTCCGCTTCTACTGGTTCGAATTGACTCAAATTTATTTTACATCGTCTTTGAAGACAGCTCAACAATTTCATGGGGTTGACAAAAAAATTTGAATTTTTTTAAATTATTTTTGCTAATAAATTAAAAATTTTAATTGTGAATGGATGAAATTTGGATAAAAAGTTATTTTTGAACAGCCTTAATGAAGAGTCAGCAACTAGCCTGAGTCGAGAGATAACCTCCGAAAGCTCCTTTCTGCTGCACAATCCATCTGGCAATCGGCATCACTTCGTTGATCCGTCCGAGCGTGACATACGTAAGCAGTACGTAGGCCGTGATCTCAACAGATGACGTGCTCGGTTTGTTGTAATCAAACGGGCAATATCGTTCCAATTTGTAACATTTCGCGGCGCCGATCTCTTCTTTCTTCCAGAACTTAACGTTTGCTGGAACGATATATATGTCGCAAACATTTTAAGTTGGCCATCGGCAAACGTTCTACACTCTTAGCGAAAAGGCTGTTTATTTACACCCAAATGGTTGTTCGCGAAAACAGAACGTACACCTTAGAATGATATCGCGGTATAAATCACACACAATAATATAATCCAAATGTTCTTTGACAAACAAGAACACATACCGATGATTTACGAAGGAACATACTCATATATGGACGTTGGAAGGTATGCCGCACGTAGGCGCAAAGGATTTAAAACAAGGGTGGACAAAGTATAGCCCACACCGATTTGTGTGGCCCATGAAAGCCTCCAGAAAATAAAATGTAACTAAAAATGTAATTATTACAGGGACTTGACTGAACTTTATCTGAATACAGTTCACCATGACAGTGATAGGCTTACCATATTTTAAGAACCCAAAAGTAGGACACTTTTACAGATGTTAGAACGTTCAGTTGTGGACGACAAAACTATAATTCTTCGGAATTCGCAGGTGAAACTGATGTGCTAACTAAAAAAATAAAAAGGTCATCTTCCCGACTTGACTCACGAAATACCCGCTTACATCTAATTTTAGGTGGGTTGACTTTGAATTAAAAAATGAAAAAATAAAGGTTCATCTTTCTAGCCCTACTCTCAAAATAACCGATTTTCGTCGACTATGCAGATATTTCGCCGGATATATGGGCCTTTTGTCCAAAATGGAGGAAAAATCCTCCTAAAAGAGAGCATATGGTAATAGACAATGATAAGTTGTAGTTTGACCATGGCGTTTATTTCATTACTGTCGCAATAGCCTGATTTCAAGGTACGCAACGCACATTTTAAAAGGTTTCAACTGCTAAACATCACAGAAAGTCATAACGAAAATGGCATAAATTGGATCACAAGTATGTCCTGGAGGTAAACTAAAAGTAGGATCACCAAATCTATCAACAGATCGCTCCTCGTAGATTCAAATTTACTTTCATCCCTAATTTGGACAAATTGATTGTTGAGAATGGTCACCTTGAAAAATCTTGTCAATGTTTCTGACGCGTGTACGTAACCGTCAATTTAATGTTTGGTGTATTTCAAATATATACATAGATATTATCTTCATATTTCTTCGGTTACTATATAATTAAATAGAAATATTCCGCTTTGCCTAATAATCTCAAACTAATATGGTGCGGCGCGCGAATGGATTAAGATGTTCGATGCGGCCCGCGAGCTCAATAGTCTGCCCATCTCTGATTTAAAACAATGCTTTATGAATTAATCACAGCCGTATATATTGCACGAATTAACGAAACGAACTGAACTATTATAGTATTGAATATAAGCAGAGAACACAAAACGCCGATTGAATTGATTCGAAATTGGTACACAAATACGGAAATGCTATTTAGTCAATACCAATTCTGGTGTAATATTCGATTGACACCCCGAGAGGTGAGTTTCGGAATTCTGAGGTTGTAAGTAGGTTCTATTCCGGTTAACCACCCTTAGGCTGTGAATACACACTCTGTTCGCTACGAGAAGGGGGTGTATGGCTTTCTACTGAATTATTCGTGCATATCTGGAATCAAAGTTATGTATCAAATTATCTTTATCACATATAGATTCAATTCTTGTCTGTACTGATATTGGCTCGTGTTAAAAATTTCCCAGTTTGTGGAAGAAACTTTACTGTATACACCATATATGGTGGTCAACACGCGGTCCGCAAGGTCATGTATTGCTTCCCTCTTCTGATTCGGGATTTCGGAAGAACGCAAAGTAAATCATTTCTAAATGCTGAAAGATCGAGCTCTACGAGGACATAGTCTTTCAGCTAGTAACGTCTCTGGCTAGCTCCAAAGCGTTGAAAAGCATTGTCAGGTATTGCGACCAGCTCATTGTTCAAAATACAATGAAATTGATCGCCATGATATTTTTCACCGAATTTGCCTGTTAGGCTACTTCTTTTTGGTAATGCCCGTGGCCTACGCTAAAAGAGAGCGTTAGTCCCAATATCGATTCCTCAGTCGTCGAAAAGCGTGCGCAGCTCATAGTTCAAAATAAAACGAAATTGATGATCATGATATCTTTTGTTGTATTTGTATTTCTTTATTAAAATATTACTCCGTGTATCGAACGCCAACTATGACCGTCGCCCATGTTACACAGCATAGCGTTGCACCGACGTATAATGATTTAAAAACGTGGTTGCGAAAAGTGTGACTTTACTTTTATTTTGTCTCTATATTTCATTCTTGCGACCCGCGGCCTCTACGAAATTTTTAAAGTGGCCCGCATCCCGATTTGAGTTGGCGACCCCTGTTTTAAAACGTGGTTGCTAAACTGTGCGTTTTATTTTGTCTCGATATTGTATTATTGTGGCCTGCGGCCTCTATGAAATTTGAAAAGTAGCCCGAGACTCGTTTCGAGTAGGCGACCCCTGGTCTATACTCACATTCCACTGTAGCTTTTTGGTCCATACGAGCCATGGCAGTGCCGGCCTTATCGCTCTGTGCCAAAGACAGCGCATATCCAGCAATGGCGAGAGTGTAGATGTCCTCAACGAAGTAGATCCTGCTCTCAAGATACCGCTGAGTCTTCCCAATAGCTTTTCGCACATTCTAATGAAGTTGGTCCATTTTAAATGTGTGTTAAAGATAACTACTTAAATGTTGAACAAAACCAATTCCTAATTATGAATGGCCCCATCATCCACAATAAAATAGCTATCCATGCCTATATAAGATTTCAATTACAATTAAACTATACTCAATAGAGAAACTGTCAAAACTTAAAGGACATGGTTTATACTTGTTACCTGCTAATGGTGTCTGCTCTATCGCTTGAAAAAAATCCTTAAATTAATATCTCTATCTGTGCAATATCAACATATATGTAAATATCTAGTGACGTCGTTAGAGGTCGTACAAAAGCCTATACTTCAATCAAAAATCGGTACAAACGCTATCCGTAAATGTCGTATTGTTGGATCTATTGTCATCCAACAACGTTTTTTTATGATCAACGAATCATCAGTCAACATAAGCCCGCGAGATCTATTAGGCTACCGATAATTGACTGGCACTAGCAGCGCAACAGTCGATATTTTAAAGTGATGCCTCCCGAAGTTTAAGATATCCCTGTATTCAGCGTGCGTGCTAAACACCTGTACAATTTGAAATACGACAAGTGCTTTACAATACAATGACTTACGAGACTTAAGATCATAAGGGAAAATATCGCCCGTGTGTCTAATAAACAATACACTTCTTTGCTGGGGTTTAGGGCGTACACTCTAAATCGAAAGCATCGATTTAGACACAAAATTGTGCATTCAAAGATGCAATATGGGACAAACACATAAAGTCGACCCAAATCTTTCGCCGAAGTGGTGTCATAATATGTGCAAGTCCACACTTCATCAGATAAAGTTACGAAATATGTGCTTCTGCTCTCATCTTATCATCTGTCGCCGGCTTTGATCACTATGAAAGAGTTTACGTATACATTATAATAGTCCGGTAAGTCGCCGCACGAGTTGTGAGATCAGAAAGATTGAGAGGGATTGTGAGGTCGACGCTGGAAACGCTGCTGAAATGTAATCGTAATGTCACTGGTAAATGACCAGATCATCCAGGGTAAGGTACGGTACACTCGTGTACCGATCATGACGTCGTCGGTAAACCCAATGACCCTGGGATCCGTTTGCTCCCGCTGGGTTATTTGCAGGGGAGGAATTAAGCTGCAAGATATAGATTCTCAAATGATGCAGCATTTCTATAATAGATGTTGAACGGTAATAACGACTTTCGTGTAAGTAATGCGTGCTTTTAGCCCCGTTTACATATAGCTCAGAAGCAATGTTACCTCTAATTTCGACGAGTCTGCAGCAAGCGCTCACCTATTCACTGCGCGGTCCCTTGGACAACAGTGCGTAACCACTAAAAAAAGGTCATCTCTTCGGATTTTTTGTGCGCAACTTATAATTTATGTGAGCAGAGACCGTGTCAGCTCAAATCAATTGCACACATGCGTACCTAAAAGGGCACATTGCTCAGGAGCCATGAAGTGGACTGCTGTTTCATCAATGTCGCTCCATTATTTTAGTGTGTCGCTTTCTTGCATTTACTAGATTTTGTGAACGTTTCTCATCTCATTTTATTTACCTACCAAACTGGCAGAAGAAATTGATCATTTCAACCCAATTATGTATATCATTGTTACAACTAGGGCTGGGCACAATGATTCGAGTACTCGAATCTGAATCGAGTAATAATTTTAATGATTCGAGTCGAGTAGTAAAATACGATTTTTTCGAGTACTGAAATTATACGCTCCTCGCCACTGAAAGTTAATTTATCAACGATAATTATAGTTTCGATATCAATTTTCACTGTTGAAGCCTTGAAACCTATATTGGCCGCATCGTAGCATACGAAACATATAGTACAAAGCTACGAACGTTACATGAAATAACATATTTCCGAAGGCATGATCATCCGCAACATTGTCACCAAGTGCCATGAAATCGATATGGACGAAAATATGCCAAAGCAACCTTAATGTGATGGATATCAGGAATTATATTCTTTGTGGTCGCATAAAAGGTACATATTTGAACTTTGACATAATACATTGTGTTGTGACGTCATAATGAGTGATACTCGATTACTCGACTCGACTCGAAGCATTTTACGTGATTCAGAATCGAATCACTCAGGTACTCGATTTTGCCCAGCCCTAGTTACAACCACATGATTGTCTGACTTAACTATGACTTCCATTATGTTGCGTTTCCTCATTATTGCTCATTGATATATCAGCAGTATAGCAATGAAGAAATCAATCAATCAATCAATCATTGTCATGACCATGTAATTTTGAAGTACGTTGTTTAGTAATCGTTAGTGTTACCTGGCTATTATCAGTGCATTCTGCTTTTGACTGTTGACTGAATAAACATCTCTGTATTTCTCTATTGCTATCCCTCTCTCTCTCTCTCTCTCTCTCATTCACGCTTCACATCTCTCGGTAACGGCGGAAACTCAGTCACGGTTAAAGGGTCAAATTTAAATGGAGCCACAGGTCGCAGTACAGTGACTTTGTGGATGTGGTTGAACGTGTCGCTAATCTCATCATAGCGGAAGGAATAAAGAAGATGTTGATTACGTACGGCATTACGAGGGAACACATTGCTTTAATAATTGAAGGTAATTCGTTCAAGAATATCAACATGCGATATGTTATGATTACCGGTATGTTGTCAAGAGGGTTCTTACAGCAAGCAGCAGTGTGAGAAATATTGGTAGATTGCCTTTTAGATCAACTTGCAGTAGCATCGAAACTGAGTTTCAGAATGTCAGTTAATCCTCTAACTTGATGCAATGTGGGTTTACAACTAGAATTCTTGACCAAGTTGTATAGATCTTGCTTTGCAGTTGACTCACTTGTTTTTCCAATTACATGACATTTTCATTGGTTGAAAACATGATATTTCATTCATGAACCTATTATAATAATTATTGTTAATATTATCCAGTGAAATAAATCTTATTATATTCATATCAAGTTCCCTCTATATAACACATAGAAGTGTGTGTGCAATGTGCATGCTTAGCTCACTACATAGCTGCTTTTATAGTAACACTTTGCCTTTGTAATAGATCAGAGCGGGGTTTCAAATGTTCGTTCCGAGGAGTGTTGAAGCGAAATACTTACTACTCCTGACGAAATATTTGGAGTAGAGCTAGAGACAGATGAAGAGGTTAGTATTATTTAACTATTCTAGAATGAATTCATTAATTGGGATAATCCTGTTTATTTTTGTTGCAATTTTATATATTAAATATTGTTGTGTCAGAACTCTTGCCTTCATATCAACCGGAATGCAATAAGTGGAATATCCTTCAACCAAATCTTCTACTTTATATTTATTTGTAGGGAAAACAAGCCGCTGATGTTATGCTCCTGAGGGAGTTACGAAATGCAGTAACTGAAAAGAGAATCACAACAGGATTTGAGGGCGATAACGCTTTATCAGGTGAGTTGTAGGATTTGCTGCTTGATTAACCTGGAACTGTGTGAACAATGAACATAGATGTACCATAACGTCCTGATTTGTCAGATTTGTACTGATTTCGACTCTTGTCCTGATTTTTCGGCAAACATTGTTCGGCGTTTTCCGTAACACCTTGGATGTTTTGCATGCCACTATCTGGCACAAGTTTGAACTTAACAGACCGTCACAAAAGTACAGCTAGTTGTTTGAAAATTTTATGGCTTAACCATGCGCGCATGTTGAGTTGGTTCTAATTCGGGGGTCTGTTAATTTCCAAGTGGCGCCACAAACATGTGTTCTAATTCGGGGTCTGTTGAGCTCAGACGTGTGCCACATTTTGTTTTTGGGTGCTGAAAATATGGTAGGCCTATGTTTTGATTGACGCTGTTTACGTTATGACGGTGCAATAAACACTCGAACTGAAAGAAGGCTCCAAAAATAAATGATTTTTAAATGCTTTTCAATTACATCATTATTTTTGATAAGGCTATAAATCTAAGTTAGAATAAACTGGTGTAAATTCGTTTTCGTCCCACGCCACGGAAAATCATTTCTGCTGCTAATGTAATTTTTGGTTTTCCTGACTACGAGTCCATGAGGATGGCTACCATGGATATAGTGCATAGAATCAGTGAATGTGAACATAATACTTGTGCCGTTCCAAAAGGAACCTGTATGATGGTATACTGATCAAATCTGAATGGATCATTAAAGGTTAGTAAACTTATGATTATGTCGAAAAACCCATACATGTCAACGACTAGACAGCATGTCGTGACGACAGAATTTGCTATCACTTGTTTCTATGAGTTAAGCTTGTTAAACCATATTGGCAAAAACCTATATTGACTTATTCAGCTCTATTTTTATTCAATATGCATTATCCAGAAGTCGCATAAAGGCAATTCTGCATATTCTAAATCTTGTGCTTTCGATTCACACATGGATTATTGGCAATATAATTTTACTTATCATATTTCTTTCAATTCCAGGCCCATTCAGTCGAATTAACGGCCACAAAGCTGAGTCCTCGACATCTTGTACTAACGCACCATGAAAATGGTGACCTGCAGTCATGGATCGTGGCGAATGGCATCCGCATAAAGGGATCGTCTCACAATAAAGCGAAACCATTTAAGATGGTGCTGGATCTTCTCGCGTGTTATTATGTTTGTGACCCCGCATATCCAAAAGTTTTCCAGATACTGTCAATTTTACAGTATGTCCTGATTGGAGACAACAATTTGGGTTTCAATCCAACAAGCTTCTCTGTTTTATGAGCAGATTCCAGAAATCCCAGTAATGATTTTGATTTCGTTTGCTGACTTGGACAACTATACAATTCTAGTACTAGTCTAGTTGTCTAATTAGAGTGAAAAAAATGTGTAGCTAAAATTCTGATTATACTCTAATTTTGAAAAAAAAACTAGCTATAATTATAATTCTACTTTAATTCGTGAAGTGCTTCGTCTCTCTTATTCGAATCTAATTTGTGAAAACAACTGAACCTATAATTAAAATTGTACTCTAATTTGGAAAAAACAGTGTAGCTATAGTTCTAATTCTACTCTATAATTTGAAAAAAACTGTTACTATAATTCTGATCCCACTCTAATTTCGAAAAAGCTACAAATCTAATTCTACTCTAATTTGGAAAAAGTTGTGTAGCTATAAATTGTGATGCTACTCTAATTTGTGAAATGTTTCTTAGCTCTCAATCGAATCTAATTTAGAAAACAACTACGGTATAGCTATATTTCAAATTCTACTCTAATTTGAAATAAAAACTACCTCTAATTGGATTCTAGTCTAATTCAGAAAATATACTGCAGTAATTATTCTGATTCTACTCCAATTTTTCAAATGTTACTTTGCTCTGATTCGAATCTAATTTGTGATAACAACTGTGTCGCTATAATTCTAATTCTACTTCAATTTGGGAAATGTTTTTTTGATCTAATTAGAATCTAATTGTGAAAACAACTGTGTTACCATAATTCTAATTCTATTCCAATTTTTGAAATGTATTTTGCTCTAATTAGAATCTAATTTGTGATAACAACTGTGTCGCTATGATTCTAATTCGACTCAAATTTGGGAAATATTTTTGCGTTAATTAGAATCTAATTTGTGAAAACAACTTTGTTGCTATGATTGTAATTCTACTCCTATTTTTGAAATGTTTTTTGCTCTAATTAGAATCTAATTTGTGATAACAACTGTGTCGCTATGATTCTAATTCTATTCCAATTTGGGAAATGTTTTTTTGATCTAATTAGAATCTAATTTGTGATAACAACTGTGTCGCTATAATTCTAATTCTACTCCAATTTGGGAAATGTTTTTTTTGATCTAATTAGAATCTAATTTGTGAAAACAACTGTGTTACCATAATTCTAATTCTATTCCAATTTTTGAAATGTTTTTTTGCTCTAATTAGAATCTAATTTGTGATAACAACTGTGTCGCTATGATTCTAATTCTACTCAAATTTGGGAAATATTTTTGCGTTAATTAGAATCTAATTTGTGAAAACAACTGTGTTGCTATGATTGTAATTCTACTCCTATTTTTGAAATGTTTTTTGATCTAATTAGAATCTAATTTGTGATAACAACTGTGTCGCTATGATTTTAATTCTACTTCAATTTGGGAACTGTATTTTTGATCTAATTAGAATCTAATTTGTGATAAGAACTGTGTCGCTATGATTCTAACTCTACTCCAATTTATAAAATGTTTTTTGCACTAACTAGAATCTAATTTGTGATAACAACTGTGTCGCTATGACTTTAATTCTACTCCAATTTGGGAAATATTTTTTTGCACTAATTAGAATCTAATTTGTGAAAACAACTGTGTTGCTATGATTGTAATTCTACTCCAATTTTTGAAATGCTTCTTTGCTTTGATTCAAATGTAATTTGTGGCTGCAACTGGTCGCTATAATTCTAATTCCATACCAATTTGTGAAATGTTTCTTTGCTCTAATTAGAAAGTAATTTGTTAAAACAACCGTGTCGCTAGGATTGTAATTCTACTCCAATTTTTGAAATGTTTTTTGCTTTAATTAGAATCTAATTTGTAATAACAACTGTGTAGCTATGATTCTAATTCTATCCCAATTTGTTAAATGTTTCTTTGCTCTGATTCAAATGTAATTTGTGGTTGCAACTGTGTCGCTATAATTCTATTTCTACACCAATTTGTGAAATGCTTTTTTTTCTCTAATTAGATTCTAATTTGCAAAAACAACTGTGTCGCTATAATTCTAATTCTACACCAATTAGTGAAACGTTTCTTTGCTCTAATTAGAATCTAATTTATGATAACTTTGTAGCTGTAGTTCTTATTTCTATTTGGAAAAGCTTAAGTTTTTCAATTGTGCAAGCTAGAAATTCACACATTTTCGTCTGCAAATGAATGTTCTGTATTGATCTTTCGTTGCAATAAAATCTTTTTTGAGCCTAAGCTGAGGAAAAATTCATGGATGGCTGGTATTAATTTCGAGCTCTGCACCAGTCAACATGAACACACCACCACTAAACACAGGATAGCCAGGCACACATCGGCTCCAGCACGTTGTGTGGTAGTTAAAAAAAAACCGGATTTGGCGTGTAAGTTTGCGTTCCTCTGCACGCATTCGAATTTAGAGTGTAGGGGCTCTGGTTCGGGGTTTGTTGCTCAGAGGCCGGTGGGCCACAATTTGGGCAAGTCTGATCTCAACGCAGCATTAGAAGATAATAATATCGTACATAGCATTCACTTACCTCATCTTTACTATCTAATCCATACATGTTTCCTTCTGTAAGCGCAACCAACATGTATGCCGCAGTGGTTTCATCGCTTTCAACGCCGCCCTGTGGTAGAAAAAATAAAATTGTCGACTGGCTTGGTGTTTCAAAATATGCAACGATAAAAGTTTAACTGCATAATAGGAATCAGGAATCAGGATATTGCCAGGGTAATCTTATGTGCCGAAAGGTTGCAATTCTATCTTTCGTCGACGTGGTCGTTTTAAAACACCATTGTGTTCATAATAAGAAATAGTTCACCATTTGTTCTATTATTTTTTCAGCTTCATCGATCATCAGAACAGTTGGAAAGACTGCATTTTTATTCCAAATCATCTATTTCATGGATTAGATGGATTGAGTATGCTGTTTCAAAGGTTACATTCACGAAGGCTATTGTATCGTCATATTCATTTTGGCGTCACATGATTAACACGCCATTTTTTATTTACCTGCATGTGCTTGGAGATAACACGTCCTGGCTCATTGAAGGTTCCGTCGTCATTTTGCTGCTTCAACAGAAAACGGACAGCCTGTTGAATTTTGGATTCCTCAACCAGATCCGGATTGAGATCGTTCGCGGCAATGAAGCACTTAACCACGAATGCTGTCAACCAAGTACTACCAGATTCGTCCCTGGATCCAAAGGCGCTGAATGAGCCGTCTCTTCTTTGGTATCTTGATATTTATCAGTATTAGAAATATCCATTGTAATATCGTATATTAAATATATTGCGTATACGTCGTGATCAATACTTTAAATATCGATTGCGATTGCTGGTATATCATCATATATAATTTTTCGATAACTTGCAAAATCATGAATTAGGCTACTACTTTTGACTCTGAAGCTGGACAAAAGAATTATTGGTGATCGATATTGTAATGTCCGTGGTAAATATACGTAAAGTCAAGTGGTAAATCACTTCAGGTAAACAGTATTAATAAACGATGATATGCCTTTCGCCATGGATATGCGTTCACAATGATATACAGAATGGGAAAACTTGTCATTCTTCACCTCAATTCATTCTGATATCCCTCTCTGATGAAATTTTGAGATTTTTGCTTGAATTCACCTGACAGCTGGTTGGCTTCTTTCAAGTATTTGCTCACAAAGACGGATGGAGCAAAGTTAATCATGGTCTGCTCACCACAACCGCTCGGCATTCGCAGAAGACTTCCGATGTTACTGAGTGAATTTCCAAGTATATTTCCTAAAAGGATGCATGAACCGGATTCAATTGTGAAATTTATTTTTATGAATATCGTTCTCTCGTGTATTACTACTATATGTCAATGTATTAGTTATAAATTAGTTCGTGGATATGTTTGTAAATCGACCTGCGTGGATAAAGGATGGAGGAAGCTCACATGCTTTCCATATCAATCCTCGATGACGCCAGTGTTTCGCGACTTGAGTTTGATCATACGTATCCTGCATGGCAGAAATGCGGCACGTTTTGGTTGGTACGACAGCAAAAATTACACGAAATTGTAGACAGGCCGCATTATTTTGTCATCATTAAATTAAAATAATATTGTGAAGTACACAAGTCATGTTATAATTAGCAGAGGAGCGCTGAAATAATCTTTACTTGATACGAAGCATACGATAGTTGCTAAAACTGAATAATGAACATGTAGCTATTAGGCCTATAAATTGTCATGTTCACGGGTTCATCAGTCAACGGAGGCAAATCCGGTCAGAGATTGATTCAGGGAGTGTAAACTAGGTCCATGATTAGGCGGTTAAATGAATCCTGATTTGAAGCGTCTTTCAGGCGGAACACCGGTGCAAATTTTATATTGTTGATTGATAAAGTCTGAATTGGTGATTAACCGGGGAACGTCTAACGCGACCCATCTAACGCGATCTGATCCGCTGGATACCTTTTGAAGGAATTGATCGTGGTTTAATGTACTTTAAACCATGACGTACTCGACTTATTTCGACAAAATAACAGTGTTTTGATCTCTCATCAAAGATCCATTTCTTCGCGTATAAATCTTTATATGTTCAGTTCGATGAAAGAATGCAAAATAACAACGATTTCGTAATCGTGACATCAATAATGGGGAGATATTGCGCTGAAATGAAATGAAAGATATATTATACCGATGGAGTCTAATTTATTTCGTGTGAAAGATTATACGGATATATTTATGCTATGTAGTATACTGGCGAGAAGCGTGAAGAAAGAAAGTGAGTGGTGTTCTTTCCACCCGTGATGTGGGGACGTGTGGACGTGGGACGTGTGGGGATGTGTGGACAAATTCCAATATTCGAAAAAGTATATCAATTTTACACTATTCAAAGCAATAAAAACATCTAACCTGAAACCGCACATCTGGCAAAAGTAGATCCTTCAACAGCATCGGCAGGGATGTCTACATCGAAAGTGAAATCTGATGGTGGATCGGATACGGATGGCCGGTCGATTATTCTGCTATGGGAGATGACTTTCGGTGTACCCTCTGGCTGCAAGGAAGAATAACCAAATGATTCCTTGCAGAAAAGCGTCTATAGTAGCCCAAAATCATGTTGACTAATTTACAGCGACATGGGACAGGCGAGGATGGAACCGAAAACCGACAATCTGGACCCTTTTAAAATCGTCACTTTTCCCCGAATTTGAATCGGTTTACCAGAATTGCGATAAAGTCCAATCTATACGCTCAATCGAGGCGAGTTTGGTATCATAGTAACGAGAAGATTGCCCTCTATCGTTTTACATTTATGAAACAGCTATCCGCAAGAGGTATCATACTGGCATGGTCTGCTGAAGGGCGAAAAGTGTCTGTTTTGATTAGCAGTTTTGTTTTTATTATCGGGTGTGAACTCTGGTAGCATCGTTCTGCGTTCTCGAACATAACCTACTTAAAAGATTATGATATTCTCTTTTCAACAAAGCATAATTCAATGCTCTAGCGTTATTCATCTCGTTTTTACGTAGGAAATACTGACCTGACTGCTCATAATTTCGGTAGGCGGACGGCGATGCCGGCTTATCACGGCTGATTGAACAGGGCTTGTAATAGTGATAACACAATGCCTAGACGCTTTTGAAGACGTCTTTTGCATTTGTCGACTGCTGGTGGCTAAGCTGTCAAGCAGTATAGTAATTGTGAAACAAAGCAATATGCCCTATTGTGACTCTTTGTATCTATGCTACTTACGTGCATTGTTTATTGCGCAACAACATACTCGGGGCCTAACAACTTGTTTTAGCGACCGCCTGGCTATAGTATTCATAAACTTCCGACAGGTATATTTGTAATTTTGGTTTCAAATTTATCAGTGGATCAATGTCTTTCTATATAGTCCCATGGGAAATGTGTTCTACGTACACAGACTGTGAAATAGCCATATATCGATGTAGAAATTTACACATAAAGTTGGCTGACGCATTTGTAGCGCTCGACTCATCTATTTTCGGTCGAGCGTCTCGTGTAAAATCGTTGG
The DNA here is from genome assembly GCF_051294905.1 of Botryllus schlosseri. NCBI lineage: Eukaryota > Metazoa > Chordata > Ascidiacea > Stolidobranchia > Styelidae > Botryllus > Botryllus schlosseri. The sequence goes on along the minus strand of NC_137244.1, from coordinate 5,455,141 downwards.
TATTCAAAAAATATTCGACTTATACATATAAACCTGTCATCATAAGAATCAGAAGATAGCTAGCTTACCTTAAAAACAAAAATGAAGCCTATAGGACTTGGACAAATAAAGATAGGGCCAGATGAAGTTGACCGATTCCGTATACGGAATCCGATTTTACCCTTTCGAATCAAATCGACTGGCAGGAAGATGAAAAATATCTATCGCACCGTTACTTTTCAATGCGATAAATTATAGAATTATTATTAACTAATGAACCATTTGAGTTTGTTTGTAACCGCGAAAGCACATCCTATCATTTGACACTTCTCTATTCAATAAATAGATACAGCAGGGCATGGCTTTCATATAGAGTGCCCTGATGTGCTGCACTGGTAGGCCTACATAGGCAATAAATAATAATATTAGTAAGTGTTGAGGCTATATATCTCCGATTGCACTAAAAGTCTTTCGGATTTGGATTTGTACCTAAAGGCGTTAAAACGCACAGTGAATCTTATTTTATCGATCAAACGGTGCCGCGAGTTATAGGGGGAATTCGAAAAATTTCCTCTAATAGTAGAAAAATATGAATTTATCCGATCTTCTGGTTAAACATCACATTATCGCAATACGCTTTTGTAACATAATTCTTGTGAACTTTGTTAGCGGTTTCGATAGCTTAATATGGCCTCAAGACACTCGCTCTGTGGTTAGAAGTATTCGTGCATATTATTGTCAATGTTATTCAACAGTTGCATCATAATGTGCTTATAAACGATCTCTATTCTTTTGGTCAATTCAGTGTTAATGGGAAATCATGTAGAACGATATACGTGTCGGGTGTTTATCGCCAATCTCACTACTACCGTAGTGCATTGAAAAGCACAGACGGGGACTGAGCCGTGCTACAAGTCAGCATTACAGACCACCATGATGACGCATGGGAGTGAAAGACACTGACGATTGACTGAAAGAAAGAATGAAAGTCGTCCTCATTAGCACGAAAGTCGAAGAAGCTATGAACACTACAAGATTTCGTAACGTGATGCACATGGGCTGGAAAAATCGATAGGCGCCTCTGTGTTGTGCAAATAATTAATAATAATAATTAATTAATTACTTTAAATTAACCTAACTTCTAAACTGACGCACCACTGCTGTGGATGCCTGCGAAACGATCTGGATATATTGCACCTGGACGTACCCGCCGTGGGACCAAGCGGATGACCCCAGAGGACTCCTCAACTCCGACCACACAGGAACACCAAAGAGAAGATATTTCTCAACATGGCGCCTGTGCAACACCGAACTGTGGCTCACAAAACAGCTCTGCTGCAAAAGAAAAAAAGAAGAGACACAGATGGAGTAAAGAAGAGTATAAAGAAATAATGAGATGTTACTTCTTAGCCAAACTTGAAAACTCGGCAGGAGTAACCGAAGGAACTTTTCAAAAATGGAAAGAGAGAACAAACAACTCTCCAACCATGACTGCCAATACCCTGGCAACTATGAGACGCTGTGTAATGAAAAAATTATCAGAACAAGAACTCGCAGAAATCGAGAGCGAAATTTGTAACAAAAACACAGAAAACTCTGAGGCACTAGAACTTCAATTCGGCCAAGATGACCTGTATCCGCAACAACCACTTGAAGACCTGAACATCCCAGAGGTAGAATCACAAAACACCATCGGGCACCCGAATGAACCAACATCACCTAACGTTGATGACATGGACACGGAATTAGAATTGGAGATCAAAAATCAAATTATCGACCGAATGAACTCCACATCGGATATAAATGACAGAGTGAATTTACCTGACCTACAAATTACAAAGAAACTGAAAACTGATATTGCAGTAGCGAACAAAATTTTGACAGAAACCATACTACCTGCAATAAATGACAAAAAAGGAGAAAGACCACAATGTCCCTTAACGACAATCAACAACCTCATTTACAGCACTGCGGCAGTTATCTCGAAAAGGCACTGCAAAATACCAAGACCTGTCAACAAAAAAAGGGGAAGCCACACGCCAGCTTGGCAACGCAGAATTGAAAACAAAATCGCAAAACTAAGGTGTGATGTTGCGATACTCTCAGAACTAAAAAAAGGAAATGTTTCCCGCAAAGTAAAAAATAAAGTAAAAAAAATAGAACTGGAGCACCAAACAAAACTGCAGTCAACAGAAAAAGTGACAATGTTGCAAGAGGAATTAAAAATGAGAATATGCGCCAAAGCACAACGATTGAAACGATATAAAAAACGAGAAACACAATATCGCCAAAACTTGTTATTTACTCGCAAACCTGGCCAATTTTTCCGAATGGTGAAACAAAAGTCAAACCACAAAATTACCAGCAGCAAAATTCCAGCCACTGCAGATCTGGAATCATTCTGGAAAGAAACATGGGAAACCGAAAAATTGCACAACTCAAATGCAACTTGGATACAAGACCTCCACACTGACCACCTACAAACACCAGAACAACAATGGTCAGAAATCACAAAACAAGAAATCAAGGAGGCCCTAAAAAGTTCACTGAACTGGAAAGCAGCTGGTCCTGACCAGATCAAAAACTTTTGGCTAAAAAAACTAACTGCAACACATAATTACCTAGCGGCGATCTACAATGAGCTTTTATCCTCAACCAACTCGCACGAGATCCCAGCCTGGTTCACACAAGGGATCACCTATCTTATTCCAAAAAATGAAAACACCAGGGACCCCAAGAACTACAGGCCGATAACATGCCTGACAACCATGTACAAAACACTGACCAAAATCCTGGCAAAACGAAGCTACAAACACCTAGAAAACCTTCTTCCGCCTGAGCAGAAAGGATGCAAGGAAGGTGCCCTTGGCTGTAAGGACCACCTGCTCCTTGACAAAACCATTCTTGAAAACTGCAAGAGGAGACACACTAACCTCAGCATGGCATGGAAAGACTACAAAAAAGCTTTCGATTCAGTCCCTCACACATGGATACTGAAAACAATGCGTATGTACAAAATGAATCCGATCATCATCAGATTTATTGAAGATTCAATGAAAAATTGGCATACCAAACTGTTGATCAAACATGACCAAGGCGAAACAGAAACCTGTACAATTCAGATCCGGAATGGTATCTTTCAAGGCGACTCATTCTCACCACTTCTATTCTGCCTCAGTTTAGCTCCACTCAGTGAGTTGCTGAGAAAAAATGAAACAGGATACGTGATGAAAAAAGCAGCAAACTCTGAAGGTCAAAAGATTCATCACCTTTTGTTCATGGATGATCTGAAACTGTACGCGAAATCCGATGCAGACCTGAATAACCAAATGAAAATTGTTCATGAGTTTTCGGAAGATATAAAAATGAAATTTGGCTTGGATAAATGCTCAAAACTTACCATACGACGTGGAAGAGTCACCAGCACTGGCGACATGAGCTTCAAACTGGGTGAAACCATAACAGAATTGAATGCCGAAGATCACTATAAATATCTAGGGATCTGTGAAAGCGACAACATTAAACATGCTGTAATGAAATCAAGTCTGAAAAAGGAATACATTAGCAGGCTCAAGTCAATTCTCAAAACTGAACTCAATTCCAAAAACAAAATCAATGCCATAAACAGTCTTGCAGTGCCTGTCTTGAGATATAGCTTTGGGGTGGTGAACTGGCGCAAAGATGAAATTAAAAAATTGGATACAAAGACGAGAAAATTGATGACAATGCACCACATGCATCACCCAAAATCTGATACACAAAGACTGTACATCTCCAGAAAAAAAGGTGGTCGAGGACTACAAGAAATTGAACAAACTTTCAAAACAGAAATCATCGGCTTGTCACAGTACATCAACAACAGCGAAAACATTTACTGCATACTCATTGCACAGGAAGACAAACAGCGCAAAACAAAATCTCTGAGCTATCGTCACGACAAGTACGTCAGACAAGTCAACATGGAAACAGCTAACCTGTACACTGCTGAAAACACTGTTGCCAAACCCACAACAATAGCAAAAGCAGCACGAGTCCAGTACAAAAATGCAATGCTCAAAATGAGAGAAACGATATGGGAATCGATGCCTCTTCATGGACAGCACAAGAAGTTAACTTCACAGCCCCATGTAGACGAGCTTTCATGGACCTGGCTATCCAGCTCTGGCCTGAAACCGGCAAGCAAAGAATTCATTTTCGCAGCACAAGACCAATCGCTTCCTACAAAATACTATCGCAAAAGAATTCTGAAGCAAAACACGGACGGCAAATGCAGAATGTGCCACAACCAAAATGAAACTGTAGCACATCTCATGTCCGGCTGTGGTGCACTTGCAGCTATACCGAATACACATGGAGACACAATAGGATTGGTCACTACATTCATCTTGAATTATGCAAACATTTTAACATCACCACTTCGACAAAAAATTGGTACGACTACAGCCCAGCACCAGTGACAGAAAACGAGCAAGTAAAAATTCTGTGGGATATACCAGTTATAACTGACCGCGAAATCAGGAGCAACCGCCCGGATATAATCGTCAAACTAAAAAAGAAAAGAGAATGCTTGTTCATCGAACTGGCTGTCCCAGCTGATCACAACCTACTGCAAAAAGAATCGGAAAAACACTCCAAATACGCAGACCTCAAAATGGAATGTGAGAAAATGTGGCGATGCAAAATAAACATTGTACCGATAGTCATTGGTGCTACAGGGGTCGTGAGCAAAAAACTCATGAGGCATATCCAACAAATTCCGGGTAACGTTCGATTCGACATGATCCAGAAAATCACACTATTGGGCACTGTGCACATTCTTCGGAAGGCCTTGAATGCACCACTGGACTAAAATTACACTTGTGAATCACAGCATAATTTCTGTAATTTCGATTCTTCATCTTCAATCATCTCTACCTCTGCTCTGTAACCCTTGCCAATTCTTCATCTGCTGCAATTCTGTAATCTGACTTCTCCGTGCATTGCATAGGAATAGCAATTTGAATGTATTACTGAAATTTTAAAAATTTACTCCAATCTCGCCATTTTCCTTTGGGGGCAGGTTGCTCCCCGGATTATGTGTGTATCTACCAGTTTTACTGTGAATAAAGAATATAATAATAATATTACCAACATTCATTTTCGCAGCACAAGCCCAATCGCTTCCTACAAAATACTATCGCAAAAGAATTCTGAAGCAAAACACGGACGGCAAATGCAGAATGTGCCACAACCAAGATGAAACTGTAGGACATCTCATGTCCGGCTGTGGCGCACTTGCAGCTACCGAATACACATGGATAAACATTAGGATTGGTCACTACATTCATCTTGAATCATGTAAACATTTTAACATCACCACTTCGACAAAAAATTGTTACGATTACATCCCAGCACCAGTGACAGAAAACGAACATCTAAAAATTCTGTGGGATGTACCAGTTATAACTGACCGCGAAATCAGGAGCAACTGTCCGGATATAATCGTCTATCTAAAAAAGAAAAGAGAATGCTTGTTCATCGAACTGGCTGTCCCAGCTGATCACAACCTACTGCAAAAAGAATCGGAAAAACACTCCAAATACGCAGACCTCAAAATGGAATGTGAGAAAATGTGGCGATGCAAAATAAACATTGTACCGATAGTCCTTGGCGCTACAGGGGACGTAAGCAAAAAACTCAAGAGACATATCCAACAAATTCCGGGTAACGTTCTATTTGACATGATTCAGAAGATCACATTATTGGGCACTCTGCACATTCTTCGGAAGGCCTTGAATGCACCATTGGACTAAAATTACAATTGTGAATCACAGCATAATTTCTGTAATTTCGAATCTTCATCTTCAATCATCTCTACCTCTGCTCTGTAACCCTTGCCAATTCTTCATCTGCTGCAATTCTGTTATCTGACTTCTCCATGTAAATTGCATAGGAATAATAATTTGAATGTATTACTGAAATTTTAAAAATTTACTCCAATCTCGCCATTTTCCTTTGGGGGCAGGTTGCTCCCCGGATTATGTGTGTATTTACCAATTCTACTGTGAATAAAGAAATAACAACATGAATTTCAAAACGAACGAAAGTGAAAACTATATAAGCATGCTGATATAAAAGAAAATCTCAGAAAAGGATACATAGACAGTTTTAAATCAATCCTGAAAACTCAACTCAATTCCAAAAATAAAATCAATGCCATAAGCAGTCTTGCAGTGCCGGTCCAGCGATATGGCTTTGGTGAGGTGAACTGGTGCAAAAACGAAACAAAGAAAATTGGACACGAAGACGAGAAAACTGATGAAAACGTACCACATGCATCACCCTACACAAAGACTACACATTCCCAGAAAAAGGGAGGTCGTGGCCTAAAATAAATTGAACAGATTTTGAAAGCAGAGATCACGGGCTTGTGCCAGTACATCTAAAACAGCGCTAAGAGCTACTGTAAACTCATTGCAGACGAAGACAAGCCACACAAAATAAAATCTCCGAGCTATCGACACGATGAATACGCCAGAGAAGTCAACATGGACACAACCAGCCAGTACACTGCAGAAAAGACCATTGCAAAACCCACAACAATTCCGAAAATAGCGCGAGTTCAATACAAAAACGCAACGCCCAAAATGAGTGAAACGTGAGTCGATGCCTCTTCCATCTTCATGGACAGCACTAGAAGTTAACTTTACAGCCCCATGTAGACGAGCTTTCATGGACCTGGCTATCAGGCTCTGGCCTGAAACCGACAAGCGAAGGATTCATTTTCGCAGCACAAGACGAAACACTCCCAACCATCTAGTATCGCAAATGAATTCTGAGGCAAAACACAGACGGCAAATTTGGAATGTGCCACATCCACAATGAAACTGTAGAAAAGTGGTTTATAACCCTTTTTCCTGCAGCGCCCCTTTTCGAAAATTGACCATGTCTGGCGTCATCACCCTCATATTTTAAGGACGGTAGTAAGAAGAAGGGGTAAGAGTTTGAAGTTCGGACGATATTTTCGGGTTGGGACTTCACTATTGGAAATAGCTTGAATCACGCCGGAGGACCACTCGACTAATTGACGCTATACTAATAGTATGTGTTATATTCGGGATCAAATCAAGGTTGTTTATAACAACCATCGTGTACGGGCTCATACCATCCGGTTCGAACCCTGTGTACACATCTCAAATTCACCTCTGCGACTGACAATACCGGGACGTGAACTATATGCAAACATTTCAACATCACCACCTTGACAATAAATTGGTGCGACTACACTCCAGCACCAGTCACAGAAAACGACCAAGCAAAAATCCTGTGGGATGTTCCAGTCATAACTGAGCGCGAAATCAGAAGCATCCACCCAGATGTAATCTTAATATACGAATGTGTGAAACTACTATTATCAATGGTGAAATTCATTCGTGAATCTGAAAAATTGTGGGAGTCATACCTGGTCCAGCAATCTTCTCATAACATGACCACTCGCGATTTCGGTGCGTATAGTAAGCCGATCTGAATAAGTAAATCAGTCCGGAGCTCACCGAAAATGGACTTGGACTGTTTAACATGGGTGTTTGGCATCCAGTTCATTCATTACGACTAAGCCCCAGAATGCGACCGTATAGGCCACATGACTAATCGAAATGCGGCCGGGAATAGCAAAAAGGTTAGCCACCCCTGGACAGAGTGATTTAAATACTATCATGGGTATTTAATGGGATTTATAGTTTCGAAGCTTGGATATCATAAAACTCCATTGTATCTGTACTCCAGCTGAATTCATAATTTATTTTCTTACCTTTACTGACAATACACGTTCGACAGCATCTCCAGCAAGTGGCGTAAGAGCGCGTAGAGATATCTTTGAATTTCCAACTTTTTTGAATTTGATCGGAAAAACGACCGTGACAGAATCTTTCCTCGGGATTCGAACAAGTCGAGTCGTGCCCGCGATATTAATGGACGCACCAGGTGGTATTACCAAGTCGTGCCACTCGTTTTCGTGCAGCGTAAGAGTAGCCTGTTATGGGAATGTTTATTGCAAAATATTTGATCAAAATTTTGTTCACCCGTTTCAACTTACGTCGATGTCCGTATCGAAATAATTGAAAAGAGTTGTCTTCATATTAAGAATTTCGCCACACACGATGCTAGACGGTAAGTTGAGAGATATGAAGAAACTTCGGAATACCGTGATCTAGTGAATATGTGCTTGGATTATTGGAAACCGAGAAAGCAAATTCCGTTAAAGTGCTAGTAACATCGACACTTTAGCTAGAATTTTCGAGGCCTGAGCTAGTCCCAATGAAACCGTCCATTGGTAAATTATAAAGAAATTTTTGAAGTCGACGCGGTTACACCAAGACCTTTCGCATTTGATACTGCAAAACTGCTCAATTCCCAAGTCGTAATAGTGTCAGGAGTATTGTTATTGAAAGTCACGGACCCATCATCCCTGTAATAACAAATGCACAAGATAGAAATCAATTTAATTAATATCTTTTATATTCCAAATTACCATGCAGTGGAAAAGAAGTTAGGGGGCAATGCACGGCTGATAAAATCGTGGAGTCAAAATGGAGGAGGCTTGGGAAAAGTTGGAGAGAGCTATATACGTCAAATGTAGTGTAATATATACATTCCGCTTCGCCCTTTGCGCGTGCAACTTACTGGTACATAATGAAGCGAATATATGTGGATAAAAAGACGGTCAAGAATTAGGATCATTTAGGAAATGGTTATAGAGTTACCCAACTCAGAATGAAAATGGATATTTAGGCATACCAGAACGAGTGAAATGCTAGTTTCAGATAGTTGTCATGCAAAGACCATCTGGTCTCCGTAAATTTTGGTTTACTGCAACACAACGGAAGCAGGCGTCTACATTAGCGCTAGACGCATGCTATGTAATGTCGCGTTCCGTACCGAGCAAGCGTAGACAAAATAGTTTGCTAATTACAACTAACAGAAGGTAACGTGCGTTTCAGAAATCTATGAAGTAACCAAAAGCGCGCCTTAACCCTTTCTAATCGGCCGGCCTACTGACCAAAATTTTACTGCATCCACAAAAAAGACGATAAAATGTCATCCATATGGTATAAATCGACGCCCAATATATTGCCGTAAACCTGAAGTAGCCACCTAGCGGTCTGAGATACTCTTACGGCTCAGACGCCAGAGGAAAGAGCGGTATGCGAGAAAATGTTCTCGATTTCTTGAAAATAAAATACAATTTTGTTCTTCTATATCTTCTGACGTCATACTTAGGCCCTCTCTTGGTATATGACCACCTGCTTGCGTTTCGCATGAATCTCTACGTTCCAACGAGACATTACACGCTACTATAGCGCTTCATAGCCCAGTGCTACGATCACGTAATCACGTAATCTCGTGGAAGGCAATTCACTTCCAATTCTACATAACATAGTAACTATTTTATATATCTGCATGCTATTGAAGTGGTATCAACCCCAGTGGCTTGTTATATGTAACTTGCAACTGCATAACGGATTCGTAAGTATACACATATTGGCTAATTCGACACTGCCCAGTAGGGCTGTTCAAAAATAACTTTTTTTTCCCGATTCAAGCCGGTCACCTCTTAAATCGTCAGGTTGCAGTAGAAAACCTTGCTCACCAAATTTCACTCGATTCCAACCAGTAAAGGCCTCCGCAGATCCAATTAATTTTTTCAATTTATTATGGAAAATTAAAAAAAAAATTTTCCAAATTTTTCTGCCAACCCCATGAACTTGTTGAGCTGTCTTCAAAGACGTTGCAAAACAAATTTGAGTCAATTCCGACCAGTAGAAGCGGAGTTATGTGAGTTTTTCGATGATATTTCTCGGATTATCCTTGATTGGTGGATAATCCGCGATTTATCAACGAAAAACTCACATAACTCCACTTCTACTGGTCGGAATTGACTCAAATTTGTTTTGCAACGTCTTTGAAGACAGCTCAACAATTTCATGGGGTTGGCAGAAAAATTTGGAAAATTTTTTTTTAATTTTCCATAATAAATTAAAAATTTTAATTGGATCTGCGGAGGCCTTTACTGGTTGGAATCGAGTGAAATTTGGTGAGCAAGGTTTTCTACTGCAACCTGACAATTTAAGAGGTGACCGGCTTGAATCGGGAAAAAAAAGTTATTTTTGAACAGCCCTACTGCCCAGTGCCCACTGCCCATATGCGCTCGAGAAGTCAGTTCATGTGATACATTATTGCTTTATTTCATATCAATTTGAACTGTATTCTATACGGCTAGTGTTCCATGTATGATCAACAGTCGTCATAGAAGCCAACAGTAACTTCGTGTGCCATCTAAACCGATATATAACTGCCTCTATATGATGTTGTTATTACAGGCTCTGGTACCAAAATAGCCTAACTCTCACGCTGGTTTTGTGTAGTGTTAGGGCTGGTGTCGGCTTTGTTATACAATACTAAACCCCATGATAGGGATATTGATGAATATGCCAGGATAATGGCCAACCATATGTACAATTTGCAATTGCCTGAAGCAATTGTACATCTGTTTGAAGCCGCAACGAGTCGGATGAACTTACGCAGCCATGATTTTCACGTAATAAGGTATTGCTTTCTTACACGTCGATTTGAAACATCTCTACGTGCTAATCTTCGATATGAGGACTTTCATTCAATAGTATGAACAACAGCAAGTCATAGAAGATAACTGTAATTGGTTATATGACGTCTAGAACGGAAGATACAATGGTTTATATTCCAGGCGTTCATTCACGCGAACATCATTGCAAATTCAATTTTGCGGGAAACGTTTTTGCGTGTTCAATCTACATTTCAAGCAGGATATACATTGATATAATAGGTTACACATGGTCTTATGTATGCGTATTCATAATAACTATCCATATAAATCGATTGTTACCATTTAGAAAGTAATGCAGGTCGAGCTATCATAGAATAAATAACGACTCCTCCGTGTTAAACAATCGCGGACCAGTATACTGGTCCGCCGGTCGCAAAGGGAATCGTGAGATCTTATAAGTGTAGACGTTGTCAACTTGTCACCACCAATGCGTGACGCCGTATCGCGATTAGTTGATGTTGAGTTTATGACATGCACCTAACACAAACCCGGCTTTTCGTTCTTCCCATATCCAGGCTTCCGGAAAGAACTTGCGAACATGTGTCGCATAACTAGACAAATCAACAGTTATTTCGTAATTTCTAACAGCGGCGAATGCTATACTGGCATTCCCAATTTGGCGAATACTATTCGATCTACAAAATAAATACAAAATGCATGTATTTTTCATGTTCCACGCCTACTATGAATGAGCCTATCCTCATAACCATGTGGACTGGGTGCATTGATTTTTCGAACAATCTGCATCCACAATCTCGTATAACACAGATTATTCGAGAATGAGTCCCTGCGTATATCTTCCTACCCACACTTGTTTCCTATCAAACGTAGGCGACATCAACCACATTTTCGATATGTTTCTTTAGCTCATCGGACGACATGGCGCATTGGCAATAATTTAGTCGAGTCTGCAGTCGGTAAGCTACATTGTCAATTACAAATGTACTGTTGGCACTTATCCGGCATCGCAGGTCCTACATGTATAGTGTATACTGTAAAATGTATATTTCGACAATTTCCCAAGTCACGTCTAAATCACATGTAAATCGCGTCCGCGTCCTCGGTGCTTTACGTATATAAGCTGGATTTTGCATTTACATGCGCAACAGCAGACTCAATAATGTGCCCACCCTAAATCACAATCGGACCAGATCCACCATTCTGGAAAGACACCTGCGCAGATTCTGATTTTGTGGTGCGAATGAGATAGTCTAGGGTAGGCCAATGTTGTACTCGTGAACATGATTGGCCGAGTAGCAGTAGCAGTATTTTTAAGTGCTTCCCCAAAAAAGACAAAGAATGTTCTCCTCCGAGGAAACCAGAAGTGTAGGAAAAACGCGATGGTGCGGAAGGAAAAAGTGAAGAGTTATTATCATGCCGTTAGTGTCCACCAGGGTTGACGATAATTTGGAAAATCTCAATAATGATGCGTATTCATGACTCATTCAACAAATTATTGACAGAAATCGTCAATGAGCCTGCTATAAACTCACTGGAAAGTCGTTAAGATTTGGTTAAAAGCGGTTGGAAGTATAGTTGCCGCAAAGTGGGCGTGCGAGCGATCACTGAATGACGAGAAGACTAGTAATGACGAAATCGCGGCTCTTGATTGGTTAATCAACTATGCTTGAATGATCACAACCTCAGCAGCCCTGCTTATCAGTTGATTCTACTCCTTTAAGAAGTTTGCTAACGGCAATGATTCTGTAAACGCATTGTAGGTTTGTGATAAAGTATTAAAATGGGACACTTTGTGATTGAATGTTTAATGCTTTAGTTTTAAAAGTAGGTTACGATAGCTTTAGACTTAGCAACAATATGACAAAGGTGAAACAGCGAATGACCGTGAGCTAGTCTGCTATGCTTGCGATACCCCGAATGATCCTTCCTTTCTGAGTGAAGGTAAAGTATATTAGTCATTAAGGCAAGTTTTCGTTGCGCTAAAATCGCGAGAAAGTCGCACTTAATTTTGACAAAAGTTGCAGTAAAGAGTTGAATTTATGATTTTTGTTGAATTAGTATGGTATGAGACACACGAAAGGATCTGTTGCATAACCCGGTTCCTGCAGAGCTGTCATTTCACGGACATTCTGGCGAGACCGCCAAAAATTACGTTGATTCCTGGCACTCAGCCAGAAAATTATGCAAGGCAGGACTCATTTCCCCCAAAAAGCAAAACAGCATAGCGATAACTCCCTCTCCGTAAAACTAGTCAAATAACTCTCCCCGAGCCCCTATGTCTGCAAACTTGACCCAAGGCGTTGCAGAAAAATTCATTCTTGGTGACTGTAACAAAATCAATAGGATGGATAAGGGGACCCAGGGAAAATGTAATTTTCAGCAGTCTCGCCTGGGCGTTCGTGCAAAGGGAATCTATCTTAAATGTAAACGATAGAATTACTTAAGCGATTTATTTACATATTTTTTGGACGCGGTCGTGCTTGGCAGGGGTGAGGGGTGGTTGAAGTTCTTGCTTGCAAGCCATTGTGTCATAGATAACACAGTGAGATACGGCTAATCCATTATATAGCTCTTTGTTTTGCAAATCAAAGAGAATAGAAATAGAAATAGAAATAGTTTATATCATGATTTTCAATCACTTCTTTACGTTTTGACGCAATATTTGATAAAAGTTGCAGTAAAAATTGGTATGAAAATTAGAGAAAAGTTGCACTATAAAATCCTTCCAAACAGCTTAAACATCATTGTACAAGTTCCAAGATTATGAGTATCTAGGAAGCTGTTGGAAGCTGTAAAACAAAGTTGCAAAAGCTGCAAAAACTTGCCTTACAACCAAACTGAAGCAGCATACCGTGGGAGATGAATGACGGACACAATCGTATGTGCTCAGAAGATGATATATGTGGGCCGACCAAGTAGCTCACATTGAACTCTGAAGAAGTGTAACCTAACGATTGCACCTCTTCAATGCATTTTAGGTCTTTTTTATATACATGTCTGGTTCGATTCAAGCATTAGTCGTGATGCAGCCGGTAATGACCTAACACTCATTAGGGACATGCTAAGTTAAGTTATAGAAGGAAACTGTCTTTTTGCAGGTACTACCATCATGTCTGTGCTTACCTTCAGACCTTTTTCTAAGGCAACTGCTGATTCAACCGATCCTCAGAGCATTGAAGACTTCAATTATTATATACCACGACAAGAGCTTAATTAGATCAGACAAAGTACTGTCATTGTTATGATTTAATTTGCATTCAATGATGGTGTATCCCTTCCAAAACTAGAAATTCGTTCGCCACTTGCATAAAAGAACCTTTGCAGTATTTCTTTGTTTGTTTTTGTGCTTTCTTTCGATGAAAACAAGGCATGCAGGTACAACGGTTTTCTTCACGATAAGCGAGTCGTGTTTTAAACGTTTTTGTGAAGCAGCTGCTCTTTATTCATCATGTATTTCGTAACTCAATATCTCTTGAATTAATCTTGAATCATTATTTGCGGAGCAACCTACAATGCGCTTACAGAATCATCGCCGTTAGCAGACTCCTGGGACGGCTAGGCGATTTTTTTGAAATGTCAAAATAAGTAAATATGATGTCAAAATTGTAGCGTTAGGTCAAAAAGTTGTCGAAATTGTATATAAAGTAAACATTTTTTGCAACCTGCATTTCATTTGCATTGTAGATGTTTGCACTGTCTGACGCACAGTCTGGCGCAATCCCCCACTACTTGCTCATTACGTCAAATGATGGTGACTGTAGGTTATTCTTTAGCGTGTGTGTGTGAGTAGAGTGCGAGAGTGGAGCTTACGCGTAAGTTCGTCAACCCGAAAAGGCTTGCATTACCGGCATTTACGTATGTACTCAACCCTTATGAATTGATATCATGGTAAATTTGGAAAAATCCCAACGACTTGTTCGTATTCAATACATTATACCAGAGACGCGGGACATACGGTCCGCGGTCACAGTCGGCCGCACTTCTCCACTACTTGCTCACTACGTCAAATTATAGTGACTGTAGGTTATTCATTCATTTTTCGGACACAAACAATAGTGATTTTTAGTTATTCTTAATTATTTTCTTTGTGTGCGACATGCAGCCAGAGTTCAGAGGGCCTGTTCATAGTTTTAATCGACCACAGATTGACTCATTGACTTCGATAGCTGTTGGAATACATTAGATCAATAAATTCATTGAATATACAGTTTTGGTTTCTGTGCTTCAAACTTAAAATTTACATTAATTTCGATTAATCCTTTAATGGGTGGATAAATACGTGTTTAATGTAACGATCCAGGAATCCGGCACGCCAAGTAGCCTACTTCATTTCCCATATCTGGCCCGCCGACTGGAGAAGTTGCCCGCCCCTGTCCTTAATGAAGCAAGACTGCATGGGTATTGGTCCTTATATCAAGAAGCGCATGATGAAAATTGTGATGTAGTCCACAATGTGAGAAAGAAGCAATGCGGCGTGTCACCAGAAGTGTACGTACAACTTCCGTGTTGCCAGCCGACAACTGCTGCTGTTGAACGTTCTTCCTCCATTCTTGGCAAGCTACTCAATAAGGACAGACACTTTCTACCCTAGAATGTAGGAAAGTATCTTTCGTACTACTACAACAAATTTTTAATTATTTCAACCTTAATGCGTGATGTAACTAATGGAATTCTTCAATGGTCCATATTCCGCTACAATAAATTCTTTCTATGTCAAAATTTGTCAGTTTATAAGTCAAAAAAAGTTTTTTTCAGGCCAAACAACTCCGTAAGGACAATCACTTCCAACCAGAAATGAGGATAAGTAGTACAATTCTAACAGTTTCTAGAAAACACCTAATTTACGTACATGGGGTCGAAAGTGGGTCAAAACTAAGTTTTTTCAGTGAAAAATTTTTTACAAAATTTCGATTTTTGTTTTTCGGTCAAAATCCTCCCTATTTTATGTCAAAAAAACATCAACCTACTGATCATCAAGCCACCACCGTCGTGATCATTGAATCATAGCTGATTAGTCAATGGATTCGTGAATGAATTCGTGATTACTAATCTTCACGCCGTTCTATGGTCGTCCTCTCTTCTTCAGCAGCTACTTTGAAACGCGTTTAGTCAAATCTTAACGAATCTTCTGTGAGATTATTACAGGCTCAGTGACGTTTTTTTAATCAATAATCTATAAAATGAGACATGCATAAGCATCATTTTTGAGATATTCCAACTTTTGGACAACCCCATGTCCACCTTTCATCGTAACGAATAAAAGGCTAATTATACAGTGACGGTAATCTAACCTGACAGTGCTGTCAGACCATATCCATGATTCCGGAAAATAACTTCTAGCAGGTTTTGCAGCTGCTTGATCGATGCCGTCATTGTCAGCCACAGTAGACTCCTCTGGTATCACGCCAATATCGATTATCCTCGCACTTGGGTTGTAGTAGAAGTAGTAGTCATAATCCACTGCCGAAAAACAATCAGAGACCCGGATGAGCTTTAATCGCAGAAGAAAAATAAGGGCGGGATTGAATAAACAGACTGATCGCTGCGCTTAAAGTTGATCGAGTTACATCTGTAGCAGAGTTGGATCAATTATAATTGAGCTGAATGTAATTCATTACATTTTTCATGTAATTGTAAATGTAATTGTAATTTGACGAAAATTTTGCTCAATTACAATTTCAATTACATGTTATCGAAACCTGACAATCACAACATAAAATAATCAACCAATCAATAATTTATTCGTCACACCAATGAAAATCTGGTACGGACCAGGATGATGACGAGGGGCCGCAAGGCCTTAAGGCCTTGGCACACAGTCGCCACCTGTAATAATATGCCTATATTTAAATAGGTGCTCTATGCGTGCCGCGTTATAAGTAGGTAATTCAGCCATGCTAAACTGTTTCTTATACTTCAGTAGCAACATAAAACTTTGTGGATTACAATATAGGCTAAACCAGTGGTTATCAAACTGGGGGGTGTGCGACCCTTGGGCGGCGCGAAAGGATCTGAAGGGAGGGGCTCGAAGCTTCGGTAAACTGAAATTTTTTCCCGGGCTTGGCGCGATTGACCTCTATTTTAGAGCAATTGCTATGTGCACAGTCCGAATTTCATATTGGAGAATTCTCTCATCAACAGTCATAACTTTCCATACCATCAACCTATATGTAAGAATTGCTATCATTCTGGTTTCATTGTGTGATATGACGATAAGTGGGGCACGAAATATTGTACTGTCAAAAAGGGGCATGTCTAAAAAATATTAGAGAATCAGTGGGCTAAACTAAATCCTAATATTTCAAAAATGAATGAACAACAAATAAACTCTTCAGAAACCTGTGCTGAACAATTTCCTACACTACGGTCAGAGTTTTATTTTTAAATCTCTGACCAGCACCAAGGCTTGCTGCAACACTTGCAAAAATAAATTCAAGTTTCCAGCCAAGGCTTTATCAAACTTGATCACGCATTTGTTGAGATGTTATCCCAATCTTACCTCCAATCTTGGCCAAATTTACTGGGGCCAGAACTTCTCGCACCCTAATGTTCATCAAATGCAATGTAACAGTTTCCGAGCAAGTGAAAATGTAAATGCGAACCAAAGTGTTGTAATTCGTAGTTATCAGGAGGTTCTTTCCTTTTGCATTCATTTTAATTTTACACATCTTATCGGTATCATCTTTATCGCTGACGCCTTACCAATTACATTTCATTATCGTAACTGACAGGTGACACTCAATAACACGCGTTGTAAGTGGGGCGTTTCACAGCCACAGCACCAATAGGTTGCGGTCTCGACTCCGACCGAGGTCGACTACAGAATTCACACCTAAGTGTTGGAGGTATATCTAGGCTCCTTCTCGCCACGCGATCCGCGCATGCGGTGTCTTACAAAGTCTAGAAATTCGTCGTGCTACAAGTCGGTACAATACGGACTCATACTATAGTATAGAATATCGGACAGGTGTAAAATGACCAGTGCAGTCGAAAAACAATCAATATCAAAACCATTGACAACTCGAGACACCTCGGGTAATCAAAGCGCGAAACCCGACTTTATGCGTCCCGACTAACAGTTTTTGATGACACGATTAGCATTCTCCTGTTCAGCTAACTCTCAGCACTAAGTGTATAACGTCAATTAAACCAGTGGTTCTCTGCTTTTTTCACCTCTCGGGCCGGTAAAACTTCAGAGCAAATGTTGTGGGAGAGTGAACCGTAAAAAATCATAAATCAACCTCAAATTAAATCACGACAAATGTATACAATCAACTTAAAAATTCATTTAATGCTGCCTTTTTGATACCAGATATTAATACGTTGTTCTATTGAAGTTTCTGCAAGGCAAAGCTCGCAAAGTCCTGTTGAAGACCACTAACTCAATTGTGAGTGTTGCGACGTGTCTGTTTGTCTATTACACTGCCTAACATCGTTAATTGCACTGTCGCAATTGAACGAAATTTGTTTAAAAGTACAAATCGAGATGTAGGCCACTTTTAACGGTTTCGAACAACGCTTGTACCATTGCGATATGTCCAAAGTAAAAGTAGACCCTTGGACTTTCTATTACGACACCAAGCTGAAAAATACGTTCCTGACCTTTAAATCAATTTATAATTTGATATTTTATTTCTCTAATTACTTAACAAGCAACCAGCTTGCAGTTTGTAATTGAGGTATAAAATTGTAATATATGTAGATCAATGTATCAATGTAGATTCGGAAAGTTTCACCGACAGCAACTTTATACGAAAACAAACGGCGTTGAGTATTAAGCTGAGGGGTGAACAAATCGGAAGCGCAGGATATGGTATAGGCTTTACGAGATGCAGTTCACAACGAACAAATTCGCGAAACAGATATATCTCCTGTGAGGTCGATACGATAACCTATACTCAGCAGTGGAATGCTTATGATCGATGCTGTACAGTTATTATACTTGCACAATTGAGTGGCTGTCTACAAAATTAAATGGACATACAACGACGACTTCAGGTAGAGATAATCGTTGACACTGTAATCACATCTGTAAATATCGTTTTAATGTATATACCATGCACTTCGCGTCAGTGTTGGGATGACTCGAGTCAACTTTTTCGTATGACTTGACTTGACTCTAGTCACTTTGGAAAAATGACTTGACTTGACTTGACTCGGCGCTTCAGAAATCTGGATTGACTCGTTACTCGAAGCAAAATTTACCAGTCAATTTCAAGTCATCAATAAGTAAATGGTACGTGTCAATTAAATGTTCGGATTATCCGCGATACGCCGGTGAGAGCAACCAGTCATTCACTGATTGTACGTTTCACTGCTCCTCCATTGTTACATCACAAATAAATATGCCGGAAACGAAATGATCATAGCTTACGTTGATGCAGTAGTAGTAGATTACTAGCAACGTATCTCCTTTCCGTAGACGGCTCACTGCTGCTTATATTACGCAGTGCTTACTTTTATAAACCTTCTTGTATGATTTAAATCGAATGAATATAGTTTATCCGTTTATATTTTCACGGATGTGTAGATGTGTATTGTATTGTACCATATCAATTTGGTTAAACTTCTCGAAGCATCGTATTCTATCATCTATTTTGGCTGATAATAACAGACTGTAGCATATAACTATACAGTTACTCACGTATTTTATTAGCAGTTCTACGTGTGCGTGTGCGATACAACTCCTTTTTGCATGTATATTTAACTTTATACTCGTTATTTTATTTAAGATAAATGGCTAATTAATCTGTCTTTCACACAGCTGGCAAAATGTTATGAGTTTGAATCATCACTCGCCCTTCGAAAAATCACTTTGACTTGAATTGTGACTTGACTCGTGACTTGACTTGACTTGACTTGACTTGACTCGACTTGACTCGAGTCACCTCCAAAAATCTAGTGACTTGACTAGAGTCACCTTCGAAAATCTAATGACTTGACTTGACTCGAGTCAAAATCTGCAATGACTCGAGATGACTCGTGACTCGAAGGTAGTGACTTGATCCCAACATTGCTTCGCGTTAAGACCTTGCAAACTCCAACCTAATTTGAACTAAAATTCGTTGTTCCGTGCGAGGCGGTTGCTGATTGTTATCGGATGCGAAATTTATAAAAATCATTACTACCCGGGCCTGTGAATTCCTTCCTATCTTTCGATCACATATCTTAAAAGGCATCCTGGAAGACGCGTGTGGATTACGTATGATGACAGCAACAAATAGTGTTGCGATTAGAAGGTTTACTCATCACAAGATGCACACACGTCCAAACACTCACTCTATCGCTGCAAACCACAACAGTTTTACATATGTTGTAGATCTGTAAGTATATCTTTGATAGATACTACATTGGCTCATTGCATTCACGCCATAAATAATTATATTTCGAATTTCAGGGCGAGCCTCAGCTGAAGCACAAGTGTGGTGAGAAATATAAGTAGTCAACGTTTACCAATATCGCCATTGCTAGAACCAATAATTATGTGTTATTTGATATTTGAATGATCGAATAAACAATTACTCAATATTTTAAACTGCAAGTGTGTTGTTGTTAATTTGATTGGGCAGTTTGCTATTCACTTAGTGTCCAGAGTGCCTACGCTGCACCAGTCCCATAACCACGATAAGCACCAGTCCAAACTGTGACAATCCCTTTCACTAAGTATCACTGTACGACGAACAGTGATTGCACGAACTACAGACCTGGGATGTAATGACCGGAGTAGCGATTATTTGGTGACTCGGCTTGACCCGAACCAAGTCATATGACGAGAGACTAAGACGGCCAAAACATATATTTTATTGTAACTTCGAAGAATTTGCCACATGATTGGTGTTTCGTCCATCAGTCCTGATACTTAGCTAGAAAATAGGGCCAGAAACTGTTACGACTCAGGAAAATTGATCTATTATGAATGCGAGTCATTCTATATCACCCGGACAGAATTGAAAACGTGGATTGAACCAGATTGAACTGAAAACTGAGCCGTGAACATAATGGCTTGTACTCGGATTCGAGTCAAAATACCATGACTCGGACTCGACCCTCTACTCAATGACTTTGACTCGGACTTGACTCGGTGGTGAATTGAAAATGACTCGTCTTGACTCGAGTTAAAACTATGAAAGTATAATTGGCTTGTGACTTGGAACCTCGTGACTTGGTTAGAACCATGCTTCTGACTTTCTCTGTACATCAATATAAATAAAATAGCCGATACTCACTCGCTGGTTTTGTCTTGTAGACGAGGCCATCTGTGAGAATAATAAATCCAGAATTCTAAAACAAAATGCATTATAGTTACTATTTAATAAGGGAGATTCTCGGTGATGGTGCCAAGCCCAGAAGTATACAATATGCATGTTTTAAAACTATAACTGGAACCCCTGATGTCGCGTGACTTCTATTCGTAAAATTCCTAAAATGCGACCCGTATTGCGCTACCGCTACCGTGCAGCGGACCAATCCAAAATTAAGATGCAAGGACATCAGGACAAATAACGTGTTAAAGTTCTTCAAAACTCCGATGTTTCGAAAGAAATTGCCACACGAACAGCATGTCAAGTTTCGTTTGCCAAGTGAACCAGGATCATCGACTACTTTCACGCATTAGCTCAGTCACATTCAGTTTAAATATATTTTACCTACCTGTCCTAATCAATTTTACAAATATATGCAATATGCATGCATGTATACTTTTTCAACGAGAGCCGATTATTTCCGATGATGGATGAGTGTTGCCTTGGTCGAGGTTTCTCTAACTCAAAATCTCTCTACATGTACCAAGTTTCGCTTATTCCTGTCTACCAACAACTACCAGAGCTTTCCGCTATTAGAACATCTATGAAAACTTAATGAAACAAGACAATGACGGATATTATACCCCATATCCAGTCACTGATGGCAATGGCTGCGAACAACGATCCATTCCAAAGAAGCAGAAATGACATATCTATGCGCTATAGGCTATAAGTTAATTGTTCCAGTCTTACGCATAGGCCGACTTGTGACAAACAAAACCTTTGGCTTGCATCAATGCAAGCAATTTGAAAATTGGACTAGAGTGTCCGATACATGCGCAATATGAGCATGCGACTTTATAGCCCGTAGATTAACTCTAATGCTATTGAACGAATCCTCACGTAAATTCTAGGGATGACGTGAGTAGTTATGTAGATCGGTCGCGAACGGCTATGGGGCTCTTATGGGTGCACCCGACCGGTGCCTCGAAACTCGTATTGAACCGGTGACCCTTTTGACCCCCCCTTCCACCCGACCGGTGCCTGGGTTGGTATAGGCATCTCTCGACCGGTAACCCTTTTCGGTATAGGGATCACTCAACCGGTGCCTCGAAACTCGTCTTGAACCGGTAACCCTTTTCGGTATAGGGATCACCCAACCGGTGCCTCGAAACTCGTGTTGAACCGGTGACCCTTTTCGGTATAGGGATCACTCAACCGGTGTCGTAGTGGTAATCCGTACTTTCGGGTATATGCATCTCTCGACCGGTGTTGAATATGTATCTTGTATGGTAAATAGTCACGTGATTGCTCCTTAGTTAATGTGTATATCGTAGATTATTATATATGACCAATTTGAGGTAATCCCAACGTTTACGGTGAATGTGACTTTAATATAGCGTTATTCTTATGGCCGCGGCGACACGGTAACGTAGCTGATATAGACATGATAGCGTTACAGTATAGGGATCGCTCACACGAAGACGCCGTAGTTTAGTCGTGACAAATGACCGACCGTGTTCTAACTCTTTCCTCGCTATTGATTCCTACGTAACCTGAATAGTACTTTCAGATCGGATTATTCGCACCTTCCGTACCGCTGTTTCGCACCTACAGAATAGTCTGCTGTTCACAACCACAACAAGAATCACAAGTATACACATTTATACATTCATTCATTACTGTGAAATCAAACTCTTCACAAAAGCACGCACAATCGTATCATTCACTTTTTTATCATCCCCAAAATTATTCACGTATTCCTTGGCTGAAAATCCTTGAGCTCTTTTTATCAAGAATGCTATAGCATGATCTCCACGCACATCCGAAGTTTTACTCTGTAACTGTTTCCCAGTCACGGAAAATTCATCCGGATCCAGGAATTCGATTATCTGAGGTTTTAGTGGTCCGAAACCTAGTGAATCGTGAAAATGAGTATCGTCATCTCTGTATATGGACACCCAGTGAGACCCAGGCAAACTCGACTCGTCGTAATTAATGATGATAGCGAATTTTCCGCTAATTGGTTTCTTTGGTAACTGGTCTACTGGATAAGTCCCTAGATATAGACTTCTTGTATCAGGATGGTTATAGAGAATATCATTGATCTCAGACGTATTCATATTTCTACGACTTGTCTCTTTTGATTCAACTGTAGAAGATGTTGAAACTCCCTCAAGCATAACAAGGTTACGGAGGTCGGTAAAGGCTTCGATGTAGTCAAAACCAGATGCACAGTTCCTGTCTTATGAAGTTGATAACATCCCAAACTATTGTCGGGTGTCAAATCAAACACAAAAAGAGTGTATCCATTAACATAATCTTTGCGAGAAATATTTAAAGGTGCCTCGGATTCCCAGCGACCTGTCTGCGAGAATAGTGTCATATAACCTTCGAGTCCACCGTGTTTATCAAAATCGAAATGAAATTCGCGTCCGTTAATTTGACGCCCATCCACACTTAACGAAAGATTTTGAACATCAAAGTGTTTAAAGTTGAATGGATTTTTGGCTCGAACACCGTTAAATGTCGTGGTCTCGACTAAACCAATTACGATCTTCTTTGGCATGGTACCGCTAACTAACTCTCTATCAATTTTCGACAAGCCCGCCGCGAATGTATGAGTCGACATTTGTAAGCGTATCCAGGGATACTTTGCAGTATTCTTCTGTAGTACAGACTTGTGTGCTAAGCTTACACTTTCAGCGATCTTCATCTGTTTGACATACACTTCCATTTCGAGTAAAACAATTTGTACATCCTCCGCGTCGCCAAGAAGACAGAAATTATCTTCGTTACGTTTAAACTTTAATTTCATGTCGACATTATCCAACATACATCTAGACTGTTCAAAAAGACCCATTCGAATTTTTCCAATCAACTCTAGCGGGATGCTGTTTTTTGTAAGGTCTTTTCGTTTAACATATCCAGTATTCGCTGCACCAAGAACATCCATAGAGCCAGCGACATCTTTATAAAAACCTTGTCCTTGTACAAAACTCTCCGAGGCGCCGTGAGTATCATCAACAACCGGGAGATATAAGCTTTGTACGCATGACAATTATCTGAATTTATGATAACCTCATTTGAAATAGTTACATCGATTTGTTTGAAAAGAGAATCCATCATGTTATTGACAAGACCCACTTGTGTATCGTTTGCTAAATCAGTTCCATCGCGTTTAGTGAGCTTCAAACGTAATCTCAAGAATGTGTTTTGTAGATCCATATATCGATCCGTCCTTGGTAATTGTACTTCCATGACATTACCTAAACTATGGGGTTTGACGACGACATATTGCGATTCCTCAATACTGGTTTGCGTGTGGGGTATACTAAATATGTTTAATCCGGAGTTATGACATTCTCTGGAACCTGCGTGCATCAACATAGTTCTTAGTCGAATATATCCTGTTGTTTACGACGACGTTTGGATGAAGTGTTCTTTGACTTTGTTTTTTTCCTTTTTATAGCCTTGGGGGTTAAAATTTTATCAATCACTCGACCACCAGCTTGTTTACTTCTCTTGACAACACTAGACTTGATCGAGTTACCCCGTAATAGATCTCTCGCTATTTAACCTCCAGTTCGTAGCAATTGACCACCGGCGTATTTCGCAATAGGGGTCACTAAACGACCAAGCGATTTAAACAAACTCCCGATACCGGAACCGGCTTGAACCCCACCGCTAAAATATCCATAACCATCGCCTGAGGTAAAGACATACAGAATCTACAACATCTTTTGAAACAGGGAAATAATACGGATTTGTCGCTATCCAATTATGCGTGACATCGCCAGGTGTCAGCGGTATAACTCGTAATAAATGCGCTAACGTATCTCCAAGTAAGTGAGGGTGAATAATATCACAATACACAAACAAATATTGCCCAATCGCCGGTTCGGTTAAAGTGAAATCGATCTCCATGAGGGCTAATTCGCAATATCTCGTCGGGATGTTGTTGATGGTGAGTAGTCTGTGTTCAAAATCAGCACCAAGCATAGAGGTGGTTAACGTCACTATTTTCATCGTGCGTGGAGTGTCAATGTTGTCTCTATATCATGTACTAACTGACCGTATTGGTCCCGGATGGTGATTTTTATATCGCGGACGTGGTTAATCGACACTGGGAAATAAAACGGTTTTTCATATACAACTTCTTGTCTCATACACGTCTCGTTATTTACTTGGATCACACGAAGCAATTGACTCATGTAATCACCCACCGGATGATGTCGTAGTACATTGATATACACAAATAGATATCTGAGACGGGGTTGAGTTGGTTTAGGTTTGATCGACATGACATTACATACTGGCGTCGACACTTGATCAACTACAGCGAAATAATTTGCGAATATATCCGTGGGGTGGAGTGTGATATGTTTCGGGTAACGAATTCGGAAAAGTTCGTCGTTGATTCTTTCGGTGAAACAGTGTTTGAAACTGTCAGATAATATTCTTCGCGTCAACTCGAGGTTGTTTGCATAATTCCCAAGTGGTGTTAGGTACGCTTCCACTATTCGATCTTTCTCATCATGTAGCTCCCAGAGTGCTTGATCACGACTGATTATAATTCGATCAAGAGATTCACTGACAAAACTCATATCCATCAACGGAAACTCATTACAAATAATTTCATTCGGTAACGCCACCGAGAATTCACCTTGGGTGCCAGACAACGTGATGTAACTCATATTGAATCAACAGCTCTACGACGGAAGCGTAGGGTCACTGTCACTGGTGCTTTTCGGAATTTAATGGGGTTGCCAGCCGCATCACGTAGATAAATTCGTATCGTTCTAAAATTGTTTCTCGCTAAAGCAAAGAAGTATGGTTTTGGGAATATGTCGATTTGGTTTTCATTCGGTTTAGCGGTTACAGTAACCACCCGTAAAAGTTGTTGCAGTTTGTTACCGTGTGGTCTTGGTTGTATCAGATCACAATACACATAAACCTTATCAATCCGTTCCAACTTTACCGCAGATGTAAATATAAATTCTACCACTCCGCGGCGACGAGATACAACGCGTCTAAATGTTATTGTATCCAACACAGAACCAAGTGGTATCAGTCCGTAAGGTTCGGGTGAATCATGTGTGGTACGGGGTACGTGTCTGGCGCTAGAGTCTGCGGTGTCGGTATTTATGGGTACACCCCGCTTGGGTCTTTTTTTACTCGTGACTAATCTTCTGAATGTGATTCTAAAGTCTCCGAATCCTTTTAAAATGAAAATGTCCCCCATGTAATATTTCTCGTACGATTCTAACATTTCACCGATGCTGTAATACGAGCCTTCGGGAATATAATACCGTTCGGTGTATCCATTCGCATCGACAAATCCAAATCCGATACTTTTCGCTCTCACTTCAATTCGCGGCTGAAAATCATGGGGGAAGGTCAACTCACATAATCCTAGCTCATGGCGATTCATTTCTAATTCTTTGTAAAGTTCTGTTTGAAAATCTGTGCTAGTATTCGGAAATTTATCCAAACTCGCATTCGAAGGTAGAGTCAACAACATTTTATTGTTTCTTTTAACATATACGGTGAGGTGATGGATTCGGTAATAAATACCCAAGTGACGAAGACAGTAGCGTTAAATATATTTCACGATCCACCCCGACAGAAATTTGATATAATGAAAACACGATTACACACACTAACATACAAATCTGTACAATAAACACAATCTGGTTTTTCAGACTGCTTGAAACTTGACCCATGCGAGATGAGACGGAATCAGAATCCATAATTAGGTTGAACAACATTTTCGGTGTCTATTTATACAAATCCGAGACCCAGGAATTAAATTTAGACGGGTAACCCAACAATTTAACAAGATATTGTGTTTTCTTTCCTTTCTCGCGAGTAGACAGGATTTTTTCGATATTGTAAATATTATTATTTTTAGTTATTGGTTGTAACTCTTCACGTTGGAATCTACCGTCTATAACTTCACCGTGGTAGTCTTTCAACTGATATGTAGGGGGGTCACCTTTACGACATTGAGATACGAAAAAAATTTCTTCGGTCCAATTCGCCAAGGCACTTTTTACAAAATTACCACGTGATGTCGAAATCCTGACTGGTGTGCCAATAGTTTGTTTGGGTTTTTTAGGGGTCATGTCACCGTATAACTTACGGAAAATTTGTTCTTGATTTGAATAATTAACATCCGCTGGAGGACACCCTATAGCCACGTGAAAAGTAGTGTTATACCCCTGACATATCTCAGACAGGACACTGACATAATTCAAAGTATTATTATGCGTGAAATAACGGTATAACACTTGCTTCAGAGTACGAATAACACGCTCGCATATTGAAGCTTTCAGTTCACTATTTGTATGAAAATGTCGCACATTGTTCTCTTTTAAGAAAGTCTGAAACGCACGATTAGTAAACTCAGAACCCTGATCACTTTGAATAACATGAAGTATACGATCCTTAAATATTTCCTTGAATCCGCGAATAATACCTTGCGAGGTTTTGTTCTTGAGTGGATACAGATATAAAAATCGGCTGAAACAATCGATCGTCACCAACACATATTTAAAATTGTCGTTTTCTTTTGAAAGATTTTGCATATGCATGAGATCGGTTTGATACTGAACACCGAGACCGGATGTAATCACTCTAGGTCTCCTAAATTTCTTTCGATAGGGAAAATGTTTCGTGTACGCGTCCTTGCTCGAAAGAAACTCCTCGACTTTGGCTCTATTCCGCCCTCTAGAGAATACGTATGCACCGCGGTAACTACCAGGTAGCCCTGGCGTGAAATACTTAGTATGGCTCCCATCCGTATCGTCTCGGGGTCTTGGGTGTACGACCGCTTTTCGTCTTGGCATGCTGAGTCTTTACTTTGCTTCGTTGGCTACTCGGTGATGGTATAGGAATCCTTGATGGTTCACCCTTGATCAGGTGTCGCAGTGCGTCCAACTCACTAGCCGAAAATAGATTCCTTTGTTCTGATATATCGATTTTCATCGGTTGATTCAGCGTGTCGTGTTTTATTTGATAACGATTTAGCACGTCGTTATATAAGGCTAATTTTCGTTCCTGGGGTATGTTCATCTGTAATATATCGCTCATACATTTGTCGATATCCAAATTCAATTTCTGAACGTCAGCTCCGTTGATCGGGCTCGGATTTATCAAGATTTTTTCAAAAGAACTCATTTTTTGAAAAGATTACCGAGTAAACCAGTGACTACGGGTAGGATGCTTTATAATAGAGTCATAAACATATCCCCATTCTGGTTGAACATACGTTTTTTATGTCGAATAGGGATGTCTTTCCTGACAAGTCGACGTAAACTACATTTATGAGCTGATAGTCGCTTTTTTTATACTTTGAAAGAGGGATGTTGCCGTTTAAAATGTTCTTTGTACAATCGCATATACACTCGATCAATTCTTTGCTGGCTCCCGATATAATTTGCTTGCGTATCTCGGGTTTACTTTTATGTAGGAACTCTAGTGTGGGTATATGCCGCCATGTCCGAGCTGGTACCTTGGTCATTTTGAGTTTAAAGTCGTCTCTGCGCCTGGCTATTTATACCATCGGGCTATAAACCACCATGGTTTCACCAGGAAATATATTGGTCATAACTCGTCGATTTTCAGGTGCATCTTGCGTGAGATCAAGGAATAAATAACTATGAGGTTGTCTAGCAGCGTCACGATAAGCCTCTGTTAAAAATCTAGAGTTTGGGTACATTTGTCGACCAAGAACACTGATCTGCTGTTGGTCGCGCGGATTCTTGAAAATCACCATATACGAGCTTGAAAGACTCAAGTCACGTGCTCCTTTACCCTTGTGGTACAGGTTCTGTGTGACGTAACAAATTGATTTGGCTGAATGATGAGAAAATCTTGTAAAGTAGTCTGCAATTTTCGCCGTCTCAGTCATGAAATCATCCACTATAATCAAGGTGTCTTCAGAGCAAACCTTCAACTCTTCTAAAATATCTAGACCGGCGTGGAATTCTACGTTACGCATCGTCTTGAAAACCTCCTGATAATTATTGTAACAATATACGACCCTGGACACACTAGGTTTAATCATTGATGTCGCATGTCTAATCAGCTTTGCAACAAAAGTGGTCTTCCCACTTCTTGAAGGACCACTCACAATACACGCGAATGGGTGGATCAATTCCATCATTTGTTGTTTATTGAAAACTCGATAAAGTGCATGTGTTTATATATCAACAAGGTTTGGAATATCCACTGTTGTAGTCATCTTGTTCTAGTGGAATATATAAACCCAGTAGAGTTCGATTCAACAATTTTCCACGAGTTATGAAATCTTCATCAGTGGAAGTTGTAGTGTTACAAACGCTTTATTCAGGTCGTCAAGCAGCTGATCCCAGTCTGCAAAATAATAAATCACATAAGAGGATTCATAATAAGAGAGGATTCATAGCGCTTTAAAATCTAACAGTGTTTCTATAACAACTATAGACCTCACCCTTGGAACACTCTTTCAAATCTTTATGTTGTCTCGACACGCGTTGTTCGTATAATTCATGCGATATCTCTCGATTCAAATACAGCTCCACGAAGTGTACATGATCGCGGCGTTGTACAAGTGTCTTTTCGTGTAAGCGAGTCAGGCCTGCTTGTTCCACAACAGATATTATGTAATCACTAGCCATCTGTAAAACAAGACACAGATTTCAGGAAATATTATTACTAAAACGTTTTAGTTACAAGTTGACATTTCGAAAACACCCACAGATTGTAAACAAAGTTTCACCTAAAACTATCAGTGTTCACCACAAGATTATGTTCACAATGACCAAGGGAATCATGTTTGCAAAAATCATCGGTTGTAGCATCGCTACTTTCAGAGTCAGAACGAGTTCGTTTCAAACTGTTTGCAACTCGATGTTGATCAAGGAAAAATTGGAATTTTCGATGTCGCTTGCGGGTTCTCGAGTAGGCTTGTCTCTCTTCGTGACTGAAAAGCGGTATCCACGAACAATTTCTTCCCAAGACCACATAATTTGTCAGCTTTGCTCTGTTGAATAGGATGCGGTTATCACTCGGCATCTTTCGATCGGGAAATTGTAGTTGAAGTAGCGCTTCTATGCAGACACTTCGGACACGGGTCCATTTCTCGTCTAGTTCCTGACGGCGCGCCTTGGATCGATCGGGTATCGTGCGGTCTTGTGAGTTGTCGTCGGTACCGTGAATCGAGAGCTGTGTTAATTCCTGCTCCAGTTCAAGCGTCTCTTTGTGCAAACTATTTAAATCCAATTCTGACATTACTGACTCAATATATGAAATAGCGTTATCCATCTGGAAAACAAATGAAACATCAACACATAAAAAATACAAGTAAATCATAATAATAGCAGACACACAGATAAAATACAATAGCACACAAAATATACAATTACACATTTAATGGCAGGGTTGACACACCATCCTCGAGCACTCGGCGTTTGGCATAGAAATAGGAAAATGTTTTACGCTGTTGTTGGTACGTATAGACACCCCTATCTCTGCACCGAAACCCCTTGTTCACTCCCCCGACAGATTGCCTAGATGTCAAGACACCCAGAAAAGTTTCGAAATCGACTGGGTTGGATTTCTGGAGGCCTTTGGAAGCTAATTTTTTCTTTGCCCCATCGCAAAAGTAATTTTTGGATTGGAGACCACAGAAAGATGTACCACCTTCGTACTCCACTTTCATCAAACCCGGTTGACGAAGGTTATAGGCATACGTGTCTTTGCAACACTGTCTCGATCGGTCAAAAGAAACCGGATCAGCCAAAAACTCAGTTCGGTGCTCGTCACAAAAATAGCGTGGAAACCAGTTCTCGTATTCCACATAAAATTCATCTCTTTTCTCGGGGATAAGGATATCGTCGAATGAGGCTGAATGCGAAAGATAGAGAGAGTCCGTGTCCATCATTAATAGCATGAAGCACTCGTTGCGGAAATATTTACACAAGCAGTCATAAAAAAACGAGAGCATCTTGAGCTTAGCATTGTTATAAACCCAGAACCCCACTTGAATACAGTTACCCCACTTGATCGTTTTAGGTCGCTTCGTTACTTCAAATAGATCAGCGTTCAATTCATCATATTTCACAAAAAAGCGATCCTCAACATTGACATCCAATTCACTTTTATCACAGTAGGTGGTTCGTTTGAATTTACGTGGATTCATCAAGACCCGACCATAGCTGCTGTTTCCGGCTAATTTTTGTGTCAGGGCAATAATCTCTAGGTTAGGGTCACGGTCCCCAGCCCGTCGACAGTCTGAGACATTTTTCGCAAAGTTGTCAAAACATGTCTTTTTGGTGAATTCGACCGCCTCATGAATTTTGGATATAATCAATCCGTGTTCAACATACCACTTGATCAAGTCGGAGGTCAACAAGATTTTCTTACCCCAGTATGAAGCAACTAACATGCGGGTGGGTTTGGTGAGTAATTTGCGATCAATGGCGAACTGTTTCATTTGACCTGACAAATGCTCGCGAGACACCATCGTATTTTGGAATATCGGGCATAGTTCAACAAACTTCCTTTGCAAATGTTTTGGCGTAAAATATCGACTGATAAACATCCGAAGAATGCACCAGTCATTACCATCTCCATCAATTTATGCGCGGTGACAGACTTGGTTCTATTCAATTGCGGTTGAATACCTTTAAGATATCGCACAATATCAGGATTTTCCTGTTTCTCCGTGCGCCAGTCACATTCCCATTTACATACGACTTGATAATTGAGACTTTTGTAATAATCATGAACACGTTTAGTTCGTTCTCGACGTTCCAAGTCATCACAGCCAAATCTGCACTGATGTGCATGAAAATGACACCCAAGAAAAGACAAGATTACCCCTTGACCAGCTGAATTACGATAGAACCCATCAGCTGGGTAATTACGGGCTCCTATGCGGATTTCAGGTCCATTAAAAGCATGGTGGACATGTACATTGTGAATGTGAGAATACCAGTTTAGCCATTGAGCTGCTGTCTCCCCCCATTTCGGCGCGGTCTTGACAGGTTTGAATTTAGTACACTCTGCATCGAGTGGTTGCCAATGTACCGGGAAACCAGTTGGACTAGGTTCACTCAAAGCAAAAAGGTATAACGAATTGCTGTCCAGCCCTGTTACATGTTGGGTAATCTGAGCGTTTTCCTTATAAAAAAATTCTTTGATTCGAGTTTCACCCTGTTTTTGGTATCGATGGAAAATGACCGACGGTCCACCCACTAAATTATCTCTGAATAGCGAAACCAGATCTTGGTGTTTATCATTGAACAAGGTGAAATCGCGCGGAATGCTATTGAAAAGATGCCTCGATACAACCCCAGGTAGGGAGACAGCTTCTTTGAATATATCCACACTGAATTGACTTTTGAAAGATTGAAATTGTTTTTCTAACCCCTCAATGAAGTAGTGAGTATCGATGGCGTTGTAACATTTGAGATAATCACGTAAAGTTGTCATTTTGTTATCGTTCCAAACCTTCAAACAGTTTTCATATTCAGCTGTGGATATATTACGATCTTTTAGCGAGCTGTTAAAGTCGCTGTGGCTAGGGAGACTCGGATAATCTAACTTTTCCAAACTAGTCAGAAACTCGAACGGAAAATGACCTTTAGCGGCGCTACATTTGAAGGCTTTCAAATAAGCATCGTACGAGAACCCAGGTGCCAAGTAATTTACAATATCCAAAAATTTAAGTCTGTTCGTTGTCAACGATAGGAAGTTGTTACCCCGTTTCAATACACTCAGATTTTCATCAATGAGTAAACCCATCAAGTACTCTTTGAGACAGTTCAAGTCATACCGACCGCCATTGAACGATAACACAGGGATTTGTTTTAAATATCGCATGGGCTCCTCTTGTAAACGTTCAAGTGGTATTTTTTTCTCGGAAGGATCGAGTGCTTTCATTTCGATAATTTTAGTTTCGAGCATGTCCAAGTAGTGTTGATATTCCATCTGTAACAATCTGAATGACTCGCTTTGAATATCATGAAAATGATCAACCATTTCCGCACACAAGTCGTTTGGGTCGCCGTTCGAAACAATTACATACGGCTCCAAGAACCCTTCCACATTAGAAGATATACTAACAGAAATGGGAATATGTTTGCACTCCCATGAAGTTTTGGAGGAATCTGGAATATCACACTTTTCAAACATGCTCTCGATATCAAACGCGATACGGTATTTGAAATAACGAAGCTGGTGGGGAACGAACACCCCTTCTAGATCGAGTTTTTCAAAAATGTTCAAAGGAGGGCTATAAACGCCACCCGGAAACACTTCAACAGGACCCGTTGCACATTTGTGT
This sequence comes from Botryllus schlosseri, assembly GCF_051294905.1. Lineage (NCBI taxonomy): Eukaryota > Metazoa > Chordata > Ascidiacea > Stolidobranchia > Styelidae > Botryllus > Botryllus schlosseri. Next base: position 5,422,005 of record NC_137244.1, on the reverse strand, counting down.
CTGGTCAATTCATACTGCTCATAAAAAAATCTTTCGCAAACATCACATTGATAGCTCTCAGCGTAACGGAATATATCGGTAATTAGACAGAAATGGTTGCTTTCTAAATGTAAGTACACAGGTTTCGCTTCAAACGTACTACGACGGAGTGCAACAGCTTTACCTTCGGTCTTGGTGTACACAAATATAGCAACATTAAACAAGTCCTCGATATCATCCAACATGTCAAGAGTTACACCAGATTCTACATTGATGCCATATACCGAAGTAAATTGTTGGGCCAAATCTTTGGTGTCTTTTCCTAGTGAGTGACCAATACAGCGAAAAGCACACAGATTATCATTGTACAGATGTCGATTTTTTCGACGTAGCATTGTCAAGATGCATTTCGATTGCGCAAGCCATATCGGGAGTTTAATACCAGCACAACCAATCAACATACCGTCGGTAGGATATACATAAAACTGTACATTAGTCAGACAGACCGGCAGTGACTTTGTGTTTGATCGAGAATTTCGTAATAAATCAAGCGCCGTTTCCAAGCGAATAGATTCAACAAATTCGTTGAATTTAGCTAGTGTTGAAATTGCTGTTGGTGTTTCTAATACACTATCAACATTCGCCGATGCATGAAAATAACGAAATCTCAGAGTCTCGATGTGGTACAAAATAAATGCATACGCGAAATTGACTTTGAAACGAGTCGACTCTGAGAAAAATATAGCTTGGATATCGCGGTAAACATCCGTTAGCTCACGATCGATAACTCGAATATTATACACATGACTAGTCTTTTTCACTACATACGATTTTATCGCTTGCCAGTTCTGATTTACAACTTCTTGGCGTTCGTCCCCAATCTCTGGCGGTGCATTCGGTTCTTCGCGAACACGATTCCGTCTGCGTCGACTCATCTGTAAAATTGATAACACGCGGTCAACTTCAGCACTTGAGGAACATGAAACTAGTCTTACTTACAATCTATTTTCTTTGCCTTCGATTCTTTATGCTTAATAAAACCAGCGACATATTAAACTACGCACGCTAACGTTGTGTTATAGCAGATAACTTACCAGTAGACTCGTGCGTTCAACTCGAGTTGCTCTGTCTGTCAACAACATAGAGAATTACATCATGTTCACTAGTTCTGAACAGTAATAACTCACCTATGCAATTCTTTGCTTCAATCCTGACGCTTGTTTTGTCTGTGGGGTAAACGAATAATATATTATTTTCATAAATCAAAGTAATCGTACTGAATAACTTACTAATTAACTCCTTATCCAGCAATCCGCGATCGAATATATCCAGACAGCCAGCCACGTTGTTCGCTGCTCGACGCCCGGAGAGAAAGACCTAAACCGCTGATTCGAGATTACACGAGCGCCAGCACCACTAGTGGTTGAATTTCAGAAGCTATGATTTAGGGCTCTAATGTAAAATCTGAAACGGTAAACAGAAATTGAGAATACACACACACAACAATGATAATCATACAGCACAATCACAAATTATACTTCAATTTCGTTCTAATTTCTAGAAGTCGATGCAAGTACTCATCGGTTGCGGTATTTAATTCAGGTTGAATCTCATCGAGACTCCAGCGCTGACCCTTGACAGCAAGCAATCGTTTGATGTCAGTCATGAGCTTTGTGACTGTCAATTTTTTTTCTCTATCAACGAGTCAACATAGCATAGTATTGAACCTAAATGCGGTTTAACAACGTCAATAGTTTGGAGGTGGGTGATCATCTTGTCAACTGTGTATTGACATAGTTTTTCTTCCTGTTTCTTCTTACCCTTCACATCGTCGCGAAAATCGTCGTCACTCACGCTTTTAGATTTCGCAGGTTTCTTGCCGGCCTTCTGTCTGGGTTCAGTACGACTCGAATTTTTCAATTTATCATTACAAAGCTGTTTAGCTGGTGGTATGCCTACCCCCGCAGTTGTCGATATGGTTCTTTTTCGAGCCAGCTTCCTGTTTGATACAGATTTAGGAGTATCAACCACCGATAGCGACTCAGCAGAGCGTGGTAGCGTCACCCCAGAAGTCGACGGCTTCTCGGTACTCAGTGATTCGAGGTTAACGACCGCCTCATCGATCGGTACACACGGTGTCTTCACCAAGTTCGTGAGATCATTAATCACGCTTTCTCTAGCTAGTTGACCCGACTTCAGCCACGCCTGGTGCGCTATATCTGCATGGTTTGGTCGCATTTCGATCGTTGTCGTAGAGTCGCGTTCTGTGGCTTCAACCCTTAAATCAGGCGTCATCAGATCACCAGGATTAATCGCGTCAAAGATATCCGCATTCTCTTCAAATTGCGATTCAAATGCGTTTGGTTCATAACCAAATTTATCAAGATTATCTATCTGAGCCTCGGCCATTGTATAATAATCGATCTAACTGCTCCAACCAACGTTTATGTCCGCGACAGTGAAGTATACCAACCTGGTCGAGGTGTCGTCTATCAGACATGGGGTAATCGTGATTAGTAATCGTAATCGATTACGACGATTACAGCATTTGCAAGTAATCGTAATCGCAATCGATTACATTCGAAAAAAATCCGAAGTAATCGTAATCGTAATCGACTACTTCACATATCTAATCGATTTTTTTTTGTGAAAGAACGATTACTTTTCATTTCTGCAATGGCCTTGAACATGACATGAACTAAACATTCGTGAACAATTAAATGTGCAGTTTAAAACAGGTTATTGATAGCTGAAACGTCAGATTTTCAAACGCCACTGCTCATTATTGCGTCACAAGTATTATCTTGATTCGTCATTAGGTAACGAATTATACGCATGAAGTAAATAGATATTCGATGTGGGTACGATGCACATGTAGTACTGTTTACTGTGATTGTAAGAACACCCGCTATGTCTTATTATATCAGGATAATAATCACCACTCTGCCTAGTTTCAAATAGTAGCGTAAGTATTGATGTTTTGGTATGCTTAAACGAAGTGTGACGGTGCTGATTGGCGAGCAGTAAGCCTATTTACGTACACCGGAAAAGATTTGAAATGTTGTACTCGTCAAACAGAACATGAGGATTTCAACATCGAAGCATTAAAAACCAACGGCCGCTGATAACAAATCATAACTGAGCCGTTATTGGCCATTACTCGTATAAAGGCAGCTCGGAATATCTGTATTAAGTGGATCGTAGGCAGTATTTTATGTTTACTTTATCTTATTTTCATACGGCCCTAATTGAAACTGGCACCGATCGCTATTTCACTATTTTATACTGAAATTTTTGATCTGCCACTATAGCCATCCGCGTACAAGTACACACCATGTTAGCGTAGGTTGCAACCAGAATCAGGACCGAAACAGCATTTCGCCCCCTCCTATGGCCGCCTTGGGCACCCAGAGTGGGGGATCAATAAAACTTCTGACGTGCGAGGTCCCCCAGACCCCCCTCTTTACGACCGGGATTTTCACAACAACTTGAAGACACGTTTTGATGCGATATTGATTCGCTTTGTATTTGCAGTCAAGTTGCGCCCAACGTGAAAATTTAGTACACGTAATTCATTACTTTATTGTATGTTGTTAATTCGTGACCTCCCGTCTGCTCTAGTCAAAACTTAAAAGATATTGTACTCGCCCAAACTAAATGAAAAACTTTCGTGAGACGACCCCAGAAATTGTCATTTCTACATGTGGCGTATCATGTTCCCCAGTGGGTGCGCCGAGTGGTATTTGTATTGTGAGAGTAAGATTGAGAAGACAGGACTATTCGCCACGACCATCCAACGCGGCTATGGAGAATGGAAAAATACACAAAGTTTCGGCCAAGGTAGCACGTCTTGGTGTGTCACAGTGCGGTATTGGCCGACTCCGAAATGCCCATTCCTATAAACCATGAAATATGTATATTATGACATGAATAGCAAATGACGTCATGACGTATCATTTAAAAATAAAAAAATTCTCTGATGAAGCCTTTTCATCGCAATCGTTATATTGTCTTTGAAAGATAAGTTCTAAGAAGCAAAGTGGATGTAATCGTGAATAATCGTGATTACTTTTCCAAAGTAATCGTAATCGTAATCGACTACTCGCTGATTTTGCTGTAATCGTAATCGTAATCGTAATCGCGTGGTTTAGAAGTAATCGTAATCGCAATCGATTACATTCATGAAGTAATCACCCCATGTCTGGTGTCTATTTATAGATTTAATTTTCACACGCTTACACAGACCCCTTCTTTCTAGGTGATCGAGCGGTATATTTCACCATTTTAACACCTCGCGGTGTCATGGTTTACTTTTTCAGTTGATAGTTACTCGTTATGGCAACTAGTGTGATCATTGAGAATTACCTTCTGTATTATCATAACTTAACAACCCCCACCTTGAGCGAAACGGAAAAATTCATCCACAGAGTGCTAGATTTCTATGTACATGGAGAAAACGTGAACCGTGTTCGAAAGTGTGATTTCGCTGCCTTGGTTAACTCGATTCGATCATGTGGCGTCGACTGGAATGGTGTTTTTAGTGTCATAAGCATTGCAGCGATGAAAAGCGACATTCATAACATCGCGGTGTACAGAGATTTAACAACAGACAGCTTGAATACTCACTACAGTACATTGATAAGTGACTGGGTAAGAAGAAAATTCATTCGTGTCATTTACCACTTGTGAATGGTGTAATTTCCTACAGAATTCCTGTAAAGTCTACTTCAAACCAAGTCTATTCGCGCGGATCATCAGCGTTATACAAAGGCTGTTAACCTGTTTTATAACACGTGGTTAATTCTATAAATGACGATTGATTTGTTGATGACTCTCACTTTACCAAACGATATGACATCGAACAGCGTCAACAACATGCAAGTCGGATCAACTTCAAATTTTCACGTCGGCGTCAAATTCGTTTCATCACCCAAAAGAGGCGGCGTTTGTCAATATCTCAAAGGTATATTCATCGACGGTAATAATGAAGAGATATCTTTCACGTGTTTCAATCGTGAATTGTTCGGGGCCATTGAGAAAGCATTCAACAAACGAAAAAAAACTTATGGTCAAATCCGGTTGGGTCCAAATTGACAAATTTACTGGAAAACCTGCTGTATTACTGGGACGGGTTTCGTCAGTAACCCCGCATGGAAAATCGAGACATACGACTGAAGAATACCCATTGTTGACCTGTGAATCGGTATACGGGAATAAAGATGAATACGTGTCGATCGCCGCTACGTGTGTTTCTCGAGAGGAGAAGATGGTCAATTCTGGCACCGGAAAGGGGTTGAAATTATACAGTTTTACATTGAAGGATGATACTGGTGAGGTGGTTTTGGATCAATGGAACAAAGCCTCGCTCGTATCCGGGAAGAAATATCAACTCACTCATGTTAAAAACTGTGTCGACAGATTGAGAATCGATCAGTTAACTAGACTTGTTGAATTGAAAGAATAGTTTGCGTGTTTGTATACCACAATACAATATTTCATTTCGTGTAAAATGCTTGACCTATGCGATTCGACAACTGGGTTAGCGCGGTGTTGTTCTACTGCTTGAGGTGTGAATATTGTGCTATCGCGGTGAAGTCACGACTGTGAACAGCAGACTATTCTGTAGGTGCGAAACAGCGGTATACAGGGTGCGAATAATCCGATCTGAAGTATTATTCAGCTAGCGATCAATAGCGAGGAAAGACTAGTAGTAAGGGTACCTGAAATTGGCGCCCGCCAATCAGAGAGCGCCACGTCATCCTAATTGCCACGCCCATTTTCATACCCTAAGGGTACATTCATCTGCTACGTCATATGTGCCACATCATCAAGCGCCACGCCTATAGTGCCACATCATCCATCCATTGCTATATCATCGCTACATTGATTGCCGCATCTTGATACTTTTCTCAGATATTGTATTATGTGTATTTAGGACTAATATCATCCATCCATATTTTTAGACTTGATTTTATGTGTACAAGTTACGGTTTCTGCAGTCTCCACATTTTACGACTTATGATTTCCACGTCAAAACTTACCTTGGCAGGAATCGACGGCATGATTTTTGTGATAAGGACCTAGGTAACATTCAGAGTCTGCAACGATTGTTTGGATATACATTATAGCAATACCCACCAAACTATAGGCGGTTATATTACTCTATTGGTCAGAGATAACTCATCCGTCCACATTTTTAAACATGGACACCTGTATGCAGATGCGCATACTACCGTAGTAAAACGCATAACAGAATGCAGGCAAAATTCGATATTGCTTTGTGATGATTTTGATGTTGTTCCATAGCGATTGGGAAGATAGGACTCCTAATTTCCTAACTAACTACAAAATCCCTAGTAACATAGTCGGACGCATAACGGAATTTACGCAAAATCGGTATTGCTCTGCGATAATTTTGACCACTATGTTTTGATAATAACTTGCTTCCGAGAAATAAATAACATTCATTATACGTTAGATGATACTTTTCCTTGATATTCTATTATGTGTATTTAGGGCTTATGCGACATCACTATGTTGGCGACAGGCCTGATTTGAACACACTAATTTTGCGAATTAAACTTATCGCTCAACACGGACACTCAATGAAGAGCACCCTGGAGACCCACATAAATGCTCCACAATTCTTGACATATAATATACTGAGCATATAATAAGATGACAAAACCTATACTTGAGTACTCCGAAATGTACAAGTACTTTACCTTGTCACGACGTTTTTGTAAGATGAATACTAATTTTATTGAAAAATGAAATTTATGTTCTCAAGTAGGTTTTTGTCTACACGCACCAACAACTCAAGTATTTATGACACAGGAGTGATTCATTAAGTATAGCGCAAGCAGGCCAAACCTATAAGTGAGTGCTCCAAAATGTACAAGTACTTCGCTATGTACTCCCTCCACGTAAAAAGTGACAGATTTAGGCAAAAGTTGCTATAGAACTGCGTTAGTTTTAAAGTTGTTCCATCATGCAATGTGTGATGAAATTTGGTATGCTGCATAATCACAATGCCCTGGAGCTCATTTAGATACGTTTTTTAATGTAGTTACACATTCTAGTTGTTTTGATGTAAGGAAAAAATCATTCGATAACTCGTTAGTTAACACGCGTTGATGTAACTTTCCTCATTTGTATGCATAGCCTACGCGAAATTATTATTATGTCATGAATAAGTAGTTTACAAATTCATACGATTTTTCTTGTTGCGCTCCGGGATAAAATGTAATTTTTCGCTCTTTTTTATTTTTTCAATAAAATTAGTATTCATTTTACAAAAAACGTCGTGTAAAGATAAAGTACTTGTACATTTCGTAGTGCTCAAGTATAAGAATAGCAACTTTTGCGTAAAGTCTCTGCCTTGCATTTAGTTGCCGGCTCTGAAAGCAAACAAAGTTTGTGGTATTTGCGCAACATCGAAATTTGTACACTTCACGCGGGGCCTACGATACTTACAGCCTAATATGGCACATTACACTTGCTGGATATAAGAGGCCGACACTCCCAACCAGACATCACGACTGACTCAATGATTGCTTGCGATCTCACTTCTCGATACCAGACGCCTCGCCATACACGTCTAATAAAGTATTATAACAGACAAAATTAGTTCTTTCAGATGAAACAACCCAATTAAGAGCCAAGTGACATCGTCGCAATGTATTTAATCGTTCAGGTAGACTTGAATCGTGATCCGGATCTCGTAACATAGTAAAATCGAGGTATGTAGTTTAATTACTCACTCACTACTCTATATGTTGGTGGTGGTCATACCCTGCAAACTTTTTTGCTGCGAACGTAGTGTTTCACCTTACATCAGTTGGTTCAATGTATGTACCGGGTTGTGAAAACTGTCGCTGTTTTGACTATGTGTCACAATCAATACTAAATACGAGAATTCGTTACTCGTCGAAACGCCGCAGTCAGACATCGTTAACAGCGATTCCGTGTATGGCAATCTTGAGTTCAATTGCGGTTTTGTGATGTTAACCAAGCGGCTGTGTTTCTGCGGTGTGAAGACTGAATTCGTGTTGTTTCCCCGCAAGTGTGCGATGTCTATTTCACACCTAGAGCAATTATAAAACGCATCTTCAAAACTTTTGGTCTAGTTCATCCGCTTGCATTTCGAAACCAACCATCACGACAAGACTCTAACCCACCACATCCGAGGTTTCAGTTGATCATATCGAAGAATATCATGTCCATCCGTGTTACCACCCACAGATTTCGCCATCCTCACACGGTAGTGCTAAGACACAGACAAGATGCGGTGGTGGAAATATTGAAAATGAGAAAGCAGACCTTGATGACATTTGATTTGGATTTTACACCCGATGAACCCACCATTCGTACTGCGCATTGGGATGAGGATTCTATCATTGATGTCGAGGAAAAGGAGATGTACAGATTTGTTGGTGTCGTGAATATTCAACGAAAGTCGGGGTATATGCTTGTGCATGGTTCGCGTATTTGACTGTGAAGATATCTCTATACATAACGTGCTGTTCACCGTATCGATAGCACCAACGAATATCCGTGAAAGGGTTGTAATCTCGGTGAAATAGTGTGCGACACATTTTTCCACAATTCGAATGCATGTCGGTTCATACTAAGACCATGTTACGGTCAAATATGTGTGTTTTTCTGTCTCCAAGTCAGCTACCCCCACATTGAATGTACAGAGTCGGTGCATGTATGAGACTTCAGAACATGAATTTGTAATCCATGATGCTTGTAATGCCGGCCATGATGTTATCCATGATGTATGTAATGTCACACACCTCGTTTACGCGAATACTTGGTATCTATGAACAATCGTGAAGTATACTGGATGTGTAATGTCTTGTTATTTTCATGGAAACACGGGGGTGTAACATGTTTGAATATTGTTCATTGGTTTGTCGATTCAGAGTTGATATCCGGATCCGGTTATTTGTAAAGAGGATAGAAAACTACACTATTCCGATGCAGTAAAGACTCTTACACTCTGGATTTTGTGCAGTATATACTAATTTTACATTGCGGAGTATTCCATAAACGTTAATCCAGTGATCCTCCTTCTATTTTCAATCACGATCCGCTTATTATTCTAGGCTTCGAACCCCACACCCAGTACGTTTTATGGGGATTAATATTTTTAGATTAAATATAGCGTATCGAGACTCCGTGAAACTTACTTGGAAATAGTTATTTCTACCCTAATTTAATAGATTTCTCAGATATCGTAGCAACGGAACTGGCTTGAGCGAGCGGTTAAGGCGTTGGACTTAAGTTTCAATGAACAAGTGTTCTAAGTTACTCATGTTTTCAACACAACCTAAACGCAAAGTGCACTAATTTCCATATTGATCAAATACCACAAATTTTGCTGGCTTTCAGAGTTAGTAACTAAGCTCGTAACAGAATTTACCTAAAAAAGTCAGTACTCCAAAAATTTTGTAAAGTATAGCTTTTTGGCGTTGGACTTAAATTCCAATGAACAAGTGTTCACATAGGTTCGAATCCCACACCCACTACGTTTTACGAGAATTAATATTTTTAGATTCAAATTTAGCGTATTGAGTACTTTTTCTGCCTTTTTCAGCGCATTAGAGACGTTTACACTATGGATTTCGTGAGCTTTACTTGAGTTTTATAAATTAACGTAAAAGTAGTCATTTCCGAGTAAGTAAAACGTTCGTATTGTAGGTTCATTTCTGCCTAATACTATAATTATCATGGAGTTGGAGCAGTCCAATATCAAAAACACCCGAAAGTATTTGTTGCATATAGCTAAAAACCTAATTGAGTACCCTGAAGAAGTGCAAGTAGCACAGTTTGTGGTATTTCTATGACATCGAAATTTAGCTAACCAGAACTTATACTTGAGTACTCCGAAATGTACAAGTACTTTACCTTTACACGACGTTTCTGTAAAATGTATACTGATTTTAATAAAAAATAAAAAAGCACGAAAAATTACATTTTATCCCAAACCATCAGAATACTAAAGTAGCTTATTGCGTATATGGACCTAATACTAAAGTGTTTATGATTTCAGTTCGCTTCAACTTCATGACATTTTCAGTATTAAACAGAAGTATAGGCCTAGAATGCTAACTTTCTTCGTAAATTGCTACTTCTGCCTTAATTTAACGGATTTATCTGAGATCATTGCTTTACTTAATCCCTCCGAAATGTGCATTATACTAGCACGTCACCATTGATACGCAGATGTAGGGCATTATGGCAATGCACCATGCTAAATTTCATCACACATCTAATGATGGAACACCTTTAAAACTAACGCAGTCGAATACCGACTTTTACGCATATCTGTTTTGCGTGAACATAGCATATACCTATACATAGTCAATTTTAATAGCAGAATTATCGTGTTAAACATTGAATTCCCACCTTGAAAGTTGGTACGCGGTTATAGGACATTATAAAAATGCGATGGAACACCTTTAAAACTAACGCAGTCGAATACCGACTTTTACGCATATCTGTTTTGCGTGAACATAGCATATACCTATACATAGTCAATTTTAATAGTAGAATTACCCTGTTAAACATTGAATTCCAACCTTAAAAGTTGGTCGGTGGTTATAGGACATTATAACAATGCACCATACCAAATCCCATCACACATTTCATGATGGAACTTTAAAACTAACGCGGCTCTACAACGACTCTTTGCGTACATCTGTTTTGTGGGAGCGTATATAGCACGTACCCATACATAACCAACTTTAATAACGGAATTACCATCTTTAACATTGAATCCAAACTCTAAACTTGATACGTAGTTGTAGGAGATTATGGCAATGCACCATGCTAAATTTCAACACACATCTAATGATGGAACACCTTTGAAACTATCGCAGTCGAATACCGACTTTTACGCATATCTGTTTTCGTGAACATAACATATACCCATACATAGTTAATTTTAATAACAGAATTAGCATGCTAAACATTAAATTATCACCTTGAACCTTGGTACGCAGTTGTAGGACATAATAACATTGCACCATACCAAATTTCGTCGATTCTTCTTGCTTCCTATAACATCCCACTCGAAGCCTTCGTTATTAGGCTATGATCTCAGGCTGAGCTATGTCTTGAAGCCTACGGGACTCTGCAAATTGTTTCGATTTATTCTAACCGTTTTAATTCGAGGACGCTCATTTCACTCAATGTATCGATGCGTACGGTATACTCTACATACAAAATTTTCTGAATAATTCTCCCTATGGTAATTTACCATAAGAAAGACAATTTGACTCCTAAAGCCCGAAGTACTTGTTCGCTTGAGCTAAGCCGCAGCGCTTGGAGTGGAATTTTATAGTTCTTGTAAAAAGTTGTTTGTACACAATATATGTTTAAGGTAAGTCTACGCATTAATGATTTCGTCCGAGTTTGCATTTTAGTAGTATATACTAATTCACGATAGCGCGATTGTAACTTGTGCAAGTACAGGAAAATCATAGTTGTTGAACCGTACTCAATGATTAATAGAGCATTTTAATACTTTCTCGGGTTTCCGATTTCAAACTGAACGGTGGGATATGTATTGACCAATAAAGAGTGACACAATATAGTAAACATGTGTGAGAAAACTCACGTACGATATAGATGAAAGTTATGCAAATCCTAGGATCCTCATTTTCAAAGTAGCCTAGATCTCGAAATAAGCTCTGACTCGCTATTTTCCTCAAAGCATGGAATTACCACGAGTATCACCTTCGATCGCTGAAGAAAAGGATGAGATTATATCCGAAGCACATTCCTTGACCAGGAATTTTATCATGCACGAACTCGATGGCTCATGCGTTAAGGTAAATACGAAAGCAGAGAGAACCTTACGTCGAGTCGGGGATGAAATGTTCGAGCGACATCGAACTGTCCTAAACGCAGTCTCCAAACGTCTCCGCTATAGCGATGTCGAAGTCAATGAAAAATATAAAGAATATTTACCCGATGAGCGAATGTTCCTGATGATAGCTGATGAAATTTGCAAAGATACCAAAGAAAATTGGGGCAGGATTGTCACCCTTTTTGTGTTCGGTAGCATTCTTGCTCGCAAGAACGAGGATGAACATCATGGGGAGCATATAGAAGCTATCATACAGACAGTCGGAAATTACATTGCTAGCAGAAGACTAAAGTGGATAGTGCGAAATGGAGGATGGGTGGGTGATTTACATGCTTTGCTTAGGATTTATAAATTATCTTTTAGCATGAGATATATAGTGTATCCGCTCCCTCGGAGCCCATATCATCTCTCGGTGATGAAACTCAACTTTACCTTCCAATTCGGTTCCCGATACGATAACTTTCATCCGTATGATCATTAAGGCTTCTATTTTTGTTGTAGGATGGCTTTGTAGAATTCTTTGATAATACCGCTTTCGACTACAATAAAGTTTGGAAGGGACTCGTGTTTGTCGGGATCGGACTGACATCTATTGCAATGGCATTATCAAGATAACGGATGTTCGCGTGTTTTGTCTCATGTAATATTTTAAGAATAAAATTCTTCATCGTTTAATCGCATCCATTTTACTGTAGGACCTATACAGTTTCTTCTGAGAATACTGGAAGGATTGCACCCATATGGAAACCTTCTTTATACTTTTAATTTTTCTAATTTCTACAGCAACGTAAGGAAATTGTTAGGATTACCCAGAATACATTGCAGGTCAAATTTGATTCGATTACGAGCATTATAGCGACAGAGATTTACGATAGTGTAAAATGACCTACCTTACGATATCAAATTTCGTCTTCTCTCCGAATGGAAATATCATGTTATATAATATTGTCCATACCGAACAAATATAAATTTGCCCGTGCTGTTGCTTTGCAAGAATACTTCGCTCACATAGTAACCAATTTCTGGTGGATCCCGAATCGATATAGACAGAAGTGCGGAAAGTTACATTGACATGTCTTAACTTCTGCCATAGAAGTTGCGTTTCTGACTACTTAAAAGTTGCTAGAGCTCACGCTGTTTTATCGCCGTATTGACGTTCGTTTTGAAAAGTATAGCATGCTCAATGGTTCATGTTCACATTATTCAGTTTAATTAGGTTTTGCGCAAAGAAAAATAAAATTCACGCAAAAGTCGCTATTGCTCGGCGATGATTTTGATGTTGTTCCATACCGATTTGGGAGGTAGTACACTTTGTCTTAACTTCTGCCATAGAAGTTGCGTTTCTGGCTACTTAAAAGTTGCTAGAGCTCACGCTGTTTTATCGCCGTATTGACGTTCGTTTTGAAAAGTATAGCATGCTCAATGGTTCATGTTCACATTATTCAGTTTAATTAGGTTTTGCGCAAAGAAAAATAAAATTCACGCAAAAGTCGCTATTGCTCCGCGATGATTTTGATGTTGTTCCATACCGATTTGGGAGGTAGTACACTTAATTTCGTAAAGTACGCATATTCGCGGCGTGTTCAATTAACTCATGTGGCTCTAAAATGTAGTAAGCAGGGTGATGGGTATTCGTTGAGTTGAATAACCATAAAAAATATTCCCGCGCCCTAGGTTGTAGGGGTTAGGAATAGTTGGTTTTAGGAGGGCGCGGGAATATTTTTTATGGTTATTCAACTCAACGAATACCCATCACCCTGCTTACTACATTTTAGAGCCACATTTGTTAATTGAACACGCCGCGAATATGCGTACTTTACGAAATTAAGTGTACTACCTCCCAAATCGGTATGGAACAACGTCAAAATCATCGCGGAGCAATAGCGACTTTTGCGTGAATTTTATTTTTCTTTGCGCAAAACCTAATTAAACTGAATAATGTGAACATGAACCATTGAGCATGCTATACTTTTCAAAACGAACGTCAATACGGCGATAAAACAGCGTGAGCTCTAGCAACTTTTAAGTAGCCAGAAACGCAACTTCTATGGCAGAAGTTAAGACAAAGTGTACTACCTCCCAAATCGGTATGGAACAACATCAAAATCATCGCCGAGCAATAGCGACTTTTGCGTGAATTTTATTTTTCTTTGCGCAAAACCTAATTAACTGAATAATGTGAACATGAACCATTGAGCATGCTATACTTTTCAAAACGAACGTCAATACGACGATAAAACAGCGTGAGCTCTAGCAACTTTTAAGTAGTCAGAAACGCAACTTCTATGGCAGAAGTTAAGACATGTCAATGTAACTTTCCGCACTTCTGTCTATATCGATTCGGGATCCACCAGAAATTGGTTACTATGTGAGCGAAGTATTCTTGCAAAGCAACAGCACGGGCAAATTTATATTTGTTCGGTATGGACAATATTATATAACATGATATTTCCATTCGGAGAGAAGACGAAATTTGATATCGTAAGGTAGGTCATTTTACACTATCGTAAATCTCTGTCGCTATAATGCTCGTAATCGAATCAAATTTGACCTGCAATGTATTCTGGGTAATCCTAACAATTTCCTTACGTAGCTGTAGAAATTAGAAAAATTAAAAGTATAAAGAAGGTTTCCATATGGGTGCAATCCTTCGAGTATTCTCAGAAGAAACTGTATAGGTCCTACAGTAAAATGGATGCGATTAAACGATGAAGAATTTTATTCTTAAAATATTACATGAGACAAAACACGCGAACATCCGTTATCTTGATAATGCCATTGCAATAGATGTCAGTCCGATCCCGACAAACACGAGTCCCTTCCAAACTTTATTGTAGTCGAAAGCGGTATTATCAAAGAATTCTACAAAGCCATCCTACAACAAAAATAGAAGCCTTAATGATCATACGGATGAAAGTTATCGTATCGGGAACCGAATTGGAAGGTAAAGCTGAGTTTCATCACCGAGAGATGATATGGGCTCCGAGGGAGCGGATACACTATATATCTCATGCTAAAAGATAATTTATAAATCCTAAGCAAAGCATGTAAATCACCCACCCATCCTCCATTTCGCACTATCCACTTTAGTCTTCTGCTAGCAATGTAATTTCCGACTGTCTGTATGATAGCTTCTATATGCTCCCCATGATGTTCATCCTCGTTCTTGCGAGCAAGAATGCTACCGAACACAAAAAGGGTGACAATCCTGCCCCAATTTTCTTTGGTATCTTTGCAAATTTCATCAGCTATCATCAGGAACATTCGCTCATCGGGTAAATATTCTTTATATTTTTCATTGACTTCGACATCGCTATAGCGGAGACGTTTGGAGACTGCGTTTAGGACAGTTCGATGTCGCTCGAACATTTCATCCCCGACTCGACGTAAGGTTCTCTCTGCTTTCGTATTTACCTTAACGCATGAGCCATCGAGTTCGTGCATGATAAAATTCCTGGTCAAGGAATGTGCTTCGGATATAATCTCATCCTTTTCTTCAGCGATCGAAGGTGATACTCGTGGTAATTCCATGCTTTGAGGAAAATAGCGAGTCAGAGCTTATTTCGAGATCTAGGCTACTTTGAAAATGAGGATCCTAGGATTTGCATAACTTTCATCTATATCGTACGTGAGTTTTCTCACACATGTTTACTATATTGTGTCACTCTTTATTGGTCAATACATATCCCACCGTTCAGTTTGAAATCGGAAACCCGAGAAAGTATTAAAATGCTCTATTAATCATTGAGTACGGTTCAACAACTATGATTTTCCTGTACTTGCACAAGTTACAATCGCGCTATCGTGAATTAGTATATACTACTAAAATGCAAACTCGGACGAAATCATTAATGCGTAGACTTACCTTAAACATATATTGTGTACAAACAACTTTTTACAAGAACTATAAAATTCCACTCCAAGCGCTGCGGCTTAGCTCAAGCGAACAAGTACTTCGGGCTTTAGGAGTCAAATTGTCTTTCTTATGGTAAATTACCATAGGGAGAATTATTCAGAAAATTTTGTATGTAGAGTATACCGTACGCATCGATACATTGAGTGAAATGAGCGTCCTCGAATTAAAACGGTTAGAATAAATCGAAACAATTTGCAGAGTCCCGTAGGCTTCAAGACATAGCTCAGCCTGAGATCATAGCCTAATAACGAAGGCTTCGAGTGGGATGTTATAGGAAGCAAGAAGAATCGACGAAATTTGGTATGGTGCAATGTTATTATGTCCTACAACTGCGTACCAAGGTTCAAGGTGATAATTTAATGTTTAGCATGCTAATTCTGTTATTAAAATTAACTATGTATGGGTATATGTTATGTTCACGAAAACAGATATGCGTAAAAGTCGGTATTCGACTGCGATAGTTTCAAAGGTGTTCCATCATTAGATGTGTGTTGAAATTTAGCATGGTGCATTGCCATAATCTCCTACAACTACGTATCAAGTTTAGAGTTTGGATTCAATGTTAAAGATGGTAATTCCGTTATTAAAGTTGGTTATGTATGGGTACGTGCTATATACGCTCCCACAAAACAGATGTACGCAAAGAGTCGTTGTAGAGCCGCGTTAGTTTTAAAGTTCCATCATGAAATGTGTGATGGGATTTGGTATGGTGCATTGTTATAATGTCCTATAACCACCGACCAACTTTTAAGGTTGGAATTCAATGTTTAACAGGGTAATTCTACTATTAAAATTGACTATGTATAGGTATATGCTATGTTCACGCAAAACAGATATGCGTAAAAGTCGGTATTCGACTGCGTTAGTTTTAAAGGTGTTCCATCGCATTTTTATAATGTCCTATAACCGCGTACCAACTTTCAAGGTGGGAATTCAATGTTTAACACGATAATTCTGCTATTAAAATTGACTATGTATAGGTATATGCTATGTTCACGCAAAACAGATATGCGTAAAAGTCGGTATTCGACTGCGTTAGTTTTAAAGGTGTTCCATCATTAGATGTGTGATGAAATTTAGCATGGTGCATTGCCATAATGCCCTACATCTGCGTATCAATGGTGACGTGCTAGTATAATGCACATTTCGGAGGGATTAAGTAAAGCAATGATCTCAGATAAATCCGTTAAATTAAGGCAGAAGTAGCAATTTACGAAGAAAGTTAGCATTCTAGGCCTATACTTCTGTTTAATACTGAAAATGTCATGAAGTTGAAGCGAACTGAAATCATAAACACTTTAGTATTAGGTCCATATACGCAATAAGCTACTTTAGTATTCTGATGGTTTGGGATAAAATGTAATTTTTCGTGCTTTTTTATTTTTTATTAAAATCAGTATACATTTTACAGAAACGTCGTGTAAAGGTAAAGTACTTGTACATTTCGGAGTACTCAAGTATAAGTTCTGGTTAGCTAAATTTCGATGTCATAGAAATACCACAAACTGTGCTACTTGCACTTCTTCAGGGTACTCAATTAGGTTTTTAGCTATATGCAACAAATACTTTCGGGTGTTTTTGATATTGGACTGCTCCAACTCCATGATAATTATAGTATTAGGCAGAAATGAACCTACAATACGAACGTTTTACTTACTCGGAAATGACTACTTTTACGTTAATTTATAAAACTCAAGTAAAGCTCACGAAATCCATAGTGTAAACGTCTCTAATGCGCTGAAAAAGGCAGAAAAAGTACTCAATACGCTAAATTTGAATCTAAAAATATTAATTCTCGTAAAACGTAGTGGGTGTGGGATTCGAACCTATGTGAACACTTGTTCATTGGAATTTAAGTCCAACGCCAAAAAGCTATACTTTACAAAATTTTTGGAGTACTGACTTTTTTAGGTAAATTCTGTTACGAGCTTAGTTACTAACTCTGAAAGCCAGCAAAATTTGTGGTATTTGATCAATATGGAAATTAGTGCACTTTGCGTTTAGGTTGTGTTGAAAACATGAGTAACTTAGAACACTTGTTCATTGAAACTTAAGTCCAACGCCTTAACCGCTCGCTCAAGCCAGTTCCGTTGCTACGATATCTGAGAAATCTATTAAATTAGGGTAGAAATAACTATTTCCAAGTAAGTTTCACGGAGTCTCGATACGCTATATTTAATCTAAAAATATTAATCCCCATAAAACGTACTGGGTGTGGGGTTCGAAGCCTAGAATAATAAGCGGATCGTGATTGAAAATAGAAGGAGGATCACTGGATTAACGTTTATGGAATACTCCGCAATGTAAAATTAGTATATACTGCACAAAATCCAGAGTGTAAGAGTCTTTACTGCATCGGAATAGTGTAGTTTTCTATCCTCTTTACAAATAACCGGATCCGGATATCAACTCTGAATCGACAAACCAATGAACAATATTCAAACATGTTACACCCCCGTGTTTCCATGAAAATAACAAGACATTACACATCCAGTATACTTCACGATTGTTCATAGATACCAAGTATTCGCGTAAACGAGGTGTGTGACATTACATACATCATGGATAACATCATGGCCGGCATTACAAGCATCATGGATTACAAATTCATGTTCTGAAGTCTCATACATGCACCGACTCTGTACATTCAATGTGGGGGTAGCTGACTTGGAGACAGAAAAACACACATATTTGACCGTAACATGGTCTTAGTATGAACCGACATGCATTCGAATTGTGGAAAAATGTGTCGCACACTATTTCACCGAGATTACAACCCTTTCACGGATATTCGTTGGTGCTATCGATACGGTGAACAGCACGTTATGTATAGAGATATCTTCACAGTGAAATACGCGAACCATGCACAAGCATATACCCCGACTTTCGTTGAATATTCACGACACCAACAAATCTGTACATCTCCTTTTCCTCGACATCAATGATAGAATCCTCATCCCAATGCGCAGTACGAATGGTGGGTTCATCGGGTGTAAAATCCAAATCAAATGTCATCAAGGTCTGCTTTCTCATTTTCAATATTTCCACCACCGCATCTTGTCTGTGTCTTAGCACTACCGTGTGAGGATGGCGAAATCTGTGGGTGGTAACACGGATGGACATGATATTCTTCGATATGATCAACTGAAACCTCGGATGTGGTGGGTTAGAGTCTTGTCGTGATGGTTGGTTTCGAAATGCAAGCGGATGAACTAGACCAAAAGTTTTGAAGATGCGTTTTATAATTGCTCTAGGTGTGAAATAGACATCGCACACTTGCGGGGAAACAACACGAATTCAGTCTTCACACCGCAGAAACACAGCCGCTTGGTTAACATCACAAAACCGCAATTGAACTCAAGATTGCCATACACGGAATCGCTGTTAACGATGTCTGACTGCGGCGTTTCGACGAGTAACGAATTCTCGTATTTAGTATTGATTGTGACACATAGTCAAAACAGCGACAGTTTTCACAACCCGGTACATACATTGAACCAACTGATGTAAGGTGAAACACTACGTTCGCAGCAAAAAAGTTTGCAGGGTATGACCACCACCAACATATAGAGTAGTGAGTGAGTAATTAAACTACATACCTCGATTTTACTATGTTACGAGATCCGGATCACGATTCAAGTCTACCTGAACGATTAAATACATTGCGACGATGTCACTTGGCTCTTAATTGGGTTGTTTCATCTGAAAGAACTAATTTTGTCTGTTATAATACTTTATTAGACGTGTATGGCGAGGCGTCTGGTATCGAGAAGTGAGATCGCAAGCAATCATTGAGTCAGTCGTGATGTCTGGTTGGGAGTGTCGGCCTCTTATATCCAGCAAGTGTAATGTGCCATATTAGGCCGTAAGTATCGTAGGCCCCGCGTGAAGTGTACAAATTTCGATGTTGCGCAAATACCACAAACTTTGTTTGCTTTCAGAGCCGGCAACTAAATGCAAGACAGAGACTTTACGCAAAAGTTGCTATTCTTATACTTGAGCACTACGAAATGTACAAGTACTTTATCTTTACACGACGTTTTTTGTAAAATGAATACTAATTTTATTGAAAAAATAAAAAAGAGCGAAAAATTACATTTTATCCCGGAGCGCAACAAGAAAAATCGTATGAATTTGTAAACTACTTATTCATGACATAATAATAATTTCGCGTAGGCTATGCATACAAATGAGGAAAGTTACATCAACGCGTGTTAACTAACGAGTTATCGAATGATTTTTTCCTTACATCAAAACAACTAGAATGTGTAACTACATTAAAAAACGTATCTAAATGAGCTCCAGGGCATTGTGATTATGCAGCATACCAAATTTCATCACACATTGCATGATGGAACAACTTTAAAACTAACGCAGTTCTATAGCAACTTTTGCCTAAATCTGTCACTTTTTACGTGGAGGGAGTACATAGCGAAGTACTTGTACATTTTGGAGCACTCACTTATAGGTTTGGCCTGCTTGCGCTATACTTAATGAATCACTCCTGTGTCATAAATACTTGAGTTGTTGGTGCGTGTAGACAAAAACCTACTTGAGAACATAAATTTCATTTTTCAATAAAATTAGTATTCATCTTACAAAAACGTCGTGACAAGGTAAAGTACTTGTACATTTCGGAGTACTCAAGTATAGGTTTTGTCATCTTATTATATGCTCAGTATATTATATGTCAAGAATTGTGGAGCATTTATGTGGGTCTCCAGGGTGCTCTTCATTGAGTGTCCGTGTTGAGCGATAAGTTTAATTCGCAAAATTAGTGTGTTCAAATCAGGCCTGTCGCCAACATAGTGATGTCGCATAAGCCCTAAATACACATAATAGAATATCAAGGAAAAGTATCATCTAACGTATAATGAATGTTATTTATTTCTCGGAAGCAAGTTATTATCAAAACATAGTGGTCAAAATTATCGCAGAGCAATACCGATTTTGCGTAAATTCCGTTATGCGTCCGACTATGTTACTAGGGATTTTGTAGTTAGTTAGGAAATTAGGAGTCCTATCTTCCCAATCGCTATGGAACAACATCAAAATCATCACAAAGCAATATCGAATTTTGCCTGCATTCTGTTATGCGTTTTACTACGGTAGTATGCGCATCTGCATACAGGTGTCCATGTTTAAAAATGTGGACGGATGAGTTATCTCTGACCAATAGAGTAATATAACCGCCTATAGTTTGGTGGGTATTGCTATAATGTATATCCAAACAATCGTTGCAGACTCTGAATGTTACCTAGGTCCTTATCACAAAAATCATGCCGTCGATTCCTGCCAAGGTAAGTTTTGACGTGGAAATCATAAGTCGTAAAATGTGGAGACTGCAGAAACCGTAACTTGTACACATAAAATCAAGTCTAAAAATATGGATGGATGATATTAGTCCTAAATACACATAATACAATATCTGAGAAAAGTATCAAGATGCGGCAATCAATGTAGCGATGATATAGCAATGGATGGATGATGTGGCACTATAGGCGTGGCGCTTGATGCTGTGGCACATATGACGTAGCAGATGAATGTACCCTTAGGGTATGAAAATGGGCGTGGCAATTAGGATGACGTGGCGCTCTCTGATTGGCGGGCGCCAATTTCAGGTACCCTTACTACTAAGACTTGGAACACGATCGGTCATTTGTCACGACTGAGCTACGACGTCTTTAAGTAGCACCGCGATCCCTATACTGTAACGTTATCATGTCGCGTCTATATCAGCTACGTTACCGTGTCACCGCATCCATAAGAATAACGATATATCATTGTCGCACTCACCGTAAACGCTGGGATTACTTCAAATTGGTCATATATAATAATTTGAGGTATACATATTAACTAAGAGTCAATCACGTGACTATTTACATACCTAATACATATTCAACACCGTGCCGCCGCCGCCTATACCCACAACGTTAGTCAAATCATCTCTACTTGAAAGGTCACCATGTCACCGCGCCTATACCTGAAAAGGTAACCATGCCACCACGAGTTATCACGGCACCGTGCCGCCGCAGCCTATACCCGAAAAGGTAACCATGCCACCACAGCCATAAGACACAATGGCACCGTGCCGCCGCAGCCATAAGACATAAGGGTCACCGTGCCACCACGAGTTTTCGCGGCACCGTGCCACCGCACCCATAAGCCACAATGGCACACCACGACCGATCTATACTACTACTAACACCAAAACAAAAGGACTTTTAAGTTCATTGAAATCAAATCATTCGTCTTCGACTTGCGCTTTATTAGATTGCACGCAACAATTCGTTACGAATGAGCTGTAACCAAAGTTAAGAATTCTTTGCGTCCACAGATATAGAAGATGAATATAGCTAACACAATCACGAATCGACGTTTCAGAGTATTTCACGTATGTAATAAACTTGTTAGTGTCGCCTATATAAAAGTATGCATGCGTTCGATTTCCATACCGACTGTTGCGATGTTTAGGATTCGCTTACAATGACCAAGAGTGAGGATTTAAACATCAATGTCGTTACTGGTGGTATTCACAACAGAGAATCGAAACATTACACAGTGTGAAAATATATCTTTGATATCAAAGCACTATCCCAAGTACACGATTAATACTCAACTCCGTTCACACTTTCTATAGAACGTGCTAAATGTAAAATATCACGAGGTTGCACTCTAAGACTTTGATCATTACAAAAGTAAATTGAATATGTTTGCTCGATGCATTCAATTCAACTAGAAATGTCTAGTGCACAACAATCGCAATATTAAGGAAGTACTTGCTACACTGTAATTCACTAAACGTGTTTTGCATTGTTGTTCATTTGTAGCATTGATTGAAATTGTTTTTTGAACCCTCAAATAATAATTCCCGACATGAAACCAAGCCGCTGAAAGTCGTTACCAACACAAAGAAACACTTTGTACGATGTTTGCCAAATGTATCCTATGGTTAGGTGTACTAGAATTATTTGTGTAACACATACACCGACAATGTAATCGAAAATTTTTCCGTTGTCATTCGCTAAAGTAAATGTCATCACAATACTCTGTCACTAAAGACGTTACTTGTATGTGATTGAATCCCTAACAATTAACTCACTAAACCGAACTCCAAAGAAATTTTATTCACTCGACGGCTATGAAACAGCGTCGCTTAATCGGTCTATATCGTTTTTCTAAAGGCAAATCATATCCACCCAATAGAAAACAATTTTCAGTAGCTTGGTGATGAAACCGAGGAGTGGGTCTTCATTCAATATTTTGTTTGTGTCAAATACTTTGCAATAAACACACTGGAGTGGTAGAGCTTTACATCATCAGACTGTAATCTGTAAATCAAGCTTATATCCGATTTGTAACTGTATTGTTTACCTAACCGAGTTGTATGCACAGTTTGATATTTTTGTCATTTAGTGATTGTTGAACATACCACTTCGAAATACTGCGTTGATCATAATTTCCCTTTGTCGTGATAATCGAAGTACATTTGTTTCGAATTCGTAACAACCGGCGTTTCTTTGACACGACAAATTTTGACAAGTTATGCTTAGAAGATTGGTTGCATATCGCGAAAAATAATATACCGCTCATATTGATACTGTTTATCGGTATTTTCACGCGAGTCGATTTTCAAACGAGTAAAATTTATTACTTGAGTTGTTCCGCTTGCTATATTTAAATGTAAACTCATCCATCTTTCAACAACAAACAATGATAAAAAAGTACGCAATGAAACACAACACTTTGTACGACACTAATTATTATTCCACACATCTCATTTCATACTAAGTGTATACGAAAGATATTCATGACTCATGAAAATATTCGCTCATGCTACGAACATACGCAATGGTTGGTGACGCTTTCAAACTGTTTCGATATCACAAGAACTTTATTGTCTGAATGGGTGTTCATGTATCTTAATAATCAAATAGTTCAACACAGAACTAGTACTAACAGAAACATCAGAGTTGTTTACACGAAAGTTTGTATGTATACACTGTACAGTATGCGAATACCATGTGTAAGTCCAGCACAATTGCGGTATCCATCCGAGTTTAGTTAACACAAGTTTATTACAACGGAGCCACGTAAACTTTCGTGAAAGAAAAGCATACTCACTTCCAGAGGGTTATGTCAATGCCATAGCAGTACTCCAACAACAAAGTACATATGTTTTCTAGTCACGGTCTTTACATCTTCCACATAGATCAATCTACTTTGCTAACGAGAAGTGCTGAGTCATCACATGATTGACCTCACAACAAAACAGCTAGAAGATATTATCATACAAAAATATCCCGAACCCTTTGCGCACCAGTGACAAATCATACAACAAACATTTTTTTGTGAGTCGAATTGTTGTTCAGTGTAAAGTCTACCTGTTGAAACGTACATTAAAACAACACAGTCACAATTCAATTAAAACCACAAATCTATTTTCATTTCGTCACAAACTGTCACATACAGAAAAAAATAAATTTTCTTTCCCCAACACATACTTGTAACCAATCGCTTTCATTAAACACACAACTCCATAAAAGTATTTACTTTCTACAACATAGACATTCTGAGGTAGTCAAGAAATATTTTTATTAATCAAAATCATCGATTTCTGTTCACGGCGTTAGTGTGTGCGTGTCATACCTGTGGGCCGCGTATTAAAATGGACACGACACGACTGAATGTAAGGGGGTAGAAGTCTATCGCATCGATTTACACGTGGTCTTCGCTACGGTTCCAAAAAACGAATCATCTATTTTGCATTGGTCGAGGCCGAGCGAACCAGTTACATGTATTCGCGGTAATGATTTTGCTTGTCATGTGCGAATGATAGGGTTGCTACTCCGACAAATCAAATCAACATACAACAATCTTCTGACGATCATAATAGCAATTTCATTTCCCGCCCCTTCGTAACTGTATACGCACGAAAAGTATATTGTGCAACTCGACAACTACGTTTAACAAGACCAATCACACTACCAGCGTTGAACACAAGATACCTGCCCAAGTCGAAATATCATACTGGTTTGGACAACTGACGTTTACCTGTGTAAAATTATCATTTTCACTTGGAGGTCAACCGTTACCTAACTAAAATACCATTGTCCTTTGGAGATTTATCGTTTACCTAGTGTAACAAACCCCTTTTCCTTTGGAAATCTATTTTTCCCTGGGTAACAAACCTTTTTCACTTGGAAATATATTTTTTCTCTGGGTAACAAACCTTTTTCACTTGGAAATATATTTTTTCCCTGAGCAACAAACCATTTTCACTGAGCAACAAACCATTTTCACTTGGCGGGTTGTCGTTTACCTGAGTAAAAATATCATTTTCCTTTGGAGATCTGGCGTTTACCCAGTGTAACAATACATTTTCTCTTGGTCATCTAGCTATTCCTAGAGTAACAAAACCATTTTCATTTTGAAATCGGACAAACACACCTGACAATTTGATATTTGTTGTATTGACGATAGTTTGAAATAGATTACAACGAACAGTGACGGAAATATACACAGACTACCGGTTTCAGAGTATACCCCCCATCAGTCGTATCACATCAATATCATCGGTTAACCACATACAATATGCTCTTGTACACCGAAATGCATGTTTTGGAAAATTGGACAATAGGCTTCGGTAGTTCTGTGATGTCCGGGTTCGTGCTTTGGATTTTCCAGAGTCAAATGTCTGAATAAAACACCTCCTTGACGATGGTTGGTATGTGGATAACAGTGTTCGGAAAACGGTTGGATTTATGTCACCCATCGCGATAACAATTCCGGGTCGAGTTTTCTGCCACATGTTTACTATATTGTGTCTTTATTGGTCAATGTATGTCTCGACATTAAGTTTGAAATCGGAAACCCTGATAAAGTATGTAACCGGATCCGGATATCAACTCTGAATTGATAAACCAATGAACAATATTCAAAGTAAACATGTTACACCCTGTATTTCCACGAAAAAATACCATCCAGACATAATTCGCGCCAAAACATGCATTTCGGTGTACAAGAGCATATTGTATGTGGTTAACCAATGATATTGATGTGATACGACTGATGGGGGTATACTCTGAAACCGGTAGTCCGTGTATATTTCCGTCACTGTTCGTTGTAATCTATTTCAAACTATCGTCAATACAACAAATACCAAATTGTCAGGTGTGTTTGTCAGATTTCAAAATGACAATGGTTTTGTTACTCTAGGAAAAGCTAGATGACCAAGAGAAAATGTATTGTTACACTGGGTAAGCGCCAGATATCCAAAGGAAAATGATATTTTTACTCAAGTAAACGACGACCCACCAAGTGAAAATGGTATGTTGCTCAGGGAAAAAATATATTTCCAAGTGAAAAAAGGTTTGTTACTCAAGGGAAAAATATATTTCTAAACGAAAATAGTTTGCTACTCTAGGAAAAATATATTTCCAAACGAAAACGATATTGTTACTAGGGTAAGAGGCGTGTGTTCAGTGTCGTTGGTCTTGTTAAACGTAGTTGTCCCGTTGTACAATATACTTGTCGTGAGTCTACAATTAAGAAGGGAGAGAATGAAAACACTATTATGAGTGTCAGAAGGTTGTTGTATGTAGATTTGACAGTAACCCTATCATCCACATATGACAAACACAATCATGACCGTGAATACATGTAACCAACTTGTTCGGTCTCGATCAATGCAAAAGAGATGATTCGTTTTTGAAACCGTAGCGAAGACCACATGTAAATCTATGCGATAGACTTCTATCTCCTTACATTCAGTCGTGCCGTGTCCATTTTAATACGGGCCCCACATGTATGACATGCACACACCAACACCGTAAACAGAAGTCGATGATTTTGATTAATAAAAATATTTCTTGACTACATCGGAATGTCTATGTTGTAAAAAGTAAATACTTTTATGGTGTCGTGTGTTTAATGAAAGCGATTGGTTACAAGTATGTTTTGGGAAATAAAATTTATTTTTCTGTAAGTGGTAGTTTGTGAGGAAATGAAAATAGATTCGTGGTTTTAATTGGATTGCGCTGTTTAATGTACGCTTCAACATGGAGACTTGACGCGGAACAACAACTCGATTCACAAAACAATTTGTCACTGGTGTGCTGAGGGTTAGGAACATTTTAATACAGCTCCATCTACTGGTTGTTGTGAGGATAATCATGTGATGACTCATCCCTTTTCGTTAGCAAAGTAGATTGATCTGCGTGTAAGAATCGAGAGTCGTTACTAGAAAACGCATGTACTCTGTTGTTGGAGTAGCTGATTTATTGCTATGACATTGACAGAATCTCGAGAAGTGAGTATGCCTTACATTCACGAAAGTTTACGTGGCTCCGTTGTAATAAATTTGTGTTAACTAAACTCGGATAGATACCGCAATTGTGCTGGACTTACAAGTGGTATTCGCATACTGCACACATACAAACTTTTGTGGAAACAACTCTGATGTTTCTGTTGGTACTAGTGCTGTGTTGAACTATTTGGTTCTTAAGACACATGAACGACCATTCAGACAATAAAGTTCTTGAGGTAACGCAACAGTTTGTAGAGTCAAACCAACCGTTCTTTAGTTTCGTAATGTGAGAATATCGAGTAAAGTTGATTACTTTGTGTGATGTAAATATCTTTCGTACTTTTGTAAGAGTAGTGGGGGTCTCATGAAAAAGTAACTAGTTGACAAAAAAACAAAATATTGAATGAAGGTTCGTCTGTCGAATATTTTCGTGTACCATGAATATCTTTCATATACACTTAGTATGAAATGAGATGCGTGGAATAATAATTAGTGTCCTACAAAAGTAAAACTTGTTGTGTTTGTTTGTGTACTTTTTATCATTGTTTGTTGTTGAAAGACGGATGAGTTTACATTTAAATATAGTAAACGGGCCAACTCAAGTAATAAATTTTGTTCGGTTGCAAATCGACTCGTTTGAAAATACCGGTCAATGGATTAACAGTATCAATATGAGTGGTATATTATTTTTCGTGAGGTGCACCAATCTTCTAAGCATAACTTTTTAACTTTTTAAATTTATCATGTCATAGAAAAGTCGGTTTTTATGAAATCGAAACAAATGTACTTCGATTATCACGACAAAGGAATTGAGATCAACGCAGTATTTCGAAGTGGTATGTTCAGCAATCGCTAAATATCAAACTGTGCATACAACTCGGTTAGGTAAACGATACAGTTACAAGTCGGATGCATTCTTGATGTACAGATGTCAGTCTGATGATGTAAAGCTCAACCACTCCAGCGATTCGAAACAAATGTACTTCGATTATTACGATGATGGAAATTACGATCAACGGAGTATTTCGAAGTGACTGTGTATCGTTCGGTATGTTCACCAATCGTTAAATGTCGGTTAATTAAACGATACAAATGACAGCTTGATGATGTTAAAGCTCAACCACTCCAGTGTGTTTATTGCAAAGTATTGCCCGCAAACAAAATATCGAATGTCGACCTCAGCTTCATTAACCAAGTGAGTGAAAATTGTTTTCTGCTGGACAGATATGATTTGTATTTAGAAAAACGATCCACACCGAGTAAGCGACGCTGTTTAATATCCAATGAGTGAGTGAAATTTCTTAGGGGTTTGATTTAGCTAGTTATCTGTCGGCGATTCACTCACATACAAGTATATGGTCTTTTAGTGACCGAGTATTGTGGTGCCATTTACTTTGACGAATGACAATGGGAAAATTTCCAATTTCTCTGATCGAGTGCGTTGCACAAATAGTTCTAGTATGCAATCAGTGAACATCATGCAAATTGACAGCGACTTTCAGTAGTTTGGTTAGATGATGACAATTATTCCGGAGGTTCAAATCGATATCACTACTATGAACAGCAATACAAACACATTTTTGTAGATTTCAGTGTAGCACATACTGTGATTTTATTATTGTTATGAGTTTTATATTAACCAAAGTCGGTTGAATAGGATCCATCCAGTAAAGATATTCAAAATTGATTCTCCGCTGATCAAAGTCTTAGATTGTAACCTCGTAATGTTTTACATTTCACGCATTCGACAGAGAGTGTGAACAGAGTTTAACACGGATTAAATGACACCGCCCGGAGTCCAAAGTGATTTTTTCGTACTGTGTAAGGTTTGTATGTTTCAATTCACTGTCACAGATTCTGACAATAATGTATTGTACCGGTTGTTAAACATCAAACGAAATTGTTGTTTCATCTTTAGTCTTCGTAACTGGAAACAATTACATTTGTAAAATATTTTCTGATATCCGCGATACGCAGAGTGATTTGTACCAAGGTGGAATAATTCTCCAATCAAGAACAGTTTTACAACTCAATATGTTAATAACCATGGTAGTGAAAAGTTTGTTGTTGTCATAATAACCTTTAGCACAACACCGGGTCTAATTACCGTGAATATTTTAATAATCAAGTCATGATCGAACATTACAAAATCTCGTATGTCAAATCAATGTGTTAATAAGGATGTTTACAACATGATAACTTTCAATGTAACACCAGGTTCGATCGTAAGAAATGAATTCTTAACTACCTTAGTCAGGCATTCAAATATCATATACTCAAAACATATGTTAATCTCAAGTTGCGCGCACCGAGTAGTAATTACTTTAGGTTACAGAATAGTAACGACCTTTACAGTTTGATAAAAAATACGAGTTGGCGGACTATGAATACAACCGAACTTGCTATGGATTTTGGATTGTAGTGATTACTCGCGTAGTCTTGTCTACTTTTCGTAAGGATACTGTTGAGTTGGTTGGGTAAGTTACAAACGGATTGACTTGACAAGGTTTTTGTATTTTACTCTTTTGTGTATGGCAAGATGTTAAAATGTTGAGATGTCATAGTGATAGTATTTCTGAAACTATCTTTGCCAAACGGAAAGTCCGATCCCGAATATAGTTGTAATATTTCATTACTTGTTTCAAATCAATATGCGTATAATTTCGAAATGTGACTGGGTGAGAGTTGGTAGCAGTGGCGGCTCGTCCTATAGGGCAACTGGGGCATTGCCCCACCTAAAATTCTGTTCAATAACAATTTAACCATTTATAGACGCACAGCAATCAATATATACCGAGATCACAGCGAAACCCGCGTTCTTCTTGTGCTTTCGCTTGCAAACGCCCATACATAGCGAAGTCTCTGCGAAAATCGAATTCTCTTCTGTGTTTTCGCTTTGTGAATGCCTAGCCGGGGCTTGACCCGGTAGCGGTCATAACAAGCTCTCACTATCTATTCTCTCAAAGCCGCGCACAATAAAGAAACGGTGATTTACTCTCTCCTATTCGTAAAATGGCCGAGCAACCGGGGCAACTATGCCTACTCGCCCCTAAGGTGTGATGTAACAATCGTATCTATATCTGAACTCGGTTACCGTAATATGCGTTGAGTCGACCTTTGCTGGTATAGGTCGATTTTGACGGTGTTTCGCACCATGATAATTCTTGAAACTTGGTATGATATGTCGTGAAGGTAGTATTTAACACTGCTCCAAGTTTCAGGCTTGCTACTTGAAGATAATGGTAGTAATTTCGTTTCCGATGTTCGGTGTGTGCTGATCTATCATGTACATAGTACAGCAAACGGATTTTACTCAAAAGCCGGTATTGGTCTCCATTGATTTTGACGATGTCCTATACCGAGATCGGTCATGACATTTGGCACGGTAAGTGTTAGTATCGACCGATGTAACAAGTTTTAAGTTTGTCACTGAACTATGTGGGTGGTAATTTCGTTTCCAAAGTCGAGTAAGAGCTGACTCTTCATTTATCGCCAACAAATTTACGCAAAAGCCGTTATTGGTCTCTATTGATTTTAACGATGTTCCATACCT
Organism: Botryllus schlosseri; assembly: GCF_051294905.1. Taxonomy (NCBI): domain Eukaryota; kingdom Metazoa; phylum Chordata; class Ascidiacea; order Stolidobranchia; family Styelidae; genus Botryllus; species Botryllus schlosseri. Next base: position 5,391,368 of record NC_137244.1, on the reverse strand, counting down.
AGATCTGTCATGAGCTTTCACACGGTATGTCTTGATTTTAGTATCGAACGCGGTGCCAAGTCTTAAAGTTGACACTCAATGATTGAGGCAGTTATTTCGTTTTCGAGGTCGAGTATGGTAGAGATGCGCGCTGATCTGATACTTAGCCTACCTACGTCATTGCGGATCTCACGCAAAAGCCGGTGTCGGTCTGTGCTAATCTATAGTCTGCGTTCCATAACGAGATCGGTGATGATATTTCCAATGGTATATCTCGATGATCGCATGAAACAGCTAACCAAGATTCTCGGTTTGCATTCAAGTATTCGCATAATTTTATGTTCGCCAATGTCCATTTCACTGTGAAATTGTGGCCTTCAAACCATTTGCTTACAATCCCCTGTCAATTGCGATAGCTATATTTCATTTTCGATGTCGGCTAACAGCTGATCATTCGATCAGCCTATTCCTCGATCTATTTTACTCAAAGTTCGGTGTTTGTCTGTTTGCATTGATTTTGACATTGTACCATACCGGAATGGGTTATGAGATTGCGTATGCTACTTCTCGATGATTTCTTGTAACAGTATACTAAGTTACGGCTTTTATTCATGTATTTATATATTAATATATTTTCCAACGGCGATTTCGCAGCAGACTTATAGACAGTAAGCCGTATGTGTTGTGTCACAGTCTCCAGTTTCAAGGCCAAAATGTCCTACGTTGTTCCGAGACCAAAGTTCCGAGGCTGCTGTCCTTAGTTCTTCAAATACCATTCAAATTGATGTTCTGGATTCAATATGACAGGCCCAATCTATGAGATAACAATTGCGTATGTGTCCGAACTCGTTGACCTTTCCAGTTAGGCTTACGCAATCTCTCGAGTTCTAGTCATTGGAATTAGTCAGGTCAAGTCAAGTGCGAACATGAATCGTATTGAATCTTTATTCCGTACGTAGTTTACGCAGTTGCCTTTAGAGCGAAAATGAGAGGTCTAGAAGTTGTCCAGTCTATTGATCCAATCGTACGCCGGGTGCCTCCGCTTTGGTTGCCTATTATCACCTGGTCGTAACCAGAGATGGCCACAGTCCGGTTCAGGAGCAGGAGCAGGATTTCAATGTTTTTTTACCTGGCCGGACTGGATCCGGATTTCGAATTTGGGGTGACGGTCGGATTTTAGGGTATATCGATTTGCGTAATCTATAACTCCACCATGAAATCAAAACGCATGCTACTAAGGATGACCTGATACTTGATTCGTGGCATAGGGACGATTCTTAGTTCACGTACATTTTGTAAAATATTCCTTTGATTAAAAATAAATGAATAAAACATTTGTTACCACACTTCAAGTCACGGCTCACCGGCAAACCTCTCGCGGCACCTACGTTAAAATCACTGTTGTCGGGAAATTCATGTGACTTCAAGTTACTTTTTTACGTTGGAAAACGCCATTGTGACGTCATGTTGATAAAAGTCGCTCGCAGCCCTTGCCCCACCGCCCGATATTGTCACGAGCCGCCACTGGTTGGTAGTCATGTTTGTCAATCCTATTTCAATTAACACTGCACCAAAGTCGAAATATTTCATTTTGGATTATCTGAATTTACCTATAGAACATCTCGCGAGTGGATTCCGACGCCGTACTATAACATTTTTGATAATAAGGACTCAAGGATTTTCAATCAACAATAGGCCTACCTGATTTTTTGGTAATGCTAGAGTTGGCAAATGATAAGTTGAGTGTTTTTGTTAAGCGTTTGATTTCTCAGTAATAAATATAATTATTGTATGTGCATACTTGTGATTCTTGATTCTTGTTTAGTTAGTTGGTATTGATTCTATAGGTGTGAAACAGCAGCGTGGAATGTGTGAATAATTCGATGCGACTGAAGTTGGAGTCAGCAATATTCAGGTTACGTTCGAATCAACTGATCGCGGTAAATGGATTTCTCAAAGGCTTAGAGTTGTACCGGATCAACACATTCAAATACGAATCAACTTGGTTTGTGTAGTGCAGTGGTTCCCAACCTGTGGTACGCGTACCACTAGTGGTACGCTAAGGTCTTCCAGGTGGTACGCGAGTAGATTCTGCTTTTTTTGCGACCGAATGGACTCATTAGTTAAGGTGGCGTTGAACACAAAGATTGATTGTTCTCCAATAAACTTCAGACTTAGCGTGGCCTCCTCGTAATCGACTCTAGCTTCTCACGCTATTCCCCAGCTGCTAATTTTCCCTTCTACGTGGGAGTTCAGGCAAGGATTTTCATCTCTGATAACTATCAAGTCGAAGAAACGAAACCGATTTGTTGCGCCCACGCATGACTTTCGATGCGCTGTGAGCAAACATATGCCAATCATCGACCAGCCAGTGCAGTGGTTCTCAAACTGGGGGCGTGAAGCTGCGACCAACTGAAAAAAAATTCAGACTTCACGCGATTTACCTCCAATTCATTGCTTTGCTCTGTGTATAGTCCAAATTGCATATTTAATAATCATCTTATCAACTGTCATAACCTTCCATGCCATAAAGTTATTCGTTGGGATTGCTAGCATTCTGGTCGCATTTTGTGATGTGACGATAAGGGGGGGGGGGGGGGGGGCGCGAAATTTTCCACCATCATAAACGGGGGCGTGTCTAAAAAAGTTCGAGAACCGCTGGGCTAGTGGAAAATATGCAAATGCAGCCATTGCATTAAAACAATTGACGTTTGTTGTTTGCTGTTATTTCATTATCATGTTGTTCTTCTTGTGACTGGTGGTGAAAAATCAATTTCATGCATCCCATTTTAACCCTGGCTGATAATGCCTAGTGTAATAGTACTTACGATTACGCCTCGCATACGTCAAATACGTCATTATGACGTCATAAACGATGTAAACATTTCCGAATTCCTTCAGCGCGCGTAACTTATGTAGGTGGTACGTGAGCACTGCATAAAATCTCGAAGTGGTACGTGGGTGAAAAACGGTTGGGAACCACTGGTGTAGTGAGTTTCATTTCAAGTTGACAAATTGACACATTGATTGAATATTCTCATGATTCGCATCACGCAACCAAAGTCAACGTGAAACATATAGCGATCGCGAAAAGTATCAAATCTTGGATATTCAAGTCACCGTCTGCGACGGTTCTGTTATTCGGTGCTTATTACTTAATATGTAATATTCTTATTATATCACACTCGTGAAATCCAGTTCTGCACCAAACTACCAACATATTACATTGTAGCGATTGGGATGTCTGTAACCACAAGTCCCGAGAGATGGTTATGTCTTATAGGTGTTATCTTGTGAGCGATCGTAGGATTTTAGAATTATTTCGCACCTTTTTGAATAAGCGTTCACTTCACAAAGGATTAGGGTTAGAGTAGAAATAAGTGACAATTTGTCGCTATTCAAGTTACCGACACTAGCGGTCTGTTATTCGTCACTTATTAAATCTTTACGAGTGAAATCAAGTTCTGTGACAAACTGGTTACGAAAATTTCACCGCGTGAGCGATCGATATGCCTGTAACACGAAGCCGCGAAAGATGGTTATGTCCGAGACATTATCTTGTCAGCGCTCGCGGGGTTTTGCAAACTATTTCACACCTATTTGAAGTGTTAAATTGTGAACGCGGTTATTGTTGGTATTGGAATCGCCGTCTACGCCGGCTCTCTGGTAAACTAATTACCAAATATTACCTTGCTAGTGATTCCTAGATTGACCAAACTATTTCACACCTTTTTGCTGAAAGTACGACATTCCGCCCGCAGCCTATACCCGAAAGTACGAATCACCGCCGCGTCCATAAGAATAACGATATATCATTGTTGTACTCACCGTAAACGTTGGGATCAACTCGAATCGGTCATATATAATAATTTGGGATATACACATTAACTAAGGACCAATCACGTGACTATTTACCATACCTGATACATATTCCAGACCGTGCGAGAGATGCCTATAACCGAAAGGGCGATTCACGACCGCACCCATAAGAACACATGGCGAGTCACCACTGATCCCGTAAGAATACACGACAGGCGAATCACCGCCACCGCCTATATTAAAAAAGGCGAGTCACCAACACGAGTTTTCACGGCGAATCACCGACGCAGCCTATACCTGAAAGGGCGAATCATGACCGCACCCATAAGAACACATGGCGACTCACCAGCGATAGGGGAGGGGGGGTCGAAAAGGGCGAATCACCAACACGAGTTTCGCGGCGAGTCACCAGCGGGCCCATAAGAGCCACAGGCACACCCAGAGCGATCTACTATACTACTGTAGCAGTTTAATATAAAGGCGCGCGCTGTACCACTCAATATTTCGACTAGGTTACGCTTGCGTGTTGCTTACGCAATGCTTACAATGGCGTAATTAATTTCTGCTCAAATGTTGGATAGTGAAAAGCAGAGTAACGTCGCAGACCTGTGCACTTGCGCACAAACCGTGCGATTCATGGCTTTCAAAATGGCTCTCAGTAGAATTCGGAAGGAATAACAGCTTTTTAATTCAATCAAAAGCTCGCTCACGTCTGCAGTGAGAGCGCATATTAAGTGCTGGCATCACATGAGATAGGATAAAAAAGCACGCCAGTGTACTGATGTTCTATCTTGGCATTGGATGGATTTTTGTAAGAAATTGACAGCATCAGTGCAGACTCAGGATTTTTAGTTGTGGTAGAATCTGTATACAGCAGTCCTGCGTTTGGTGTGGTGTGCTGGCTCTACCCGCTTAGGAGTTAAGCCATTTTGCTTTTGTTTCTGTATTCGGTTTTACAGGGTCCATTTTACATGAGACTGTTTCGTGAACATGATTTCCTTTTGGCTTTAAAAGCGCCATGTTTTATTTCATCGATTTCAGCCCTGGACGTGGTGCAATCGATACCACGTTGACGTTGCTACGTCAGAGACACGTTTTTCATACATGTCGCAATTTACAGGTCGTGGAAAAATTATTATTGTTGCCGCCAGACGACCGCATTTTTCGTTTCAGAACATGATTGCTTCCACTCAAATTCGAATTACATGACACCTTTTCCTGTTTCCCGCGATACCGAACACAACGTAAACGTGTCGCAAACAGGATATACTCCGCGAGATTTCATCTTGCGCAGTTAATTCAAGTTTAAACGTGCTCGTTTTTTATTTCAGAACTGTTTCAGATCCTCTTACAGGCTTGAAAAAGTAAATTGAACGAGCTAAATTTTGACATTTTAGGCAAACTTATTAAACTTATATGCCGTTCAAATTTCTAAGCGATACAGCGCATATCGCGACTCAGGACGTTGTAATTTGGAATTACACGCCGTCCATCGTTAAACACTTCTAGAAAGAGGACATGGTTTTGATTTTTTGTTCGTGCATCGTGCTTGGCGTGAACTCGCATTATGCGATATATAATTATTCTGCTAAACTTCGTTTATTTTTGAGGTACCCTAGAGCAGTGCTCTTCAACCTTTTTCGACGTGGTACACCCTTTTAACGTTTGCTCAAAACTCGTACACCCCTGTTCATCAGGGGTCTTCAAAAATGACTTTTTTCCTTAAATTGTACTGGCTACTTGATAAAATTGTTAGGTTACCTAACTTAAGGCAACACACCAAATTTGGTTCAATTCCAACCAGTAGCCGCATGGCTACGGAAGAAGAAAGTTTCTATTTATAATATAAAAATAAATAAACCTAAAATGTGAAATTTTTCTGTTCACCCCATGAAAGTATTAGGTTGCCTATAAAAAGGATGTTCTTCAAATTTGGTTCAATTACAACCAGTAGAAGCGGAGTTATTGCCGTCAAAAAATTGGATTTGAATAAAATAGTATTTGGTCACAGAGTCTATTCGCAGCCAGTTAGGCCGCCCGCCACGCAAATTGGAATTTATTACGCGTCAGCCCCAAAAGAGCATGACATTACGAACGATAATCAACCTAAAAGTAACAGTATTGGGGAGAGAGTAGGTAACGCTACTGCTGCAGAAGCGGTAATTCAGATCAGCGATGATAGCAGGCGCACCAGCCTATTGCGTATCAGGCCTGCCCCACACCACACACAGTCGACACTCGACAATAGCACATGGGCTGCAAGAGATGTCAGTAACCCCAGATCCTATACCGCTATACACATTCTATTTTCGCTAATTTGCATCACTAATAACAAAATACTAAATTGCAAATGTATGGCGAAATATTGGACATAAAATCGGCATTTTACAACAAAGGGGTTTCGATTTCAACATGGAAGCTGTTCCGACCCTGGCTGGCTACGTCACTGCATTGCGGTATTTATTAACGTCGGTTGGAAGTACTGATTCAAGAAGTCTAAGCTATCTCGGCGGTTTCCTCAAAAATCACTAAAAGACAAATGACTAGCTGAACACATGTTTGTTAACTGCATAATTTCTAACAGAAAACGGAACCATTGGTCTAATACCGACGGCTAAATGAATATGAGGAATATTTGCTTATGACATCACAATCAAGCGGTGAACAGTATTACACTTGAGATAACATCGCAAGTAGTTATATAGATCGCTCATGATGGACCATTGGTTCTTATGGATGCGGTGGTGACCTGCCTGAAAACCAGGGGTGATGACCCCATCCTTTTAGACCCCCCATGTGGTGGTGACCTGCCATTGTTTCTTATGGGTGCGGTGATGATACCACCCTTTCAGGTATAGGCTGCGGCGATGATATACCTCGAAAACTCGTGTTGGTGACCCCACCCTTTCGGTATAGGCTGCGGCGATGACCTGACATGGATTGTTTGGTAGTGAACTAACGTTGTGGGTATAGGCTGCGGCGATGACCGGCCATGGCTTGTTTGGTAGTGAACTAACGTTGTGGATATAGACCGCGGCGTCTTTTCGCGCTGTGCCTATTGATTACTACGTAACCTGAATAGTACGCCGACTTTCAGATCGGGTTATTCGCACCTTGTATACCGCTGTTTCGCACCTACAGAATAGTGTGCTGTTCACAGTCGTGACTTCACCGCGATAGCATAATATTCGCCAAAAAGGTGTGAAATAGGTTGCAAAGCCCGCGATCGCTGACAAGATATTGTCTCGGACATAACCATCTTTCGCGACTTGCTGTTACATACATCCCAATCGCTACAAGATACTATTTTGGTACTTAGTTTGTCACAGAACCGGATTTCACTGGTAAAATTTAATAAGTAACGAATAACAGAACCGTCGCAGCCGGTGATTGGAAATACCGACAAATTATCACTTATTTCTGATCCAACCCTAATCCTTTGCGAAGTTGACGCTTATTCAAAAAGGTGTGAAATAATTGTAAAACCCTACGTCACTGACAGGATAATGCATCAGACATAGCGATCTAGTTATAGCACGGGTCGGAATCCATTCGCGAGATGTTCTATAGGCAAATTGAGATAATCCGAGACCGAATATTTTGACTTTGGCGTCGTGTGAATTGAAGTAGGATTGACAAACATGACTACCATCTTTCCAAGTACCATTTCGATATTATACACACATTGATTTGAAACAAGTAATGGAACATTACAACTCTATTCACGATCCGGCTTTCGGTTTGTCAAAGAGACATTTTAACATCTTACCATACTCAAAAGAATTATTCATAATATTAACCGGTGTTAAAAATATAGTTTTCACTTACTTGATTATATCACAACAACTCACAAACTTGAATTAATTCATCCTTGTTGTATTAGTATGATCGGTCTTTTTTAATCAATTGTAAAGATCGTTACTATTCTGAAGACAAAGTATTTACTAGTCGGTGCATATATGACTTGACATAAACATATTATATTTTGAGCATACGAGATTTGAATGTCTGCATAATAACTGAGAAATAATTTATCACAATAAAATCCGCATATTACAGCGTAAAAGATGTTTGAATGTCAGCAACTCTGTACGGTAATAGTTACTATCACTAATTTACCCGACCAACTCGTCATGATCATTCCTGAAATCAACACAAATATGACCACTGACTTGAGTTAACCACAAAACAGCGTCAAGTTTTAAATCCACTTGTAGCTTACGGCTTATTTGAATGCGGGTTATGTTTTGTTGTAATTGAGTGTACGGAAATAGTATTACATCTCGACATCTTACCATCTTACCATATTCAAAGAGTCAACCACGAAAACATTGTCAAGTCAATCCGTTTGTAACTTACCCAACCAACTCAAGCAGTATCAGTATGAAAACAGCCAAGCATACACGAGTCCATACAATCGCTACAATCTAAAATCCATAGCAAGTTCGGTTTTAGGCATATACCACCAACTCGTCTTTTTTGTTCAACTGTAAAAGTCGTTACTATACCACAAGACAAAGAGATTACTGTGCGATATATTTTGTAAGACAAAAGTCATTTCCACTCGGTGCAGGTGACTTGAGATTAATATAATATGTTTGAGTATACGAGATTTGAAAGTCTGATCAATGTATAGTTGCGACTTCATTTCTTACAATCGAACGCTGGTGTTATATCGAAAGTTACCATTCTGTAAACATAAGGATTGATACATTGATGTGCCATATGCAATAGTTGATCGTGGCTTGATTATTAAATTATTCGCGTTAATTATTAGACCAGGCGTTGTGGTAAAGGTTATTATGACAGCAACAAACTTTTCAGTACCGTTGTTATTAACATATTGAGTTGTAAAACTATGCGTGTCTGAAATGTTCTTGAATGGAAAATTATTCCACCTTGGTACATATCACCCTGCGTATCGCGGATATCAGAAAATATTTTACAAATGTAGCCTAATTGTCTCCACTAACCAAGACTAAAGATGAAACAACAATTTCCTTTGTTAAACAATAACCGGTACAATACTTTATCATCGTAATCAGCAGTGAGAATTGAAACACTTTCGCACATTACCCGGTGTCAAGATATCACACTAGGTGAATTGACATACCGCCGCTTGATTAATAGCTAATCCATTCGCACCATTTCACATATTTTGATCATAACAAAAGTAAATTGGAATATGTTTGCTAGATGCATTCAATTCAGTTAGAAATGCCTGGTACACAACAATCGTAATATCAAGGAAGTACTTGCTACGCCGTAATCCACTTAACGTGTTTTGCATTGTTGTTCATTTGTAGTATTGATTGTTTTGAACCCCCAAATAATAATTCCCGACATGAAACCAAACCGCTGAAAGTCGTTACCATCACAACGAAACAATTTGTACGATGTTTGTCAAATGCATCCTATAGTTAGGTGTACTAGAATTATTTGTGTAACACATACGCCGACAATGCAATCGAAAATTTTTCCGTTGTCATTCGCTAAAGTAAATGTCATCACAATACTCATCAAGCTGTCATCTGTAAATCAAGATTACATCTAACTTGTAACTGTATCGTTTAACTACCGGGCTGCATCAGTTTGCTATTTTTGTCATTTAATGACTGCTGAACATACCAAACGATACACATTCACTTACGAAATACTGTGTTGGTCGTAATTTCCATCATCGTGATAATCGAAGTACATTTGTTTCGAGTTCATAACAACCGACTACTTTTCTATCACCCGATATATTTTTGACAAGTTATGCTTAGAAGATTGGTGCATCTCGCGAAAAATAATATACCACTCATATTGATACTGCTACTCCATCGACCGGTATTTTCAAACGAGTCGATTTTCAACCGAGCAAAATTTATTACTCGAGTTGTCCTGCTTACTATATTTAAATGTAAACTCACCCGTCTTTCAACAACAAACAATGATAAAAAGTACACAAGCAAACACAACAAGTTTTACTTTTGTAGGACACTAATTATTATTCCACGCATCTCATTTCATACTAAGTGTATATGACGGATATTCATGGTACACGAATATATTCGCTCATGCTACGAACATACGCAATGATTGGTGACGCTTTCACACTATTTCGATTTAGTGTAACAAAAACAACGACAACAATTTTCACTCTCTTGACTTATGAAAACAACAGACGAACCTTCATTCAATATTTTGTTTTTTTTGTCAACTAGTTACTTTTTCATGAGACCCCCACTACTCTTACAAAGTACGAAAGATATTTACATCACACAAAGTAATCAACTTTACTCGATATTCCCATGCTACGAACCTGTACAATGATTGGTGACGCTTTCAAACTGTTTCGTTACCTCAAGACCTTTATTGTCTGAATGGTTGCTCATGTATCTTATTAATCAAATAGTTCAACACACAACAATAGTACGAACAGAAACATCAGAGTTGTTTGCACAAAAGTTTGTATGCGTACAGTATGCGAATACCATGTGTAAGTCGAGCGCAATTGCGGTATCCATCCAAGTTTAGTTAACACAAATTCATTACAACGGAGCCGCGTAAACTTTCGTGAAAGAAAAGCATACCCACTTCCCGAGGGTTCTGTCAATGTCATAACAATAAACCAGATACTCCAACAACAGAGTACATATGTTTTCTAGTCACGATCCTTACATCTTTCACATAGATCAATCTACTTTGCTACCGAAAAGTGCTGAGTCATCATATGGTTGTCCTCACAACTAAAACATACTATCATACAAAATGGTCGTTATAGTTTGCACACCAACGGTACATCGTACAAGTAACAAGTCTCGAGAATCCAGTTATTCAAAAAAACGTGAAAGTATTTCTACACCAAGTCGTTATGTTGACGAAAGCGTATATTGTAATATCATGATCGATTTGCATTCGTTGGCCACAAACTGTCACTACTCTAAATAATTCTTTTTCACTCAAACACAAACGCATACTTGTCACCATTCGTTTTCATCAAGCCCGAGTTCAAGAAACTTACTTACTACGACATGAATTTTTATTTTTATGTTGTGTAAATAGGTAATAATTAATTCAAGTAACACTATATCAACATCATCGACTTGTGCTAATAGATTTACATGCGGTCTTGTGATTTTCGTCGGGACATACAGCACGAACTAACTGTAGACTCCTCTCTGTTGTACAACTACTCGGTAATCGAAATGTATTAACATGTAAACAACGATCTTGTTTCGTCACACCAAAAATATGTTTCCTGTCGCGATACTCCGCACAAGACGTGCATAGCCTTTTCACACTCGTAATAGTATACCAACGTCAAGCGATAACGTTTAACAAGACCAACGACACTGAACCCACGACGTTTACCTATGTAAAATTACCACTTTCACTTGCCAGTCCATCGTTTACCTGACTAAACATATTATTTTCCTTTGGAGATCTGACGTTTACCCAGAGTAAGAAACCATTTTCACTAGTAAATATATTTTTTCCTTGGCTAACAAACCTTTTTTCACTTGGAAATATATTTTTCCTTGGCTTACAAACCTTTTTTCACTAGGAAATATATTTTTTCTCTTGTTAACAAACCTTTTTCACTTGGAAATATATTTTTCCCTGGGTAACAAACCTTTTTTCCCTGAGCAACAAACCATTCTCACTTGGTGGTCCGTCGTTTAGCCGAGTAAAAATATCATTTTCCTTTGGAGATCCGGCGTGCATGCAATGTCATACACCTCCATTTGCGCGTATACTGGTGTGGGCAAACAAGCGCGACGTATGTCTGGATGGTATTTTTTTCGTGGAAACACAGGATGTGACATGTTTACTTTGAATATTGTTCATTGGTTTATCGATTCAGAGTTGATATCCGGATCCGGTTACATACTTTATCATTTCCGATTTCAAACTGAATGTCAGGACATACATTGACCAATAAAGACACAATATAGCAAACATGCCGGAGGAAAACTCGACCAGGAATTGTTATCGCGATGGGTTTTTACATAGGTAAACGTCGTGGGTTCAGTGTCGTTGGTCTTGTTAAACGTTATCGCTTGTCGTTGGTATACTATTACGAGTGTGAAAAGGCTATGCACGTCTTGTGCGGAGTAGCGCGACAGTGAACATATTTTTGGTGTGACGAAACAAGATCGTTGTTTACATGTTAATACATTTCGATTACCGAGTAGTTGTACAACAGAGATGAGTCTACAGTTAGTTCGTGCTGTATGTCCCGACGAAAACCATAAGACCGCATGTAAATCTATTAGCACAAGTCGATGATGTTGATATAGTGTTACCTGAATTAATTATTACCTATTTACACAACATAAAAATAAAAATTCATGTCGTAGTAAGTAAGTTTCTTGAACTCGCGCTTGATGAAAACGAATGGTGACAAGTATGCGTTTGTGTTTGAGTGAAAAAGAATTATTTAGAGTAGTGACAGTTTGTGGCCAACGAATGCAAATCGATCATGATATTACAATATACGCTTTCGTCAACATAACGACTTGGTGTAGAAATACTTTCACGTTTTTTTGAATAACTGGATTCTCGAGACTTGTTACTTGTACGATGTACCGTTGGTGTGCAAACTATAACGACCATTTTGTATGATAGTATGTTTTAGTTGTGAGGACAACCATATGATGACTCAGCACTTTTCGGTAGCAAAGTAGATTGATCTATGTGAAAGATGTAAGGATCGTGACTAGAAAACATATGTACTCTGTTGTTGGAGTATCTGGTTTATTGTTATGACATTGACAGAACCCTCGGGAAGTGGGTATGCTTTTCTTTCACGAAAGTTTACGCGGCTCCGTTGTAATGAATTTGTGTTAACTAAACTTGGATGGATACCGCAATTGCGCTCGACTTACACATGGTATTCGCATACTGTACGCATACAAACTTTTGTGTAAACAACTCTGATTTTTCTGTTCGTACTATTGTTGTGTGTTGAACTATTTGATTAATAAGATACATGAGCAACCATTCAGACAATAAAGGTCTTGAGGTAACGAAACAGTTTGAAAGCGTCACCAATCATTGTACAGGTTCGTAGCATGGGAATATCGAGTAAAGTTGATTACTTTGTGTGATGTAAATATCTTTCGTACTGTGTAAGAGTAGTGGGGGTCTCATGAAAAAGTAACTAGCTGACAAAAAAACAAAATATTGAATGAAGGTTCGTCTGTTGTTTTCATAAGTCAAGAGAGTGAAAATTGTTGTTGTTGTTTTTGTTACACTAAATCGAAATAGTGTGAAAGCGTCACCAATCATTGCGTATGTTCGTAGCATGAGCGAATATATTCGTGTACCATGAATATCTTTCATATACACTTAGTATGAAATGAGATGCGTGGAATAATAATTAGTTTCCTACAAAAGTAAAACTAGTTGTGTTTGCTTGTGTACTTTTTATCATTGTTTGTTGTTGAAAGACGGGTGAGTTTACATTTAAATATAGTAAGCAGGACAACTCGAGTAATAAATTTTGCTCGGTTGAAAATCGACTCGTTTGAAAATACCGGTCGATGGAGTAGCAGTATCAATATGAGTGGTATATTATTTTTCGCGAGATGCACCAATCTTCTAAGCATAACTTGTCAAAAATATATCGGGTGATAGAAAAGTAGTCGGTTGTTATGAACTCGAAACAAATGTACTTCGATTATCACGATGATGGAAATTACGACCAACACAGTATTTCGTAAGTGAATGTGTATCGTTTGGTATGTTCAGCAGTCATTAAATGACAAAAATAGCAAACTGATGCAGCCCGGTAGTTAAACGATACAGTTACAAGTTAGATGTAATCTTGATTTACAGATGACAGCTTGATGAGTATTGTGATGACATTTACTTTAGCGAATGACAACGGAAAAATTTTCGATTGCATTGTCGGCGTATGTGTTACACAAATAATTCTAGTACACCTAACTATAGGATGCATTTGACAAACATCGTACAAATTGTTTCGTTGTGATGGTAACGACTTTCAGCGGTTTGGTTTCATGTCGGGAATTATTATTTGGGGGTTCAAAACAATCAATACTACAAATGAACAACAATGCAAAACACGTTAAGTGGATTACGGCGTAGCAAGTACTTCCTTGATATTACGATTGTTGTGTACCAGGCATTTCTAACTGAATTGAATGCATCTAGCAAACATATTCCAATTTACTTTTGTTATGATCAAAATATGTGAAATGGTGCGAATGGATTAGCTATTAATCAAGCGGCGGTATGTCAATTCACCTAGTGTGATATCTTGACACCGGGTAATGTGCGAAAGTGTTTCAATTCTCACTGCTGATTACGATGATAAAGTATTGTACCGGTTATTGTTTAACAAAGGAAATTGTTGTTTCATCTTTAGTCTTGGTTAGTGGAGACAATTAGGCTACATTTGTAAAATATTTTCTGATATCCGCGATACGCAGGGTGATATGTACCAAGGTGGAATAATTTTCCATTCAAGAACATTTCAGACACGCATAGTTTTACAACTCAATATGTTAATAACAACGGTACTGAAAAGTTTGTTGCTGTCATAATAACCTTTACCACAACGCCTGGTCTAATAATTAACGCGAATAATTTAATAATCAAGCCACGATCAACTATTGCATATGGCACATCAATGTATCAATCCTTATGTTTACAGAATGGTAACTTTCGATATAACACCAGCGTTCGATTGTAAGAAATGAAGTCGCAACTATACATTGATCAGACTTTCAAATCTCGTATACTCAAACATATTATATTAATCTCAAGTCACCTGCACCGAGTGGAAATGACTTTTGTCTTACAAAATATATCGCACAGTAATCTCTTTGTCTTGTGGTATAGTAACGACTTTTACAGTTGAACAAAAAAGACGAGTTGGTGGTATATGCCTAAAACCGAACTTGCTATGGATTTTAGATTGTAGCGATTGTATGGACTCGTGTATGCTTGGCTGTTTTCATACTGATACTGCTTGAGTTGGTTGGGTAAGTTACAAACGGATTGACTTGACAATGTTTTCGTGGTTGACTCTTTGAATATGGTAAGATGGTAAGATGTCGAGATGAAATACTATTTCCGTACACTCAATTACAACAAAACATAACCCGCATTCAAATAAGCCGTAAGCTACAAGTGGATTTAAAACTTGACGCTGTTTTGTGGTTAACTCAAGTCAGTGGTCATATTTGTGTTGATTTCAGGACTGATCATGACGAGTTGGTCGGGTAAATTAGTGATAGTAACTATGGCCGTACAGAGTTGCTGACATTCAAACATCTTTTACGCTGTAATATGCGGATTTTATTGTGATAAATTATTTCTCAGTTATTATGCAGACATTCAAATCTCGTATACTCAAAATATAATATGTTTATGTCAAGTCGTATATGCACCGACTAGTAAATACTTTGTCTTCAGAATAGTAACGATCTTTACAATTGATTAAAAAAGACAGATCATACGAATACAACAAGGATGAATTAATTCAAGTTTGTGAGTTGTTGTGATATAATCAAGTAAGTGAAAACTATATTTTTAACACCGGTTAATATTATGAATAATTCTTTTGAGTATGGTAAGATGTTAAAATGTCTCTTTGACAAACCGAAAGCCGGATCGTGAATAGAGTTGTAATGTTCCATTACTTGTTTCAAATCAATGTGTGTATAATATCGAAATGGTACTTGGAAAGATGGTAGTCATGTTTGTCAATCCTATTTCAATTCACACTACGCTAAAGTCAAAATATTCGGTCTCGGATTATCTCAATTTGCCTATAGAGCATCTCGCGAATGGATTCCGACCCGTGCTATAACTAGATCGCTATGTCTGATGCATTATCCTGTCAGTGACGTAGGGTTTTACAATTATTTCACACCTTTTTGAATAAGCGTCAACTTCGCGAAGGATTAGGGTTGGATCAGAAATAAGTGATAATTTGTCGGTATTCCAATCACCGGCTGCGACGGTTCTGTTATTCGTTACTTATTAAATTTTACCAGTGAAATCCGGTTCTGTGACAAACTAAGTACCAAAATAGTATCTTGTAGCGATTGAGATGTATGTAACAGCAAGTCGCGAAAGATGGTTATGTCCGAGACAATATCTTGTCAGCGATCGCGGGCTTTGCAACCTATTTCACACCTTTTTGGCGAATATTGTGCTATCGCGGTGAAGTCACGACTGTGAACAGCACACTATTCTGTAGGTGCGAAACAGCGGTATAGAAGGTGCGAATAACCCGATCTGAAAGTCGGCGTGCTATTCAGGTTACGTAGGAATCAATAGGCACAGCGCGAAAAGACGCCGCGGTCTATATCCACAACGTTAGTTCACTGCCAAACAAGCCATGGCAGGTCATCGCCGCAGCCTATACCCACAACGTTAGTTCACTACCAAACAATCCATGGCAGGTCATCGCCGCAGCCTATACCGAAAGGGTGGGGTCACCAACACGAGTTTTCGAGGTATATCATCGCCGCAGCCTATACCTGAAAGGGTGGTATCATCACCGCACCCATAAAAAACAATAGCAGGTCACCACCACATGGGGGGTCTAAAAGGGTGGGGTCATCACCCCGGGTTTTCAGTCAGGTCACCGCCGCACCCATAAGAACCAATGGTCCATCATGAGCGATCTATATAACTACTATCGTACCATATTGCTCATTAACCTGTGCGTCAACCTGTACTGACCCATAAAATTGTATTTGTAATAGCTAGTCATCGGCTCATTGCAATACGGATCTGGTACACCCCAGTACACCCCATCCGAGTGGTACACCCTTTGCAAATTCTGGTACACCACAGGGTGTACGACAACCCCGGTTGAAGAGCACTGCCCTAGAGCGCTTAGTGTGTTCGCTTGAGTAGTTTTAGAGAAGTTGGCTCAGTAAACGCGCCATATTCGATTTAATACTTCACTGGATTTGTCTTAGCGTCCAGTAGACACATAGGGTTTCTGCGAAAATTGATCGTTCATGCTTTAAAATTGGCGTACGATTATTTGACCCTCATATGGCGTTCTGACTTGAATGATTATCTGGCTGTTTATCGAATGAAGGACATTGCTTAAATGATCTTAGCACCGTTGTATGGGATTTCCGCTCATTGCGCAAAATTCGCTGTCCCCTCCGGTTTGCTGTCAAGAAATTCCCCCATTTTAATGCATTTTAAACAACGTTACCATATGTTACAAGAATTGAGATGAAGTCACTAGTATTAGCTTTAGATGTTTGGTTGTAAATTTTTTCCTTATACAAACCCGCTGTCAGTCGGACAAATGCGGAAGTTGGCCTTACGGGCAGCTGCAGCACGTCTTAGACATTTTAGCGACGATCCTTCAGGTACGGAAACGATCTGATTCTAAATACTAGGGATGGTGTGAACCTCTGAAAGGTTCAGGTTCGTGTGAACGCGAACCTTTTTGAAAGGTTCTGTGTGAACACGAACGTGAACTTCGTGACGTCACGTGACGTCATATTGCTAATTCCAACCCTATCCTTCAATGAAATGATAGCCTATATTAATGTACACGAAGCCTAGTGACGACTCAGGCAACACAACGTCACAATGCTGAAGTATATATTGACATTTTAGACGTCGCAAATATATCAACTGGGACAATCAAATGATATAATAACCGCATAAAATCAATATCTTCCAACAATTTCGACGAGGACTTACCAGGGAATATAAGGAAAGGAAAGTGTCTTTGATGTTTTTGCAGCGTATACAATGAATCATGATATACATACACACGATCTGCGCATATGCATACCATGATTACATGATGTGCATATCAGAGTTGGATCAATTGTAATTTGTAATTGTAATTGAATGTAATTAATTACATTTTACAATGTAATTGTAATTGAAGCATTTTTATTTTGTGTAATTGTAATTGTAATTGTAATTTGACAAAAATTTTGCTCAATTACAATTTCAATTACATTAAATTGCTATTGAGACCTGACAAGCACAACATAAAACAATTGACTTATAATGCATTCTCTTTAAACGAGCGACAAGGAATTTGGTGGATCCATTCGCGGAAGTCATTGACCGCGCCCTTGCGGGCGAGGTTTATTTTTATTTTTACCGCTATGCTGGCCTCGGCGGCCATTCCATACAATCTTTAAATTACTAACCAACCGATGGATTCGCAACACGTGGCTCACGATTGAATACGCCGAGAAGCGAACTGCTGAGCCGGCTAAAAGCAGCAGAATTGATAGTCCCATAGCTGGCGATCCAATAGTCGAAATTTGATATGTATGGTCCTAATCGAAAGCTAGTGTCGCACTGATTCCGCAATAAAAGTATATTTCCAGGCAATGGTACCATCCCAAAATAGTCGTGAAAGTCTGGGAATCGGCATTGTTCTGAACAATCGCTATGGGCGTAACTGGTAATTGCTATAGTCATGCTGCTGCAGCGCTCTCACTTTTCAGAACAGTCGGCCTTAAACGGCTATTTTGGAGCAGTTACATTGCCCTGACGAGATTTTATTTTGTATTTTCGGAATTGGTACATCAATAGCTTACGATGAAGACCAGATGCATCAAATTTGGACGCATGGATCGCCAGCTCTAGGACTATAAAGTTTGCTGGTTTTAGCCGACTTTTCAGTACGTTTGTCGGTGCATTCATCCGTGACTCACATATTGCGCATCTATCCGTGGGTTGGCAATCTACAATACGATTTCAGATCACGATGATGCATCGTTATTTCGTCTGGCTAACAAACCAGACCACTGGATATTAAATAACCTCTTATCTGACAAAGCACGGTTTTGTTTTTACTCCTCATCCTAATTCCTACGTCCCTCGATAAAAATAATATTGTTTCTTTAATTATATACTATATACGCAAATCCAACACATGCATATATTATAATACTTTTTCAACGACATACTGCACCCTATCCTCAATCCTAACCCATAGGAAATTAGGTAAATAACATTTTACATTTCCAATTACGTGAGCCATAATTACCCAGCATACAAAACACGCTTACATTACGTCACAGTGACATCTTACATAGCATACTATGTACGCACATCAACGCATTTATTACTACACAATCTGAACTAGACTTGAATTGTTCTTAAATACGCTACGGTTGTCAAGGACCACGGTTGAATTTATGACTATTCAATTACATGTTCAACAGCAGCAAATTTTAATTGTAATTGTAGTGTAATTGATGCATGCAAGGAGTAATTGTAATTGTAATGTAATTGATGCATGCAAGGAGTAATTGTAATTGTAATTGTAATTTGATATTTTTAGCATGGAGTAATTGTAATTGTAATGTAATTGAAACATTCATGAAAGTAATTGTAATTGTAATTGTAATTGAACTGAAATAATGTAATTGATCCAACTCTGGTGCATATGCCGCCGGGCAAGGAAGATGCAGATATAGCCTTGTAGCAGTGTTGGGATGGCTCGAGTCATGACTTGATTCAGATCAGACTCGAATCACCTTTTTCGTATGACAGACCGGGAAATTTATTCGGCATCCGAGTATTGCTACATTGATATTGATCATAGGGTGAACCGAATATCTATGCTTGCTAGTGATATTACCCCATTAACAAGATATAGAGCAGTAGCCAACACCTCAATTGCACCGATTTGGTTTTAATGATACAGTAAACATAAAGTCAAGATTGACCCCGTGCGCCTTCTATATTTTTTACATCTGAAAACGATATCGATCTCATTGATTGGTAGACTAAGCATCATTTACTGACTACATAGCTTATTTTGCTCGTGATGTTTTGTGATTGCGGGGCAAGCTAGCAGCAGAGAGTCACTAAATATTTACAAACAGAATGCTGAATCTTTCGAGCAAACTTTTGCAACAGAGCAAGTAAAACTTTTGAGATTGTCAAGGTGCATGCTCGTTTAGTGTTGACTATTTTATGCTGACAGCGCCATGCATGGAGTGGCCTGCAGTTGAAATGCAATAAATTTGAACCACCAACGATGTTATAATGAAGTGAAAATTGTTATATATGAAAAAGGTTCACAGTGCAGAACCTACCAAGGTTCTGTTGTGAACGCGAACCTCTACATTTCCGAGGTTCACACACAGAACACGAACTTGAACCTCGCGTTCACACCATCCCTACTAAATACCGAAATCTCGTATCCAATTTGAATACATTAAAATGTAACGTTGAACATCAAATGTAGGCTCTGCGATTCAGAAATCCCTTATTCCGCCTATCGCAAATTCTGCAATGTATTTATATTCTATTTCGACGCCAATGGAGTGCACCGAGATTAGTTTGTCAGGAGAATTAAATCATTGATCAGAAATTCTTCCGACAGTCTGTCTGTTATAGTACAGAAAAGCTTATTTTTTTCTGGCGGTCGCTTGTCGGCTCGGCCGTTAGTTTGTTTGGTCGGAATTTATTGCTTTTAGCTACTTTAGTTGATAACGGAACAGCTTATTTTCATTCAAATATCGTAGATATAGGATCGACAAATACTCCAAAGATCTCCAAAGTTGGAAAGTCTTTTTTTTTAATTTGGTAATACGGCTTTCTCATTTCGCAGAACGCGTCCAAACTCGAATTAACTGCTTATTACAGGATAGCATTGTTAAAGTATAGTTGAATCGACGCGCCACGTAGCTTACTGAGACGTTCTTTGATTGTTCAGCAAGGTGGATCCTTCGCCTTGAAGGATTATGTGATAGCTTTTTATCACACGTATATCACCGCATGTTCTTAATTCAGAACTTGCGTGAGTTGTCTGCTCTCTGCTCTGCTCAAGTAGACAACCGTTTATTACACCTTTACTGCCTTAAATGCTATTAGATGCGCCATCTGTTCATCTCATCTGAAATACCCTTTCCTTTACGTCATGTCAAGTAGTAACTAGTTAACCTTCATATGGCTTGTAGTTACAGGGCTTTGGAGACATTTATTACCTTTTATTTTATTGTTCACTTGTTTCTTTAGTGTCGTATCCATGCTAAGCCTGTTGTTAAGTCATTTTCAAAGTGATGCTGGCTTTCGTGTGTTGTTTCAGATTTGCGAGCATGCACGATCCAAACTCGCCTTCGCATCCGGTCCATCAAGCTGATGTCATAGTGGAAGGGTCATCGAACGTTTTCGATCGACTTGGGGAACAATTCTGGCATTATTTCGAAGTCAAATGTACCGGTTCACAACGAAACGAGAAATCGGGAAAATGGTTAACGCCGGCAGTACACTACCAACTGCGGCAAAAGGATGCTGACTGTTGACCACATGCACATGGCCACAGCAGATTACCGACGTAATACCGCTCCCTACATCAATCGACGATTATGTCGCCACGCACTGGAGTAGCAGCATGTGCTGCCGCCCCTGGCTCTCGCTCAAAATGCCGCCCCCCCCCTAAGTAGACCGCAGCAAATTTCGACATAGATTCATGTTCAAGCAATATTGTCAATAAAAATAATTACAAATAATATGCCGCGTCTCAGCCTCACCGTCTCAACGTTAATAAGGCCAAAAATAATAAAGACAAATGTATTATGCAAATAGAAAATCAATAGCCGCCTTAAAGCAAAATCATTAACTAACCACTGTAAAACATCAAACGCTGTTGCACTACGATCAATCGCGGTTTAGCTGCTCCGCACCAGCCTCCTAACCCTTTTAAAATCTCACGTTGAACAACTTCATATATGATCATTTAATTAGTGTTCGTCCTCAAAATGGTTTGTACGAAAAGCTAGCAATCTTCTGATTTACATGATACCTAATTCGAAGGTATAAGGCAGTGGTTCTCAACCTGGGGGCGCGAAAGCATCTGAAGGGGGCGCGAAGAAGCGGCCAACTGAATTTTTTTGCGCTCTGCGCGATTTACTTTCGATTCACGCGTGTTTCTCTGTATAAAGACCAAATTTCATTATTTTGAATTCTCTCATCAACAGTCATAACCTTCCGTGCCATCAAACAATCTGTTGGGGTTGCTACACTGTAAGCTTAGACGCGTGCATTTATGCACCTAAAAACACACAATATTCGAATTTTTTTTTAGATGCAACATTGTGTGGTAGCGATGTATGTCATAGTATTGTGTGGTCTGAAGTAGCATGTCCGTACCTATCGCTGCAGAGCTCAAAATTATGTACCTGAAATACCTCCACAGGCTCTTCTGGAAACAATATTTTATTTCAAATGAGTTTCTCGTAGAATGTACAATAAAAGAAACAGTGTAAGTTGCCGTTAAATATGACAATACAAATTGAAAACAACAATTTTTTGACACAGTAAGACAGGATTTTATAGAGTAATAACAGAACTGCTTCGAGGTACAGAACTTCAATACGCAATTGAATAGTATATTCGAGTTCATATTGAATGAACCCGAATATTTTTTCGTTTGACACTCGTCAGCAACTAGTGGAGAATCGGAGATAACATTGTATATCAGCAATCGTATCACAAAATATGCCTTCACCGGCATAAAATTTCGAGAGTGAGCATTCAATGCTCTATTCCCATGCAGGTGGTGTACACAAACTCTGTCAACAAGAGTTCGTGTACCACCTGGGAATGAAATGGATTGAATGCTCTCTCTCTCTCTCTCGAAATTTCATGCTGGTTACGTCATATTTTGTGATACGATTGTTGATATACAATGTTTATTCTAATTCTCTACTAGATTTGCTGACGAGTGTCGGCCGAAAATATTCTGGTTGATTTCAATAGTAATATACTAACATTAATAACAGTATAAAAGAACTGGATTCGGAACTAAAGCAAGGTGTATGTACTGTACACTGTACAGTACTGTCGTCAATAAATATTGTTTCTTACAAATTGACTCGTTTCATGATCAAATGATTGATTGAATTGCTAAACAAACATAGTAAACCAATTTTGGCTCAACAGTATGTTATTTTGGAACAGCACTTCGTATAGGTGCCCCTAAAAACGAAAAGTTTACCAATTGAAGGCATAGCAAAAGTCTAGCCATAAAAATACAGAATTATTGTGCAAATAAAAAATAACAAAATCCACTATGTACAGTTACATTCCATACCAAAAGAGAGCGGTACTCACAGTACAAGTACTTGGAGCAAGGGAGATTAATTAGCCTACTTTTTTTCAATCGATTGCTGGGCATTTTGATATTTTTTCCAAAAATTGACGAACTTGATCGATTGAAATCCCGAATTTTTATCACCAACAAGGACACGTTGAATGAGTGGCATTATTTGAAAGACCTTGGGATAACTAAGATCACATGCGTAGTAGCATGCTACGAGATCAATTATCATCTCAAACGGTCTTCTTCGGTTTTCGGATCTGTGCTCTATGGTGATGCCATTGGCCGCCATCCACGATTGTTCATCTCCATTCTCATGACGTGCAATCAAAAGATGAGGAGTCAACTTTGAAGTCGGTAAATCGACGGTATGTGCCTGGAATTAAAACAATATGTTAGCTTTAAATTATTTTGCTAAATATTCACGTGCAAATCCAGAGCACATGACCAACTTCAGCTAGAAATGCTTAGAGGAGACTTCTCATCAGGGATGTAATGACTAGAGCAGTGCTTTTCAACCTGTGTGACGGTTCGCACTGGTGCGAATGAAAAAATTGTCGTGCGAATGACGAAGGAAGTGCGAACGGTGCGAATGAAAAATCCTGATTAGTGCGAATGAAAACCGTGAATAATTGTTCATTTTTCTGACGTGAAATAATCCAAATAAACCTAATAGAAAATACAAGGGCCGTGTAACTGTTGTAGTTGAGACGCAATTGTAAAAAATTGTTCAAATGGATGCACCACTAATCGTCGGCCTCACAAGCCGTAGTGGATTTTCGCTTTCGCATTATAAATATTACGTAATCAAAAGCCTGGTTTAGAAGCTGGTGTTAGGTTGCAGACATTGAGTAATATATGTTGAATATATTGCAAAGATCGTGACTTAGTTTTTACATATCCAGGAGCACTGTGTTGGGTACTGCAGTCAACAAGCGAGACACGCAGAAAATATGGCTCGATCATGAGAATCAGCCGACCTTTGGTTTGAATTCATGATAAGATTTGTCCGAATGTTTTTTCTTCTTCTGGTAAACATGGATGAAGACCGTTGGGATGAACTAGTGTAAGGGTGTGCAACAAGCGAGTTCAGGCCTGTGAGATTCATTCATTTTGAGGCCAACACCTTCTGCGTCGGATCACGTGAACGCGGGAAGTTTTAACCAACATACCGCTGATGAAATGCGGTGCCAAAAACATCAGCGGCGACAAAACCTTGGCCAAAAATCACCGTCGCTGGATGGTCAAACCTTTCGATATGGATATGCTCCGTTGTCGGCACGGAATAGTCCCGTTCTTGCAATCTGAGTAGACAGTTGTACAAATGCGACGCGCAGAGGAACTTACTTCACCCTATAATTTGAAATTGCGTGCGTCAGACATATTTTATAGAGCTGTGTTGGGTAGAATTGTGGTGTGCGCGTTCTGTATGTCATACATGCTCGTAAAATCGTAGCATACTACTCTATTACCAAAAATTAATTCCTTTTCGTGGGTGAGGCTCGGGTTGCGAGATGCCACAAAAATTCAGATTTTTGCGGTAGTCTGAAAATCTGCTTTATGGTTATTAAACTGTTATGAATATTCAAGTTAGATTGAACTAAAGAGTCTATCAACCAGTATCGTGACTTTGTTTGATCTTTTCATATACTCGCGAGACAGCTCTAATATGCCTACTCTCCTTGACGGTATTGGAGCTTATTTTCCAAGACATCAGGCGCAAGCCTCAACACAAGCATGTGGATGTTTCACCCTTTCGAAAAACGGAAGCCTCCGGGACCTTTGTGTCATCTCTTAAAAACTATTTCTACCAGCAAGCGTTTTTGACTCGCGGAAAATATGCTCTATTTTTGATAGGAGTGCAGAACAGTTCTTGAGACCTGGCCATCCAAGCACTATGGTAGGCGTTATTGTACAAAATCTGCCGAGAAGCGATTTAGTGAATTAGTTGAAATCAAAAGGAGGGAAAAGAGTTGCCTTTTTAATGAGACACTTCATGGCCTAACAGCTTTGAGCTTTGGTAGCCAATTTGTTGCTCATCTGAACAGAATATTCTTATGTATCTTCATCTCCTTTTTGTATAGCAATTTTCGGTAGGCTTGTGCGAATGAAATTTATTTCCCAAAAAAGTGCGAATGAAGGTCAAAAAGGTTGAAAATCACTGGACTAGAGTAATGACTTTCTCATGACTCGGGTCATTTTCTCAAAACACAAAAATGACTCGATTCGACACAATCTGTGTATTGACTCGACCTGAGTCATTACGCATGACTCTAGACTCAGATGGCCAAGAAAGACATTTCATCGTAATTTCGAAGAATACTAGAATAATAACCACACTATTGGCATTTCTTCTATTGGTACTGGTACTTTAAAATGCTACCAGAAACTACTAAAAAGTAAGGAAAATTAAATTAAATGCGAACCATTCGATATCAACAAACAGTCATAAAAAGTGGGTTAACAGGACTTTAACTGGAAACTTGAGCAGTCAACAAAATTACTTGGATTCGATTCATAACACCATGAATCGGACTCTAACCTCTACTTGTTGATTTGGACTCGGACTTGACTCGAGTCAATCCTATAAAACGCGAGATTTGAGTTGTGACTCGGAGCCTTGTGACTTGGTTACGACACGGCTTCTCATACTAAAGATTCAAGTGTAGTTGAATCGGCGAATAGTTTGAAGGGACAGTGCACTCATGTCGTCTCAAATTGAAGGGCGAAACGAGAAATTTTTCTAGGCCGCAGCCATTTACTGCAGAACGCCACCGTAAAGAAGCTGCAATTTATTGAATTTTCCACATCGGAATCATGCTCCAGCAGTCACGCGAAAATCGAACTTTATATCGTTGTCAGCCGATGTTATTATGATGGAAATACGTCGTACCTCAGAAATATTACTCAAGTAAAATAGTTTTATCGCCGTCGACTCTGATAATTAGCTTAATATCTTACAGGCAATTTCAAAATTTATCAATTAGCTTGTGTCATTTGTGAAGTTATTGATATCTTGTTGTTAAAAACACCTTCGTTATTACAAGCACCCTACCATGACTATAATAAAGTATATAAAATTATTCTCATAAAGTAAAAACCAAAGCTTAAACTTTTTGGATGTTTATTTCTAATAATTTCGGCCATACAATACTGAAAATTAATATAATTTTGACTCTTGGATAAATTTGATGATGGTGTAATTGGATTAACTCGATATTCTCATAGCGCATAAACTGTACAATGGCTGACTAAACTCTGCAAACTAGCATGATTCAGTCATATGTTATTGGCATACGTGGTGGTGTTGGTACTGGAGCGGTTTCTTGCTTGAGTATATATGTGATGTATCATCATTTTATCAAGCTTATCGAAATATTGAAATAGTCCGACACAAAAATCACATTGGAGGTTGATTAGAATTATTATTAATTTTTATTTCCTGATCATGAATTATTGATGATTCACATATGCTAAAGGTGATAACAGGATGTACCATCAATCAATACTTATGGATCATGATGAAGTTGAAATTCCTTGTGGGATCTATCATAAAACTACGACTGAATTTGATGTAAAGAATATCGTGAATGGTCTTATGGAGAAATCTCGCATGTACGAGTTAGAATTCAGCCAATGCCATCTCAATGAAAACCTTGTAAAGATGATATTGGACCAAATTCGCGAACTTGAATTTGAGGTAAACACATCTACACATACATACACATACCGCTCACAGTCACTGAGCATTATAAACCCACGTTCAATTTAAGCATGTTTATCCGTATAATATACATAGCGGGCTTAAAAAAACCTTCATCATGACCGCATTGTTTCATATTAATATTGTTACTACGCGTGAATTGAAGGTATCGTACCGAACAATGCTCAATCGCGCACCGGTGTAGCCATTTATCGCAATAGTCATACTAGACTAGTAAGAGTTGATGAGGGTTTAATTATTCATCACCTCAATTACTGTTTTATGGGGGAAAGTTTTGCACTCGTCCAGGTCCAAATAAAAAAACTCAGCGTCACAGCCCACGATGGCATTGACAAACTCC
Organism: Botryllus schlosseri; assembly: GCF_051294905.1. NCBI lineage: Eukaryota > Metazoa > Chordata > Ascidiacea > Stolidobranchia > Styelidae > Botryllus > Botryllus schlosseri. The sequence goes on along the minus strand of NC_137244.1, from coordinate 5,364,428 downwards.
TGCCAGCCATCTGCGAGCTGATGAAGGAGTGTGGCTCGACGGAGCTCAACCTGGAAGACAGTAGCGGATCTAACGATTTTCTGATCGTTTTGAGTCAACTTATCAGTCAGCATCAGGTATTGGCGATGAAAATATCCGGACACTAATCTAGCATAAATCCTTTCGATATGAGACTTTTATTACCTCATTCCCATAGGTTAAATTGCAAAAACTCGATCTCAGCTACGGCGAAAACATCAACTTTACGCAACTCGGGACTATTATTTCAAGCGATCTAACCTATTTGTCACTTGTGAACTCGCACTTGCGGTCAAAGGATTTCGTCGCCATGCAGGTCAAAAACAGTAAGGTATATGGATCTTGTCTTGAGCGATTGTTGTTCAGTAGTGGTCAATAGTAGGGATGGTGTGAACGTGAGGTTCACGTTCGCGTTCTGTGTGTGAACCTCGGAAATTTGGAGGTTCGCGTTCACAACAGAACCTTGGTAGGTTCTGCACTGTGAACCTTTTTCATATATTACAATTTTCACTTCAGTATGACATCGTTGATTCGAATTTATTGCATTTTAACTGCTGGTCACTCTATGTATAGAAAAATCAACACATAACGAGCACGCACCTTGACAATCCTAAAATATTTACTTGCTTCGTTACAAAAGTTTTCTCGAAATATCCAGCTTTCCGTTTGTGAATATTTAGTGACTCTCTGTTGTGAACTTAACCTGCAATCACACAACATCACCAGCAAACTACAGTACATGTAGTCAGCGAACGATGCTTATTCAACCAATCAATGAGATTGATATCGTTTTTTGATGTAACAAACCGAGCAGGCGTACGGGGTCAGACTTCATATGTTAACTGTATCTTAAAACCAAATCCGTGCGATTGAGGTATTGGCTACAGCTGTATAACTTGTGGGGTAGCCTAATATCGGTAGCAAGTATAGAAACATGTGTTACACTCTGCTCAATATCAATGCAGCAACACTCAGACGCCGAATACATTGTCCGGTATGGCCAAGACCGTTAAGGCGTCATTTTATATTCCCTGGATAAGTCCTCGTCGAAATTGTTAGCAAAGCAACGGATGATATTGATTTTATGGGAGTATTGTATCATCTGATTGCCTATATAGGTTGATACATTTAGCGACCTAAAACGCCAATATGTACTTCAGCATTGTGGTATTATGTGGCCCGAGTCGTCTCTGGGTATCGTGCACATTAATAATATAGGCTATCACTTCATTGAAAGATAGGGTTGGAATTAGCAATATGACATTACGTGACGTCATGGGGTTCACGTTCGTGTTCACACAGAACCTTTCAAAAATGTTCGCGTTCACACGAGCCTGAACCTTTCAGAGGTTCACACCATCCCTAGTCAATAGTCACATTTTTATGACTGCTTGCAAAGAGTCCATTTGAGACGAATCACAGAAATTCTATTTTAATCTCAGAACATTTCACCAATCTATTATGACGTGACTGGCTAATCAACATTTCTCTGTTATAAGTTTGTAATGTTTGTCTTCATCCCCGATTAATTCTCGTCGTAAGTTGTCAGTTTCCCATATTCGTTTAGCTCCAATATCTCGACATCAGTTATAATCGTCTGGATGAAGAGTGTATGGCTGCACTGCCGCGCTTATTTTGTAAAGACAGAGCGGTTACTCTTGTGATGAAAGGATGCGACCTCACACCGTAGGAAATTCATGCTTTTGAATGTTTTGTTCTTCAAGTTGCCTTTTGGGTGTCGATATATCACACCACGGACTATGTTTTTTGAATCACTGTTGGATCCTTCAAACTCAATCCAGAGCAATATTCTGTCTAATTTTGAACGAGTCTGCGCACACTAACCAACTTACTGTGCAGACCCTCGGAAAACAATGCGTAACGACTTAAAAAAAGTTCGTCACTCCGGATTTTTTGTGCGCAACTCAGATTTTTTGTGCGCAGAGACCGTGTCAGCACTGCGCATGTGCGCACGGGGTCAGCTTACAGAGAACATTGATCCAGAGTTGTTCAATATTGCAGTCTTGAAGAGCATATTCATTCAACAGTTTGTATGAAACATTACTATTGATATAAAATTCCACTCCACCAGCATTGGATTCAGAGGGACTCGGAATAAATGTAGGCCTATAACCATTTATATTGTCTATCGGGTCACTTTTTAGTTTGGTCTCAGATACACCAAGAATTGAAATAGGATACTCAAGGGAACAAAGAAAATTACGTAATTCGTCAAAATACTTCTGTATAGATCTAATATTTACATGGCCCAGGAGCATTGCACTTCGGCCAAAACTTTCCAATCTGAAATACGGTGGAGGGACCACGTTCTGTATCCTGGTGTTTACAGTCCTGTACATTCAAAAAAATCAATCTTATCAGTTTTAAGGTTCTTTGATTTTGTGGTGTCAGAAGTTAGATAGGGTCTGTTATCACAGGAAAATAAGTTACGAAATTCTATATTACCGAGGTGCGAGAAAGGAAACACTTTTTTTCAAATTATACTGCTGGTTAAGCATTATGATAGAGACAGAAGTTTTGATAGCCATGTAACAGGAATTTACCTAGCATCTTTACAAAATCTTGTTCATTCTCGATGACAAGTATGTCGGCGTCGGAATTTCTTCTTGCCAGACTTTTGCCTTTTCTTGTCTAGAGAAAGGAATATCCTGATTTCTTTTTTTTTTGTTCTTGTGCCTTGGAAAGTAGACTCAGTGCTTTTGGTGTGAGATTTTACACAACGAAACATTTCGATACATCTGGTATGTTTATGGAGTGCTAAGCAGCTTTGAGGTTCGAGCGAGAAAACATGATGAGTTTCCTAGTTTTGCGGGAGATAAATTTAGCAATAGTGGGACCAGTTTCTTAGTATTTAGCTTTTCGTCTTCTAAATGAGTAATCAATGTCATTTTCTCTAATATCAATGTTCATGAGAGAAAGTAACTCTTTGATGAGGCTATCAGTGCTTCCATTCTCCTGTTTTGGGATGTTGTGAAATTCCTGAATTTCCATGCGAGAGAGTCTGTCGTATTCCTTCAGTCTTTCTTCCAAATGTGTAGAATATTCTTTACACGAATTGATTAATTCAGTGTTCTCTCGCATGTTTTCAGCGTTTACTTTCGCCATCTTCTAGACATGTGTAATCTCGTTCTATAATTCGTCAAATTTTTTGCTTTGAAATTGCTGTGCATGGTTTACTGTTCTGAAAACATTATTGAGTACTTTGATTGATACATTTATTGCATTAAGAGTATGTTGCAATTTGGATGTATCATCCGATCTTGATTTAAGAAGTTCCTGTAGACAATATTGATGATTGATGGCAGGTCATGTTTTATCTTGGCAAGTAGTTCGTCTTCAAATCTTGGAATCAACTTGCGAATGGCATCAGCTTCACTTTGTTCAGATTTCTTGGGTGGCATGTTGCAGCTATAACTTACGATGTGTATGCTACTCTTACATATAACACGAAACAATAACTTCATATTGTTAATTTATTCGCTATTACGTCATGTAGACAAAATAGTTCTTACATTTCGATTTTCATTCACCCTATCACTGACGTTCGCTACTGATGAGAGTCAGTCGAAAAGCTTTTATCGAATAAATTATCTATATGAAGTTATGGTTTCGCGTTATTCTGAAGTTCTGTACCACAAATCACTCTTATATACAGGGTTGCCATCGACATGGAGCCAAAAATAAGGACAGTAAAAAAATTAGATTAGCATGACAAAGCGTTTTTGTACATACTTTGTATTTATGCGGGGCGTGGCATATCAAATTTCTTACTTTTCGCCAGAAATAATCCGCTCCAGCAACACCTTGTCATTAGAAAGTACTTCATGGATCTCACGACAGCTCAGGTCTAGGTTTACCTTTACTCGGAGCCGAAGCAGCACTTCGTCGCCCCCTCCAAAAACACCCTTAGTCTTGCAATAGCGTGATAAACCTAACTTCTTCACCTCGTTGTGATTAGAGGCGTCAACCAAGATCGAAAGAGGCCGCCCACCAAGTTTAGACTAAATAATTTTTGAGCGTATATGGAGCAAGAACTCCAGTAACAATGCTCGTAGTCTTGGTCCATGCCGAAGAAAACTTATTTGCGATGTTGGAATCGGGGAATATTGCTTTGAACAATTACGATGTGCAATCGTTGGTGAAGAATAATTGTTGGTGTTTGACAGTATGGAATGCCCAGGTACCCTCTGCAGCAGCTGCCTTGTCGTCTGTGGTCATTGGTGCTGATCGACTTGTGAAAAAATCATTCACCGACTGGCTCAAATTAATCATCATGGCACACTTCTTGTGTTTTGGGGTATCAATGTGAGTTGAAATAGCGGTATTTTCTATGCCCTCCAGGCTCCAGGCAATGTTCCCTCTAACCTGCACAGGTGCGCAAATGCGCAGTGCTGACACGGTCTCTACGCACAGAAAATATAAGTTGCGCTCAAAAAAATAGAAGTGATGACCTTTTTTTAGTCGTTAGGCACTGTTGTCCGAGGGTCTACGCAGTGAGTTGGTGAGTGTGCGCAAACTCGTCAAAAATTAGAGGGAACATTGCCTCCAGGGTAATTGCACATTGCAGATATTACAATGTGCGAAACAATAGCCCTTCAAGTTTCGTTAGATCTTCGTGTGTGGCTCTTTTTTATTAGCTTCACTGTCGTCACAATCCCAAACATTGATCACCATCCAAATTACGAGGCTGAATTTTTTTTTTTTTGGGGGGGGGGGTTCCAGGACAATGAGCAGAATAAAATTTATGTTTCCGTAATCAGTACAGCAGCAGCTTTCCATTGATACCCGTTTTATCGAATATAGCGCTCGGCAAGCCGGTCAAAATTGGCCGTGAAGTTGCCATTGGTCAAATGGAAAATATGACGTAATGCAAATGCAGTGAGCAGTTCAGTCTCGCTGTGTCCATGTCATGTAGGACACAATTGTTAGATACCTTTGAATTCTCTCTCATAACCGTCACGAAAGACGTTTTTACGCTTGCTCAGTTTAACTAATCAGATTTAGCCTTATTAGTGTAGCTAAAACTATTTGCTCAAGTGCAATATAATTTAGAAAATGTTATCAATGATTTATAGCTTTACTACTTTCTAACCAATGTTCGACTGCTAAATGCAGGGTTGTAATGACTCGAGTCATGACTCGACTCGAGTCAGACTCGAGTCATGATTTTCGGATGACTCGACTCGACTCGAGTCATTTTCTCAAGTCATTGACTCGAGATTCAGACGGCCAAGACCGACATTTCATTGTAATTTCGAAGCCAACACACTATTGGGATTTCGTTTGTTGGTACTGGTGCTTGAAAATGCGACCAGAAACAGCTAAAAGTGAGAAAAATTGATATATTATAAATGCGAACCATTCAATATCACCAAACGGAGTTAAAAAAGTGGGTTTAGGAAGACTTTAACTGGAAACTGAGCAGTCAACACTATGACTTGGACCCGGACTCGAGTCATAATACCATGACTCGGACTCGATCCTCTGTTCGCTGACTTGGTCTCGGACTTGACTCGGTGAGAATTGAAAATGACTCGACTTGACTCGGGTAAAAAATATAAAAGTGAGATTGACTTGTGACTCGGAGCCTTGTGACTTGGTTACAACCCTGGATAAATGACGTCCGCTGCGGTAGCTTGGTACAGACGAAACTGTTATACCACCACTCACTGCCCGAGCTATCTCGCCACTTAGAAGTCAAATCTTATGGTGTGTACGTCACGAGAGTTCCTTTGATTTATGATGTCATAAAATCTCGACGCAAAAGCATAATTTTAGAACAGTGGTTCCCAACCTTTTTCGACTCATCGCCCCCTTTTCAAACTCCACACCGATCATCGCCCCCCAAATTTTGGGAACCGATAAATGGGCATACAGACTGAAATCATCGGCGAGATGACTAAGAAAAAGGTCAACTTTACGACTCGACCTCGAAATTACACTTTTCCAGCTAGATTTTGGTGAGTTGACTAACATAAAAGGTTATTTCTCCGACTTGATTCCAAAAGGACCGTAACACCACTTCGTCAGCCCCGCCCCAATACGTTGGTCTTGTCCCCCATCTCCATAGGGAGAAAAATCAAACTTCTGCACCCCTCAGACTAACCCCCTGATACCTCTTTACCGCTACTTCTCAGCACAAATTGTTAGACGGCCCGATTCGCGCGAAGCGCGAAAAATTTCTATCATACATTTTTTGTAGGGTTCCATTTCTAGGACAGGAACATTTGGGACCAGCCATTTAAGCGCCTATCGACAATTAAATATACATGTATATCGTATATATATCGAAGTCGGTCAGCATAAAGGCAATCCTTTTCCGCCAAAGTTTTCTCGTTCTGGCACACTTTTCGGAGTCGCATTTTACATGGCCTGAAACTACATATGTCTTGGTGCGTCATGGTGTGTTAATGGCTGACGCTGAGATTCCCATTTCTATAACTCATTCGCAGTGGCGGCTCGTGAAAATATCGGGTGGTGGGGCAAGGCCCGCAAGCGACTTGTTATCAATATGACGTCACAGTAGCGTTTTTCAACGTTCATGATGGCCACATGAATTTCCCGTAAACAATGATTTTTAACGTAGGTGCCGCGAGAGGTTTGCCGGTGGCGTGACTTGAAGTGCGGTGACAAATGTTTTATTCGTTGTTTTTTATTCAAATGATTATTTTACAAAATGTACGCGAACTAAGAATCGTTCCCATGCCACGAATCAATCATCAGGTTATCCTTACTAGCACGCGTTATGATTTCGTGGTAGAGATTACGCAAGCGCCGAGTAAGACTATACCAAAAATACACAGACCAACTACCTACAAAGAGCATTCGCATGACACATTGTGGTGTTTTAATCGTTCCACGCTCAGCAATTCTGTAAAGTGCTGCAGCGCCTCCGACCCGATTTGTATATGGTAGGATTCTCGTCCCGAAAGCGAGTCAAATCGATTTGCCCTCGTTTTTCCAAGCCCATCCGAAAGTGTTTGGTACACGATCCTGATGCGTTACGACCAGGGGATAGGCAATCAAAGCGGTGGCACCCATAAACGTAAAACATTATAAAAAGCCAGCTGTTATCCATGGAAGATTAAATACGAGTCTGCCTGCCATCATTCAAGCAGGATTCAAAGCATTGTTTAAATTGAAATGCGAGCACATATCGCATTAAACAATTTCATGAATAAATTATTTCATCTTGATGAATTTTTCACTTTTTTTCCATAGCCATAACAAAATATATCGGTAAATTAACTGTCAGTGTGCCTCGAGTAATAAGGATGAAAACCACTCACTTTTCCTTAGCCATAGACATGGTTGAGTTACCTGGGCTCACTTGATTGAAATTATTCGGAAAGAACATGATGTGTACAGTCGTCCGCCCACCAGCATTAATTTATGTCTTGTATAAGTATTGTGCGCGACGTGATTTCTTATTAGCAAAATGTTCAATAACGAGTTTATTGAAATCTGGAATTCCCAGAACCACGTCGTTGTGAATCGAGAGAACAGCCAACGCATTAAGCCTATCTTGGCCCATCCTGTTTCTGAGAAAGGTCTTGATACGTTTCAATGTGCTGAAACTGCGCTCGGATTCCGCGGATGAAATCGGGGTGGTCAAATGATATTCAGAAAGCTAGTTACTGTAGCAAAGTTGATCGAAAGCGAATTTTCAACTAGGAATTTTGAAAGTTCACTAGTGGTTTTAATTTCCGAAAAGGATGTGTTAGAATACAAACAAGTCAACTCGCTCTCCAACCGAGCAATGTCGATCATCGGGTAATAACGAGGCACGCTGCGCAGTAGTCCAGAAGGAAAATGAATTTTGTAGGCAGGGAAATTTCTCGGATTTAACAGGGCGAAAGTAACCAATTGGTCACTATTCAGACGATGTTGGATTTGGGACATCAGTATATCGCAACATTCGTAAGCCGCAACAAGCAGGTTTTGCACACTTATCCCACGACGTAAAAGCGCTGTGTCACCAGCGAAGTGTACATTCGCCCGGATATGCGAAATTGCCTCACACAAATGTGCAATACACAATTGCGCAGTAGTACCATCGGCCATACGCGACTGAAAAGTGCTGTACAGTGTATCGACGTGCATGAAGATGTCACAAAAAAGCTTCAAAAAGAACAAAAATTCTTCGTCTTCCAGGAGTCGTTTAAGCCCCGCCGCTTCACGTATGGAAGTATCATCCCAGACAGGAGAGCTCTCAATCACTGAGAAGCATTCCAGAAGCTCCACCCTACTCTCTGACACTCGTTGCACAACTCTGGATTGGAAGTTCCACCGTGTTGATACGCATCTAGGTAACCGGTGCTTCTATATGTCGCGCAATAGATCAGATCGCTTTGGCGAAACAGAGAAAAAGGAGGAGAACCCTGAAAGATTTGCAAAGAATATCTTGACAGAAGATATTCCTAAGCACATTTTTTCACTACAAGATTGAGCTGATGCGCGTAGCAATGCAAAAAATGCGCATGCGGGTAAACTTCTTTCATTAAAACTTGTACGCTATGTCGCGATCCGCTCATGACTGCTGCGCCGTCGTCGGTTTGCGCAATAAGTTCCGACTCAACTGAATGGGGCTGTAATGTTTTTTTTAATACGTAAGAAATTCCGACAGCAGTGCGATCGTCAACAGCCACAAAGCTGTGGAATCGTTCGACTGGCATACCAAATTTCGTGAACCGAAAAATCACGACTAGTTGTGACAAACACGTAATGTCAGTTGTTTCGTCAGACTGAATAGATAGAAATTCAGCGTCAACAATCTCGGTAAACAAATGCTGTAGATAGATGTGATATATCGAATCAAGCACATCATTTTGAATAGTCTTTGAGGTACCCTTAGCTACTGTCGCGGTGTCGAGATGTTCGCGCAAAATGCTATCAATGGAAGCCGTGTATTTAATTAGATCCAAAAATACCCCCCTATTGAGAGAGCATTCCTTCTCATCGTGGCCTCGAAGGGGCAATTCATGAACTCCAATAAATTTAATGGCATCAATCACCCGAGAGAGAACATGCCTATTCTTATCTAAAAGCTCATTGTGCTTGCAGACTGATACGCGATAACTTTCATTGAGCTGCGACATTACATTTACTCTGCCAAACAATTTATATTTAACTGCACTAGCCATGTGCACTTGGGATTTTTGGTGCGTTTTCAGACGCTCTGACAAATGCTTCAGATCACGATAACCAATTTTGTTCCAACAAGAGCCACTGCTTCCGGTACCGGCACTGTCGAATAAAAGACAGTAAAAGCAGAACAAGGCGTTTTTATCCTCGCCATAAGTAAGCCATTCATTTTTATCGAAATGCGCTGAAGAAAAGGCACGAGTGCGTTTTCCTCCGGCGTACGATTGGATCAATGGGCAATTTCTAGGCTGATACGGACCTAGTCGCTTTACCTCTAATTTTTGCTCTAAAGGCAGCTGGCTAAACGGCGTACGGAGCAAAGATTCAACACGATTCATGTTCGCACTTGACCTGACTACTTATCTGCAGAAATGGAAATGACTATAAATCGAGAGATTGCGTATGCCTAACTGGAAAGGTCAACGAGTTCGGACACATACGCAATTGTTATCTCATAGATTGGACAAGGAAATGTCATATTGAATCCAAAACATCATTCTGAAGAACTACGGATAGCAGCCTCGGAAATTCGGTCCCGGTACAGCTTGGGATATTCTGGCCTTGAGGCTGGAGACTGTCACACGACACATACGGCTTACGGTCTATAGTGTCTATATGTCTGCTGCAAAATCGCCTTCGGAAAATATATTACCGAATAAATACGTAGATGAAAGCCGAAAACTTGGTACACTGTTATATGAAATCATCGAGAAGTATAGCCTCATGACCGTTTTCGGTATGGTACACTGTCAAAATTAATACGAACATATCAACGCCGAATTTTGCGTAATATTTACTGAGGAATCGGCTGATCAAGCGATCAGCTGTTACACTGTAAATTCACAGCGTTGAATGAGACACAACATTGTGCATAGGTATATACAATATTTGGCTGACACATATTATCGGCTGAGATCTGACATCGAGAATCCGCCATGTTGTGTGCACGTCCACACATCATCAGTGAATGTCATAAGATGTGGGTTAATGCTCATATGATGTGTCTATGAGCTCACATGCATATCAGTATAGTCATTCCGGACAAATTTCCTGTGGTTTCAAGCATTCGTACCGGATATCAATTGAGAGGGAGTTTGAGAGGTCGCTTGCTAATCTCCACTCTGAAACTTCACGAGGTTACTATTGATGTGATATATTATCCCAGGCAGCCTGAAGCGCGGTAATATTGATACACGCCGAAAAGCCTCGCAAAATGTGATTTGATCGGTATGTCCTAAGTTATAGATTTTACTTCAGGCTGCAGTGTTTAATTAACAATATTATTACAGTTATAAATAACCAAGATTGTAACCGACAGTGGTACCGGGCTTCAAGCAAATAGGTTGGTGATCAGATATTATGGTCATGCTGTACCAATACCTGACTGACGACTCGCTGTCTTGAGGTTTGCTCTGATCTGACTTTACATACCTACGATAGTCACGTTAATCCTTTTAGTTAATCGCTTGTTGCTCATTTCAGTTTATTATAAACAAATTATCAGATCAACATACTAAGAGATTGCGATAAAATAAAAGGTTGATCATATTATTTCCCTACCGAACTTACTGAAGAAATTTGTCATACAAATATGTATGAAACACCCCGACGTTGAACATTTTACTCGTATCGGGTACCGCTATCATTGCCAACAGTATAGCAATCATTCAGTTATTAGTAGTACCCTTTGTATTTTATCATTGATGAACTGTCTCTTCTTTACGCATGACTTACTGAGTCACGTGACTGTATGACGCAATCCTGAAACAATCGATCGTTACCACGCTGGACCAGAGTGAGTGAGATATACCGTGAATCTGTCGGTCTTTGTTACGTGAATCTAAATAGCATATAGCGAGGGAATGGAGATGTTTTTAGTTCAAAACGGAATGGAGAGGGAGCACATTGATTTACTGCAAGGTAATTCGTTTATGTAAATTTTCAACAACATCTGTAAATAATGTTATGTTCATGTTATCGAGTTTCAAATACAGCACCAGCGCCCAGCGGTATGAGTAGATATAGATTACCTATTTTCGATCTAGCAGCTTGATGCGCCTTAAGAGCAGACCATGAAAATGGGAGCTAATGCTGTTTAATAATTTCATCTGAAGATATCATAATAGACCTAGTGATGAAACCTCATTTGCAGATGAAGTTATGTACATCTTTCTTTTCACTTGACCTGTTTCAATTACTTAATATGGTTTGGTAGAATGTCTAATGGAAAGTGTTGGTTGTGCCCTTTTATCGGAACTACCGATTTGCTGTCTACACATTTATTGTCACAGACAACATCCGAGTGTCATCATGTCATGCAGGATCTGTGGCATAGTGTATTCAAAATATGAAGATCTCTGTAGCCATTGTAAAAAGAGACACAAAAATATGAAGACACTGGACTTGTTTTGCTATGAAGCACTGTCTTCTCTTGACTATGACCTTCTGCCCAAATCCTATCCGAATTCAATATATTAAAGTGCATTCATGATCAAATGCTTTTCAGTATTACTTCTCGAAAAAGCTGTCGCAAAAGTTGAGGAATCTCAGACAAAAGACAAAGGCATCTGGTACGTCTTCATGGAGAGCGCATGCTTTGTGTCTAGGCTCATCAGGTGATTGGATGATTGTTATTCGTTTTTTTATTATTTATAAGTTTCATTTTATTCAAAAGGTCACCCTAATATAACGATTGAAGACGCCAGGGTGCAGTTGGAAACAGAGTTCAATAGACCTGGTGCCAATTGGCCGAATGTCATCACTCTCATGAAGTTCACTCATCACGACAGACGCAATCAGTTGAAGGTGCTAGAATTTGGTGGCGTTGCTGAAATTTTGAAGAGCTTTCCAATGCTGCGAGATATTAGACTGGTGAGGCCTTTCATTCTTTACAGATGACTTCAATTTGCAGTCATAACTTCGAAAATCAGTAAATTGAAATTGTTTGTGTGCCTCGGCAAAATAAGCAATTATATTGCATATTTATCTTCCTATTGCATTAGCATACACTATTTTCCCATTACATGACATGCTTACAGTGTACACTATACCAGGCTTGGACAACTAAAAAATTTTTAGCTCTTCCAAATTGCAGCGCCATAGCTGAAAAGTTGGTCGTGCTGTTGCACGAGGCTGATATTTTTGTTAGCTCACTACGAAACAACATGGTCAATTAGGCAGAATGAACGCCTCTAATCCCTTGGAATATTTCATTAATGTGTGCTGTGTTCTCGGTTATTTATAACCGAATATGTACTCGTTAAGGTTTGTATTGTATCGTTACTACCGTATGTTGCCCGTCTACTAGTTGTTTGTTTTTGTCATTATTACATCTTAGACACAAAATAATTCTTACATTTCGAATTTGATCCACCCTATCACTGACGTTCGCTACTGATGAGGGTCAGTCGAAAAGCTTTTAGCGAATATTTAAACAATATGAAGTTATTGTTTCGCGTTATTCTGAATAACTAGGCTATGTGTTTTAAAATGAATAATATGGATGAATTTACTTACTCTAGGTAACCTGTTTAAGTGATGTGCATATTCATGACTAACAGCTCTGAGTAACGCATTGTTATGTTCAATAGATCAGACATGAGTTTCAACTGCTTGTTGATAGAAGTGTTGAAGAAATGCATGAGAAGTACATGGAAATGCTTCTCACTCTTGATAAAGTTTTTGGAAATCAGACTGATCAAGAGGTTGGTATCATGCTTGATAATTAACAGTGCTACAGTCATAGGCACTGACTTTTATTTTTGCATGGGGTGGCGGCAGGCGCGTAACCAGGTGGTGTCGAAATCCCTCTTCTTGAAACGCAAAACCACGATCTTTTAAAATGGCCATTCTGACTCTAATATTCAGTTGTAATTCAAGAAGTCGTATTATCAGTGTTACGCGGGGCCGCGACCATTTAGCGAGATTCGTCTGGTCACGCATATCGCATCGCACAATGCTACGCAATGCGATTTCCCGCTGAAATATTTTAAACGCGGCTTGCGGTCCTCACCGATGCAAATAATGCACTTTAATTTGTAGAAGGTATATTTGCTCGTCAAATCGCAATAAGAGATGGTTTTCTCAGAGCGCGCGATGAAATCTACGTTTCTAACGATGAAGTCGAATTTGTACATCAAATAAGGATCGTAAGTTTGGTGAAATCAGCATAGAATGTTGCTGCTCAAACTAATCGAATAAATTCAGAATTTGCGCCATCGAGAATCTTGTGTTGCATCAATTTTTGACAACGTAATTCAACGCCGTGTACTGCACAATGCGCAGTACTAATAACAAATCAAACACTGACAAGTGACACCGACGGAATACGAGTGTATAAAGCAGACAAGAATTAGTAGTCTTCAGATGATAGCAAACGAGATAGCGCGCATTTAATCAATAATTCCACAACTTGCGTACAGTGCTAATGCCCAAACTTGCCTTTATCTAAAATGGAATGTGATGGATGGAATGGAAACTTTTGAATTGCAGGAATGTCCCTCACCTGTGCCTATTATGACTCTAATTGTTTGCAGGGAAATGAAGACGATGAAATTCATATCCTGCTCGAACTCCAGAAGGCTCTCACAGACAAGAAAATAAAGTCGAACCATGGTTTGAGTGCAATATGTCTTTGTCAGGTAAGATTTGCTACCTGTCTAGTATGGATCTGCTTCAGTTTAGATCAGAGGTCTCAAACACGCGGCCATTTTATGCAGCCCGTGACGGTATTTAGGATTTCGCAGTATTCGACAATCTTTAACTGCCAAATATCCCTTTTTACTTTGAAAACTGGAAATTTGCCCCAAAACTACTCCAGAAACCTGAAACTACTCATCAAACTTCACTATTACATCAATTTCAAAAGTTACCACGCAATGGAAGGTCAATGAATACTTCGGCGATTGGAAATTTCTAACGCTATGGCACAGTAATCATTATATTCAAGTTATAATAGATCTGTTCCAACATTTGAGCGTAAATCTAATGCTGATTCAATTTGACTTGGGTAATGACATCATCAATAGCGTTGTTATCAGGAGTATGATCGAAACCCGGATTAGGCGGCACTGCTTCAATGCTCTGATATCAGATCAATCTTTTTAAAATTCTAAAGTATTCTACCTATAATTGTGCCAGTTCAAATGTCCGCTAGCTGCAAAACTATAACACGATCGTTTTACGATGTCCCGATGCATTTGTACAGTCGCTAAATATACAGCAACTATGCCAAGTGCAGCAACAATTGTGTTCGAATATTTTAAAATGTGATTTTTTTCGTGGCAGGCATGAATTCACAATAGTAAATCACATTTCCAAGATGTGTGTGGAATGTCAGTCTGCAAGGTCCCGTCAAATAAAGCCTACTCGGAAATACATTGAATTCCCCTATTATTGGTGCCTGCGGCCCGCGGCGCCATCAAAAAGTAGGAAATTGGCCCGCTAGCATATTTGAGTTTGAGACCTCTGTTTTAGATATACATAAAAGTTCTATTAATAAAATCTTTCAATATGATCGAAATTCTTGAGCCGTCCTAAAACGAAGGTATATTATGCTATGCTAAACACTGCGCTCGACGTAATGGAGCTGCAGAATTTCGTACTAAGACCAACTGACGTGGCTGCGAGTCATCAATTCTTAACCCTTTGCGAAAATATAGAAGTCACAACGAGTAAAGCGATGGTGAAGTTAACACACCATAAATTTCGCAATGGGTTAAGAAACGCGGAAGCTCGAGCGTAACGGGTCTTATGCAAAATTCTTTCAATTTATATGTTTGTCATATTTTGGAATCGGGAGAGGATTTTCACACTACCAGTACTGGAGTTGCCAAAAAGGTAGACATTTAGGCGTCCTAGGACGACAATTTGAAAAACCTGAAAAAGGAGGACAAATCCTCCTAAAGCAGTTCGTATGTTGACCATAATTGAATTGCAGCACCATTACGGTGGCTTTCTGAAGACGATGTCTATGGCAAATTTTTTTTCAACCTGCGAGTTAATTTGGGACCTCATAATTTTTATAGCGCAGAGCCCCTTTAAGAATAAGCAGCTAACAAGTTATGATCGAACGAGGTCCGAGGTTCATTGGTACCCCTGAAGATTCTGATGATGTAGAGAAATTTATGCATCTGAACACAATTGGTGCATAAATTAATGCTTCAATTAATAATCGAATAATATAATAATTTATTATAAATTTGCCCTTTGGAGCTAAGCTTGTTAACGGTGCACTGCACTCTAAAAACTATGTGGTCTCAAAGTGAAGGGCGAAACGAGAAAATTTTTTAGGCCACAGCCATTTTCTTCAGAACGCCACCGTAATGGAGCTGCAATTTATTGAATTTTCCACAGGGGAATCATGCTCCAGCAGTCACGCAGAAATCGAACTTCATATAGTTGTCTTCTGTAGTTGACTGAACATCTTCCGTTGCACGCGGTGTTTAAACGACCTTTGCTTGTATGACATATTTCCTTCATAACATCGGCTGACAACGATATAAAGTTCGATTTCTGTGTGACTGCTGGAGCATGATTCCCCTGTATAAAATTCAATAAATTGCAGCTCCTTTACGGTGGCGTTGTGAAGAATATGGCTGTGGCCTAAAACTTTTTCTCGTTTCGCCCCTCAATTTGAGATGACATCATTTTTAGAGAACAGTGCCCCTTTAAACTATTCGCCGATTCAACTACATTTATATCTTAGTATGAGAAGCAGGGTCGTAACCAAGTCACAAGGCTCCGAGTCACAACTCAATGTCACTTTTATAGGATTGACTCGAATCAAGTCGAGTCATTTTCAATTCACCGCCGAGTCGATTCTAAGTCCGATTCTAAGTCAACAAGTAGAGGTTCGAGTCCGATTCATGGTGTTATGACTCAAGTCCGAGTCCAAGTCATTGTGATGACTGCTCAGTTTCCAGTTCCAGTTCTGTTGAACCCATTTTTTATGACTGTTTGGTGATACCGAATTATTCGCATTTATAATACACTGATTTTCCTTTTAGTAGTTTCTGGTAGCATTTTTTAGTGCCAGTACGAATAGAAGAAATGCCAATTATGTGGTTATTTTAGTATTATTCAAAATTACGGTGGAAATGTCTTTCTTGGCCATCTGAGTCTCGAGTCATGCGCAATGACTCAAGTCGAGTCAATACACAGATTGTTTCGAGTCGTTTTTGTGTTTTGAGAAATTAATGACTCGAGTCAAGTCGAGTCAAGAGAAAGTCATTACATTATGAGAAGTCTCAAATAAGCATTTCTAGCTGAAGTTGGTCATGTGCTCTGGATTCGCACATGAACATTTAGCAATATCATTTAAAGCTAACATATTGTTTTAATTCCAGGCACATACAGTCGATTTAACGACTTCAAAGTTGACACCTCCACATCTTTTGATTGCACGTCATGAGAATGGAGATGAACAGTCGTGGATTGCGGCCAATCGCATCACCATCAAGCGCAGATCCGAAAACGAAAGAAGACCGTTTGAGATGATTATTGATCTCGTAGCATGCTATTCCGCATGGGATCTTAGTTATCCCAAAGTCTTTCAAATATTGCCATTCATTCAACGTGTCCTTGTTGGTGATAAAAATTCAGGATTTCAGTCGAACAAGTTCGTCAATTTTTGGAAAAAATATCAGAATGCCCAGCAATCGATTGAAAAAATGTAGGCTAATTAATCTCCCTTGCTCCAAGTACTTGGACTGTGAGTAGTGCTTTCTTTTGGTATGGAATGTACCTGTACATAGTGGATTTCGTTATTTTTTGCATTTGCACAATAATTCGTTTTTTTTAGTGGCTAGACTTTTGCTATGCCTTCATTAGTAAATTTTTCGTTTTTAGTGGCACTGTATATTAGGGCTGTTCCAAAATAACATACTGTTTAGCCAAAATTGGTTTACTATGGCATTTTGGCAATTCAATCAATCATTTGATCATGAAACCAGACAATTTGTGAGAAACAATATTTATTGACAACATTACTGTACATACACCTTGCTTTAGTTCCGAATCCAGTTCTTTTATACTGTTATTACTGTTAAATAGTATATTCTTATCGGAATGAACCTGAATATTTTCGTTCGACACTCGTCAGCAAATCTAGTAGAGAATTGGAAAGAACGTTGTGTATCAACAATCGTATCACAAAATATGATGTCAGCAGCATGAAATTTCGAGAGAGCATTCAATCCAATATTCCCAGGTGGTACACGAACTCCTGTTGACAGAGTTTCGGTTGGTGTATTTTATATCTTATCAAAATACACCATTCGAAACTCTGTCAACAGAAGTTTGTGCACCACCTGCATAGGAATAGTGCATTAAACGCTCACTCTCGCGAAATTTCATGCTGGTGAAGGCCTATTTTGTGATACGATTGTTGATATACAATGTTATTTCCAATTCTCCACTAGTTGCTGACGATTACCTCTGACGAGTGTCATCCGAAAATGATTGGGTTCATTTCAACATGCACAGCACATACTATTCAGTTGTGTATTGCAGTTCTGTACCTGCAAGAATCTCTGTTATTACTGTATAAAATCCTGTCTTACTGTGTCAAAAAATTGTTATGTTTTCAATTTGTATTGTCATATTTAACGGCAACTTACACTGTTTCTTTTATTGTACATTCCACAACCGATTCTTTTAAAATAAAATATTGTTTCGAGAAGAGCCTGTGGATCCACAGTGTGGAGGTATGTCAGGTATATAATTTCGAGCTCTGCAGCGATAGGTACTGACATGCCACTTCAGACCACACAATATTACGACATACATCGCTACCACGCAATGTGGCATCTAAAAAAAAATCGATTATTGTGTGTTTTTTTTGTGCATAAATGCACGCGTTTTAGCTTACAGTGTAGCCGCCATCGAAAACGAAACAGCTGTCGCGCTTGACAGGGGTTGTAATTGTGAGCAAATGGCCCGAAGGCCACCATTCCACGGTGAAATTGACATTGGAGAATATAAAATAAAACTAAATATTTGAATGCAAACCGAGGATGTTAGTAAACTGTTTCATGATATCATCATCTCATCACCTATCTCAGTATGGAACACAGATACACCGGCTTTTGCGTGAAATCCGCAATGCGTTAGGTATAGGCTAAGTGTCAGATCAGCGCACATCTCTACCATACTCGAACTTAATAACGAAATTGCTGCCCTAATCATTGAGTGTCAACCTTGAGACTTGGCACAGCGTTCGATACTAAAATCAAGACATACCATGTGAAAGTTCATGACGGATCTAGCTAAGGAGCATCGTTAAATTCAATGGAGACCAATACCGGCTTTGCGTGAAATATGTTTGCGATACATGACCGATCAGCACACACTCGACTTTGGAAACGGAATTACTACCTTAAACTTTGAGTAGAAACCCTGAAACTTAGGACAGTGTTAAATACCACCATCACGAGATGACATACCAAGTTTCAAGAATTATCATGGTGTGAAACACCATCAAAATCGACCTGTACCAGCAACGGTCGACTCAACGCATATCACGGTATCCGAGTTCAGATATAGATACGATTGTTACATCACACCTTAGGGGCGAGTAGGCATATTTGCCCCGGTTGCTCGGCCATTTTACGAATAGGAGAGAGTAAATCACCGTTTCTTTATTGTGCGCGGCTTTGAGAGAACAGATAGTGAAAGCTTGTTATGAGCGCTACCGGGGCAAGCGCCGGCTAGGCATTCACAAAGCGAAAACACAGAAGAGAATTCGATTTTCGCAGAGACTTCGCTATGTATGGGCGTTTGCAAGCGAAAGCACAAGAAGAACGCGGGTTTCGCTGTGATCTCGATATATATTGAGCGCTGTGCGTCTATAAATGGTTAAATTGTTATTGAACAGAATTTTAGGTGGGGCAATGCCCCAGTTGCCCTATAGGACGAGCCGCCACTGCTCATTCGTATTATTTCTTGGAGGAAGGGTATCCAATAAGCAAGAAATATGTGACCACGAAATAGCGCGTAGCGCGAAAATTTCTGGAAAAAGTTGCCTAAATTTCTAAAATAAATAATGTTAATTCACGAAAAAATTGTTGACCCCCTTCGAGCTCGCGCCTCCCATCCCAATTCGGGGTTTGGGTGCGGTAGTTACGGTCATGGACGCCAATATTGCCATTTCAACGCGCCATTGCCCCCCTATCGCCCCCTTCGTCCGTTTTCGCCCCCTATCGCCCCTTGGCTATTTTCGCCCCCCTGGACCGACAAATCGCCCCCTGGGGGGCGATATCGCCCACGTTGGGAACCACTGTTTTAGAATATTACACAAGACAGACACCAGAGGAAAACGATCGAAGTTCTGTACTGGTTGAAAATACGACAAAATAAGGACGAAAGTCTAAAATAAGGACATTTCTTAGAAATAAGGACAGTTGCGTTTTCTAAGACGTGGCCCTTCAAAATAAGGACAAATCTTAGAAATAAGGACGGTATGGCAACCCTGCTTATATATATATCTTAATACAATCAGATACTCCAATGGGTTAGTTATCTATATTCAAACGGGCGGTATGGGGGCACTGAAGAAAAATTGAACTATAGATTGTGCAGTAGGGAAATATGAAATGAACGTACTTTTAGATTGCGAACTCCCGTTAAATAGTCCCGCCACGCTTGTTAGTTGCTTGTTTTCAACGAAATGCTTCGAACTAGGTATTGTATCCTGCAGCGCACAGCGTGTCGAAATTGCGACAGGTGAGGCCGTCCGTTAGCTTGCGATAGTATACGCCAAGCCCTTGGTCTGCGGATAGCAGCTTACAGTATATACTTAACTGGCACTTGGCAGTAGCTAACACGAACGTCCTGTGTAGTTCAAGACTGGCAGTTCAATAGACGACAACAATTGCCTTTTCCAGATATATTGTACGATGGATAGTAATTCGGATAGTTTAAGCAGTAAGTACAGCGTACATGAGTCTCTTCTTAATCTGAGTAAATAATACGATATGCACTATCTGATATACCAGCAAAAAGTCACGTGGTATAGCAATATACTATAAAAGATAGGAGAGAGAGAGAGAGCCAGAGCTCCCAGATTACCCCCTTCGAAGAGGCGTGATTAGCGACAACATGGTGTCCTATATGGTGCCGACACAGGCAAATCTCAAGCCTCAGTGAAATTGTATCACGTCACAATTTCCATTTGGCTACAGGCAATTTGACGGTCATTTTTAACCGGCTTGCCGAACATTAAATTTGGTAAAACGGGTATCAATCGAAAACTGACTCTGCACTGATTACGAAAATATATATCTTATTCTGCTCGTGGCCCTGGAACTCCCACATCAAGCCTCGAATTTTTCATTGTTATGGAGATTGCATTGTGACGCAACAATGCTGTCTGGCCAAACGAGAGAGCAGGTCAAGAGAAAATGAGCCAGACAGCATTGTTCAGCATTGTTGCGTGGCAATAGAACACATAGCCTTAGGGTTCGTTACGAAATGGCTTAACCCTACCACTGACCACCGACCGTAAAAATGCTGCATGGCGATATAGTCCTGGTTGAAGATATTTTTGGTCCATATACGACAATGGTTGGAAGCCTATTTCGTCGAAGGAGCTATATTTACCCTATATTTCGAGTTGTGGATGACAAAACACTATGGCGTCACAATTGAATATTCGTGGCGCCATGGCTTGAAAAAACAATAAAAACATGTTTTGAACAAGAGCCTTGTTTTAAACATGTTTGTTTTAAATTGATATTTGTTTTAAATGCAACGCTAATTATCAAGCGTTCGTCTGAAATCATAATTCACCTCACTGACCGCGAAGCTGGTGACACTTCATTTATTATCCACTAATCTGGTGTTCATCAAATTCGATTCGAGACTGTAGAATTACTTTTTCACGACATGTACGGCTGTGCGCGGCAATGCTTCGAATTTTTTATTCCACACGTTCTTAGAAATCTCATTTTACTTTGCACAAATTTAAAACAGTACATAGTTCGACAACAATAATATATTCCATATTTCACGTCTCTAGTTTATCATAATATATGCAATTGAAGTGGGGAAAAAGTATTGGTTAGGGCAGAGATTATCAAACGTATCAAAAATCGCGGCGCATTAACGAATTAAAAATGTTGCAAGTGTTAGGTAAAATTGAAATTACAAAATTCTGTTTGCTCAAAGTGAAAAATACTGAAATCACGTAAAAACGTGCTGCTCGATACCGTCGAAATACCAGAACACTTCACAAAATAATGATATTGGACGACTCAAGAACACGCAGATCGGCTCAATCCACAGGTGGAAGTTCAGATTGAGCATTAACCATTAACGAATTGAGTGCTAGGATACGAATGTTCACCATTTTATTATATTCTAACTCTGTAAAAACACTGTGGACGTAAGCTAGCATTGCTAGTCGCGTGACCAAAGCGAGCCGGTCGAATGTTACGTTTGATTTTAATGTGCAGGTGTATACAAAATTACGAAAATGGGCTGGGCCATGGCGTATTAGACATATTTTTGTGTCATACCTTTCCCAAGCTACTGAAACGACATGAGTCGCAACAGTTATTCACGCAAATTGATCAGGACGGTGCGCGAATGACATTTTCCATTCTGAATAATATCTGAGTTCAATTTATTGAAACAAGTGTATTTTCACTGAAATGTTGTATAATAGACTGCATAGTTGAAGGCGACCCCGTATTGTGAATAATGTCGAAACCTGCAAGTCAGTGATTCGTATAGGTTTTACATCGTGACCCAAAGCTGAATTTTAGTGGCATCTCGTGACCCAAGACTCGTACATCGAAATATTCCATTTTTGATGTTAGCATACTACGTTTTTACGGTCATATATGAAATAGATAAGGTCCAGCCAGCCAGTTGTACACAACGCAGTCTTGAGAAACACATATGACGCACGCGATTTCAAATTGGGTAGGGAGTATTCGGTTCCGACCATTTGGATGACTGGACACATCAACATCGAAGGTTCTGGCCAACCAGCGACGGTCCATATGTGTCTAAGTTTTAAAGCCACCGATACTTTCGGTACCACATTTTCTGGCCGCATATCGGTTAAAACTTCATGCCTTCAAGTGTCCTGTTGCGTAAAGGATCGGACCCGAAATACTCTCCCATGTTGCACACCCCTTGACTAACCATCCCAACGGTATCCGACAGCATTAAGCTATACTAGGAATTCATAATTGCGAATATTGCATTAAGTTTCATTTTGTGAATTATACGTATTCAAAGATATGAGACTAATTTGTATAATAGAAAGATCGGCACAGTTTGATGATCAAGTCGTGTTGTCGCATATACTTTTCTGCGTGCTTTACTTATTGAATGTAGCATACCTAACACACTTTGGATACCCATATGAGATCGCTCGAGGGAATTTCATGTTGCTAGAAATTCAGCAAACAATACATACATAATAAAAGATCGCTAGGATGCGGTGGCGCCCCAAATTTATACTCTTCGCGACCAATAATTTAAAAATCCCTGGTGCAGAAGAATAGTAATAAAAGAGGACTTTGAGAGTGATTCAGACATTTATATATAGGCCATTCCAAGCTTTCTTTCGTTGATTCCTAGTTAGGACAACATATTATAGGG
This sequence comes from Botryllus schlosseri, assembly GCF_051294905.1. Lineage (NCBI taxonomy): Eukaryota > Metazoa > Chordata > Ascidiacea > Stolidobranchia > Styelidae > Botryllus > Botryllus schlosseri. Next base: position 5,341,634 of record NC_137244.1, on the reverse strand, counting down.
CAGCCGCTCGAGTCAAGTCAAGTCATTCAGAAAAGGACTCAACCTAAAGCTTGTATGCAAATTGTTCCAAAAATAAACTACGTCCTTTCTAATTTTGAGTCGTGTTCGGATCCGAATAATCCTACTCACGATTGAATATATAGAGGTTACGATTATTTCATTAATTAGTAACTTGGGACTTGATCATCAGATGCCTCATTTCCAGTACCAACACTTTGTTCATTATATTCTCTGTCAAGAATCAGTCACAGGTATTTCTTCGACTCGATGTACACATCTTCAAGTTTTTGTCGATCGCGTCGAGCTGAAAGAACACATACGCGTAAAATTATATCCTTGATTTACAGATTACTTGAAACAATCAACAACGATTGATCTAACCTACTTCAGTGTACCAATGAAGTAGTACACTTTTAAATTCCTGCTTCGTTATATTCCAGTCCCTGATTGGATTCGAAATCACATCTATCCCCATCTTTCGCAAAAAATCCATCCGCATTCCGGGCATCTCATCGATCAGCTCGTAGAGAGCTTGATTGATCAACTGCTCTGAAATGCAAACAATTTTAGATTACTTGGGCCTTTGTATTTTAACATTTTTAGTGCTCGTGCCCATCGAGATTTAATCCCGCATTACTTTTTCTAAAGTGACGGGGAGGAGTGAATGCAATTGAGGTATAAGAAATTGAATGTTTAATGCGAAATGGAATCTCCTGATTGTTCAGAACACGTATTGGCAGGGTTGCCATACCGTCCTTATTTCTAAGATTTGTCCTTATTTTGAAGAGCCACGTCTTAGAAAAGTCAACTGTCCTTATTTCTAAGAAATGTCCTTATTTTCGACTTGCGTCCTTATTTTGTCTTATTTTCAACAACTACAGAACTTCGATCATTTTCCTCTGGCCTGTGTTGCAACTTGCAATACCTGCAATTGTGACATTGACCTGGAGGCTTTATGAAAAAGAGCGCTATTTCAACTTATATTGATACCCCAAAACACAAGAAGTGTGTCAGCTGCTGCTGAGAATACCTGGGGCATTCCATGCTGACAAAAACCAGCAATTATTCCTCACCAACGATCGCACATCGCAATATTCCCGATTATAACATCGCACGGAGTTTGCTTCGGCCAGGACCAAGACTACAAGCTTTGTTACTGGAGGTCTTGCTCCATACACTCAAAAATGATTTTATCTGAACTTGGTGTGCAGCCTTTTCCCATATTGGTTGATGGCTCCAATCACAGTGAGGTGAAGAAGTTTGGTTTATCACCCTATGGGGGCCCAAGACCATCGTATTGCTCTTTGAGGGGGTGACGAAGTGCAGTTTCGGCCCCGAGGAAAGGTAAACCTAGACCTGAGCGGTCGTGAGATCATTGAAGCACTTTCTGATAACACAACGAGTTGCTGGATCAGATTGTTTCTGGCGAAAGTATGGAAAATGATATGCCACGCCTCGTATAAATACACAGTATGTACGAAAACGCTTTTAAATGCAGATCTAATTTTTCGACTGTCCTTATTTTTGGGTCCATGTCGATGGCAACCCTGCGTATTGGTAACTACGTTGCGTATTCACTGGTGATCGCAAACTCCTCGTGAAGGGCAAACGACAAGCTTCCGAATAGACATGCTGCTATCATGCAAATCTCGTGGCATATACTGAACTTTTGTAACACATATGCGTTTGCGTCATGGGGAATCGGCACAGTATATGCTTAATTAAAACTCACTGGAATCTGGCGCGTAGCCGCAAACAATCAATTGATGATGCGAGTTCCTCAATTTCGGTCCGTGAATTTGGAAAAATTCTCTTTTGTTTCTTCTACCTGTTAAAATTTACCAATCTAGGCTGAATATGTTGATACAGTGAATATTGCAGCGAGTCTTCGTAACCATATTTTGCAGCGTGTAAATATAATTGTGATAATCGACATTTTAGGATGTTTCGGTTAGTGACAGGCATATTTAAATCGTTTGTTGGACTCATGTAGCGTTCGGGACAAATGTTGACCGGCCTATTCATCCGCTAGCACGGGCTGCGCGATGTTGTGAGTAAAGCAAACTGTATTTGAAAAGTGATATATGGAAAAGAATGGAAAATGAAACCTACTAATGAGCAATAAACACCAGCGAATTACTATATTATTATATTTGATCCTAGTAGTGGATTTATATATGAGCAGTTACCCTCAAGAAGTACATGAGACCTGCAGACAGAACTGAGATGCATTAGGGCAGTGGTTCTCAACCTGTGGTACGCGTACCACTAGTGGTACGCGAAGGTCTTTCAGGTGGTACGCGAGTAGATTCTGTTATTTTTTGACCAAAGGGAGGTATTGGTTCAGGCAGGGTTGATTTTGAGTTTTTTGTAGCATCGCCTCCTCGTATTTGACGCTAGCTTCTCACGCTATTACCCAGGTGTTAATTTTCCCTTCTATGTGGGAGTGCGAGCAAGGATTTTCATCCCTGATGACTATCAAGTCGAAGAAACGAAACCGATTTGTTGCGCCCATGCATGACTTTCGATGGACTGTGAGCAAACGCATGCCACGCATCGATCAGCTAGTGCAGGGGCGGCCAACAAGTTGCCCGCGGGCCAAACGTGGCCCGCGAGATAATTCTCGAAATTAGTTATAATATCTGAAGAGCTTCTTGGAGGTACAGAACTAATATCGAATAATAAATTACTCAGGAAATTTACTGTGAACTTCCAAGACCAACCAAAAATTGATTAGAATAATCTACTTAATTGACTATATTGGCAATTATGAGAGAACGTGCCGTCCAACATCCGACTTCACGTCTGCACCTGCAGAGATGATGATGAAGATGAAGATTATCGGCGATGAAACTTTGGCTCAAAATGTGAAAGATGCATGTTCACCGAAATTGTCTATGTTATTACGTCCGAATAATCGTGTGTTTGCCAAGTAAGCGCAGGGGTTTACAGAGGTGACCCGCAATATGTGAAGTGACATTAGTATTGGCCGAACTCATTCACTAACTTTAAAAAATTTTCGAGCTTCGCGCGGCTACTTCATGAGTGCACTGACTGTGCTGACTACACTGACTTTTCATGACAGAATTGTTATCGATTTTGATGCGTAGTAACAAAAGTCCTGTTTTTTATCATTACCTAATCCGGTTCGCTCCTATCGGGCGGCGAAAAATGTCAACATTCAAGTGAACGCGCAATGGTTCGCAAATCTCATGTAGCCCATTGGTCAAAAAGGTTGGCCGCCCTGAGCTAATGGAAAATACACAAACGCAGCCATCGCAATAATTAAATTGACTTTTGCTTTTGTTGTTAATTCATTATGTTGTTCTTCTTGTGACTGGTGGTGAAAAAACAATTCCATGCATCCCATCAGCCCTGACTGATAATGCCTAGTTCAGGAGAATTTGTTGTTACTAGGGCGGTTTATTTTTGACCTAAAAAAAAGAAAATTTTGACCTAAAAAAACTGAATTTTGACCAAATTTTGACCTAACGTATGCAAATTAGGTGTTTTCCCACATAATGTTAAAATTGTACCACTTATCTTCATTTCTGGTTGGTACTGACTGTCCTAACGAAGTAGTTTGGCCTGTAAAAACGTTTTTTGGCTTAGAAACAGGCAACTTTTTACATGAAAAAAAAACAATATTTTAACGAAATCTGGCCCTATGAAGAATTCCAGTGGTTACAATATGTATTATGGTAGAAATAACTAAAATATTTTGTAGTACAACGAGAGATACTTTCCTACATTCTTGGGTAAAAAGTGCACGTCCTTACTAAGAAGCTTGCCAAGGACGTTCAACAGCAGGACTTGTTGGCTGACAACACTCAAGTTGTGCGTACACTGCTGGTGCTGGTTACACACCGTGTTGCTTCATTCTGACAATGCTGCCTACAACACAATTTTTCATCATGCGCTTCTTAATCGAAGAATGATGCAATGCACAAGAAGTCTTTCTTCATTTAGGATATTGCGGTTCCTTGACCATAACACCATGTCTACCTATTATTTGTTTTATTTGACCGTTTATGAGTCACAATGGGCAGACGATTAGCCGTTTACAACGGCAGGCTATAAAATAGGCTAAAAGCGGTAAAATATCAAATTATAAGTTCACCGACAGTGCAAAATCTACAATACCAACAAAATACAGACGTCAAAATTGTTTCGACTTTATGAAAAATTTTGACAAATTTTGACCTAACGCTTCAATTTTGACAAAATTTTGACAAATTTTGACATGTCAAAGAAAACCGCCCTAGTTATTACACCTCGCATAGGTCAAATACGTGCTTCTAACGTCATAAATGGTGGGAACATTTTTTACCACCTTCGGCGCGCGTAACTTGTTGGTGGTAAGCGAGCACTCCATAAAACCTCGAAATGGTACGTGAGTAGAAAAAGGTTGGGAACCACTGCATTAGGGCAATGAATGACGCCATTCACTAATACTGAAGCCTCCACAAAGCGGCCCAACTTATCCTTGAATACAGTCTGCCTCGCCCGCGGTCTTGGACCACACTGACATAGGTCCACGACCCAAGTTCCACATACTTCTTGAAATATGTATTTCCAATGACTTATAGATTTCTTCTTCCGTTAAATCTACTATGTTCGCCATATTCTCCGTCGGTATTCCAAGCATGACCCTTATGAAGCGTTGATAGAATTTTGGATCGACCCTTTCGTAAAGTTCTTCCAATATTCCTTTGAAATATATATATATAATGTTGTAACGGGATTGCCTTCTCATTTTTCTGTTGAGTTTTTGTTATCACGAAAGCCATGAATGGGTATTTTAGAGTAGTTCTCGGAATTCGTGCCCATAAACTAGTAACAGTATAAACTCAGACGGCACCGCGAAACCATTTGTGTGATGAAACTAAAGCGCTGTACTTGTGCTGAGATTAAAATGTTTTGGTTCACCAAGTATGATTTCATGATTTGCGGCAAGTAAAAAGTATTCAAATGAAGATTTTGTGATCATGTGATTAGTAACATAAACGCCATGCATACCCTTGACTTCGTACAGTGACAACATCAGAAATATATAGTTACTCGACTAACGTCAGTTATGAATAGGTTTTCTATGCGACGGTAATTGAGTGACTACACTTTTCAGAACGTAAATGCCATTGCTATCCACGACCACTTGACCGAGCATGAAATTTTTCACAAATTACTCACTTTCTGGTGTCGTCTCAGATAAAGGGTGACTCTTCGGTGTTTCTAAAATATGTAAAATATACAAGATTACATGTCATTGCCAAGTATGATGAGGGTTCGCTTACAGATTGATCTTAGTTGTAAACAGTATACACAAACGTTTCACAGGCAACATCGGGATTTTTGAGATATGTTCGGGTAAATGCGAAAATACCATGAGAATTCGATATGAAAAATGTTTAAAATGTCTCTTCTCCGTGACCAATGATAGAATTACGCGACGATCATGAAATTGAATCGATTGATGCGCCAAAGAAAAATTTCATTGTCATGCTCAGACAACGGGACTGCACGAGATCTATCTTTTCTGTTTGTGATCAACAGTTACGTGGATAAGTGAATCAATTCCATCGAATTCCATTGCCCTAAATGAGACAATGAGCACGAAATGATGTGGTCTCAAATGAAAGATAAAATCTTTAGAAGTTTTTTTTAGCGACACCCATTTTTTTAGAAAGCCACCGTATTCGAACTGACGCTAAAATATCAGAATATTCCCATAACACACGCGCAATCTCTGTGGTGTCGAGGTTACTCGTCAGCGCGCCTTTGTGAAATTTATATATATAGCACGCATTTCAGCACTGTCGCTGTTTTTTCCGGCGCAGCCCCTATGCATAACTATATGATACGTCACTTCCTTTGCTTCCAGATGATGCAGCAACACATACCCTTACAGCAACTTGCAACATATATAGGCTTTATATGTCTTATCACAATACTGGATGAGGTTCAGTCGTAAGCTTTACCGCTACTGTACAAATCCCTACTTGTCTGGCAACTCCAAGCGCGATCAAAAATTCGTACTAGGTACATATTCAAATTGGCCATCAATAATACAAAAAAGGCCCTACAACAAATCATTTGTACAATTGCGGAAGCGAAAAACCAGGCATCTGCCAGTTTGGTGATTGCATGAAAACTCATGAAGATATGTGTTGCAAGTTTGAATGAGAGTTCATGCTGTTGAGTTATGTGGATGCAAATGGAGTGAGGTATCGTGTTTTGAACGCAATGCATGAAAAATAGGACTGTAAGATGCAGTGTCGGGAAATCGCAAAAGTGATAAAATGCGTGCCTGAGATTTCACAAAATGTTAAGAAGCGATGACCTGCAATGACGAGCGAGTAACCTCGGCGACACAAATATCGTACGGGTGTTATGATATTTATTTGGATAATCTTTTAGCTAAGGGTCGAATACGGTAGATTTCAGAAAAAAATGGACGCGGTAATAGTTCTCAATTTTATTTTTAATTGAGACTACATGATATCTAGAGCGCATCTGTTTAATCAGTTATTCGATATATAATTAGGTCTACTTCTAATAGTTCAGTCCAAATGTTGGTGCGAAATCAGCGAAATGAGTTAGATGGGTCTCAAATGGCAATGTACACAAATTTATATAAATGCTATTTACCTTTACTCCATACACTCATCGCGAGCCACCTGATATTGGAAAACAAGTATAATAGTGTTTATAAAAATCTAAATAGAATACATGCAAATTATAACAGCATTAGATTTGCATTGACTTGTTGATAAAATTACACGAAAGTACACATGAACAACGCTATATATGCTCAAGTTATTCGCAGACGGTCCATAACACACTAATTCAAATACGAAAAGTAAAACATTTCATTATGCCAAAATAACCTTAGGCTATTGTACGAAAACGTTTGAATTTAGATTAAAATGTAGTAAATATCATACAATGAAATGTATTACATATCTAGAACCAGATTTATGTTTTTGTTAATATGGTAAAAGGTAGGGCGGAATGGGGTGTGACCAGGCTAAATAGTCTCAAAACATAGCGTCAATTAATCATCATGAAACATTTTTCACGCAGCCTTGTGACCTGACATTGACTATGATAGGTGTAACGATAATTGAAATTTTGATTACACATCATTGCCTTATTTTTAACACTTTTCTGGTTACGTAGCATTTATCGCAGTTTTGCTACCGGGGTCTTTCGCAATTCTAGAATGAAACTTCCGAGCTAGATTTTTCCGGGCTTCATTACTAGGATGCAGGATCTGGGTCGAATCGTGGAACTCGCTGGTCCTACATATTACTAAATATACATTTTAATAATATATTCATACTAGAAATATATCAAAACCCAAAAATATTTATCAAAACCCAAAAATATATATCAAAACCCAAAAAGTCTCTTCATATTACTAAATACTAAACGCTCCAACACTAATCCTTAACCTGGAAAAGAAGCTTATAATATTGACCAGTCAATGAGTATTTGTACTCATACCCTTGTATCAAAATCATAATAAACAATTCGATATGCATTGCTTGAAAATAGATTAATCGGTACTTTCACTATAGAACAGTTGACGTCTCTTCATCACAATCTTGCGAAAAAACAATATTTACATTTTACAACAAGATCAATACGAAAGAGTGATATAATGTGTGAATCTCAGGCTAATCGAAATGTTTCGGTTCACGGCAAATATAATTAACTGCTCTTCTGGTTTTAATGTATATTCATTCTTGAACTCAATCGAAAAAGTTCTGTTCCCTTCACATCATTGTCTATTGAATCGGGATTGTTGTCTTTTCTTTTTTCCTATCGTCAATCGGATTCTCCGGAAGCTGTAAAGATGAGTGGTATTTATGCAAGATAATACCTGATCACTAACACTAGCGGCTGTGGCATCTATAATGCCATAGGTTTTTGAAATGACTCGAGTCATAACTCCAGTCCGACTCAATTCAAGACTCGAGTCATTTTTTCAAATGCGTAAATTGACTCGACTCGACTTAGAAAGCCTTACACGACCATATCTACACCTCTTGTACAGCGACATATGCTCATCATGCATTCATGTTATGCATGTGGACAGATCATGAGTATGTATATCATGAGTCGATTTATATGCCACAAAAACATCCAGGACAAAATTAAAACTACGACCTTTCCTTTCCTCACTCGATCAGTTTATAATGTACATGAATCGGACCAAGTGATATGACTCGAGACTATAGGACGGCCTAGACTGACATTTCATCGTAATTTCGAAGAATAGTATAACGTCACCACATTGGTATATATTCTTTAATAGTCTTCATATTTAGAAATAGGGCCAGAAACTGTTGGTACTGAGGAAAATTACGATATTATGAATGCAAGCCATTCTATATTTATCGGGCAGAGTTGAAAAAAGTGGGTTGAACCGGATGGAGCTCAAATCTGAACAGTGAACACAATGGCTTGGACTCAGACTCTACCCACAACACTATGACTCGCACTCTACCCTTTACTCACTGACTTGGACTCGGACTTGTCTCGGTGATGAATTGAAAATGACTCGACTTGACTCAAGTCAAAACTATGAAGTTGAGATGGACTTGTGACGTGGAACTTTGTGACTTATTTACAAACCTGAATAAAGCATTCGACAAGCTTGATTATGATTTTCGCAATTTGAAGATGGAGACGGGTGAAGAATTGGTGACGGCGATTTGGTATATTATCTACTCATATGACATTCTCAACTTGGATCAAGTTTTAGCAATCCGCACTCACGATCGGTAAGAGCAACGATACATGGACAATAAACAATTACCGGATAGGCCTACTTCAACACCGCGCTGTAAAACCAGTCTATTTCAGGGGTAGCGCGGGCCGGAGTACTATATTCATCAATAGGCTACTAATATGAACCAAGTACCGGTTGAGAAAGTCTTGAGATATCTGGTATGTCGATCTCTTATTGGATGGTGCAAATACACCCTGCATTCAGGGTGTTTTGCCCGTTAACGTGGCCGGAATACCGAAATGTTTGGTCGCGGCATAGACGTGTATATATAAATAAACATGTAAATAATCGACAACGGTGTTGGAGAGCGAATTCGATCAAGACAAAGTGACGACTGCTGATGCAATCGAACCTTTAGCAGTCGCTTCGATATCTATTTCGCAATTATCGGCAGCGCCGGCCCGAACAGTACTTTGTTAGACCGTAAAACAGTCTTTACAATTTTTTCAGCTCAATTACTGTCGCTATCGACCCTGATAGCCATACAAACATTTCCTTTACGGGTCATTTAATCACCACAAATTCTACAAAAGATTAACAAACACACACACAATGTTTAGTAGCTAACAAAGTCCGGGATTACGCAACCAACGAATAAATCGCAATAAGTATAACGGCGAGCAAAGACTTTTCAATTTTTTTCTATTGGTGTACCAAGGTTTTGTTTTCTAGTCGCGCCATGCGCAAAATTTTTACAGATGTAATGACCTAATTTTGTCAATGATATTGGCACTTGCATATATTATGCATACTGTAATTTTATCGATATTTAGCCCATTTATCAGATTTACCGCCTAGGCCCTAGGTAATGAAGGTGATGATTTCGAAAATAGTACGCAATGCGCATACTAGTGACGTGCGGCGAGGTTCATGGCTGGTGAGGCACACGCAGGCTATCTAGGCTACTAGTCGCCATCTGCTCCAAGTGATGTGTTAGATAAGCCTAGAAGTGGGACGTGCTACATGTCGGCGAATACAAATATGGAATTATAACATAGAATATCGACCTGATGTAAATGAATATTGCAGTCGAAAACACCATAGCAACAACAAACAACGACAACACAGGCTAGGTAAATATATCACATACATATATCATATATAAATCACATACCACAATTTAAGTTTATAGATATGGGTAGAAAATACATTTCAGGTACAGCAGTAAAGGAATGTATTTGTCCCGCATTACGTATGGGCTGTCGCTAGTATATTGTTGGTTGATAGCGCGTTGCACTACGCTGCAATTGTCCGATTGCTCCCTAAACAGATTCGTTTGTGCCTCACCTGGCTATTGTTTCTCTGCGATGGCATCGTCTGTAATAAAGCCGAACGTCACATTCCTTGACGAATTTGAGGGGGTTCAGGTGCTCTGACACTTAATATTTGGATTTTCAGAATAAGTGCCGCGATAGCATTTGATTGATACCAGTTATTATCAATTGCGAGCTGTTTATGATGAACTGCACTGTGACAGGTTATGCCTCACTTATGCCTCACCGCTTCTTCTGCGGCAAATTTGTGAATAATAATTACCCAAATTCATGATATTGGATGAAAAAATCTCTAAATTTAATTATTTAGGAACATCGATGGAAAATATCGATAATCATAGAGGGTTTCCACAATTTATTCTCACACATCCGGACGACGGGGGAGGCACTGCCTCACTTGCCTCATGGGACTGCATGTCACTGGCGCATACTCCATTGTATATCGGTAGCCATTTCATACCACCCTGTTAATAATGTTCACGAGTTTCCCTGCGGGTTATCTTCGAGCGGGCCCATTGTCATTAAATACTTTATTGAATCATATTGTTATTTCGTGTTTTTCGAGAAAGACTCCCCACACGTACCAGATCAATATTGTATAATCTAGGCTTAAGCTCGAAGAACCGCTACCGCACAATTGCCGTGGTTACTACCGTATTACTCCTACTGTAACGAGTACAATGACAGTGACGTCGCTATGTATGGAGCCAGTCTACTCGTGTGTAGGCTATTTGATAAATAATTATTACCGTTTAGAATATTGGGATTGCGGCAGCATAATGCAAATAATAGTAGAAATGACACACGCACCTTTCCGCGACTGAACCAATGGTGTAGAATTTGATGCTTCTGTTCCTCGCTGAAAATTGCGTACTGCCCATGCAAAATGCCAAGTTCCTCTTCACCAAGATGCAATTCCAGTCGCACAAAACGCATCCATTTTTTATCGGGAATCACATTCACAATTCCTTTTATTACTTTCCTTTCGTCCCAATCTTCCAGAAATTCTAATTATTCAATATGAAATATCGAGTCATATATAACAATCGTATAGTATCGTGGGCAACGAACACCAAGTTGGGAGCCCCAGATCTAGTCCCCTGGACTCTCACTACGTTTGAGTTTTAAGTGAAATTAAAAATATATCTTTGCGCACGATTATTGTAATGTGAATGAACTAGCTATTGTTGCGTTATCTTGTACCCTAGGTCTTTGTGTTTTACATATGAACGCTTATTGATTAATAGCGTCTGCATTGGGATGTGAAGATTACATGTCTTTATGTGAATGAATAACTAGAGCAGGGGTGCGAAAAGTTTTTACTCGCGGGCCGCATTCAACATCTTAATCGATCCGCGGGCCACTCTTTATGAAATATAGATTATTGGCCAAAGCCGAAAATGTGTATTTAATTATATAGAGACCAAGGTAATATGGAGATAAAATGTATATCTAAAACTAAATATAGGAGTCAGAAATATTGACAAGATGTGATAAGTTGGTCGTCCTCAATAACCGATTTGTCAAAATTAGACATTAAAGTCGATCAGGGTCGATTCTTGTGACGAAATAGAAATTTGAATCCGTGGGCAACACTCTGTTCATAGATGTGCTGATTCTACTTTTGCTTCACCTCCAGGAAAAATAATGCTTCAAATAGTTTCTTCATTATATTGATATTATAAATATAAAATATAAACACATATCGAAGACGAATCTATCTGACACACGCGCGAATCGGTTTTTGCAACCAAAACACTGAAAGTACTAAACTTGCTGGAGTTTCAAATTCAAAATCACTCTCGTGAAGCGAGTTATGCCATTTCTGTTTTGACTTTTTGTGGTGTTTTGCAAGTGAAACCTTTCAAAATAAGTGGGCCTGGCGGTCAGGCTATTGCGGTAGAAACAAAAATAGGAAATAAACATCATAGTAAGACCATGACTTATCATTGTCATGGTGAAATATATCAAGAAAAAGTTCAGTCACCGCAATAATTTGATTTTTAGTACTTATTTTATCAATATTTTCTGGACGGTTTGGAGGCTGCACAAACGGAGTTGCTGGTGTAGTAACTCTCAATTAACTATAGCACGTGGGTGTCCACTGTCCATCATCCGACCCGTGAAGCGATTCACCGTAGGTTATATACGTACCGCCAGCATAAAGCATCCCGGCGGCCTCTGGCGAAACGGGGGAACATAACGTCCTCTCATGAAAACGAATACACGGAGAGGGAAGTAGTACTAGCATTGAAATCAAGAATTCTAGCGAATATCGAGGCAATAACGAAGAATACCTCCCAGTTAAACAAATCTATCATCGAACTTATATCCACCTATCAAGCCAGCGTTCGAGAAAGGGACGTAACACTGAATATGTCAGAATCATGTCGGTGACAAACTGATTCTGATTAATCATTATGCTAAATCCGCAAACCAGGGCTCTCATTCACAGATTGAAAAAATCTGCTGATTACTATAAAAAATCCTAGTTTTCGCATCAGAATCGCGTACTTCCTAATCGTGGGATTGATCAATGAACGCATTTCCTTGAATCCAGGCTTCAAGGTTCCATAAAATGAACTCGAACCAATACAGTACCTTGTCCGATCATGGTTCCGGCAAACGCCTCTGCTTTTTCGATTAACGTCCATAAATCATCTGTTATTGAAGATCAACTAATTAGCTGATATGAAAATTCATAAGACACCGAAACATGAAATTATTGAATTCACGATGATTCAGTTGTTTCCCTCTTTCGTGAATTTGAAGAAGCGTGTGGTTATAGGGTTGCAATTAAAACAAACGGTTTTTCCAAAATATTTGTTTAAAATATGTTTTCAACAGTGTTATAAATAACGACCCTTTAAAAAAGTATGTTTTTTCAAGTTGTAAAATTATGCCATAATTGTTCAAATATTTTCCAAAAAACATCATGCTGTATGAGCCTACGAACACCTACCACCCGTATATCGATATAGGGTGGCTGAACCTTCAAAATAGTCGGTTCAACAGCAATAGTACAGATATTTCATCAAAGGAGCTATATTTATCCTATATTTCCAATTGTCAATGTCAATCCACTTCGACGTCACATTGAAAATGTTGGACGTCATGACTTGAAAAAAAAAACATGTTTTCAACAAGGTCCTTGTTTTAAACCTATTTGTTTTAAATTCATTATTGTTTTAAATGCAACCCTAGTTGTGGTAATAATGTGTAGGATAAGTATGATATATGGAGATATGGCTTTCAAATATTCAGCAGAGACCTGAATATTCTGAAATATGCTCATGAAATATGCTTCGGAATTCGTCATGAAAGATGTCCCTTGGTATCTTTTTCAAGAATTCAATATAGAAGCAGCTCTCCCGAGATATATTTTCAAAAATGAGAGGTACGATGACGTTATAATATCAATCATATTCAACTCACCTTCATTCTTTGTGCGGTAATGTAATAATGTCCGTATTTTTTGCTTCTGTGACAAGACACCGAACGAACGCCGAAGTTTGGCCAGTTCGCCGTATTTATTTTCTTTCTTTAATATCATTTTAAATGCACTCCATTGTTTTTTTATCCCGTAAAAATCTCCAGGAAATACGACACCTATGAAATATTATATTGACATTTCGAGAAAGAGAGACAGATTATCTTTCGGTGATCAGATACATAATAGCCTACACATATCGAACAGTTTTTAAGAGAAAATGATGATTGTTTAGCACAAGAAAGCAGAAAGTCAATTTGACTTCATTTTCCCAGCTTGTCGCAAGCTCAGGCGGGCTGATATCCTGATGTATGCCATGACACCAGCTACCAAACCATGATTTGGGTGACGTAATAATGATAGCGCGAAAATATTAATTCACTACGGTTCATGAGAGATACGATTAGTGGTACGTGGTATAATTTAAACAATTTTCTACAATTGCGTCTTAACTACAAAAGTAACAGAGCCCTTGAATTTCCTATTAGCTTTATTTGAATCATTTCACGTTAGAAAAATTAGGAATTATTCACAATTTTCATTCGCATTTATCCGGATTATTCATTTGAACCACATTCGTCATTCGCGCTGCGATTGTTTTCATTCCCACAAGTGCGAACCGTCACATAGGTTGAAAAGCACTGCCCTAAAGCTTTGAAAATGCGCTTTGCGTTCGATGCCATGTATTTTTGAATGTTGTCCGAATTCATTCCTGAAGGTGCTAGTTATTGGCTTTATCGGTATCTCACAAAAGTCAGACATTCGTCAGGCTAAGCTTATATTATTACTAGGGCGTTTTTTCTTGACATGTCAAAATTTGTCAAAATTTTTCATGAAGTCAAAAGTTTTTTGACGTCTGCATTTCGTTCGTATCGTGGATTTTGCACTGTCGGTGAACTTATCATTTGATATTTTACAGCTTGTAGCCTATTGTATTGGCCTACCGTTGTAAACGGCTAATTGTCTGCTCATTGTGAATCATAAACGGTCAAATAAAACAAGTAGGTAAACATGGTGTTATGGTCAACGTACCGCAATATCCTAACTGAAGAAAGACTTCTTGTGCATTACATCATTTTTATATTAGGAAGCGCTTGATGAAAAATTGTGATGTACACAACATTGTCAGAATGAAGCAACACGGTGTTTCACCAGCAGTGTACGCACAACTTGAGTGTTGTCAGCCAACAACTGCTGCTGTTGAACGTCCTTGGCAAGCTTCTTAGTAAGGACATGCACTTTCTACCCAAGAATGTAGGAAAGTATCTTATGTTGTACTACAAAATTATTTAATTTTTTCTACCATAATGCATATTGTAACCACTGGAATTCTTCATAGGGCCAGATTTGGTTGAAATGTTTGGTTTTCCGTGTAAAATGTTGCATCTTTCTCAGCCAAAAACGTTTCTTCATGCGAAACTACTTCGTTAAGACAGTCAGCTCCAACGGGAAATGAAGATAAGTGGTACAATTTTACCTTTATGTGGGAAAACACCTAATTTGCATACGTTAAGTCAGAATTTGGTCGAAATTCATTTTGTTTAGGTCAAAAAAGTCAAAATTAAATTTTTTTAGATCAAAATTTTCCTTTTTAGGTAAAAAACACGCCCAAATTATTACATTTGAAATTCATGAAAACATCTGAATATGACAATAAGAAGTGCTCGCTTGCATGCAGTACATTTTCTAAACCTCTCGATTACATGTTTTATTTCTTCATAGAGTACCTTATAATCAGTGATGTGTGGTCAGGGGAGGCAAGTGAAGCATTATGTGATTCTCCATCGATGTTCATGAATGACTAATTTTGTAATATTTTAAAACACAAAATCATCGAATTTACGAAAAGAAATACTCTTGTAGCAAACATTCGGGACTTTCACCAGTGCCGTATCTTGAATTCGACTGCCTAATGTAGTTTGACTTCTTGGCTATCATGGGCTCAAATCACATTACAATATCTCCAAATATTGCATCACGGTATTAACATACTTTCCAATAGATTCTTGGAGGTACAAAACTTCAATATACAGTTTATTATTATAGGCATTTTAAAATGAAGCCGAATATTTCCGGCTGACGCTCGTCAGGGGCAATCGTCTGTAACTATAGTGGAGAATTGGAAAGTACATTGCATGCCAACAATCGTATCTCCAATGATTGCATCACGATGAAGTCATATTTAGTGATAATGATAAGATTTTTGACATACAATGTTCTTTCTAATTCTCAAATAATTGCTGACTATATTGTCAGACGAAAATTCTCGGATACTTTTCAATCTGAATATGCCATTCAATTACATACTTTCGAAAAGTTTTGTGCGATGTAAACTACTTCCTATCAGAGATGATATTTTCTTAACATATATATGTTGCCAGATGGTATGTAGCCTATAAAAGAATTATACCGCAAATCCTTAGATTAGTTTGAATAGTTTCATCGCTAAAATTTAGATACTATGAATATGTATAAATGAAACTCACCAGAAAAAATTTCATCAATGACGTGCTCGTACCCCGATCTCTTGACTGTTAAAAATTATATAAAAACCTTTTAAATCACAATATCTCCAAATCATTTTATCCCAATGATAACCTAAATCCAAAGTTTCAATTTGATGTTTGTTACTATCACAAGTAAAAGTAATCAATTTTTAAATTAAGGAAACAGTGGGATCCATTGGCGTTCTAATAATTCACAATTATATCTGTATCTATTTCGTATACTAGGTAGTCGGGATGGTGTGAACCTCATGACGTCACGTGACGTCGCATTGCTAATTCCAACCCCACATTTCAGCGAAGTGATAGCCTGTTTCAATATACACGATACCTAGCGAGAACGCGGGCAACATAATGCCACGATGCTCAAGTACATATTGATGTTTTAAACATCGTCAAATGTATCAACTGGAGCAATCAAGTGGTATAATAATCCGATAAATTCAATATCTTC
Organism: Botryllus schlosseri; assembly: GCF_051294905.1. NCBI lineage: Eukaryota > Metazoa > Chordata > Ascidiacea > Stolidobranchia > Styelidae > Botryllus > Botryllus schlosseri. Next base: position 5,325,115 of record NC_137244.1, on the reverse strand, counting down.
CGTCTCTTTGCCAACAATTTCGACGAGGACTAGCAAGGAACAATAAGCTTTCGCCTAGTGGTCTAGGCCAGACCGGACATTGTATTCGGCGTCCGAGTATTGCTACGTTGATTAATTGAGCAGAGTGTGAATCGTTTTTTTCTTGCTACCGATATTTCCTCATTAACAGCAGTAGCCAGCACCCCGATCGCACGGATTTAGTTATTATGAAACAATAAACATGTGCATTGTGCAAGCAGGTTTGACCCCGTACGCCTGATAGATATTTTACATCAGAAAACGATATCAATTTCACTCATTGGTGGAATATGTATCATTCGCTGACTACTTACAATCCTGCATGTAGTGTATTTCGCTCTTGATGTTTCGTGATTGCTGGTCACGCTCGCAGCAGAGAGTCAATAAATTTTCACAAACGGAAAGCTGGATATTTCCAGCAAACTTTTGTAACCGATCAAATAAAATTTTTGAGATTTTCAAGGTGCATGCTCGTTTAGTATTGATTTTTCTGTGCTACCAACGCCCATGCATAGAGTGGCCCCGCAGTTGAAATGCAGTAAATTTCAACGAAAGATGTTATAATGAAGCGAAAATTGTAATTTATGATTAAGGTTCACAGTGCAGAACCTACCAAGATTCGTTTGTGAACGTGAACCCCGAAATTTCTGAGGTTCACACACAGAATGCGAACGTGAACCTCACGCTCACACCATTTTTATTAAGTAATGTTACATATGTCCTCCTTTAGGAAGATTGGTCCTCCTCTTTCAGTAAATCGCAAATAATCTCCAATGACGTCTATATGTCCCCCTTTTTGGAAATTGGTTTCCCTTTACAGCTTTGACAGCAGGGCTAAAAGACAGGAAAACTGAAAATCACGAATGACGCAAAATAATGACGCGAAATACGTAATGCAGACGCTTGTGTGGATCATTCGGGAGTCAAGTTGGAGTCTTGACCTTTATCCGAATATTAGATATGTTGGATATCTTTACATGGGCGTTGTTATATGTATATGACGTTCACGAGTTGATTCACATATTCCTCACTATTACGTCACAGCGACAAATTTATTTCATTTTATCAAATTTGGCCAATAGATTTTACTGACGTTGGCACCTAAAAAGAGTCAGTCGCAATGCTTAGAGCAGGGGCTCTCATCAGCCCTTTCTTGACCGGTTTGAAAATGTGCTGTGGCCCACATCTTATCTTATATTCATAATCCTGTTCAATGTGTGGTAATCGACGGCGCCGATATGCCTATTCACCTAACATATGCGCATTTTCTCTTAATTTACTGATGATAATTAAATCTAGACCTCTAGGGACACGAAATCGCGCGAAGCGTGACGAAAAATTTTCAGTTTAATAAATATCCTTCAACAAACGAACAACGAAATAATCTTAGGCCTCTTTGAGCTCGCCAATTGGGGGTTGGGTGCGTCAGTTATAGCCTGGTAGACCATGGGATAAAACTCCTGTGTATATTTTGATCGTCCGCTGCTCCATTCACGTCGCAAAACACAAAGATCAAATCCCCGCATCCACTGTGTGAATAGGGTTTTAGTTCCCCTATTGTGAGAGATAATATAATCATCCCGGGCCGGCTTCAACTCAGCTGGAACCGTATCAACTTTTGGTGGTCCATTCTTTAATACTCCTTGAAGGGTTAAAAATTTGCGCTACAATAACTTGCAAATGTGAGACTGGAATGATGGTATTTACTACTATCCTCGTGCCTCGCGATCATCGAACAGTTTTTACGAGAAAATGGTGATTGTTTAGCGAATGAAAGCAGAAAGTCAATTTGACTTCATTTTCCCAGCTTGTCGCAAGCTCAGGCGGGCTGATATCCTGATGTATGCCATGACACCAGCTTCCAAACCATGATTTTGATGACGTAATAATGATAGCGCGAAAATATTAATTCACTACGCCTCATGAGAGATACGATTAGTGGTGCGTCGTATAATTTAAACAAATTTCTACAATTGCGTCTTAACTACAACAGTAACAGAGCCCTTGAATTTCCTATTAGCTTTATTTGAATCATTCTACGTTGGAAAAATTACGAGTTATTCACAATTTGCATTCGCATTCATCCGGATTGTATTCATTTGAACCACATTCGTCATTCGCAATGCGATTGTTTTCATTCGCACAAGTGCGAACCTTCACATAGGTTGAAAAGCACTCCCCTGAAGCTTTGAAAATGCGCTTTGCGTTAGATGCCATCTATTTTTGAATGTTGTCCGAATTCATTCCTGAAGGTGCTAGTTATTGGCTTTATCGGTATCTTACAAAAGTCAGACATTTGTCAGGCTAAGCTTATATTATTACTAGGGCGTTTTTTTTGACATGTCAAAATTTGTCAAAATTTTTCATGAAGTCAAAAGTTTTTTGACGTCTGCATTTCGTTCGTATCGTGGATTTTGCACTATCGGTGAACTTATCATTTGATATTTTACAGCTTGTAGCCTATTATATTGGCCTACCGTTGTACACGGCTAATTGTCTGCTCATTGTGAATCATAAACGGTCAAATAAAACAAGTAGGTAAACATGGTGTTATGGTCAACGTACCGCAATTTCCTAACTGAAGAAATACTTCTTGCGCATTACATCATTTTTATATAAAGAAGCGCTTGATGAAAAATTGTGATGTACACAACATTGTCAGAATGAAGCAACACGGTGTTTCACCAGCAGTGTACGCACAACTTGAATGTTGTCAGCCAACAACTGCTGCTGTTGAACGTCCTTGGCAAGCTTCTTAGTAAGGACATGCACTTTCTACCCAAGAATGTAGGAAAGTATCTTATGTTGTACTACAAAATTATTTGATTTTTTCTACCATAATACATATTGTAACCAGAATTGGATCAATTGTAATTTGTAATTGTAATTGAATGTAATATTTACATTTTTCAATGTAATTGTAATGTAATTGTAATTGAAGCATTTTTATTTTGTGTAATTGTAATTGGAATTGTAATTTGACAAAAATTTTGCTCAATTACAATTTCAATTACATTAAATTGCTATTGAGACCTGACAAGCACAACATAAAATAAAATAATTGACTTATAATGCATTCTAGGGATGGTGTGAACCTCTGAAAGGTTCAGGTTCGTGTGAACGCGAACCTTTTTGAAAGGTTCTGTGTGAACACGAACGTGAACCTCGTGACGTCATGTGACGTCATATTGCTAATTCTAACCCTATCTTCCAATGAAGTGATAGCCTATTGTACACGATACCAAGCGAAGACTCGGTATACATATTGCCACAATGCTGAAGTACATATCGGCGTTTTAAACGTCGCTATATGTATCAACAGCGGTAATCAAGGTATATAATAATTGCGTAAATTCAATGCATTCCGTCGCTTTGCCAACAATTTTGACGAGGACTTACGCCTTAACGATCTTAGCCAGACCGGACAATGTGTTCGGAGTCTGAGTATTGCTACATTGATATTGAGCAGAGTGTACAACTGGTTTCAATACTCGCTACCGAGTTATGCAGTAGTAGCAATAGCAAGCACCTTAATTGCACCGATTTGGTTTTAATGATACAGTAAAGATATGAAGTCAAGATTGACCCGGTACGCCCGTTCGGTTTTCTACATCAGAAGACGACATCAATGTCATTGATTGGTTGAATAAGCATTATTCGCTGACTAATTATATCGCTCGTGATGTTGTGTGATTGCGGGTCAAGCTCACAGCAGATAGTCACTGCATATTCACAAACGGAAAACTGGTTATTCCGAGAAATTTATGCAACAAAGCAACTAAAACTTTTAAGGTTGTCGACGTGCATGGTGTATGCTCCTTAAGCGTTGATTTTTTATGCTACTAGCACCATGCATGGAGTGGCCCGCAGTTGAAATGCATAAAATTTGAGACAAAGATCTTATAATGGAGTGAAAATTACAATTTACCAAAAGGTTCACAGTGCAGAACCTACCAAGGTTCTGTTGTGAACACGAACCTCTAAATTTCCGAGGTTCACACACAGAACGCGAACGTGAACCTCGCGTTCACACCATCCCTAATGCATTCTCTATGTCGACAAGGAATTTGATGGATCCATTTGCGCGAAGCCCTTGACTGCGCCCTTGCGGGCGAAGTTTTTTTTATTTTTACCGCTATGCTGGCCTCGGCTGCCATTGTATACAATTATTAGCTTACTAACCAACGGATGGATTCTCAGCACGTGACTCACGATTGAATACGCCGATAAGCGAACTGCTGAGCCGGCTAAAAGCAGCAGAATTGATAGTCCAGGCAATGGTACCATCCCAAAATAGTCGTGAAAGTCTGGGAATCGGCATTGTTCTGAACAATCGCTGGGCGTAATTGGTCATTGTTGTGGTCATGCTGCTGCGGCGCTCTCACTTTTCAGAACAGTCGGCCTTAAACGGCGATTTTGGACAGGGCATGGTATGGTATGGTATGGAACGAGAATTTTCCATACTCCATAGTTGCCTTACTCTCTCCATACCATACTTGCAATTTTCCATACCATACCAACATTGTTCCGTACCATACTTTCTATACATTCCATACTTTCAAATACTTCAATATCATAAGTATAGTACCTTTTATAGCACCTATATTATTGATATTTCGGATGTCATTATTGCTTAAACTAGCGAATCTAATGCGAATCTAAGTACTGGTAATAGTTTTACAGAGTCTGTTTTGGTGAGGTTTAGTTCACGGTGGTGAGGTGCCGTGTACGTCTACTCTACAGCTTCCGCGAGCAAAATGAGATAGTGAGCAGATTGTTATCTAGTACTGTCCATAAAAGGGACTGGCAACCTACCGTCGGCGGGCCGGATGCGGCCCGAAACAAGATTTTTTCCGGCTCGCGAACATTTTCCCGTCTTACATAATCACTTGCCTAAACGTAAAATTTTAGTGACTGTATGTTATTATATAGGTGTGCGCAATGTGCGGCGTGCGATCATGGAGGTTACGCGTAAGTTCGTCGAAGTCGAAGCATTATCGGCATTTACGATGTGCTGAACCCTAATGAATTTATTCTTGGTAAATTTTGGGTGCCGGGATTATCAAACGCTTTGAAATCTTAATTAAGGATTTCACCGTGAGTTATTTGATCAGAAAGAAGCAGACACGGCGGTGCCTGTATGACAATGCTATTCTCAAATCAATCTTGTAGTCATTATCGGCGAGAAATGGCTTTGAAGTGACATGCTGTCGATAAAATACAGTCATTAAATACGATTTATTCCTTGCATACATGGGCGAATAATTTATCCATTCAGCATTCCGGCCCGCCAAGTACCTAATTTTCCTATTTCCTGCCCGTTGACTGGAGAAGTTGCCCGCCCCTGCTCCATGCATATCATCTCATTTCCGGTACATTGGAATGAGGCACATGCAAGTTTGAAGTAAATACTTCCAAATAATTTATAGTATAGGCGCACCCATAAAATATCCCAGCTGCAGGCAATCTGCAGCGATCTACATGATTGTTAGTACAGTATTTGGTCGGGGTTAGCGTGGCGAGAATTCCAAACTTACATCTACCCCACTCCCTGATCTATAATCCTAATGCGAGATCGATGATTTAGTTCGTTGCATCATGATTGCTTGTAAGCAATGTTCCCTCTAAGCTGCGCGCGTGCGCAAATGCGCAGTGCTAAAACGGTCTCTGCGCACAGAAAACCTACGTTGCGCACAAAAAAATAGAAATGATGTTTTTTTTATATTTGTTGCGCACTGTTGTCCAATGGACCACGCAGGCGCGCAGATTCGTGAAAATTAAGATGGAACATTGCCAGGGCCAAATAGTGTTATCACTCAAGTATGAAACCGGGGTACAAGTGCGCCCCGCAAAAGTAACTATTGCGCTCCGTGAGGAAATTAGAGTTCACAATGACCTGCGCCTCACGGAAGATATTTTTTAGTATGGCCTCGTACATGTGAGCGATACTGATATCATTTCAATAGCTCATTATTTTCTGGGAATGGCGAAATAACCTGGTTTAACAAAGTTATAAATAACAATGGGCTACCTCGAAGTTAATCTGCGAGAAACTAACGAATGATAGTCTTCTTCGCGTGGCATGAACATTGCGTGAGATTTACTCAGGACCGTAACTTTCGCACCCCAAACCCCCCAATTGGAGGGGCCGAGCTCGAAGGGGGTCTAAAATTATTTCGAGAATTAACATAAATCATGGTATATTATTTGAAATTTTTCAGGAATTTTTTCGCGCTACGCGCGTTTTATTATTGTAACATATCTGATTATTGGGTACCCTTTCCCAACAAAAAATTAGGCATGATTTATGGATATGGCAGTTGGGCGTCGGCCATTACCGCACAATGACGCGTCTAGACATATGAAGTTGAAGGCTATGTAGCATGCGAATCCAAGAAGTGCGCCAGAACGATCAGCAGCGAGAAAACCTTGGGCGAAAAAGACTGCCCCGGTGCTGACCGAAAACTTCGATATACAAATATATGTGTAATTGTCCATGTCCATGGGCGCCTAAATGGCTGGCGCCGAATGTTCCTGTCCTGGCGATCCGAGTCCCACAACAAGAAAAAAGCCATATCGAGGGAACATTATTTTCCAGATAAGAAATACCAATTTGAAATCGTGTACGTCTTTGACTTTAGTAGGGCCTACGTTTTGGCGATTTCAATATCTTTTGACATAGTGGATAGGGGGTCACGAAATAGCATCATGTAACGAAGTCATTATATCAACGGGTACGCCCGAAGATGTTTCATAATTATTTAGAGCAGTGGTTCCCAACCTTTTTCGACTTATCGCCCCCTTTTCAAACTCCACACCGATAATCGCCCCCCAAATATTGGGAACCGAAAAATAGGCATACAGACTGAAATCACCGGCGAGTTGACTAAGAAAAAAGGTCAACTTTTCGGCTTGACCTCAAAATTACACTTTGTCAGCCCAATTTTGGTGAGTTAACTAACAAAAAAGGTGATTTCTCCCCTCTAGTTGGACCCCTCTAGTTAGTTGGCGTAATTCGCGCGAAGCGCAAAAAATTTTTATCCTTCAGGATTGAATCGGTCAATATGATCGGGAATTGCATATATATTGCTGCTAATTTTTTATCCTCTCTCTGCTCATGCATACAGATTTACCGGTAAAGCTGAGTAAGGTGTCTTGGAAAATGTAAGGCCCGTAAATAATAATTGAACATATTCGGGCGGACCGTAGGTATAATGACTTCGTTACGTATTGACATTTCGTGGCCTGTCTGTTATGTCAAAAGATATTCAAATCGCCCATTCGTACTAAGCTAAAAGACACGCACGAGTTCAGATTGGCATTTCTGCACTGGACATTTTTTTTCTCTGCGATATGGCATTTTTGTGGGGTTCTGATTGCCAGGACAGGAACATTTGGCGCCAGCCATTTAGGCGCCTATGGACAATTAAATATATATGTATATCGTATGTATGGCGAAGTCGGTCAGCAGAAAGGCAGTCCTTTTCCGCTAACGTTTTCTCGTTCTGGTGCACTTCTCGGAGTCACATGTTGCACGGACTGAAACTTCATATGTCTTGGTGCGTCATGGTGTGATATAATGGCTGACGCCGAGATGCCCATTTCTATAACTCATGTGTATTATCTCTTGGAGGAAGGGTATCCAATAAGCAAGGAATATGAGACCACGAAATGACGCGCAGCGCGATTTTCTTTTGAAAAAATTGCCTAAATTTCCAAAATAATACTCTATAATTAATGTAAATTCACGAAAAAATTGTGCGCCCCCTTCGAGCTCGAGCCGTCCATCCCAATTGGGGGTTTGGGTGTGGCAGTTACGGTCATGGACGCCAATATAGCCATTTCAATGCGTCATCGCCCCCTTCGTCCGTTTTCGCCCCCCTATCGCCCCATTGGCAATTTTCGCCCCCCTGAACCGACAAATCGCCCCCTGGGGGGCGATATCGCCCACGTTGGGAACCACTGATTTAGAGGGCCTATCTATTCTAACACATCTCACTGGATCAGCTCTACCGGCAAATCTGATTATGTGAGCGAAGCCCCCCAGTAGTTAGTTTTATAACACTATTGGAGGGTGGTTGCTCACTGTTGTCCGAGGGCCTGCGCAGTGAATTGGCGTGTTTGCGCAGACTCTTGAAAAATTAGAGGGAACATTGCTTGTAAGCTGTCGTTACTCAATGAATGATGTAGTTGGAGTAGCCGACATTACCAATCATTGCGTCACATGACAGACTCTACTCGGAGACGTCGTGTCTCTCTCGACTCGAGAGAATATCGGATCAACTTTACTGCTGTCAATATTACATCACAAAATCATGTCATTCCAAGTGCTCCTAAAACCGTTGCACAAGCGTGTATTTGTTCCTACACAGCGTTCAATAGTTCACGTTCACACATAACAAAAGCGATGGACGATCGTATTCCGTGAACAACGAACAACGTACGCTTCATGAAGCTTGCACAGATCACGATAAAATGTATAAAGCACCAATGTATGGAAGAATGGAAATGTCGTTCCATACCATAGATTAAAATCTTCCATTCCATACCATACTTGCATTGTTCCATATTCCATACCAAAATATCGATCCATACCATACCATACTTCCATACCATACCATACCTTACCATGCCCTGATTTTGGAGCAGCTACGTTGCTCTGACGAGTTTTTAATTTGTATTTGCGGAATTAGTGCATCAATAGCTTACGATAAAGACCAGATGCAGCAAATTTTGACGCTTGGATCGCCAGCTCTAGGACTACAAAGTTTGCTGCTTTTAGCCGGCCCTGCAGTACGTTTGCCGGTGCATTTATATCCGTGACTCACATCTTACGCATCTATCCGTGGGTTGGCAATCTACAATACGATTTCAGATCACGATGCTGCATCGTTACTTCGTCTGGCTAAGTAACCAGCCCACTGGATATTATATAACGTCTTATCTGACAAAGAACTGTTTTGTTTTTACTCGCCATCCTAATTCCTACGTCCCTCGATAAAAATAACATTATTTCTTTAATTATATACTATATAGGCCTACGCAAATCCAACACGTGCATATATTATTACACTTTTTTCAACGACATACTGAACCCTATCCTTAATCCTAAGCCTAACCCATAGGAAATTAAGTAAATAACATTTTACATTTCCAATTACGTGAGCCATAATTACCGAGCATACAAAACACGCTCATATTACGTCACAATGACATCTTACAAAGCATACTATGTACGCACATGAACGCATTTATTACTCCACAATCTGAACTAGACTGGTTGCCAGCGACTACTACAGATAGAACACTGCGATATTTCATACTCTCTTTGCTTGCATAGCCTACGAATGTATTCAGACTATGAATTGTCAGGCTCCTCGTGTTTCCTCCGGTGTAAGACCATCGAATGGATAAGGTTCGTGTCAGCTATCCTACTTAATAGTTCATACTTCATTACTATCGCTATTTATGTTAAATTACCGACTTTAATTACCGCTCATCACTCCTATACTGTGGTAAACTGTTTCCCATACCTCAACAGCCACTGAAAACTTGGTAAATTACAATATAGTCTGAGTCTTGGTGTTTCAAAAATGGATGAACAGCAAATGAGCTCTTCCGAAACCTGTGCGGAACCATTTCCTACGCCACTGTCAGAGTTCTTTAAATCTTTGACCAGTACTGAGTTTTGCTGCAACAATTGCAAAAAGAAATTGAAGTTCTCGACCAAGGCTTCATCCAACTTGATCACTCATTTGAAGAGATGTTCTCCCAATATTTACGCTAAATATATAACCCTTAAAGAAAACATGAAGAAGACAAAAGTAGACCAAAGTCAACCTCCCATCAAGTCATTTTTTCAAACTTCTTCTTCCCAGCGATTTGCTCCATATGATGCCACTCAAAAAGCATTAACCAAAGCTCTACTCAAATCAATAGCTTGTGATCAGTCACCATCAAGTATTGTAAATAGTCAATCATTCAGAAATCTGTTGTTGACTGCTGAACCAAGATATGTAATACCAGGACTCTCCACATTTAGAAATTCCCTTATACCAATGGTTATTCGGCAAATGGAAGAAGAGATGAGACGTGAAATTGCACGTATATGTCAAATGTTTACTTGACAATTGATCTCTGGACTAATCGTAACATGACAAAGTTTTTTGGGCATCACAATGCATTTTGTTGATGCAGAATGGAAGCTACGCAGCTTTGTCCTGGCAGTGGACTCATTCTTGGAACGACATACAGCTGAAAACATCGCTGAGGCTTATGACCACGTAATAGAAAAGTTTAGACTTACAACAAAAGTGAAAAAGGTTGTGTCGGACAATGCTTCCTCTATGATAAAAGCATTTCAGGTTTCCCTTCCTGAATTCCATTTGCATAAAACTGGTGAAGAAATCAATGAGGTCAATGAGAAAGAATTGAATCCTGATCCTGAACAAGAAATGTCCGATGAGGGTGCTGATTTGAATGCTCTTCTCACTTACTTACCAGAAAGAGTAAGCTGTTTTGCTCATACGCAACAACTTTGTATTAAGGATTGTCTGCAACATTCGGACTTTGCTAAGTCTTACGTGGGGAAGCAGCTGGGAAAGGTGGCCAAAATTGTGAATTCAGTACGAAAATCAGTAAATGCTACCTCTTATTTGCAACGTAAAAAAATCACGCTAAGGGCACAGAATGTGACAAGATGGAATTCGCAACTTGTTATGTTGCAGAGTGTCTTAAATTAAAGGACCACGAAGAAGTTAACGCAGCTCTCACCTTGATCCAGTCACGGGAAAAAATAACAAATCAAGATTATTTGGCATTGAGTGAGCTCGTGAGTGTGCTAATGCCTTTCAAAGAAGCAATGCAGCAAGTTGAAGGACAAAATATTGTAACATCCTCTTGCATTTGTCCGGTAGTGCTAGGCTTACTGAAAGCAATGGACCAACTAAAAAATTCTAATCCCCACTATTGTCAGAAATTGACCGCTAATCTCAAAGACTCAGTTTCTAAAAGGTTGTTGCCATTTGTAAATTCTCCCGACAACAGACTTGCATCTCTTCTTGATCCACGATTCAAAAACAGCTGGATTGAAGATGACTTTGAAAAAGAGTAAGCAATATGTTTGCTAAAAACTCATGTGGCAGGTAGACTTGGCCAGGATGACGAAGAGAGCTGTAGCACAGAGGATGAAACCCCTGCAAAAAAGCCAAACCTCTTTAACTTTATGGCAGAAGGTCTGAAAAGAAAAAGAACGAGAAATTCAATAATTGAAGTCGACGGCTATTTGGGTGAAGAAATCTTGCATTTTGATGAAGACCCACTAATGTATTGGAAGAACAAGTCAGAAGAATTTCCAACGCTTGCTGCCTTAGCCAAAGATTATTTGGGGCTAACAGCAACATCAGCCCCGTCCGAAGTAATATTTTCAATTGCGGGCAACTTTTATACGGCAAGAAGAATTTACTGGGCCAGAAACTTTTCGCACCTTAATGTTCATTAAATGCAATCCAGCAGTTTTTGAACAAGTAGAAATGTAAATGGAAACAAGATATTGTATTTTATGGTATCAGAAGCTTCTTTCCATTTGCATGTTACTGAATTTTACACACGCTGACGTCTTGACAGCTACATTTCATTTGCGTTGCTCAGTTTTGTCTATTCGTTTCATTGCCCGTCTTGCAGCCTATTCGTTGTTAGTCATTGCCAGTCGCTCAAACTTTTGGTTGTTAACTGTCGCTTAAAAACATTTCCTATGATTAGGAATAGTTCGAAAACGTTTTTACTTTTTAATAATTAACGGGTATTTGCGTATCATGAATGAAACATGAATACTTGAATTGCTGTTAATTACGACGCTACGGTTGTCAAGGAGCACGGTTGAATTTATGATTATTTAATTACATGTTCAACAGCAGCAATTGTAATTGTAATTGCAATGTAATTGAAGCATGCAAGGTGTAATTGTAATTGTAATTTGATATTTCTAGCATGGAGTAATTGTAATGTAATTGAAACATTCATGAAAGTAATTGTAATTGTAATTGTAATTGAACTGAAATAATGTAATTTATCCAACACTGATTGTAACCACTGGAATTCTTCATAGGCCAGATTTCGTTGAAATGTTGGGTTTTCCGTGTAAAATGTTGCATGTTTCCAGAGTTGGTCAGTAACGAAGTACTTCTACTTTTTCGAAGTACTCAAGTAGTTTTCCTCTACTTCTGGTACTTACTCAAGTAGATCTGATTTTCGCTACTTCTACTTCTACTTCTTACTATTTATTGATCTACTTACTTACTTTTCGCTATTTTCAGTTTGTCAAGTAGAAGTAGTTCAATATTCCAATCAGGAAGATAGCCTGAGGAATTTCGGAGCTGTTTTCACGGAGTATTAACATTTAATTTTCATAAAAGTTTAGTAAAGCACAGAATTTTCGTCGCGCTTCGCGCGCAGTGGATACGGAGTGACCAGTATGATTTCACGAAAGTGTCGGTGAATATAATTTAGGTGGAAGGTTGGCGTGGCTCCGTTCACACCACATTGTCGCCCTTCGCCCATATGAAATAATTATTCAAAGTATATATGGCTCATCATAACGTTTGAAACTGATGTTTCGCAATCTAGCATTTTCTTGCCATATCGTAATCTAGCATATATGTCCATGGTGTGTCCTAATCTGGAAGAGTGGACTTTTACTTTATTTTTTAGTTTTAGAGCTGTTTTAGCATACCACCTTTGAAACTCTCTGGACCAAAAACATGAAATACATATTCTGCTTTTAGAAGTAGTATTTATATATTTCACTTTCAATTCCAGGTATCATATACTTTGAGTTATAATTAATATCAGTTCTTTTGTCCGGATAGCATACATGTTGAAGCATAAAAGCAAATGCAGTAATGCCTTTAATTTCTGGAAATAAAGCTACACAATATGGCGTTTTTACGGCCCACCATATTATTTATTAACGTTTACTAATAGCGCAAAGTGTTTACACCGTATCTTATACAACTTCTCCGTATTGCTCTTCGACTAAACTACGGGCCTTATAATATGGGGGATGGCGCCATACCATGCTATTTTCCAAAACGTGCTGTTCGAGAAAACAGAGCATTAGCATCGCATTTCCTTATCAATACTATCATTTTCATCCCATGATGTGGACGAATGCTTATAATATCGAAAATTGGATACCTGCGGGTATGCATCAATATGAATCAAGCTCGTCACCTATCACAAGCTCAATTTGCACATTTTTATAATCCATCCAATCAGAATCGTTTTCACAACTACTTACTTACTTGATTACTTTTAAAGTCAGTCAATTCTACTTCTACTTCAAGAAGTTTTAGGTTGCTTATGAAAGAAGTACTTCTAATTGTACTCGAGTAGATTTTTTTACCGCTACTTCTACTTCTACTTGAGTAGCTTTCTTGACTACTTTGACTACTTTGCATGTTTCTCAGCCAAAAACATTTCTTCATGCCAAACTACTTCGTTAGGACAGTCAGTTCCAACCAGAAATGAAGATAAGTGGTACAATTTTACCATTATGTGGGAAAACACCTAATTTGCATACGTTAAGTCAAAATATGGTCGAAATTCATTTTGTTCAAGTCAAAAAAGTCAAAATTAATTTTTTTTAGATCAAAATTTCCCCTTTCTAGGTAAAAAAACGCCCTAATTATTACATTTGAAACCCATTGAATACATCTGAATATGACAAAAGGCGGTGCTCGTTTGCATGCAGTACATTTTCAAAACCTCTCGATTACATGTTTTGTTTCTTCATAGAGTACCTTATAATCAGTGATGTGCGGTGAGGGGAGGCAAGTGAAGCATTTTGTGTATTCTCCATCGATGTTCATGAATGACTAATTTTGTAATATTGTAAAACACAAAATCATCGAATTTACGAAAAGAAATACTCTTGTAGCAAACATTCGGGACTTTCACCAGTGTAGTCTCTTGAATTCGACTGCCTAATGTAGTTTGACTTCTTGGCTATCACGGGCTCGAATCACATTACAATATCTCCAAATATTGCATCACAATATTAACATACTTTCCAATAGATTCTTGGAGGTACAAAACTTCACTATACAATTTAATAATATATGCATTTTAAAATGAAGCCGAATATTCCCGGCTGGCGCTCGTCAGCGGCAATCGACTGTAACTATAGTGGAGAATTGGAAAGTACATTGCATGCCAACAATCGTATCTCCAATGATTGCATCACAATGACGTCATATTTGGTGATAATGATAATATTTTTGACATACAAATAATTGTTGACTATTGTCAGACGAAAATTTTCGGATACTATTCAATCTGAATATGCCATTCAATTACATACTTTCGGAAAGTTCTGTGCGATGTAGATTACTTCCTATCAGACCCGCCACGATTTCCTCTGCAATAGAATTCGTTTTGTTGTCTGGAAAAGAGATATAATGGAATAATGAATACATAATAACTAAAAGACCTGGTGCACAAGGCCATAGCTGCCGACTGCCGAGCACCACAAACTCAATACCAACAACAACAACTTCCTATCAGAGATGATATTTTCTTAACATATATATGTTGTCAGATGGTATGTAGCCTATAAAAGAATTATACCGCAAATCTTTAAATTAGTTTGAATAGTTTCATCGCTGAAATTTAGATACTATGAATATGTATAAATGAAACTCACCAGAAAAAATCTCATCAATGACGTGCTCGTTCCTCGATCTCTTGACTGTTAAAAATCATATAAAAACCTTTTAAATCACAATATATCCAAATTATTTTATCCCAATGATAACCTAGATCCAAAGTTTCAATTTGGTGTTAGTTACTATCACAAGTAAAAGTAATCAATTTTTAAATAAGGAAACAGTGGGATCCATTGACGTTCTAATAATTCACGATTATATATGTATCCAATTTTTATATTAGGTAGTCGGGATGGTGTGAACCTCATGACGTCACGAGACGTCGTATTGCTAATTCCAGCCCTACATTTCAGCGAAGTGATAGCCTGTTTCAATATACACGATACCTAGCAAGAACGCGGGATACATAATGTCACGATGCTCAAGAACGTATTGATGTTTTAAACATCGTCAAATGTATCAACTGGAGCAATCAAGTGGTATAATAATCCGATAAAATCAATATCTTCCGTCTCTTTGCCAACAATTTCGACGAGGACTTGCAAGGGACAATAAGCTTTCGCCTTAATGGTCTAGGCCAGACCGGACATTGTATTCGGCGTCCGAGTATTGCTACGTTGATTAATTGAGCATAGTGTGAATCAGGTTTTTATTCTTGCTACCGATATTACCTCATTAACGAGTTATACAGCAGTAACCAGCACTCCATCGCACGCATTTAGTTTTTATGATACCATAAACAATAAACATGTACATTGTGCAATAGGGCTCTTCAAAAATGACTTTTTTTCTCAAATCGTACTGGCTACTTGATAAAATTTTTAGGTTACCTAATTTAAGCCTTAACACTAAATTCGGTTCAATTTCTACCAGTAGCCGCATTGCTACAGGAGTAGAAAGTTTCTATTTAGTATATAAAAAAAATAGCAAAAAATTTGAAAATTTTCTGTTCACCCCATGAAAGTGTTATGTTGTGTATTGAAACGATGCTCACCAGATTTGGCTCAATTCCAACCAGTGGAAGCAGAGTTATTGCCGCCGAAAATTTTTATTTGAATAAAATAGTATTTACGGTGACCGATTCTTTGTTTATTTATTATAGTTGTGCTCACCGTAAATACTATTTTATTCAAATCCAAATTTGTCGACGGCATGAACTCCGCATCCACTTGTTGGAATTGAACCAAATTTGGTGAAAATCGTTTCTACACACAACCTAACTCTTTCATGAGGTGAACAGAAAATTTTCAAATTTTTTGCTATTTCTTTTTATATATTACAGATAGAAACTTTCTACTCCAGTAGCAATGCTGCTACTGGTAGGAATTGAATCAGATTTGGTGTGTAGGCTCAAATTAGGTAACCTAACAATTTTATCAAGTAGCCAGTACGATCTGAAGAAAAAAGTCATTTTTGAAGAGCCCCATTATGCAAGCAGGATTGACCCCGTCCGTACTCCTGCTAGATATTCTACATCAGACCACGATATCAATTTCACTCATTGGTTGAATAAGTATCATTCGCTGACTACTTACAATCCTACATGTAGTGTATCTCGCTCATGATGTATTGTGATTGCGGGTCACGCTCACATCAGAGAATCAATAAATATTCACAAACGGAAAGCTGAATATTTCGAGCATACTATTGTAACGAAGCAAGTAAAATTTTTGAGATTTTCAAGGTGCATGCTCGTTTAGTGTTGATTTTTCTATGCTGCCAACGCCCATGCATAGAGTGGCCCGCAGTTGAAATGCAGTATATTTCAACGAAAGATGTTATAATGAAGCGAAAATTGTAAATCATGTTAAAGGTTCACAGTGCAGAACCGACCAAGGTTCGTTTTGTGAATGTGAACCGCTAAATTTCTGAGGTTCACACACAGATCGCGAACGTGAACCTCGCGTTCACACCATATTTATTAGGTAGGGTTCCATATGTCATCCTTTAGGAGGATTGGTCCATCTCTTTCAGTAAATCGCAAATAATCTCCGATGACGTCTAAATGTCCCCTTTTTAGAAATTAGTCTCCCTTTACAGCATTGACAGCTGGGCTAATAGACAGGAAAACTGAAAATCACGAATGACGCAAAATAATGACGCGAAATACGTAATGCGGACGCTCGAGTGGGTCATTCGGGAGTCAAGTTGGAGTCATGACCTTTTATCCGAATATTGGACATGTTGGGTATCTTTACCTGGGCGTTGTTATATGTATATGACGTTCACGAGTCGATTCACATATTCCTTACTTTCACGTCACGGCGACAAATTTATTTCTTTTTATCAAATTAGGCCAATAGACTTTACTGACGTTGGCACATAATAAGAGTCAGTCGGAATGCTTAGAGCAGGTGTTCTCAGCCCTTTCTTGGTCGGTGTTAAAATGTGCTTTGGCCCACCTCTTATCTTATAATCATAATCCTGTTCAATGTGTGGTAGTCGACTGCGCCGATACGCCTATTTATCTAAAATATGCGCATTTTTCTTTTAATTTGGTGATGATATTCAAATCTATAGACGTCGCGGGACACGAAATCGCGCGAAGCGCGACGAAAAATATTCAGCTCAATAAATATCCTCCAACAAACGACCAACGAAATAATCTCGGGCCCCTTCGAGTTCCCCCAATGAGGGGTTTCGGTGCGTCATTTATATCCTGGTAGATCATAGTATAAAACTTCTGTGTATATTATGATCGTCCGCTGCTCTATTCGCGTCGCAAAACAAAATGATCAAATTCTTGCATCCACTGTGTGAATAGGGTTTTAGTTCCCCTATTGTGAGAGATAATATAATCATTCTGGGCCAGCTTCAAACGTTCATTCTTGAATAGCGTGATAGTGGAGAAAGAGTTTTTCAATATGCATGCTGTACTGTCTTGTAGCAAACCAAATGAAGTTGCGATATCAGAATATTGAATCCAATGATACAATAAACTCATGTGGCTCTTATATTATGTTCAATGATTCCCAGGCCGGACATTCCAAACCGACGCCAAAGATTAATGCGTTCCGCTAAATCAGAGGTCTCAAACTCAAACGTTCTCGCGGGCCAATTTCCTAATTTTTGATGACGCCGCGGGCCGCAGCATCAATAATAGGAGTATTCAATGTATATTATCCAAGTAGGCCTTATTTGGTGGCACCTTGCAGACAGGCATTCCACAAATATCGTGGAAATGTCATTTACTAATTATACTATTCACGTTTGGCACGAAAAATCACATTTGCAAATATTTGAATAAAATAGTTTTTGTGCCTGGCATAATTCATTAAAATAATGAGTTATAGACATCATGCGAGAGGACACATCTGTTGACATCGTAAAAACTGACGGGCGGGGCCTACGATAAATTATCACAAAATTATCGTAGGCCCCGTGTCGGGTTATTATAATATTGCAGCTAGTGGACCATTGACGTGCCACAATTTTATGGAGAATATTTTAAAATTTATTAAAGATTAATCTGATATCAGAGCATGGAAGCGGTGTAGCTTAGTCGGGGTTTCTGATATAGTCGTGATAATAAGAAGGCTATTGTTTCTGTTATTGCCTAAGTCAAATTAAACCAGCGTTAGATTTTCTTCGATTAATATTGGAACAGATCAATAACAACTTTAAAATGATCGTTATTGTTCCATAGTAATAGCAATTTTTCTTAACCGTTTTAGCAATCGTACCCCTTGTGCTTTCAATAAGATTTCCAGTGCCCCTGTTCATTTTCAACACAACTTCTGATGGTACCTATATAAAAATCAGAAAGCCCATCCACATAAAATCGCGCGTAGCGCGATGAAAATTTCCCAGCTGAATAAATTGACCCAGAAAATATTCCACAGCATATAGGCCTATTTCCACAATGCATCTCGTTCCTCTTGATGTGGTGATTCGTACCACGAAGGTGCTTCGTACCACGAAGGAGCTACGGACCCCTGGTTAAGAACCCCAGGAATAGGAATGACCAATCGCCGAAGAATCCATTGGTGTTACAGCTGTGGAGCGTACCACTACCTTTACCTTGTACTCGCCACCGATAATAACATGGATAGAGAGAACAAACAGCACTTAGGATGTAACCAAATATACGTCACGGGGGCCACAGAATGCTAATGGTTTCCATACAGATCTGATTAGATATCTATATACCCAACGCAGCACAGCTGCGGGCTTTTGATATATTATTATTCCCCACGACAGTTTCATGGATTATTGCGTACGTAGGATTACCAAGTCTCTATTCCGACACGCAAGTCCTTCTCTGATTTTAACGTTTGACCCGACTCAACTCGAGTCATTTTTAGCTGATCATCCAGTTAATACAAAATCGAGTAATTTGACGAAAGGTCGCACCAAACAAAATCACAAATTTCAGTCTTGAATCATCAACGGGTCATGTTTTATCATCATGATCCTGAAATGTGACGTAATCGCGATCTTTCACCGCATGGACGATTTTAGAAGTGATGTGATATTAAAATTTGTTTAGATTACAGGTTTTTGTAGTAGTTTTAGAGTGAACTTTAAGTTCTTAAATCTTAAAAAGATGTACGACACTTGAATATATTGTCGAATACTTGAAATTCCGAAATGCCTTCGCGGGCCGCACAAAATGCTCTCGCGGGCCGCGTGTTTGAGACCTCTGCGCTAAATCCTCAATCCATTGCGATCCGTTGCGGCGGTGCACTATACCTACGGCAGAATGTGCTGATAATTTTCAATTTTGGCTATTTTTGTCTTACAATATTACGACCTGACCAAGTACGGTAAATCTATACATCAATTACACTTCATTCCGAGTTTATTACATACCCTTCTATAGAACATTTGACATATGACCCTGCCGGAATACTTAGTTACATAAGCATTGCCTTACGGTATCATATACTCAAAATTACTTAGGTTACTGTTAGCCGTAGATTGTCATAGCAGGGGGGAAGAGCCGTCGATTTTTCGTCCCGTTTTCAACTTGAACAATGTACATGCTGACTCCATACGTTTCACTACGTCTCCCCAAGTCGGATGAAAAGTTTATGAATATATTTCTAGCGTTTAACATAACAAATATAACTAAACTTACATTAATTCTAAAATTTTCTAAATAGCTTTATGGCCCACCTCAAAATGCTCTGTGACCCACCCTTTGAGAAGCCCCTCCTTGGAGCAAAATGGGATAAGCCAGTGCTTTTCAACCTTTTTGAGCTCCATTCGCACTTTTTTTTAAATAAATTTCATTCGCACAAACTAACCGAAAATTGTTATACAAAAAGATGATGAAAATACAACATTTATTTGTTCAGATGTGCAACAAATTGGCTACTATGTATCTTAAGCTATCAGGTGTCTCAATAGAAAGGCTACTATTTTCGCTCGTTTTGATTTCAACAATGTCACTAAAACCCTTCTCGACCAAACAAGTTGCCGGATTGTGTACAAGAACATCTACTGGTGCTTGGATGGCCAGGTCTTCAAATCTGTTCTGCACTGCTATCCAAAATACAACGTATTTTCCACGTGTCAAAACTGCTTGCGGGAAGAATCGATTTTCAGAGCTGACAAAAAGGCCTAGAGCAGTGGTTCCCAAACGGTGGGGAATTCCCCACTGGTGGGGAATTTTGGGATTTCTGGTGGGGAATAGACTCACTTTTGAAAAAATCTTTACGGTAATAATCTCCGTTATTAAATGTCGTGTTGAAATGCCGACCCATTATTTCATAGCTCATTTGCAATTCAGCGATTCATATTATCAGTGCCTCCAATTAGCTAGAATCGCCTGGATAGCAACCCGCGATCTCCACAAATGTTTTTATTCATTTGTACACCATCATCGGTCACGAAACGTAGTGATAGAAAAATTATGATTCGTTGTAATAGGAGCTCATATTGCTGAACATGTATTCAAGAGAGATCGTGGAATCTCTAATTGATTGCATATCCGGACTCGTTACAAATGAAATTACATATTTATGTATTTTCAAGTTCTCTCAGTACTGTGCGAAAGTGTAGTTTACGGCGGCTTATATATAAATCGCACGCATGAGTTCGTCAACATCAGGAAGTTTATTCCGCATTTACGTATGTAAATTGACGCTATACTCCGCAACATTTGGAAAATTTTCAAACCCCTCCTATTTCTCTGTTGGCTGCGCGCCGGGGTAGATACATATATTTACGGAGGTGCATTGACGGTTACCAGTTCACCGCTGCGTTAATTTTATTGTGTGCTGATCAATTCCGGGGATCTTAACAATCCCAAATAACACGTACTATTTACTAACCAAAGTCTTGCAAAATTTTATTGCAGGTAGCACTATAATGGTTGGAAATGGATTTGGATATAGAGATTTTAGGTGGGGAATGAAGGCTCGGAATAAATCGGAAGTGGGGAATTAGGATAAAAAGGTTGGGAACCACTGGCCTAGAGGGCTCCAGTATGTCGAACGGGTGAAAACCTTACTACTTTGCATTGAGGCGTTTGCCTTATGTCTTGGAAAATAAGGACCAACTGATCAAGGAGAGTAGGCAGTATAGGCACATTAGAGTTCGCTAATTATTAGGGATGGTGTGAACCTCTGAAAGGTTCAGGTTCGTGTGAACGCGAACCTTTTTGAAAGGTTCTGTGTGAACACGAACGTGAACCTCATGACTTCACGTGACGTCATATTGCTAATTCCAACCCTATCTTTCAATGAAGTGATACCCTACTAATGTACACGATACCTAGTGACGACTCGGGCTACATAATGCCGCAATGCCGAAGAACATATTGGTGTTTTAAACGTCGCTGAGTGCGGAGATAATTAAGTTAGCTGATTCGGGAGAATGCTAATCGTGTGATTAAATACTGCTAATCGCGACGCATGAAGGTGAAGAGGGTTACGCGCGATGGTTAGTCGCGGTGTTCCGAGTTTTCAATCAAGTGGCGTTATCTGTTGCATCATAATGCGAAAATGCGTTATATATTGGCTGCTAGTTGGTGAATAAAACTAGAGATCCCACAATCTCCATACTGAAACAGCGGGCTGCTAACGACGATACTGCCACTGTAATAGGTAGAATTATCATCATCGTGAAATGAAAAACAAATTTGACTCAATTCCAAGCTGTAGAAGCTGAGTTATTCAAGTTTTTTGATGATAATTCTGGGATGATCCACCAATCAAGGATAATCCCAGAATTATCAAAGAAAAACTGAAATAAATCCACTTCTACGGCTTCGAATTGAGTCAAATTTGTTCTGCATCGTTTTTGAAGACAGGGCAACAATTACATGGGGTTGGCAGAAAAATTTGAAAAATTTTTTTTTGTGCATTTTTAGGCAAATTCGAAATTTTCAATCTTCGGTTGCTGCGGATGTCCAGTCTCTATTCCGGATGGACTTTTAAGATGTTATTGGAAGATATTTGGTCTTATATCTTCCTCATTTTTCCTTGTTTACGGTGGGTGGTATATTGTCACCGTTTTTGCAACCAACTACTGCAAGTTTTGTGTAAGGCGATCCTCTTTATCGCTGTTTGTATAGGAAGAAAGTATCCTCTGTAGCGCGCCTTTTTGGGTGGGAGGATGGCCCACTCCACTGAAATGAGGGGGTTGGAGACTTTGAGTTAGGTGCCTCTGGCTGCGCTCCGTTTATATGTTATTCAGGCATTCCTCTATCTTCTTCAATTTTTTATCTCTTTCTTGGCCATTTTCAAGCATTTCTAGTCTTTTTTTGATCCTTTGTAGGATCTTTCCCCCTATTTTCCGGTCTTCGACCGTTTTGTTTTGCAAGTCGAGATATTTCTTGAGTTTTATCATCGATTTTTTGAATATGGAAATCATCATCCAGTCGAGTTTGCTCGTTTCGAGATTGTAGAGAATGGAACCTTTTGTTAATTTTTTTTCTGTTACGTGTTCTAGGTTCCACATTATGGCTTTTGCATAATCGCACTCTAGTAATATGTGTATTAGGTTGTCTGTACATTTTTGGCATAATTTACATTTCAGGTTAAGGAGTTTCCCGTTTTTATCCCGAAGCATGTTCTTTTGCCCTCTTCCGTCTCCAAAAATATAAGCGTTATGCGCTACTTTGTAGTTGATGGACCTTTCTTCATTTTTGATAATATTTTTCCCGCCGAATTTTGAGGCCATTATTTTGCTCCATTTTATCTCGCCTCCTTTCTCCGATCTTATTTTGGTTGGCCTTTCTTTCAGATTTTTGATGGATTTGTACAGGGTGGTGTGAGTCGCCGTGTCCCAGTCTTCTTCGGTCATTTTTAGTTTTTCCACCACTTCGAGTTGCTCGACCCATTTCCGGGTGGTGTGGAACTTATGCGGTTCCGTGTTTTTATATAGTTTCGGGTTGATCTTTTTAAGCTTTGTGCCTAGCTCGTAGATCGCTTGTTGGTGCCACGGTTCTATTGGCTTGTCCAGGAGTTTTAGTGCGAGGAGTTGTTCTGTCTGGCATGCCTTGACTCTGCTTTCCACGTCTGGGACGGCTATGCCGCCACTCTCCTTTCTGGCGATCAATGTCTTCCTGGCTATTGTTTCGATTTTCTCTGGATGCCAGAGGAAGTTGAAGTAGAGTCTCGGAGTATTTCCGGTTCGGTTGTGAGATTTTGTCCTTGATCGTTTTGGACGGCCGATATAATTTTGCTCTCTTTCCTTTGTTGTATCTTTTGGAAGAAATATTTTGTCGGCCTTTCATTTTCCTCCATGTCTTGGAGTTTGAAGATTTTGCAGAGGTGTCTGGTGTTGTCGTCCTCTAGTTTTTTTAGATCTTGGATGAGGTGACAGGCTCATCATTGTTGTCTTTGTTTTGTATGTCTAGTATTCTTCGTTGTAGCCTTTTGATGTTATTTTCTTCGGCTATTCTTTTTTGGGCTCTGTGTTTGATCTGATGTGCCCTCACTTGGTTTTTAAAGTGGTCCCACCACTGATATATGTCTTCGAATTTCGACTTGTTTTGATCACACTTTTTGTGTATTCGTTTTATCTCTTCTTGGAGCTTGTTGTCCGCGTAGTCCCTGACATCGTTCTTCCAGTGTCCTTTACCCCATTTAATTTGGCCAGGTTTTCGTAAGTGTATAGTCTGCAGGAATGTGTGATCAGCGATCGTATTCAGTGTGTACACACACTTTTGGACTCTGGCGAGAAGGTCTTCCGACACGTATATACGGTCTACTCGTCTCGATTGCTTTGCCTTGATTGTTGTGTACAGAGGTTTATGTTGGTTGCGCCATCTCCAGACGTCTCGTAGTTTGTATGTCTCGCAACATCGCTTCCAAATTTTCTCGGCTGGCATCATCTTAAAGTTGGCGTTATATTTGGCATCAATCGGGTCTTGGATTAGGTTAAAGTCCCCGCAAACTACGGTATTACTTGGATTTGTAGCTAGCTCTTCTGTTAATTGCCTAAATATATCGGTTTGAACTTTCCCGACATCGGGCGGTCCGTACTCGTTAAACACATGGGTGGTTTGCCCGATTTGTTTATCAGTTAGGATTATCGTTTGTATCCTGTGTTCTTTGATAATCCTGCCTTTTATATCGTATTGGTTTTCTAGTTTCTTTTTAACGAAGATGCCTGTTCCCTTAAAGTACAATTTTTTCTTTTCTTCTTTATCGATCCAGTTTGCGTCTATATCGATGTGGTTTGGGTAGTATATCATTTGGTTTTGTTTTGCCCATTTGCTTATTTTGTCTATGTATGCTCTGTGCGTTTCTTGCACACATAAGACGTCCCAGTTCTTTTCTAGCGTGATATATCTCTTGAACTTGTACCAATGGGCATTTAGCCCATTGGCATTCAATGAAATAATATTCAAGGACATTTTTATGGGGATAAAAGAAACATCTGTTGCGCTGGTTAGCCTATTTTATTTTTTTGGTGTTTCGGGGTTTACGGATCTTTTTTTAATCCTATTCCCCGGTTTTGCTTCTTGTGGGCTACGTTCGTGCAGCTTCCTTTTGATGGGGGAACAGGTAAGTTGGACCAGCTCTCGACCCGTCATCACCATGGTTGGCTTCTCAAAGGTTTTGCACTGCTCTCCGGTGTATGCGGAGCCTTTGGGTTTGTCTTGTTTGGTTGCAGTTTGTTCATTCACTATTTGAAAGAGGTCCTCTGGTTCCGATTCAGTTTCTTCTGCTACGCTAGAGTCCGACTCTAGCATGCCTTCATTTATTTTTTCACGTATGTCTTCCTGTTTGTCTGATTGGTCGCGTTGTGTTTCGTTTGTTTGCTCGTGTTGTAGGCCTACCTCTGATGAGCGAGCTGGACTGCCGTGTGCTCCTTCTAATTGTTGTGACAGTGTTTCTGTTTTGTCAGTTACTTCTTGTTCTTGTTCATCTTCGTTATTTCTTTCTGTGTCTTCTTGCATTTGAACTATTGTAGTTTCTCCTGAAGTTTCTGCGCTATTTTCCACTGTCTCAATTTCTTTACCGGCATTGTGTTGCGGGCAGTTTTCTTTTACATGCCCATACTGTTTGCATGCAAAGCATGCAGTTTGATTTTGGCAGTTCTTTGCTGTGTGGCCTATTTGAAGGCATCTGAAGCATTTCGTATGATCCTCCCCTGGTGGGTGGAAGACCTTACAGGGTGCTTCTCCAAGAGTTACAAAGGCTGGTATTTGTCCTGGGATATAGTCTTCGATATCCACCTGTCTAAATCCGTTATGGATTCTGGTGCCACTGTGGTAGATCATTCTGACAGCGACGATGTTACCGCACTTGTATAGCCTGAGTTTGTCGACTACCTCTTGTTGTTCTACTTCTGACGGGACGGCTCGTATGCTTATACGAGCTGTCGGAGGTCTCGGCTTTTCTATTAGTAAGTTCCCATGTACTGAAGGAATGCCTTTTGCGCCTATCTCTAGGAGGGCTGGTATGAGAATGTCTATCGGCGAATCTTTGTACAGTGTGAGGTTGTAAGTGTTCCACCCGATCTGGTAAATGGAGAAGATATATTCTCTGTATAACTTCAGTTCTGGATGCTTTATTATTGCGTCCAATACCTCGCTTGTTTTGGTGCCGTGCGGCGTTATTATATCTAGAGATCTAGGTCTATGACCGTAGATTATTCTCTCAGTGTTGGTAGCCGCTTGGCTGTGGTTTACGGCATTGGCGAAAGCGGAATTATAGATTTCGAAAAATTTGGATTTGAATAAAATAGTATTTACGGTGAGCACAACTTTAATAAATAAACAAAGAATCGGTCACCGTAAATACAATTTTATTCAAATCCAAATTTGATAAAGCACAGCTACATCGTGATTTCCCCGATTCTAGAAATTTCAAATCAAGTTATCAATCATTTCTGCACATTTTGAGATCTCGCAGACCCACTGAAAATGCTTCGCGGACCCCTATGGTTTCGTGGACCTTCGGTTGCGAACCACTGATGTAAAACAATTTCGGTTTCGGCCAGTAGGGATTAGAAATACCAACATTTGTTGTGACGTCACAGCATGCTAGCAGTGAGATGACCTACTTCAATGCTTCGCTTCTGTTGGTTTAGTAAAGTTGCAATAGTTATCAATAGCAATTAAGCTACTGGACAAAGGACTAACAGATATTCCTGATTAAATACCGACGATAGTAATTACTAGCACTACATCGATATGACTTTATATATCTTCAATTCATTTTTTATTTCAATTCCATCATTTCAATACATCACTGCGATACCATGAAAAGATAGGACGGTCTTAAAACGAATTGTAGTAGTCTTTGGAATCGGACATCCACGTGGTGATGTAAGGAGGCATGCACACTGCATGAAGATAAAAGAAGGTAATGTAAAAGGACAGGCGACAAAAAGAGGTGACACGTGTCAGAAGGTGAGATCGATAGGTCAGATCGTGGTCCGGTAAACTTGAGGGCCACTAGCAACTTGAGGGCGGACTAACAACTGAATCAGTAGAAATCGCTCGTAACCCGTCTTGAATGTGGACATCCTCGAGCAGTGTCGGATAGCCGACAAGATGCTGTTCCGGCATATTTAATAGAGCCATCATCTTTTACGTCGATCCCATGGTAGATGGACGACGTAGACGCGTGTTACGAAGGCGCTAGGCGCGATTTAATATCGCCGCGCAGTCGCTCATTTGCCAAGCTACGCTCTCGTTTCATCAGATAGCATTGTTACGTCACTATGCCATTTTTCATAACAATGAATAAATTGAGGTCAATTGTGGGGGTTCCACGGCCATGAGAGGAATAAAAATTATATTTTCGTAATCGGTTAAGCGGCAGCTTTCGATTGATAACCCTTTAAACAAATTTCATTCTCGGCCAACCGGTCAAGAATTACCGTCAAATTGCACTTAGCCAAATGAAAAATGTGACGTACACCAATTTCACTGAGCCGTGAGATTTGCTTGCGTCCACACCATATAGGACAGTATGGTCGCACTGATTCCGAAAATCCAAACATTAATAGCGCCAGAACACCAGAACCACGATCAAAATTGCAAAAGAATATAAAATTTGGCAATATTACGAATAACGATGCTGATAGCACAGAGAAACAATGAACATGTGAGGCACAAAGGTATCGGCCTCGCAAGTTCACGATAAATTACCTTGAAAATTCAATACTTGACAATATAACTAATTTCGAAAATTCACCTGCGGGCCACTCAAAACGCAAGTCACATTTATCCCGCGGCCCACGGGTTATCCCCTTGTGTAGTACGATTTGTATAGTTGCAACGGCCAACATGTATTGCGGGGAAAATACATTCACTTACTGATAAATGTTTTAAATTTTCCATTCATATAGTATACCTTTAATTGAGGATATCTATAGTACTTTCTTGCGAAGCCTGCGTGTGAAGAGTGCTAATGTGCTAAAGTGGTGCGATTATTTTTTTGACCTAAAACGGATTGTGTAGGTATTCTCGCACATACTTTCCACATTTCTTATTAGAACTTTCTGCTCTTACCTGTGTCGTCACTTGAATTCAACTCCTTGATGTAGTTTGGATTCAGCTGCGTTAATTTCCTTCCAATGCCCCAACTTTCAATCTCTTTTAAAATTACATAATAACCTATCAAATTAAATTATAGCTCATTTTTTTTATCACGATATATTAACATACTTTTGAAGAGCTTCTTGGAGGTACAGAACTTCAATATACAATTGATTGGTATTCATATTGAAATAAACCTGAATATTTTTGGCGGACACTCGTCAGGGGCAATTGTCAGCAACTACTAGAGAATTGGAAAGACATTATATATCAACAATTGTATCACAAAAATATGCATGACGGTAACATCATATTTGGTGATAAGATTGTTGATATACAACAGTGGCAGCCAACCAGTGGCCCGCGAGAAGGCGAACAATCGTATCACCAAATGATTGCATGACTATATGGCGTCATATTTGATGACAATTGTAAGATTGTTGATATTCAATGTTCTCCTTAGTTCTCTGCTAGCTGCAGACGATTATTGGTCGATAATATTCGGGTTCTTTTCAATCTGAATATGCTATTAAATTAAATACTTTCTAAATGTTTGGTGCGGAGTTAGTTACTTAACATAAATATGTTGTCACATCTCACACGGTATGTAGCCTATAAAAGATTTATACCGCAAATCTTGAAATTACTTTGAATAGTGCAATTGCTGAAATTGGGATACTGTGAATATGTATAATTGAAATTCATCTGAAAAAACCTCGTTATTGTCATGCGTCTCTTCGATCGACGATCCCCTCACTGTGGAAATTATATAATAACTAGAGCGGTTTTTTTTTACCCCAAAAAAAGAAAATTTTGACCTAAAAAATCCAAATTTTGACTTTTTTTAACCTAAAAAAACTGAATCTTGACCAAATTTTGACCTAACGTATGAAAATTAGGTGTTTTCCCACATAATGTTAAAATTGTACCACTTACCTTCATTTCTGGTTGGATCTGACTGTCCTAACGAAGTAGTTTGGCCTGAAAAAGCGTTTTTGGCTTAGAAACAGGCAACTTTTCACATGAAAAACACACAATTTTTTAACGAAATCTGACCCTATGAAGAATTCCAGTGGTTACAATATGTATTATGGTAGAAATAATTAAAATATTTTGTAGTACAACGAGAGATACTTTCCTACATTATTGGGTAGAAAGTGCACGTCCTTACTAAGAAGCTTACCAAGGACGTTCAACAGCAGCAGTTGTTGGCTGACAACAATCAAGTTGTGCGTACACTGCTGGTGCTGGTGACACACCGTGTTGCTTCATTCTGACAATGTTGTCTACATCACAATTTTTCATCATGCGCTTCTTAATATAAGAATGATGCAATGCACAAGAAGTCTTTAATCTTCAGTTAGGATATTGCGGTACGTTGACCATAACACCATGTCTACCTATTATTTGTTTTATTTGACCGTTTATGATTCACAATGAGCAGACGATTAGCCGTTTACAATGGTAGGCCTATAAAATAGGCTAACAGCGGTAAAATATCGAATTATAAGTTCACCCACAGTGCAAAATCTACGATACAAACAAAATGCGGACGTCAAACATTTTTTGACTTCATGAAAAATTTTGACAAATTTTGACCTAACGCTACAATTTTGACAAAATTTTGACAAATTTTGACATGTCAAAAAAAACGCCCTAATAATAAACTTTAAATCACAATATCTCCAAATTATTTTATCACAATGATAACCTAAATAATATCAAAAGTTCCGATTTGGTATTAATTACTACCGCAAGTAAAAGTAATCAATTTATAAATTGAGGAAACAGTGGGATCCATTTAAGTGCGACAACATTAGCCTAGCCTGGAGGGTGGGGAAGCACTTTTCCTGCGGGGCCAAGTGAGCAGAAAAAATCAGAACACGAGCCTAAATTCCAACTATGTTTCACGCGTCAAATTAATTTTAGTACTGAATTAGAAACAGTGAATTAATCACACTGTTAAGACAAGCTATTCCTATTCCGTGATTGCAAAGTTTGTCATGGTCGCTGTATCCAGAGCTGTGTATATAGCTTGGTGAAATAACCTAATTGTTTTCCTAGCTTCGCCTAAAATGAATTAATAATTTATATCACTCGAGGTTTTGCTGGATCTACCCGCCGCTTGGGGAAGAATCAGTGGTTCCAGATTACGACAAGAAAGACTAACACGTAAAATTGGAAATCACTGGCCAAAGACTCTAAGCTACCTTAGCGTGGTGAAAATGCTCTTACAGCAAAAATTCGGGACTTTCACCTGTGTATTCACTTAAATCCGACTCGACAATGTAGGTTGGCAGGAAACAGGTCTGGATTGAACAATTTCCTGTCCCTGTTGAAATTATATTATAATCTATAACAGTGGTTCTTAACCTTTTTTCCTCCAGCGCCCCCTTTCAAAAATTATCGTGCTCCAGCGCCCCCCCAACTTCATATTGTAAGGAATGTGATAAAGACAATGAGTAAGAGGGAGGGCCGTAACAGCACTTCGTTAACCCCCCTAAAAACGATTGCCTTGCACACCCATAGCGTGAAAAACCGAACTTCTGAGGGCTCCGCCCCCACGAACCCCATATCGTGATTTTGATGGTCAGCAAAGTTTGTGTGGCCTGGTCGCCCTAGGTACCAAAATTTTCCATAATGCATGAATGAATAGGTGATAATTTCATATATAAGTCGCTATAAACTTTTTATCCTCTCAGTCCACGTAATCATATTTACCAGTAGCACTGGTAAGCTGTTGGGCTGTTGAGCTGTTGGATAGGAAAATAAAGGGCACGTAATTAATAATTAAACATATACGGGCGTGCCCGCAGGTACAATTATTTGTTACCAGTGCCGTAACAGCACTTCGTCAGCACCCCCCCCCCCCCAACAAAAAACGTTGGTCCTGGGCCCCCATCGGGTGATAAACCAAACTTCCAGGGGACTTCACTCCCAGACCCTCATTAGGCTGTCCGCTATTTGCTGATAGCCTATTAGATATCTACGTTGGGTGTCCATTAACTGAGGCAGCTATTCTCGCCTATTCGCGCGAAGTGCGAAAAATTTCACTAATTAATGATTGAATTAGTCAATATCATCGGGAATTGCATGCAAATTGAGATCAATTTTTATCCTATGTCTGCTCCCGTAAAGACATTTACCGGTAGAGCTGAGTGAGGTGCAATGTTCCCTCTAAGCTACGGACGTACACAGTTCTGTCACGGTCTCTGCACACAGAAAATCTACGTTGCGCACAACAAATCCGGAGTTATTACCTTTTTTTAGTCGTTACGCACTGTTGTCCAGGGGTCAGCGCAGTGAGTTGTTGAGTGTGCGCAGACTCATCAAAACTTAAAGCGAACATTGTGAGGTTTCTTGGACACTGTAGGGCCCGTTACTAATAATTAAACGTATTCGGGCGGGTGAACCCGTTGGTATGACTTCGTAGCATGATGTTATTTCGTGACCCCTGTCTGCAATATCAAAAAATGTAGAATCGCTCAACGGGGATATCGCCCTACAGGAATATCCCTGTCGCCCAATCGTACTAAACTAAAAGACGCACACGATTTCAGATTGGTATTTCTTCACTGACATATAATTTTTACCTGCCGGATGGAATTCGTCTTCTGGGGTTCAGATTGCCAAGACAGGAACATTCGGTGTCAGTCATTTAGGCGCCCATGGACAATTAAACTTATATGTATTTTGAAGGCTATATGTAACGAAGTTTTCGGGGTTAATTTGCTCTGAATACTCATTAAGGATATGTCCTATCACCACATCATCTACTGCGAAGCCATTTTGCTCCAGCGCCCCCCCCCCCATACCGCCCCGCTGAGCCCAGCGCCCCCCATATCGCCCCCGAGCGTTTCCGCCCCCCTTCAAGATCGCCAGCGCCCCCTGGGGGGCGCTGGGGGCAAGGTTAAGAACCACTGATCTATAACATTACAGTATCTCCAAATCAT
The DNA here is from genome assembly GCF_051294905.1 of Botryllus schlosseri. Lineage (NCBI taxonomy): Eukaryota > Metazoa > Chordata > Ascidiacea > Stolidobranchia > Styelidae > Botryllus > Botryllus schlosseri. The sequence goes on along the minus strand of NC_137244.1, from coordinate 5,293,532 downwards.
TTATCGCAACATTAACATAATATCGAAGACTTTCTTGGAGGTACACAACTTTAATATGTAAGTGATTAGTATGGCGGTTTTTTTTTTGACAAAAAAAAAAGAAAATTTTGACCTAAAAAATCAAAATTTTGACCAAATTTTGACCTAACGTATGCAAATTAGGTGTTTTCCCAAATAATGTCAAAATTGTACCAGTTATCTACATTTCCGGTTGTAACTGGCTGTCCCAACGAAGTAGTTTGGCCTGAAAAAACGTTTTTGGCTTAGAAACAGGCAACTTTGTACATATAAAAAACAATATTTTAACGAAATCTGGCTCTATGAAGAATTCCAGTGGTTGCAATACGTATTATGGTGGAAATAATTTAAAAAAATTGTAGTACAACGAGAGATACTTTCCTATATTCTTGGGTAAAAAGTACATGTCCTTACTTGCCAAGGACGTTCAACAGCAGCAGTTGTTGGCTGACAACACTCAAGTTGTGCAATGTGCATGCACTACTGGTGACGCAATATGTTGCTTCATTCTGACAATGTTGTCTATTACAATTTTTCATCATGCGCTTCTCAATATCAGAATGATGCCCCAGTTAGGATATTGCGGTACGTTGACCATTGACCGTTGATGATTCAGTATGAGCAGACAATGCGCCGTTTACAACGGTAGGCCTATAAAGTAGACTACAAGCTGTAAAATATCAAATGATACGTTCACAGACACTGCAAAATCTACGAAACAAACGAAATAAAGACGTCAAAAATTTTTTAACTTTATGAACAATTTTGACAAATTTTGACCTAACGCTACAATTTTGACAAAATTTTGACAAATTTTGACTTGTCAAAAAAAAACCGCCCTAGTGATTAGTATATAAATATTCAATAATCATATTCATATTGAATATTTTCGGCCGACACTTGTGAGGGGTAGTCGTCAGCAACTGGTAGACAATTGGTAAGAACCTTGCATATCAACAATTGTATCAAAGATTTGATGACGTCATAGTTGGTGATAAGATTGGTGATATACAAAATTCTTTCCAATTGTCTATTAGTTGCTGACGATTGCCCATGGCGAGTTTCAGCCGAAAATATTCGGTTCATTTCCATATGAATATGTTGTTCAATTAGATTCCTTCGTAAGGTTTGGTGCGGTGCTAATTACTATCACAAATAAGTTGAAGTTGCAATTGAGCTTTCAATAAATTGCAGCTCCATTACGGCGGTGTTCTGAAGAAAACGGCTGCGACCACATTTTTTTTCGTTTTGTTCTTCAATTTGAGACCACATCATTTTTAGAGTACAGTGCTTCTTTAAGGAAACAGTGGGATCCACTGATGTCCAAATGACTCACCAACGACGTTAAGGCTGACTCGTATCTCGGTGATTCCCGATTGCAGATCCTCCAAGGTAGCCGTTTTGCGGCTCTCATTGAACACTGAAAGCAACAAAAATACAATAGACAGTTGCTGTTTGTTTTGTGAATGGTCATAGTCAATTTCTGGAAATGAATGCTAAAATAAGGGATGCTAGTTATGATCGAAGTCTGCTTCTGAAAACCGGGAATGAGAATCACATGACGACATTAGTATGCTGTAGTGATATACTTATGATATGCATTTCACTTCATTTCAATGCGTAGCAAGCGTCAATCTGCGTCTTTCGATACTAAAATAACCGATACCGTACTATAGAAGTCTCTGCGCAATGTGCAATGTAAATTAGCAGGATGCCGGGATCTTGAGGCTGGGTAGCTATCTTTTAATTTCTGTCAAGGACTCGACTTTTTGATGACATTTTTACACTTCTAAAAATTAGAGATAAATTCCCCAAAAAACAGGACATTTTGGCGTCCTCCGAGGACACTTTCATTTTAGTGAAAAAAAGACACTTAACATTACGTCACAACGCCAAAATTATTACTTTTTACTCCGGTAATTTCACCGACGTTAGCTTAGCCTTAGGGTTACCATACTTTTGTTTCACAAATTCCGGACGCTCTTCAACGCCCACTAGCGGATTTCAAAATGAGCTGTGAGCGCAATGTCGATCAATATGACGACACACTAGCAACGCTTTGTCTAACCTGGGCCGTAGCCACATATTGCAGCCCCATCCCACCAAAATAAACACTGTTCTTGGGCCCATCGTAGACTATTCGACAAGATACCGATTACCGACAAGATAGCGTAATTACCGACAAGATAGCGTAATGGTTAAGCGTCCTGCTTCTTGATCGGTAGGTCGTGGGTTCGATTCCCGGCCGGGGTCAGACCAAAGACCTGATTAGTAACACTGGTATCCATGGCTTCCCTGCTTGGCGCTCATGCATTACTGGGATAGCATGGAGGGGTGGTGCATGACTTAGAAAGCTGTAAAGGCTATATCTGCACTTCCTTGTCCAGCGGCATACGCACATCATGTACTCATGGTATGCACATGCGCAGATCGCGTGTATGTGTATCATGAGTCGGTGTATATGCCGCAAAAAACATCATGGACAAAAATAAACTACGTCCTTTCCTCCTTTCCTATTCGATGCAACTTCTGGGGGTTTACTATATGCATCTGGTCGTGAAATGATTTGAATGAATTGTGTTGATAATATTGGCTCTTCCATATATTACTGTATAATTTTATGCTATCTCCGTCCACATAATCAGATTCAACGGTAAATGGAGCTGATGTAGGATGATGACTTCGAAAATGCAAGAGGCGTAATTGTACATCGTTAAGTCGTGTTCATGTCACGCCGATAAGATTATTTATCAGCCTAATGCGGGTGTGCACTTCACCACTGAGCTATATAAACACCGCACATCCGGTGTTTTCCAACCTTTTATGGTCGCGAATCCATTTTCAATTTGAAAATGTGCCGTGGCCCAGCTCAAAATTTGATGAGCTGATTACTAATTAAAGGTCGGCACATTTGCCCAGACCTACTCACAGCTAAAAGACTCTGTTAATACCGCTATCTTGTAATTGCGATTACAATTAGACTTCTTTTTGTAAATGAATATTATTTTTTATTTTTTTTTTGTTCGCAGTTTTTGCGAGGGTGCTAGTCCCCATCTTAAAACCCATATATATGATACTAAATCGCCCGCAGCGCGAAGAAAAATTTCATGTAACAGAAATCTGCCCTAAAATAGTTTTGTTTAGGTTGATTTACTAAAAAAGGCTTACTTCAAGCCTTCAAAATTCCGGACATTTAGGCATATTTTGGAAATTCTTCCCGGACACAGTTTTAACAGTGAAATTCCGGACATGTCCGGGAAATTCCGGACGTATGACAACCCAACGTTAGCTCCCGATGAGAGTTAGTAGTAATGCATCGATCAAGATAAATTTCCAATTGCTCAGAAAACACGGATGGACCACGATCTACGGTCGAATGCTCTAGATGGCGCAATATTGTTAGTTGTTCAGGTCCGTATCGAGGGCTGCGTACCAATTTGACATTTATACTAAATTTTCAACTCGAAACCGTAATAATATTGGCACAGTTACTATTTCGGACAGGGATGGTATGAAGATATATATGCGACAATATTAGCCTTATTGTTGTTAATAGCTATTATAGTCAATTATTGTTGACATAAGCTGCTCTTTCTATTCCTACATTACATAGTTGGTTCATCCACTTAAGATTGATGCTGATCGATCAAAGGCAATTAATTCTGCCATCGGCAAACATCTGTTGGATAATCCGATTTGTGCGAATAATTATCGAGACGACCGATTTCGAATCGTAGGTCGAGGCCGTTCACAATTCCATTTGTGTGCCTTGGAATCAACTTTTATCAAAATACACCAACCAAAACTCTGTCAACAAAAGGAGTTCGTGTATCACCTAAAAATAGTACATTGAACGCTCTCTCATTCGAAATTTCATGCTGGTGACGTCATATTTTGTGATACGATTGTTGATATACAATGTTCTTTCCAATTCTCTACTAGTTGCTGACGATTACCCCTGACGAGTGTCAGCCGAAAATATTCGGGTTCATTTCAATATGAATATACTATTTAATAGTTGGTTCTGGTTGCAGTATCCCGAGCTGTGTGTGGCTTGGCAAAGTTTCCTACTTGTTTTGCTATAGCTTAGCTTAGCTAGCAGGTCAGTCTAGATAAGCAGTCTCTCGTCCTCAGCCGAGTATCTATAAATATTTCATTGAATATTTTTCTCCGTGATCCATGGCCGTTCATATTCAACTAAAATTGGGTAAAATAAAAAGTGTATTCAAATTGAAATGTCGAATCCGGGGGTTCGCAGCCCTTTCGTGGCCGTGGCTTGTTTTCCGGTTGGAAAATGTGCTTTGGCCAACCTCTTATCTTTGAGTCATATTACTGTTCAATGCATGGTAATCGACGACGCCGATTTATCTATTCCTCTAAAATATGCGCATTTTTCTCTTAATTTACTGATGATATTTAAATTTAGATTTTTGGCCCATGAAATCGCGCGAGGCCGCGACGAAAATATTGGTGCCTAATAAATATCCTCCAACAAACGACCAACGAAATAATCTTGGGCCCCTTCGAGCACCCGCAATTGGCGGGTCGGGTGCAGCAATTACGATCCTGGTAGATCACAGGCTAAAACTCTGTGTATATCATGATCGTCCACCGCTCCATTCGCGTCGCGAAACACAATGATCAAATCCACGAATCCGCTGTGTGATAGGGATTGTGGGAAATAATATAATCATTCTGGGTCAGCTTCAAACAATTCATTTGGTTAATGGGTAGCCTACTACAGAGAAGTGAAGAAAGGTTTATGAAACATCCATGCTGTACAATGCACATCGTATGTCTTGTACCAAACCAACTGAAGTTGCGATGTCAGAATATTCAATCCAATGATACAATCAATTCATGTGACTCTTACATTGTGTACAATGATTTTCAGGGCGGACATTTTAAACCGACTGCAAAGAATAATGCGCTCTGGGAAATCCTCAATCGATTACGATTCGTTGCGGTGGTGCAGATACCTCCACGAGTAGTTGCTAATAATTTGTAATTATAGCTATTTTTATCTTCAATAATACGACTTCCCTAAGTACAGCAAATCTATACCTCAATTACACTTCATTCCGAGTTTATTGGCCACCACTTTCAACGATACGACATATGACCCTGCTGCAATACTGGGTTACTTCAGCATTACCTTCCAGTTATTATATACTCGTAATTACTTTAATTGCTTTTAGCCGTGGGTTGCCATAGCCAGTAGCCGGTTTTCGACTTGAAAATGATGACTGCATACGTGCCACTACGTCTCATCAGAGTCGGATGAGAAGCTTTACGTAGTCTACGTATAATTAGTAGGGCGATTTTTTTTGACCTAAAAAACGGAAGATTTTGACCTAAAAAATCTAAATTTTGACTTTTTTTGACCTAAAAAAACTGAAATTTGACCAAATTTTGACCTTACGTATGCAAATTAGGTGTTTTCGCACATAATATCAAAATGGTACTTCTGATCTTCATTTCTGGTTGGAACTGTCTGTCCTTACAAAGTAGATTGGCCTGAAAAAACGTTTTGGGCACAAAAACTAGCAAATTTTTACATGAAAAAAACTATTGAATAGTAGGCCCCTATATTCATATTGAAATGAACCGGAATAATTTCGGCTGACACTCGTCAGGGGTAATCGTCCGCAACTAGCGGAGAATTGGAAAGAACATGGTATATCAACAATCGTAACACAAAATATGACGTCATTTGTGTGACTTGGAGTCGACTTTTATCAAAATACACCAACCAAAACTCTTTCAACAAAAGGAGTTCGTGTACCACCTAAAAATAGCACATTGAACGCTCTCTCTTTCATGCTGGTGACGTCATATTTTGTTATACGATTGTTGATATACCATGCTGTTCTTTCCAATTCTCTCCTAGTTGCTGACGATTACCCCTGACGAGTGTCAGCCGAAAATATTTGGGTTCATTTCAATATGAATATAGCCTACTATTCAATTGTATATTGAAGTTCTGTACCTCCAAGAAGCCAATGAAAAAACTAGTATTTTAACCAAATCTGGCCCTATGAAGAATTCCAGTAGTTATATTACGTATTATGGTGGAAATAGTTAAAATTTGTTGTAGTACAACGAACGAAAGATAGTTTACTCTCCTACATTCTCGGGTAGAAGTGATTGTCCTTACTTAGTAGCTTGCCAAGAATGGAGAAAGAACGTTAAACTCAGAGGTTGTTGGCTGACAACACTGAAGTTGTGTGCACTTGCACACTGCTGGTGACACATCGTGTTGCTTCATTTTGACAATGTTGTCTATATCACAATTTTTCAGCTTGCGCTTCTTGATATAAGAATCATGCAATGTCCAAGCAGTCTTGCTTCAGTTAGGATATTGCGGTACGTTGACCATAAAACCATGTCACTATTTGTTTCATTTGATCGTTAACGATTCACAATGAGCAGACGATGGGTCGTTTACAACGGAAGGCCTATAAAGCAGGCTACAAGCTGTAAAATATCAAGTGCTAAGTTCACCGACAGCGCAAAATCTACGATACAAACGAAATTCAGAGGTCAAAAATTGTTTGACTTTGTAAACAATTTTGACAAATTTTGACCTAACGCTACAATTTTGACCTAATTTTGACTTTTTTTGACATGTCAAAAAAAATCGCCCTAATAATTAGATAATAATAATATTTTTTTTAGTAATTAATATAACAAATATAATTAAACTTACAATAATTCTAAAATTTTCTAAATAGCTTTGTGGCCCCCCTCAAATGTTCCTGTTCCCCACCCTTTGAGAATTCCTCGTCTAATCCAAAGGTAAATAAACCCTTACTCGAGCGCGGAGGTTTGCTTAGATCAGGGCTGGCCAACCTTTCCGGCGAAAGGGCCACATTCGATTGAAAACCTATTGCGCGGGCCACCATCCGCGCGAAGCGCGAATCTTTTTTTGATGTTCATAGGTCAATAATATTGTCACTAGACTATATTGCGGGCCTGGTGTATATCGCTGGGCTAAGTTTGCGAGGACTGGGCTATTCGGCGCATGGACATATCGATATCGAAAGCTGTGACCATCATGCGTCAATCATTTCGCGGCTATAGGTTTCATGGTCGATGGTCTTACTGCGAGCGCAAACGCAAGGTCGTATATGTTGCACGACACTTTGTCTCGTAATCGCGAATATAGATAGACTCAATCTGATACATTAAGTGTTCTTCCATTTTCACAAAAGGGCAACAATATTAAAAACAAGAAATTGAGTGACAACATATTGCGCTAAGCTTGTAGAAAATTTTTACCTTTGATAAATCTATCGCAAATTATTCTGCTCTATTGTAGTGTACCAATATGTGAATGGCTGATGATTCGGAACTGATATGGCAATGATTCGGAACTGATATTTTAGTCATCGCATCTCAAGTATTGCGGCCAGACTAATCAAATTTTTAGCTGGCCTTGCCAGCTCAAAATCTATGCAATCCATTTTTGATGATATTAGAAATTTCGGAAATTACCTCGCGGGCCACTCAAAACCTCCTCGCGGGCCACATGTGTGCCACAGTACATCCTTCTGTGTTGCAGGAAAGAGAGATTTTGTGGTGGAAACAATCCTAGGTTGTACCCACATGAAACATTGACTAACAGACGACATGATGTGCTTCTCAAATCTACCAGAAACTTTACCAATCCATGGTAAATGTAAATATACTGATGTCCTAGTAAAAAGGTTCAATAACGTCAGTCTTTCGGAAAGCCACCTTCACTGGCCAATATATCGCTTGGAATTCATTTTGTCCGACAAAGCGCAAAACTAATCTCATACGAACGCTTGTTCACAGGGCTCTAATGATTTGTAGTAAGTCGGAACTTGAATTTGAATTAGATTTCATACGTAAAATTTTCCAGTCTAATTGATACGCGGATCACATTGTTAAGTCCACCATTGACAAAAAACTAATTGACTTCAGAGCCACAAAATTCATTGAACCCAGCAAATGTCCAGTATATTTACATTTACCATGGATTGGTAAAGTTTCTGGTAGATTTGAGAAGCACATCATGTCGTCTGTTAGTCAATGTTTCATGTGGGTACAACCTAGGAACACGGATTGGCCGGCCCTGTCTTAGATTATCCATGGGCTTCTGGTATATGGTTTTAATTTCACCGTTTACTTAACACAGATACTTAGTACAATTTAATAGTATAGTTGTATTCGGGGATATCTATCGTATATCCATCGAAATCAAGAATTAATATTTCGATTTCGAGACGCGAAATTGTTACTGCTAATTTAGTCGATATAAATATATTTACAGTCCAGCCGATTATATCGGTTCGCCGATAACATCAAGTCGATATCATACATGGAAAGAAATACTGGTTTCGGCCATTTGATGTAAAAAATATCGACAATTTTCGTGACGTTACAGCATGTTAGTAAAGAGTCAGAGCGGACCGTCTTCGCTGAATGTAGGAAATTTTGAAGATATGCCCGCGTTATTGAAACTATCTTAAATTCAACTGCTTATTGGAGGTTTGCGTCTGTATGAAGTGCGTTATTGAATAGGCCAGAAATAACCCGTATCTAGCATTCATCCTTGTTAAAATTATATAATTGCAATATCTACAGATTAATTGATCACGATATTACCTTTAATTCTTCCGAATATGACTCGAGGATTAGCTGGATTTTCCACCATTTGGGAAAGAATCAATCGTTCCAATATACACCAATAGGGGATAACTTTCCAAATTGGAGATTACTGGTCAAACGACTCAAAGCTACTTTTGCCGGATCAGGAAAAATATGTCGACCGCTGCATCCTACAAGCCGGTTTGATGTCAACCAGAGTTGGATCAATTACATTATTTCAGTTCAATTACAATTAAAATTACAATTACTTTCATGCATGTTTCAATTACATTACAATTACAATTACTCCATGCTAAAAATATCAAATTACAATTACAATTACAATTACTCCTTGCATGCTTCAATTACATTACAATTACAATTACAATTGCTGCTGTTGAACATGTAATTGAATAATCATAAATTCAACCGTGCTATTTGACAACTGTAGCGTCGTATTTAACAACAATTCAAGTCTAGTTCAGATTGTGTAGTAATAATGCGTTTATGTGCGTACATAGTATGCTATGTAAGATGTCATTGTGACGTAATATAAGCGTGTTTTGTATGCTCGGTAATTATGGCTCACGTAATTGGAAATTTAAAATGTTATTTACCTAATTTCCTACGGGTTAGGATTAAGGATAGGGTGCAGTATGTCGTTGAAAAAGTATTATAATATATGCACGTGTTGGATTTGCGTATATAGTATATAATTAAAAAAATAATATTATTTTTATTGAGGGACGCAGGAATTAGGATGAGGAGTAAAAACAAAACCATGCTTTGTCAGTTAATACGTTAAATAATATCCAGTGGTCTGGTTAGTTAGCCAGGCGAAGTAACGATGCAGCATCGTGATCTGAAATCGTATTGTAGATTGTCAACCCACGGATGGATGCGCAAGATGTGAGTCACGGATGAATGCACCGACAAACGTACTGCAGAGCCAGCTAAAAGCAGCAAACTTTGTAGTCCTAGAGCTGGCGATCCATGAGTCCAAATTTGATGCATCTGGTCTTTATCGTAAGCTATTGATGTAACAATTCCGAAAATACAAAATAAAATCTCGTCAGGGCAATGTAACTGCTCCAAAATAGCCGTTTGAGGTCGACTGTTCTGAAAAGTGAGAGCGCTGCAGCAGCATGACCACAACAATTACCAATTACGCCCAGCGATTGTTCAGAACAATGCCGATTCCCAGACTTTCACGACTATTTTGGGATGGTACCTTTGCCTGGAAATATACTTTTATTGCGGAATCAGTGCGACACAGGACACTGGCTTTCGATTAGGCCCATACATATCAAATTTCGACGCTTGGATCGCCAGCTATGGGACTATCAATTCTGCTGCTTTTAGCCGGCTCAGCAGTTCGCTTCTCGGCGTCACGTGTTGCGAATCCATCAGTTGGTTAGTAATCTAAAAATTTACATTTTAATAATATATTCATATTAAAACCCGAAGCTTTTCGAGCTGACACTTCTCAAGGGCAATCGTCAGCAAATGGAGAATTTCAAAAACATGCATCTAGCTACATTGCATACAACCAATTATGACGTCATAAAAACAAACAACATGAAATACAGGCAAACCGCGAGCGCAGCTAGTGGACAATTTTTAGATTCACTACAAATTCCTTCTGCTGACACAAGCGCGGTCGGTGGATTTTAATATAAGTCGATTCCAGTCCAGACAGATGGAAATTAGTGCGGCCTCTACCTAATATCGAAAATCTTTCATCGCGATAGTTTTTAGCGCAAGTTGCATTCTCAGCCAAATGCTTGCCGATGGCAGAGTTCATAGCCATGGCCTGATTACGTTCTAGTATTCGGAGATCAGTTACGGCTGCGTCTTCGCGAGAGTCCAATATGCGTGATCTAATAACGCTAGGGACATGTTGTTTGATGCGTTCCTGCAAGCGCTGAGTTGTTCTTCCCACGTACCGACAATCACAGTGGCACTTGAAATCATAGACTATATTGCTTTGTTGAAAAGCAGGAAGAACATCTTTGCGCGTTGCAGGAAGCAATTGTTTGGTGGTAAACACAACATTAGTTTTTACGTTTTCGTAACAGCGATTTACAGCAGAAATCAATTGTTTTTCAAACCGGGAAAAGATGGGGCCCAGCCACGGCAAATGTATATATACATTTTCCTCAGACCGTGTGTTCGTGTTTTGTGATTTGTTGGGATTGAAATTACTGAGTTTTCTGTCCACAGAACTTTTGATGATGTGTTCGGGGTAGCCGTTATCGATAAGAATTTTGCGGATATATTCTAGCTCCGCGTTTAATTTTACATCCGAACAAATCATCAAGGCTCTGTGCACCAATGTGCCAATCAAATTTCGTTCACGGCGATTCGGGCTAAAAGAATTCCAGCGTATGTAATGCCCTGTAAACGTTGGCTTCCGGTAAACCAAAGTGACAAAGCTAATACCCCGTTTTTCCACCAGAACGTCTAAGAATGGTAACGAGTTAGCACGCTCTTTTTCAAATGTGAATTTTAAAGACGAGTGTAGAGAATTCAAGTTAACGAAGAAATCATCGAACTCCGTCTCATTTTGACAGATAACGAAGGTGTCGTCGACATAGCGACGGTACATGAATGGAGGATGATGAATGATTTGTTCGGATGTAAAATTAAACGCGGAGCTAGAATATATCCGCAAAATTCTTATCGATAACGGCTACCCCGAACACATCATCAAAAGTTCTGTGGACAGAAAACTCAGTAATTTCAATCCCAACAAATCACAAAACACGAACACACGGTCTGAGGAAAATGTATATATACATTTGCCGTGGCTGGGCCCCATCTCTTCCCGGTTTGAAAAACAATTGATTTCTGCTGTAAATCGCTGTTACGAAAACGTAAAAACTAATGTTGTGTTTACCACCAAACAATTGCTTCCTGCAACGCGCAAAGATGTTCTTCCTGCTTTTCAACAAAGCAATATAGTCTATGATTTCAAGTGCCACTGTGATTGTCGGTACCTGGGAAGAACAACTCAGCGCTTGCAGGAACGCATCAAACAACATGTCCCTAGCGTTATTAGATCACGCATATTGGACTCTCGCGAAGACGCAGCCGTAACTGATCTCCGAATACTAGAACGTAATCAGGCCATGGCTATGAACTCTGCCATCGGCAAGCATTTGGCTGAGAATGCAACTTGCGCTAAAAACTATCGCGATGAAAGATTTTCGATATTAGGTAGAGGCCGCACTAATTTCCATCTGTCTGCACTGGAATCGACTTATATTAAAATCCACCGACCGCGCTTGTGTCAGCAGAAGGAATTTGTAGTGAATCTAAAAATTGTCCACTAGCTGCGCTCGCGGTTTGCCTGTATTTCATGTTGTTTGTTTCTATGATGTCATAATTGGTTGTATGCAATGTAGCTAGATGCATGTTTTTGAAATTCTCCATTTGCTGACGATTGCCCTTGAGAAGTGTCAGCTCGAAAAGCTTCGGGTTTTAATATGAATATATTATTAAAATGTATATTAAAGTTCTGTACCCCAAAGAGTCTCTTCAATCTAAAAATTGTATACAATGGCAGCCGAGGCCAGCATAGCGGTAAAAATAAAAAAAACTTCGCCCGCAAGGGCGCAGTCAAGGGCTTCCGCGAATGGATCCACCAAATTCCTTGTCGACATTTAAAGAGAATGAATTATAAGTCAGTTATTTTATGTTGTGCTTGTCAGGTCTCAATAGCAATTGAATGTAATTGAAATTGTAATTGAGCAAAGTTTTTGTCAAATTACAATTACAATTACAATTACACAAAATAAAAATGCTTCAATTACAATTACATTACAATTACATTGAAAAATGTAATTAATTACATTCAATTACAATTACAAATTACAATTGATCCAACTCTGATGTCAACCGAAGGTTATGGTGACATTAGGCTTGTCTGCAAAGCTCTAAAGATCGCGGTAAAATTGTCGCTGTTCAAAATATATATTGAAATCGCTTACACGTATCAGAAAAAAATAAAATATATTCTTTTTCCGTGAGACGAACATGATTACAAATTCGCATGTGGTGCGACTCAGGCTGCTGACTCAGGACTATCTGGCACCGGTAACTTCGGCTCCTGGACATATGAATATCAAACGTTTTGGCTAATATGGCGCGGTTATATACAATTTGGTTTTATCGCCGTAAGTCATATTAGCCGCGCACTTCACGGATTCGGATCGCATGTCGCGATCATGACGGTATATGTCTTGGTGTGTCCTAGTTTGGAAATACCTAGGACCGAGACGCCGGTTGCAAATAGTCGCGCTCCCACGAGCTGCACAAAGCGCAGGATATCGTTCTCTCATTATTTCTAATACGTTTGGAGTCATCGTTGTATATGAAGCATAATTTCAATTTTATTCGCTTGAATTTGTTGGTAGTATCGACATTACAATCAGGAAGTTTGATCTCATTAAATCCCGTTAAGCGCGTAAAAAATTCTTAAGATAAATAGAATCAGCCTCAAAAGACTCTTCGTTGTGCTGATTTACGAAATATTTATTGGTAACCATCGAGTGTTTTCAATTTTGAAAACTTTTGTTTCACTTTTTCAATAAAAATGAATATAGCATATCTTGTGCGTCAATTCATTGCGTGCCATGAAAAATCATTTCACGAGTCACAAGTGGCATGCGTGCCAGGAGTGCCGACTTCTTCTATATATACTCTTCAATGCATCTTGATTCCTTCATCCGGGTTGACAAGGCAACGCTGATTTCAGACAAAATAGCTTAATTACGTTTACTAAATACGTGATGGGTTGCATTTAAAACTATAATAGTATTACATTCGTATGGTCGTATTAGATGTTGTCCATTGATCGAAAAAAATTGGCCATTATCACATGGTCATCTATGGCATACGAAGAAATGAAATAAGGTCAATAATGGCGTACGGAGTGTGGCGAGCGCAGTGGTATAATCTGCGACTGCAACACCAATGGGTGCGGGTTCGAGAGTCCGACCGAGGTCGACTTCCGGATTCCGATACCGAAGTGTTTACCTAGGCTCCTCCTCGTCACCTCACTTGCGTCAGCGGTGTCTTACAAAAGCCTAGAGGTGGGCCGTGCTATAAGTCGGCAGTTACGGAAAATAAGAAGAATGTCGGCCTGATGTAAATGACCATAGTAGTCGACAAACACCATGAATACCCCAAAACATAGAAACAAATGGCGTATACGGAGTGAAGACAAGAAGTAATGTTGTACGAGAAAAATAAGGTAATTAATGCGGTAAAATAGCATTTCAATGCCACAAAAATATATTAAGGCCAAAATAGGAACTTCAGGCACGGTGGGAAAATAAAAACAGTCACAGCTCACTATTCACAAATGACGGTTGCAGGATAACACGAATGGATTCGATGGTCAATGGGATAATTTTTGATCACTGAGGACAATTTTAAGCCAAAAGTCTACATTTAATTCGGCGCATTTCGCAACAAGGAAACTACAGTGAAACTCATTTTTGGCAGCATATTGAAAAATGTTCCGTGGTTTCTGGTGCAGTTCAGAACAAATTGTTATTTAGACTAATGGTTCTCAACCGTTTTGAGCTCGCGGACCGGCAAATCTTAAAAACAAATGTTGCGGACAGGTGAATCTACCAAAATTAGAATTCGCCCTAAATTTATTTACGACAAATGTATTATACTACAATGTGATCTCGAAAACTTAGTTTAATGCGGCCTTTTTGATGTTAGAGATTTATATGTGGTAAAGTTTCTACAAGGTGACGCTCGCAAAGTTTTGTAAGCACTAACATTGATTTTGATTGCTCGGTGTCCTTTTTGGGCAGGTGGCACTTTATTGGATGCTATAGTTAGCCTGCACCCAAAGTAGACCTTGAGCTCTCTATTACGACACCAAGCAGATAAATAGGTTTCAAACTTCTACATCAATTAACAATTCCATGTGTTATTTATCTAATTAATGGACGACCGTCCAACGTCTTGCATTATAGATTTGATATATAAAATTTGAATATTTTGGGCGGACCTATTTGAAGCTTACCACTGGCCGGCGATTGAGAACTACCCATTTACACGACAGTGGCCGGACTGCTGACAAAAATTAATACTTTCACAAATTAGGATGGTAAGAATTAGGGATGGTGTGAACCTCTAAAAGGTTCAGGTTCGTGTGAACGTGAACCTTTTTGAAAGGTTCTGTGTGAACACGAACGTGAACCTCATGACGTCACGTGACGTCATATTGCTAATTTTAACGCCATATTTCAATTAGGTGATTGCCTATATTAATCTACTGTACACGATAGCGAGCGACGACTCGGGGCCACATTAGTAGCTCAATACTTAAGTATACATATTTACGTTTTAAACGTCGCCAAATGTATCAATTGAGGCGATCAAATGATATAATAATCCCATAAAATCAGTATCTTGCGTAGCTTTGCCATAAATTTCGACCTAATCGGACAATGTATTCGGCGTCTGAGTATTGCCACATGGATATTGAGCAGAGTGTAAAATGGGTTTCTATACTTGCTACCGATATTACCCCATTAACAAGTTATACAGCAGTATATATAGCCAACATCCCAGTCGCACGGATTTGGTTTTTATGATACAGTATACATATGTAGTCAAGATTGACCACGTACGCCTGCTAGATTTTTACATCAGAAGACGATATCAATCTCATTGATTGGTTGAATTGGGATCATTCGCTGACAAAATACAGTGTATTTCGCTCTTGATGTCATGTGATTGCGGGTCAAGCTCACAGCACAGAGACACTAAATGTGCACAAACGGAAAGCTGGATATTTCGAGCAAACTTTTGTAACAATATTTTTTCAGATTGTCAAGGGCATGCTCGTTTAGTGTTGAATGTTTATGCTGCCAGCTCCATGCATAGAGTTGCCCGCAGTTGACAGTCAATAAATGTGAACAAAGATGTTATAATGAAGTGAAAATTGCAATATATGAAAAAGGTTCACAGTGCAGAACCTACCAAGGTTCTGTTGTGAACGCGAACCTCAAATTTTCCGAGGTTCACACACAGAACGCGAACGTGAACCTCACGTTCACATCATCCCTAGTAAGAATATGTATAATTGAACTCACTTTTATCCTGCTCGGTAATGTCCTTGCAGAGCCTCCCGCAAATGCTCCACTTTTCATATTTATCGAGCCGAGGTGACACGTCACTTTCTGTTAAAGTTATATTATAACCTACCAAATTGCAATCTATCCTAATTTTAGCGATATGGCGTCACGTGTATAGTAGTTGGTTCGAGAATGCGTTAAAAACAAATGCTTTTCGATTGTTCGAAAGTTCATTATGATAGTTAACTAGGGTAAGCAGAATTGTAGAAAAGTGTCTAATCTATCAAAAGAGATCACCTTTTTTTAGTTGACACAGAAGTTTTGGTGGACAAATTTTAAAATTAATCAGTTTTCTTGGACTTTCAGAAATTTGAAAAGTGTCCACAGTGACGTGCGGTCAGGGTAGGCAAGTGAGGATAATGAAGCTAGCAAACCAACAAGGTTATTTTAACAAACTCAACACAGCTCGGGATGCAACGACCACGATCACCCCTGTAATATTCCAAATACGCTAGGTCTATTAATAGAAAAACGTGTCTTGAGTTGACGGGATTAAAAAGAGTTTAAAATGTTTCTCATTATTTGGAATAATAACACCTAAGATATATTATATTTTTTGTAATTTAATCCTTACTTTCCTATTAACACGTCCACTCAGTAACCTGTTTTAACAATGTATTTAATTGTTTTCAAATCATAAATAAAACAAATCTTCTCAAGGATATAGTTTGAACTTTCAGGTTGTCCATTAAACATATTTTTAGCTTTATATTTCGAGGAAGCAATTTCACAACTGGCTACGAATTTGAGTCTCGCAGCCACGTGACCAGGAATTTATTCATGCAACTATCGTGCAATGGGGATAGTTGGAATTTGCTTTTAACTGCTAGTCCATTAATTACGGTGACTTTCTGAAAAAAATAGCTGCTGCCCAAAATGCTTCCCGATATCTTTAATTTGAGACCACGTCCTATTTAAAGTGCAGTGCTCTTTTAATGTAGGGACGTGCTGTTTTATGCGATTCTATAAACGTTGTGTCGCTCTTCCCACGAAGCCACAACCGCAGTAGCACTTATATTCATACATGCACTGCACTACTTTGAAGATATTCCATTTGTGCGACAAATTATGGAGACGACCACTTAGGTCGGGAAAGGCCGTTCATTTTTTCTTCTGTATGCCTCGGAGTCGACATTTATCAATACCCGCCAACCTAGTTTTTCCAACAGAAGAAATTCGTGAATAACATAATAATAGAGTACATTGGGCTTGAGCTGCGATTACTCGAATATTTATGCCGTTGAGTTCCAAGCAAGCATGGGCTATCACAAAGTACATGTGGCACATTAAACAGCATTATGGATTAGGACATTGAGTTAGGTCGTTTGACCCTACTGGCACCCCCTCAAGGTCCTCCTTATCATTCAATGCATCTTGCCATGCTCGGGGTCTTGGACCACTCTGACATAGGTCAACGCTCTACATACGTGCTGCATCAAGTTCCTCCCGGGACCCATAGGTTTCTTCTGATAAATCAAGTTTGTTCACCATCTTGTGTTTTGCCCATTGAAGCATCGCGGATGCGATTCCAAAAACGGTCGATCGGAAAGTTCCAGACATTCCTTTGAAAACATAATGCTATGACGAGGTAGTCACGTGACCAAGTCACTCAATCAAATAAATAGCGATGGTTGATGTTAATCACGAAATGCATTTCTCTTAATATGCTATTCGATATACATTTTAGTCAAATTTTTGTAGCTTCTAAAATTTTTGTGCGTAAATCAGCGTTTCAACCACGAGACAGTCACTCTCTTGAGGCTCAAATGACAGTAAATTTATACGTATACTATTCACCTTCAATTCTTTCAACCATGTTGCCAACTCTGGTTTTCGACAGGATAACTTATTTATATATACTAAACTGTAATGGAATACATTGAAAATGTGTCAGCACAAAGTTTGCGCGGTCGTATTAGCAAAATTGAATGAACGTATCCATTGAAAAGCGAAACATAATTGGCTGCTCGAAAGACTAATACAAATAAAACGGTTTTCAGCTTCAAATTTAATCATAACATTGGGCTATTGTACGAGAACGTGCGATTGTAACTCTATAAAGTTATTAACCTACGTTGGAATGAATTGCGTATCTGGAGCCGGAGGCGTAATGTTGGTAGACGGATGTGAGTTACAATTGTTTTTGATTATCATGACTTCGGCCAGGCATAACTTATATGTTTGCGTAGAGTCCATACATCATGTCTTACTCGAATGCTGCCTGTTAGACAATGACGTTTCACCTGGGCGAAACGAAAAATAAAAATCTGATTCCACTGGTTTGCATTATTTATAACGAATGTTTCAATGTATGTAGGTATGTATGTATCAATGGCAGCTCGCGACAATATCGGGTGGTGGGGCAAGGGGTGGGTGAGTAGCTAGCGTGAGGGCGGTGTTTCTACGGAGAATTGGCAATCAAAAAGTACGCCAAATTAATTTTACACGAATTAAAATAAATAGCTGATTGGTGGTACCAAACTTGAACACGGCTTTTAACAGTAAATTCATATTTATAGACTCGAAGAACTTTTCGGGTGCCTCTTATCAAGAGCAACCGGCACGATAAAGGATACAGAACAGAGATGGATTCAAAACCAAATGGCAAATTGTGACGCAATAATGAAAATTTATACATAACATGAATGGAAATTCAACCATAGCAACAATGCGGCGTATATAGCAACAAGCAACTTCAAGAAGTACTGCCCGTGAGGAATAACCAATGCCACGCCCCCTAATGCTGCAAGGTTTATTCCCGCCGAAATCAGCGTGTGCGCGGATAAGGCTGACTGCATACACTACATTGAGTAATGTTGACCGTGGTTGAATACTGCAATCACCTTTGCAGGCAGATATTTCACTGTTTTTTCGTTTGTTGGTAGATTGTTAATAGGTTTTGCGAGCATAGTGAGACAGTACTGCATACTAAGGTCTAATCAAACTTCTGCCAATGCGCAATATTCGGGTACTGACTAGCTGCTTAGGTTTTTGCATGTGTGGATGAGCGTAAAAAAGCTTGGAAAATTAACACAGATTGTGATTCGAACATTTGTAAGCATCAATTACGCCATCTGATGTCTTGAAAGCGAAACTGATTTAGATGCTTGTGTGAGTAATCTTATTTCTGGTGGGTGGCGAACGTGAAAATTCGATGAGACCCATTTAACAGAAAGCAATTTTATTTAAGGCAATTATAATATTTATAAATCTTTTTTCTCACTAATTGTTGATTGATGAATAGTCGGTTGCGTCAGAATGGGGAGATAGTGCTCCATACCAGGGGTGTGCTAAAACCTAGAGGTGAAGAGCTGCCAATGCGCATTTGTTTGAAGTTCCACCTAAATGTTTTTGCACTGGAGCCAAATAGGCATATGAATGGGCGGAAAACCTTGAGAAATTTATCAGGAGCATGCGTCAAGTTCCATGACTGGACCAATTGTACAATTGCCATTGTACAATTGGTACGTTGTACCAATTTAAAGATTTGCGAACTTCATTCGATGATTTGTTGAAAGGTGAGGAAATGATTCTATACTGTACTCTTCATCATTGCATAAGCACAACAGAGTGGTAAGCTACCTTGACTATATATTCTATTTTGATTCCCATGGTAGTTGACTGGTAAAACTGACAAAACGAGTTTCGTTTTAATTTCTAATGCATTTGATCTTGCGGACAGCACACAAATCGATTAATTTGAAAATTTGAGCAATTCCAACCTTAAATTTGCCTGTAAAGTGTAAATTGGCGAGATTGTGTTCTCATGACTTTATAGCTGTGTCGAAAACTTCAGTGCGAATATTTCAGCAATGCTGTTCAATGTGATGTTTCATGTGTCTAACTACTGATTGGTACTACTAATATATTTTTTGCTATTTCAATGAAAGAGAATATTGCATCCAGTACAACGAAAGACAGAATGGTAGGATTCGTTGATCTTGGGGAGTCAAGACCTGTAGATGATGATGAACCAGCTACACACGCTCTTCAAGGTTATGCCAGTGGCCTGGTAACGTCTGTTTCCAAACCTTTGGCATAGGCCTACTCCGCAACAAAGTCGGTGGCTTCATTTCAACTTTCAAGTATACTCTGGAACTGTGTCGGCATGGATTGTGGTTTTCGGGTAGCTGCGTTTGTTGCTGATGGACTCAGTGCAAATCGCAAGATGTTCCAAGAGCTGAATAACTTGAGCTTCGAGTATCCTTACAAATGCAAAAATATATTGAACCCCCAGCATGAGATATTTACGATTTTCGACCCTCTACATTTGTTAAAAACCGTACGCAACAACCTCTACGCCAGCCGCACTGGCGGTACGAAACGTCTAAACAAGGATGGTAAATTTATTCGATGGCGGCATTTTACGGCTGTTTGAACCGACGGAATTGAGATGCTGCAAATTGACGGATGCACATTTTCGTATGCAAAGCTTGGCAAAGATCCGGAAGCTTTTTGCTGCTCATCTTCTGTCTAATAGTATTGCGCGTATTACGCGAGCGAGGACAGGCGAGGCAATAGAAGCTTCTGCATGGTTTTATCGGTATTTACAAGTGGTTCGACATTATGAACACGTCAACCAAGTTCCGCTACAACGCCGACTTGAAGCCATATTGCATCTAATAACATTGTATATATATCATTGGGAATAACATACAAATACAATGAGACAATGCAGCAACACAGAATAAAACTTGTACGGAAATACGGACGAATAGCTAAGCAACAACAACTAGTGCAGTGGTTCTCAACCTTTTTGGCTTCGCGGACCCCTTTTGGCCGTCACGAACCCTCGCGGACCCCCTCAAGTATTAGTTCAAATTTAGCTCCATTATGGTGCAACCGTCACCTCTCTTGTGCAAATATGAACTGTAGGCTTGTGATAAACTGCAACAAAATAACTTATTTTGAAATTAACATACTATTTATGTAGAAATTAGGTCGACTTTTATTATTTCAAAGCTAATTTTACAGCTGTATTTCTTGAAGTAAGTGGTCGTGTCTTGAAAATCCGCGTCTTCGATTTGATATGAGCGATGAGTGCCAAAAATCCATTTCAAAAAAGATAGAGACAATGTTCCCTCTAAGCTGCGCACGTGCGCAAATGGGCAGTGTTGACATGGTCTCTGTGCACAGAAAATCTAACTTGCGCACAAGAAATCCGAAAAGATTACCATTTTTTCAGTCGTTACACACTGTTGTGCAAGGGTCTGCGCAGTGACTTGGTGAATGTGCGCATGACTCGTCAAAAATTAGAGGGAACGCTGAATGGAGGCTACTGCAATATTAACGCGCAACGCTTCAGACGATAGGCCACTTTTGGTGTGATCGCAACATTTATGGCACCAAAATGAAAAAAAATATTATTAATGAACATATTATGACCAGTCTAGTCATTTTTAAGTGGCATCTCATTTTGAAGTTATTCTGGAATGTTGGTTATGTTAATCACAGGATAAAAATCAATTTCACGAGGTTTCAATCCCTTCTTCGGGACAAATAAGAGTAAATACTTCAGAAATTTTTATTTCAAACGACTGTTCACTAATTAGATGAGACTGACAACTTCAAATCGAGATGGCATTACGAAGTCACCCTATTTGACCTTACTATCTCCATATTTTCATTTTTTTCCACAAACCCCACCAAATCGTCCCTAAACAGCAATATGTTTGTATCAGTAGGTTATTGGCAATTTGTCAATTAAAATGAATTTGCACAGTAGGATATTTCATGTGAGGCGATTATTATAATGATGTGAGTCAAGAAGTTTTAGCAGTCGAGGTGCAAAATTACCTCATGCTTTCTCAAGTTATAAAAAGTTAAAACTAGGTTACCAATCATTTTGAAAATTTAGAGGTCTCGCGGACCCCCTGAAATTGCTTCGCGGACCCCTAGGGGCCCGCGGACCCCCGGTTGAGAACCACTGAACTAGTGTGAGATTTTAAGATTATACAAAAATTCTTTCTGTCGACAAAGGACCGGGTTGTTGAGTTTAATGAAAGTGGATTCCAAAGCTGTTAAATGAAATATGGCTCTACCCTTGTATAAAACTGAAAACATGTCGTCTGAATAGTTTGAGGCGCAAGACGGGTTGTCGATCAAATGTTGGCCAATTGAAGAACTGCATGCCAACACTTGGCTGTACGATTGGGATTTTGATGCGTGTTTCTGTTTACATTGCTGAGTGATTTTTTCAGAATCAGGAGACTGCGATGCCGATCTTATCCCCTTCGGAACATGCTGTTTGATACGCTCTAGCAAGCGTTGGGTTGTGCGTCCCAAGTACCGACTGTCACAGTGGCATTTGTATTTATATAGATGACCATACTTTGATGAAAAGCAGGCAGCACATCCTTTCGTGTGTTGGGCAAATTTGTTTCGTTGTATATACAATCCTAGAGAGAATGGGTCATCAATTCACCACATCAGTTTATCGGAAGCCAACATTCACCGGTCATTATGTTAGGTGGAACTCCCTTTGTCCGAAAAAGCGTAAATTAAATTTGATCTCTACCCTTGTGCATCGAGCACTTATGATTTGCTCTAACGACAAATTGTCCGCAGAATTAAATTGGATTAGATCCATTTTGGCAAAAAATGGATATCCCGATAGCATCACTGACTGTGCCATTGCGGAGAAAATGCGAAAATTCAGACAACCTACAGTTTTCGGCCCTAACAAATGCCCGGTGTACATACACCTTCCTTGGCTTGGCTCTGTTTCCAATAGATTCACTAAATCAATCAGATCATGCGTCGAATCATGTTACAACACTGTTAATGCGAGGATTGTATATACAACGAAACAAATTTTGCCCAACACGCGAAAGGATGTGCTGCCTGCTTTTCATCAAAGTATTGTCATATATGAATACAAATGCCACTGTGACAGTCGGTACGTGGGACGCACAACCCAACGCTTGCTAGAGCGTATCAAACAGCATGTTCCTAAGGGGATAAGATCGGCATCGCAGTCTCCTGATTCTGAAAAATCACTCAGCAATGTAAACAGAAACACGCATCAAAATTAGGCTTACCATGCGTCCTCTTTTGAGAGGATTTGTCCTCTTTTTTGGCTTTTTTGAAAGTGTCCCCGGAGGACGCCCTTTTGTCCTCTTTTTTGAGATTTTGTCCTCTTTTTTTGAAAATTTAGGCAGATTTAGAGCAAATCGCGAGCGATATGCCGCATATTAGCACAGAAGTGAAGCTCCGGCGGGTGTTTCGGAGTTAAAAACGGTGATTTTAGCTCTGAGCGAAAAGCTGACCTTTTTTTTTTTTTTTTTTTAGTCAACCGATCACAAAGTGGGAAAAAAAAAACCGGTTTTGCAAGTTGAAAATTTCTGAAAAAGTGTCCTCTTTTTTGATTTCCAAAATATGGTAAGCCCAATCAAAATCCCAATCGTACAGCCAAGTGTTGGCATGCAGTTCTTCAATAGGCCAGCATTTGATCGACAACCCGTATTGCGCCTCAAACTATTCAGACGACATGTTTTCAGTTTTATCCAAGGGTAGAACCATATTTCATTTAACAGCTTTGGAATCCACTTTCATTAAACTCAACAACCTGGTCCTTTGTCGACAGAAAGAATTTTTGTATAATCTTAAAATCTCACACTAGTTGTTGTTGCTTAGCTATTCGTCCGTATTTCTGTACAAGTTTTATGCTGTGTTGCTGCATTGTCTCATTGCATTTGTACAGTGGCGGCTCGTGACAATATCGGGTGGTGGGGCAAGGCCCGCAAGCGACTTGTTATCAATATGACGTCACAGTAGCGTTTTTCAGCGTTCATGATGGCCACATGAATTTCCGTAAACAATGATTTTTAACGTAGGTGCCGCGAGAGGTTTGCCGGTGGCGTGACTTGAAGTGCGGTGACAAATGTTTTATTCGTTGTTTTTTATTCAAATGATTATTTTACAAAATGTACGCGAACTAAGAATCGTTCCCATGCCACGAATCAATCATCAGGTTATCCTTACTAGCATGCGTTATGATTTCGTGGTAGAGATTACGCAAGCGCCGAGTAAGACTATACCAAAAATACACAGACCAACTACCTACAAAGAGCATTCGCATGACACATTGTGGTGTTTTAATCGTTCCACGCTCAGCAATTCTGTAAAGTGCTGCAGCGCCTCCGACCCGATTTGTATATGATAGGATTCTCGTCCCGAAAGCGAGTCAAATCGATTTGCCCTCGTTTTTCTAAGCCCGTCCGAAAGTGTTTGGTACACGATCCTGATGCGTTACGACCAGGGGATAGGCAATCAAAGCGGTGGCACCCATAAACGTAAAACATTATAAAAAGCCAGCTGTTATCCATGGAAGATTAATTACGAGTCTGCCTGCCATCATTCAAGCAGGATTCAAAGCATTGTTTAAATTGAAATGCGAGCACATATCGCATTAAACAATTTCATGAATAAATTATTTCATCTTGATGAATTTTTCACTTTTTTTCCATAGCCATAACAAAATATATCGGTAAATTAACTGTCAGTGTGCCTCGAGTAATAAGGATGAAAACCACTCACTTTTCCTTAGCCATAGACATGGTTGAGTTACCTGGGCTCACTTGATTGAAATTATTCGGAAAGAACATGATGTGTACAGTCGTCCGCCCACCAGCATTAATTTATGTCTTGTATAAGTATTGTGCGCGACGTGATTTCTTATTAGCAAAATGTTCAATAACGAGTTTATTGAAATCTGGAATTCCCAGAACCACGTCGTTGTGAATCGAGAGAACAGCCAACGCATTAAGCCTATCTTGGCCCATCCTGTTTCTGAGAAAGGTCTTGATACGTTTCAATGTGCTGAAACTGCGCTCGGATTCCGCGGATGAAATCGGGGTGGTCAAATGATATTCAGAAAGCTAGTTACTGTAGCAAAGTTGATCGAAAGCGAATTTTCAACTAGGAATTTTGAAAGTTCACTAGTGGTTTTAATTTCCGAAAAGGATGTGTTAGAATACAAACAAGTCAACTCGCTCTCCAACCGAGCAATGTCGATCATCGGGTAATAACGAGGCACGCTGCGCAGTAGTCCAGAAGGAAAATGAATTTTGTAGGCAGGGAAATTTCTCGGATTTAACAGGGCGAAAGTAACCAATTGGTCACTATTCAGACGATGTTGGATTTGGGACATCAGTATATCGCAACATTCGTAAGCCGCAACAAGCAGGTTTTGCACACTTATCCCACGACGTAAAAGCGCTGTGTCACCAGCGAAGTGTACATTCGCCCGGATATGCGAAATTGCCTCACAAAAATGTGCAATACACAATTGCGCAGTAGTACCATCGGCCATACGCGACTGAAAAGTGCTGTACAGTGTATCGACGTGCATGAAGATGTCACAAAAAAGCTTCAAAAAGAACAAAAATTCTTCGTTTTCCAGGAGTCGTTTAAGCCCCGCCGCTTCACGTATGGAAGTATCATCCCAGACAGGAGAGCTCTCAATCACTGAGAAGCATTCCAGAAGCTCCACCCTACTCTCTGACACTCGTTGCACAACTCTGGATTGGAAGTTCCACCGTGTTGATACGCATCTAGGTAACCGGTGTTTGTATATGTCGCGCAATAGATCAGATCGCTTTGGCGAAACAGAGAAAAAGGAGGAGAACCCTGAAAGATTTGCAAAGAATATCTTGACAGAAGATATTCCTAAGCACATTTTTTCACTACAAGATTGAGCTGATGCGCGTAGCAATGCAAAAAATGCGCATGCGGGTAAACTTCTTTCATTAAAACTTGTACGCTATGTCGCGATCCGCTCATGACTGCTGCGCCGTCGTCGGTTTGCGCAATAAGTTCCGACTCAACTGAATGGGGCTGTAATGTTTTTTTTAATACGTAAGAAATTCCGACAGCAGTGCGATCGTCAACAGCCACAAAGCTGTGGAATCGTTCGACTGGCATACCAAATTTCGTGAACCGAAAAATCACGACTAGTTGTGACAAACACGTAATGTCAGTTGTTTCGTCAGACTGAATAGATAGAAATTCAGCGTCAACAATCTCGGTAAACAAATGCTGTAGATCAGTGGTTCCCAACCTTTTTATCCTAATTCCCCACTTCCGATTTATTCCGAGCCTTCATTCCCCACCTAAAATCTCCATATCCATATCTACCCTTTAAAATGCTACATCCAATAAAATGTTGCATGACTTTGCTTAGTAAATAGTACGTGTTATTGTTGATTGTTATGATTACTGGAATTTATCAGCACACAATAAAATTAACGCAGCGGTATTGGTAACCGTAAACGCACCTCCGACAATATATGTATCTACCCGGCGCGCAGCCAACAGACAAATAGGAGGGGTTTAAAAGTTTCCAAAATATTGCGGGGTAGCATCAATTTACATACGTAAATGCCGAATAATACATGGGTCAGATAAACTTCCTGATGTTGGCTAACTCATACGTGCGATATATATATAAGCCTCCGTAAACTACACTTTCGCACAATACTAAAAGATCTTGAAATAAAATAAATATGTAATTTCATTTATAATGAGTCTGGATGTGCTAACAATTAGCGAGTCCACGATCTCCCTTGAATACTTGTTCAGCCATATGAGCTCCTTATTACAACGAATCAGAATTTTTCTATCACTAGTACTGCACAAATGAATAAAAACATTTCTGGAGATCGCCTGTCGCTATCCAGGCGATTGCCGCTAATTGTGGAGGCACTGATGATATGAATCGCTGAATTGCAAATGAACTATGAAATATTCGGTCATCATTTCAAAACAACATTTAATAAAGGAGAATATTACTGAGAAGATTTTTTCAAAAGTGAGTCTATTCCCCACCAGAAATTCCGAAATTCCCCACCAGTGGGGAATTCCCCACCTTTTGGGAACCACTGCTGTAGATAGATGTGATATATCGAATCAAGCACATCATTTTGAATAGTCTTTGAGGTACCCTTAGCTACTGTCGCGGTGTCGAGATGTTCGCGCAAAATGCTATCAATGGAAGCCGTGTATTTAATTAGATCCAAAAATACCCCCCTATTGAGAGAGCATTCCTTCTCATCGTGGCCTCGAAGGGGCGATTCATGAACTCCAATAAATTTAATGGCATCAATCACCCGAGAGAGAACATGCCTATTCTTATCTACAAGCTCATTGTGCTTGCAGACTGATACGCGATAACTTTCATTGAGCTGCGACATTACATTTACTCTGCCAAACAATTTATATTTAACTGCACTAGCAATGTGCACTTGGGATTTTTGGTGCGTTTTCAGACGCTCTGACAAATGCTTCAGATCGCGATAACCAATTTTGTTCCAACAAGAGCCACTGCTTCCGGTACCGGCACTGTCGAATAAAAGACAGTAAAAGCAAAACAAGGCGTTTTTATCCTCGCCATAAGTAAGCCATTCATTTTTATCGAAATGCGCTGAAGAAAAGGCACGAGTGCGTTTTCCTCCGGCGTACGATTTCTAGGGCAATGGGCAATTTCTAGGCTGATACGGACCTAGTCGCTTTACCTCTAATTTTTGCTCTAAAGGCAGCTGGCTAAACGGCGTACGGAGCAAAGATTCAACACGATTCATGTTCGCACTTGACCTGACTACTTATCTGCAGAAATGGAAATGACTATAAATCGAGAGATTGCGTATGCCTAACTAGAAAGGTCAACGAGTTCGGACACATACGCAATTGTTATCTCATAGATTGGACAAGGAAATGTCATATTGAATCCAAAACATCATTCTGAAGAACTACGGATAGCAGCCTCGGAAATTCGGTCCCGGTACAGCTTGGGAGATTCTGGCCTTGAGGCTGGAGACTGTCACACGACACATACGGCGTACGGTCTATAGCAGCGGTTCTCAACCGGGGGTCCGCGGACCCCTAGGGGTCCGCGAAGCTATTTCAGGGGGTCCGCGAGACCTCTAAATTTTTAAAATAGTTGATAACCAAATTTTTATTTTATTTTTTGATTAATAAGAATTAATTAATACATGTGAAAAAATGAGGCAGTTTCGCACCACAACTGCTAAAACCTCATGACTCATATCATCATAATAATCGTCTGACATCGTGGTGTGGAAATTCATTTTCATTGCCAATTTTCCAATAACCTGCTGATACAAACATGTTGCTGTTTAGAGACGTTTTGTTGGGGTTTATGGAAAAAAATTAAAATATGGAGACAGTAACGTTAATCAGGGTGACTTCGTAATGTCTGCGAAACCTTCTCGATTTGAAGTTGTCAATCTCATCAAACAGGGATATCTAAATATCTAAATATCCCTGTCATCAAATTAGTGGACAGTCGTTTGAAATGAAAATTTTCGAAGCATTTCCCTAATTTGTCCCAATGCAGGGATTGAAATCTCGCCAGGAAATCCATTTTATCCTGTGATATCCATAACCTCAATTTGAACAGCTTCTTGGAGGTACAGAACTTTAATATACAATTGAATATTATATTCATATTGACATGAACCCAAATATTTGCGGCTGACACTCGTCATAAATCGGACAATGACATAACTGCTCTTAAAGCTCGGCTATCAGATTAGGCGCATTCTTATTGCGGATGCCCTATCGACAAGGCTGGTTTTTATGAACAAGGAGTGTTTCGTTGTTATCAAAGCATTACGCTCCAACCCTGAAATTCATATCACGTGTTATATTGGTATGTACTATGCAGCCTTGTCTTGTTAATGTTTAATTGTTCATGGTCGAAAATGTCTGCTCGTAAATATATATGTAAACCCGAACAGAACAAGTCGTTTCATGACAGTCTTTCTCAGGTTGGAAAACTTGGATCCATTCTCTGGCGCATAAAATTTGTCTATGCTTTTAGATTAGGATTCCATTTTGACGGTAGACACTCTCTGCGGGCCGATGAAAATGCCGTCGTGGGCCGAATCCGGCCCGCTGTCCGTATGTTCCCGGTCCTGCGCTAGATGCTGGATGTGATATGTTCATAAAATATATGTTTCTTCATTTTGGTGCCATAAATGTTGCGATCAGACCAGAAGTATCGTCGGAAGCGTTATGCGATAATATTGCATTAGCCCCCATCTATCTTTGCGGGAATGATTTTCGGCACTCCTCGCTCATATCAAAACGAAGACGCGGATTTTCAAGACACGACCACGTACTTCAAGAAATACAGAAGCAAAATTAGCCTTGAAATGATAAAAGTCTACCAATTTCTACATATATAGTATGATGTTATTTTCAAAAAAAAATCATTATTATGCTGTTTATCGTCAGCCTAGAGTTCATATTGGCACAATAAGGATGAAGGTTGCACCATAATAGAGCTAAAATTGAACTAAAACTGGAAGGGGTCCGCGAGGGTTCGTGACGGTCAAAAGGGGTCCGCGACGCCAAAAAGGTTGAGAACCACTGGTCTATAGTGTCTATATGTCTGCTGCAAAATCGCCTTCGGAAAATATATTACCGAATAAATACGTAGATGAAAGCCGAAAACTTGGTACACTGTTATATGAAATCATCGAGAAGTATAGCCTCATGACCGTTTTCGGTATGGTACACTGTCAAAATTAATACGAACATATCAACGCCGAATTTTGCGTAATATTTACTGAGGAATCGGCTGATCAAGCGATCAGCTGTTAGCCGCCATCGAAAACGAAACAGCTGTCGCGCTTGACAGGGGTTGTAATTGTGAGCAAATGGCCCGAAGGCCACCATTCCACGGTGAAATTGACATTGGAGAATATAAAATAAAACTAAATATTTGAATGCAAACCGAGGATGTTAGTAAACTGTTTCATGATATCATCATCTCATCACCTATCTCAGTATGGAACACAGATACACCGGCTTTTGCGTGAAATCCGCAATGCGTTAGGTATAGGCTAAGTGTCAGATCAGCGCACATCTCTACCATACTCGAACTTAATAACGAAATTGCTGCCCTAATCATTGAGTGTCAACCTTGAGACTTGGCACAGCGTTCGATACTAAAATCAAGACATACCATGTAAAAGTTCATGACGGATCTAGCTAAGGAGCATCGTTAAAATCAATGGAGACCAATACCGGCTTTGCATGAAATATGTTTGCGATACATGACCGATCAGCACACACACGACTTTGGAAACGGAATTACTACCTTAAACTTTGAGTAGAAACCCTGAAACTTAGGACAGTGTTAGATACCACCATCACGAGATGACATACCAAGTTTCAAGAATTATCATGGTGTGAAACACCATCAAAATCGACCTGTACCAGCAACGGTCGACTCAACGCATATCACGGTATCCGAGTTCAGATATAGATACGATTGTTACATCACACCTTAGGGGCGAGTAGGCATATTTGCCCCGGTTGCTCGGCCATTTTACGAATAGGAGAGAGTAAATCACCGTTTCTTTATTGTGCGCGGCTTTGAGAGAACATATAGTGAAAGCTTGTTATGAGCGCTACCGGGGCAAGCCCCGGCTAGGCATTCACAAAGCGAAAACACAGAAGAGAATTCGATTTTCGCAGAGACTTCGCTATGTATGGACGTTTGCAAGCGAAAGCACAAGAAGAACGCGGGTTTCGCTGTGATCTCGATATATATTGAGCGCTGTGCGTCTATAAATGGTTAAATTGTTATTGAACAGAATTTTAGGTGGGCAATGCCCCAGTTGCCCTATAGGACGAGCCGCCACTGCATTTGTATGTTAATCCTCACGGACAGTACTTCTTGAAGTTACTTGTTGCTACATACGCCGCATTGTTGCTATGGTTGAATTTCCATTCATGTTATGTATAAATTTTCATTATTGCGTCACAATTTGCCATTTGGTTTTGAATCCATCTTTGTTCTGTATCCTTTATCGTGCCGGTTGCTCTTGATAAGAGGCACCCGAAGAGTTCTTCGAGTCAATAAATATGAATTTACTGTTAAAAGCCGAATTAAAATGAAGCATGCATTCATGGAAACATCGTCGGTGTATATTCCGTGAGGAGGGCAACGCAAAATCTTGCGGGTTGACAGATTTTGTTGAATGTTAGTTTGCAAAGAGAACTCAGGGAAATATAGAACTATTTTCCTACTATTGTCCTACCTCCACCGCCCCCTGAACCCAGCGCCCCCGATTCCGCCCCTTGAGCGTTTGCGCCCCTTCAGATCAATGGACTTTGGAGAATTTCTAGGCTGATAATGATCTAATCCAGTGGTTCCCAACCTTTTTCGACTCATCGCCCCCTTTTCAAACTCCACACCGATCATCGCCCCCCAAATATTGGGAACCGAAAAATGGGCATACAGACTGAAATCACCGGCGAGTTGACTAAGAAGAAAGGTCTACTTTTAGACTGAACCTCGAAATTACACTTTTCCAGCTAAATTTTGGTGAGGGCGATAAAGCAAACTACTGCACTCCGCAGACCCAACTCCCACGATACCTCTTTACCGCTACTTCTCAGCACAAATTAGTGGACTCTGTAGCTGGTCGGCTTAATTCGCGCGAAGCTAGGAAAACTTCTATCATTCATGATTGAATCGGTCAATATCATCGGGAATTGCATATATATTGCTGTCAATATTTTCATCCCCTCTTTGCTCATGTATTCAGATTTACCGGTAAAGCTGAGGGAGGTGGGCCCCCTTCGAGCTCGGGCCTCCCATCCCAATTGGCGGTTTGGGTGTGGCGGTTACGGTCATGAACGCCAATATAGCCATTTTAACGCGCCACCCCCCTATCGCCTCCTTCGTCCGTTTTCGCCACCCTATCGCCCTCTTCGTCCGTTTTCAACCCCCCATCGCCCCTTGGCTATGTTCGTCCCGTGGGTGGCGATATCGCCCACGTTGGGAGCCACTGCTCTAAAGGAAACTGCATAAACGGCGTACGGAGCAGAAGCTAAACACGATTCATATTCACACTTGATCTGACTAACAATCTGCGGATATGACTATAGCTATAAATAACTAACTAACCAGCGTAGCTTAGTTATCTAATACGGATGGTGTGAACGTGAGGTTCACGTTCGCGTTCTGTGTGTGAACCTCGGAAATTTAGAGGTTCACGTTCACAAATGAACCTTGGTAGGTTCTGCACTGTGAACCTTTTTCATGTATTACGATTTTCGCTTCATTATAACATCTGTGGTAGAAATCTATTGCATATCGACTGCGAGCCACTCTATGCATGGCGCTGACAGCATAAAAAAATCAACACTGAATGAGCAAGCACCTTGACAATCTCAAAGATTTTACCTGCACAATACGCACACAATATCATGAGCTAGATCCACTACATATAGTTAATCAGCGAATGATGCTTATTTAGGCTTACCATACGTTAGGCTTACCATATTTCGGAAATGAAAAAAGAGGACACTTTTTCAGAAATTTCAGACATGCAAAACTGGAGATGAATTCTCAAAAACTGGTAAATTTCACCCGCTTCATGATCGGTTGACTAAAAAAAAAAAGGTCATCACTTCCGCTCAGAGCTCAGAAACACGTTTTTCACTCCACATTGCTAGGTGGATGACTAAAAAAAAAGAAAAAAAAAAAAAAGGTCTTCATTTCGCTCAGAGCTGAAATCACCGCTTTTTCCTCCGAAATACCCGCCGGAGCTTCACTTCTGCGCCAATTTGCGGCATATCACTCGCAATTTTCTCTATATCTGACCTACATTATCAAAAAAGAGGACAAAATCTCAAAAAAGAGGACAAAAGGGCGTCCTCCGAGGACACTTTCAAAAAAGTCAAAAAAGAGGACAAATCCTCTTAAAAGAGGATTTGTCCTCTTTTTTGACTTCTTTGAAAGTGTCCTCGAAGGACGCCCTTTTGTCCTCTTTTTTGAAAATTCAGGCAGATTTAGAGCAAATTGCGAGTGATATGCCGCATACTAGCACAGAAGTGAAGCTCCGGCGGGTATTTCGGAGTGAAAAACGGTGATTTTAGCTCTGAGCGATAGTGATGACCTTTTTTTTTGTCATCCACCTGGCAATGTGGAGAAATAAACGGTATTTTGAGCTCTGAGCGAAAGTGATGACCTTTTCTTTTAGTCAATTGTTCACAAAGTGGGAAAAATTCACTCCGGTTTTGCATCTTGCAAATTTCTGGAAAAGTGTCCTCTTTTTACATTTCCAAAATATAGTAAGCCTAGCTTATTCAACCAATCAATGAAATTGAAATCGATGTCCGATGCAAAAAATATAGCATGCTTACGGGAACAATCTTGATTTCATGTTTATCGTATCATAGAAACCAAATCCGTGCGGTTGGGGTGTTGGCTACTGCTAGTGCTATATAACATGTTAAAGGGATGATATCGGTATGAGTACAAAAACCTGTTTTACACTCTGTTCAATATCAACGTAGCAATTCTTAGACGCTGGTCTAGACCATCAAGGCGTAAGCATATACTTACATTCCCATCGAAATTGCTGGCAAAGCGACTGAAGATATTGATTTTATGGGAATATTTTATCATTTGAATTCACCAGTTGGTACATTTAGCGACGTTTAAATCGTCAATATGTAGGCTACTTCAGCATTGCGGCCTTATGTGGCCCGAGTCGTCGCTAGGTGTCATGTACAATAATACAGTCAATCAATCAATCATTTTTATTTGTCACACCAGTGAAAATCATGTACGGAACAGGATGACGACGAGGGGCCGCAAGGCCTTAGTACACAGTCGCCACCTGTAGGAGTCTACACATTACAAACAATGAAACATAACAAATGACAATAAATATACAAAACTACAAGAAAAGCAGAGAGAAAATTTCAACATGGATACACAAGCTATAAATATTACAGTTTCGAGAATGCAGTGCAGAAATGAGTCAATAGAATAGATTATAGGGTACTTTCCAACAACAAGACAGTAATTGCAAAATCGGCATTTAATCAATCATACTTTTCTAATATATATTTCCGATTAAGTTTTTTAAATAGATGATCGGGCAAATCCATGAGGTCTTCTGGTAGAGAGTTCCAGGTAGCGGCACCAATATAATAGAAACTTTTCTGGGAGGACGATTTATATACAAGCGGAAATAACAAACCATTTGATGAGGCAAAACGAGTAAAGTGCGAATGTACCGAGGCAGAAGTAGTGAAATGATTGTCGAAGAAGGGTCTATTGTGATGGATGATATTGTGCATCATTTTTGCCGTTTCGTATTTCATGACGTCTGTCATTCTCAGAATACAGAAAGTTTTTTGTATTCAGGCAGCAGTCTACACACTGACACAGTATTGTAAATGCGAATAAAAGATTGAAAAATATATCGACCGCAGACCATTACGCGAAAATAAATTTTTTAGCCTATGCAAAATACCGGTGGCCCGAGATAATTTGGAGGTGACGAGAGAGATGTGATTTTTCCATGACAACCTATTGTCTAATTCAGGGGTCACCAACCTGGTGCCCGCGGGCACCAGATAGCCCGCGAGGACCAGATGAGTGGCCCGCGAGCCTGCTCTAAAAATAGATCGAATAGGAGCATTTGCCAATATTCGTCAGATTATCACCGATTAGCTCTTAAATATATAAATTGAGTGATTTAGCTATTCTTGTTTAAATCAAACTACAACATGTGACTTAGAAATGACAATACATATAAACACTTAAAATGATGATATAAAATATCCCCAATTAAAATTAATAATATACCAACATGCAATAGAATAACAAAAGTCGATGACGTAGAATACGGCGTAGGCTACTGCCCAATAGGGCTGTTCAAAAATAACTTTTTTTGCCCGATTCAAGCCGGTCACCTCTTAAATCGTCGGGTTGCAGTAAAAAACCTTGCTCACCAAATTTCACTCGATTCCAACCAGTAAAGGCCTCCGCAGATCCAATTAAAATTTTTAATTTATTATGGAAAATTAAAAAAAAAATTTTCCAAATTTTTCTGCCAACCCCATGAAATTGTTGAGCTGTCTTCAAAGACGTTGCAAAACAAATTTGAGTCAATTCCGACCAGTAGAAGCGGGTTTATGTGAGTTTTTCGTTGATAAATCGCGGATTATCCACCAATCAAGGATAATCCGAGAAATTTTACCGAAAAACTCCAATAACTCCGTTTTTACTGGTCGGAATTGACTCAAATTTGGTTTGCAACGTCTTTGAAGACAGCTCAACAATTTCATGGGGTTGGCAGAAAAATTTGGAAATTTTTTTTTTTAATTTTCCATAATAAATTACAAATTTTAATTGGATCTGCGGAGGCCTTTACTGGTTGGAATCGAGTGAAATTTGGTGAGCAAGGTTTTCTACTGCAACCCGACGATTTAAGAGGTGATCGGCTTGAATCGGGCAAAAAAGTTATTTTTGAACAGCCCTACTGCCCATACATGCGATATGACGGCATGCCATCCACGGTCTTCTTGAAATGGTGGGGGGCTCAGTTATGGTAGTCCGACGTCCCGGACAATGCCAAAGTAGTAAACAACATTATTATCCGGTAGCAGATAGCAGTGACGTAGCCTACTAGCAGATGCAGTATGCCCATTACGTATTGCATCTTTTGACACAGCTTGTCTCTCTAACACTCAGCGCAGTTTATAGTAACATGTTCTAACTTTCTGTAATCGATGCTGCTGTCAGGTATATTGAAATCTGTCATGTCTGGATGCTGAACAGTCCGAGATTGAAATTGTACCACTGCAAAATCACCTCCACCCCAAAGCCCACAAGGCTGCAGCAGACTTTTGGTGCCTTGTTGACACGGAAAAGTACAACGGTGAATGTGCATTGCGCACTTGCGCAGCAGCGATGAAGGTTGCAAGCTTGTTTGGTTCAACTTATCGTTGTGTATCAGCCTTTGCGGACACGACATTGATCAAAAAACAAACACAGAGCACGCCTCACTAATGCACATTGCACATCTGCAACACTCACTCAGAGCTGCAGTGTAAGTTACATACCAGAGTACAGCACATTAGTAGATAGCATTCAATGCCAGGCCTCTCACTGACTGGTATAGAAACAGATAACACGATGTCCAGTCTAACGTATGACGTGATTTATTTTAAAATCTGAGCTTACAGTTGTTATATAATAATTTATAAAAAACGGTGCGAAGTAAATCGTGATTTCTTAAAAAGTCTTTGTGGCTAGCTGGTTGAAATGAGATGTTTTGAATTAAAAGAATCTCTTAGAAGTCTTACCGCTACGCGATACCTGCCCATAATGCTATGAATAACAAAGCGGATACGGGTAAACGGCGGGAGTAAATAGTAGCCCGTCGCTTCAATCAGTACCCAAAAGTCGCCCTTGGTTGCAAAAAGGTTGGTGACCCCTGATGCCAAGATAACGGAGTGATTCGGTAGGAAGGATAGTGTAGCTTCCAAATGGAATGAAAAAGGTTTGCTGGGTGCGGATTCGCCAAGGAAGGAAAAGGATGATTTGAGTTTTATCAGGGCTTGTTGTGAGGCGGTTTCTCGTCATCCACTAGTGATTTTTTTTCAACTCGTGGGAGACTTGGTCCTTCAGTTCTTCAGTGAAGTTTGCTTGTCCAGAAAAACAAGCATCGTCAGCAAATACAACACTTCGCAAAGATGTTGCGTGATGTAGATCGTTAATATATAGAAGAAATAGCAACGGACCCAAGACTGAACCTTGTGGGACCCCGTATGTTATAGTGCTCCATCTGCATACGGATTCATTTATACTGACATATTGTTTGCGTTGGGATAGGTAGCTGGTAATTAGGTCTCTGGCAACCCCACGAAAACCGTACGAATATAGTTTTTCTATGAGATGGAATGACATACTGAATCAAAAGCTTTGCTTATATCAAGGAAGATGCAAAATGATGGCTTATTTTGATCCATGAGCTTGGCGTGTCTGCTATTAAGGTCAACTAGAGCTTGAGATGTGGTTCTAGTTGCTAAAAATCGGAATTGATTATTGCTTATGATAGAGTGATGCTTATGATACATGATGCTTATGATGCTTACGATACAGGCTGTCACTTCACTGAAATGTAGGGTTGGAATTAGCAATATGACGACACGTGACGTCATGAGGTTCACGTTCGCGTTCACAAAGAACCTTTCAAAAAGGTTCGCGTTCACACGAACCTGAACCTTTCAGAGGTTCACACCATCCCTATTATCTATATATACTATAACTCGAGATGCTGTGTATAGCCTAACCGGAAAGGTCATCGAGTTCAGGCCCATACGCAATTGTTATCTAATAGATTGGACCTGTCATATTGGATCCAAAACATCATTTTGAATAATCTGTGAAGAATTAAGAGGAAAGCGGACTCGGAATTTCGGTTGCTGAAAAATACAGGAAATTTTGGCCTTAAAACCGGAGACTGTGACGCAACACAAACGGCTTACTGTCTAGAATTCTGCTGCGAAATCGACATTGGAAAACCTATTACCAAATAAATACGTGAATGAAAGCCGTAAACTTAGTCCACTATTACTTAACATCATCGAGAAGTAGCCCCATGACCCATTTCGGTATGGTACACTGTCAAAATTAATACGAACAGACCAACGCCGAATTTTGCGTGAAATGTACTGAGGTATAGGCTGAACAAGTGATCAGCTGTTACTCGTCCTCGACAACGAACGAGCTTTCGCGCTTGACATGGGGTTGTAAGCAAATGGCTTGAACGCCACAATTTCACGGTGAAATTGACATTGGAGAATATAAAGTAAATGTAAATATTTGAATGCAAACCGAGAATCTTAGTAAACTGTTTCATGATATCATCATCTCATCACATAACCCAGTATTGGACACAGTTAACGTTAGCGCAGACACACCGGCTTTTGCGTGAAATCCACAATGCGTTAGGTTGGCTAAGCGCACATCTCTACCATTGCCACCTTCGATAACGAAATATAGACTTGGCACAGCATTCGATACTAAAATCAAGACATTCCGTGCAAAAGATCATGTCAGTTTTAGGTGAGGAGCATCGTTAAAATCAATAGAGACCAATATCGATTTTCCATAAAGTCTGTTGGCGATAAATGACGAGTCAGCTCTCACTCGACTTGGGAAATGAATTACTACCCACATCGTTCAGTGACCAAACCTAAAACTTGGTACAGCGTTCGATGCTAACATTAGGACTTTCTGTGCCAAATGTCATGACCTATCACGGCATGGAACATCGTCAAATTCAATGGACACCAATACCGGCTTTCGAGTAGAATCTGTTTGCTATACATGAGTATGATCGGTCGTGAGGTGCGTGGGGCTCTTATGGACCCGTTGGTGAGGTGCCGCGAAAACACGTGTTGGTGATGGTACCCTTTCAGACCTCCTATCCGCTCGTGATGTGCCTGTCATCATGCAATGTTACGGAGTATCTGGTGATGTGCCATGGTTTCGAATGGGATCTCGGATGGGTTTGTTTGTTTGGGGTATTCATGGTGTTTGTCGACTACTATGGTCATTTACACCATGCCGATATTCGGCCCACGCTTTTTTAAGACAGCGCTGACGCGGATGAGGGGGAGAGGAGGAGCCTAGGTAAACCTCCAACAATTAGGTATCGGAATTCGGAAGTCGACCTCGGACTCGAACCCGCACCCATTGCAGCCGCGGATCATACCACTGCGCTATCTCGCCACGATGGGATGGGATATCTCTGATGAAGTGGTGTTGAATATCAAGTATAGTAAACAGTGACGCCATTACTTGGTATGTATATTCAAAAATATTATATATGACGGATTCGAATTAATCCTAACGTTTACGGTGAGAGCGACTACAATATATCGGTATTTTTATGGGCGCGGCGATGATTCGTACTAACGGTTATAGACTAAGGGTGGTATGTCACACTTTCAGCAAAAAAGGCGTGAAATAGTTTGCTAAATCTAGGAATCACTTTCAAGGTAATATTTTGGTAATTAGTTTACCACAGAGCCGGCGAAGACGGCGATCCGAATACCAACAATAGCCGCGTTCACATACTAACACTCCAAAAAGGTGTGGAATATTTGTAAAATCCTACGACCACTCGCAAGATAACACTTCAGAATAGCCATCTCTCGTGGTTTGATGTTACAAAGGTAGGAAATACGCAGTAGTAATATTTTGGTAATTAGTTTGCCACAGAGCCGGCGTATACGGCGATTCGAATATCAACAATAGCCGCGTTCACAAACTAACACTTCCAAAAAGGTGTGATATAGGTTGCAAATCCCACGATCGCTCACGAGATAACACCTAAGACATAGCCATCTCTCGCAACTTGTTGTTACATACATTCCAATCGCCACAAATGTAATATTTTGATGATCAGTATGTCACAGAACTGGATTTCACTGGTAAAATTTAATAAGTAACGAATAACAGAACCGTCGCAGACGGTGATTCGAATACCGACAAATTCTCACTTATTTCTGATCCAACCCTAATCCTTTGCGAAGTTGACGCTTATTCAAAAAAGGTGTGAAACAATTGTAAAACCTTACGTCGCTGAGAGGATAAAGCATCAGACATAGCGATCTAGTTATAGCACGGGTCGGAATCCATTCGCGAGATGTTCTATAGATAAATTGAGGTAATCCGAAACGAAATATTTTGACTTGGTGTAGTGTGAATTGAAATAGGATTGGCAAACATGACTCCCATCTTCCCAAGTATCATTTCGATATTATACGCGCATTGATTTGAAACAAGTAATGAAACATTACAACTCTATTCACGATCCGACTTTCCGACATTTTAACATCTTACCATACTCAAAAGAATTATTCATAACATTAACCGGTGTTAAAATATAGTTTTCACTTACTTGATCATATCACTACAACTCGCAAACTTGAATTAATTCATCCTGGTTGTATTCATATGACCGATAATTTTTATTCAACTGTAAAGGTCGTTACTATTCTGTAAGACAAAGTATTTACTAATCGGTACATATACGACTTGACATAAATCTATTACATTTTGAGTATACGAGATTTGAATGTCTGAACAATAACTGAGAATTAAATTATCACAAGTGAATCCGTATATTACAGCGTAAAAGATATTGGAATGTCAGCAACTCTTTACGGCCATAGTTACTACCACATTAACTAATTTACCCGGCCAACACATACAAGTAACGTCTTTTAGTGACAGAGTATTGTGATGACATTTACTTTAGCGAATGACAACGAAACAATTTTCGATTGCATTGTCGGTGTATGTGTTACAGTTACACAAATAATTCTAGTATACCTAACTATAGGATACATTTAGCAAACATCGTACAAATTGTTTCGTTGTGATGGTAACAACTTTCAGCGGCTTGGTTTCATGTCGGGAATTATTATTTGCGGGTTCAAAAACAATTTCAATCAATACTACAAATGAACAACAATACAAAACACGTTTAGTGAATTACAGTGTAGCAAGTACTTCCTTGATTTTACGATTGTTGTGCACTAGACATTTCTAGCTGCATTGGATGCATCAAGCAAACATATCCCAATTTACTTTTGTAATGATTAAAGTCTTAAAGTGCAACCTCGTGATATTTTACATTTAGCACGTTCTATAGAAAGTGTGAACGGAGTTGAGTATTAATCGTGTATTTGGGATAGTGCTTTGATATCAAAGATATATTTTCACACTGTGTAATGTTTCGATTCTCTGTTGTGAATACCACCAGTAACGACATTGATGTTAAATCCTCACTCTTGGTCATTGTAAGCGAATCCTAAACATCGCAACAGCCTGTATGGAAATCGAACGCATGCATACTTTTAGATAGGCGACACCAACAAGTTTATTACATCCGTGAAATACTCTGAAACGTGATAGCTATATTCATCTTCCATATCTGTGGACACAAATATTTCTTAACTTTGGTTACAGCTCATTCGTAACGAATTGCTGCGTGCAATCTAATAAAGCGCAAGTCGAAGACGAATGATTTGATTTCAATGATCTTAAGAGTCCTTTTGTTTTGGTGTTGGGTTTAATACAATTTGTATGACTATAACGAATCCGATTCCAAAAGTGCTATGTTACATTTAACAAAAATTTTGATGACCTGTATTCTGATATTGATAAATTTGAAAAGTAATATGACTAGTTTATAAAATCTCGGTAATGTTCTTTGTCATGTCTGTGTTCAACAAATATGTGATCAAGTCTTACCATTCGATATTACCTTTCGCAGTCGGCCTAAGGGATAATTTGTTGAAGTAACAATATCGACGAGCTCGATAATATTCTCAATCGATGCATTGGAATAATCTGTCAGCTACAAGTAGATTAAAAACTTGATGCCGTTTTGTGGTTAACTCAAGTCAGTGGCCGCGTTTGTGTTGATTCCGGGAATGATCATGACGTGTTGGCCGGGTAAACTAGTTAATGTGGTTGTAACCAGGGCTTTGGAGCCAGAGCCGGAGCCCGGGGCCGGAGAATCGTAGCCGTGCATTTTCGCCGGAGCTGGAGCCGGAGCCGGAGCTCTACATAAAATTCAGATGGAGCCGGAGTCGGCTCCGAC
Organism: Botryllus schlosseri; assembly: GCF_051294905.1. Taxonomy (NCBI): domain Eukaryota; kingdom Metazoa; phylum Chordata; class Ascidiacea; order Stolidobranchia; family Styelidae; genus Botryllus; species Botryllus schlosseri. The sequence continues at coordinate 5,252,272 of NC_137244.1, read as the reverse complement.
CTATTTCATAAGATGCTATTATTTATGCAACATTGCAACAACCACATCTGCTGATTTATGATAATTAAACAGCAGGTCCGAATTTTATTGCTGTTCACATCAATGGCATGGAGTAAAGTGCGTTCTAGTGCAACTATGATGTTATCGACAATTGAGAAATATTCATTATGACGTCACACGCCGACACGGCGGCACCTAAGTCTTCGTTGCTACATCGGATATTACTGACGGCTGACAGACTCTATATTACTATAGATAACTGACCTATGGGTGGATTAGCAATCTATATAGACCACGAATGGCCAAAATTTTCGGCTAAAGGTGCACATACAATTGACGAACGAGTGCGCGGTCCACTAGCCGCGCCAAGCTGGTAAAATTTTCAAAGTTTATAAATAAACTAGGTCAATAATATTATTATTTGAGTATATTGCGGGTCTACTGTATACCGCCCGCTAGGCTCAGTTTGCAAGGACACGACTATTCGGCGTCTGGCCACATCGATATCGAAGGTATCCGATAATATGCGACAATCATTTTGTGCCTACAATTCATCGTCCACGATCTTTATGCGAGCGCAAACGCGAAAAGACTTTCTCCCGTAATTGCGAATACAGTTAGACTCAATCGGGTAAATTAGGCGTTTATTTCATTTTCAGTACGGGATAGGCTACGAAGCTAGAAATCGTGTGAAAATTGCGTCGGAAATGATATTTTAGTCATCAACATCCCAAGTGTCGCAGCCAGACTTGTGATTTTTGGTTTGCATTGCAAGTTCACAATCTGAGTAATTCATTTTCGATAATATATTAGAAAATTACCTCGCGGGCTTCGCAAAACCCTCTCGTGGGCCACATTTGGCCCGCGGGTTGGCCACCCCTGAAATAGACAGGCCGGAGCCGAGCCGGAGCTAGAGCTGGAGCCGGATCAGTGGTAATAATGCGGCTCTGGAGCTGGAGCCGGAGCTAATGTACGATAAAAGAAAGCTCCGGAGCCGAAGCGGAAGCAGTTTGAATTTATGGCCGCTCCGAAGCCCTGGTTGTAACTATGACCGTAAAGAGTTGCTGACATTCCAATATATTTTACGCTGTAATATACGGATTCACTTGTGATAATTTAATTCTCAGTTATTGTTCAGTCATTCAAATCTCGTATGCTCAAAATGTAATAGATTTATGTCAAGTCGTATATGTACCGATTAGTAAATACTTTGTCTTACAGAATAGTAACGACCTTTACAGTTGAATAAAAATTATCGGTCATATGAATACAACCAGGATGAATTAATTCAAGTTTGCGAGTTGTAGTGATATAATCAAGCTAAGTGAAAATTATATTTTAACACCGGTTAATGTTATGAATAATTCTTTTGATTATGGTAAGATGTTAAAATGTCTCTTTGACAAACGGAAAGTCGGATCGTGAATAGAGTTGTAATGTTTCATTACTTGTTTCAAATCAATGCGCGTATAATATCGAAATGGTACTTCGAAAGATGGTAGTCATGTCTGCCGATCCTATTTCAATTCACACTACACCAAGTAAAAATATTTCGTTTCGGATTACCTCAATTTATCTACAGAACATCTCGCGAATGGATTCCGACCCGTGCTATAACTAGATCGCTATGTCAGATGCATTATCCTCTCAGCGACGTAGGGTTTTACAATTATTTCACACCTTTTTGAATAAGCGTCAACTTCGCAAAAGATTAGGGTTGGATCAGAAATAAGTTAGAATTTGTCGGTATTCGAATCACCGTCTGCGACGGTTCTGTTATTCGTTACTTATTAAATTTTACCAGTGAAATCCAGTTCTGTGACATACTGATTATCAAAATATTACATTTGTGGCGATTGGAATGTATGTGACAACAAGTTGCGAGAGATGGCTATGTCTTAGGTCTTATCTCGTGAGCGATCGTGGGATTTGCAACCAATTTCAGACCTTTTTGAAGTGTTAGTTTGTGAACGCGGCTATTGTTGATATTCGAACGCCGTCTACGCCGGCTCTGTGGCAAACTAATTACCAAAATATTACTTGTGCGTAATTCCTACCTTTGTAACATCAAAACACGAGAGATGGCTATTCTGAAGTGTTATCTTGCGAGTGGTCGTAGGATTTTACAAATATTTCACACCTTTTTGGAGTGTTAGTATGTGAACGCGGCTATTGTTGGTATTCGGATCGCCGTCTTCGCCGGCTCTGTGGTAAACTAATTACCAAAATATTACCTTGCAAGTGATTCCTAGATTTAGCAAACTATTCCACGCCTTTTTTGCTGAAAGTGCGACATACCACCCGTAGTCTATAACCGAAAGTACGAATCATCGCCGCGCCCATAAGAATAACGATATTTTGAAGTCACTCCCACCGTAAACATTAGGATTAACTCGAATCGGTCATATATAAGATTTTTGCATATATATATGCCAAGTAATGGCGTCACTGTTTACTATACTTGATATTCAACACCACTTCACCAGAGATACCATCCGAAACCATGGCACATCACCAGATACTCCGTAAGAATACATGACAGGCACATCACGAGCGGATAAGAGGTCTGAAAGGGTACCATCACCAACATAAGTTTTCACGACACATCATCGACGCAGCCTATACCTGAAAGGGTACCATCACCGGAGATCCCATAAGAACACATGGCACCTCACCAGCGAAAGGGGGGGGGGTCAAAAGGGTGCCATCACCAACACGAGTTTCGCGGCACCTCACCAGCCGGACCAGCGGGTCCATAAGAGCCCCACGCACCTCACGACCGATCATGCTAACTGCTTACATGACGTATCAGCACACACTCAACTTCGGAAATGAAATTACTACCCTAATTTTCCAGTAGTAACCCTGAAACTTAGGGCAATGCCACTATCACGACATAACATACCAAGTTTCAAGAATTATCATGGTGCATCACACCGTCAAAACCGATCTATACCAGCAAACGTCGACTCAAACCATGTGACTGTAACCGCGTTCAGATATAGATTAGATTTTTGCATCACACCTCAGGGGCAACAAAGCAATGTTACCCCACTAGCTTGATAATTTCATGAATTGGAGAGTGTGAATCACCGTTTCTTTATTGTGCGCGGCTTCAAGAGAACAGACACTTAAAGCTTGTTATGAGCGCTACCGGAGCATGACCCTGCTAGGCATTCACAGAAGAGAATTTGATCTTCGCAAAGACTTCGCTATATATGGGCAATTGGGCATGCCATTTACAAGCGAAAGCCCATGAAGAATGCGATTTTTGCTATGATTTCGGTATATATTGATTGCTGTGTGTCTATAAATGGCAATGATTATTATTGAACAGAATTTTAGGTGGACAGTGCCCCAGTTGCTTTATAGAACGAGCCGCCTCTGGTATGTATTGATGGTTACAACACATTGATGCTTATCGCCTTTTAGGCTTTGTGCTCCACGAAAAAAAATCATAATATTCATGGGTCTATTCTCGTGGACGTCTTCTAATCAATCACGCAGTCATTCTTCACTCTATGTACGTATGATCAATTCTGGAATTCGATGTCGGAAAAGGATTGATTTCGGTCTCCATTTCTAGAAATCAGGCCCGATCTGGAAATGCGCTTCCCGTTACGGTACTAATAATTCGACTTGAGGCCAACTCTTTGCATGAGCTGATCCAGATCAGTGGTTCTCAGTTGCGTTCCGCGGCGGCCTTTCTGTCAGTCCGTCAAATATGAGTAAATTTTATACCTCGATTACAAAATATCGAAGGCTTTTTTAATGATGAAAAGAAATAAAATATCAAAACTGATTTAGAGCAGGGGTTCCCAATCTACAGGACATGGCCCCCTAGCGGCTATGAGCCTTGTCAGCGGCCAATATAATTTACATGTCTCCAATCCACTGTAATTACATACAGCAGTTATATGATTACATTGATTTTTGTTAATTTTCGAAGGTTTGAATATATAGATTATTAGCTCACTAATCCAGTGCTCTTCAACCGAGGTTGTCGTACACCCTAGGCCAGGGGTCACCAACCCGGTGCCCGCGGGCTCCAGGTAGCCCGCGAGGACTAGATGAGTAGCCCGCGAGCCCATTCTAAAAATAGGTGGAATAGGAGCATTTACCAATATTCGTCAGATTATTACCAGTGAGCTTTTAGATATATAGATTGATTGATTCAGCTATTCTTGTTTAAAACACACTAACATATAACTTACATATATCAACACTTAAAAATATTTTCAATTACAATTTGTAATATATAGTTGTATGTGATAGAATCACCAGAAATTCAAGATACGGCGCATTGCCTATACGGGCGACATGACGGAATGCCGTTCACGGGCTTCTTGAAATGGTGGGGGGCTCCGTTACGATAGCTCGACGACCAGGACAATGCCAAAGTAGTAAACAATATTACTATTCGGAGTCAGATAGCCGTGAAGTATACTAGCAGATTTTCAATATCTGTATACGGATTACGTGTTGCATCTTTTGGCATAGCTTGTTTCTGTTACACTCAACGCAGTTTAATATACCATGTATCTAACTTTCTGCTGTCCGGTATAATGAAATCTTGTCATTTCTGGATGCTGAACAGTTGGAGATTGAAATTGTAACACTGCAAAATGACCCCCACCTCAGTCTGCAGCAAACGTTCGGTGCATTGTTGATACGGAAAAGTACAGTGGTGTATGCGTAGCAGCTATGAAGGTTGCAAGCGTCTATGGTTCAACTTATCGTTGTGAATAAGCCTTTTCGGACAAGAACTTCATCAAAAACAAACACAAAACACGCTTAATTAATGTACATCTGGGACACTCACTCAGAATTGCAGTGTCAAGTTGAATACCAGAGTACAGCGCACTATTAGTTGATATCGTACAATGCCAGGCTTCCCACTGACTGCTATAGAAACAGATAAAATGATGTCCAGTCCTGCCCAGTGCTATGAATATCAAAGCAGAAATACAGTGTGGTAAGGGTAAACGGCGGCAGTAAATAGTAGCCCGCCGCTTCAATCATTACGCAAAAGTAGCCCTCGGTTGCAAAAATGTTGGTGACCCCTGCCCTAGGGTGTACCAGAATTTGCAAAGGGTGTACCACTCGCATGGGGTGTACAGGGGTGTACCAGATCCTAATTACAATGAGCCGATGGCTAGCTATCACAAAGGCAGGTGTATTGGCCAGTACAGGTTGACGCACAGGTTAATGAGCAATATGGTACGATGTTATCTCAAGTGTAATACTGTACACCGCTTGATTGTGATGTCATTAGCAAATATTTCTCCTATTCATTTAGCCGTCGGCTATAGACAGGCCGTGTTATTTTTGGCATTTCAGGAGCCAGATGCCAAAACTGCCAAAAATAAAAATTTGAAAATGCCAAAAATAAGCAATTTTTGGCATATGCCAAAAATAACACGGCCTGCCAAATAGCGTATTTCGTTCATGGTGTTGCGTTAATAGGACCGCGTTACAAGCGAGAAGAGCGTTTGTGAAAGGCAGGTTTCTTAATCTGGGTCCAGCCCACCCATTAGGGGTGAAAGCATGGTGTCCTAAATTGTGTGGGCACAGCGAGATTGAACGGCTGACTGCATTTGGTTTACGTAATGCTTTCTATTTGTCCAAAGGCAATTTTACGACCATTTTTGACTGGCTTTTGGAGCGCTAAATTTGATAAAACGGGTATCAATGAGAAGCTGCTGCAGTACTGATTATTAAAATATAAATTATATTCTGCTCATGGAACTGGAACCCCCAAAATCAACCACGATTTTTGCATTTTGATCAAGTTGAACAATGTGACGCAACAAACTGTCTGGCTATTTCTGAGCTGCATAGTCTCGTTTTGCCAAACAGGACTCCAGGACTCTCCCATGCGAGTTGGTAATATTAACGACACCTGAAGTGAGTCCTCCGAAAATATATCGGTAGACTGAAGAAGCTACTAAATAGAATGTGTTCAGAGACAACACAGGAAACTCCCGGAATGGGATCGGTAAGAAAATTCCTTCCGCGATGAGTCGATGGCACTGGCGAAGTGATCTCTTTTCATGATGCATGGAAGCCGGTTCGGCCCTCCAAAGATTTTAAAGCTCTGAAAACCGTTTATGGATGACTGGCAACATTCTTTCCCTCAACGGCTACTGTTGAAGCCGATATTTCCCAGATTCGTTGTGCGAGAAATGAATTGAAACTTAGATGACCTGATTTTGTAAGCACTGTTACGATTTAAGTCTATTCAACGGCTGTGACAATCAGCTGTTGAGCGTGTTTGTTAGGCTTGTTTTGTATTTTTGCGTATTGGCACCGATTCCGATGGATACTGCACATTTTGTGGTTTCGTTTGATATTAATAACCAGTGAAATCGTTAAGTTTTTTCTTCTTCTTATTGTATGTTGGCACTGATTATGAGTGGATGCTGCACATTTTGTGGTGTCTTTTGACAAACTAGCCCAAATAAAGCATTTTTGTGACTAATTCGAGGCTGAAACTATCTATTTAGAGGGCGATGCCAAAACTGCCAAAAATAAAAATCGAAAAATGCCAAAAATAAGTTATTTTTGGCAGTTTTGGCATATGCCAAAAATAACACGGCCTGGCTACAGACCAATGGTTCCGTTTGGTGTTGGAATATATGCAGTTAACAAACATGTGTTCAGCTGGTCATGGCTAGTCATTTGTCTTTTAGTGATTTTTGAGGGAACCGCCGCGATAGCTCGGACTTCTTGAATCAGTACTTCCAACCGACGTTAATAAATACCGCAATGCAGTGACGTAGCCAGCCAGGGTCGGAACAGCTTCCATGTTGAAATCGAAACCCTTTTGTTTTAAAATGCCGATTTTATGTCCAATATTTCGCCATACATTTGCAATTTAGTATTTTGTTATTAGTGATGCAAATTTGCGAAAAATAGACTGTGTATAGCGGCATACGATCTGAGGTTACAGAAATCTCTTGCTACTATCGACTATGTGCGTGTGGGGCAGGCCTGATACGTAGTAGGCTGGTGCGCCTGCTATCATCGCTGATCTGAATTACCGCTTCCGCAGCAGTAACTTTACCTACTCTCTCCCCAATACTGTTACATTTAGGTTGATTATCGTTCGTAATGTCATGCTGTTTTTGGGCTGACACGAAATAAATTCCAATTTGCGTGGCGGGCGGCTTAACTGGCTGCGAATAGACTCTGTGACCAAATGCTATTTTATTCAAATCCAAATTTTTGGCGGCAATAACTCCGCTTCTACTGGTTGGAATTGAACCAAATTTGAAGAACATCGTTTTTATAGACAACCTGGGTGAACAGAAAAATTTCAAATTTTCCGGTATTTATTTTATACAATAAATAGAAACTTTCCTCTCCCGAAGCAATGCGGCCATAGGCGCCGACTTTTATTTTTGCATGGGTTGGCGGCAGGCGCGTAGCCAGGGGGTGTTGAAACCCCTCCTTTTGAAACGCAAAACCCCGTCCTTTTGAAATGTCCATTCTCATGCTAATATTCCGTTGCATTCAACAAGTCGTATAATTAGTGTTACGCGCTGTCGCAATCAATTAGCGAGAATCGTCTGTGTACGCAACGCGATCTCCCGCTGAGATCATTGCGAAATTAGGTCATTGATTGCCGAGCACTCGGCATTCGACTCTGGACTGAGCACTGAGCAGTGACAGGGCTTAAACAATTCTGGAACACGAAAGACAGACAAGAAATATTATTACAAACGCGTACGGTCAATCAGTAATTATTCCTTACTAGGGATGGTGTGAACGCGAGGTTCACGTTCGCGTTCTGTGTGTGAACCTCGGAAATTTGGAGGTTCGTGTTCACAACAGAACCTTGGTAGGTTCTGCACTGTGAACCTTTTGGTAAATTGTAACTTTCACTCCATTATAAGATCTTTGGCTCAAATTTATTGCATTTCAACTGCGGCCTCTCCATGCATGGTGCTGGCAGCATAAAAAATCAACGCCTAACGAGCATGCACCTTGACAACCTTAAAAGTTTTAGTTGCTTTGTTGCAAAAATTTTCTCGGAATAACCAGCTTTCCGTTTGTGAATATTTAGTGACTATCTGCTGTGAGCTTCACCCGCAATCACACAAGATCACGAGCGATATACGTAGTCAGCGAATGATGCTTATTCATTCACCAATCAATGATATTGATATCGTCTTCTGATGTAAAAAATTGAACGGGCGTACGGGGTCAATCTTGACTTCATATCTCTACTGTATCATTAAAACCAAATCCGTGCGATTAAGGCGCTTGCTACTGCTGCATAACTTGTTGTTGTTTGTGGTATCGGTAGCGAGCATTGAAACCAGTAGTACACTCTGCTCAATATCAATGTAGCAATACTCAGACTCCGAACACATTGTCTGGTCTGGCTAAGACCGTTAAGGCGTAAGCTTATATTCCTTGGTAAGTCCTCGTCGAAATTGTTTGCAAAGCGACGGAATGTATTGATTTCACGCAATTATTATATCCTTTGATTACCGCTGTTGATACATCTAGCGACGTTTAACACGCCGATATGTACTTCAGCATTGTGGCATTATGTGGACCGAGTCTTCGCTAGGTATCGTGTACATTAATATAGGCTATCACTTCATTGGAAGATAGGGTTGGAATTAGCAATATGACGTCACGTGACGTCACGAGGTTCACGTTTGTGTTCACACAGAACCTTTCAAAAAGGTTCGCGTTCACACGAACCTGAACCTTTCAGAGGTTCACACCATCCCTATTCCTTACCTCCAACACAATGGGTTTTTAATTCGTATTGAGTAGCTCGCATCGCGACAATTAGTTGCCGATCAACTTTGCGCTCAGAGAATATTCATCACAAAAATGGTTCACAAAATATTTTAAACGCGGCTTGCGGCCCTCATCGATGCAAATATTGCACTTTAATTTGTAGAAGGTGACCGCATATTTGGTCGTCAAATCGCGATAGGAGATGGTGTTTCTCAGAGCGCGCGATGAAATCTACGTTTCTAGCGATGAGGTGGAATTTTTACATCTCATAACGATCGTTAGTTTGCTGGAATCAGCATCAGTGCGGTGTGCGAAATACCTAGTAGTGATCAATTTTATCGGACTGTACAATCGGTCGGCAAGGTTGCGATGATACCGAAATTGCAGAATGCCGCAAACCCGCAATAATTACATTAACAGGGTGCGCTAGTCGTACCTAAATGCCCAAATTCGGCAATGGCAACGAGCACGATTTTTTCAGATGCGGGCACAAGTTTTAATCAAAAAGATACATAAACACAAACAATATTACACTCAGAGATTGTTACTGCATGCTGACGCGCTAAATCAAATCATCGACGATAGTGCACATGAGATATCGATGACCCATTTCGCATAGAAATGATTCCCGCTAATTTGGAGTACTCCGCATCGTTAACACGAATTGTGAATTGACATTTCAAAAGGACTGGATTTCTAGTTTTAAATGCGAAACTCACTGGCTACGCACGTATAGTGTTTTAATTCCGACAACGCGCTGACTAATATCAGTCCGGAGCCTACGGCCTACGTACTACGTAGGTCCCGATCAGCCAGCCGAATGAAATCGTGAAATGGTGCGATTTTAATTATCAAGGTGTTATTGCAGCAAGAGCAATATGGGCACATGCCGCAACCTTACAATGCGAGTAGAAATCCTAATGGTTTGAAATTTGCTCCGCGACATGGTTGCGCCCGATAGAGTCCGTCCAGCAATGAAGTCTATTGGAACATAGAAGGTTCCCGCTCAAACTAATCGATTAAATTTAGAATTTGCGCCACAGTGAATCTCTTGTTGCATCAATATTTGACAACGTAATGCAACGCCGTGCATTGCACAATGCGCAGTAATAATAAAAAATTAAACGCTGACAAGTGACATCAAGGGAATACGAATGCATAAAGCAGACAAGAATTAGTAGACTACAGTTGTTAGCAAACGAGAAAGCGCTCCTAATCAGTTATTCCTCAACTTACGTACAGCACAATGAGGTTCCGAGTCTGATATCGCGACAATTGTTTGCTCATTATAACGACGTTTGAGATGCATTGCTGCATTTCCCAATAAAAGTCAGCAAAGCCTTGTTGGAGTAATGAATATGCACATTTTGTGCAGGATGTCTTTCTATTCGCAGGCATACACTTTCCTATTCCTCGTTCCAATTAGAAAGACTATCATGAAACTAACTCAAGAATTAGTTTGTAAACGAATATGCGCGCAAATACAATTTAATTGAGAGAAGTAGAACGTGAAAACGTTCGTCTGGTCAAGAGAGGAGCAGTTGTTTCTCAGCGTAAGCGTGTTGAAATCGACGCCGTCAACGAGGTCGCTTCCATTGTATGATTAGTAGGGCGATTTTTTTTGACATGTAAAAAAAGTCAAAATTAGGTCAAAATTATAGCGTTAGGGCAAAAAATGTCAAAATTGATTACGAAGTTGAAACTTTTTTGCAACCTGCATTTCGTTTCTATCATAGATTTTGCACTTTCGGTGAGCTTATCATTTGACATTTTGCAATTTGTAGCCTACTTTATAGGCCTACCGTCGTAGATTGCCAGTTTTCTACTCATTGGGAATCATATTAAACATTCAAATGAAACAAATGGTGTGATGCTCAACGTACCGCAATATCCCATCTGAAGCAAGACTGCGTGGGCATTGCATGGTTCTTATATCAAGAAGCGCACGATTAAAAATTGTTATATATACAACGTTGTCAGAATGAAGCAAAGAGGTTGGTCACCAGCAGTGTACGCACAACTTCAGTGTTGTCAGTCAACAACTGCTACTGTTGAACGTTCTTTCTCCATTCTTGGAAAGCTGATTAGTAAGGACAGACACTTTCTACCCGAGAATGTAGGAAAGTATCTCTCGTTGTACTACAATTTGATTTAATTATTTCCACCACAATGCGTAATGTAACTACTGGAACTCTTCATAGGGTCAGATTTCGATGAAATATAAGTTTTTTCATGTTAAAATTTGTCAGTTTTTGAGCCAAAAAACATTTTTTCAGGTCAAACTACTTCGTAAGGACAGACAGTTCGAACGGGAAATGTATATTAGTTGTACAATTTTAACATTATGTGCGAAAACACTTAATTTGCATACGCAAGGTCAAAATTTGGACAAAATTTAGATTTTTTAGGTCAAAATCTTCCGTTTTTTAGGTAAAAAAAATCGCCATAATGATTAGTGATTGGTTGATTACTAATCCCGGATTACACTTTATTGGGGCGTTTTAAGCACTAGTCGCCGACGAAGCTGAGTACTAATTATTCACGCGCGTATTGGTTAATGGTAAATAGTTGGCATTTACGCGATATCATGGACTCGCTAATTGACAGCGCGGACGGAGGGCGTTAAGCATTTTGCATGGGGTGGCCGCCACCCCATAATCGTGTCATGGGGTGGCTGCGCCACCCCGCCACCCCGTAACTCGGCGCCTATGAAGGCGGCTATCGGTTTGGATTGAATCAAATTTGGTGTGTAGGCTTAAGTTAGGTAACCTAACAATTTTATCAAGTAGCCAGTACGATTTGAGAAAAAAAGTCATTTTTGAAGACCCCTAATGAACAGGGGTGTACAAGTTTTGAGCAAACGTTAAAAGGGTGTACCACGTTGAAAAAGGTTGAAGAGCACTGCACTAGTATACACGTCTATTGGCAGCTATTTTGATGTCGGTATAATCGTATGGACATTAGGGCTCTTCAAAAATGACTTTTTCCCTCCAATCGTACTGGCTACTTGATAAAATTGTTAGGTTACTTGAGGTTACTTAATCTAAGCCTACACACAATATTTGGTTCAATCCCAGCCAATAACCGCTTTGCTACAGGAGAAGTAAGTTTCTATTTATTATGTAAAAATAAATAATAAAAAAGTTGAAAATTTTCTGTTCACCCCATGAAAGTGTTGGGCTGTCCATAAAAACGATGCCCACCAAGTTTGGTTCAATTCCAACCAGTGGAAACGGAGTTATTGCTGTCGAAAAATTTGGATTTGGAGAAAATAGTATTTACGGTGAGCACAACTATAATAAATAAAAAAAAGAATCGGTCACCGTAAATACTGTTCATTTTTGCATTGTAGAGGTAGATTGACTTGTGTCATTGAAGGAGACAAACAGCAGATGATATCATTACTACACCGCGAGTTATATATTGTTGTATGACAGGTCGATACCTGCCGGCTTACACGTTTGCGGGGAATCTGAGCTGAGTAATATTGAAATTAATACAATTTATACTTGACTATAAGATCTTATTTTGATCAAGTAATATAGTATGGGCCTCTGCTTTCCAGAGACCTCCGGATATATCCCTGTTATATGATGGGTATGAGTCATAGGTTTATCTGAAGTTCGCAATCGAATACGGAGGATAATGTTTACAACATAGTATGGTTTGAAGGAAGAGCGTTTCTAACACGGCCATGAAGTAAAAACAATTGATAACCTAACCCAGCACGGAAGTGCCAGCAAGGGTTCCCGGCCTTCATGGCCATTACGTACAAAAGTCGGAATCGTCTAATTGAGATTGGACACGATTTCGGTTGTGCTGCGAGTAATGTCATACCGCCTATAGATAAGCCTGTGAAGAAGAAACAATGACACATGCAACATTTAATAGTGGAACATTGCTATTCAGTGTCGTTATGCGATCGCGAAAAAGTTTGATAAACACTGCTCTTTGATAAGGGTCGGTAACCCTCAGCATGCAAATAGGCAGTTGAACCTATTTTTGATCACATAAAACCAAATCGCAACGATGCAGCACAATCACCATTACAATGGTCCTTGCGTGGTTGCGATTGTTCAGAACAATGCCGATTTTCAGACTTTGAAGGGTATTTCGAGGGGAGTCCATCGCCCTGGACAGATTTTATTGTATATTATCAGAATCAGCATTACTGTGGCTTTCAAATAACATCAACTTTATTTAATTTGAGCGCTCGGGTCATCATCGGGGTTAGCAATTACGACAGCAAATATGACGACTGTAGCATCACTCGACCGTGAATCACGTGTTCCGAATCCATCCGTAGGTTGATTATCTATAATTACACAATACTTTCGCGAAAGAGTGATGGTAATAATTAACCTTACATCACATGAGCTGCCTATGCTGTTGGAAGCTGACTTGTACAAACTACTGGATTTCTCAAAATGTGCAATCATAATTAGATCTACTCACTTTTCTCACAACTAAAACTAGAACTGGAATTAATGATTTTTTTTAAACACGCAACTAGAACTTTAAATAATGACCTTGAAAATCAACGACTAACTATAAACATAACTAACTAGATCCATAACTGGCGAGATAGCGCAGTGGTATAATCCGCGGCTGCAACACCAATGGATGCGGGTTCGAGTCCGACCGAGGTCGACTTCCGAATTCTGATATCTAAATGTTGGAGGTTTACCTAGGCTCCTCCTTGCCACCTCATCCGCGTCAGCGGTGTCTTACAAAAGCCTAGAAGTGGGCCGTGCTATAAGTCGGCAGCTACGGAAAATAACAAGAATATCGGCCTGGTGTAAATGACTATAGTAGCCGACAAACACCATGAATACCCCAAAACAAACAAACAAAATAACTAGATCCATGGTTCTTGACCGCTGTTCCCGCGAGCCCAGGGGTATTAAACCTTTTTTGGGGCGTGGCCAATTTTTCGTTTGAAAAGGTTTTGTTGCCAACCTCTTAGACTAGAGTAGTCTACTGCCTAAAAATGTCACACTATGAACAACGGTTTCTACCAGCAAGCGTTTATCATTTGCGAAAATATGATAGGAGTACTGGATGGACATTATAAACACTTTGTACAAAATTCTGACTATTTTTTGACCTAGCGCTATAATTTTGACAAAATTAAATCGCCCTAATAAAGATGCAGTTGAATGAAGTATGAGTACGTAAGGGTGGCATAGGTGGGATCCTCGGTATACCGGTGCCATCAATGTCGTCAAAGCCATGAAAGAAACATCTCACTAATAACACTGATACTAATACTAGCAGACGTCGTTACTGTAATGCAGGGGTGGGCAAATATTTTCCTTCGCGGGTCAGATGAAGAGTAGAAAATAGGTTGGCGGGCCGAGTGAAAAATGCTGGCTATATTCTCGAGCATAATTAAATTTTATGTCTAAATTACATTCTTAATAAATGCTGCTAAGTGAACGTGTATTTCCGGTAAGTAATGAGAACCCCTATCCACGTTCCACTAATAAGACTCTAAAACCGTGGTTCTCAAACTTTTTACGCACGCCTCCTTTTATAACAGTGAAAAATTTCGCGTCCCCTTATCATGATATCACAAAATATTAAAAAGCGCAACGAGAATGCTAGCAATCCCAACGAATAGTCTGATGACATGGAAGGTTATGGCTGTTGATGAGAGAATTCTCAAATATAAAAGTCAGACAATACACTGAGTGACAGCCGTAAGCTTGAGGTAAATCGCGCCAAGCGCGAAAAAAAATTTCATAAATTTTCTGCGTGTTATTCAAATTCTTTCACGCCACCCCAGTTCGAGAATGTGGTGATTCGTATAGTCTTTTGTATTCAAGCCATCGTGCATCATGTAATCATTGCTTTTCTAATCATTAGTTTCCAATTCCTCTGTTACTTAAATCGCTACTGTTACTGTTACTGTTGTATTTGACGCCGAGATTTAAGTTAGTAAAAGCCAACGAAACAAGAGTCTTCTGTTTACTGGTACGACAATTTTACTAACTTAAATTATATCTCGCTGCTTGGAGAAAGATCGCCTGTAGTAATGTCTGGAGAGAAGTATATTAAAGTTCCAACGTTGGACGTGTTACCAGACTCTGCAGATAGTGTGAAGATATTCTCTCATTGGGAGCGGATGTTGAAGAGTTTAATCGAAGCTATAACTGCTACTTCACCTGATGTAAACAAGCTCGCCATATTGTCAGGTTATTTATCACCTGAAGTCTTCTCATTTATTGAAGAAATTGATGATTACGATGCTGCTATCACCGAGCTACAGTCCCTTTACAAAAAGAAGAAAAACGAAGTCTACGCCCGACATCTGCTAGCAACTGCAACGCAAGAGGTTGGAGTTAACGTGTCAGAATTTTCTAGAAAACTGATGGCGTTGTCTAAAGATTGTAACTTCTTGGCCGTAAATGCTCAAAAGCATAAAGAGGAAGCTGTAAGAGACGCTTTCATCACTGGGCTGAGGTCCCCAGCAATTCGACAGAGATTACTGGAATGCGATGAACTACCTATGCAAAAAGCCTTCCAGACTGCGGACACGTTAGAAAGAGCCCAATTGTTAGCCAGCTCGTACAATGTCAACCCTCCTTCGTCTGATACCATCGCTTCTGCGGAAATCGCAGCAGTTCGGCAAAGCGATCCTGAACACGGGACAGATTTTACTGCGGCTGTAGAAAAGCCTGGAGCACCGAGATTACTGCGCAAATGCTTCTTCTGCGGTGGATCTCATGTGGCAGACAAGCGCGTTTGTCCTGCAAAGGACGTCGAATGCCTGAAATGCGGAAATAAGGGGCATTTTGCAAAGGTATGTCGATCCCCTCGTTCATATGACATCCGAGCAACCGCCAGCATGCTTCTAGCAGGAGTTCCAAATTGTCTCTGGCGTGCGTCATGCACAGCTAAAATTCATAAATTACTTGTGGGCGTTCTATTAGACTCGGGGTCTCTCGAAAATTATATGGACGAGTTGGTAGCCATTAAACTAGGATTTCTGCCACGAGGTCAGTCCACTACTATATCACTCGCGTCCAGGACAGCGACGGCCGAAGTTTCCGGCACATTTACTGTTTCTTTCGAAATGCTATCTCGAAACTATGTGGGTGTCACATTCGGGGTGGTTAAGGATTTGTGCGCTGATGTAATTCTTGGTCATGATTTCATGAAGAAGCACAAGAAAGTCATCTTCGAGTTTGACGGAAACGAAGAACCGCTGACAATACAAAGTGGATCGTGCGCTTTGTCCCCTGCTAAGGCAGAGCCTCTTCAGCTATTTCGGTTCCTAGATTCCAATTGCAAGCCTATCGCCACCCCATCAAGAAATTATAGTCGCGAAGATCAATCGTTCATCAAGGACGAAGTTAATCGCTTACTCGAAGGAGGAATAATTGAGCCTTCTCGTTCTCCTTGGCGTGCTCAAGTATTGGTTACGAAGGTTTCCAGGCACAAGAAAAGACTTGTCATTGATTATTCGCAAACCGTAAACAGGTATACTCCGCTTGACGCGTATCCCTTGCCAAAAATTGAAACTATCGTAAATGAAGTGTCGAAAGGTAAAGTATATTCGACTATTGATTTGAAGTCTGCTTATCACCAAGTCCCGCTATCTTCATCTGACAAGCCGTTTACCGCTTTTGAAGCTTGCGGCTCCCTTTATCAGTTTTGCAGATTGCCTTTCGGTATCACCAATGGAGTGGCTGCTTTTCAACGTTTTATCGATTCGTTCATCGACGACTACAGTTTGAAGGGGACTCTGGCTTACTGGGGCAACATCACTATATTCGGCAAAGATGCCGCGGAACACGACGAGAGACTTCAAGCTTTCCTCAAAGCCGCATCTGATTGTCGACTAACGTTGAACGAGAACAAATCCGTCTATAACGTGAGTGAATTGCGTCTATTGGGTCATCTGGTGTCGCACGGATCCATTAAACCCGACCCAGATCATCTGAAACCGTTGATTGAGTTGCCAGCCCCTAAATCGGATAAAGAGATGAAACGGATCTTGGGTATGTTCGCATATTATTCAAAGTGGATTCCAAGCTTTTCTGATAAAATCAAACCAATGCTTAGCAATTCAGTTTTTCCACTGAGTGGGCCTGCCCTGACCTCATTCAATGTTTTGAAGGAAGACTTGATAAACGCATCCCTTTGTTATATTGACGAATCTGAACCGTTTGAAATTGAATGTGATGCCTCCAACAACGCTATTGCTGCTATTCTCAGTCAGCGAGGTAGACCTGTGGCAGTTGCCTCGCGAACATTTGCTAAAAGTGAACTAAATTATCCCGCTGTCGAAAAAGAAGCAGCCGCAATCATGCATGCTATAAGAAAGTGGGGGTACCTTTTACATGGTCGTAAATTCCGATTGATAACTGACCAAAAGGCCCTGTCGTTCATTTTTCAGAAAAAGCATCGTAGTAAAATAAAAAAACACTAAATTGACACTGTGGAAGCTGGAACTTAGTGTTTTTGACTACGAGATTGTTCACAGACCAGGAGTAGAAAATATTGCGCCTGACACTATCTCTCGGATTTGCAGTCTAACGGCTTTGTCCACTGATTTACGCGAACTTCACAACATTTTAGGACATCCGGGCATCCGTAGGTTGAGTCATTTTGTTCAATCTAAAAACCTACCCTATTCAATGGAAGACGTCAAAAAGGTTTGTGGTAGCTGTAGACAATGCTCCGAATTGAAGCCTAGATTTTTCAACAACAACGAGCATCATAAACTTGTCAGAGCCACTCGCCCATGGGAACGCATCAGCATGGACTTCAAAGGCCCCGTGGCTGGGAGAAACAGGTTTTTATTGATTGTTGTGGATGAATACAGTCGGTTTCCTTTCGTGTTTCCATGTCGTGATATGTCTACTCCAACCGTGATGCGCAACTTGAAGACGCTGTTTTCGCTCGTAGGAGTTCCCGAATATATCCATAGCGATAGAGGAAGCTCTTTTGTCTCCAGAGATTTGATTACGTTTTTAACCAAACGTGGTGTCGCTACTAGCAGGTCTACTCCGTATCATCCTACTGGTAATTCTCAGTGTGAACGCATCAACCAAACGATTTGGAGAACAATCAAATTGATTCTTGCTACGGAGCGGCTGCCGGAATCTGCGTGGGAAATGGTGTTGAATGATGCGCTACATAGCGTGCGATTGCTGCTTTGTACAGCTACTAACGCAACACCACATGAACGATTTTTTGGTTTTCCTAGACGCTCGATGATTGGACCCTCGATTCCGGATTGGCTACTTTTCGCCGACTCTGTGCTGTTGCGACGTTTCCATCGATCTTCGAAGTCTGAACCGCTTTGCGACCCGGTCGAGCTGCTTGATGTGAATCCTAAGTACGCGTTAATACGCCACGAAGATGGCAGAGAGTCCACCGTGTCCGTAAGAGACTTGGCTCCGAACCCTACCACCATCGATGTGGAGGGACCGGAAGCGAGAGCCGATACGTCAAGAACTGAAATGATTCCGACATCGAATGATCGTACCGAGGCGTCGGATGATGAAGAGCCCGAGAATGAGACGTCGTTATTGAAGGACAATTCGTCGGATAGGCCAATGCCGCGCTGATCTAATAGGGTTAGAAAGTGTCCGGAATGGTACGGCGACCGCGTAAAGTGATTTTGATGTGATAATGTGCCAATTTTGTGTTCAATTTTATTTGGTGGGGGAGATTGTGGTGATTCGTATAGTCTTTTGTATTCAAGCCATCGTGCATCATGTAATCATTGCTTTTCTAATCATTAGTTTCCAATTCCTCGGTTACTTAAATCGTTACTGTTACTGTTACTGTTGTATTTGACGCCGAGATTTAAGTTAGTAAAAGCCAACGAAACAAGAGTCTTCTGTTTACTGGTACGACAGAGAACACCTGCACTGAAAGGTATATGCAATATTACAATGCTTATCGTCTTGGTAGCTACCACGCATTTCGAGCAGTGTGTAGCTTATATACTGCCTTGATGTTGAGCGAAGCTGCGATTTTTCTAAAATTCGCCCTTACCTGACCGGGTGTGTCGTGATTTTGTCATAAGACCGACTTCAATTAAAATACTTAATATCGGTGACAAGTTCGGCAAAAAAAAACTAAAAAGACGGGTTTACCCCTGACTCATGTATACAAATATTTAGCGCTCTAAACCGTCATGTGACAATATTAACAAAGAAAGTTTGAACTAAACTATATGGAAAGAGTGATTTCCTGTGACCTTTATTGCTACTCACAATTCGCCCCATCACCCTTATTTTGAATCTGGATTACGCATGCGACGTACGCAGGCAGCGTAATGTAATCGTGGCATATTAATGAGCCGGCTTCAAAGTAAAGGAATTTCTTGTTCATTTGATACAGCCCATGGTTTTAGTCATTCAAAAAGCAAGTCTTATGTTTTGAATTCCAAGTAACCTTTAGCGGGGCGCACAGAATAGCTTCGCGGGCCGCATTTGGCCCGCGGGCTGCACTTTGCTCAGGTCGCCTGTAATGTAATAAAACGAGAAGTCGGGTCTTGGCACCTGCGTTATATAAATACGGCTAAATAATCGTGCTCAATAAGCAAAGAGAAATGGCAATCAAACTGCGTATACCGTTCACAATAATAGATCATAGAAATAATGCATTAGTTGGACGGGTACATTCTCCTATACTCGCGCTCCCTATCCCTGCAGCGAAGAAAACACCAACCGTCTCACTCGGTGAGCTATATTTGGTGACTATCGGAATTGAAAGCCATGTTACTTGCCTTGAACGATCTGCGACATGACTAGTTAGATCCTAAACAGTTTATATGCGTGCATGACCAGAGTCACCCCGAAATCGCTCTCGAACTTTAAATCTCACTCGCAGACACGCGCTGGTGGCCTGACTCGGCTGCTCAAGTGAGTTCAAAGACACTTCAATATTGACCTCAAACGGTAGCATATCATATCATATGAGCTGTAACTCACATTTGACGACATTCTCTGATGAGTGCACAAGCAGCCCACATTTTGGGAACTTTGCGAAGAAATATTACAGCGAATTATATGTGTGAGCACACAATTCTGATCCAAACCTGATCTTTATGTATACTGAAGACCAATATCTGACAGAAGTACTTTTATTTCAGCCCATCGCAATTACATGGTAAAAGATAAGGGGAATTACCCGGTTCATGACCCTGGCTTCTAGTCGAGCACAATGAGATCAGCATTTATTCTGTTTGCTATATTAAGCAATATAGCCCCAGTAATCATTAACCGACATCATACAAGCTGTTTGTGATATCTGAAGTCATATTGCAGGGATGTGTGATCCATAAACGCATTTGTTATGCGGACCTGGATAACAATGAAGCGGTTTCCGCTCGCTGTTTTTTAAGGGTGGGTGTATAGGCCCACCAGGGCTGAATAGTCGGTAAATCTTACCACCGACTCCAAATCCGACTCTGACTCCAGACATTTTAAATGGGCCGACTCCGACTCCGACTCCAACCCCGACTTCAACAGTATTACCAATATACTTCGAAAATTTTATGCCACAGTGACCGCAAAATGACTATCATATAACCAGGGCATGGTATGGTATGGTATGGTGTGGAAGTATGGTATGGTATGGAACGATATTTCAGTATGGAATATGGAATAGTTCAAGTATGATATGGTATCGACATTTCCCGAGTATGGTATGGAACGTTTTTTCCATACCTCCATACTTTTTCCACACTTTGACAGTTTTGCCAGAACCATGACAATAATCCTACTTTCGATATGTCAAATTGATTGCATACCACAGAAAATCGTCCACTGTCTATGTTCATTGTTCATATCTAAAATTGTGATTCATGACATCTATTTGAAGACAACAAATATGGGCAACGCCCATATGAGTAGTATAGTAGATCGGTCGTGATGTGCCTTGGGTTCTTATCAGAGTTGGATCAATTGTAATTTGTAATTGTAATTGAATGTAATTAAATACATTTTTCAATGTAATTGTAATGTAATTGTAATTGAAGCATTTTTATTTTGTGTAATTGTAATTGTAATTGTAATTTGACAAAAATTTTGCTCAATTAAAATTTCAATTACATTAAATTGCTATTGAGACCTGACAAGCACAACATAAAATAATTGACTTATAATCAGGCCGTGTTATTTTTGGCATATGCCAAAACTGCCAAAAATAACTTATTTTTGGCATTTTTCAACTTTTTGGCAGTTTTGGCATCGACCTCAAAATAGATAGTTTCAGACTCGAATTAGTCATAAAAACGCTTTATATAGGCCAGTTTATCAAAAAAGACCAAAAAATGTGCAGCATCTACTTATAATCAGTACCAACAAACAATAACAAGAATAAAAAACCTAGCGATTACATAGGTTAATAATATCAAACGAAACCACAAAATGTGCAGTATAAACTCGGAATCGAAGCCAGTAAGAAAAAGAATGAGAAGCCTAACGAACACGCTCAACACCTGATTGTTACAGCTTTTGAATAGACTTAAATTGTTTGCACTGTAACAGTGCTTCAAACTCAGGTCTGAATTCATTTTTCACCCAACGAATCTGGGAAATATCGGCTTCAAAAGTAACCGTTGAGGAAAAGAATGTTGCCAGTCCTCCACAAAAGGTTTTCAGAGCTTCAAAATTTTCGGAGGGCGGAACCGGCTTCCAAGCATCATGAAAAGAGATCGCTGCGCTAGTGCCTATGATCTCATCGCGGAAAGAATTTTCTTCCCGATACTTTTCCAGGAGTTCCCTGTGTTGTCTCTCAACACATTCTATTTTGTAGCCCGACCATCCCATCTCCATCAGTCTACCGATATATTTTAGGAGGAATTTTGTCACGCCAGATGGCTTTAATATTACCAACTCACACAGAAGAGTCCTGGGAAGGTTAGCTTGTTTAAGAACATTAACGCAACGAGACTGTCTGGCAAAACGAGACTGCAGCTCAGAAATATCCAGTCTGTTTGTTGCGTCACAAGGTTCAACTCTATCACAATGCTAAAATCGTGGTTGAATTTGGGGATCCAGATCCATGAGCAGAATACAATGTATATATTAGTAATCAGTACAGCGGCAGCTTTCCATTGATACCCGTTTTATCAAATTTAGCGCTCGGCAAGCTGGTCAAAAATGGCCGTTAAATTGCCTTTGGACAAATGGAAAGTATGACGTAAACCGAATGCAGTCTGCCGTTCAATGTCGCGGTGCCCACACCATTTAGGACACCGTGCTTTCACCCCTAATGGGTGGGATGGACCCATAGAGTAAGAAACCTGCCCTTCACACACGCTCTTCTCGCTTGTAATGCGGTCCTGTTAACACAACACCATGAACGAAATAAATACACTACTGGCAAGCCGTGTTATTTTTGGCATTTTCAAATTTTATTTTTGGCAGTTTTGGCATCTGGCTCCCGAAATGCCAAAAATAACACGGCCTGCTTATGATGCATTCTCTTTAAATGTCGACAAGGAATTTGGTGGATCCATTCGCGCAACCCCTTGACTATTTTTTTTTTAAATTTTTACCGCTATGCTGGCCTCGGCTGCCATTGTATACTATTTTTAGATTACTAACCAACGGATGGATTCGCAAAGCGTGACTCACGATTGAATACGCCGAGAAGCGAACTGCTAAGCCGGCTTAAAGCAGCAGAATTTATAGTCTCATAGCTGGCGATCCAAGCGTCAAAATTTGATATGTATGTTCCTATTCAAAAGCTAGTGTCGCACTGATTCCGCAATAAAAGTATATTTCCAGGCAATGGTACCATTCCAAAATAGTCGTGAAAGTCTGGGAATCGGCATTGTTCTGAACAATCGCTGGGCGTAATTGGTAATTGTTGTGGTCATGCTGCTACAGCGCCCTCACTTTTCAGAACAATGGGCCTTAAACGGCTATTTTGGAGCAGGTACATTGCCCTGACGAGATTTTATTTTGTATTTTCGGAATTAGTACATCAATAGCTTACGATAAAGACCAGATGCATCAAATTTGGACGCATGGATCGCCAGCTCTAGGACTACAAAGTTTGCTGCTTTTAGCCGGCTCTGCAGTACGTTTGTCGGTGCATTCATGCGTGACAAATATCTTGCGCATCTATCCGTGGGTTGGCAATCTACAATACGATTTCAAATCACGATGCTGCATCGGTACTTCGTCTGGCTAACTAATCAGACCACTGGATATTATATAACGTCTTATCTGACAAAGCACGGTTTTGTTTTTACTCCTCATCCTAATTCCTACGTCACTCGATAAAAATAATAATATTTCTTTAATTATATACTATATACGCAAATCCAACACGTGCATATATTATAATACCTTTTCAACGACATACTGCACCCTATCCTTAATCCTAACCCATAGGAAATTAGGTAAATAACATTTTACATTTCTAATTACGTGAGCAATAATTACCGAGCATACAGAACACGCTTATATTACGTCACAATGACATATTACATAGCATACTATGTACGCTAGGGTTGTTCAGAATTGACCGACTTTCAAAATGTCGTGGTTTTCAGTCCGATTCCCATGCCTTATACCATAAAAACATATTCTAGCTACTTTTTTTCGTAATTCATCCCTTGCATCCGTGTACATTTTGAGCTGGAAAATTATCGGCTAAAAATAGGGGATTCCCCTAAAATTTGAGTGACGCCATTCGGACTAGGCTAGTAAACGTCATATATAAGCTGGGTTTATGCAGCTATTGCGGTCTGGAGTGCCACATAACCTTATTATAGAAAGTATTGCCGGTTCAGGACACTATTTTCATGTCCTACACTCCCTTAAAACTCCTCAAAACTGCATAAGACTGATAGTCATTTTGTTGGATCACATATCCTACACTCCTCAACCCTACCTGAGATTGTCCATCAATTTCCGGGATCACCATGTGCAAGAATACAACTGTGAATGTATCATTCACTCACAGCCACATTTTAAACATCACATTGTTCAAAGGAAACGAAACAATAAGGAAAAGAAATAGATCAACTTGGCAAATACTACTTAAATCAGGTGGATGAAATGGTTGCTTTAGAGAAATCGGCATATCTGTTCCCGTGATCTTCCACGGCTTGTAAGAGGCTCGTCCGCTGTTCTTTGTCATCTGTTTTTAAAGCATCAAAGTCGATATTCAATTTTACCAAACGCTTTGCAGCGTCTTTAACTACTTCAACACTACTTACAAATTCTTGAGCAGTCACAAAATGCGGATCTGTATGCCATTCCGAAACTGGAAGACTCAACTAATCATGTTCGGCATGTATAGCATCGAATAGAAACCATGATTCCGGTCCAATTAAAGCAACCATACTCATTGACTCAGAGACAGAGTCAGAGATTAGACTCAGAGGTATACCTCTGCGAAATTGTTCAAGAATTGGCATTTGCAGCAATTTAGCAGCCATCACTTCCTTCACTTTGTCAGGAATCTTTGGTTTAGCCGAGAACATTGTAGATACCACCGTTTCCTCGGTGTGATGCCAATGATGTTTTCACATCTTTTTATATGCCACATCAGCAACTGTGAAATCGCATGATGTAAAGTCTGTCATGTCATGAAGGAATTTGAGATCATTACTCTGTGCGTCACATGCAATATTAGTTTTAAGCTGGGACAGAAAACTGGGCAATATTTATTCGTACCAACTTTCTAATGAACTCTTCAGAATAGCCCATTTGCTCACTCCACATGAACATTTTTTGACAGTACAGCACTTGACTCGTCCATCCAGTGCTATAGTAGCACCAGGCTTGCGAAAACGATTATCAACATATTGGTCATATAAAATCACCAAGGCGCCTGTTGCACAGTCTCTGTAGTCATCTCTTATCAATACTTCTTTCTGCTTTCCATTATATGGCTTAATCAGTGGAATTATTCTTGCTTTGCTTCATCAGCTTTCATCGCCAACCCGCTGCCTTCATCAAACTGAAGTGTTTTAGAGCTTCCTAATTGATCAATATCTTTCCACTTCTTGGAAGGTATTAACATCTGTGTTTTCAGGGCCTGTGGTCGCCGATCCAAATGCACACTTCACTTCCAAATCTCCCGGATGACTAGTTCATGAATATGATTGCGACAAGACTGTAGAAAACTTTCCTGTTTATCAATTCTTCAAGTAACAGAACAATTTTTTCCATTGTTTGGGGATGTTGTGTCAAACACAAGAGCTCTGACATTTTTTGTTAAATTATATAGTTCCAGCAGTTGAAATGATGGATCAGCCAGTGCTTTTCCTGTAGCACTCCCCAGAGTTCGAATGCCAAGACGTTTGCCCTTCTCAAATGCGTTACAACACGTAGACGATGCCAGCACTGCCAAGGCCTCAAATTGCTCTCCTAAACGACTCCTAGTGAGCTTTCCATTCCAGTGCAATGTGATGTGCTTTGGTGGATCGTTTGCTATTTTTTCAACAATAGACTCAGAAATTTTAAAACGATTTGCAATGCGTCGTCGATAGGTTCCAGATCTTGAAAGATGAAAGTCATTAGGGTCACCATCGCAAGCTTTAATCAGTGCTGCAGTTATCATGGTAGCAGCATTATCGCTGACTTTCGAGCGATCGGAAACCTGGCATATGTCTTTGTTGTTGAACAGGTTTACAGGCCCTTTTATAGTCACAAATTTAAAGCAATGACCCGATGTCGACTGCACCACTTTTCACACTGTCTCTAATCTTTCAATGGCATTGACTTGTGTGATGGTCTTTGTGGCAGCCAGGAACCAAAAACCCATTACCGTAGTTCATCTCCTACGTCCTGGATGTGTAACTTTACTGGTTCATTTTTCGCATATGCATGCTCTCTTAGGTGTAACACATACTGCATAACTTTCCTAAGAGTAAGCAACTTCGATCTCGTAATGTTTCCTCAGATGGCCCAGCTAGGAAATGCTGTGTCTGCGACCGTGAGTAGTAGACTTAGCTGGGTTATAGACCGCCCCTCAGGCTATTTAGAATGTAAACACTCTCATAATATAATTAACGTTGGACTAGGCTCGGTCCATGCTTCCGAGAAATAAATAACATTCATTATACGTTAGATGATACTTTCCTTAGATATTCTATTATATGTGTATTTAGGACTAATATTCTAATATGTGTATTTAGGACTAATGCGACTACTTCGAAAACGCGTACTGAGCTGTTTTTAGGAATATAAATTCTCTCTTATTCTTATGTGAATTTAGAACTTGGTATTTTCGCAGATCAATAATTAATTAATGTTCATTTATTTCGAAAAAAGAGCATAATATATCAGTAATAGCGTTAACGTCACAATGAGATAATACTCATCAACATGTCGAAGTGGCCTTTGTTGGATTTGAACTAAGTATTGCGTAAAATTGACATACTAAGCTTTTTTGTGACTTTCCTCGAAAACTATGATGTCTATGCAAGAATATATTCGCTAGATATCCTATTATGTGTATTTAGGACTATATATTTTCGCGGATAATATGAGCTCTCAGATAACACTCATCAACGTTGAACTATGCGCGGTTTTCATGGCGACATATTAAAATACTACATATATTTCGCGCAATCAATTTATGTGTATTTAAGACTAAATATGATACACTCTGTAAATATTGAGAAATGGCATCATCACTAATTAATTTATGTTCATTTATTTCGAAAAAATAGCATAGTATATCAGTAATAGCGTTAACGTCACAAACGCATCCAGCACGACCAGATGGCGTGAAACAACGCTTTCGCTCGATTCTTGTAGTCACCACATTTCATACGATTCAGTCCTTTTCATGTCACTAGAATAAGGGTAATTAAATCGACGCTGAAACGCCGGCGGCGTCTCATAACGTAATAATGTAAGCTGCGTCGGGTGCTGCTACAATGTTAGGAGCGAATATAGTTGAAAGTGCACGTTTGAACGCCTGTAAGCATGTGCGCATAGTAACGTAGTAAGACGCATAACAGAATTCACGCAAAAGGAGATATTGCTTTGTGATTATTTTGAAGTTGTTCCATACCGATCGGTAAGATAGCACACCTAATTTCGTAACTAACTACATAATCCCTAGTAACGTAGTCAGACACATAACGGAATTTACGCAAAATCGGTATTGCTCTGCGATAATTTTTATCACCATGTTTTGATAATGACTTGAGTCCGAGTTCTATGTGACATAAGTACAATTCCAGCATCGGTATTTGCAATAAAGCCGAAAAATTAGGGTCGCACCTTTTCGCAATTTATGCAGCTATTCGCAGACAACCATTCAACAATATTCAACCAGCAATAATGCTTTCGATATAGTGCATCATGTACAGCGACACGCTGATCAATTCAAATTCAACAATGGGATCCCCCGCACAATTATGAAGCCCGATCATCAGCTCGCAGTATAACCGCTACCTGTATAATGTTTGCATGTCGAGTATAAGGGTATTTAACTCAGCACTAAAATGCCAACGCCTAGCCGCAGGGGTCCGGTTCTCGTTGCTATAATTAAACGAACACCTTCGCCGCAGGTACGCGATCACCGACGTTATAATGATAAGGACAAATTAGCCGCATGAAAGCGAGTCTAATGAATATAACGACTGACAACAAGTTAGTTGAAAAGTAAAACTAATCGTGACCGATGCAAGACGGCGTGAAACAGCGCTTTCGCTCGATTCTTGTAGTGATCACATTTCATACGATTCAGTCCTTTTCATGTCACTAGAATAAGGGTGATTAAACCGACAGTGAAACGCCGCCGGCGTCTTATAACGTAATAATGTAAGCTGTGTCGGGTGCTGCTATAATGTTCGGAGCGAATATAGTAGAAAGTACACGTCTGGACACCTGTATGCAGATGCGCATACTACCGTAGTAAAACGCATAACAGAATGCAGGCAAAATTCGATATTGCTTTGTGATGATTTTGATGTTGTCCCATAGCGATTGGGAAGATAGGACTCCTAATTTCCTAACTAACTACAAAATCCCTAGTAACATAGTCGGACGCATAACGGAATTTACGCAAAATCGGTATTGCTCTGCGATAATTTTGACCACTATGTTGTGATAATAACTTGCTTCCGAGAAATAAATACCATTCATTATACGTTAGATGATACTTTTCCTTGATATTCTATTATGTGTATTTAGGGCTTATGCGACATCACTATGTTGGCGACAGGCCTGATTTGAACACACTAATTTTGCGAATTAAACTTATCGCTCAACACGGACACTCAATGAAGAGCACCCTGGAGACCCACATAAATGCTCCACAATTCTAGACATATAATATACTGAGCATATAATAAGATGACAAAACCTATACTTGAGTACTCCGAAATATACAAGTACTTTACCTTTTCACGACGTTTTTGTAAAATGAATACTAATTTTATTGAAAAATGAAATTTATGTTCTCAAGTAGGTTTTTGTCTACACGCACCAACAACTCAAGTATTTATGACACAGGAGTGATTCATTAAGTATAGCGCAAGCAGACCAAACCTATAATTGAGTGCTCCAAAATGTACAAGTACTTCGCTATGTACTCCCTCCACGTAAAAAGTGACAGATTTAGGCAAAAGTTGCTATAGAACTGCGTTAGTTTTAAAGTTGTTCCATCATGCAATGTGTGATGAAATTTGGTATGCTGCATAATCACAATGCCCTGGAGCTCATTTAGATACGTTTTTTTAATGTAGTTACACATTCTAGTTGTTTTGATGTAAGGAAAAAATCATTCGATAACTCGATAGTTAACACGCGTTGATGTAACTTTCCTCATTTGTATGCATAGCCTACGTGAAATTATTATGATGTCATGAATAAGTAGTTTACAAATTCATACGATTTTTCTTGTTGCGCTCCGGGATAAAATGTAATTTTTCGCTCTTTTTTATTTTTTCAATAAAATTAGTATTCATTTTACAAAAAACGTCGTGTAAAGATAAAGTAGTTGTACATTTCGTAGTGCTCAAGTATAAGTTTTCAAACCATTACCGTGACAAAATTTTCAGAATAGCAACTTTTGCGTAAAGTCTCTGTCTTGCATTTAGTTGCCGGCTCTGAAAGCAAGCAAAGTTTGTGGTATTTGCGCAACATCGAAATTTGTACACTTCACGCGGGGCCTACGATACTTACGGCCTAATACGGCACATTACACTTGCTGGATATAAGAGGCCGACACTCCCAACCAGACATCACGACCGACTCAATGATTGCTTGCGATCTCACTTCTCGATACCAGACGCCTCGCCATACACGTCTAATAAAGTATTATAACAGACAAAATTAGTTCTTTCAGATGAGACAACCCAATTAAGAGCCAAGTGACATCGTCGCAATGTATTTAATCGTTCAGGTGAACTTGAATCGTGATCCGGATCTCGTAACATAGTAAAATTGAGGTATGTAGTTTAATTACTCACTCACTACTCTATATGTTGGTGGTGGTCATACCCTGCAAACTTTTTTGCTGCGAACGTAGTGTTTCACCTTACATCAGTTGGTTCAATGTATGTACCGGGTTGTGAAAACTGTCGCTGTTTTGACTATGTGTCACAATCAATACTAAATACGAGAATTCGTTACTCGTCGAAACGCCGCAGTCAGACATCGTTAACAGCGATTCCGTGTATGGCAATCTTGAGTTCAATTGCGGTTTTGTGATGTTAACCAAGCGGCTGTGTTTCTGCGGTGTGAAGACTGAATTCGTGTTGTTTCCCCGCAAGAGTGCGATGTCTATTTCACACCTAGAGCAATTATAAAACGCATCTTCGAAACTTTTGGTCTAGTTCATCCGCTTGCATTTCGAAACGGACCATCACGACAAGACTCTAACCCACCACATCCGAGGTTTCAGTTGATCATATCGAAGAATATCATGTCCATCCGTGTTACCACCCACAGATTTCGCCATCCTCACACGGTAGTGCTAAGACACAGACAAGATGCGGTGGTGGAAATATTGAAAATGAGAAAGCAGACCTTGGTGTCATTTGATTTGGATTTTACACCCGATGAACCCACCATTCGTACTGCGCATTGGGATGGGGATTCTATCATTGATGTCGAGGCAAAGGAGATGTACAGATTTGTTGGTGTCGTGAATATTCAACGAAAGTCGGGGTATACGCTTGTGCATGGTTCGCGTATTTGACTGTGAAGATATCGCTATACATAACGTGCTGTTCACCGTATCGATAGCACCAACGAATATCCGTGAAAGGGTTGTAATCTCGGTGAAATAGTGTGCGACACATTTTTCCACAATTGGAATGCATGTCGGTTCATACTAAGACCATGTTACGGTCAAATATGTGTGTTTTTCTGTCTCCAAGTCAGCTACCCCCACATTGAATGTACAGAGTCGGTGCATGTATGAGACTTCAGAACATGAATTTGTAATCCATGATGCTTGTAATGCCAGCCATGATGTTATCCGTGATGTATGTAATGTCACACACCTCGTTTACGCGAATACTTGGTATCTATGAACAATCGTGAAGTATACTGGATGTGTAATGTCTTATTATTTTCATGGAAACACGGGGGTGTAACATGTTTGAATATTGTTCATTGGTTTGTCGATTCAGAGTTGATATCCGGATCCGGTTATTTGATCACTGGAACGGAGTGGATGTACTGATGATGATGATGATGACCGCCTACCGTAATATGCTACATGACGATCTAGTCCTGTTCAAATATATTTTTGGTCTGTTTAACACGCGTGGTAAACCTTTTTCGTCAAAGGTGCCATATCGAGCCTATATTTCCAATTATATTTCTTAAGGAACCATGTACCTAGATTCTCATCTTCATGTCTTAATAGAAGCTCCACCATATTCTGTACAGTTAATCGTCTTTTCACCTGGTGAGTCATTTCTCTGATACGATACGATACATAACGAAAACCATTCGCCGTAATATATTCCGAATATTTTTTTTTCTAAGCATCCTCGAGGCAATTCACAACTATTTCCAGAACCCTCAATAAATGTATGTCTAATTCTTTGCGAGGACTAAGATTTCACCTAAATAGAGATCAATCATTCTTACGGTACCGAAAAACTAAACAAATCAAAAATAAAACACATAAACATAA
The DNA here is from genome assembly GCF_051294905.1 of Botryllus schlosseri. NCBI lineage: Eukaryota > Metazoa > Chordata > Ascidiacea > Stolidobranchia > Styelidae > Botryllus > Botryllus schlosseri. The sequence goes on along the minus strand of NC_137244.1, from coordinate 5,221,414 downwards.
AACTCTACCTACATTAAATCAGCATACTCTTACCACCCATCAAGGATAATATAGCTACGCGAAGACAACTCAACCTTTCGTTAACCTTATGTAGCTAATTACAATCCTCCAATGTGCAACCTAGTTGAGAATAGCTAATTCGCGAAAAACACTAAGCATAGCGACGTTCCAAAGCGTCATGTTTATATTGGATTCTCGCTAATACCCAACAGCCGATGAAGTTAGATAGAGGTTACTAGCGCTAGTTTTTCCTAAACGAAAACTCATAGATACTCAAGCAGAAGGTGCACCCATCAATATATACTCGAGTGCAGGTGGAAGTCGTGATTCTCAAGTAAGCAAAATGTAAGTATTCATGAGTTGGTTTAAATGAAGATTGTCAAGTATAAGTAGCATAAACATCATATTTGTAGTAGCATGTCCTCAAGATATTTTCAGTTCGGTCTAATTTCACGCTGCTTACCAATTTACAAGCCGCAGTGCGAATTAGCATTCATAGAAATTGTACATAATTTTTGCATGTCGGGTGTTAAGGTGATTCCTACGCATTCATGATTTCGTCCGAGTTTGTATTTTAGTAATAATTTACCATACCGCGTTTTTAACTTGTGTAAGTAGGCCTTCAGGAATATCATAGTTCTTGAACCGTGCTCAATGCTCAATAGACCATTTTTGCTATTTTTCATCCCCATAAGTCATTCTGAATCGCGTAAACGCATCGTACGATATAGATGAAAGTCATGCAAATCCTAGGATCCTCATTTTCAAAGTAGCCTAGATCTCGAAATAAGCTCTGACTCGGTATTTTCCTCAAAGCATGGAATTACCACGAGTATCACCTTCGATCGCTGAAGAAAAGGATGAGATTATATCCGAAGCACATTCCTTGACCAGGAATTTTATCATGCACGAACTCGATGGCTCATGCGTTAAGGTAAATACGAAAACAGAGAGAACCTTACGTCGAGTCGCGGATGAAATGTTCGAGCGACATCGAACTGTCCTAAACGCAGTCTCCAAACGTCTCCGCTATAGCGATGTCGAAGTCAATGAAAAATATAAAGAATATTTACCCGATGAGCGAATGTTCCTGATGATAGCTGATGAAATTTGCAAAGATACCAAAGAAAATTGGGGCAGGATTGTCACCCTTTTTGTGTTCGGTAGCATTCTTGCTCGCAAGAACGAGGATGAACATCATGGGGAGCATATAGAAGCTATCATACAGACAGTCGGAAATTACATTGCTAGCAGAAGACTAAAGTGGATAGTGCGAAATGGAGGATGGGTGGGTGATTTACATGCTTTGCTTAGGATTTATAAATTATCTTTTAGCATGAGATATATAGTGTATCCGCTCCCTCGGAGCCCATATCATCTCTCGATGATGAAACTCAGCTTTACCTTCCAATTCGGTTCCCGATACGATAACTTTCATCCGTATGATCATTAAGGCTTCTATTTTTGTTGTAGGATGGCTTTGTAGAATTCTTTGATAATACCGCTTTCGACTACAATAATGTTTGGAAGGGACTCGTGTTTGTCGGGATCGGACTGACATCTATTGCAATGACATTATCAAGATAACGGATGTTCGCGTGTTTTGTCTCATGTAATATTTTAAGAATAAAATTCTTCATCGTTTAATCGCATCCATTTTACTATAGGACCTATACAGTTTCTTCTGAGAATACTCGAAGGATTGCACCCATATGGAAACCTTCTTTATAATTTTAATTTTTCTAATTTCTACAGCTACGTAAGGAAATTGTTAGGATTACCCAGAATACATTGCAGGTCAAATTTGATTCGATTACGAGCATTATAGCGACAGAGATTTACGATAGTGTAAAATGACCTACCTTACGATATCAAATTTCGTCTTCTCTCCAAGTGGAAATATCATGTTATATAATATTGTCCATACCGAACAAATATAAATTTGCCCGTGCTGTTGCTTTGCAAGAATACTTCGCTCACATAGTAACCAATTTCTGGTGGATCCCGAATCGATATAGACAGAAGTGCGGAAAGTTACATTGACATGTCTTAACTTCTGCCATAGATGTTGCGTTTCTAACTACTTAAAAGTTGCTAGAGCTCACGCTGTTTTATCGTCGTATTGACGTTCGTTTTGAAAAGTATAGCATGCTCAATGGTTAATGTTCACATTATTCAGTTAATTAGGTTTTGCGCAAAGAAAAATAAAATTCACGCAAAAGTCGCTATTGCTCCGCGATGATTTTGATGTTGTTCCATACCGATTTGGGAGGTAGTACACTTTGTATTAACTTCTGCCATAGAAGTTGCGTTTCTGGCTACTTAAAAGTTGCTAGAGCTCACGCTGTTTTATCGTCGTATTGACGTTCGTTTTGAAAAGTATAGCATGCTCAATGGTTCATGTTCACATTATTCAGTTTAATTAGGTTTTGCGCAAAGAAAAATAAAATTCACGCAAAAGTCGCTATTGCTCCGCGATGATTTTGATGTTGTTCCATACCGATTTTGGAGGTAGTACACTTAATTTCGTAAAGTACGCATATTCGCGGCGTGTTCAATTAACTCATGTGGCTCTAAAATGTAGTAAGCAGGGTGATGGGTATTCGTTGAGTTGAATAACCATAAAAAATATTCCCGCGCCCTAGGTTGTAGGGGTTAGGAATAGTTGGGTTTAGGAGGGCGCGGGAATATTTTTTATGGTTATTCAACTCAACGAATACCCATCACCCTGCTTACTACATTTTAGAGCCACATGAGTTAATTGAACACGCCGCGAATATGCGTACTTTACGAAATTAAGTGTACTACCTCCCAAATCGGTATGGAACAACATCAAAATCATCGCGGAGCAATAGCGACTTTTGCGTGAATTTTATTTTTCTTTGCGCAAAACCTAATTAAACTGAATAATGTGAACATGAACCATTGAGCATGCTATACTTTTCAAAACGAACGTCAATACGACGATAAAACAGCGTGAGCTCTAGCAACTTTTAAGTAGCCAGAAACGCAACTTCTATGGCAGAAGTTAATACAAAGTGTACTACCTCCCAAATCGGTATGGAACAACATCAAAATCATCGCGGAGCAATAGCGACTTTTGCGTGAATTTTATTTTTCTTTGCGCAAAACCTAATTAACTGAATAATGTGAACATTAACCATTGAGCATGCTATACTTTTCAAAACGAACGTCAATACGACGATAAAACAGCGTGAGCTCTAGCAACTTTTAAGTAGTTAGAAACGCAACATCTATGGCAGAAGTTAAGACATGTCAATGTAACTTTCCGCACTTCTGTCTATATCGATTCGGGATCCACCAGAAATTGGTTACTATGTGAGCGAAGTATTCTTGCAAAGCAACAGCACGGGCAAATTTATATTTGTTCGGTATGGACAATATTATATAACATGATATTTCCACTTGGAGAGAAGACGAAATTTGATATCGTAAGGTAGGTCATTTTACACTATCGTAAATCTCTGTCGCTATAATGCTCGTAATCGAATCAAATTTGACCTGCAATGTATTCTGGGTAATCCTAACAATTTCCTTACGTAGCTGTAGAAATTAGAAAAATTAAAATTATAAAGAAGGTTTCCATATGGGTGCAATCCTTCGAGTATTCTCAGAAGAAACTGTATAGGTCCTATAGTAAAATGGATGCGATTAAACGATGAAGAATTTTATTCTTAAAATATTACATGAGACAAAACACGCGAACATCCGTTATCTTGATAATGTCATTGCAATAGATGTCAGTCCGATCCCGACAAACACGAGTCCCTTCCAAACATTATTGTAGTCGAAAGCGGTATTATCAAAGAATTCTACAAAGCCATCCTACAACAAAAATAGAAGCCTTAATGATCATACGGATGAAAGTTATCGTATCGGGAACCGAATTGGAAGGTAAAGCTGAGTTTCATCATCGAGAGATGATATGGGCTCCGAGGGAGCGGATACACTATATATCTCATGCTAAAAGATAATTTATAAATCCTAAGCAAAGCATGTAAATCACCCACCCATCCTCCATTTCGCACTATCCACTTTAGTCTTCTGCTAGCAATGTAATTTCCGACTGTCTGTATGATAGCTTCTATATGCTCCCCATGATGTTCATCCTCGTTCTTGCGAGCAAGAATGCTACCGAACACAAAAAGGGTGACAATCCTGCCCCAATTTTCTTTGGTATCTTTGCAAATTTCATCAGCTATCATCAGGAACATTCGCTCATCGGGTAAATATTCTTTATATTTTTCATTGACTTCGACATCGCTATAGCGGAGACGTTTGGAGACTGCGTTTAGGACAGTTCGATGTCGCTCGAACATTTCATCCGCGACTCGACGTAAGGTTCTCTCTGTTTTCGTATTTACCTTAACGCATGAGCCATCGAGTTCGTGCATGATAAAATTCCTGGTCAAGGAATGTGCTTCGGATATAATCTCATCCTTTTCTTCAGCGATCGAAGGTGATACTCGTGGTAATTCCATGCTTTGAGGAAAATACCGAGTCAGAGCTTATTTCGAGATCTAGGCTACTTTGAAAATGAGGATCCTAGGATTTGCATGACTTTCATCTATATCGTACGATGCGTTTACGCGATTCAGAATGACTTATGGGGATGAAAAATAGCAAAAATGGTCTATTGAGCATTGAGCACGGTTCAAGAACTATGATATTCCTGAAGGCCTACTTACACAAGTTAAAAACGCGGTATGGTAAATTATTACTAAAATACAAACTCGGACGAAATCATGAATGCGTAGGAATCACCTTAACACCCGACATGCAAAAATTATGTACAATTTCTATGAATGCTAATTCGCACTGCGGCTTGTAAATTGGTAAGCAGCGTGAAATTAGACCGAACTGAAAATATCTTGAGGACATGCTACTACAAATATGATGTTTATGCTACTTATACTTGACAATCTTCATTTAAACCAACTCATGAATACTTACATTTTGCTTACTTGAGAATCACGACTTCCACCTGCACTCGAGTATATATTGATGGGTGCACCTTCTGCTTGAGTATCTATGAGTTTTCGTTTAGGAAAAACTAGCGCTAGTAACCTCTATCTAACTTCATCGGCTGTTGGGTATTAGCGAGAATCCAATATAAACATGACGCTTTGGAACGTCGCTATGCTTAGTGTTTTTCGCGAATTAGCTATTCTCAACTAGGTTGCACATTGGAGGATTGTAATTAGCTACATAAGGTTAACGAAAGGTTGAGTTGTCTTCGCGTAGCTATATTATCCTTGATGGGTGGTAAGAGTATGCTGATTTAATGTAGGTAGAGTTTTATGTTTATGTGTTTTATTTTTGATTTGTTTAGTTTTTCGGTACCGTAAGAATGATTGATCTCTATTTAGGTGAAATCTTAGTCCTCGCAAAGAATTAGACATACATTTATTGAGGGTTCTGGAAATAGTTGTGAATTGCCTCGAGGATGCTTAGAAAAAAAAATATTCGGAATATATTACGGCGAATGGTTTTCGTTATGTATCGTATCGTATCAGAGAAATGACTCACCAGGTGAAAAGACGATTAACTGTACAGAATATGGTGGAGCTTCTATTAAGACATGAAGATGAGAATCTAGGTACATGGTTCCTTAAGAAATATAATTGGAAATATAGGCTCGATATGGCACCTTTGACGAAAAAGGTTTACCACGCGTGTTAAACAGACCAAAAATATATTTGAACAGGACTAGATCGTCATGTAGCATATTACGGTAGGCGGTCATCATCATCATCATCAGTACATCCACTCCGTTCCAGTGATCAAATAACCGGATCCGGATATCAACTCTGAATCGACAAACCAATGAACAATATTCAAACATGTTACACCCCCGTGTTTCCATGAAAATAATAAGACATTACACATCCAGTATACTTCACGATTGTTCATAGATACCAAGTATTCGCGTAAACGAGGTGTGTGACATTACATACATCACGGATAACATCATGGCTGGCATTACAAGCATCATGGATTACAAATTCATGTTCTGAAGTCTCATACATGCACCGACTCTGTACATTCAATGTGGGGGTAGCTGACTTGGAGACAGAAAAACACACATATTTGACCGTAACATGGTCTTAGTATGAACCGACATGCATTCCAATTGTGGAAAAATGTGTCGCACACTATTTCACCGAGATTACAACCCTTTCACGGATATTCGTTGGTGCTATCGATACGGTGAACAGCACGTTATGTATAGCGATATCTTCACAGTCAAATACGCGAACCATGCACAAGCGTATACCCCGACTTTCGTTGAATATTCACGACACCAACAAATCTGTACATCTCCTTTGCCTCGACATCAATGATAGAATCCCCATCCCAATGCGCAGTACGAATGGTGGGTTCATCGGGTGTAAAATCCAAATCAAATGACACCAAGGTCTGCTTTCTCATTTTCAATATTTCCACCACCGCATCTTGTCTGTGTCTTAGCACTACCGTGTGAGGATGGCGAAATCTGTGGGTGGTAACACGGATGGACATGATATTCTTCGATATGATCAACTGAAACCTCGGATGTGGTGGGTTAGAGTCTTGTCGTGATGGTCCGTTTCGAAATGCAAGCGGATGAACTAGACCAAAAGTTTCGAAGATGCGTTTTATAATTGCTCTAGGTGTGAAATAGACATCGCACTCTTGCGGGGAAACAACACGAATTCAGTCTTCACACCGCAGAAACACAGCCGCTTGGTTAACATCACAAAACCGCAATTGAACTCAAGATTGCCATACACGGAATCGCTGTTAACGATGTCTGACTGCGGCGTTTCGACGAGTAACGAATTCTCGTATTTAGTATTGATTGTGACACATAGTCAAAACAGCGACAGTTTTCACAACCCGGTACATACATTGAACCAACTGATGTAAGGTGAAACACTACGTTCGCAGCAAAAAAGTTTGCAGGGTATGACCACCACCAACATATAGAGTAGTGAGTGAGTAATTAAACTACATACCTCAATTTTACTATGTTACGAGATCCGGATCACGATTCAAGTTCACCTGAACGATTAAATACATTGCGACGATGTCACTTGGCTCTTAATTGGGTTGTCTCATCTGAAAGAACTAATTTTGTCTGTTATAATACTTTATTAGACGTGTATGGCGAGGCGTCTGGTATCGAGAAGTGAGATCGCAAGCAATCATTGAGTCGGTCGTGATGTCTGGTTGGGAGTGTCGGCCTCTTATATCCAGCAAGTGTAATGTGCCGTATTAGGCCGTAAGTATCGTAGGCCCCGCGTGAAGTGTACAAATTTCGATGTTGCGCAAATACCACAAACTTTGCTTGCTTTCAGAGCCGGCAACTAAATGCAAGACAGAGACTTTACGCAAAAGTTGCTATTCTGAAAATTTTGTCACGGTAATGGTTTGAAAACTTATACTTGAGCACTACGAAATGTACAACTACTTTATCTTTACACGACGTTTTTTGTAAAATGAATACTAATTTTATTGAAAAAATAAAAAAGAGCGAAAAATTACATTTTATCCCGGAGCGCAACAAGAAAAATCGTATGAATTTGTAAACTACTTATTCATGACATCATAATAATTTCACGTAGGCTATGCATACAAATGAGGAAAGTTACATCAACGCGTGTTAACTATCGAGTTATCGAATGATTTTTTCCCTTACATCAAAACAACTAGAATGTGTAACTACATTAAAAAAACGTATCTAAATGAGCTCCAGGGCATTGTGATTATGCAGCATACCAAATTTCATCACACATTGCATGATGGAACAACTTTAAAACTAACGCAGTTCTATAGCAACTTTTGCCTAAATCTGTCACTTTTTTACGTGGAGGGAGTACATAGCGAAGTACTTGTACATTTTGGAGCACTCAATTATAGGTTTGGTCTGCTTGCGCTATACTTAATGAATCACTCCTGTGTCATAAATACTTGAGTTGTTGGTGCGTGTAGACAAAAACCTACTTGAGAACATAAATTTCATTTTTCAATAAAATTAGTATTCATTTTACAAAAACGTCGTGAAAAGGTAAAGTACTTGTATATTTCGGAGTACTCAAGTATAGGTTTTGTCATCTTATTATATGCA